>NC_136914.1:129329806-130816056 GCF_949752795.1 Hyperoodon ampullatus | reverse complement strand
GCCCACTTTTTGGCCTTTTATGGTCTGTCTGTCATGTGTCTGTGGATGTGTCACTTAGCATGCTAATGTATTACGATGAGTGTATAATGAGGCTTAAGGTCAAATGGAAGTCGAATCTTCCATCATCCTGGGCCTAGTAGGTTCTAACCAGTTTTTGTCGTATCCTCAATGGCTCTGTCATTTTTTTAAAGGTTGTGCTCTGCCCCCTTCCCTTCTGTCTCAGTACTGCATGACGTCAAAACTCAAACTCAAAGAATAACCATAAAAAGTTATCTAGGTGAGGTCATTCTGAGCTACTTAGTAGAAAAAAAAAACAAAAACATGCACAGTGTCTCTAAGAGGACACTTCCACCAATCAGAGCAATAGTGATTGCCAGGAGAAAAGGGGAAATCCTTTGAGGTGCTATCTCTGTAAAAATTTTGAACCACAGAAGAGGTACTATACCATGAAGTGGATTCAACAGACGTAGTAACAAGATGAACTCTCTAAGAATTTGAGCTAATAGAACAATATAAATGATATTTTATAATGTATAATTGTTAAGGTGCTACAAGAAGGAAGTTAAATGATAATGCAAAATGCTTTGAATGAAAAAGAGGCAGATTAACAAGAAAAACAAGGACCAAATAAATTGTTTAGAAATGAAAATGTACAAATGAATATGCTCTTTAGACAGGCCAAAAGGCTGATTAGGAACACAGGAAAAGAATGTTGTTGAACTTAAATATAGATCTGAGGAAGCTATCTAGAATCTGCAAAAAGAGATAAAAAGATGAGAAATACAAAACAGAAGAGATCTAGGGAATAGAATGGAAGGCCACTGTATTTTTAATAGGAGACTGAGGATGGAGAATAGGGAATAAAGACAAAGCAACACTTGGAGAGGTAATAGTTGAAAATTTTCCAGAAATAGTAAAAAACAAAATATTGAAGCCACAAAATTACAGTATATTCAAGAGGAGTAACAAAATCTGTTTTTAAAAATATAAATTCAAGATGAATTAAAAGTAAATCTTTCTTAAAAAGTATATAAATATCTTTATGCTATCAGGATAAAGAACAATGATGTTAACACATAAAAACAACAAAAATAAAACAAAAAGGGTAACTTTATTATGAATATATGACTATACTGTATTATAGTATGACCATGTTAATATTAAAACTTTACTGTGACAAATGACAATATAAACAGAGTAAGACCATAGACTGAGAGAATATATTATAACACAGATATATTAAAAAAATATAATTCATCATGAAAGAGCCAGTGATTCAGTAGAAAATGTTTCAAAGAATATGATTAGGTAATTCACAGAAGACTAAAATAAGAATGGTTGATCATTATATGAAAAGATTTTTAAAAGATAGCAAGCATTTGGGAAATCTCTTGTTACATTTTTATAACTACTTTTGAAAGGAAGTATGTAATACCTATAGAAACTAAAACTTACATACCTTATGACCTAAGAATTCTAATTCAATTGACATACTTTTTGCAATAGTTACATCAGAGGATAAATAAATGATGTCATATTATTACAAATGGATTACTATATAGTTACCTCCACATTTTCTCCACTGTTTAAGATGTGGATTTCAGCACTTGTTATGTATACCCAACTCTTCTAAGGGAAACTGCCCTGCTGGAAACACCCACTGAAGAAGGAGAGCCCAGGGCATCCCTTGAAGAGGTGACCACTGATTTTACAAGAGAGAGAACCACAGGTCAGCAAAGCTGGTCCTGTCTGACACAGAAAACTATCCCTAAGGGGGAAAGTGGTGATATGCTGTTAGTCATATATCCATTCGCTGGAATTTGAACAGAAAAATATTAGGATAGCTCCATACTAGCAGAACTAGAAACAAGAATATCTAGGTAATAAGAAACAGATCAAGAGAAGAGGATGATCCTATGAACAAAACTAGAATAAGGAAACAGTTAACTTCCTTTCACTAAAAAAAAAAGTTAATTGTACCCTCTCCCACTGTATTGGAAACAGATGTTTTTGAACTCTAACTTTAAAAAAAAAAAAGTGTAGATAAAATAAAACCATAATGAATATAGTTGTAAGGCTAAATTGTTGTTGCTCTTTTCCTTTTGAACTATTTCTTTAAGTAGGTATGTAATTTTATTTTTAATTGGAAACTTTCTCAAGCTTCAGAAATTACTTAGAAATCCTATTTACCTAAAAATAAGACAAATGAAAACCTTTTCCACATTTACCAGTATAATTCTCTTGTGTGTTGTTCCTAATGTTTCAAGGATGCATTGATTTTATAAACTGAGGTTTAACTGCAATAACTTAATTTTTTCCCTTAATTTTTGCCTCAAGTTTGATTCTCCCATTTCCTGATAGAACAAATAATGGAAAGTTAATTCTTCATACATATGACTTCTGAGTGAGAATTGTTTTTGGGGAGGGCTATAAAAAATAATGAAATAAAAGAAATACAAACTGGTATTAAAAATAATAAGATAAACTCATTCCTTAATTACACGTAAGATTACATATCTTGTGCCCCCAAAGGAAATGAGATCCTAACATTAATCAAGTTTTTCTTTGGAATAACAGCTGTAAAAAAAAACAAGAATACCGGAAGACACGTTATAGAAGTTAACTCAGCTAGTAGTTTATGAGGTATTTTTATTTCTGAATTAATTATGCTAATACTTCTCTAGTCAATGGTGGCTGGTGTAGCATGAACAGTGGTGATAGGTGGGGTTATTGGTCTGATAGTTCTGAGCAGATTCCATTCCCACGGATGTGAAAAATAGAAAGCAAAAGAGGCAGGAAGCAGCAGTGAATGCAATAGTTAAAACTCAGCTTGCTCTGAGGAGGAGGGGGGAAGGGTGGAGGGAAAGAAAAAAGCAAGAGAAGACAGACAGGTCCTGTAAACCATGAGCCAGGAAGTGAATTCTTTAAAATGATCCTTGCCAGAAGCTAAATTCTTGTAAATGTGGGTCTTTTTTTATTTCCCTATACTGTTACTATTGGAATGAGGAATACTTGGGGACCGGATGGGAAAGAGGTCAGAAGTCACTAAATTGTAGTTTTATGAAGAATATAATTGCTCTTGCTTCAGTTTTAACATTAAACGCTATAGGCCAATAAAAAACAATTCGCCTTCTCATGAACCACCATGTCCAACATTTCTGGAAGATTTATATTATATGAGAAACAAATTTTATCCTAAAGCATTGGTTTATATTTTTAAAATCTGTCTGGTTTAGAGTTGCTGGGAGGAGGTGGAGAGGAAGTTGTTAGTCAGGAATGGCTGCTGCTTGGGTTGAACGGGGAGGAACCTAAGTGACTTAATAATTTCAGTTATCTAAAGAAGTTGGTCTGTTTCATATCCCAATGTCTAGTAGAAAAATAATTTGTGGCTAGTAAGCATAAAAAAAATCTCTCAATCATTAAAACCTCAAACATGCTAATCCAGAGTTCAGCTTAGCTTCAGTGCCTTAAAGATGAAATTGAAAAGTACATATTCATACCATAGTATGTGTACTCAAACATATACTATCGCTTCCTTTTCAGTGATGAAAATCACGTGTCAGGCATATAGCTGTGATCATCTTAGTGTTAAGGTCAATTGATGAAATAGGTATTTGATTTCTAACAGTATTTTTTGCAAGTGCCTAAACCAGTGAATCACTAGCAGGTAAACTAAGGCAGAACCACCCTTAACGAGTAGCTTGAGTACAATGATATTAGACATATTCAAAACTGAAAAGTCTTTTAGAAAAAAAAGGGGAGGGAGGATGAGAAATGCCCCTTTTGTATTAGCCTCGTTTAAGTCTCAGTATATGAACTTTAGTTAAGAGTGAAAATGCTTGCAAAAGTTGCACAAACCCTTAATGTGACTTTTATCATGCAAAAGTACCTTCACTTTTACATTTCCTTAGTGTGGCTGATTTTACCCATTAGATAAAATATGTTGAAATTTCAGGCACTTCACATATAACTATGTCAAATGTATAATGGAGAAATGCCTATCTGTGTGTTCAAGAAGAAAAGTACCTACCCAAGGGATTATTAACATTCTTCTAAAAGAAAATGTTTGTTCCTTCCTTTAAATTTAAGCTTTTTAAAAAGTCTGCTCTAAAAATACATAATCAGAGGGAATAAATGCTAGATAACTAAAATTATTCAAACACCCAGAGGACATTTTCCTCTTCACATGGTTAGCAATAGAGTCTAGATTTTCATATACAGTGTTAGTATCTTTAAGGCTAGAGGTTTCTTTTCCAAACACTTAATTGCTCAAGAATTTTAAGAACAATTTTGAGTAATCCAAGATTCAAAGAGCTATGGTTAATAAATTGCATCCCCCCTGGGCTTTGAATCAGAATACTCAGAGAGCTTCTAGAAAGGAGAATATACAAATAAAGATAAGATACAGTAAAAAAGTTTTTTTCCAAAACATAACTTTATTCATTCTCTTTGAAATACTGACCATTAATTTATCATTTCAAAATACATTCATTAAAAGAACTGTATAAAGTCTCCAATTTCCTCAATTATGGAGTTATACAGAGATATATATATTTTTTAATTTATTTATTTATTTATTTATTTTTGGCCACGTTGGGTCTTCATTGCTATGGCAGGCTTTCTCTAGTTGTGCTGAGTAGGGCTACTCTTCGTTGTGGAGCTCAGGCTTCTCATTGCGGTGGCTTCTCTTGTTGCAGAGCACGAGCTTTAGGCGCGTGGGCTTCAGTAGTTGTGGCACACAGGCTCAGTAGTTGTGGCTCGCGGGCTCTAGAGCACAGGCTCAGTAGTTGTGGCACACGGGCTTAGTTGGTCTGTGGCATGTGGAATCCTCCCGGACCAGGGCTTGAACCCGTGTCCCCTGAATTGGCAGGTGGATTCTTAACCACTGCGCCACCAGGGAAGCTCATATACAGAGATAATTTTTACTGTACACTATTTAATAACAGCACTTTCTTTCAATAAGACGTTGTATGGGAGGAAAAATATCTTTTTCCTCCTATCTTTCTAGGTTCTTAGCTAGGTCTCTGTAACAAAAGACAAATTAACAATAGAAACGCATACAGACTTATTTAATATAAATTTTGCCTAACACAGGGGCCCTCATAAGGAAATAGAGCTCTGAAGAAATAGTTAAACCTGAACAGTTTTATGCTAGGTTTGATGAAGAGTGGAAGGTTGTGGGAAAATGTGATGGGACAAAGGGTATGAGCTAGGTGTAGTAAACTGGGGGAAACCTAGAAAGTCTATTGGTTTAGATTCCTTTCAGTGTCCCTGTCTTCAGAGTTAAGGATGCTCCTTTCCTCTGGGTATAGGGAGGGCACCCCTCACATGAGGGTCTAATGACCTGCCTCGTGGGAGGAGGTCAGAGAGCCTTTCCAGCACTTGTTGTTTCTCACTTCCCTTCAGCTTAAAATATTATTCATGCCAAGGTGACAGATTTGGGGGTAGTATTCCAGTGGAGACTCCCAGAGTGTGAATTCCTGAAAATAAAAGTTAATTAGACAAGTAGTGACATTGACCTTATTAAGATATCTGGGTATTGGTCAGAGAAAGTGATACCTCAGTGATTTCATCAGAATGCAAAATAGAGACAGCGTTACCTTAATTGGATTCAAGAACAGTGAAGGACAGATTTCAGTGGGTGTCCTCATATGAGAAATCTGGAGGGTGAAAGAAGGATTAGTCTCAGGCACTCTACCAAATAGTCTAAAAGTTGTTTACATTTGAAACAGGAATTATGTTATTAGAATATATTAGTGAGCATAATGTAATACCCATGTGAAAGTAAGTGTTTCTCCAGTATTCTCTGGGGTGTCTGTCTCACCTGAATATCTCTACAGTTGGTATAAAAATAGTCTGTCACTGGTTAAAGCAGACTGAGAAATAGCAGTCCTGACTCCTGGCTCATTTTCCAAATTACCTTTGTGCACCAGGGAATGAAGCTTGCTTTTAACTCAGTGGCTGTGCAGTGAACATATTCCTCATGGAAAACATGCGTAGGAGGTCATATTTCCTCATCACAGCTGGTGTCAGTCCTCTTAAAAAAACAGAAGAAAAGGAATACAATTATTTCACCTCAGTTAATTTGTGAGTCTCCCCAATAAGGCTTGAGTTTCAAATTATATTTTTGTGAAGAATGAATTCATCAACACTTTGAAAGTTTGAGCTGTGTGTATGTGTTGTGTGTGTGTGTGTGTGTGTGTGTGTGTGTGTGTGAGATAGAGAGACCGATTTATGATGTAGTATGGGAATCCTTGTCTCTCAACAAATAGCACAAATAGGCTCATTTTTGGTTTTAGATAAATTTTAAAATAAAATACACAGTTTGAAAAAAAGGCTGAACTGGACCCATTATTGGGCAAGTTGTGAAAAAAAATCTTATTGATTGAAAAGTTTACATTTAAACTGTTCTATACCTCAACTAAGCAAAGTACTGCTCAGAAAGTGAGAAATTCCAGAGCAATTTATTGAAGATATCCTAATATGTTGATTTTCATTTCCTTTCTAACCATCATTTTCTTCTTTTTCTTTCTGTAGTTTCACTTACTGAGTGACTATTATATTACAAATACCATGCTAAGCTTTGTTTGATAAAGAATGCTAAAATGGAGACCTTGGTCTAAAGGAATTTGTACCCTAATTGGGAAAATAAATACACACATATGAAGAAAAGAAATTAATAATTATTGAGTACCTGTTATAGTTCAATCACATATTCACACAAGCTGTATAACTTGTGCTTCATAAAAAACCTTTGACGTAGATGCTATTAAGTTACCTGTGTTGAACATAAGGGAAATTAATTTCAAAGAGGCCCAAAGTCCTGCTGCTAATGAATGCCAGACCTAGGATTTGAACCAGAGAGGATTCTCTGTCCAAGCCATGGTTCTCTGTTGCGTACCAAGCCCCTCTCCTCTGCTACATTTTTCTCCGTATAACTTCTTTGCTCCATTCCTCACTTGCCACTCATTCATTCCTTAATGAAGGATGTACTCAAGAACTGCAGAAGGGCTAATTGTGATGACTCCAGTAACAGCTGAGAAATAAGAGGTAGATTTTTCACACAAACACAAAACAGACAGGGATAGAGTTCCTACAGGTCAAGATGAAGTTGGGAGGGCATTTCCCTCAAATAAATTGTATAGTAACATCACATCCTCACTAGAAAAGCCTTTCTTATATTTTAAGACTTAACTCAAGTGGCCTTTCTTTGGATTACGATGAATGACAGGTGAAATTAAAGATGGTCAAAGCTCAAACTCTTAATGTTATATATCAGTTTATTGTTGCATTGTTTTTCAGACAGTACATTATGTGAGAATGTATTGATGGAAATGAATATTTAGTAAGCCAAGAAGTCCAGAATGCACTGTGGCAGGACAGTTCACAGAAAGAAAACAAAAGCTTCAAATTTAAGTCCTGTAATATACTGGTACCACCCACCTCTCCAAATGACAGAGAGATCTGATCTTGTCGATATGAAATAGGATTTGTATCACCTATGGGTCCTGTTTGATAGTAAACTTATTGTAATGGAGTTACCTGGACTTGAAGTCACAAGATATGTATTCAATGCTGGATCTCTTTTTATACTAGGTGTGTGATTTGAGACAAGGTATTTTAATCACTGTAGATCTCAATTTCAGTGGCTGAAAAATGAGGATGGCAATATATTTCATACAGGGTAATACAAATGTTAAATGAGGGAAGGTCAGTAAAAATGTTGAGCTTAATATCTTGCACACAGAGCTTAGTACATGTCATACGACACTGGGGAGAGTTTGCCCAACCAGAAAACCTTGAGACTTAGCCCATCTGCCATCTTTGACATATAGTACTGATCATTTGCCCAGTTTAGATCATGGCTGCTTAGACAGTGAACTAAATGGAAACCATCTCAAGAAGAAAGAGGGGAGGACAGTGTAAAAGTTGGCACTGTACTGCTTCAAATAACATGGTAAGGCTTTAAAGTGCCAAAAAACAGCAGCAGAGCCTAGAATAGTTCCACAGCAGATGAAAAGAGTGTATAAATTAAGCAAAATCTAGATGATAACTACAAGTATAAAGAGTAGACATGCAAAGAAAGGAACTTTCTAAGAACGGAGTCTGTACTCTGAAATCAGCATCACTATTTTAATCAGTAATACTTTCCACCAGTTTCATAAATTCACTACAGATCATCTGCTGCTTGGCAGTGTGCTGTGGACTTAATGTATGCGTCCCCCCAATTGCTATGTTGAAGCCCTAACCTACAATGTGAATGGTATTTGGAGGTGGAGCTTTGAGAGTATTCAGATTAGGATGAGGTCATGAGGGTGGGGCCCCCATGATGAGGTTCATGCCCTTATAAGAAGAGGAAGACATCAGAGCTCTCTCTCTTTCTCTCTCTCTGCCATGTGAGGACACAGAGAGGAGATTACTGCCTGCAAGCCAGGAAAAGGGCCCTCACAGAGAACTGAATGTGCAGGCACCTCAATCTTGGACTTTCTAGTCTCCAGAACTGTGAGAAATAGATGTCTGTTTTCTAAGCCACCCAGTCTGTGGTGTTTTGTTAGGGCAGCCTGAGCTGACAAAAGCACAACATAAGCACTCATTTTATAACCACACCCTCCCTCAACATGTCATGGACTGAAGCTCCCCAAAGTTTCTGAGTTCAACAACAAGTTCATGCTGATTCCCTTGAAGTAAGTTATCCTCGTTTTTGAAAAATTAAAGAAATCAAGTTGTGGATATTAGGCAAGCCTTAGGTTGAGCTCAGGAAATTCTCTTTATATGCTATCAAGTAGGGATTCTGTATATTTTGAGATTCATTTGAGAAGAAACAGATAGTGATGATCAAGGTACCAGGTGTCCCCATTACTAATCAGGGTTTCTCTCTTTTTTTATTGCTCTAGTGAAAACCATAAAGAGCAGGTTATGTAAAATTAAATTGAAATATCATGAACTTCTAAATTTTAAAAGGAGAAACATGATTGAAAGTGATTTCCATACCTCTTTTATATATCATTCAATAATTCATTATATTAACACTGATAATATGTGCACTTTCTGTGAGTACTTTACATGTGCCAGAATGTGTCTTAGAGGCATTTATTATCATCATCAACACAATGGTTTGAGGTAGCTATCATTCATATATAACAGATGAGGCAATAGGCTCAGGATGTTTAAGTATCTTGACTAAGCTACTGAGGCAACTACACATATGAGCTGGGATATTAACCAGCGCTGATGACTCCAGGTCCCAGGCTCTTCCGTGTAAAAATAACTTCTGAGGTTTTGGTTTGGTTATATGAATTCAAATGACCTTCTTTCCATGTTTTGAGTACTTTTTCACCAGAGAACCTATCTTCAGCAAGTTCTTGCATTACAGAGTAGCAGCAATAGAAGAAAAGTGAGCACAAAATACAGGCTACTTAGAATCTTTATCTACTTCTAAATGGAAGAGTATTTTCTCCTCACCATTTACTAAATGTACAGAACATACAAAGTGTTTTGGTTATTATGGCAATGCATATTTTTTTTTGTTTTTTTTAAATGCATGTTTTTCCCTAAGTTTTTCATTTAATTTACCTGTTTTGAGGGATAATATCTAGGCTAATTTAGGATGCTGCTTTTATTTTTCTATCAGTTCTTTTCTCTTTATAGAATATTAATTTTAATTTCTCTTTTATTGGCAGTTTTCCTTGTATCTTAAAGTCAGTTCAGTTTGGGGAACTGAAGAGTAGGTCCTGGCATCTAACATACATCAATTCTTTATTTTTTGGAAATGGCTGAGGAAAAAAAAATAAGCAATTGTAAAATATATTTTGGTGAATCATATAAGGTAGAAAAAGTAAAACCACTGTTTCTCTCTAGGTCTATTTCTGATAGTAACTAGACGTGGTAACTATGATTTAGGCTTCACAAGAAGACATACCTGATATGTTTTCAATGACTCCAGTGCCTCATGCTGCTACTCTCACAGGAAGAAATTTTCTTTTGGAAGTTAGAAAGTGAAATGTTCTGTGGGAAAATATATGACAAGGAATGGGGATGATGTGTGCTGGGATGAGGGTTAAAATGTTAAATGGAGAGTTAGGGAAGCTCTCACCGAGAAGGTGACAGGTAAGCAGAAACTTGGATGAAGTGAGGAAATCTGGGGAAAGAGCGTTCTAGAAAGACAGAACAGCTGGTACAAAGGCAGGAGTGTAATTAGTGCGTTTGCAAGTAGGAAGGAAGCCAGTATGACTGAGACAAGATTAAAGAGGTAATGGGTAGGCAGATTGTTCACAGGTTTTTGTACATAGAAGGAAAAGATACAACATAAAAAAGTATACAAGGTTTCCCCTGGCTGCTCTGTTGAGAAGATAGTGTAAGGACAAGAATGAAACCAGAAAAACAAATGAGGAGATCATCACAAAAATTCAGTAGAGAAACACTGATGGCTTGGACCAAAATGGTAGCCATGGAACTGGTGAGAAGTGGTTGGATTCTTAATGTACTTTGAAGATAAAATCAACAAGGATTGCCACGTACTAGATGTGTGGTGTGAGAGAAAGAGCCCAGTCAATGATGATTTCAAGAAATTTGGCCTAAGGGTCTAGCATGATAGAATGGTCGGTAATTAAGATTGGGAAACCCATGGGAGAAGAATGTTTAGTGGGTGCAGATCAGGAATTTAGTTTTGGACACATTAAGTTTGAGATGCCTATCAGACGAACCCAAGACTGCTGAGATGCAGCTAGAAATACGCAGGTGGAGTTTAGGAGGCGTGAATGTGGGTGCTGTCATCATGTGGATGGTGTTTAAAGGCATGAGATTAGATAAGATCCCCAAGGGAGTAAGTGGAGAGAGAGAGAGAGAGAGAGAGAGAGAGAGATGAAAAGAAACCCCAAATTTGAACAGCTCACTCACTCCAACTTTAAGAGAGAGAGAGATTAGGAAACATCAGCAACATGTACTGAGAGGTAACTGTCAAAGTGCAGCAGTAAAACTAGCAGGATGTGCTGTACTGGACTTCAAGCTAAAGATAGAATTTCAAGCAGCCTTTACTCTTTCTAATAGGTGGCATAATTATATCTGAGATAAACTCTTGATAACTTATATCACCCTGAAATTTGTGGATATTTAAGTACTCCTTGACGTGTGAAGTAGTAATATTTTCATACAACATTATTTTATCAAACATTATGAGGTCAGAGTCAAATATGAAATATTGGGCAGCTGCACTATTTGCTGTACTACTTACTCATTGAAGAAAATGATCAAAATTATCAAGCTATTCTTAGGGCAGAGAGCTATACTTCTGCCTCGTTGGATTATGAAACATGATAAATATGGCAGTACATTGTATTATACAGAAAATAAATGGCAGGAAAATCAAATGTTTCACCCAAATTAGCATAAAATATTTTTTCGAGGTGCCAGAATACATTAGCATTATGTATTCTGGCCACCTTGACTTTAAAAATCTAAAAGTCTTGATACACAAGCCTATAATTTGGGAGTGTTCATGTGCTTTAATAAAGTATGAATTTGTGTCACAACAGGTTGGCCATAGCCTCCTGAAACAGTAGGCTCCCTAGATGTCCTCAAAATAGAATATGATGTTTAGAGAATTATTTGGGAGGACATCTACTGACTAAGGGGAAGAAAACACACGTACATTACAATTTTCTTATGAAGAGATCGACTTTACACAATATTAAAAATTATCACAGCACAGGTATGTGAGAGCATGCATAAAAACACAGCATCTTTGGGGTTTCCCTGGTGGCGCAGTGGTTGAGAGTCCGCCTGCCGATGCAGGGGACACGGGTTCGTGCCCCGGTCCGGGAAGATCCCACGTGCCGCGGAGCGGCTGGGCCCGTGAGCCATGGCTGCTGAGCCTGCGCATCCGGAGCCTGCGCATCTGGAGCCTGTGCTCCGCAACGGGAGAGGCCACAATAGTGAGAGGCCCGCGTACTGCAAAAAAAAAAAAAAAAAAAAAAAAAAAAAAAAACACAACATCTTTGTTTTGTTAACTATATCATTATGATAAAAAAAAAAAAAAGTCCTGGCCATGAGGAGTAACAGAAATAATTTTAAGACTGATAACAAAAGATACACAACCATAGTGGATATTTTCTGTTTTTAACACCATATATGGAGAATAATCAGAGCCCACGTCTCACAGGAAATAGCCTGGTTGCTTATCTGTGAGAAGTTTCATATTCCAAGAACATCCGCTCCGCATGCCCCCCCTTTCCCCTCTCCCGAGCCCCAGCTTGCCTACTTGCCCCTTCATCACTGGACATAAATCAGTTTCATCTGCTGGCTCTTGATGTTTCTTCCATTCCTCTTTCTGTCTTTGTACTTGGGTCTCCACTGCACCATATGGCAGCTGAGAGCAGGGAGAGTGACGACCTGGCTCCAAACAAAAGGGGCTGTGGTGTCAGAGCGGGCCATGAATGCATGGGACACAGTCATGTATAGAAGGGCCTCCAGCCCTGTCGGGTAGGACCAAAGGGATGCTGACAGTGCTGACTCCATGTAGACGGAGAAAGAGGAGCTCCCTGGGCCTCAGATTTAAATTCTTTCTTTCAGTGTGTCCTTTTCCCCTCCTTTCCTTCCCTCTGTTTTATTTTTTTAATTCTGTGCCCAAAACGTATTTGTTTATTAATGACAAAGTCAGAATGTGGGGCAGTACAAGAAATTAGAGAATTAAAGCAAGTCATCTTATTTACACACTTTGAAATATCTCTAGAGAGTATATCAAGCAACACATGTGTTTAAACATGGAAGGGGAAAACAGATACATTTCAAGAAAACCACATCCTTTTTTTCCTTTCTCGTGAAGAATCATTCTACACACTGACATGAATTAAGTAACTCATGAAAGAACAGTATCTGGATAATACACGAGGATACAGGCATTAAGGAGAGAATTCTGATTATAACAACTTAACTGCAGTTTCTAAGATTATGCCTTTTATTATTTATTATTGTTTAGTATGTCATTCAAGAAAAAAAGGCGCATTCTCAGTGTTTCCCTTCTTCCCTCTTGCTTGTTCTTCTTGAACTTGCATCCTTCTCCTGTGCCTGGATATGCATGATTTGTTTCAGTGGAGAATTTCTGCAAAGCAGACACAACATTTTTATTAGTGAAGTTAACACCGTGCTAGAAGAATAGTAAATTCAAGCTGTAAATCCACCAGCTTTCAGGAGACTCATTTATTCTGTTCAATATGAAAAAAACCTCTACTACAGGGGAAGACTTGAATATGACCATATACATTTATGAAGGAACATTTTATGCTTTATTGCTGTAGGCTATTGCTGGCCTTCGAGGCTGCTGTTGATTTTATTTGATGAAAATAAGAGTATAATAAAAGGTAGAACAGGCATCTCTCACCTCTCTCAACCACTGTCCACCCACCTTACAAAGCATCCTGGATCACAGTATGCCAGGCCCCTCGGGTTATTTAAAGGAGCCTTGGCAAGCTTCCAAATTCTGGTGTCTGAGCTTTTACAAGTAGGCAACAATAACAGTTCCTCATGAAGTAAATCAGTGGACATGTGTAGAGTACCTCAACACCGCCACGTACTATTCCACCAAAATCTTTAAGAATAGAGTGAAGCTTACATTGCTCATCCCAACGCATTGTTCATAATACACCCTCATAACAGGGCTTCTTTTCATAAATAGTTTTACTATGAACATACCTTCCTTCTCTCTAGCTATAAAGTCATTTAATGCCTGTCAGTTATAAATGCAAGTTTTAAAAACTTGTATATAGTAATTTTCTTTGTTCAGTGTAGTCTGAGACTGATGGTTATCTTCCAGTAGATTCAAAAGCAAAATTATATGGGCTTTTCATTTATGTTCTTCATAAATTCTCTTTCACAATTACCATAAATGTTTGGTCTTACGTGAAACATTCATTAAAATAAACATTCATTAAAATAAACAGAGCCAAGAGCCAAGGGTGCCTGTGTTTAGCTAGAGTCAGGTTCTGTATGTTTCTGCAGGCAGTAAGAGTTATGTGGTACATCATCTGCCAGAAAGATTTGTATAGAGAGGACCCTCTGTGATACAAACAGAAAGCAAGCAACAAAGCAACTATTCACCCTTTTCTATTCACTGCAGCCACATCTGTTTACATGGCCTCTGCTCGATCCTGAAAGGTTTTGTCCACCCACCTCCATTTCATTTTACACAGCTTTCAGGGGCTGATGGTTTGGAAGATTTTTCTTTTTCTTTCCCCATTAAGAGCAAGGGATTCAGATCTGCTTTGTGAAACAGAAATCTGAAAAACAGGTTTACAGATAGCAGTTGTTCCTTTTTCTAGTCTATCCAGTTGGAGTTCTAGTGAGGGATAACTATAAACTCCAACTCATTAATTTTTAAAGTAAATTTAACACACAAGATATGTTTCTTTAGGAAGCTAGGAGACTGTATTATTTTCCCAGTCCTGCTTATTACTAAATGTCAGTTTGCTTTCTTCCGTTTGACACAATCGTATTTTTAAAAAGTACACTCTTTCCACGTGAAACTGTAAGAAATGAACACATTATCTAGAAATCAAATATTACAGAATTCTCACTATATGAATACTTTATAATAACAGATTATATTTTTATGACACTTTACATGTTACAAAGTGATTTTACCCACATTAGTTTATCAGATCCTCAAAAAAACCCTGAGGAAAGTAGGGCAAATGTCATTATCACCATATATATCATATGTCATATATCACCAAAAGGAAAATGAAGCTCACAAAAATTCAACCAGGTAAATTTTAAGGATCTAATTGGCTTTATTGAAAAATTCATGAATTGGGCGCTATCCCACCTAGGAAGTAGAGAGGAGCTTCAAGGAGCTATACAAAATGGAAGGCTTTGATCGGCAGAAAGGGGAAAAGAGTGGATTGTTCCAGGCTTAGGTAAAGTACCTATGGGGAATGGAAGGGAGCTATGTGGCAGAGTACCTCATTGGTGCTGACCAGAAAATTCCAGACTGACCAATTAAGATTACATTCCTTGGGGAGATTGTAACTGCAATTAAGTTAGGTATTAAGTTTTGTTTTACTGACGTGGAGCTTAGCACAAGTGACGCCATTTTGGGCCCGGTGTTTTTTTTTTTTTTCCAATTCCCCACTTTGTGATCAGACTCTCAGGTTAACTGAGAGATGTGATCAAAGTTTAAGGCATCAGTGCCACTCTTAGCTACCACTCTAATTCTCAAAGCTTTGTTGATCCCTTGTGTGGAATCCACAAGTCATGATGTTTTTGCTTAATTCCTATGATATTCACAGGTTCTCTTCATTCCTTTTCTGACGTTCCAGTCTCAGGGAGATCATTTGCTTAATGGTTAGGGGCTGCAAACACACATTTAAAGCTTTTGAGAGAATACAGTGCATCAGGGATATTATTCTGATTATAATGAGCAGAATAATTCCCAGTGTTTGGGGGGCACTTCAGAGCCATTGTCCCCAAGACCCAAACCAATCAAAATCAACTAAGTCAAAGAAAGTCATAGGTTGACCTACCATCCAACTACATTATCTTCAATTTGCTTAGGGGAGAAGGCTTGAAAAATATTTCTGTTGGGCTCTAAATATCAGCTTTCAATCTCTGACCAACACTTGACCATAGAGCTACCTAATAAAAAATCCTTTTAAATATCTTGTCAATTTTTTAGCTGGACAACCAGTAAATATTTCTGTCAATATTGAATGATTCCTTGGACTTAAGAGATGTCTCCAAAGGGGGTGCAAAAGATATTTTATTTTCCTATCTCCACTGGCTACCACCAACAGAGATCTGGGAGAGCTGACTTTGGTAGGAAATTTGCTTTTAATTTTAGTTTCCCCCTGGTTGTTAAGTGGAATAACATAGCAGTTTACCAGAAAAAAAAATCCCTCAAGAGTGTCATCAGCTTTGGGAGAGGGTCATATGGGGGTCCTCCTTTGAAGGAAGATATGGGGGTATCTGTAAGGCCATTAACTTGGTAATTTGCTTATGGTCATGTAGTCTTTTTAGAGTGAAAAAAAACCAATTTAGACAGAGGATTACTAGAATGAGTGCACAAGTAAAGGAAGGAAGGGAACAATTGGAGCTATGTTCCTCGTATAGTCTTTTGCTTTAGGTGTGTCTTATATCTTTAATTTTCTCATTAGCCTTTTACAATGAATCTTTCAATGAAGCTATTTTGGAATTTTGAAGTCTTTTGGAGCCTATCGTGTACCAATTAAAATAGGTATCCCATTCTGTTTGTTTGATTTGGAAGCCCTTGTTTTTAAGTGCACTTTTAAAATAATCTTATCTGGTTCAAATGTCCCTTCTAATGGCCATTGTGATTCCCCTGAGGGCTGGCAGTAGTCTGGTAGGACCCTAGCTGCAAATGGAGTTCAACCTACATTTCTGTCTGGCCATATTTTGAGGCTCCCAACCTGACAGTTACCAGGTTAAGCTCTCAGGACATAGTAAGATATTGCCATTTTTGTAAATATCTACCGCTTCTGCAATTATAGTTCTTAGACATAAACACTTGACTCTAGAAATTAAAGATCTCAGTTCTTTTCTCTAAGCTTTATCTACACAAAGCAAGACAAACAAAATTACCAATATTAGGGACTGCCATTAGCTTTAGTTGTTTCCAAATTGTTAAACAATTGATTTCAAACATACAAACAAAACTTCGAAATGTTTGAAAACTAAATAGTGAAAAACACTAATAGTAACAGGAGAAGAGTAACTGGAAGAAGGAATTCTACTAGTATGCCACTCACCACCTGTTGCTTTATGTGGAACAGAGAAAATGAGAAAAGAAAAGAAAAAAAAACATGAAGAAGCCCTTCACTGTCAAATAACACTAGTGCCCAAGATAGAAAGCCTGTACAGAGATGCTCTACAACCATGTTTCTCATCCCATAGTTTAGTTAATAAATATTTACTGGATGAATTAATAGTTATGGCCCGAAAACTTTAAAAAGGTAGAGATAGGTCATTCCTGGGTAAATTTAGAAATACTAGCCAGGAAATTTTAGCAGAAAAGAGGATTTTAAAGATATCACCCAATGAGAAGCAGCAAAATGACACATTTCTTTAATTCTCATTATTTTCATTATTTATTAAAAGTCCCATGTAAATAACTTATGGTAAATGGATATTCAAGCAATAGCACATTCTAGTCCATAAAATACTTGTAAAATTTAAAATGAGATCAGTCTTCAGCAGCCATAAAACTCAGTTTTAGCAGAGAATAGAAGATGTTTCCAATCCTGCTCAGAGTTGGTTTGAGTATGTGAAGAAAGATTCAAAACTAAACTGTGAACTAAAATCACAGTTTTTTCCTTTCATTCAGAAAACAATTATTTGAGAAAACATCAAACATAACTTAAAAAAAAAAAGATAAAAGGCACAAAAGTGAGTGACATTGATGGGGAATTGCATATAGTTGCCAAACTGGAATTCAAAACCATGTCTACATTTTTCGGAGTTAAAAGAAAAAAAACAACAATGAAGATAATTGGTATTTCCTGAGCTTAAGGAAATAAGCTCAACAGGACATATGGTTTCATTTTGGGGTCTCTAGTTTCTTATGAAAATGTTACTATTTCTGTAGGCATCTTCATTTAAGGGAATGGGAGAAATAATGAATTAAACCAGAGTTAGTTCAGCTGATTTTGATTTTATCTTATCTTTTGGTTTTCACCTTTTTAGCATAGTAAATAATTGGATTCTTTGAGGAAAAGAAAGTTCTATTAAGTAGGGGAAAAATAAAGCATTTAAAAATCATATTGTCTCAAATACATCCCAAATGGTATGTGTTAAAAAAATTATAAATCTCCTTTACTGTATTTCATTGTTGCTAAGAAGTTTTATCCATTTTCAATTTTACTTTTTTTGAGCTATAATGTGCTGTTTCTTGAATATCAATTTACCAAGTTATTTACGTTACAATTCCAATAAATAATGAAAATAATTGCCCAAAAGTTATGGCATCATATAATCAAGACAGTATTTGTTCTATGATACATTCAAAACAACTAAGCAGGGCTTCCCTTGTGGTGCAGTGGTTGAGAATCCGCCTGCCAATGCAGGGGACATGGGTTCGATCCCTGGTCTGGGAAGATCCCACATGTCACGGAGCAACTAAACCTGTGTGCTACAACTACTGAGCCTGTGCTCTAGAGCCCGTGAGCCACAACTACTAAGGCTGTGTGCCGCAACTACTGAAGCCCACGCACCTAGAGCCTGTGCTCCACAACCAGAGAAGCCACCGCAGTGAGAAGCCCGTGCACTGCAACGAAGAGTAGCCCCCACTCGCCGCAAATAGAGAAAGCCCATGCACAGCAACGAAGACCCAACACAGCCAAAAATAAATAATAAATTAAATAAATAAATTTATTTTAAAAAAACAACAACTAAGCAAAGTAAGACTTCTAAGTTTATCAAGGGAAGTGGTTTTTTTTTTTTTTTTAATACTTTTATTGTTAAAAAATGCTACCACCATCTGGCCCTTCAGCGAGTCCTAATCCGTTTGTTGGTGGAGAATCTTCCCTCAATGTCGATAGCCACTGACTGATCAGGGTGGTGATTGCTGAAGGTTGGGGTGGCTGTGGGAATTTCTTAAAGCGAGATAACAATTGAATTTACTGCATTGATTGACTCTTCTGTTCACAAAAAATTTCTCTGTAGCATGTAATGCTGTTTGATAGCATTTTACCCACACAACTTTCAAAATTGAAGTCAGTCCTCTCAAACCCTGCTGCTGCTTTATCAGCTAAGTTTATATAATATTCTAGATCCTTTTATGTTATTTCAGCAGTCTTCACAGCATCTTCATCAGGAGTAGATTCCATCTCAAAAAACCACTCTCTTTGCTCATCCATGAGAAGCAACTCATCATCTGTGAAATTTTTATCATGAGATTTGCAGTGATTCAGGAACATCTTCAGGCTCCACTTCCAATTCTAGTTCTCTTGATATTTCCACCACATCTGCAGTTACTTCCTCCACTGAAGTCTTGAACCCCTCAAAGTCATCCATGAGGGTTGGAATCAACTTCTTCCAAACACCTGCAATGTTGATATTTTGACCTCTTCCCATGAGTCACAAATGTTCTTAATGGCATCTAGAATGATAAATCCTCTTCTGAGGTTTTCCATTTATTTTGCCCAGATCTATCAGGGGAATTACTATCTATGGCAGCTACAGCCTTATGAAATGTATTTCTCGAATAACAAGACCTGAAATTACTCCTTGATTCATGGGCTACAGAATGGATAATGTGTTAGTAAGTATGGAAACAACATTAATCTCATTGTACATCTCCATCAGAACTCTTGGGTGACCAGGTACATTGTCAATGAACAGTCATGGGAAGTGGTGTTTTTGAGGGGTAGTAGTTTAGTTTTCTTTTTATTAGAAAGTCTCTACCGAACCCTGACATGACTTTTTAAAATCTAGAGACACCTCATCTCAGTTCTTAAACACCTTGATATCAAAGGACATTCATTATGCTAGACTGAATATGCAAAATGTATATGGCATTATATCTTACAACTACAATGGTTCATTTGGTGTGATAGTTGTATAAAATATACATGAACAATTCTTAAAACAGATCATACTTAATGCTAAGGAATAGAAACACACACAAGATACAAAAGGAAATTAACTATGCTATCTCAGTACATAGCTTCAGAGGATTAACTAGATTTAAAAAGCAGATCAGAAGAGTTGTTTTGGTCCATTCAAAAGCAGATGTTTCCAAGAATAATATCCTATATTGCTCCTTGTTACCACTGAATATTTTATATATATATATATAATATGTATTTATTTAATATTACATTATACAACATTTATAATATATATCTTATAACATATATAATATATGTTGGCCCAGAAACTACAAAGCCAATGTCGGTTTTAATTTAAATAAATTGACCCTGCTTGTACAGTCAAAGAAGACCCTACACTCCTCACTTCTACTTCCCAAACTAAGTTATTAGGAATTACATGCTCCAAAATAAACTCTTTGCAATCATGTACCCTCGGGTTAACACAACGAACAATTTCAGAGTTTTCTTGCCCTTCCTCTCTCAAAGATATTCTAGTTCCAAATTTGTTTCAGTTGGACCTTGCGGTAAAAAAAATAAAACTTTTCCATTAGTAAAATGATTTTCCCGTTATAGAAAACTGCAGAAAAAGTACTAAAGAAAATTTTAATGAAATACACTTCAAGATGAGAATGGCAAAGAGAGTAGGAAGGACAAAAATCTTTATAGTGGCTCCCATTAGCTCCCAGATTCTTTCTCTTTTTTTCCTAAGACTCAGTAAATAAAGTCAAATTCATTGAATAGACTGTTTATTCAAATGAAGCCACACTGGAACAAGCTTTCTTGAATAGTAACTGGGATAAAGCTATGTAGTTAATTTGTCTCATGAAATTGATTTCGAATCTTTCTCTGTATTAAAGAGGAAAGACCAAAATCTACCCAAAGGTGCACTTTGACAAGATGAATGAACTTTGGACTTCCACTAGTGAAAGGGAGCTGCTCATCTTATATCGTGTAAATCAATAACAAGAAAGCATATGTGGAAAAAAAAAAAGAATAGATTTTTGCTTATTCACATGTATGAGTGGTTTTGTTTGAGTTTTTTTGGTAAAGTTTCCAAAAAACAACTCTGTGTTATTGCCAGTTCATTAACTTATTCTTATTTTCTATTTGTAAAATACTCAGTAGTTATCTAGTACTAGTAGAAAATAACAAAATTTGGAATGCTTACTATGAAAATAAGGATTTCCAGCTGACTTGTAAACAAGCTTTGTGTTAATATACCTTCCCTTTGGTGGTTTTGTCTCATTAAGACATCTTCAGTTGGGCACAAAACGTCTCCAATTAAAAAACTCTGCTCTGAACCAACATGATTATTTGGGTCTGGTCTACACAAACAACATTTGCTGTGGCTATGTGGGTTTTTATTTACCTCTGTGGCATTTGTTCCTCTGATCCTAAGACCCTCAGAAGAAGAAAGGAATGTTCTGGGATTTTACTGTAGAATGACATTTGCCTTCTTAGGTTGGCAGTCATCATTAATTCC
Source organism: Hyperoodon ampullatus (assembly GCF_949752795.1). Taxonomy (NCBI): domain Eukaryota; kingdom Metazoa; phylum Chordata; class Mammalia; order Artiodactyla; family Ziphiidae; genus Hyperoodon; species Hyperoodon ampullatus. The sequence goes on along the minus strand of NC_136914.1, from coordinate 130,794,975 downwards.
AGGTTTGTTTCCTCTAGGCTGTTTTTTACTAATTAGCTTGCCTTTGTGTGATTTCTTCTCTACATATGGCATTCACAGATCTTTGAAAACTGAAACGCACACACATACAAATGTTTGTGAATTCAACATGCATTCAACTTGCCTATCAAGAGTATGGAAATTTAAAAAAATAACAGAGCTATTTGGATGAACCCTAAAGCATTTACAAACAGTAATAGTCTCCCACCCGGCTTTATTGAGGATTATGCTTTCATGTTGTAAAAGTTATAAAATTAAAAATGGATTTAGAATGATAACTCAGCAGAAGCTGCTGGAAAGGATGAAGCCACAGATGAAAAGAAGCTGTTACAAGGAAGTGGGAATGAGGTGGGATGTGGATTTATTCAAGGGGCAGAGAGTTGTAGGGGACTAACAATTATATTTAATTAACTCAATAAGCAGTTTAGTCAGGAAAGACTCCAAAATTACAGGTGTTTTTTCCTAGGAAGGGCATATGAGGCTAGGTGGCGGAGTCTTGCAAAGAAATAAAAGTTTTGTTCCAAGAGACTAGAGAATTATTAGAATGACTTCACAGAAGGCAGCTCTGGTCTAAAAACAAAGGGAGATGCTAAGAGCCCAATGAGAGAGAATGTCCACTATCACTTGGAGAAATAGCAAATTGATCAATTTGATAGACACGTAGTTGGAAGAATATTATTCTCATAATAATCATCACCCTCCCTGTGCATCTTTCCCTATACTCCCATGGAAGCTTGATGCTTTCTCCTTCCTGATTCCATAGAATGCTAAAGTCTGATATAAACTTCTGTTGTGACACAACATATTGTTTAGATTTTTGGTTTTATTTTTTTTTCCAACTCTTCCAGGAGACTAGCATAGAACCTGATGCATAGTAGGTTCTCTAAAATATTTCTTTAACCAGAGAAATCAAGTTCATCTATACTGTTTTCTATAGTACATAAACCTGTTTATGAGTTTTATGCTATACATTCCTTCTCTTACAGAAGGTCCATTGGAGAATAAAAATTTAAATCCAATTAGGATCAGGAGAATGAGAAAACAAACCACAGACTGGGAAAAAAATTTGCAAAAGACACATCCGACCAAGGACTGTTATCCAAAACATACAAAGAACCCTTACAACTCAACAATAAGAAAACGAACAACCTAATTAAAAAATGGACCAAAGACTTTAACAGGCATCTCACCAAAGAAGATATACAGATGGCAAATCAGCATATGAAAAGATGCTCTATACCATAGGTCATCAGGGATATGCAAATTAAAACAACACTGAGATACCACTATACACCTATTAGAATGGCCAAAACCTGGAACACTGGCAACACCAAGTGCTGGTGAAGATGTGGAGCAACAAGGACTCTCATTCATTTCAGGTGGGAATCTAAAATGGTACAGCCACTCTGGAAGACAGTTTGGTGACTTCTTAGAGAACCAAACATTCTTATCATATGATCCAGCAATCGCACTCCTTGGTATTTACCCAAAGGAGTTCACAACTTAAAACTACACAAACCTGTACATGATGTTTATAGCAGCCTGTTCATAATTCCTTGTTCATAAAACTTGGAAGCAACCAAGATGGCCTTCAGGAGGTGAATGGAAAAGAAAACTGTGGTATATCCCAACAATGGACTATTATTCAACATTAAAAAGAAATGAGCTATTAAGTGATAAAAGGTCATAAAGGAAACAAATGTATATTACTACTAAGTGAAAGAAGCCAATATGAAAAGGCTATGTAGCGTATCCTCCAATTATATGACATTCTGGAAAAGGCAAATCTATGAAGACAGTAAAAAAAAAATCAGTGTTTTTGAGGGATCAGGTAGGGGGAGGGATGAATAGGTGGAGCACAGAGGATTTTTTAGGCAGTGAAAATACTCTGTACAATACCATAATAATGGATATGTCATACATGTGTCCAAACCCATAGAATATACAATGGCAAGAGTGAACAGTAATGTAGGCCGTGGACTTTGGTTGATTATGATGTGTCAGTGTAAGTTCATCAATTGTATAAAGGTACCACTCTGGTAGGGGATATTGATAATAGGGGAGGCTGTCCATGTGTGGGGTAAGGGGCTGTGTGGGAAATCTCTGTGTCTTCCCCTCAATTTTGCTGCAAACTTAAAATTGTTCTACAAATTTTTTTTATTAAGAGTCTTAATAAAAATAAATTGAAAATGCTATTATGATTTACACAAATAATTGAGAGAAATGGGGAGAAGTAAGGAACATGAATTTAAGGCTAGACTCTTAGTTTCCCTCTCTTAAGATGGAACTATGGAATAGTAATAGCCATGAGTATTAAGAAACTTATTTTTTGGGCTACCTGAAGGATAAGGCTAGAATTTTACAATAGGAACTAAGAGAATGGGCCAGGCTGGAGGCAGTGTTGCCCCAAACTTTGGATGGATTCTTGCTACTAATGGTTCACAGTTGGGAGAGTTTAATGAATAGAGACCAAGCAGATGAGTTTTAACTGAACAATCTGTATGGCTGAATGTCCTTGACACACATGAGTGGGACCTGGGACCTGATGGACGTGTTTTGTTACCACATAATCAAAAGAACCAGTATATTGAGACCTCTGCCACTCAGCATAGCTTGCAGATTAATTTAATTGGATTGATAGATTTTATTCAACAGCATAAATGAGGCCTACTCATATGTGTATAGCTAATAAAATTTTTTATGGCTTTTTCTAAGATAAGTAGTATGAGCTAAATGCAAGTAATTACAGGTCTGCAAATAAGGAAAAATATAAGTGCACTGTAGTTGAATTGACATGGTGATCTTGATAATTGGTTATGTAGGTGCACAATGGGAATTTTGGCTTGGCACTTGCTCATAAAGCAACAAAGTATCCTTTTATAGTACCCTCTTGCTGCCATGAGTGTTGATGGTGCTGCCTGGGATGAACTGGGGAGTTGGATCCAAAAGTTTTGAAGAAATATCTCAAACCAACCTAGTTGGTAATTTGATCACCTGCACTGATCTTTCAAATGCCAAACTCAACAGTAATATGTTTCATATGAAATAAATAAGGAAAATAGTATGCACATGCAAATACATTCAGAGAAAATTTAGGTCACTCCAGGACCTTTGTCCTCTCATTTTGGCTCCTTGCTTTACAGTTTTTCATATCCTGCAGGTCCAGGAGTAGCAACGATCAGTCTGTGAGCCCTTTCTTTTGCCAATGTTAGAAGTCAAGATGAGGAAGTATAGTTTTATTAGATATGCTAAAATGCTTTCATTTAGAACACACAAGCTCTCTCATTTAGAATATATGCAGCTTCACCCTCAATTTGCCAGGAAAAATAACCATAACTATTTACTCTCTGGGCCTAATGAACACTTTGAATTTAATTTTCAAAATATGTTAAATCATTTTATAAGTAATCTGTAGAATTTTTAAATTAAAAGTTTAATTTACTTAATTTTTATTAATATTTTAATCAATTTTGTTATACAAAACTATCAAATATTAACAGTAGTATCAAGACATTTACTGATTTTATCAAGTAAGTTTTGGCATGTTGCTTCATAAAATATGAAATAATACAGTCATATATCCTTCCAACAAAATGTGATGGTCCAGGTTTTTGTCAAATTTTTTATGTTACAAAGTCCTTCTTCCTGTTGATTGGCTAACTGGATGAGAAAACCATATTACCTTTTGTCCTTAGAGGTGTATTGCTTCCTTATCAATTTTGAGTTTGAAAAATTCTTGTAAGGTATCATCAATCTGAAGACCTATAGTCTGAGATTTTGCTTACATGATCAGTTTCCCCAGGATGTATTAGTACAGAGAGCTGTTCTCTTTCTCTTTGCATTCACCTTCTGATTTGTCTAATGATTGTGAGATGTCTTTCTCTGTCAATTTTCTCCTCTTTGATCAGATAGGCAGAAAAAAAATTCAGAGATTTTACTGTGTTCAGTGAAAGCTAAAAGCAGATTACAAAAAATAATGACAGGCAGATTTCCTTTATGCCTTCTTGAAAGATGATGCATTACTTTGGACAATACAGTAAGAGAGCTGAAGAATAATTTATTTCACTTTTGTATTGTCCTTCTAAATATTTCATCATTTTTCTTGATTCTGATTATTTGGGGATTTTTTGGATAGTTGAGAAAAATTGATGTGTAATGAAGAGTAGAGATGAAATAATTTCTAGAATTATGAAATACGAAAATATTTCAAGACATGAAAAAACAGATAATTAATTTCACATAGTATATCTTTTTAAAAAATAAAAATGATTCATGAACGCTTATGGTAATTACAAAATAGAATGAGTTTTATTCTGTTAACAATTTTATGTTTGAACTTTGGAAATCTTTAAGAAAGAATAAGATTCATGAAATATCAAACCTTACAAAATGCTCAAAAAAGAAACTCAAAAGTTAAAATTGAGTCTAATGACCCATAAGTCTAATAACTCTCAGCAATACTGAGAGTTAAAACAATGATGCCAAGAGGTCATGGATATACACAAATCAATAGACAGTGAAACAGTCGATGATTGTGTACAGAATGCATCTGCTAGGGATGTTCTGAAATTTTGGAGGAAAAGTCAACTTCTACATGAAATAAATAAACTAAGAATGCAATAATAAACTGTATATATCCAAACAAATTGTGATTTCCACATGTTTTAAAAGGCCCAGGTGCTGAAAAATAAGTAATCTAACCTTTTGGTATTAAATAAGAAAGAGCTTATGTAAAAAATCTTATTTTATTGTATATCATTATTCTGGCTTCACATAAATCCAATTTTGAATTAAGTTTTACCCATCTTTAATTTATGAGTGTCTCTGTGAGATTATGTATGGTGATCTGAGTAATGCCAAGAATTTCATGTCCAAACTCTTTTCTTACCTGATAATTCTTAGATGTTGTCTGGTATTTCATCACTGTCAAACAGTTTAATCCTTTAGTTATAAAAACATTCTTAAAATTCATATGTTTAAGGATGAATAATTCAATTGTGCTTTAGTTTGATTTGGTTTTATATGTTTGTTTTCAGATGGCATTTTCCAAAAAAGAATTTGAGATTTTTGCTTTGAGGAAATAGATGTTTCATTGGCTGGTAAGTAGAAACATGCCCTTTTGAAGGAGGGGGCAATGCCATCTGGAGAGTGATTTTATATCCAGTCAGAGGACGGCATGAGAGTAGTGAGAACCTATGTCCCAGAGAAAATAGGTGTTTTGCCAAAGGAACATTATACAGAGAGGATTACAATCTCACCACCACCAAACTTTTCCACATGTTTGGTCACTCCAGTGATTTGGTTTTCTCAGCGCCTGATAGTCCTGATATGAATTGTTCTCCAAAAATGTGTGTATGTGTGTGTCACAGAGAGAGTTCTGAAACCACAGTGGTGATAAGTGTTTCAGTGGTGACACGAGCCTCAGTGTCTTCAGCCAAGTACAGACAGAAAGAGAATATTAATGCTTTGATGCTTGCTTTGTTTCTTTTCTACATTTAAGAATAAGGAGGAGGAGGAGGAGGAGAGGAGAAAAAGGAGGAGAAGAGAATAGGAAGACAGGGAGGAAGAAAAGGAGGAGAGGGCTCCCCTGGTGGCTCAGTGGTTGAGAGTCCGCCTGCCGAGGTGGGGGACACAGGTTCGCGGACCGGTCCGGGAAGATCCCACATGCCGTGGAGCAGCTGGGCCCGTGAGCCATGGCCGCTGAGCCTGCACGTCTGGAGCCTGTGCTCCGCAACGGGAGAGGCCACAACAGTGAGAGGCCCACGTACCGCAAAAAAAAAGGGGGGGGGGAGAAGAGAATAGGAAGACAGGAAGGAAGAAAAGGAGGAGGAGGGGAGGGGAGAGAGAAAGGAGAAAGGAAGAAGTCTTTAAAAATTATTTTGAAACAAGTTTTGGAGAACTTAAGATAGAAAATATAGATGTCATTTTGCAGTGTCAATCAGATATGCGAACTGATATAGTTGCCAGCATTTTTTAAAAATCAAAGAGGGATCACTTGACAGACTGGGGATAAAGCCAACGGTATTCTGGTTTAGCTCTCATGATATATTCATCTTGAACAGCAGGGGGTAAATTTTCTAAATAGGCCACTGGGGATCCCCACAAATCCCATTAGCTGGTAATAGGATTTGTGTGCATAAATTCTCTTGCCCTGAAAATTTAGATTTTGGTGTTTAATTTTCCATGTGACCTGCATACCCATTACTGTAAATTAGACGGACCTTTTCTGGGAAATTTCACATAGTTTTGTTTTTTTCCTTTTGTTTATTCTTTTCTAAAAAGACATCTTTTTCCAAAGGTTAATCTTTGAAAATTTCTTTGGTGTCTGAAAGCATCTGTGGGAGGGGATTATGTAGCAGAGAAAATCTTGAAATACATTTATTCATGTTTGTTAGCTTATTTGGAAAGGCTCTAATGGAAAAAAGTAACCCATTTCTTTTGCTCCACTTTTAAACTACTAGAACAAGCAACATTATACTCATATGTTTTTTAAAAATACACTAGTGTTTATTAATTTTTATATGATCAAGTTAACATAATTTTTGTTTGTGCACAGTGGGTATCTAGTAATCTTACCAATTTTGATTTTGTGGGAATGAAGTCTGTCCTTGGATCCAAAGGCTAATTGAGGATTGTGAACTTTTCAGGTGATGATGGTTAAGAAAAGCAGTATCAACTTCTCAGCCATCCCTATGAGCTTAGGGAAGGAATACAGGAGATAAAGTCACAACTAGAAAAAAGAAAAAAAAAAAACCTGATAGGCTTCTCTGAGTGTTGTTTTGAATTTTCAGGTTTGTTTGAATCCCAAATCAAAGTAAAAGCACAAGGGGTTTATTCTTTGAGCATGGATTTGTAGAATAAGGGTGAAAAAATTGTATGTGCCCTGGGCTTCTTCAGCTGAGTTTCACACAGCTCCATTTGACATAATAATATATGTCTTACTGTTTAGTAGTAGCAAGGACCATGAAATACAATGTCACTTGTTTAAACAAAAATAAGGAGAGTATAGTAAGGATACTACGGGATACATATCTTTGGTTAGAAAAGGGAGGCTGCCTATAACTCCAATAAATGCCTCCAATATGTTTTTCTCATTTGTCCCTCTTCATAAACTGAGGAAATAGATTATTATCCACATTTTGGCAAAGAAAGACAGAGATGCTTGCAAAATTTACTTAGCTTCCCAAGTGTACACACTTAGTTGGTGCCTACCTTCAGTAACCTGCTTTTGCCTGGTTCCAAAGGCATCTCTGTGCTCATCCAAGAGCACAGCTGAGTCACTCTTTTTTTTTAATTGGAGTATAGTTGCTCTACAATGTTGTGTTAGTTTCTGCTGTACAGAGAAGTGAATCAGCTGTATGTATACATATATCCCCTCTTTTTTGGATTTTCTTCCCATTTAGATCACCACAGAGCACTGAGTTCCCTGTGCTATACAGCAGGTTCTCATTAGTTATCGATTTTACACACAGCAGTGTCTATGTGTCAATCCCAATCTGCCAATTCATCCCAGCCCCGCTTTCTCCCCTTGGTGTCCATACGTTTGTTCTCTACATCTGTGTCTCTACAGCTGAGTCACTCTTAACCCATCCTAATTCGTATCATCCCAAGAGGTGTGATTGCTAATGCAATGGCAGATTTTAAGTCTCTGCTTTGTTTTGTTTTAGTGGCTATACATTCGGATCATCTTAAATGCTGGATTTAAACATTTGGGTGTAAGGGATTGTGCAAGAAGTTTTGCATATTCCCATGCATGGATTCTCCATTCTTTTTCTTTAATTTCTTTTAATTATGGCTTAAAAAAGGGCCTACAGATTGATTAGGGGAGTGGCTGTCGATGCTGTGTGGAGCGAATAGAGAGACAAATGAAAAAGAGACCAAGTGGAAGGGAGCCTGAAAGGTTTGGCGCTGACCTCACTTCCATGATGCCAGCAGACGTGATTAACTTTAGAGGGTCAGCGTATCAATTAACAATTGCTTCAATAAACCTGCGTAACGCACAACCACAAGTTCTCAGCAGCACACAAGATAAGAATTGGTTTATCTCATGCACCTGGGGGCTGGGTAACCTAAACTGGGCTCATCTGGGGCCGTTCTTCCCCACATGTCTGTCATCTCCCTTCAATGAGCTGGATATTTAGGGCGAGTCCTTCTCGTGGCAACGGCAGAGGATTAGGAAAGCAACTTGAAAGTTGCAAGGCATCTTGAGGCGGCGTAGGTAGTGAGCTGCTACACCATCATTTCTGCCATCTTCTATTTGCCAAAGCAAGTCACATGGCCGAGGCGAAAGTCAGAGGAAAGAAAATATACTGTATCCTTCTAGAGGGAGGAGCTACAAAGTCACGTGGCAAAGGGCACCTATAAAAGGTCAGGTGAAGCATCCGGGGCTCTGATGCAAGTTATTACACCAGTGTAATCTCTGGCTGACGAGAAAAGACTCTGAGAATCGAATCATCTGACTCCAGACCACACAGTTGAAGGGTTTATCAGACAGGTAAGTCTGTTGGGTCTTATAACCCCTGTGCAAAAACTCAATTGCCAGTGGTTTGGGGAATCTTCAGGCAACTGTGGTAATGTAGTCTGTAAGACTTGAAGAGGTACTGAGGCAGTTGCTGTGCTATTTAGAAGATGAAGAGGTATGTGGATTTGGGCAAATGGATTCTTTTTTCATACCTATACTACCCTCTCCTTTTTTTTTAATGAGAAAAGAATTTAAAAATGAATGAATGACGGATTAATTAATATCCTATTAATTTAAATCTCTTCCATGTCCCCAGGCCTTTCATTTGATAAAACAGCTATAACCACTTACAACTAAAACTTCACATTCATATTGTGCTTGAATTTTTATGAAATGGTCTCACATCTATTATTCTTAATTGCCTCCAAATAATCCCATTACAAGCGAAAGCCTGACATCGATCACATGGAATTACCCATGAACCCACCTAATTGCGGGCACTTTGCTAGTTCCAGAATTGTTTGAAACCTGAAGTCCTGCATTCCCTCTTCACTGCTCATGTCCCTCTTCTCTGAAACCTTCCTATTCCACATCGTTTTTCAGATCTCTCACTGATTCTAACAACTCCCCTATATAATCTGTTCTCAGTTTCCAAATGCTGCTGCCCAGGGCCCGGCTCTGGTCATCTTCCCACTTGCATGTCCCTCTGTTTGGGAGGGAGATAGCAAACAAGAGCACGAGCAGGGATACTGAGTGTAAGCAACCGTGCTTTCTTCTGGCCGGGGCTTTGGGGCTTCCCAAAGAATTTACCCAGGCCCTGTTTGCAGAAGGTTGTTGGCACAAAGTTCTTTCTGGAATTGGAAGGAAAAGGAAAAAAAAAAACAAAAACACTGATGTTGCATGCTGTGTGTGTGCTGGAAGCAAAGTGGTGGCTGTTTTTTCAAATAGTAAAAGTACAGAATGAAGGTGGGTGTTCTTGCTTGATTGGTTTTTCTTTCTGCGTCTTATATGACAAACCTGTATACCTGCCTCATAACCACTTTTACACCCTAGATACTACCTCCCCCTCAAAATGGGCAGGAAAGAGGCTGACTGGGTCTCTCTTTAGTAGAAAATATTCCTATCACCTTTTTTTTAAAAAAAAAAAAAAACACTAGTGGCCATGAAATTTCTATGTGGGCTTATTTTGTATAGCTTCAGTGACTATGGATGTAAGCTCTTTGAAAACACTGCTGTAGTTGTTGTGGGTGTCTTAGAAACTATTCTGTCACTCTGCGTCAAAAGCCACCATGGGTCTAGCCTGCCAGAATTGGTGGGCAGTAACAATTACTTTCATATGTGGTGTCAGAGTTCCTTGAAAAAGGTGTGATTTGTTTTTTGTTTTTTGGTTTTGGGTTTACATTATCAGAGAGCAAACAGATAGTGTCTCAGGTGTCATAATTTTTGCAGGTGTTTTCCTTTGCCTCTAAGAATTCTATTTCATTCCTGTTGGGTACAATTTGAGCTACAGGGAGGAATTGCTTTCTTATCTTTCAAATGTTAGTTTTATGAAGAGCCCTTAAGTATATATCCATGTGTGCCCTGGGGCAAATGCTGAAATAGGTCTCTCTGAACAATATGTCCTTCAATAAGTTGCTTCATGATCAACGATTTGGGTAAATATTGATAATTACGCTGTTTTGAGAGAATTCGCAGAAATAGTATCAGCAGATGTTTTAAGAAAAGATTTGCTAGAATTAAAACACTTTTATTAATGTGGAACTCTGCATTTTTTTGCATGTGTGTTTTTCTGTTACTTTCTTTTTAAAAATGTACAATTTTACCATAGAACTTATATATTTATTAAAGGTGTGGACTGTTATCTTAATTTTCTAGATATATAAAGATCTATTTTTACCTACTTTTATAATGTCTTCTAATAACAATAATGATAACCAGCAGTTATGTGACAGATATACTACTAATGCATACTGGCATTATTTCCTTAACTTCCCCAAACATGTTAAGAGGTAGATATTTATTATTATGTACACTTTACAGATGGGTAAACTCCTATATAGAGAGACTGAGTCACTTTCCAGAAGTCACTAGGTAATACAAGAAAAAGTCAGGTTTCAAAACCAGGGTCAGCTAATGACATAGGTCACTTTTTTGACCACTATGCTTTATTAATACCCAGAACTGGACATGAAACTTTAGAGCGATGTGAGTGCAGCTTGTACATTTTTAAAGTGTTTTTTTCCATCCTAGCATAAGAAGTGGAAAAGCAGGTTGATACTGGAGAGAGTTGCTTTCACAGAGTACAAAGTAAATAAAACAATATATTAAGCAAAAATGTATGGAGAAAAAGTTTTCTTTTCTGCAACTGTTTGAACACTCTCCTGTGTGCTCTAGACTTGTGTGTGGAACAGAAAAACAGCACTAGCTGTTGGACAAAAAGGAACTATGTTGAGAGGATCATGTCCTATCATCAATGTCATGAAAAACCGTTACTCATAAAACAGTGGGGTCTGTCAAGAACGTCCCTACCAAGAGCAAGCTGTCTTATTGGCCAGGGGGTTATAATAGCTTCTAGTATGATTAAGGACTCTACCTCCAAACAAAACAAAACAAAACACATTATACCAGAGCCAAGGCTGGGATGTCAGCTTGTGGATATGGAGCCAACAGTGGGGCTATTTATTCAATAGCACACATGACAAAATTCAGCTCAAACCAAAGGGGGGCACATTTTCAAATGGGGCCTTGTAGATCCTGTTATTTAGTAATGGGATTTGTGGGTATTAAGTCTCGTGCATGAAAAATCTACATCTAGATGACCAATTTTCCATGTGACAGAGCAATTAATTGAATTTTAAAAATCTGAGGGGCTTCACTGGTGGCTCAGTGGTTAAGAATCCACCTGCCAATGCAGCAGACACGGGTTCAAGCCCTAGTCCAGGAAGATCCCACATGCCTCAGAGCAACTAAGTCCATTCGCCACAACTACTGAGCCTACGCTCTAGAGCCCCCGTGCCACAACTACTGAAGCCCATGCGCCACAACTACTGAAACCTGCTTGCCTAGATCCCATGCTCCAAAACTAGAAAAACCACCACAATGAGAAGCCTGCGCACCGCAATGAAGAGTAACCCCCACTCACCGCAACTAGAGAAAGCCTGCGTGCAGCAACCAAGACCCAACAGAGCCAAAAATAAATAAATTAAATAAATTAATAAAAATCTGAGCAAAACAGTGCAAATGTTTTGGCAACTTTTACAGTTTTCGTTCTCTTATATCTCTGTGTTGTCAGAAATGATACATTTATGGTAAATTTAGTGTAAAATGATAGTATGATATAAAGTGAATTAAAAAATTTACAAGTCATCTATAGTTGGTGAAATTTCTCTGATGGAAATAATGGTGTAAGTGAATGGAACCAGTATAGTCCCTGGAACATAAGAAAGACCCCTTGAATGTGTCTTGAATCTGATGGAACAAGCTGCTCTGAAAAGGACTTGGTTTTCGTTATTAAACTGCTGCTATCACGCAGATGCTCTCTGGGTAGAATTGTATAATTTTGCTTTCCTTAGTGGTGCTGGAACAAGGTTATAAAATACGCATGTTTTATTTATTTATTTTGTCTTGGAATTAGTGGCTAAAGACTGCTTAATTTCATACCCATGAGCTTGTTCATTTCCTTTCCTCTCTTTCAGAATGTGGAGGGAGATTTTCATTCAGAAGCATAAATTCTGTGATGCCATTTTGCTCACATTAAGTTGAATTTTTGCCAGGTGTTATGTTCAGTACAGTCCGTGCTGGGGATTCTGTGGGTGTTACTGAAAATTACTTGGACAGAAAAACAATATGTTGGCTCAGGACAGGCTGAGAAAGTGGTGATTCAGGGACACTAGGGAGTGCTTTGCAATATGTGGCAGTGGCTGGAATTCTTTCTGCATCATTTCCAACCCAAACATCTCCACTCAGAGCTTTGTCACTTTCCAGTGACAGTATTTCGGCCGAAACTTCTTAGATTGCTATCTTAGTTTAGACCTTTCTCCTTGCTTAGCACCTACCTAATCCATTAATTTTTAACACTGTTTAAAGACAGGAAGTCTCAGTTTAAAAATGTGAAAATCAATAAAGAAATTATCAAGGAACATAGAATCTTGATAAGGAGACTTTTAAACAAAATACAAGGGCTATAGCTAATAATAAAAGATGAAGCTTCTCTTCCTGTGTTCTCTATTTTCTTTTTTCCTACCACTTATTATATGTCTCTTGCTTCTCTCAACAGGGCACATAAAGGGACCATCTGTTCTTTAGTTGTTTCTCCATATCAGTGACTTTCAAATCCTTACCTTTAGTCACTCTCTCACCCTTAGTTCTGGTTCCTTAATCAAACTAGTCAAATAGAATTTCCCTTTTAAAATGAGTGCCTACAACTTACTTTATTTATTTATTTTTAACATCTTTACTGGAGTATAATTGCTTTACAATGGTGTGTTAGTTTCTGCTTTATAACAGAGTGAATCAGTTATACGTATACATATATCCCCATATCTCTTCCTTCTTGCTTCTCCCTCCCACCCTCCCTATCCCACCCCTCTAGGTGGTCACAAAGCACCGAGCTCATCTCCCTGTGCTATGCAGCTGCTTCCCACTAGCTATCTATTTTACATTTGGTAGTGTATATATGTCATTACCATTCTCTCACTTCATCCCAGCTAACCGTTCCCCCTCCCCGTGTCCTCACGTCCATTCTCTACGTCTGCGTCTTTATTCTTGTCCTGCCCCTAGGTTTTTCAGAACCTCTTTTTTTTTTTACATTCCATATATATGTGTTAGCATATGATATTTGTTTTTTTCTTTCTGACTTACTTCGCTCTGTATGACAGTCTCCAGGTCCATCCACCTCACTAAAAATAACTCAATTTCGTTTCTTTTTATGTCTGCGTAATATTCCGTTGTATATATGTGCCACATCTTCTTTATCCATTCATCAGTCGATGGACACTTAGGTCGCTTCCATGTCCTGGCTACTGTAAATAGAGCTGCAATGAGCATTGTGGTATATGAGTCTTTTTGAATTATGGTTTTCTCTGGGTATATGCCCAGTAGTGGGATTGCTGGGTCATATGGTAGTTCTATTGTTAGTTTTGTAAGGAACCTCCATACTGTTCTCCATAGTGGCTGTATCAATTTACATTCCCACCAACAGTGCGAGAGGGTTCCCTTTTCTCCACACCCTCTCTAGCATTTATTTTTGTAGATTTTTTGATGATGGCCATGCTGACCAGTGTGAGGTGATACCTCATTGTAGTTTTGATTTGCATTTCTCTAATGATTAGTGGTGTTGAGCATCCTTTCATGTGTTTGTTGGCAATCTTTATATCTCCTTTGGAGAAATGTCTATTTAGGTCTTCTGCCCATTTTTGGATTGGGTTGTTTGGTTTTTTGAGATTGAGTTGCATGAGCTGCTTGTAAATTTTGGAGGTTAATCCTTTGTCAGTTGCTTCATTTGCAAATATTTTCTCCCATTCTGAGTGTTGTCTTTTCGTCTTGTTTATGGTTTCCTTTGCTGTGCAAAAGCTTTTAAGTTTCATTAGATCCCATTTGTTTATTTTTGCTTTTATTTCCATTTCTCTAGGAGGTGGGTCAAAAAGGATCTTGCTGTGATTTATGTCATAGAGTGTTCTGCCTATGTTTTCCTCTAAGAGTTTGATGGTATCTGGCCTTACATTTAGGTCTTTAATCCATTTTGAGTTTATTTTTGTGTATGGTGTTAGGGAGTGTTCTAATTTCCTTCTTTTACATGTAGCTGTCCAGTTTTCCCAGCATCACTTATTGAAGAGACTGTCTTTTCTCCATTGTATATCCTTGCCTCCTTTATCAAAAATAAGGTGACCATATGTGTGTGGGTTTATCTCTGGGCTTTCTATCCTGTTCCATTGATCTATTTTTTTGTGTGTGTGCCAGTACCATACTGTCTTGAGTACTGTAGCTTTGTAGTATAGTCTGAAGTCTGGGAGCCTGATTCCTCCAGCTCTGTTTTTCTTTCTCAACATTGCTATGGCTATTAGGGGTCTTTTGTGTTTACATACACATTATGAATTTTTTTGTGCTAGTTCGGTGAAAAGTGCCATTGGTAGTTTGATGGGGATTGCACTGAATCTGTAGATTGCTTTGGGTAGTATAGTCATTTTCACAATGTTGATTCTTCCAATCCAAGAACATGGTATACCTCTCCATCTGTTTGTATAATCTTTACTTACTTTCATCAGTGTCTTATACTTTTCTGCAGACAGGTCTTTGGTCTCTATAGGTAGGGTTGTTCCTAGGTATTTTATTTTTTTTGCTGCAATGGTAAAGGGGAGTGTTTCCTTAATTTCTCTCTCAGAGTTTTCATCATTAGTGTATAGGAATGCAAGAGATTTCTGTGCATTAATTTTTTATCCTGCTACTTTACCCAGTTTGTTGATTAGCACTAGTAGTTTTCTGGTAGCATCTTTAGGATTCTCTATGTATAGTATCATGTCATCTGCAAACAGTGACAGCTTTATTCTTTTCCAATTTGGATTCCATTTATTTCTTTTTCTTCTCTGATTGCTGTGGCTAAAACTTCCAAAAGTATGTTGAATAATAGTGGTGAGAGTAGACTACCTAGTCTTGTTCCTGATCCTACTGGAAATGGTTTCAGGTTTTCACCATTGGGAATGATGTTGGCTGTGGGTTTGTCATATATGGCCTTTATTATGTTGAGGAAAGTTCCCTCTATGCCTACTTTCTGGAGGGTTTTTCTCATAAATGGGTGTTGAATTTTGTCGAAAGCTTTTTCTGCACCTATTGATATGATCATATGGTTTTTCTCCTTCAATTTGTTAATATGGTTTATTACATGGATCGCTTTGCGTATATTGAAGAATCCTTGCATTCCTGGGATAAACCCCATTTGATCATGGTGTATGATCTTTTTAATGTGCTGTTGGATTCTGTTTGCTAGTATTTTGTTGAGAATTTTTGCATCTATGTTCATCAGTGATATTGGCCTATAGTGTTCTTTCTTTGTGACATCTTTGTCTGGTTTTGGCATCAGGGTGATGGTGGCTTCTCAGAATGAGTTTGGGAGTGTTCCTCCCTCTGCTATATTTTGGAAGAGTTTGAGAAGGATAAGTGTTAGCTCTTCTCTAAATGTTTGATAAAATTTGCCTGTGAAACCATCTGGTCCTGGGCTTTTGTTTGTTGGAAGACTTTTAATCACAGTCTCAATTTCAGTGCTTGTGATTGGTCTGTTTATATTTTCTATTTCTTCCTGGTGCAGTCTCAGATGGTTTTGCTTTTCTAAGAATTTGTCCATTTCTTCCATGTTGTCCATTTTATTGGCATAGTGTTGCTTATAGTAATCTCTCATGATCCTTTGTATTTCTGCAATGTCAGTTGTTACTGCTTCATTTTCATTTCTAATTCTATTGACCTGAGTCTTCTCCCTTTTTTTTTCTTGATGATTCTGGCTATGCTTTATCAATTTTGTTTATCTTCTCAAAAAACCAGCCTTTAGTTTTATTGATCTTTGCTATTGTTTCCTTCATTTTTTTTCCATTTGTTTCTGATCTGATCTTTATGATTTCTTTCCTTCTGCTAACTTTGGGTTTTTTGTTCTTCTTTCTCGAATTGTTTTAGATGTAAGTTTAGGTTGTTTATTTGAGGTGTTTCTTGTTTTTTAAGGTAGGATTGTTTTGCTATAAACTTCCCCTTAGAACCTCTTTTGCTGCATCCCATAGGTTTTGGGTCATCGTGTTTTCATTGTCATTTGTTTCAAGGTATTTTTTTAAATTAATTAATTTATTTATTTTTGGCTGTGTTGGGTCTTCGTTTCTCTGCGAGGGCTTTCTCTAGTTGTGGCAAGTGGGGGCCGTTCTTCATCGCGGTGTGCGGGCCTCTCACTATTGCGGCCTCTCTTGTTGCTGAGCACAGGCTCCAGACGCGCAGGCTCAGTAGTTGTGGCTCACGGGCCTAGTTAATTTGCGGCATGTGGGATCTTCCCAGACCAGGGCTAGAACCCTTGTCCCCTGCATTAGGAGGCAGATTATCAGCCACTGCGCCACCAGGGAAGCCCCTCAAGGTATTTTTTGATTTTCTATTTGATTTCTTCAGTGATCTCTTGGTTATTAAGTAGTGTATTGTTTAGCCCCCATGTGTTTGTATTTTTTACAGATTTTTTTCCTGTAATTGATGTCTAGTCTCATAATGTTGTGGTCAGAAAAGATACTTGATATGATTTCAATTTTCTTAAATTTACCAAGGCTTGATTTGTGTCCCAAGATATGATCTATCCTGGAGAGTCTTCCATGAGCGCTTGAGGAGAAAGTGTAATCTGCTGTTTTTGGAGGAAATGTCCTCTAAATATCAATTAAGTCCATCTTGTTTAATGTGTCATTTAAAGCTTGTGTTCCCTTATTCATTTTCATTTTGGATTATCTGTTCATTGGTGAAAGTGGGGTGTTAAAATCCCCTACTATGATGTTGTTACTGTCGATTTCCCGTTTCATGGCTGTTAGCATTTGCCTTATGTATTGAGGTGCTCCTATGTTGTGTGCATAAATATTTCCAATTGTTATATCTTCTTGGATTGATCTCTTGATCATTATGTAGTGTCCTTCTTTGTCTTTAGTAATAATATTTATTTTAAAGTCTATTTTGTCTGATATGAGAATAGCTACTCCAGCTTTCTTTTGATTTCCATTTGCATGGAATATCTTTTTCCATCCCCTCACTTTCAGTCTCTATATGTCCCTAAGTCTGAAGTGGGTCTCTTATAGACAGCATTTATATGGGCCTTGTTTTTATATCCATTTAGCCAGTCTGTGTCTTCTGGCTGGAACATTTAATCCATTTACATTTAAGGTAATTATCAATATGTATGTTCCTATTACCGTTTTCTTAATTGTTTTGGGTTTGTTGTTGTAGGGGTTTTCCTTCTCTTGTGTTTCCTGCCTAGAGAAGTTCCTTTAGCATTTGTTGTAAAGCTGGCTTGGTGGTGTTGAATTCTCTTAGCTTTTGCTTGTCTGTAAAGGTTTTATTTTCTCCGTTGAATCTGAATGAGATCCTTGCTGGGTAGAGCAATCTTGGTTGTAGGTTTTTCCCTTTCATCACTTTAAATATGTCCTGCCACTCCCTTCTGGCTTGCAGAGTTTCTGCTGAAAGATCAGCTGTTAACTTTATGGGATTCCCTTGTATGTTATTTGTTGTTTTTCCCTTGCTGCTTTTAATATTTTTTCTTTGTGTTTAATTTTTGATAGTTTGATTAATATATGTCTTGGCGTATTTCTCCTTGGATTTATTCTGTATGGGACTCTCTGCGCTTCCTGGACTTGATTGACTATTTCCTTTAGCATATTAGGGAAGTTTTCAACTATAATCTCTTCAAATATTTTCTCAGTTCCTTTCTTTTTCTATTCTTCTTCTGGAACCCCTATAATTCGAATGTTGGTGCATTTAATGTTGTCCCAGAAGTCTCTGAGACTGTCCTCAATTCTTTTCATTCTTTTTTCTTTATTCTGCTCTGTGGTAGTTATTTCCACTATTTTATCTTCCACCTCACTTATCCGTTCTTTTGCCTCAGTTATTCTGCTATTGATTCCTTCTAGATAATTTTTAATTTCATTAATTGTGTTGTTCATCATTTTGTTTGCTCTTTAGTTCTTCTAGGTCCTTGTTAAACGTTTCTTGAATTTTCTCCATTCTATTTCCAAGACTTTGGATCATCTGTACTCTCATTACTCTGAAAATTTTTTCAGGTAGACTCCTTATTT
This sequence comes from Hyperoodon ampullatus, assembly GCF_949752795.1. Classification (NCBI taxonomy): domain Eukaryota; kingdom Metazoa; phylum Chordata; class Mammalia; order Artiodactyla; family Ziphiidae; genus Hyperoodon; species Hyperoodon ampullatus. The sequence continues at coordinate 130,776,705 of NC_136914.1, read as the reverse complement.
CCTCTTCATTTGTTTGGACTTACGGGCTTTTACCTTGCTCCTTCATCTGCTGTGTGTTTCTCTGTCTTCTCACTTGGCTTCACTTACTGTGTTTGGGGTCTCCTTTTCACAGGCTGCAGGTTCATAGTTCCCGTTGATTTTGGTGTCTGCCCCCAGTGGTGAGTTTGGTTCAGTGGGTTGTGTAGGCTTCCTGGTGGAGGGGACTAGTGCCTGTGTTCTGGTGGACAAAGCTGGATCTTGTCTTTCTGGTGGGCAGCACCGTGTCCGGTGGTGTGTTTTGGGGTGACCTTATTATGATTTTAGGCAGCCTCTCTGCTAATGGGTGGGGTTGTGTTCCTGTCTTGCTAGTTGTTTGGCATAGGGTGTCCAGCCCAGTAGCTTGCTGGTCATTGAGTGGTGCTGGGTCTTAGCATTGAGATGGAGATCTCTGGGAGAGCTTTCACTATTTGATATTATGTGGAGCCTTGTGGTCTCTGGTGGGCCAATGTTCTGAACTCGGCTCTCCCACCTCAGAGGCACAGGCCTAACACCCTGCCAGAGCACTAAGACTCTGTCAGTCACACGGCTCAGGAAAAAAGGGAGAAAAAAAAATAAAGTTATTAAAATAAAAAGTGAATAGTAATTATTAAAAATAAAAATTAAAAAGTAGTAAAAAACAAACAAACAAAAAAAAAGAGCAACCAATCCAAAAATCAAATCCACCAGTGATAACAAGCGCTAAAAAGTATACTAAAAAAAAAAAAAAAAAAAAAAGGACAGACAGAACCCTAGGACACATGGTAAAAGCAAAGCTGTACAGGCAAAATCACACACAGAAGCCTACACATACACATGCACAAAAAGGGAAAAAGGAAAAATATATATTTATTGTTGATCTCAAAGTCCACTGCCTCAATTTTTCGATGATACGTTGTCTATTCAGGTATTTCACAGGTGCAGGGTACATCAAGTTGACTGTGGAGATTTAATCTGCTGCTCCTAAGGCTGCTGGGAGAGATTTCCCTTTCTCTTCTTTGTTCGCACAGCTCCTGGAGCTCAGATTTGGATTTGGCCCTGCCTCTGCGTGTAGGTTGCCTGAGGGCGTCTGTTCTTTGCTCAGACAGGACGGGGTTAAAGGAGCCACTGACTCGGGGGCTCTGGCTCACTCAGGCTGGGGAGAGGGAGGGGTAAGGATGTGGGGCGAGCCTGCAGCGGCAGAGGCCAGCATGACCTTGCACCAGCCTGAGGCGTGCCGCGTGTTCTCGGGAAGTTGTCCCTGGATCCCGGGACCCTGGCGGTGGCGGGCTGCACAGGCTCCCCAGGAGGGGGAGGTGTGGAGAGTGACCTGTGCTTGCACACAGGCTTCTTGGTGGCGGCAGCAGCAGCCTTAGCATCTCATGCCTGTCTCTGGGGTCTGCGCTGATAGCCGCAGCTTGGGCCTGTCTCTGGAGCTCCTTTAAGCAGCGCTCTTAATCCCTCTCCTCGCGCACCAGGAAACAAAGAGGGAAGAAAAAGTCTCTTGCCTCTTCGGCTGGTCCAGACTTTTCCCGGACTCCCTCCCGGCCAGCTGTGGCGCACTAACCCCCTGCAGGCTATGTTAATGCCGCCAACCCCAGTCCTCTCCCTGTGCTCCAACCGAAGCCCGAGCCTCAGCTCCCAGCCCCCTCCCGCCCCGGCGGGTGAGCTGACAAGCCTCTCGGGCTGGTGACTGCTGGTCGGTACCGATCCTCTGTGCGGGAATCTCTCCACTTTGCCCTCCGCACCCCTGTAGCTGTGCTCTCCTCTGTGGCTCCAAAGGTTCCCCCACGCCCAGCCCCCGTCTCCGCCCGCGAAGGGGCTTCCTAGTGTGTGGAAACCTTTCCTCCTTCACAGCTCCTTCCCACTGGTGCAGGTCCCATCCCTATTCTTTTGTCTCTGTTTTTTCTTTTTTCTTTTGCCCTACCCAGCTACATGGGGAGTTTCTTGCCTTTTGGGAAGCCTGAGGTCTTCTGCCAGCGTTCAGTAGGTGTTCTGTAAGAGTTGTTCCACATGTAGATGTATTTCTGATGTATTTGTGGGTAGGAAGGTGATCTCCACATCTTACTCCTCTGCCATCTTGAAAGTCTCCCCTCTACTTTACTTTTTTTATAAACTTTATAAATTTATAAATATACAAATAAAATATATTTATTGAATAAATGCAGTTTTGTTAAATTTATAACTTTTAAAGTTTCAAAGACAAGCATATATTTCTTTTATAATCAAATATAGGGTGACCAGCCTTCCTGGTTAGCCTGAAACTGTCCAATTTTAGTTCTGAAAGGCCTGTGTCCTGAGACACCCAAGAATCCCAGGTGAACCAGCGTAACAGGTCATCCCTAAGAACATAACAATAGTTCTAAACATCCTGGCAGCCAAAGCAAAGATGAAAAGTTGCTATTTATCATGTAACACATTATTAGGAGGAATAAAGTATATCAGTTCTTCTGTGAAACCTGGTGTGTGTGTGTTGTTTGCTTGTTTTATTGCTATTAGGCTAAGCATTATATAGGAGGTACTGAATAACATTTAGGATTCTATGTCAGTTTCTCAAAAAAATCAACCAACCAACCCCAAAATAGATGTAGAACCTATAGGGCTAGTTCTTACATTGCCTTTTGGAAAAGTAAGGCTCTAAGCCTGGATTGCACTAAATAAACGTAATTCTGTGGGCATCTAAAGAGCTGATGGAATTTTCTGGGCAGTTATGTATATAAAATGCATATAAAATACTTGAGCAGTAAGTAGCTAGTATGTTTCCTTAAGATATCATCCTGTAACAATGATATATCTCTGATACATATTTCCCAGGACCTGAATAGCAGAGTTGCAGGTTACTTGTTTGATCAAAGGCCCTACTGTTTGGTATTCTAAACTGCTCATGACAGATGAGCAAGCATCATAGCTTTATGTTATCTAAAGTAGTGAGTCTAAAGTCCTAGGCCCCCCGAATGTTATTACCACTTAAACTTTTCCAGTTTATTTATTTATTTATTTATTTATTTATTTATTTTACTTATTTTTTTTTTTTGCGGTACACGGGCCCCTCACTGCTGTGGCCTCTCCCGTTGTGGAGCACAGGCTCTGGACGCGCAGGCCCAGTGGCCATGGCTCACGGGCCCAGCCGCTCCATTGCATGTGGGATCTTCCCGGACCGGGGCACGAACCCGTGTCCCCTGCATCAGCAGGCGGACCCTCAACCGCTGCGCCACCAGGGAAGCCCTTTTCCAGTATTTTTATAATAAAACTTCCCAGGTTTCCTCTGGTGGTTATCCATATTTTCCATGCATTTTCTTGGCCGTGTTGCTTCTCAGGATGAGCCTGATCTCTTACAACTAAATATTAATTAACCCACTCTTTCATTTTTTTCATTCCACACATATCCAGTTACTATTTTGGGTACCAAAGTTACAACAGTGGACACATCAGACAAAATTTCCCTGCCATAATGCAGCCTACAGTCTACTGGGTTGATATAGACAATAAGCTAACAAGGTGGTGATCAATACTTTGGAGCAAGGGAGATTGGAAGAATTGGGAGAGTGTTTTCATTTCAAATAAGAAAGTCACATTGGCTGAAGGCTTAAAGGAGATGAGAGAGCAGGCCATGGAAATATAAGGGGAAGATCTGGGAGCTAGTGCATCTCTTTTTTGGTACTGTTTTTCTTTGTATCAGTGTGCTCTAAATACCCATTATTTAGGTGTAACACAAATAGAACAATTTCAAGGCCTCAGTTAAAAATATGTACAGTTAAAACAATAAACGAGGCACAAGATTGGAGTCATATCTTTCTTATATTGAAATTGGAAAACAGTTGTAATTCTAATAAATGTGCCTGTTATAATCTCATGGCCTCAGTAGGGTGGTATTACGAAAAATGCTACTGGATTAGGGAGTCAAGAGACCAAGGTTCTGATTGTGGCTACACTTCTAATTAACTGTGACATTGTATAACCCATATTCTGGTTCTGTTTATTTATTTATTTTTAATGTTAAGGAATGTCAGGGTGCATCCTACTGCAAATTCTATTTCTGGACTGATGTAATCTAGGATTCTGGAATTAAATTGTACCAATTCTCTCTGCTGTGGAGAAAAATAATACTTCTCATGACCACTCCCCTCCCACCTCAGAAATTTACTATCCTAATACTCTGATGGAGCCAGCTAAAGAACACCCTGAAAGGTTGTGCCCTGTAGCATGAAGCAGAAAATTCCCAATACATCTCTGTTTTAACAATTATGGTAGGCAGAATTCTAAAATAATTTACAGTGACCTAAGCCCTTGTGTAATCTCCTGTCCTTGAGTGTTGGCAGGGCCTGTGAATGTGATGGGATATCACTCCCAAGATTATGTTACTTTCTCCATATAGGCAAAAGCTAAAGGATGTAATTATGGACTCCAAATCAGTTGACTTTGAGTTAATAAAAGACAGATTATCCTGGGAGGGCCTGACATAATCAGGTAAGACATTTAAAACCAGGATTAGGTTTTCCCTGAGTTCAGAGAAGCCTTAAAGAAGCAAGCGCCCATGAGTTTTATAACTACAAAAAATTTAATTCAGCCAGCAGTCTGATGAGCTTAGAAATGGGTTTTTACCTAGTCAGGCCTCCACATGAGACCCCAGTCCTGGATGACACCTGGATTGCTGTCTTGTAAGACCCTTAGTAGAGGACCCAGCTAAGCTGTGCCCAGATTTCTGATTCAAAAAACTCTAGGATAATAAATGGGTTGTTGTAAGCCATTCAGTTTGTGGTGATTTATTATGCAGTGATAAGAAACTAATATCAGTAGAAATGGAATTGCTACAATAATCCCATGTAATTTTAAAAAATCAACATACATTGAAGACCAAAATCTCATTTACCCTCATAACATAGGTAAGATACTGTTAATATTTTAGTGAATTTTCTTCTAGTATATTTCTAGGCATAGTTTTTGGGTTTTTTTCCCCAATACCAAGCCCAAAATACCAACCGTACTGCCACCTTGTGGCATTTGTTCTAGCTCCGGAGGGCTGTGGGCCCATGGACTTTGGCAGATGGAAGGTTTTCTTGTGGCCAGCTAGACTATGCTTCCCTGTCAATACCCAGCCTTGAGGTTACTGATCAGCTGCATCATTGACACCTGTGTCGTACAGTTTTCTAACTCAAAGTGGGAACAACAAGTTTTTGACGCTCAGGAGCAAAACTGAGGCACCAAAACTAAAACCTAATGACATCCACCTCCATCTTAATTGTAACTCTCTTAAGCCTTTCAATGATTTTTTCTAAGCTCCCAAACCCTTGTATTATTTATTTATTTATTTTGCTTTATTACCTATTTATTTTTAATTGAAGTATAGGTGATTTACAATATTGCATTAGTTTCAGGTGTACAGCATTGTGATTCAGTATTTTGGCAGACTATACTCCATTATAGGTTATTCCAAGATAATGGGTATAATTCCCCATGCTATCCAGTATCTTTGTGGCTTATCTATTTTATATATAGTAGTTTGTATTTGTTAATCCCATACCCTAGTTTGTTTCTCCCCCTTTACTTCTCCCCTTTGGTGACCACAGGTTTGTTTTCTATATCTGTGAGTCTGTTTCTGTTTTGCATATGCATTCATTTATATTATTTTCTTGGATTCCACATGTAAGTGATATCATACAGTATTTGTCTTTCTCTGTCTGACGTATTTCACTAAGCATAATATTCTCTAGGTCCATCCATGTCACTGCAAACGGCAGTATTTCATTCTTTTTTATGGCTGAATAATATTCCATTGTGCATATGTATCCCACATCTTCTTAATCCAGTTGTCTGTTGGTGGGCAAATGGGTTGCTTCGATGTCTTGGTAAATAATGCTGCTGTGAACATTGGGGTGCATGTGTCTTTACCAAATTAGTGTTTTCACTTTTTTCCGGATATATACTCAGACGTGGAATTGCTGGATCATATGGTAGTTCTGTTTTTAGTTTTGAGGAACCTCCATAATGTTTTCCATAGCGACTGCACCAATTTACATTCCAATCAACAGTGTATGAGGGCTCCCTTTTCTCTACGTCCTCTCCAACATTACTTATTTGTAGACTTTTTGATGATAGCCATTCTGACAGATGGCAGGTGATATTTCATTGTGGTTTTGATTTGCATTTCTTTAGCAATTAGTGATGTTGAGCATCTCCATGGGCCTATTGGCCATCTGTATGTCTTCTTTGGAGAAATATCTATTGAGGTTTCCCATTTTTTGACTGGGTTCTTTGTTCTCTTGACTTTGAGTTGTATGAGCTGTCAATTGCATCATTAGAAAATATTTTCTACCATTCCATAGGTTGTCTTCTTGTTTTGTTGATGATTTTCTCTCCTGTGCAAAAGCTTTCAAGTTTAATTAGGTCCCATTTGTTTATTTTTGCTTTTATTTCTTTTGCCTTAGGAGACTGATCCAAGAAAATATTGCTGTGATTTATGTTAGTGTTCTGCCAGTGTTCTCTTCTAGGAGTTTTATGGTTTCAGGTGTTAAATTTAGGTCTTTAAACCATTTTGAGTTTATTTTTGTATATAGTGTGAGGGAATGTTGTAATCTCATTGTTTTACATGTGGCTGTCCAGTTTTCCCAGCACCACGTGTTGAAGAGACTGTCTTTTCCACATTGTATATTCTTGCCTCCTTTGTCATAGATTAAATGACCATAGGTATGTGAGTTTATTTCTGGGCTCTCCATTCTGTTCCATTGATCTGTGTGTCTGTTTTTGTGCTAAAACCACACTGCTTTCTTTTTTTTTTTTTTTTTTTGCGGTACGTGGGCCTCTCACTGTTGTGGTCTCTCCCGTTGCAGAGCACAGGCTCCGGAAGTGCAGGCTCAGCGATCATGGCTCATGGGCCCAGCCGCTCCGCGGCATGTGGGATCTTCCCAGACCGGGGTACGAACCCGTGTCCCCTGTATTGGCAGGCGGACTCTCAACCACTGCGCCACCAGGGAAGCCCCACACTGTTGTTTTGATTACTGTAGCTTTGTAGCATAGCCTGAAGTCTGGGAGGGGTATGCCTCCACCTTTGTTCTTTTTTCTCAGGATTGCTTTGGCAATTCAGCATCTTTTGTGGTTCCTTATAAATTTGGGGATTGTTTGTTCTAGTTCTATGAAAAATGTCATGTTAAGACATGGTTAAGTTTATGGTTGGTCGAGTTTATTCCTAGGTATTTTTTTATGTGATTTTAAATGGGAGTTTTTAAAATTTTCTTTCTGAGATTTATTTATTAATGTATAGAAACACAACAGATTTCTATATATTAATCTTGTATCCTGCAACCTTGCTGAATTCAATTATTATTTCTAATGGTTCTAATTGGGTGGAGACTTCAGGATTCCCTATATATAGTATTCTGTCATCTGCAAATAGTGACAGTTTTACCTCTTCACATCCAAATTTGAATACCATATCTTTCTTATCTGATTGCTGTGGCTAGGGCTACATTAATAGAAGTTGTGAAAGTGGGCATCCTTGTCTTGTTCCTGAATTTAGCAGGAAGGCTTTCAGCTTTTCACTGTTGAATGTTATGTTAGCTGTGGGTTCGTCATAAATGGCTTTTATTATATTGAGATATGTTCCCCATATATCCAGTTTGGTGAGAGTTTTTAATCATGAATGGATGATGAATTTCATCAAATGCTTCTTCTGTATCTATTGAGATGATCATGTAATTTTTATCCTTCCTTTTGTTAATGTGGTGTTTCACATTGATTGATTTGTGAATGTTGAACCATACTTTTGACTGGGGAATTATTCCAGCTTGATCATGGAATAGTATGCTTTTTATGTATTTTTGGATTTGGTTTGCTAATATTCTGTTAAGGATTTTTGCATCTATATTCATGAAAGATATCAGCCTATAATTTTCTTTTGTTGTGGTGTCTTTGTCTGGTTTTAGTATCACGGTGTTGGTGGCCTCGTAGAATGACTTTGGGATTGTTCCCTCCTCTTCAAATTTCTGGAATAGTTTGAGAAGAGAAGGTGTTAGTTCTCCTTTATATGTTCGATAGAATTCTCCTGTGAAGCCCTCTGGTCAGGACCTTTGTTTGCTGGGAGGTTTTTTTTTTTTTTTTTCTTTTTAAATGATGAAGTCAATTTCACTTTCAGTGATCTGTCTGTTCAAGTTGTCTGTTTCTTCTTGCCTCAGTCTTGGCAGGCTGTATATTTCTAGAAATTTGTCCATTTCTTCTAGGTCATCCAATTTGTTGGCATATAACTGTTCACGGTATTCTCATGACTTTTTATATCTGGGTGGTATCACTTGTTATTTCTCCTCATTTCCTATTTGTTTCTTTGGGCCCTTTCTCTTTTATTCTTGGTGAGCATGGCTAGAGTTTATCAATTTTGTTTGTCTTTTCAAAAAACCAGCTCTTGGTTTCATTGATTTTTTTTACTTTAAAAAATTGTTTTCCCTTATCTCAAACCCTTATTTTAAATCTCTTTCTATTTGAATTACCTAGTGTGGTTTCTGTTTTCTTTAATGATCCTGATACATAACATACATACTTACACATAAAAATGATCTAATTAGCTCTAGTCAGTTTGACAGCTAATCACTGTTATTTTATTATAATTGATAGTCATAAATGAAAACATACAATTAAGATTTTTTTAACCTTTGAAGGTTTTAATCTGTATTGATACTTTCTCTGGCTTCACATTAGACTCATGGAGTCTCAAATGTTATTATATCTTGTTGATATGTTTCTCATCTGAAAGAAATCTTTGTCAGGAATAAGGTAGTAAAGCAGATTCTGGGATGTGTTTACATAAAGTTAGAGTAGCTCAATCCAGAATTCTCCTCACAACTTCTCAATTCCCACATTACCCTTCACTTCTGACAGAATCACCTCTCAGAGTGACAATTCATGACTAAAATCAACTTTAGGTCCTAAATATCCCCTTAGCCAATAAACTAGTTTAATGCTGAGTACATATTATGTATTTTTTGGTTATTCTTTTTACTATTGAGTTTTATAGTTTTACAAGTAAAAATGCATAACTAAATGTGGCATATAGAACATTTACAAGTGACTAGAGTAATTTTATTTATTCATTTATTTGTGTATTATGTATTTATACTGAGATATAGTTGACATATAATGATGTATTAGTTTTAACTGTACACCATAATAACTAGATATTTGTATGTATTGAAAAATGATTGCCACAATAATATAGTCAGCATCCATCACCTCACATAGTTGTACATTTTTTTCTTGTGATGAGAACTTTTAAGATTTACTCTCTTAGAAACTTTCAAACATGCAGTACAGTATTACTAATAATAGTCACCGTGCCGTACATTATATCCCCAGGACTTATTTATATTATAACTTGAACTTTGTATCTTTTGGCCACCAGAAGTACTTTTTATAGTGTGATAGAGAGAGAAGCATACCTCTTCTGAGAGCCATGAAATCCACATGCAGATTCCTAAATTTTCTCCTATTCTTTAGGACTCCATATTTCTCACACAGCTTTTTTTTTTCTTTTTCACTTTTTATTTTATACTGGAGTATAATTGACTAACAATGTTGTGATAGTTTCAGGTGTACAGCAAAGTGACTCAGCCATACATACACATATATCCATTCTCCTTCAAATTCCCTTCCCATCTAGGTCGCTACATAACATTGAACAGGGTTCCCTGAGATATACAGTAGGTCCCTGTTGGTCATCCACGCTAAATGTCACACAGCTTTTATGTAACTAATGCTATAAAGACAGTATTCCAAAACTTTACCCTCAATGCAAATATTTACATGAACAAATATTCAGTATACATCTCCAATTAAACTGTAACTTATCTACCTTTGCAGACTGAGAGGTCTGGGTATGTATATTAAAAAACTTTCAGTTCTCAAGTACTTAACCAGCCTGCATTGAGACAGGCTATCTCACCCCAACAGACACATGAAATGAAGGCTATTCAGAGAAAGACCATCTTGTGGTACTGAATATGAAATATGCTGTTCGAAAGGGTGAAACATGACCGCTTAGCTATTTCTTTTAAGCTCCATATCCCCCTACAAAAGGCTGTTCTTTGGCCCTATAGTTCAATTCACATCAGTATAATGCAAATATTTGATGTCTAAAGCTGGTTTAAATACAGCACAGAAACATGAAGCTTGTATCACTGTATGTGTATGCTGCAGTGGTCAAACAATAAATTTGTGTCTTGAATAGGGATCCACAAATTTAATAGAGACATCTTACTTAGCACGTCTAGAGTATAATTCATAGGAAAATCTGAAAGCTTTATATCAAAACTTCTAGAAGAAAAAAATGTTAAAAGAAGAGTTTATAATAACAGGAAAGGTTTTTTTGTTTATGTGGCTTTACATTACATTTAATTAAATATCACCCTTGTTGAAAAGGACAGAAAAGAACGTACAATTGAGTTTTACCAGTGTGTTTAAGTTATTATTAAGGGTGCATCACATTTTAGTATCTCTTAGCCAATACTTGTTCTTGAAAAATTGATACAGCAGAGGAAAGCTTTGTGGTGAATAGTTCACATTTCACTGTTCCATATAGAGAAGTCTTAGACCTCATATAAGAAATAGAAACATGGGTTTCTTTTGGGAAAAAAAAAAAAAGGAGTTAAAAAATAAAGTTAGATTTAGGGTTAGGGGTTACCAGCTAGTCATTAGCAGAGATTGTGTGTTAGATTATTACAAGTCTTGCATATTTTCTCACCATCACCTGTACCACAAAGTAGCTCTAATAGGTTGTCTTAAAAAATATGAGACCAAAATTTCTCAGGAGAACCAGTCAAGAAAAAGGCCATGGAGCTGGGCAATCTTGTTACCTCTACTAGAGAAGTAATTACATGGTTATAACTTACTGATGGCAAATAACAGAATGCTTCTTTTTTAACCTAAACAGAAGTTTAGAAGCAATCCAGTTAAGTTTATTCATTTCTCTTTATATTATTAAAAAGATAAACATAAACACATGGTAAAAAAAAAAACAAAACAAAGATACACACATACACATGCATATATATATTATATTTATATACATACAGAGAGAAAGAGAGAATTCTTGAGGCTCCTTTAGGTGAAATAAGTGCCCAAGGACATACTGCTAATTAGCAGAAGGGCAAAAACTAGAAACCAGGCCCCCTGATTCCTACACTAATGATACTTTGTTTAAGAAACAGTTTAGATGCAAAAATTTATTGAATACAACAAAAATTAATCAAAATTAACAATTTTTTCTTTCCTCTTAAGAACAGAGTTTTATACTACAGGGAGACTGTATTTAAAAAGTCTAAATTCAACTTTTTGCAGGCATACATAGATCCTACCAAGCCATTGCAGGATGCAAACATATTTATACCAGTTTTCCAATATGTGGTTTGCAAACCATCAGTGGGTAGTGAGATCAATATGGTAGATCATGAAGGCATTTCTTATAAATAGAATAGAAAAATAGGGTGTATCACTCATGGTAAGGGTAAGTAAAGTTTTATACAAGTTTTGTTTAACTTTTATTTAAGTTATAGTATAACTTTATAACTAAGTATAAATGTGTACACGTGGTTGCAAATGTAAAATATATTTTTGTCTCAGTCACAGTAATAAAAAAAAGAAAGTAAAAAAATAAAAATAAAAATAAATAAATAAATAAAAAAGAAAGTGTTTTCAGACCACTGGTTGTAGAAATTCCCTAAGAAATGTATCCTGTGTGAGACAGAACAAAGACAAGGAAACAAAGATGTGAAGTCTTATTGCAAGAAATATGGTGATGACAAAAATACAGTATGTTTTGATTAAAAATTTCTTTGGAAATGGAAAGACAGGCTATTTTGTTAATTAAATGCATCTCAAAGAGCTTTACTTTATGTGGATAATTTGTGTTATAGAGACAAGATCCATGTCTCTCTCTCTTTTGTCCCCACCTCTGTTTTTACGGTAATTCTGCCCTTCTGGAGTTCACAGTTCACAACTTGCCTTCATCATCCTCAAACTGAGCCAAAAAGAAATTAAAAGAAAAAAAAGTGTATGAAAAAAATACCACCACCACCGCCAAGTCCTCATTGGTTCCTGAAGATAGTGTCAACAATGAAATTTCCTTGGCATTTCCTCACCCTGGTGTTGAAGAGTAGGAAGATTTTATTGCATATGAATCATAGTTGCAAGCAAATTCATTAACAGTAGCTTTTCAAATAGGTGAAATGGATCTGAACTGAAATACAGGTGAACACTGGCTCCACTCTTCCTTGGTACAAATGCCAGCCCTTCCTCAGCCTACTGATATCCGTCTTTTCCTTTTTACACTGAGGAGTATGTGATTAAAAGAGGACATGGGTGCACTGATGCAGCCCCTCCAGGAACGCTGTAGTTGGTACACAATAATGATTGACTGTCTTTAATCAAGCAGTAATGTACAAAGGTTGAAAAAAAATCAAAATTTGGGTTTAAAACTTCTGACCATCAATAACATAGTAATAGTAAAACTAACCTGCCAAATAATATTTTAGGCATAAATAATATATGTGATGGAGTAAATTTTTTACATATGCAAAGTGATGGCATTTCCACAAGTTCTAGTTAAGCTGTTTACAGCTAAGCTATATTTAAGTGTAAGTAGCAAGCAGCCTAGGGTTGCATTTATAGGCATTCTACTGATCTCAGTAATGAATCCTGGATTGGTTGAAGTTGCAAACTGCAAATCCTGATCACCAGTTCTCAGAAGCAAAAGTTAAATTCAAATTTCAAGTTCTGAGCTAGCATACAGTTCTCTTTTGAATTAGTAAAGTATTATAGGTCAAGCTACTTCCCAAATTTAGCCTTCTAATTCTAGGCATCAAATAGACTGTAACCTGAGGACTGTAGAAATTATAACATGGTTTGGATGGTGATCACACATAAAAAATGAGTTAATTTCAGAGACATACTTTTAGTGTACAAGACAGAGGAAATGAAATCTCTTTCTGAAAATAGCTTCAAGATTTATCTGTGATCACTTTTCTGAATGCCATTTCTATATTGAAGTTGAACTTCCTAATTTTCTCTCCTGAAGAAAAAAAAAATGGTGTGTCAGGTTTTATGATGTCATTAAGGGACTGTGATTGCTAGAGGTGCGATGACATGACTTGTCATGTCTGCGACAATAAAGACTGACCCTTGGAGATTATGTTTCTAAGCGTGGCCTTATCTACACATACAGAGTGAAAATAGAATTGAGACAATGTAACTTGATAAATCAATCTAAAGAACATGTTCGCTAATTGAATCAAAGGCACCTTCAGTTTTTCCAGAGAATGTCTAAATTCTCCAATTTCTTATTTATAACTGGAGCCTCTGGACATTAGCCCAAAATATTACTTCTTAAATGTGCTATTATTCCTTAAATCTCAACAGAAAATAATGTCTGAGTCAGAGAATCATTTAATAATAGTTGCCACACATTCAACAATTTCTGTAAATCAGGAACTGCTCACCAGCCTCTACCATAAACTCTCTTACTTAATTATCTAAACAACACATAAGGTCCATACGATGAAATAATACTGATACACAAAACGAGGGTAAATTCTAAAAGCATTCTACTAAGTGAAGCAAGCCAGATACAAAAAAGGATGTGATGTATGATTGCTTTTATTCATGAAATCTTAAAAGTTAAAACTATAGTGACAGGACGCAGGAGGCAGATCTGAGTTTATCAGGGGCTGGTCTTCAGGGCAGGAACGACTGCCAGGTGGCCCAAGGGAATTTTCTAGGGCGATGCAAATGTTCTAAATCACGCTCGTGCTCGTGCTTATATGACTGTATACATTTGTCAAAGGCCCTCACAAAAAAATGAATTTGATTGAATGAAAAGTATAATCCTAAGAGAGTTGATGTTTGAAAACTGAAAAAAACATTACCTGAGGTAAAGGCTGTATATCTATTTTGTTCTTGTTGTTTTTAGAGGGCGAAACTGAAGCTGAAGTTGAGTAAATTGAAGTTGCACAAAGTCACACAGTCAGTGAACTGGACCCACTCCTGTCCGGCCCTGAGATGAGGACCTCCAGGGAGGCAGGTAGGACATTGTGATACCCGTGTGACATTGCCAGCGTCTGCGGATGTGTCTTGTCTGGAGGGGACATTCAACACGTGTATCCAATACACACATTAATAAGTGCCTGCAAGCCCTAGCGTGGCCCACTCTACTGCACAACATTGCCTCATGGTACATTTTCTCTCCTCAGTCTTCTCTTTATTCAGTAGAATCTGAACTGAAAAATCAGAAGCTCCTCAAATGGCAGAGATGGTATAGAAACATATTCAATCTCTCCGTACTATTAAGCTACAAATTACAATCTTTACTTTTCACATCAAAAGCCATTTTTTCGGGGGGGATTAGAAGTATAAATTTTTCTTGTTGGTGTTGAAATTCTAGGGCTCTTTACTTGCATAAACGTCCTTCACTGCCTTAATGCAATCCTGAATAAGAATATTGGAAATGTATATTACTGTTTTCTTTTTAAGTTGCTGTATCTGGGCCTTTTCTCTCTACAGTTCCTTTTAATGAGTTTCAAATAAGATTTCCACATCTTGAAAGTGGTGCAGAGATATTCAGTGCTTGTTCAAGAGGCCCAGCCTTGACTTGCCTGGTGTTCATTCTGTTTATAAATGGCCTTGTATCTACCACATACTCTCTGAGTATACCCGTTTTTTTTTCTGTCTCAGATTTCAAATACCACAATCTCCCCTTGCATCTGGAACACCCATGTTTACTGGAGAGGGTTGCTTATAAACAATTTAAATGTGGTCAAAATCCATGCCAGCTGCTTCAGCTTGCTTCTCAATATTCAGTATAATTACATCTGCAAATTACAAGGAAACAAGGTCTCTTTTCCCTTACTCTGTGTCTCCATCTTTTCAAAGACTTCCAGACTCACTGCCTATTTCAGATTGATAAGTATAATTTAAAGAATGGTCTTTCTTCTTTCCTACCAAAACAAACAAACAAACAACAAAAAAAAAAACACTTTGAAAAGCTTCAGTGGAGTTATAGATTGCCTCTGTATAAAATTCATCCAAGATTCTATTAAAAAATAGCAAACAGATTGAGACATTAAAAAAAGTATGTGGGTTTGGATTAGAAACATTTCTTTATAAGGATCCTAAGTCTCTTGCTATCCATTAGCTAGAAATACCACCAAATGATGCATTGTATTAGCATCTAATGGAAGGAAGCAGAATCGTCAAAGCAATACCAAGGGCAGTAGCAGGACAATCATGTGTACACAAGTGAGGAAAACTCACTTCATCCCAATTATTTTCAAACGTTCATCTAGTCACTCCATGCCTTGCAGGAGGTGTATAATATGTACACAGACTCCAAGAAGAAAGAGAATGTATTATTGCATTTACAAGCTTGGTCAAACTATTGAAGGTAATAAATTCCCTTAAAAAAAGAATGAAGGATGCTTTTCCTTTAAGCACTTGACTTACAGGCTTCAGATGAATCGGAACATATGCATCAATATCATAAGTACTACACCTTTCACTGACAGCGATTAGAAGTTGTTTCCACTTCAGTAGATAGACTGCATTATTTTCATAACTAAATAGAAAATGCTTATAAGGAAACTGAGATTGGTATATTAACTAAAAAATGCTCTTTTTAGGAGTCTGAAAATGATAATGTACCAGTATTCTTGGTGACAGTATAGATACATTTTATTTTTAGGTACTTAAGTGTAAACTACAAAGGAAAATGTACGTAGAAACTTCCTGGAGGGATTTGGGTCAGGGTTGACAGATTTGGCAAATAAAAATGTAGAACATTCAGTTAAACTTCAATTTCAGGTAAATTACAAATAATTTTTTACTGTATGTCCTATGAAATATTTGAAACACACTAAAAAAGTATTTATTGTTTGTCTGAAATTGAAATTTAACTAGATGTTTTGTATTTTATCTGGCAATCCTAATTTTGGTATAAAATTGGTATAAAAACAACTGAGTTACTCTGCAAGTACTAAAGTGACTCCAAAATTAATATTATACAAAGTAATCTAGAAGCTTGTTGTCAGTCTTTAGAAGATGGCTAGTGTTGGGGGCCTGATCATGAAGCTTTCATTTGTCAGTAAAATTTTGTCAATGAAGAAAAATTTCATTTTTTCACTGAATAGCAAGAAAAATAAAGATAATGGATCAAGTTTATAATAAAGGTTAAAAATGTGATTAAATAAATGAGCATTAGAAGTGATGATATTTCCACTATTTTTATTTTTTAAATTAATTTTTATTGAGTATAGTTGATCTACAGTGCTGTTAGTTTCTGCTGTACAGCAAAGTGAATCAGTTATACATATACATATATCCACTCTCTTTTAGATTCTGTTCCCGTATAGGTCATTACAGGGTGTTGAGTAGAGTTCCTTGTGCTGTTCAATAGGCTCTTATTAGTTACCTATGTTATATATAGTAGTGGATATATGTCAATTCCAATCTCCCAATTTATCCCTCCCCCACCTTTCCCCCTTGGTAACCATAAGTTTGTTTTCTACATCTGTGACTCTATTTCTGTTTTGTAAATAGGTTCATTTGTATCATTTTTTTAGATTCTGCATATAAGTGATATCATGATATTGTCTTTCTCTGTCTGACTTACTTCACTTAGTATGATAACCTCCAGATCCATCCATGTTGCCACAAATGGCGTTATTCCATTCTTTTTTATGACTGAGTAATATTCCATTGTATATATGTACCACATCTTGTTTATCCATTCCTCTGTTGATGGACATTTAGGTTGCTTCTATGTCCTGGCTACTGTAAATAGTGCTGCAGTGAACACCAGAGTGCGTGTATCTTTTTGAATTATGGTTTTCTCCAGATATGCCCAGGAGTGGGATTGCTGGATCATATGGTAGCTCTATTTTTAGTTTTTTAAGGAACCTCCATACTGTTCTCCATGGTGGCTGTACCAATTTACATTCCCACTAACAGTGTAGGAGGGTTCCCTTTTCTCCACACCCTCTCCAGCATTTGTTTATAGATTTTTTTGATCATGGCCATTCTGACTGGTGTGAGGTGATACCTCATTGTAGTTTTGATTTGCATTTCTCTAATAATTAGCGATGTTGAGTAGCTTTTCATGAGCCTCTTGGCCATCCGTATGTCTTCTTTGGAGAAATGTCTGTTTAGATATTCTGCCCATTTTTTGATTGGGTTGTTTGTTTTTTTGATATTGAGCTGCATGAACTGTTTGTATATTTTGTAGATTAATCCCTTGTCAGTTGCTTCATTTGCAAATATTTTCTCCCATCCTGTGGGTTGTCTTTTAGTTTTGTTTATTCTGCTATTGTTTTTAAAATATGCTTAGTTGATGAAGTAAAAGAGGACATCACAATATTAGTCATTCTTTTTAAGGTCTGTAAAATCCAAAATTTTGGTAGTACTGGATTCTAGTGTTGTTCTTTCATCATCTGAATTCCTATTATTTTTATCTGATTAGTATTAAAGTAAGGAAACTCTGTTTTACTTTTATATAACTGGTTTTCCTTCTGTTAACTCATACTCACATGATTATAGCTCTTTTTTTTTTTTCCTTTTTAGCTTTTTTTTTTTTTTTTTTTTTTTTTGCGTTGGTCCAATCACCACCATGCCCAAGTTAGGGGAACTACTCTCCTATTTGTCATAAAATCTGCCCAAGGGGAAAAAAAAAAGGCTTGCGCTCTCAACTTGCTACTGATTATATTGCACAGCTTGACTTGGACCACTTATGTCCTTTTTAGCTGCCATCTTAGTCCACTTTTCTGTCTTCTGTACATCTGTAACAGCCTCTTTAATTGATTCCTCTCCTTTCCCTCCTGTCCCACTTCAATTTACTTTACACAAAGTAGCTATGTGATATTTAAAAAATAAAATCGGATAGTATCACTTCCTTATGCAAAACCCTAGTGTGTCTTCCCATCTCCCTTAGAATAAAAGCCCAATTCACGACCAAGCCCTAATGATCTGATGACTTAAAAATAGTACCTCTCCAGCTGTATTTTCTACCACTACCTCCCCACCCCATCTCTTGTTTCTCAAACATGCCCCTAGTTCATCCTCTTGTAGGGCAGTGCTTTTGTATTCCTTTGCTGTGGAATTTCTTTCCTTCAGATAGTTGCATTACTCACTTTTTCATGTCATTGAGGTCCAGGCTCTAATATCACTGCTTCAGTGTGTATAATAAGCCATTACCTAGCCCCATCCCCCATATATATACTTTGCTTTTTTCTCCTTAGCTTTCTTTATTTTTCTCCACAGTACTTCAAAATACCCAAAACTGTTTACTTATTTATTATATAACTCTGTATATTAGAAAATAAGAGCCACACATACACGAAAAAAATCCTTGTCTCTGTTGTTCCTTGCTTTAGCCCCATTACCCAGCACCTAATAGTTGCTTAATAAATATTGATGGAAGGAATAAACAATGAATGAACAACCCTTGGCATAGGGACCTGGCCTAAGTCTCTTAAAAGTCTGGATCAGAAGAAAATTTTAGTAAAATAACTTTAGTTATATTGAAATTCTCCTTTCCCTATAATCTCAAACTGTGTCTTATCCTTTCCTTTCTGAAAGAATTTCAGTGTCTCTTGAGAACACTGACCTAGAGGTTAAGAAGCATCCATTGCATAGAGTTATTTGCTCCAGGGGTTAAAGGGATATTCTTGCTACTTATCCTACTAGCCTGTCATATCTTACCAAACCAAATAGGAAATTACAGGAGATGTACAGCAAAGGTCCTTATTCTGAAATTCTTACTGTAAAATGAAATAAAATATGAAATAAAATGAAAACCTTCTCATCTGTAAGCCACAATAATTGTTCTTCCAACTAGTTAACAGGAATTTCATGAAGATCCTTAAGTATTTTTTCCAACTGGAGCCAAAATACAGTCCTAAAGATAGAAATCTCGTAAGATCATTTTGTTTAAGGGTTTCCTGCACCAAATAATCCAAAGAGATCATGGCATTACTGAATAATTTGAAGGAGAGTGTTTATACTTACTAGAGATAAACATGCTGGAAAAAGTTAAGGCTGAAGTGGTGTTCTAAGTTGTTGGTCATAAATAACATGAAAACATCAATAGAATATGCCTAGCATGTAGTAGTTGCTCCATAAATATCTGTTAAATTATTCATTTATTCTTTTATTTGTTCAAGTCTTTAAAGCAATTGAAAAGCTGTTGTTTACTAAAAGTAGTCTGGAAACTCACAGACATTTTTTTCACAAAATCCAAATGTCTATTTTAATTCTTCATTATTTTCTACTCAATAGATGGCTTCTTCCCCGAAATTGTCTCTTTATATGTTACTCTGATACTGCACAAAACTGAATCCCATTTCAACGTTTACAGTTTTTTTTCCTATTCTATCCCTTTTGATTTCTTCTCTTCTTCCTACTGGCCCATATGTCTAAGTTCCTCCACGATTCTGTATTTACCAATGACCTTTTAAGTTCACTCCTTCGGAGAGTTCATAAATTTTCATAGCTCTAAATATTTCCTCTAAGCTGATGACCCAAATAGCATTTCCAGTCCTCACTGTTCAATGAAGCTCCAACCTCAAGGCTTAGAATGCCTAGTGCCAAATTTCTGACTCCAGAGAAAAACCTTTTTGAAGAATTCACAATGACTCCAGTCTGTAAGTCATATTTAGAGAGTGACACTTAGAACTTACACCTGTTTCTCCAGGTGCTTTTCCCAGGGTGCCTCAGTATGAACGCTCTCCCACTGAGGTAACTAATTTATAATTACTTCCCTCTTCTCCATGTCTGTATCTGTAGCATCATACAGCTATTTTCTCTTCTCAGAATGCCTCCTACTCTTCATTAAATATCCCAAACCAGTAAAAAGCAGTAGAAGAGATGACTTGATGGTTAAGTCACGGGGGAAGAAAACTAGGAGAATCTAATTTGGTTCTAACTGGATGACCCACAAAAGTAATTTCTCCCTGGGCTTCAGTTTCAACAACATAGGATGTTAACTCACTGGTTCTGTTCCCTCTCATTAGCTCTTTTTCACATGAACATAAAAATTCATACTTTTTTTCATAGGTTGCCTTTTTTGTACAATTTGCGTTTCCCCCCAAAACTCTATGTGAAATCTAACTATTCTCGAAGCCTAGCAAGTCTACTATGCTATGCATAGCTTTTCTAGAGGAGATGGAAATACTCATAATAAAAGTCTACATTATTATGACATGCTTACTAATGAAAACTTACTTTCAACAAATCAAATTAAGGAAATAAAGAATATTTATACATTACCAAAAAGAGAACATTTTGGCATTAGTAAAATTAGATATTTCCTATCTATCACATGGAAAAAGTAAAATATATTTTTAGATAATTATAGGAACAATGAAACCTAAAGCATAGTAGAAGTGAAATATTATTTTCTTTTAGAAAAGGAATGGAAATAATAAATGCTATTTTGACATTTTAATCTTGTGAACCAAATCAAACATTTGAGGTGAAGCCTTGTTGGCATGACTGTATCCCTAGCCACTGCTTTGATTTTCCCCAGAAGAATTCTGGAGGCACTGATCAGTATATGAGCACTCTCTCCAAACCCAGGCTCTGGCCCCAGATTCGATTGGTCAATGTGCACTCTTAAATGTTCTGTTTGTTTAAAACAATTCTCCTAAGGGAGAAAACCATACCTAATTTTGTAAAACTAAGCTCAGATAGAGAAAGACCTCGTCTCAACAAGAAAGTGGTAACTGCCAAGCTTCTTGAGGTTGATGCCCATAGAAAAAGGGTACCTGAAGCCAAGCCAGACCACTGCTTACTGTAGTCAGGTGACATGATGCCATGTACATTTCTCCCTTCCAGTGCAATAGAAGGACCATGTCAGTATGAAATAAAGCTAGAATTAGACCTGTGTGCATCTGCGAGATGAGAGTCTGTGTGTGTGTTTGTGTGTGTGTGTGTGTGTGTGTGTGTGTGTACTAGGCAAGTCCACGTGGAAGTAGAAATAAATTTGCAAGTTGTAGAATTAGCAGAGTGTGAGGTCATAACTGTCAAGAAACCCAAAGGCTTTGGGGCTTTTGACTGTGTTAACAGAGAGAAAGGCAACAGGTTTTTCTTTAAAAACATAACACCCATATTTTTTTTTCCTCAAAAGATTCAGGAAATATCCAGACATAGAAATGCACTACCTACCTGTGAATAAAGAACTCACTATTTTCAATGTCAATAAACAGGAAACACAAAAATGAGAGTACATAATAATTTGTCTAATATATTCACTCCAAAACTGAGCTGTCATATGTAATGAGTTTATTGAGCAACCTCATCTGACCAAGTTGTAAATGTGCAACAATTTTATTTTTTTTTAATGACTTGCCCACATTTCTGCAAAATTGAAGCTCATATTTTCGCTGGCTAAAAGTCACATTTGTTAATAATTCTTTGGCCCAATTTCATTGTTTTTCAGTCACTTTCAGTTTATTCCGTCTCTTCTTGGTCTATACAACTCATCCTTGTTTATTTTAAAAGTTCATATAATATTCTAAAAAATTCTTTCCTTTCCCCCGTATGAGCTGAAGTTCTAATAGCTACCACATGAGGTGGGTTTCATGTGGCTCTCAATATTTCTTACGCACGTTTCGTGATGTCAGCTTCTCAGGTACTGGTGAGTGGAACAGGAGAAAGCAAACACAGATCCTTTCTCACTTGACAGCTGCAGCCCTCCTGCCTGCCTCCCCACTTGCAACCCATGCCCACTGTTCCAGCACTTTATCCACAGCCTCAATGTGGAGAGTTGGTACCTCACTTCTTTTTTTTTTTTTTTAATAACAATGAACATTCTTTTTAAAAATTTTTTTAATTTTATTTTTATTTTATTTTATTTGTCTGTGCGACATGTGGGATCTTAGTTCCCTGACCAGCGATTGAATCGGTGCCCCTTGCATTGAAGCATGGAGTCTTAACCACTGGACTGCCAGGGAAGTCCTGGTAGCTCACTTCTGAGCAGCGCCCTTAGGAACTGGCAGTTGCTTGAGAGTTTACTATGCTCTCCAGCAGAGCCCCAGGAGGTAGGTGGTCTCAAGCTGCAAGCCTCTCTGTAGCAATCTCAGCAAAACCACCCAGCGCAAATGTATCTGTTTGAGGGTTAATTCTAGGGCCTCTGGGCGCCTGCAGGATCCATCTCCCATATTTCTTGGGAAGTGGGGGCTGCTGGGGCAGCAGTGTGGTGGTCCCTGACCTTGACCCCCTCTGCCAGGCCTTTCTCAGCTCATTTCTCTACTGTTCCATTTGCACAAAGCATGACACCCAGCAGATTTCCAAGAACATCACACCAGTTTTACCTTCTTGCCACTTCCCCTAATTGCTTAGCTTGGGGAAAAGAAAGCAGCCCCTAGTTTCCAGAGGAATGGGGTTACATCTTTGTATTAGACAGCATGGCAGGAATCAGGAAATTTTTTGCTTTCACTCATGCACACAGACTTTCTAAGATGGACAAAAGTGTCTTCTTTTTTTTTCTATTTCATCTATTTTATTCTATAAAGTTTCCATGACTTTATATAAAACGATTTGTAGCCCTTGGCATCTTAGCATTTTTACAGCCAAGAAAGGAGGCAGAGCTATGCACTTCTGGCAAGACAATAGCATTTGAACCTCAGCAGGTGTGTGATTTTGTAATCATGTCGAAGGGCCAAACAACTATAACATTTAACCCTTCGTGTTTGGAGTGATGATTCCAGGCAGTTGTATTTTTTGACTTTTTGTGTCTCTTTTCAAAGTTCAGTGTTGAGGTTTGATTCCCAAGGGAGAAAAAAGGACTTCATTTATCTTGAAGCAGGATGGCATTAAATTTCTTACTTCCTTCTCATTGTTTGCTTTAGCTGGTTGACACTCCAAGCTGACTGTGAACAGCTTTGGGAGTTTCAGGAAGATTAACTATTGGGTTTCATCTCTAGCTTCATGTGAAGCATCTGCAAATAATCAAGATACAGAAAGAAGCTCAGAGTGGGAGCAGCCTCTGGGATTTGATTTAACTAAACCTTCCTGTGAGCCACATTTCTTTGTTTACATACATTCCTGCTCTGAAGGCCAACTTCCTGTCATAAAGCTGCATACCAAATTTGAGCATTTAGAAAACAGTGTGGCTCAAACCATTATAACTCTGGAAACAGACTTCAAGCAATTATTATTTTTAAAGGATATGTAAAAAAAAAAAAATGCAGGGCCTCACCCTAGCTTTCATGATTCAAATCTTTTTCTTATAATCACATACATTCACACACTTATATACAGAAAGGGAAATTAGTGCTATTTTCTGCATAAAAATATCTGTCAGTACAGACCTTGTGTGGAGACATCAAAGTGACAGATTACAAAGACTGAAAAGGAAAGGCACTTATTTTTCAAAAGTGATAAATCTCTGGGAGAAGAGACACAGTGTGACCAATCACATATGGTATAAATTTGGGCAATACAAGTTTCTCAAATAATTCTAGTGTCATGGTTCCTTTGGATCCTTCAGTGTATCATCCTTTAGCAGTTATTTTCTACTTTTTAGATCTATTTGTACCTTCTTTTTCAAAATATCACTTAATATACCCTTTCCTTCTCTCTCTTGATATTTCATTCTCTCTTTCTCCCAGTAAATCTCTTAGGGTTCTTTCTTAGGCGATACCTATTTTTAGTATATATTCAAAATGTGTATCCTTTCCAAGCCTACTACTCTCCAAGATATACATCATCAGGTTCAGTGTCAAGTATATGCTAGATCTGATTAAGACTTAATTAGATCACGTCTCTACCACCTAGAAATCAATCTTTCCCTGGTCACCTATTATTAAATCAAAAAGCAATGGCCAGCTTTCACTGTGTATTTATTATACTTTCTCTAGAATTTGGTTCTTTGACAGCACCCTCCTTGAAATCTCATCCCCCCTTGATACCTATGACAAAATTTTTTCTGCATTAATCACCATGATAGGCTCCTTTTCTTCACACATACCTTTAAATCTAGGGGATTCCTAGGGTGTCATTTTTAGATGTAGTGTTTTCCTCATCTACACACGTTCCCTCTTCCTCTTCCATAGAGTTAGTTGCACAGTAGATGCTGATGTTTCCCAGATCTGTACATCTAGCTTCTGGTTTTCCCTCATTTATTACATCCTTTTAGTGACCAATTTCTATCAGTCCTACCTACAAATCTCACTTGAATCTATGATTTATCACTATCTCCAGTCTTACAAACAGTATATTATAGAGACTCCCTATGTGTAAATCCTGGCTCTACTTCCTGCTAGCTGTGTAACTCTGGGTAAGTTATTTATCTCCCCTGTACCTCAGCTTCCACATCAGTAAAATGAAGATTGAAAGAGCAACATTCACAGTGTATGTTTATGTTATTATTATCATTATTTTAGTTCAATTCATCATCATTTTTTAACATCTCAATAGTTGTGACCACCACCCAACAGGTTTTTCCCCTTTTGGCTCTCTTAAAATTAATCTTCTAGCAAACAGATCGATTTTCCTAAAGTGTTAGGGTATCTTTTCAGTACATACAATTCTGGGATGGCTCCCCTTAATTTTCACAATCTAATTCTGAGGAACCATGCTTTATGTGATATGATTCCTGCCAACCTTTTGAACCTAACTAACCTATTGGCACAGAGGAGAGCAGAAGACACCATAGCTGTCCTCCAACTTTCAAGCAGCAGTTATGATGCCGTATATCCAACCTCTCAGTAATAGAATTATTTTCCCTTTGGCAAAAAATTTCTACTTGTCTACTTCTTTTTTTTTTTTTTTTTTTAAGATTTATTTATTATTTATTTATTTTTGGCTGTGTCGGGTCTTAGTTGCAGCATGCGGGATCCGCCTTAAGGCATGCGGGATCTTTTGTTGCGGCACGCAGGCTTCTCTCTAGTTGTGGTGCACAGGCTCCAGGGCGCATGGGCTCTGTAGTTGTAGGGCATGGGTTCCAGAGCACGTGGGCTCTGTAGTTTGCGGCACGGGGGCTCTAGTTGAGGCGCACAAGCTCAGTAGTTGTGGTGTGCGGGCATAGTTGCCCCGCTGCATGTGGGATCTTAGTTCCCTGACTAGGGCTCGAACATGTGTTCCCTGCATTGTAAGACAGATTCTTTACCACTCAGCCACCAGGGGAGTCCCCTCTACTTGTCTGCTTCTTAGCTGCATTCTAAACAGATAAGCAATTTGAAAATGAGAGTTCATAATTTTTATGTGTATTGAGGCAACAATCCTAAAATACAAATATCATTACACAACTTCTATGCGTGGCCACCTATCGTTTATATTCTTTATTTGTCTGACCTCCTTTCCATTTTGTTCCTAGCATTTCATTTCACTCTGTCATGCTTCACTGTACTGAAAGCAATAACCATGGACATTAAATAAATTGATTGTGTTCTAGAGAGCTAGCATAGATGGTGGAAGTAATTAAGTATAGAGGTAAATCTTCCTACAAAACCAAAATTGACATTTTTTTCTGTCATCCTGAAACTTTAGTTACTCCACTTTTAAATTGATATTTACTTAAGCAAAAGAAAAGAACAGCCTAGTATGCACTACGCTAATGTGAGTTCTAGAAAGTGGGCAATGATGATAATCATGAATTAACATCCTGAGAGTCATCAAAACTGTAGAGAAGAAAATTAATTAAACCAGTCCATTGGAACATTGCAATATAACACAGTACACAGTTTCTCAGTATTTGAAAGGACATAGAAATAATATTTTTTGCTGTTCACACAGTTTCTCAGTATTTGAAAGGACATAGAAATAATATTTTTTGCTGTTCATTTTGGACAACTTATATAGTGTATTTTTTTGTGTGTGTGGTATGCGGACCTCTCACTGTTGTGGCCTCTCCTGTTGCGGAGCACAGGCTCTGGATGTGCAGGCTCAGCGGCCATTGCTCACGGGCCCAGCCACTCCATGGTATGTGGGATCTTCCCGGACCAGGGCACGAACCCGTGTCACCTGTATCAGCAGGCAGAGTCTCTACCACTGTGCCACCAGGGAAGCCCTATAGTGTATTTTTTAATTAAAGTAACATGATTGAAGTTTAAAGTAGTGTTGTGTATTCCCATCACTTTGTTTGTGATAAACAGAAACACAGACATAGTGACTTAATAGAAACAAATCACATAATTGCAAGAATAAAACACACCTATACCAATTTCTATATTACTTTAAAAATGTGTTGATTTCCTTCTTGTTAGTGTACTTGACATGAAATGTTTGAGCAATTTTATCAAATAATATAATATTTAAAGTATAACTTTAGAATTCCCTGTTCAATTTTTCAGATTCATTAAAACAATAAGAGTTTGGTTAGTATCAGTATTTTTCGGTATTTAAAAATATATAAAAGAGTTATCTTTTCATTAGTTACTTATACTACTTATATTAGTTTCTTTTTAGATGTTACTCAAAGCACCTTCTTAGTAAATCATGATTTCTGAGGTGATGGTTAGCATTACCCATTTATTTTCTAGGACTGGTATGACTTGATCATTGGCAAATTTCCATAGTACTTTGTTCTGAGGTCTTTTTTGGAAATAACTATTTAATTTGAAGCTTCTCAAATTATGTAAACAATATATTTTAACAAATAATATTGAATATACTTATTATGTCAATGCTGAGAGATAGGTGAGATGCTATTTATCAAAGATAAAACTGAATGAAAATTTCTTCCTTTGCTTCCAAGTGTAAACAAGGAAGACATGGCTATGTCTTCTTACACTTGCGAATATGGATCGGGTCATAATGGCAGTAACAGGAGCACCAGTGTTCAAGCAGTTTGCCAGGAGTGGTGCTGCCTCATCAGCCTCTCAGAACTGAGGCAGAGAACTGTCAGCATAACTGCTCCAAAGTTTGCTTTGTGGAAAGCAGATAAGTGGTCCCTCAGGTAAGGAAGACTCAGGCAATAAAGCTTTACAGACTGCAAGCAACACCTTAATTGTGTTTGAATATGAACGGGAAGTCGATGCAGTTCTTTGCTGTTACATGAAGTTTAGATTCCTAAGTAAGCATGTGCAATAAAGCTGTACCCTTAGAAACTTCAGAATAGGTGCCAACATGATATTAATATTTGATCATCTTTAATATTTCAAAAGCCTTAATTTGAAACAGTCAAGAGGTGAATGGAATATGTTATCTTCATAAGTATTTGTAATATTGTCATGCTATAACTGGGTTTGTGCTTATCCAGATTTAATGAAGCATATTGTACATAAAGAGAATGGCTACATATCAAAATATTCTGTCTTAGTTCATCACATACGATCCAAGTCCTTCGTTTGCTCTGTTTTCAACTATTTTACATTATGGCTCTGTTTATAGGTTTTGTTTTGTTTAAATATCTTTCTTATCAATTAGACTGTAAGGTCTTTGAAGACAAGGTCTATGCCAGCCTAGGTTTATTACTAAATAATCAGAAACCAGTTCAGTCTCTGGAATTGGAGGGACCTAATTAATAACTATCAGTTGAATGAATTAGTGCTCTTTTAGTGTTGTTTTTAAAGGCGTGGGGAAGAAGACAGTGCTGTTTGATTTCATCATTGTACTGTATGCTCTAGGATTAAACACACCCAAAGCATGTTTACTTTAAATACACAAATGATATTAAACCAAGAATTCCTTTATAAGATTTCTTATATTCTTATTATGAGAAGCAACAACAAAAACCAAAACTGTTTGTAAAATATGAAATGGGAGGACAAATACAATATTATAAAAAAGTAAAAAAAAGTTTATATTTAGAATTTCAAATATCAGCAATATTTTTCCAGAATCTATCCTGATATTCTTTGTAAACAGAGGATAATGTATAATAGAAAGATAGTATGGTTATGCCCTTTGTACAAAATAATACTATTGCCGGTACATCATTATTCTAGGTTTATATAATTTCCTTTGTCTGGTCCCTTTTGTGACAAATAACATGGGTTTATAAAATGACTGGGTAGAGAAAGGGAAAAAAGTGTGTCCATGGAGTACAGAAAAATTAACAGACCGCCACAGGCATGGTTTCATTGTGTTAGCTCAAGGATTATCCCAAGGGAGCAAAGCTGCGAGGGTTTAGGGTCTGTTTCTTTTCTCACACAGCGTGCTTTATAGCTCATTATTGCACTCAGCTTTTTCATAGCTTTGCAGCTTGCAAATTCCACAACTTTCTGGTTGTACAACTAATGTAAACTCCAAATCACAGTCGACTTCTTAGTATAAGCATGTGTTCAAGACCATTTCCTAATATAGAAAGATATGCTATTTCAATTACGTTCTGCAACATTTGACTATTTTTCTTTGACCCATCCTGGAACTTCATTTTAATGTGGAAAGTTCTCAAATATTTAGATAGGAGTATAAATAAAATGACTTCTGTCTTCTTTTATAAACCTATTGCTACTGTTACACCTGCCTCTTCTGCCATCACTTCTAATTTTTAGTATTCGACTGCATTCAAAATTCTTGATTTCGGAGTGCTCTTTTTTCCCTCACATATATAGCACTTAAGGTTTGTAAGTGTCTCATTAAAGATCAATTCACTTAACAAAGAAGCATGTGGACGAGTTAACATTCAGTATCTCAAACAATACTTACATGTAGTCGTTGCTTATTAGTTATCCTATAACTATCTCTTGAAAAAATCATCACGAAAGTTAAATTCACTTACCTTCTGAAAAAATATATTTACACACAGATAGAAATATAAATATGCAGTTGGGTTTTTATAGCTTTGTCAACAGAAATGTAATTCTTGAATTTCCCTTGTAGAGTTAGGCTACATGGGTGCCTACTGATCTATTGATCTATATATCTACATCGATATGTAGGTATAGAGAGAGGATACTACAGAAAACAAATATATATCAATATGTCACTCAAAATCACCATAGTAGTTATGCTATGGAAGGCATTTATGTGGCACATTTTGTTTAAAGATGGTACTTTTGAAAATAGAGATATTGATCCCTCATTTCAAGATAGTCTTGTTGAATCTAGAAGATCTAAATAAAATGTACTGCACTGAGTATCAAATAATATTCCAAGAATAATGTATGTCATAAGCCAAAAATTGCCACAGTGTTTTGCAAAATGGTCAACAAATAACATTAAACTTAAAGTCCGGTGCAAGGAATACTGCAGATAATACTGTTGAAAGTCATTTACCCTATACTTTGACATAAACTGTTAACAAATTATAATCAAAACAGAGATCTTAACCATACACTTTGGTGTCATAGGGTTATGCTTGACATAATACTTTGTTATCAAAGAGAAGGATGGAGAAATAAGGTATGAGGGTGGAGAGAGGATGAACAGAGAAATATTTTTCAGAGAAATTTTATTTTTTGTGTTTGTCTTTAATAAGATACTTATAAGTTTACTATCTTTACTTTGGAAAAAAAATATCAATACACCCTCCAAAAGGAAAATAAATAAAATCTGGGCTTTTAGTGCAAATCTGCAGTCTTCTCTGAACTCTTCTTTCTTCTTTATATAAAAAAACTATTCATTCTCAGACAGAAAAACACTCCCTATTTTATTTAATATTTTAAATGTAAATAAATTCTGGAAACCAATATTTTGTTTATGTGAGGTAAGAGGACATGAGACTTACTATTTTGAAATTACTGTGTTAAAGTTAGGATATTTCTAGATACAAATATCAGAAGGCACCATGTAGTCTAGCTCTACAAGGGAAATTCAAGAATTATATTTCTGTTGACAAAGCTATAGAAACCCACGTCAGATAATCATCATCCTCATGGTATTATGAATTTATTATAATTTAATGTTTATACTTTACTAAAATGTCACACATTTTGTTTTCACTGGTGTCTTTTGCTCCATCCTAAGTTTGGGGTGAGCTCACTGCTTTCCATCTTCCCTGGGCCTGAGATTGCTTCTCCCCATTCTCTGAGGAGTCACTTCACATCCCAGAGCAAAAACGACTTTGGCCCTGATTTTGACAGAAATATGACACTGACCATACTCCTTCTGTTTCTTCCCAGCACTTACTCAAGACAGTAAATTCTGGCAGTTGAATCATAGTTCATGCTGTATGTATCACATTTCTCAATCAATGTCAACAAATAATAACTTTACTCTGGGAAATCAAAACCATTGGCTTATTTTGTCCAAAGATGGCACTGGCTGGAAGAAGGCATTATTAAACCTGAATTACCTTTAACTTCAAGGAACAAAACTGTAGGTTTTGTACTCAGTGATCCAAGGCAAGATTTCTCAATGTGAAACACAGCACTTCCTTCCTATAGAATGTTAATAGGTGCCATGTAGAAAAGAAAATACTCCCGTTTAAAAAAACTGTTTTGTTTTGAAATGATAGGGAAGGGTTAAAGAAGTTAAACAAGTGTCTTTACTGCAAGTATCTTGGAGTCTTCAATATGTTAATGTGCAGCATCAGGCTACAAAGTGTACTGAACTCTATGGGAAGTTCAAGTTTGACCCAAGCCCCACTGCTGAGTCAGCATTAAACACCTCCACCCTGAAGGAGCGTCATAGTGGCTCAACCACATTATTTGAGTACGGTTTTCAAAGAAAATGGAAGAGTGCAAATGGGCATAATCTCTAGCCTCTCTTCTCCTCCTATAAAGTCTAGAAAGGCTCCTACGAAGTATTTACCCAAAAAGCCATAACGTAGGCAGCTCTAAGAACTGGAACCAGAAAATGGCTTTAACGCTTACTCTCTGTCTCTAGGTTGAAGAGTGTGATTAACTCTGATACTTAGTTCCAGACTTTGTACGGCCCAATCTAGCTTACCCAAGTTTTTCATTAGGATTTCAGAAAACACTCTAGTGAGCAACAATTTGTTCTTTTGTCTCCCTCCTACAAATATTCCTCTTAAAGTCTTTGTGAGTAAAATAGTTTTGAGTGAGGACAGAATTAAAATATTATGGGTACTACTAGCCAAAATCACCTTAATATTATTTGAAATCACACCTTAGGTATGTCCTTTCTTTAATATTTGTTTCATATATGACAGTTCTTCTAAACTTGCTTAATCATACAGTTTTAAAATTTGCATCTATGGAATAGCTGCTAATTTAGGAGGGTTTAAATGTTGGCTTTGCTACTTACTAGCTAGGTGGTCTTCATTTCTTAATGTCTTTGAGCCTCAATTTCCTAGAATATAAACGGAATTATTAATACCTACCTCATAGTGTTATGTCAAGTAATGACTGAAAAGAGATATGTAAAATCAATAAGATAGTACAGGGCATGTCATAAGAGCTAGATAAATTGGAATGGCTACAAATTTCTCCTCTTAAAATTTCCTTACCATGCAGCACCAGATCAAGTCAGATCAGCCCTCTGTTAATACCATCCACTGGGGTTCAGTCACTTTTAGAATAGATTCTAAGCTTCCCGAAAGTCACACGTGAAATCAGCCCCTTCCTACTTAACTGCCCCATTTGTGCCACTTTCCACTTCTATATCTAGCTGGTCCCACCAGCCTTTACTCTGTTACTTTAATACGTCCAGCTTGCTCTACTTATTTGTACTTGCCTGGCTTACTTCCTAGAATTCTCATCTGTAATATTTTTATTTGGTTGAATCCCTCTTGTCACTCAGGTCTCAGTCCAAATGTCACCTTTCCTGAACATATAAAATACACCGTTGTTTTATTGTTTTAATGATATTTCCCACTTGTTGAAATTCTCGTATGTGTCTTTGTTTACTGGTTTTTGCCTACCTTTACCATTAGAATGACATAGGGGGTAGGGCCCTTCTCTGTTGTGTTCAACACTCTACTCAATGTGCTTAGAATAGTGTTTGGAAAAAGGTAAATGCTCAGTCAATTTTTGCTCAATAAAATAAATGGAGTTGACTGTGGCCTTGTAAGTGATTCTGCTGTGGGTTTGGCCAGGACTAGAAGTTGTGACCATTCTGGTACCTGGTACCAGAGGGAGGTGTCAGGGGGCTAGCTGACAGAGTGAGATATGTAGTCAGCCATCTTAGCTCTTCATTCTAACCATTTTTAAATTTTAGAATCCATGTTATGTTTCATAAAAGGAAGAGGACAACATTGGTACATTATAAACTTGATGTACCAACATATATTCATGACTGACAGTGTTAGGAGATCATAAAACCACCATGACACTCTTGTGGACTGGCATCCTGTATTTGCTCAGAGCTGGAAACATGCATCAGAGGGACACTTTTGGGACTTAGTCAAAGATACACATGGGCAAATGGTCTTAAGAGTTTCTGCCTGTAGGACAGACTTAGATATCAAAAATACCCCAGGGCGCCTAGCAGTCAGCTCTTGGTGTCAATATCATCCTTCAGTAAGAGGAACTAGGGCTACTTGGAGAAATGACTGAATCTAGAGCTAGGGCAGAGAATATATAAGATGACTCAGAGTGTATCATAGTGCCCAAAGGTAAGGAATTACTTAAATAACAAACAAACAAAATCTTCACAATGATGAGGAGGGGATATGTCAAAGGTACACAGGTGCTAATTGAAATTCTTCTCAATGTACAAAGAACAGTTTGCACCATAAATAAGGAGACTGGTATTGAATTATTGCCCAAAGTATAAACTAAATGTCCATGAATCTAAACTAATGTAAAGAGATAAGTGAATAAGGAAATAAATGGGGATAAATTTCCCTTGCAAAAGAATTGCAAATAATTGCTGCAGATAGCCTACTCTCAGAGGTAGAGCATTAACTAATACCACTTTTTAAAAAATTTTATTGAAGTATAGTTGATTTACAATGTATAAGAATATATGTATGTATATATACATATATTCTTATATTCTTTTCCATTATGCTTTGTCACAGGATACTGAATATAGTTCCCTGTGCTATACAGTAGGACCTTGTTATTTATCCATCCTATATATAATAGTTCTCCTCTGCTAATCACAAACTCCCAGTCTTTCCCACCCCTATGGCCCCTTGGCAACCACAGATCTGTTCTCTATGTCTGTGAGTCTGTTTTTGTTTCATAGATATGTTCATTTTAGATTCCACACATAAGCGATATATATAGTATTTGTCTGCCTCTTTCAGACTCACTTCACTTAGTATGATAATCTCTAGGTCCGTACATGTTGCTGCAAATGACATTACTTCATTCCTTTTTATGGCAGAGTAATATTCCATGGTGTGTGTATGTATATATAAATATATACATACATACACACACCACATCTTCTTTATCCATTCATCTGTTGATGGAAATTTAGGTTGTTTCCACATCTTGGCTATTGTAAATAGTGCTGCTGTGAACATAGGGGTGCATGTATCTTTTTGAATTAAAGTTTTGTCTGGGCATATGCCCAGGAGTGGGGTTGCTGGATCATATGGCAACTCGAGTTTTTTGAGGAACCTCTGTACTATTTTCCATAGTGGCTGCACCAATTTACATTCCCACCAACAGTGAAAGAGGGTTCCCTTTTCTCCACACTGTCTCCAGCATTTGTTATTTGTAGACATTTTAATGATGGTCGTTCTGACTGGTGTGAGGTGATACCTCATTGTAGTTTTGATTTGCATTTCTTTATTAATTAGTGATGTTGAGCATCTTTTCATGGGTCTATTGGCCATTTGTATGTGTTCTTCAGAGAAATGTCTATTTAGGTCTTCTGCCCATTTTTTCGATTGGGTTGTTTTGTTTTTGAGTTGCATGAGCTGTTTGTATATTTTGGAAATTAAGCCCTTGTTGATCACATCTTTTGCAAATATTTTCTCCCATTTTGTGGGTTGTCTTTTTATTTTGTTTATGGTTTCCTTTGTTGTGCACAAGCTTACGTTTAATTAGGTCCCATTTGTTTTTCTTTTTATTTCTATTGCCTTGGGAGACTGACCTAAGAAAACATTGGTATGATTTATATCAGAGAATGTTTTGCCTATGTTTTCTTCTAGAAGTTTTATGGGTCATGTCTTATGTTTAAGTCTTTAAGCCATTCTGAGTTTATTTTTGTGTATGGTGTGAGGGTGTGTTCTAACCTCATTGATTTACATGTGGCTGTCCAACTTTTCCAAAACCACTTGCTGAAGTGACATTGACCCTGGGTTTGTCATAAATAGCTTTTATTATGTTGAGATATATTCCCCCTACACCCACTTTCTTAAGGGTTTTTATCATGAATAGATGTTGAATTTTCTCAAATGCTTTTCCTGCATATATTGAGATGATCATGTGGTTTTTATCCTGTCTTTAGTTGATGGGATGTATCACATTGATTGATTTGCATATATTGAACTATCCTTGTGACCCTGGGAATGAATCCAACTTGGTCATGGTGTATGACCTTTTTTTTTTTTTTTTTTTTTTTTTTTTTTTTTTTTTTTGTTTTTTTTTTTTTGTTTTTTGCGGTACGCGGGCCTCTCACTGTTGTGGCCTCTCCCGTTGCGGAGCACAGGCTCCGGATGCGCAGGCTCAGCGGCCATGGCTCACGGGCCCAGCTCTGCAGCATATGGGATCCTCCCGGACCGGGGCACGAACCCGTATCCCCTGCATCGGCAGGCGGACTCTCAACCACTGCGCCACCAGGGAGGCCCATGACCTTTTTTATGTGTTGTTGGATTTGGTTTGCTAATATTTTGTTGATAATTTTTTTTTTTTTTTTTTTTTTTTGTGGTACGCGGGCCTCTCACTGTTTTGGCCTCTCCCGTTGTGGAGCACAGGCTCCGGACGCACAGGCTCAGCGGCCATGGCTCACGGGCCCAGCCACTCCGCGGCATGTGGGATCTTCCCGGACCAGGGCATGAACCCATGTCCCCTGCATCGGCAGGTGGATTCTCTACCACTGCGCCACCAGAGAAGCCCATGTTGATAATTTTTGCATCTATGTTCATCAAAAATATTAGCCTGTAATTTTCTTTTTTGGTAGTGTCTTTGTGTGGTTTTGGTATCAGGGTGATTGTGGCTTCATATAATGTCTTTGGGAGTGTTCCTTCCTCTTCAGTCTTTTGGAAGAGTTTGACAAGGATCAGTATAAGTTCTTCTTTGTATGTTTGGTAGAATTCCCCAGTGAAGCCATCTGGTCCTGGACTTTTGTTTGTAGGAAGGTTTTTTGTTTGTTTGTTTGTTTTTTAAGGATTCTCTTTCATTTATAGTGACTGGTCTGCTCAAATTATCTATTTCTTCTTGATTCAGTTTTGGTGGGCTGTATGTTTCTAGAAATTTGTCCATTTCTTGAAGGTTGTCAAATTTGTTTACATATAATTGTTCATAGTTTTCTGTTATGTTTTTTTGTATTTCTTCTGTATCAGTTATGATTTCTCCTCTTTCATTTCTTATTTTATTTGGGTCTTCTCTCTTTTCTTCTTGGTGAGCCTGGCCAGAGGTTTTTCAATTTTGTTTGCCCTTTCAAAGAACCAGCTCTTGGTTTCATTGATTTTTTTTCTATTTTTTTAATCTCTATTTTATTTATTTCCTCTCTGATCTTTATTATCTCCTTCCTTCTGCTGACTTTAGGTTTTGTTTGTTCTTATTCTAATTCTTTTAGGTGGTGGGTTAGGAAGTTTATTTGAGATTTTTATTTCTTAAAGATGGCCTGTATTGCTATGAACTTCCCTTGAAGAACTGCTTTTGCTGTATCCCAAGATTTTGTATGGTTGTGTTTTCATTGCCTCAAGGCATTTTTAAATTTCTTCTTTGATTTCATCATTGGCCCATTGCTTTTTTTAGTGGCATGTTTTTCAGTCTCCATGTAACTGTTTTTTCTCATTTCTTTTTCTATGGCTGATTTCTAGTTTTATGCTGTTGTGGCCAGAAAAGATGATTGAAATAATTTCTGTACTCTTAAATGTGTTGAGGCATGTTTTTTGCCCTAGTATGTGATCAGTCCTAGAGAATGTTCCATTCGTACTTGAAAGGAATATGTATTCTGATTTCTTGGATGTAATGTCCTGAAGATATCAGTTAAGTCTAACTGTTCTATTGTATCATTTAGGATCTCTGTTGCCTTACTGATTTTCTATCTTGAAGATCTGTCCATTGATGTGAGTGGGGTGTTAAAATCTCCTACTCTTATTGTATTCCTGTCAGTTTTTCCCTTTATATCTGTTAGTACAATATTTGTTTTATGTATTTAAGTACTCCTATATTAGGTGCATATATGTTGACGAATGTAATATCCTCTCCTTGTATTGATCCTTTTATCATTATATAGTGTCTTTCTTTTTTTTTTTTTTTTTTTTTTTTGCATTACGCGGGCCTCTCCCGTTGCCGAGCACAGGCTCCAGACGCGCAGGCTCAGCGGCCATGGCTCACGGGCCCAGCCACTCCGCGGCACGCGGGATCCTCCTGGACCGGGGCACGAACCCGTGCCCCCTGCATCGGCAGGCAGACCCCCAACCGCTGTGCCACCAGGGAAGCCCTATAGTGTCTTTCTTTATAGCCTCTGTTTTAAAGTCTATTTAGTCTGATATGAGTATTATGATCCTCAATTTCTTGTCATTTCCATTTGCATGACATATCTTTTTCCATCCCCTCCCTTTCAATCTATGTGTCCTTTGCCCTAAGGTAAGTCTCTTGTAGGGAGCATATTGTAGGCTCTTGTTTTTTTATCCAGTCTGCCACTCTGTGTCTTTTGATTGGAGCATTTAGTCCATTGACATTTAAGGTAATTATTGATAGATATGTATTTATTGACATTTTAAACCTTGTTTCCCATTGATTTTATATTTCTTTTTTGTCCTTCTCTTTTTCTTTTTGTTTTTCCTTCTGTGGTTTGATGATTTTTATTCTGTATTATGTTTATGTTCTCTTCTTTTTGGTTTTTGTGAATCTATTATATGTTTTTGATTTGTGGTTGCCCTGTTTTTTGAGTATGTTTACCCCTTCCTACATCTACTTGCTTTAGACTGATAGTCATATAGGCTCAAACATATTCAACCAAAAAAAAATCTACATTTGCTTACTCTCACCCCCCACATTTTATTTTTGATGTTCTCTTTTGCATCTTCATGTTCATCCTTTTGCTGTTAATTTTGGTTATCATCGCTTTAATAAAAGTTTTTGGATTTTTTTTTAATCTGTATACTGGCTTACTTAAATGATTTACTTTCCAGCTGTGATTTTCTTTTTCCTATAGAGTCTTACTTCTTTTCTATTTAGAGAAGACCTTTCAATGTTTCCTTTAGGTTAGGTTTAGTATTGCTGTATTCTTTTAGTTTTTGCTTGTCTGAGAGATTCTTTCTCTCCTTCTATTCTAAATGATAATCTTTCTGGGTAAAGTAGCCTAGATTGCAGATTTTTCCCTTTAGGACTTTGAATATATATTGTCACTCCTTTCTGGCCTGCAACGTTTCTGTAGAGAAATCATCTGATAGCCTTATGGGGGTTCCCTTGCAAGTAACTCTTTGTTTTTCTCTTGCTGCCTTTAGAATCCTCTCTTTAACTTTTGCCATTTTTATTATAATATGTCTTGGTGTACGTCTGTTTTAGTTTATCTTGTTCTGGACCCTCTATGCTTCCTGTATCTGTTTCCTTCTTTAGGTTTGGGAAATTTTCAGCCATAATTTTTTCAAATACATTTCAATCCCCTTTTCTTTTTCTTCTCCTTCTGGGATCCCTATTGTGTGTAGATTAGCATGCTTTATATTATCCTATAGGACTCTTATATTGCTTTCATTTGTTTTTTCATTTGGGTTTCTGTCTGCTGTTCTAATTGGTTGATTTCCATTATTCTATCTTCCAGCTCACTTTTTCTTTCTTCTGCATTATTCATTCTTCTATTCATAGCCTTGAGCTCAGCTTTCATCTCTTCATATGAATTCTCTAATTTTTCTTGGCTCCTCCTTAATAGTTTCTAGTTACTTTTTACAATAATCTGCATTTCTGTCAATAGCCTTTCTTAATTCCTTCAGTATTTTCATTATCTCCTTTTGAACTCGGTGTCTAGTAGACTGAAGGGGTCTGTTTCATTGTTTGTTCTTTCAGGGGAATTCTCTTGATCTTTTAACTGGGAGTGCTTCCACTGCTTCTCCATTTGACTGATATTTCTCTTGCTCTGTGAGTTTAGGAGAAACAATTATCTTTCCACTGTGGTCTTGGAGGGCTATGTTTCTGTGAGAACATCCTATGTAGCCTGCATGGGTTTAATATGTTTTGGTGCGAGGGCTGTTTTTAGTGTGGACGCCTGCCACCTCTTTCCTCAGTGTATGCTGGCCATTATCCCCTTGATAGGAGGTGTGACTGTTGTTGTGGTGGCCAGAGCCTGCACTGGATATTGAGTGGCACCTCCTGTTTGCTCTGTGGTTTTCACTGTATTGTCAGGAGCAGGGTCTGCTCCCTAGTTGTTGGAGTTGAAGCCCCCAGATTCGTTTCTGAGCTGCAGTGCAAGGTAGGCAGGACTGGAATGCTCCCATTGGGAGAAGAGCCACTGAGTATTCCTCTGCTGCAGCTGTTCACTGGTGAGTGTGCTCTGTTCTGTCACCTGTCACTTGTTGTGTGGGCTCATGAAGAACACTGTTGGTGGCACTGCCCCTGGTCCCACCTCTGTCATGGGTATACTGTCTATTGGCCCTGGTGTCTCTCAGGCATTGTTTTCACAAGGCCACCAGCACAGATCCAGTGAGGTCAGGTCCCAGGACCACAGTAAGTGTGTATTTGGACCCACTGTAGGAGCTATGGAGGCAGCTCAGACCCTGGCCCAGCCCAGACAATGGGTGTGCATGCCCACAAACCTCACAGTTGCTAAGGCCAGACCTGTCCCTGCTGCAGGAGCACCTGTTCTCTGTTAGGATGTCCCACAGGTGCTGAATTTACAGACCCAGTGGTGGAGGTGTAAATCCACGATTGACACAGCTGCAGGGAGAGATTTTAGCTCTGCTTCCTAAGTTGTTGCACAGCCCCTGGGCCTCAGCCCCACCTCTGCATGTGGGCAACCCACCAGTGTCTGTTCCAAGAGCCACTGAGGCAGTGGCCAGGGTGCATGAGCCTGTCCAGGTTGGAGTTGGCCAATGTAGCACCCGGGGCATGAGAGCCTCCCCAGGTGGAAGCCTCTCCTGGAGTCTGTGGAGGTGGGGGCTGGCGTGTAGGGAAAGAGGCTGCAGTGGCTGCCCCTCCTCTCCCTTAACACGCCACTTAACAATGATGCTTCACTTCTATGGCAGCCCGGCCTTTTTCAGCGAACGCTCCTGGCTATGGCGCCCCACACTCCAGCCCCTTCAGGCTGTCTTGGCACAGCCGATATCAGTCCTCTCCCCAGGTCTGTCCTCTAAATCCTGCGTTCCAGCACCCAGCCCCTGCCCGCACTAGCGTATGCACGTCTTAGCCTGGAGCACCCAGGATGGTAGCACAGACCATCTGTGTAGGTCTTTCTTTGCCCTGCCTGCCACAAACTGGTTGTTGCACTCTCCTCTTAGCCTCTGAAGCTCCTTTTATGTCCTGGCCAATCTCCCTGCTGGTAAGGGCACTTCCCAGATTGCAACACTTCTCCTCTCCTTCAGCTCCCTCCCAGGGGTGCAGGTCCCATCCTGCTTCCTCTTTTGCTTCCTCTTTTTTGTTTTTCCTTTTGTCCTACCTGGTTACGTGGAGATCTTTCTTGTCCTATCAGATGTTTGAGGTCTTCTGCTAGTGTTCAGTGGGTGTTCTGTGAGAATTTTTCCATTCGTAGATGTATTCTTGATGTATTTGTGGGAGGAGGTGAGTTCCATGTTCTACTACTCTGCCATCTTGATTGAGATCCTAATACCTCTTAAATGTGGGATACTCATAGTGACTTTCTTCTAATGGGTAGAGTATGAAAAGAAGAAAGGAATAACTTTACAGTGGAGAAAACTGACAAACATTAATTCAGTCAGGTGATTAAGGTTAACGTCAGTAATGATTAATCATATTATAATACATAGCCTTGATATGATGTGATGTTACTCTGGTACTTTGCCTCTGTGGTCTTCTACCCGAGGCTAATCATGAGAAAAAGCATTAGACAAATACCAACTGATGAACATTGTACAAGATGACTGTCTGATACTCCTTAAAAATGTCAAGGTTTTCAAAAACAAGAGAAGTCTGAGAAGCCATCTCAATCAAGTAGAGTCTAAGGAGACAAGGTTGACTAAAGGTGTAGTAGTATCCTAGATGGGATCTTGGAACAGAAAAAGGGAACTAGGTAAAAACTAAATAAATGTAAAGAAAGTATGGACTTTAGTTAATAATTCATCAATATTGGTTTATTACTTCTTATAAATGTACCATATGAATGTAAATTGTTAAAAAGAGCAGAAACTGGGTGTTCAGTATATGGGAATTATTTGTGTTGCCTTTTCAATTTTCTGTACATCTAAAATCATTCTAAAGTGAAAAGTTACTTTAAAAAAAATCTAGGATAACCATTCATGCTTGACTTTATAGAAATGAGTGATGAGTATACTGAGTGACAGTTTAAATATACTTCAAAAACATTTAATATTCTATAGTTGTTAATAAAGCAACTTGTGTTTATATATTAAACAAAGAAAAAAGTTTGTACACATGAATTAATGAAAAGCAGTATTTTTATTTTTGTCTGTTATTACAAAAATTACTCTTTAGATATTTTATGATTTTTGAGAGAAAAATAAACAAGTGAAAAAGAAGTTAGGCTTGTTAGGCTTAAATCAAGCAGAGGAACAAAGAAATCTTTAGGCAATAATTTTATTTTAGCTAAATTTAAAATAATAATAGCAGGCTTTTATCTGATTATTTCCATCATATAAATCAAAACACTTTTTAGAGACATTATCTCATTCCTTCCAACATCATTGTGTGGATTAACGTTTGAAAGAAAAGCATATCTTTTTTTTAAAATAAAGAATAGATCTTTAAAAATTCAGGCTGTGGCAAACATTGTTTAATTTAGTTATTTGTAAGCCTGAATTGACCAACCTCCTTTGAGTGTAACTATTTTTAGTCTAGGACAGATATTTATATATAATTCCCCAAAGAAGCCATCTACTCTTATCTCTGTTCTCAGAATCCTAATTTTAAAAGAGAGAGAGGGAGAAAAGATGCATGAAAACAATATTAAAGGGTAGGAACTTATATGGGGTTTCACATATTTAAATAAAGACTTTTTTTTTCAAAATTTGCAAAACTTCCAAAAATAATGGGTTATTGGTATGATACAGTGAAATCGATGATTCTCCTACATCACTAGTGATAATACTGATTGATTTCTTTTTGAGAAACAACTAGAAAGTCTCTCTAATTCCACTTGGAGCAAGTAATCTCATATCTTCAAATGTAGCACTAGCGAAGAATAAAAAATATTAAGAGAGGGGAAAAAACTCAATGCTGGAAAATGAAAATGAATTTAATATCATCTACCCTTGAAAATAAAAAAGAAACAATTTAAAATGGACACAAGGGACTTTACTGGTGGTCCAGTGGGGGCCTGGGTTCGATCCCTAGTCATGTAACTAGATCCTGCGTGAATGCCGCAACTGAGTCTGCATGCTGCAATGAACATCCTGCGTGCTGCAACTAAGACCCAGTGCAGCCAAAAATAAATGAAATAAATAAATTAATTAAATAGAATGGATACAAGTAAAGAACTGGATGAGAAAATAATATAACATTGTTGGAGGGATTTACGTGGTCATTAAAATACTTGCAAAGAACACCAAACAATTTAATGCCTTACTAAAAAGCCAGTATGAAATAATAGATATTCTCAAAAACATTAGCTTAATGTTGATTATTTTGAAACTTACATATCAGTTTTTAACAACTATTTACCAAAGTTCAATTGATCTCTAACTTAATATAAAGCAGATTATTAGTTTTATTTATATACATCATACTGTAACTAATTCAGTTTGATGGGAGTATGGAAAGGCATGTTGCCCAAGTTGACTGTTCTTGAAAGCATCATTAAAGCTTTTCTAGGGTTGTAATGGTTGACTAGTAACATGACATTAAACATTTTCCAGGCTAAAACTGTATTAGTCATGTGCCACTGAGTAAAATTTGAGGAATTCAAGTGATTATTCACATGAACCAAAAATAATAATAATAAGGAAGGAAGAAAGAAAGGGAAAAAGGAAGGAAGAAACAGGGAAAAAATGTCTTGAAAGAGAAACGCTGGCTTTGCTTTTAGGTATTCTGTTACTCACAGACTTTTGAAGGAGACCAGATTAAGCTTTTCAGGTTTCCATGAAAGTTTACAAACTCATCTTTTGCTCACCTGGTTCCTAAAACGTATGCGCTATCATTAAGCCAACAATATAAGATTAGTGTGGTAGGCAGGATTTTGGTCCCTATCGTCTTCACCCCCTGGTGTTATAGCTGTGAACGTTACCTGACATGACCCAAAGGGGACTTTGCATATGGAATTAAGGTTGCTAATCAGCTGACTTTAAGAAGATTATCCTGGGCTATCAGCTGGGCCCAGAGTAATCACGTGTGCCTTTATAAGCAGGAGAGGCAGGAGAGTAGAGACATGAGGAGGCATTACCCACCACTGTTATCTTCGAAGACAAAGAAGGCCATGAGTCAAGGAACATGTGGTGGCGTTCAGAAGTAGAGAACAAGCCATACTGACAGACAGTCCTACAACTGCATGAAACTAGATTTTGCCACTTCCCTGCAGAAACCAGGAAATGGATTCTCACCTCCAGATGGGGGCATGGCCCTGCTGACACCTAGATTTTGGCCTTGTGAGACTAAGCAGAGGCATTAGCCTAGCCCACCTGACTTCTAAAACAATGAGATACCCACACCTACAGCAACCCACCACCTTTGGAACTCTATTAGATAATAAATCTGAATTTGTGGTAATTTGTTATAGCAGCAATAGGAAGCTAATACACTGGTAGACCTTACTGCCATCATTGGTGAGTAATACTACCTCAAGAAAACACCCTCCAAGGGCCGAAAAGATAAGAGGGCTATTTATGAATGAGTTGGAAAGATTCAAAGTCACATTCTCTTCTAGACAATTCAATCAAATTGGATTAAGCCTGAAAAAATTACCTTAGTTTTGTTTAGATTCATCTTCTTTCTCTTGGGATTTTAACACTGCCTTTTTGCCTTTATAAACTTATGTTGGAAAAACCTGACATGTGAGCACTATTACTGTATTCACTTTTAAAATTTTGAAAAATTAACCAAAGTGAGGCCATGGGACAGGGGCTGGCAGCTCCTGTGGCAACCATGGTGTATAAGGGCCTCATGGTCTCCTCACCATGAGGAGCATGTTCTGAGGCTTCAAAGGCTTCCTGGTATTCTGGTTCATCCCTAAGGCCCCCATCAGGTCGCTATGATTACCATGTTGGTGACCTGTTTAGTTTGCTGCTTTCTTTTGGCTGATTTTGGTTCTGACCCAACTCAAGCCTCTCTGGACCACAGTTGAAAAATGAAACCATCTGGTACCACAAGCATCATTGGCTTTCAGGAAAAAGATGTGCTCTCCAGTGTGCAATGATTGAGGTAATGAAGAAAGCTCCTCTAGATGCAAAAATTGTCTCCATACCCAGACCGCCTTCCTTGACTCGCCTTTTTGGCTACCAGCTGCCTTAAATGATCACACCACACTTGAATGTCCTATTCTACAATGCAGTATTTTTTCCTGTCATCTTTTTTTATACTTTGATGAGTTATGTGCCTATTCAACCTAAACTGTGCTGACTCCATAAAACGTTTATGTACTCCTCTGAGGTAAAAAGTGCTGTTCTTCTGAGAAATGTGTTACTGTCTCCTTGGAACCTGTGGATGTGAAGATGGCTCCTGCCTGCTTTCAACATGGGAATTAGCAAAGTGTTTAAGAACTGTTATAACAATAAGACTCCAGTGGGGCAGTCAACAGGAGAATGAATTCAGAGGGAAGATCTGTCCCAACAGAATTATACCAAAGTGTATTTCTGGGATGAATTTCTTATTTCTGCCATCTTTTGGAATAAATTATTTTTCTGCATTCTATGAAAAAAAATTCTGAAAAATTTACTCTGTGCCTCTGTATATTAAGCTTCCATTTAATTAATCACTTTGTAACTACATGATGGGAGAAAATAGTATTTTCTTCTACATATTGAAAAGTTTGAAAACAAATTATGCTGATTCTGTCTTTTTTTTATTGCTAGAAACCTGAGAGCTAATTCAGTATTCAAATATGAACATATAGTGTTTATGGCCATAAATAAGACCAAACATGTGTATTGTCAGCACAGTACTTTTCCCCTTTGTTGACTTTTTAATTATATTCAAACATCCCATGTTCTGATTTTTGTTTTAATTTTCTTCATTTAAGCTTATTTATGACTTTATTTTTATAAGACCTGTCAAAATCTTTACAGATTAAGGTGGGAATATATAAAGAATAAATACTGTTTATTTCTGACAGTGTATCCATGTATATTTTACATTCTGAGATTTCTAAGAATTGGTCAGTGTATACTTTTTGTATCAATGGCTAAGAGGAACACCTAAGCTTTGGGGATTTTGTTTCCCTGCTCTACCCATTTTTTCCCCCCTTGAACCTGCTGCTGAAGTATGTACAAAGTGCATTTCTCTGGCAGGTTCTGTTTAATATAGCTACTGGTGTTTAAGATATGAGGGGGAAATAAAAACATAACTAGTCAAACAGCACTTAGAAGAAGCCTTATCTTTTTGTATTTTGTTATTACTCTCTGTTTTGTGTTGAATTGTGTTCCTCCCCACTGACATGCAAAAGAAAATCTATGTCCAAGTCCTAACTCCCAGTATCTGTGAATGTGACCTTATTTGGAAATAGGGTCTTTGCAGATTTAAGTTAAGGATCTGAAGATGACATCATCCTGGATTTAGAGTGGGTACCAAATCCAATGGCTGTTGCCCTTATAAGAAAAAGGGCACAGTAATATAGAGACAGGGAGGGCATGTGAAAATGAAGGTAAAGATTATAGTTAAGCTGCCATAAGCCAAGGCATGCTTGAGACCATAGAAGCTGGAAACGATTATAATATCTGTGTCATTTCCTTCATATCCATTTCTCCTTTGGCATCCGAGAAGGGGGGGGAGAGGAAAAGGAGGAAGG
Organism: Hyperoodon ampullatus; assembly: GCF_949752795.1. Taxonomy (NCBI): domain Eukaryota; kingdom Metazoa; phylum Chordata; class Mammalia; order Artiodactyla; family Ziphiidae; genus Hyperoodon; species Hyperoodon ampullatus. The sequence goes on along the minus strand of NC_136914.1, from coordinate 130,731,708 downwards.
AGGGCAGGGGGGAGAGGAGAGGGGCAACAGCAGCAGTGCAGGAAGAGGAAGGTGGACTAAGGAGGAGGAGGAAGAAGGAAAGCAAATAGGAATATATTTTAAAAGGAGCTCACAGATGTTTAGTTTTAAGCCATTGCTTAATTACTGAGTCAAGAGTTTTGACTTTAGCTACTGAGTCTAGGTGAGAGGAATTATCTCTTTTCTATTTATAAAATTAGAGCATTCTAAAGCACAGATGTTGAACAGATTGCATTTGCCCTTTTCCATCTCAATACTGTTTCACTAGAATGAACAGAAAAGACAACTCTCTTCAGATTAACAGGTGTAGAATTGTACCTGTGATTCACCTGTCTTGCTCCCTTTAAGAGACTGGATCATAGATTTGTCTATGGAGGAAAACTCTAGTATCAAGTTTGCTATGGCTTACACCAGCCGACGTGCTTTTAATTCTGTTCTTAGACTCAACTAGAAACTTAATTATACCATCTTCTCTTCTTTTTTCCTCAGAAGTATTTTAATTACTGAGATAACCCAGGGCCTACAGGGCCCTGGTTGAGGCTAGATTTCGCCAGCCCTGAAAATCCTGGGTTGAGTTAAAAAGTGCATTTTTATATACTAAAAAGTAACAATATATCCTGGGATTGACTCAGGGCAAATTAATTCCTATTAATGAATTTTTTATTCTAGGGGAAAATCCCCTTGAAAATTCTGCTGCTGTGGCTTTTTTGGGGGGAATTGGCCTGAGGAAAGAAATTTCCTAGAATGAGAAGTTTTTTTGCACTCAGGAAAATTTTAAACATAGTTATTGATTCTGCTGCCAAATACTTAATAGAGCTCAAAGTTGCAAAAAACCCAACTGTTCTAGAAGCTTAATAATACCACATTCAACTTTTGTATACGGGAAGTTATTAATACTAAATATTAGTATGAGAATTTATTCCAACTTCTCCCTCTCCCCTTTCAAACCTCCGCATTTCCTCTCTGTATATATAATTATTTTAGGTGTACCCCAAAGGTCTCTTTCCTCCAGTAAGTAGTCTGTAGAGTATGTGTGTTTCCCAATGTGGAAAGGAAAATACGGCTTTTAATACAACACAGAATAGATTCAAATACATACTCTCAGAGGTAGACTAGAAAAAAAAACCCTGTGCAGGTTCACTGAAACACCAAGCTGTCCTTTTCGTTGCTTTCTAAGAAGGCTCACAGACTGCCAGCATTAACTCTGAGAATCTCACACTGAAGCTTGCCTAACTAAATTTCTTCCACCATCCCAAACCAACCAGTCTTGAATAGATAGAGAATTTATTGACCTGAATAATGGTCCATTTCGTTAGTGTGCACCCAAACAGATTATGGTGACTTAAAATTTAGTTAAAACTAAATTTCAACAGTAGTGGATACATACTATCAATATGCATCTCTAATATGGGTGTGGAGGTATGGAATGTTTCCTATGCTTCCTAAGTTTTTCCTTCATACTGTTCTTTTTGGTTCATTTCTAAATAATTTTTAGAGAGATACAGAGAGAAAGAGAGGGAGAGAGAAAGAGAGATCCTCCTTCATGAGTTTTATATGCTATATTATTTTATAATAACACTACTTTTCCTATACTACTGTTGATATTTTACCTCACACAAATAACTATTTGATTTTTTCAGTCATAACGTGATGAAAGTTAATCAGAATGAAGTAATGAAGATTGATGCTGCACAGACTGGACAATTTAATAATTCCAATGCAGAGATGTTCTCTTACCAAAGTTAGTCATTTTTTTCAGAATGTAAGCATAAATACCCTCCACTTGTAGTTAAATGCAGTGGCAGCACAGAGATGTGGAGAAACTGAATATGTTCTATTCTAATGTAAGTGGGGTCTTGCCTTAATGATCAGGGGAAGGGACAATATACAGGCATCGTCACTCTCCCATACACCACAGACTTACAACAACAGCTACCAAAATTTTTGTTTTTCCTTTTTAGGATATAAGTAGTTTAGGTCTCTATTTGAAACATATCACAAATAGGGAATAGAAAACTTTATAGCAAAGAATGTAGAAGAGCATAGTCATGGTGAAAAAAGAAAAGCAGTATCTTTCCTGAAGATCTTGGCCACCCTATTAAGATGCCTATTGATCACATTGAGAGACTCCCAAACATGGACAGATTTGAAAATAGCAATAACAAATGTGCAAGCCACCCCATCTGTCAATCTTTGACATCTGTATAATAAGCCACTCATTGATATTTGGCAGTTATTTATGATTTTCAAGTGAAGCACTGTTGTTTATTTGGATTTTGATTTATAATTTGAAATAATCTTCCCAGAAGAATATTCAATATTGTGGTTGACACACGAGTTGAGGTTGAGTCATCATCTCTTACTGAAATATACCAAAATGAAATATTAGGTGTTGTTCTGTCAACCTGAAATCTTTCTGACAGTGAATTTTAAATAGGTCATTAATGTTCACACTTCTGTTGCATGATGAAAGATTCAGTTGACGATTGAAGAGCCTTTTCAGCTTTCAGAGTTGTGTTGAGTTTTACAGATCATAGAATCACATAGCTGGAGGAATACCAGTTATTGTTTAGGCTTAGAACAGCATAAAGTTCAAAGAGATTAAGTGATAGTTAATAACCTACAATGTGAAATTTAAATAAGATTGCCCTTTAGTTATGAAAATTAAACAGAAATTTCATATATCATAGAAGTATGCAGAAAACATTTCCAACCTTGTGAATGGCATTGTGTCTAATACTTCTAAATGAATTAGTACTCCAAATATTAAATAAATTGGAAAAGTATGTTCCATCAGAACTCTAGAACATGGTGCAAGTAGATCGTTGAAATTCTTTACAATAGAATTCCTAGAACAGGTTAGTGCCATTTGGACAACTACTTTTATTTTTTCCCAATAGCGAAAGGTCAGTGAAATGTTCGAATAAAATTTAGATAGTGGGACTTTGAGGAATATGCTTCATCCAGTTTAACAAAGTTTCATACAAAAAGTAAGCATGTTAATATATTCTATTATGCTGATTCAAACTGTGCAAATGGAGAAAGCTCAAACCACACAAATGGGAATCCATTTGCCTTCCAGTAATTTATTTTCATTTCCTGGCCTCCAAATTAATAGTAACTAAAATATGTCTGGAAAGAAAGCCTAATTATTGACATTTCTCCCTTTCCAGGCTATGCAAACTAATAAATCATAATTAACATTGGGGACACATTAAACAGTATCCATCTACTACTATTTCTATAAAATATAATTGTAGCTACAAACTTATGCCCTCAAATACCTACTTAAATACATTTTTTTTTCAGAAAAACACATTTGTTCAAATAGTAAATACTTGTAAGACAGGGGGATTGTGGAATTCCTAACCTGTATAAATATACTCTCTGTTCTTATTCTCATTGCTTTGTTTCTTAAATTTGGTAGACATGCTGTTTTCAATGCAGCACATAATTTCTCCTTTAGTTGTCCATAATACCGTTTAGTTAATAAAAAAATGCATTTTGTTATCATTTTGTCACTAACTTAAAGAGTTGATGCATATTCCTCAACTGAGCAAGTTGCTATATTCCCACTTAAGAAAAATAAGGCATATTTTATTAAGATACATATTAGATAATGAGTTTCAATGTTAGTGAAGGTGTTTTTAACCGAGCTAGCTACATTTCACTCATTCCTGCAAGTAATATAAATGGAACTAAAGCATATTGATTCAAACAAAGAGTTAAGAATTTAAATGAACTGAGACAACTGTAGTATTAAAAACCTACTTGGCACATCAAGTAAAGAATATGAAGAGTGTGATTTTCAACCTCAGATTGCTATTAAAAAGGTCAATTCAGCATCTGTCTTTGTTATCTCTAGTTCAATATGATGTATTTAAGAGAAAACTTATTATTTCATAAAGGTCACTGGAGTCAGAAATGCCAAATCACATTAGTCTTACTCAGCTGTTATAAAAACTACCTACTTCCTATATGCTTTTTTTTAATGTTTAATTTTAAACTTTATTTTTATCTTTTTATTTTAAAAAAGTGTTTTTTTAACCGAAACATAGTTGATTTACATACTGCCTATATGCTTAATACAAGGCTGCTTGATTTAGTTGTTAAATGATTATCTTAAGAATCCGTGTTTCTTGAAACATGTTTGCTCCAGGAAATGAACTTTTAAAAAACTATGCATTGTATGTTAATTTAAAGTTAAAAGATTTCTCTTCTGTCTGCTGAGGCTCTTTGTCTTATTTGAAAGGTTTTATCCATACATTTGACCATAACTAACAGGTTAAAACTTAGCAGAAACAAATGTATGCACAGACCACAGCATTTCTCAAATTTTTATAAGGAATTCTTTTTTTTTTTTTTTAATTCATGAACTTAAACAGAAAGCTGAACATTTGTGCATATGGTCACACTCTAGTGAGAGTAATTGGAACCAGCTGTTACACTTTGTAGTTTCTAGAAGGCTGTACATTGCCTTCTAGCTACATTGACTTTGCTCAGGCCTTAATAAAAGAAATTAAAGAATGTATAAGCCTGAATGACTTCCACATCCTTCTTCAGAAGAGCTTTAATTCAGACCAGATATGGGAGGTATGGCTTTTCTGTTACTACTTGTCTATAACCCACATGCAGATGAAATAATGATTTTTTTAATTGTCATGATTTAATGATTTGCAAACTTTAGCCATTCTTCATTTAAATGTATCTAGTTATTGTAAGGCACCTTACCAAGTTATAGTCAAGGATTTATAAACACACACACACACCCCAAGGATATCTAGCATCTCATTCTTCTTATATTTGTTTAAAATGTTTTCTGGTTAACATATGCTAAAGTAGCATATACTAAGTCAGACAAAAATTTTTGTTTATGGGGAACATGATAGAATTGTAATAATCCAAATTCATCTTCTTCAGAATTTCAGGCTAACATCAGTATTTATGGTGAGAAAACTATGATAGTTCAGGAGAGGATTCTGGGAAGATGGTGGCAGCATGGTTTTTTAACCTCACTGAATACACACTGTGGTCGACAGAATAATAATGGCTTCCTCAAAGATATCTGTGTCCTAATCCCCTAAACCTGTGAATGTTACTTTATATGGCAAAAGAGGTTTTGCGGATATGATTAAATTAAGGATTCTGAGATGGGAGATTAACCTGGATTATCTGTGGGTACAATGCAATCACAAAGGAAGGAGAGAAACAGGAGTGTCAAGAGTGAGATGTGAAGGTGGTACACTGCTGGCTTTGAAGATTGAGAGGGTGGCCCTGAGCCAAGGAATGCAGGCAGCCTCTGTCAGTTGGAAAAGGTGAGGAAATGGATTCTCCCCTAGAGGCCCCACAAGGAACATGGTCCTGCTGTCACCTTGGTTTTAGCCCAGTGGGATTGATTTTTCCCTTCTGACCTTCAGAACTCAAACACAATCATTTTGCATTGTTTGAGCTTGTTGTCATTTGTTATAGCCACAATAGGAAACTAATATACTAGTATAAAGAAGACAAAAACAATTAAATCACTTAATAAAAATAACATGGGCAGCATTTACCAAAAAAAAAAAAATTGGGTGACAAGCTATTCTTATGAGCACAAAATCTTAGGTGGGTGGAAACAACACCTATAGAGTATCAGCATCTCTGTGAAAGGAAAAGGAAGGAATCAACATTGTAGCATCAGATGCATGAGAAAACAGGAGAACATCAGCTAAGTGGAAAGCACACAAGCCTGAAACTAGCATGGAGTGGGGCTGGGGGGCTTTAACAGCAGGTGAGTGCAAAAGGCTGATGGTAAGAAGGACCAAAGGGCCTGGAGCAGTTGGATTCCTATGAGCCTCAAAAATGGACTTATCAGGATACCCTTCCAAGAAAGGAAGAATGTTATAAATGAAATGAATTTGAACAAGGCAGGAATATCAGAAATGAAGTAAAAAGAAGGATTTACCAAAGTTTTAGAAGGGTGTAGAGCCAGGCAAGTAAAGAAAAAAAAAAAGGTTGGAGAGAGAAAGAAAAAAAAAAACAAAACAGAAAAGAGAAGTTCTCTGAAGTTAGAATGCTTTCTCATTTTAAAAGTCTAGGAAAACAACTTTCTCATAAAAATGGGAAACAGGAAAATATTGGGTCAAATCCCATACAAAATAACAGTAGGAAAAAAGAGAGTACAGTTGCTCTTGAACAATGCGGGGTTGAACTACCTGGGTCCAGTTATACGTGAATATTTTTCAGTAGTAAATTCTGCAGAAAGACTTGGTCTGTGATTGATTGAATCTGCAGATGTGGAGAAACTGTGGATTCTGAGGGACCCACTATATATTATAAGTGGATTAACCCCTGAGTTTTTCAACGGTCAACTGTAATAAATTCTCTGATGACAATGAAAGCATACTTTAAAGATGACCTTGAAAAACAGATCAAAAGATACTAAGAAAATGATAGTAAAAGCTGGCCAACATTGGGACAGTAGGAATCCCTGAGTAGAAAAGAACAACAGAACAAGCCAATCACTAAAACCATAATTCAAGTAAACTTCCCAGAAATAAACACTTTCCTGAAATAAAAGACTTGAATTTACATGTTGATGGAACTCACTGTGTGAAAACATCAAGACATTCTAATAAAATTATTGGCCTTTCAGAAAAAGAAAAACATACTTCAGGCATCAGGAAATCTACACAATTTTTCATGAGGCTTTTTGACAGTAATGCTTTATGGCAGAAGAAAATGAGAAACATATTAACAAAAACCAAAGATGGATAGTGAGCCAAGGATTTTATATCCAGCAAAACTGACTTTCAAGTATAAAGGACACAGAAAAACTATTAACATGTAGGATGGGGATGGGAGTATTGGCCCTGAGTACTTCCTCAATGTTGTCTAGAAAATGCACTTCAGATAACCAAAGATACCTGTCTGATAACCAGAATGACGGGAGCTGCAACACAGGAACCAGTGCTGAGCCCTAGAGTGAGTATAGTATTCAGTAGTTATGTACTCTGATAATAGCAATAGTACAACTATTAAAAAATAGGGAAGAATGGGGAGAGTATACAGGCAAAGAATTTAATGTTTGCATAATCATATTAGTGGTAGTATTACTGTTATCATTCTGCTACTGCTGTGTGTAATATGAGGATTAAAGAAGTAAGCATTTATGTGTGTCTTTGAGAACTTTTATTTATGTGTGTCTTTGTGTATTTGTGCTCTGGAAGGAAAGATACATAATGGCATTGAAAGGGGAAATAAAGCCTTCCTAGTTTTGATTTTTTTTTATTTTTATTTTATATTGGAGCATAGCTGATTAACAATGTTGTGTTAGTTTCAGGTGTACAGCAAAGTGATTCAGTTATACATATATAGGTATCTATTCTTTTTAAAATTATTTTCCCATTTAGGTTATTACAGAATATTGAACAGAGTTCCCTGTGCTATACAGTAGCTCTTTGTTGGTTATCCATTTTAAATATAGCAGTGTGTGCATGTCAGTCCCAAACTCCCTAACTATCCCTCCCCCCCACCCTTCCCCCCTGGTAACCATAAGTTCATTCTCTTAGTCTGTGAGTCTGTTTCTGTTTTGTAAATAAGTTCATTTGTATCATTTATTTTTAGATTCTGCATATAAGCGATATCATATGATATTTGTCTTTCTCTGTCTGACTTACTTCACTTAGTGTGATAATCTCCAGGTCCATCCATGTTGCTGCAAATGGCATTGTTTCATTCTTTTTAATGGCTGAGTAATATTCCATTGTATATATGTACCACATCATTTTTATCCATTCATCTGTTGATGGACATTTAGGTTGCTTCTATGTCTTGACTATTGTAAATAGTGCTGCAGTGAACATTGGGGTTCATGTATCCTTTTGGACCATGTTTTTCTCTGGTCATGATATATGCCCAGGAGTGAGATTGCTGGATCATGTGGTAGCTCTATTTTTAGTTTTTTAAGGAACTTCCATACTCTTCTCCATAGTGGTTGTACCAATTTACATTCCCACCAACAATGTAGGAGGGTTCCCTTTTCTCCACACCCTCTCCAGCATTTATTGTTTGTGGATTTTTTGATGATGGGTATTCTGACTGGTGTGAGATGATACCTCATTGTGGGTTTGATTTGCATTTCTCTAATAATTTGTGATGTTAAGCATCTTTTCATGTGCTTCTTGGTTATCTGTATGTCTTCTTAGGAGAAGTGTCTTATTTGGATCTTCTGCCCATTTTTGGATTGGGTTGTTTGGTTTTTGATATTGAGCCGTATGAGATGTTTATAAATTTTGGAGACTAATCCCTGTTGGTTGCATCATTTGCAAATAGTTTCTCCCATTCTGTGTGTTGCCTTTTCATTTTGCTTATGGTTTCCTTTGCTGTGCAAAAGCTTTTGAGTTTAATTAGGTCCAATTTGTTTACTTTTGTTTTTATTTCCATTACTCTAGGAGATGGCTCAAAATAGATATTGCAGCAATTTATGTTAAAAATTGTTCTGCGATTTATGTCAAAGAGTGTTGTACCTATGTTTTCCTCTAAGAGTTTTAGAGTATCTGATGTTACATTTAGGTCTTTAATCCATTTTGAGTTTATTTTTGTGTATGGTATTAAAGAATGTTCTAATTTCTTTTTTTTTTTACATGTAGCTGTCCAGTTTCCCCAGCACGATTTATTGAGGAGACTGTCTTTCCTCCATTGTATAGTTTTGCCTCCTTTGTCATAGGTTAATTGACCATAGGTGTGTGGGTTTATTTCTGGTCTTTCTATCCCATTCCATTAATCTGTATTTCTGTTTTTGTGCCAGTACCACACTGTTTTGATGACTGTAGCTTTTCTAGTATAGTTAGGGAAACTGATTCCTCCAACTCCATTTTTCTTTCTCAATATTGCTTTGGCTATTTAGTGTCTTTTGTGTCTCCACACAGATTTTAAGATTTTTTTGTTCTAGTTCTGTGAAAAATGCCATTGGTAATTTCATAGGGATTGCATTGAATCTGTAGACTGCCTTGGGTAGTATAGTCATTTTGACAATATTGATTCTGCCAATCCAAGAACATGGTATATCTTTCCATCTGTTAGTGTCATCTTCAATTTCCTTCATCAGTGTCTTATAGTTTTCAGAGTACAGGTCTTTTATCTCCTTAGGAAGGTTTATTCCTAGGTACTTTACTCTTTTTGATGCGATGGTAAATGGGATTGTTTCTTTAATTTATTTTTCTGATATTTAATTGTGTATAGAAGTGCAAAAGATTTCTGTGTATTGATTTTGTATCCTGCAACTTTACTGAATTCATTGATGAGCTCTAGTAAGTTTTCTGATAGTATCTTTAGGATTTTCTATGTATAGTATCATTTAATCTGCAAACAGTGACAGTTTTAGTTCTTCTTTTCCAATTTGGTTTCCTTTTATTTCTGTTTCTTTTCTGATTGCTGTGGCTAGGACTTCCAAAACTATGTTGAATAAAAGTGGTGAGATTGGACATCCTTGTCTGGTACCTGACCTTAGAGGAAATACTTTCAGCTTTTCCTCACTGAGTATGATGTTAGCTGTGAGGTTGTCATTTATGACCCTTATTATGTTAATGTATGTTCCCTCTATGCCCACTTTCTGGAGAGTTTTTATCATAAATGGGTGTTGAATTTTGTCAAAAGCTTTTTCTGCATCTATTGAGATGATGATATGGTTTTTATTCTTCAGTTCGTTGACACAGTGCATCACACTGATTGATTTGCGTGTATTGAAGAATCCTTGCATCCCTGGGATGAACCCCACTTTATTATGGTGCATGATCCTTTGAATGCATGGTTGGATTCGGATTGCTAGTATTTTGTTGAGAATTTTTGTGTCTATGTTCATCAGTGACATTGGCCTGTAATTTTCTTTTTTTGTGGTATCTATGGCTGGTTTTGTTATCAGGATGATGGTGGCCTCATAGAATGAGTTTGGGTGTATTTCGTCCTCTGCAATTTTTTGGAATACTTTCAGAAGGATAGGTGTTAACTTCTCTAAATGTTTGATAGAATTTACCTGTGAAGCCATCTGATCCTGGACTTTGGTATGTTAGGAGTTTTAAAATCAGTTTCAAGTTCAGTGCTTGTGACTGGTCTGTTCATATTTTCTATTTCTTCCTGGTTCAGTCTTGGGAGATTATACCTTTCTAAGAATTTGTCCATTTCTTCCAGGTTCTCCATTTTAGTGGCATATAGTTGCTTTTAGTAGTCTCTTCTGATCCTTTGTATTTCTGTGGTGTCTGTTGTAACTTCTTTTTCATTTGTAATTTTATTGATTTGAGCCTTCTCCCTATTTTTCCTGATGAGTTTGGCTAAAGGTTTATCAATTTTGTTTATCTTTTCAGAGAACCAGCTTTTAGTTTCATTAATCTTTGCTATTGTTTTCTTTGTTTCTATTTCATTTATTTCTGCTCTGATTTATGATTTCTTTCCTTTTGCTAACTTTGGGTTTGGTTTTTTCTTCTTTCTCTAGGTGCTTTAGGTGTTAGAGTAGGTTGTTTATTTGAGATTTTTCTTGTTTCCTGCAGTAAGGTTATATTGCTGTAAACTTCCCTCTTAGAACTGCTTTTGCCACGTCCTATGGGTTTTGTATCGTTGTGCCTTCATTTTCATTTGTCTCTAGGTATTTTTTGATTTCCTCTTTGATTTCTTCAGTGATCCATTGGTTGTTTAGTAGCATATTGTTTAGCCTCCACATGTATGTGTTTTTTACAGTTTTTTTCTTGTAGTTGATTTCTAATCTCACAGTGTTGTGTTCGGAAAAGACACTGATATGATTTCAGTTTTCTTAAATTTACTGAGGCTCGCTTTGTGGTGCAGCACATGGTCAATCCTGGAGAATGTTCCATCTGTACTTGAGAAGAAATTGTGTTCTGCTGCTTTTGGATGGAATGCTCTATAAATATCAATTAAATCTATCTGGTCTAATGTGTCATTTAAGGCCTGTGTTTCCTTATTGATGTTCTGTCTGGATGATATGTCCATTGATGCAAATGGGGTGTTAATGTCCCCCACTATTATTGTGTAACTGTCTATTTCTCCTTTTATGGCTGGTAGTATTTGCCTTATATATTGAGGTGCTCCTATGTTGGTTGCATGTATGTTTACAATTGTTATATCTTCTTCTTGGATTGATCCCTCGATCATTATGTAGTGTCCTTCTTTGTCTCTTGTAAAAGTCTTTTTTTTTTTTTTTTTTTTTTTGCGGGATGTGGGCCTCTCACTGCTGTGGCCTCTCCTGTCACGGAGTTCAGGCTCTGGACGCGCAGGCCCAGCGGCCATGACTCACGGGCCCGCCGCTCTGCGGCACATGGGATCTTCCCGGACCGGGGCACGAACCCGTATCCCCTGCATCGGCAGGCGGACTCTCAACCACTGCGCCACCAGGGAAGCCCAAATCTTTATTTTAAAGTCTATTTTTTCTGATACGAGTATTGCTACTCCAGCTTCCTTTTTTTTTTTTTTTTTTTTTGTGCTGTACGCGGGCCTCTAACTGTTGTGGCCTCTCCTGTCACGGAGCTCAGGCTCCGGACATGCAGGCCCAGCAGCCATGGCTCATGGGCCAGCCACTCTGCGGCCCATGGGATCTTCCTGGACCGGGGCATGAACCTGTGTCCCCTGCATCGGCAGGTGGACTCTCAACCACTGCGCCACCAGGGAAGCCCTCCAGCTTTCTTTTGATTTCCATTTGTGTGGAATACCTTTTTCCATGCCCTCACTTTCAGTCTGTATGTTTCCCTAGATCTGAAGTTGGTCTCTTAAAGACATTATATATATGGGTCTTGTTTTTGTACCTATTCAGCCAGTCTGTCTTTTGATTGGAGCATTTAATCCATTTACATTTAAGTTAATTATTGATATGTATGTTCCTATTGCCATTTTCTTAATTGCTTTGGATTTGTTTTTGTAGATATTTTTTCTTCCCTTCCTCTTTTATTCTCTTCTCTCGTGATTTGATGACTAACTTTAGTGTTATGTTTGGCTTCCTTTTTCTTTTTTTGTGTGTGTATCTATTGTAGATTTTCTGTTTGTGGTTACCATGAGGATTTGACATAGTCTATTTATAAACAAGATTGTTTTAAATTGTTGGTCTTTTCATTTCAAATGCATTTCTAGTATCCTGTATTTGTGCTCTCCTTTTCTCACAGTTGTTGGTTTTGATATATTTGTGTGTGGATGATTTCCTACCTTTACTTATGTTTGCCTTTACTGGTGAGCTTTTCCAGTCATAATTTTCTTGTTTCTAGCTGTGGCCTTTTCTTTTCTGCTTAGAGACGTTCCTTTAGCATTTGTTGCAAAGCTGGTCTGGTAGTGCTGAATTCTGTTAGCTTTTTCTTGTCTGTAAAGCTTTTGATTTCTCTTTGGAACCTGAATGAGACCCTTGCTGGGTAGAGTATTCTTGGTTGTATGTTCTTCCCTTTCATCATTTTAAATATATTGTGCCACTGCCTTCTGGCCTGCAGGCTTTCTGCTGAGACATCAGCTGATAACCTTATGGGAGTTCCCTTGCATATTACTTTTTGCTTTACTCTCATTGATTTTAATATTTTTTTCTTTGTCTTAAATTTTTGTCTATTTGATTGCTATGTGTCTCGGCATGTTCATCCTTGGGTTTATCCTGCCTGGGACTCTCTGTGCTTCCTGGACTTGGGTGACTGTTTCCTTTCCCATGTTAGGGTAGTTTTCAGTTATTGTCTCTTTAAATATTTTCTTATGTCCTTTCTCTCTCTCGTCTTCTGGGACCCCTATAATGCAAATGTTGGTACATTTAATGTTGTCCCAGAGGTCTCTTAGCCTGTTTTTATCTCTTTTCATTCTTTTTTCTTTATTCTGTTCTGAGGCACTGATTTCCCCCCTTCTGTCTTCCAGGTCACTTATCCGTTCTTCTGCCTCAGTTACTCTGTTATTGATTCCTTCTAGTGTATTTTTTATTACAATTATTGTATTGTTCATCTCTGTTTGTTTGTTCTTTAGTTCTTCTAGATCTTTGTTAAAGATTTCTTGTATCTTCTCAATCTGTGCCTCCATTCTTTTAACATAGTCTTGGATCATCTTCACTATCATTACTCTGAATTCTTTGTTCTGTAGATTGCCTATCTCCACTTAGTTGTTCTTCTGGGGTTTTATCTTGTTCCTTTATCTGGGAAATATTCCTCTTCTGTCTCATCGTGTCTAAGTTTCAGTGATTGCAGTTTCCATTCCACAGGCTGCAGTGTTCTATTTCTTCTTGCTTCTGCTGCCTGCCCTCTGGTGGATGAGGCCAGTCTAAGACGCTTGTGAAGGCTTCTTGGTGGGAGAGCCTTGTTCCTAACCTCTGGTGGATGGAGCTAGGTCTTGTCCCTCTGGTGGGCAGGGTCATGCTCATGAAGACTTTAAGCAGCCTGCCTGCTGATGGGTTGGACTGTGTTCCAGCCCTGTTGGTTGTTTAGCCTGAGGCATCCCAGCACTGGAGCCTAAAGGCTGTTGGGTTGGGCTAGGTCTTGGGGGGGGGGAATGGCGGCCTCCAGGAGGGCTCATGCCAATGAGTACTTGCCAGAGCTGCCACTGCCAATGTCTTTGTCTGCACAGTGAGCCACAGCTGTCCCCCGCCTCCACCGGAGACCCTCTAATACTAGCAGGTAGGTCTAGCCCAGTCTCTTATGAGGTCACTGCTATTTTCCCTGGGTCCCAGTGTGCAATAGACCTTGTGTGCACCCTCCAAGAGTGGAGTTTCTGTTTTCCTCAGTCCTGTGGAATTACTGTGATCAAACTCTACTGCCCTTCAAAGCCAGATTCTCTGGGGGCTCCTCCTCCTGTTCCCAGGCCCCCAGGCTGGGAAGACTGATGTGGGGCTCAGGACTTTCACTCCTGTGGGAGAACTTCTGTGGTATAATTACTTTCCAGATTGTGGGTCGTCGACCTGGCATGTATGGGATTTGATTTTATCATGATTATGCCCCTCCTACCATCTCACTGTGGCTTCTTCTTTGTCTTTGGGTGTAGGGTACCTTTTTTGGTAGGTTCCACAGGTTTTTTTTCCAATGATTGTTCAACAATTAGTTGTGATTTTGGTGTTTTTGTAAGAAGGGGTGAGCTCACATCCTTCTCCACCATCTTACCGGCAAGTTTTCCAAACCCCTAGTTTTGATTTTTGAATTAGAAATATCAATATAATCTCATGTGGTACTTTGACTACTATATATAAATATAAATATTTTAAACTTAAAATTTAAAATAAAATTTTATATATATGTATATGTGTGTGTGAATATGTATATCCTTGCTTGTTCCACTGAAAAGACCTAGAAATAATGACCAGTGACCAATGCAGTAACATTAAATTTCTCTAGCATCCAGTTCAAATGTCTTGAAATTGTATTAATCACTAAAATAAAAGTTTCCTGGAAAAATGGCTAATTCCAAGTCTGGGGCAGGAAGTGTTCAATATGAACCTCATCTTAACATACCAGGTAGCAGTGACTTACTAGGATTATGCCAAGGACTCAAGTGTCAACTTCAGGAGCCTTCCACCAGCTGAAAATAAGACAATTTGAGCTTCAATGATGATAACAATTGCAAGTGACTTAAACCCATCTAATATATGTAAAACCATGTGTTCATAATTTCATCTGAAAAAGAACCGGTCAGCTTTAGAGTATGATACGAACTGATTCATGAAATGAAAGAGTCAAACTTATTTTTTGCTTATTCCATATGAACTTTGCTACTGGATCACCAAATAATTGATTGGGGGATATATCTCTATAATAGCCCCAGTAATTATTAAAAAAAAGAACTTATAGAATTAAAATACCATCATTTTGCAACCTCCAATTAATTAATAGATATAGGCATTACAATCAGTTTCTACTGTGTCACAAAAAGGAGAGACAACCAAGCAGTATATGCTTTCTATAGATCTTGCCTAACATCATGTATAATCATGCCACAGGGATCTAAGTCTCTGGATTCAGCAGCCATTTTGCAGGAAGTAAAGTGAAAAAGGACCATGTTCAACTAGACCATGAACATGCAATCAACATAGTCCAGCTTCTGAAACAGATAAATTATAAGAAAAAATAAGGTTGGATGTACAGTAAGTTCCCTACATACGAACCTTCAAGTTGAGAGCTTTCAAAGATGCGAACAGTGCATCTGGTTCCAGCAAGGAACCAGAACCTGTGCCATCAGCGTCAGGTGTGAGTGAAATTGCAGCTTGCCCTCCGTCTCCTATTGCTGACGATCCTTCAGCTCTACCATCTCCCACCTCCTCTCCCTCCTCCAGTCAGTAACTCTTCTTGCCTGTTCACTCGATACCAGCCCCTGTATGCCAGCTGTTATTCTGTACTACTGTACTTTTCAAGGTGCTATACTGTAAGATAAAAAATGTTTTCTTTATTTTTTGTGTTTGTTTTTTATGTATCAATATTGTTTGTGTGAGAAGTATTATAAACCTATTACAGTACAGTACTATATAGCTAATTGTGTTAGTTGGGTACCTAAGCTAACTTTGTTGGACTTACGAACAAATTGGACTTATGAATGTGCTCTCAGAATGGAAGTTGTTTGTATATAGGGGACTTACTGTATTATTTATAAACTAGGTGATGTTGCTTATAATCTTATAAACTGAGACATTGTTAAATTTAATAAAAAATTAATTACTATTACATACATGTTGCTGTGCTAAATTTTTAGATATCTTTTCTTTCTAATCCTCACAACAATCCTGTAAGTAAGCATGTTTTTTACTAGTCTATACAGAAGAAAATTGAGATATATATAAGCATTTATTCTTTTGTATTTTTTCTTCCAATTTTATTGCAATATAATTGACATACAGCACTGTATAAGTTTAAGGTGTACAGCACAGTGATTTGACTTACATACATCATGAAATAATTACCACAATAAGTTTAGTGAATATCTACCATCTCATATAGATGCAAAATTAAAGAAGTAGAAACAAATATTTATCCTTGTGATGAGAACTCTTAGGATTTACTCTCTTAATGACTTTCATAAGTAGCATACAGCACTGTTAATTGTATTTATTATGTTGTACATTACATCCCTAGCACTTAATTACCTTATAACTGGGAGTTTGTACCTTTTGGTTGCCTTTATCCAATCCCCTCTCCCCGTATCCCACTTCTGGTAACCACAAATCTGACCTCTTTTTCTATGAGTTTGTTTGTTTGTTTGTTTGTTTTTGAAATATATTTGACCTACAACCCTATGTTAGTTCCTGGTGCACAAGAAAGTGATTCGATATTTCTATACATTATAAAATGTTCAAGGTCAAAAAGTCCACAAATTACGATTCTGAGATTCCAATATATATTCATTGGAATAAACACCTATAATTTTAGTACTATAGTATATTTAGTACTATGTTATACGTTATATAATTATAATTATTTTCTGTAAAGAATTAGAAACATAGTGGATATATAGAGAGAAATTTAAGCAAAATATTACAATATAATTGAAAATTTCTTACACACAAAAGCATCTTGTATTTCATAAATATGTCACAAAGACTTTAATTACTTTGTAAAAATAAAAGAGTACTTTGCCAGTAAGACCATTTGATTCACAGATGAGATAAGTAATATAAAACATCAGAATGACTAGGAATTCCTTAGATGGCTGGGAGCTGGTGGAAGGAAGGGAGTTTAAGCCAGCACGCACAGCTAGTGCAAAGGCAAAGAGGCATGTGTGCTCTGAAATAGGTATTTGTTTGGAGGGATAAAAACAAAGGATGCTTCATCAGGGAGATGTGACATATAACAACCAAGTCATTCTGTGTAGTTTAGGAAAGATGTTAGTGTTTTTAAATCAGAGGATGGCATGATCAGAATTGTAGTAAGTTGACTGGATATTATGTGTAGGAAAGGAGTTTTTAATTGGCTGCAAGGATAATAAGAGATCCATAGACAGACCTATGAGGTTCTGGAAACTTGTGAAATTGTATGTGAAATTTGGAGTTGTACGTTTGTGCATCTTTCCTGGGAGTTCTGTAGTTTTCAACTGATTACCAAAGCATTCCGTAAAGAATCATGGAGTTAGAAGAAGTGACGGATGCCACTTAGGAAATTTTTCAGGTTCCTAGGACTGTTATAACAAAGTATGGCAAACTGAGTGGCTCAAAAGAACAGAAATTTATTCTCTTACATTCCTGGAAGCTAGAAGTCTGATATCAAGGTGTCAGTAGAACCATGCTGCCTCTGAAGGTTCTAAGGAAAGATCCTCTCTGCGTCTTGCTAACCTCTGGTGTCCTCGGGCATTTCCTTGGCTTGTACAACATTAACTCTGCCTCTGTCTTCGTATTTCTTCTCTGTAAGTATTTGTGTTCTCTTCTCTTACTATAAGAACACTAGTCATTTAATTTAAAGCCCACCTTAAATCCAGGATAATTTTATCTTGAGGTTCTTACTAACTACATCTGCAGACTCTGTTTCCAAATAAAGTCACATTCTGTGGTTCCAGGTGGACATGAATTCTAGGGGTCACTATTTCACTATATGAAACTCATTATTTTAGTCCAGGAGAACTGTGATGTGCTAGAATAAGTGGAATAATAAAGAAGGGAAGGTTTAGAATATCTACTTTTAATTATGATTGGATTTAATTACCAGGAGGAAGAAAGAATTGAAGATGAATCCCAGTTCTCTAGGTTAGGAGCTGGAAAGATTGTTATGCTGTTAGCCGAGACAGGAAAAGGATATGGGTTTGAGAGTCAGTCTGTATGGTTTGTCTTGTTTGGACCTTTTGACTTAGATATGCCCTCTAGAGAGAGATGTCTCAGAAGCAATGGGAACTAAAACTTAATCTCAGCCTAAGTTGAAAGAGATTTTGAAAGACAGACAAAATTGAAGTAAAGAAGGAGTTCAGAAAGTGGAATTCTTACATGTGCAAATCTTTGAAAATGAAGCAGCTCTGGATGCTGAGCCATTTCATTGAAGATTTCAGGAGAAAATCCAGACTGCAGGGGAATCAAAATGCAAGGGGAAGTGAGGAAGCCTGGATAGAAAATGTTGACAAACTTACCAGAAGCATAAATGGAAAGGGAGCAGAGACAGGCAGAGGACCCTACAGTATCAGGTGAGGTCTTTGGTTTTTGAGGTAAAATAAATATACTTCTGTGCTAAAGAAAAGGAATCAATGAAAAGGAAAGTGATGAAGAAAAAAATAACAAGAGGGAAATTTGATGGGCAAGTTATAAGAGAATAGAAAGGAATGGAATCTAGCATTCATGGGGGAGTTTTAGCAATAGGTAAAACCTCTCTCATGAGCTGAGAAGGTGCTAAGTTCACCATATGCAAAAAAGTTGAGAGACAGAGGCAGGACATGGAAGGAGGTCACCCTCAGTGTCTTAACTTATCTGAGGAGAAGTAGGAGGTATTACCTGCTGAGATGAGGTTACTGATGGCTTGAGGAGTGTGGTGACAGTTTAGAAGAGCCACTGCTTAGCAGAGAACATGAGCAGAAACTAGAGAGAATTGCTGACTTTTTCATTACACTTACAGTTGTGTAATCCTTGAGAATCTCCCAGAAGGGTGAGATTTCTTACTGTAGTTCTCAAGTGGCGTGGGAAGACTCTTTGAGATTATTTACCTCTGAGTTTAGTAGATGACGTTGCCTTCAGTGCCTGTCTACAGATACCAAAGAAAAGTTAATCCTGTCGTCTATTATTTTCTAAAAGGCTGTTGGAAATTTATTCAGGATATCGGCTTCCACAGAGCCTACGTACAGATAGTATTTATGTCCTGCTGACACCAAGCAATTTATGAAGCTAAATAGAAAGATCAGTCTTGGAAACAGGGTCATAATATTTTCCTGTAGCTATCACCTAAGTAAAGTGAAACTTGTTAAAGAACTCATTATAAAGAAACTTATCATCCACTGGGCCCTGGAAATGAACTCCGAAAACTTGCCAAAGACTTTGAAATTCAAACAATTTCTTAGAGTAGCATTTGGTCCTAAATTTAATCTGTAACAAAAGAAGAAAATGGAATTGAATTCATCATATGACTTTTCAGAGTAAACCACTGGATCAGAGAACTGGTTGGTGATTAAGAGAATGGGCACATAAGCCAGAAGCCTGGGTTTGACTTTGAGCCTTATTACTTCTGTGACCTGCTGTATGTTACTTAGCCTTTTGGTGCCTCAGCTATGCCATATGCAAAATGCCACATGTAAGATAAGAATAGAAGCGACAGCAGGCCTCATTATATAAATTGAATAAATATTTATAAACATACAGGTAGCGCTTAGAAAATAATGTTATAACTTTAAAGCATCTGAGATGCTTTAAAGGTAAGTCAGGTTTCATAGGATAAAAATAAGTTACACACATGCACATGTATATATACACTCTTTCACACACACACACTCACACTGTATTATTTTTCTTATTGTTGGATAATTGAGGATGAACAATACCTCTTGAAGGCCACCAGGATGCAATGTAACCCTATTACAAAATAAGATGAATCAGATTAGCAAATTATTTTTTTGGTAAATGTATAGATGAGTCTCTGGACATTAATAAGGAATGCATTCTTATGTCTTCTCTTGCCCCCAAAGGTATTTAACAAATAACTGATTCTTATATAAGTACAGGATAGTAGGTTAGTTTCACTGCTTGTGCTGTTCAAATTCTTTCTATTCTTTCTAAATAGGTTACATATATTATTGCATTTAATGTGTATAACAACTTCACATGGGAGGTAGGTAAATATTGATATTTATTATATAGTATAAAATATCATAAGCCTCTTGAATCACTTATGAAACTGCAAATGTTATATTCAAATATGCCAAGAATCCATTCTTTGTGTGTAAATGATGTATGCATGCTCCCTATTCTGCATGTACAAACATAGAGAACTACACACGTATTTCCATATGTGTACTGCAAGTCTGTGTGCAATCTGAACAAGTCTCCAACATTTTCATTGGCTTTATGAAATTTTGCATTGTTTTCAAAGTGGACATTTTTCACTTAGCAACCAATCTGCATTATTTTCTCACACTACATTTAGCAGTGTATAATAGCCTACCATCAGCAAGATACAGATCCAAAAACACACTGAGATCGTGGAGGAGGGAGTAAATTTATAAGTAGGTAACTAGTGAATATGTTTGTCCGATGGGCATTTATGCTTCCTTTTGTAGTTTATCTTAGTTTCTGTGACTCTCTGGACTGAAAGCTGACCTCAAGAAGTGCAACGTTGCACAGGAATACGTACCCATTGAAAATATATCAATAGCACAACAGTTAACATTAGTGCCTAATTCTAAAGGCACCCTAGTTTTACAACTTGATACGCTAAAGCCCCCATGTGACTTAATAGTACATATTATCTCATAGTGTTCTGTAATTGGTTTGGCTGTTACTCTCTCATACTTAAGAGACTCTAAAATAAATTCTCCAGAGTTCCTAACAAGAGATACTCATGTGATACCCCAGTGTAGAGTGCTGACTCACTCTCTTGTCTGTCTAGATGTATTCTACATGGACATTATAATGTAACTCAAATTCCACATCACCCATGACAGTCTGTATTAATTTATCCCTCTCCTGAATTTCCACAGCAACACTCTATTCCCAGGAGTTTGCAGGGTTTTTTTCCCCCAGATATTCATATAGTGACATATGCTTTTATTTGGAAATCCATGTATTTATGATTTGTTTCCCCTGTTCAATTGTAAGCACTTTGGCATGCTTCGTGTTCTCTTGGATGGGCCATGGCCCTTCCTTCAGTGACTTGCATATAGCATGAAACAACAAACACTTGGAGAATCAAAATTTATACAACTTATACACATAAAATGCACATCTTTGTCTTGTGTTTCTTTTCTGTCTTCTATATTACCTAGAATAGCTGAGAAGCCGTAGTACTTTTTCCAAAAATGTGTATATGGTGGCTGTTATCCAACTGATAGCCCCATAGAAAATCTGTCTAGACATTCAGATGGCTTTAAGGAAATGTGACAGAGCATAGAAAAAGCAAATTATTAATTTCAAAACCATGATAAAATTCTCTTTAGTGAAAAATAGATGGTGTGGATTTACAAGGAAAGGTATGCATTTACAGAAAAGACAGCTGTCATGTAGAAGAATCAACATGGATTTTAAAGTCTGATTAGAGTTTTACTCCTGGCCCTATTTCTTAATAGCTGTGTGATTTTTAACAAGTTTTTTTTTTTAACTTTTCTGAGCATCATTTTTTATGTAAGATAATAAAACTTGTCCCAAGGGTTTTGCCTTAAATAATAAATGTGACAACAATGACACAAGGGCTTTTAGCTATATGAAGTTAGAATTTTTAGAATTATTTTGATATTAAAATATATTACTGGGCTTCCCTGGTGGCGCAGTGGTTGGGAATCAGCCTGCCAATGCAGGGGACGCGGGTTCGTGCCCCGGTCCGGGAAGATCCCACATGCCGCGGAGCGGCAGGGCCCGTGAGCCATGGCCGCTGAGCCTGCGCTTCCGGAGCCTGTGCTCCATAACGGGAGAAGCCACAACAGTGAGAGGCCTGCGTATTGCAAAAAAAAAAAAATATATATATATATATATATATATATATTACTTCAACACAATTCATATTTCAGTTCTTAAAAAATTTAAACACTGTCTTACCTAAGTAATATGGTACCACATACAAACATTCTTCACCAAAAAAAAAAAGAGAAAAGAAGTAAACAAAAACCATCTTGTATTTCTAGAATATCTTCTTTATGACAATTTGTAATTCAACCAGAATTTATTGAGTACCTACTGAACACAAGACACATTGTTATCTATAAAGAACAAAAAGACCTCAAGGAATGGAAATATCAGGAGTCATCCTTTTATGCTTCTATGCATGCATTTTTATTAAAAAATGTTTAAATCACCACTTGAAACTGAAGACATTGTAAAATTTTTATTGTACTCCTTTTCCATCTCCTACAAGTCCAAGAAAAGTTTAGTAAATTCTTAAGGAAATCAGTTCCTAAGCTATTGTTCATCATTCATTTATTCATTCATACATTCAAATATTTACTGAATATTTATTTTTTGCACGGCATGGTAATAGATTCTAGTTATGTGATTGTAAACTATACACAAGTGGACTCTCCCTTTATAGAATGTATAGCCTAGTTGGGAAACAAAATGTATGTACGTAAACAATTTAACATGTATATAAATGCAATTTGTGGTAAATGACAAAGGGAATAAAAGGAGTGCAGATCCTGAGATCAGCAGCATAGGACTTACTTTAAAAGAGAAGGAAGGAAGCTCTTCTGCAGTTAAGTGACTTTTTTTGTGTGTGTGTGGTACGCGGGCCTCTCACTGTTGTGGCCTCTCCCATTGCGGAGCACAGGCTCCGGACGTGCAGGCTCAGCGGCCATGGCTTACGGGCCCAGCCACTCCGCAGCATGTGGGATCTTCCCGGACCGGGGCACAAACCTGCGTCCCCTGCATCGGCAGGTGGACTCTCAACCACTGCGCCACCAGGGAAGCCCTTAAGTGACTTCTAAGTTGAGTCCTGAGGAGTCAGAAGTCAGGGTTATTGTGAAGAGCAGAGGAAGAGCCTTTGCAAAGCCCCTGAGGGAGGAAATGTGGTGCACTTGAAGATAAGTCTACAAGCTTCTGTGGCTGGAGCAGGGAGACAGGGGTGCAGTTGGGATTGGGATCAAGCAAGACCTTGGGAGCCATACATCTGGATTTTATGTGAAGTGCAAAGGCCAGTGAAGATCTTAAACAAAGGGTAAACAAACAGATTTATACCTTTAAAAAATGGATTTTTTTTAAGTTGGAAGAGAGGGAAAGGGGAAGCAGGGAGATCATCTGAGGTGTCCTGGAGAAGCCTGTGTCGTCGCCTAGGTGACAGATGATGGTGGTTTGGACTAGTGTGGTAGCAGAAAGGAATAACATCTGTCTATAGCACATTTTACTTTAAAAGCAGAACTGGCAGTGGAGGAATTGAACTGGGGGTTCATTTAAAATTCTTGACTGACTTTGGGGAGAGGAGGGAACAGAGATTTTTATGAACTTTACTGCTACCCATACAAATATATTCATAGGAATCATATCTCTGGTCTGCCTGGTCCTAAAATACTTTATCTTGGAACATTCTATTACTTCCAGGAAGTTATGCTCTCCAGATTGTCAAACATTATTTTTTACACATATATTTAGCACTTTCTATGTACCAGATACAGTGATGTTTTCTGTATATACTTTCATCTAATTTCCATAACAATACTATCTCCATTTTTGAGCTAAGGAAAGAGAAGAAAATAAGACACTCGTCCAAGGTCATACCACTGATTACATTCAGTGACTAAATCTAAACTTGCCTCTGCCTGACCCAAACTTCATGCTTTCCGTCCTAATTTACTAGTTATGTCTTCCCCTCATCTGTCCTTCCATCCATCCATCCATCCATCCATCCATCCATCCATCCATCCTTTCTTCCTTCTTCCCTCTCTCCATCCTCCCTGCCTGACCCTTCTCTCCCCTCCCCTCCCCTCCCCTTCTTTCCATCCTCTCTCTCTTTCTGTTTCTCTCCTTCTTTCAAGAAGGTATAAGTTAATTCATATTTCAGTTTTTTACATTGATTTATATTATTTTATTCATAACATTTATTTTCCATGTTCTGCAAACAAGTTCTTAATTTCTTCTTACTGTTCTGAAACTCTAAATAAAACACAGAGGGGAGGTATTAACAGGTGATTCATCCTGAAATAACTCTAAGCCACTGTTTTCATTTCAAAACTTCCAGGCTCCCCAGAGGGAGCATGCTGATAGAAACTTGGATGAATTTACTACTTGTCACTGACCTGCAAGACATATTCTGACCATGGCTTCTTATCAAACATTCCTATGTCTTCCCTACAAATATTTCACGTACTTAAATGAAAATGGACCCCAGATGGACCTAGCTACTCTTATCTCTTTAATAGAGTCTATCTTCAGAACTTGTTACTATGAAAACAAATGGATAAAGGGGTAAGCAGTACAAAGCCATCTGAATCCATTTGAGTAGAATGGGGAATCACCTAAAACAGTGGTTATGGGAAAAGCAGATTTTAATGGAAAGGAATATCCTTGACTGATGTAGATCATAGTTTCTCAACCTCAGTACTACTAACATTTTGGGCGGAATAATTCTTTGTCATGGGGACTATCCAGTGCATTGTAGCATGTTTACAGCACCTATGGCATCTACTCACTTGTTGCCAGGAGCAACACACCCTTCCTCCCTCTAGTTATGATGACCAGTCTTTTCTCCAGATATTGTCAAATTTCCTGTGGCGTCAGAGTCACCCCTGGGTGAGAACTATTGGCTTAGAGCACAGAATTCTACTCAGAGAAAAAAAAAAAACCTGTTGCAGAAAGATACAGAGTTCCCAGGATGTTCTCAAAATGCTGAGTACTAGCTGGGGTTATAGAAATGCAGAAGAGATTAACTATGCATTGGGGAAGGTGAGTTAGTAATTACCTAATGGTATAATGATAAAGATCTGTGTTAGCTCAGAAGAAAAAGAAATGAATAACTTTGACTAGACTTTGGGTTGCTGCAAAGATGGCACAGCCTGAGTGCTGCTCTCCAGGTAAATGGGACAGGGGCAGTGATGGCTACAGAGGGCGTGATACTCCAGATAGAAAAGAGATACCCTAGGCAAAAACACCAACTATGAAGGTGCTCAGTTTTATTTGGAGAAACGAGCATTATTTATTTACTGTACAGAGTAGAAAAGAAGTTTGCTGACATGCTATCAAATCAATATAAAAAGCCTCCTTATGGGACTCCCCTGGCGGTCCAGTGGTTAGGACTCTGCGCTTCCACTTCAGGGGGCACAGGTTCGATCCCTGGTCAGGGAGCTGAGATCCCGCAAGCCTCGCCTAGAGGCTGAAGGGGAAAAGAAGGCTCCTTACGCCTAGGAGTTTATGTCATAGTCCGGAGGCAAGCAGAAGTCATTAAATGGTTGCAAGTAGGAATTTTGTGAAGTACTTCTAGAAATGGAGAGATGTATAGATAGGTAAGGCAGATAGAACATTTGCAAGTCTATATTAGGGGTCAGCAAACTACAGCCCATGGGCAAAATCCAGCTCACTCACTGCCTCTTTGTGTAAATAAAGTTTTATTGGAATGCAGCCACACTCACTCACTCATCCTGCAACAACAGACTTGAGTAGTTGTAATAGAGACTGGATGCTCTGAGAACCTAAAATATTTTGTCTTCCCCTTTTACCAGAAAACTTTGCTGCTACTTTTACCAAAACTCTTTGCTGGCTCTATGAATTGTGTCCACTCAAAATTCACACATTGAAGCCTTGGCCCCTGTTGTGACTATATTTGGAGATAAGGCTTTTAAGGGGGTAATTAAAGTAAATGAGGTTATAAGGATGGGGACCTGATCTGATATGACTGTTGTCCTTCTAAGAAGAGGAAGAGGCACAAAGCTCTTGCTGTACTCTGTGCGTGCACAGAGGAAAGGCCATGTGAGGACGTAACAAGAAAGTGGCCACGTACAAGCTAAGGACAGAAGTTTTATCAGAAATCAACCTTGCTGACACCTTGATCTTGGACTTCCAGTCTCCAGACCTGTGGGAAAATACATTTCTGTTGTATAAGCCACTCAGTCTGTGGTTTTTATTATGGAAACCCAAGTAGACTAATACACTGACCCTTGGCCTAGATCATTTATTTATTCAAGAACATGATGCACATATGATGTGACAGGAATTTTATAGAGCTTTAATATTACAAAGATGAGAAAAATTATCATTTCTACCTTACCAAAGCTTATATAGTCTAGTAGAAAGAGATGGATGTACATCTGACAAAATATCCTACATGTACAGCTTTTAAATAGTTTTATTGTATAGATTCACCTAACTCTTCCTCTTATTTAATATATAAGAGGAAGAAAAGCAAGTATATTTTTTTACCCACTGAGAGAGTATGACGATTTGGCCTGCTCTTGCTTTAAAAGAAGGGTAAGCAGAATTTTTGTGCAAATACGTTGGTATCTCATTTTAATGGTTTATCAAAGGATATTGTCAAAAAATGACATGATTTGAAGGAAGAAGAGAAATGCCTTGAAGGTGCAAGAGAAGTGCTTACATCACACCAGAAAGAGATCACCCTGCCTGGGGGTGGGCTGGAAAAAATGCATCTTGTTCTAGAACCTTAGCATTCTGGGCCCTCTTCTCTAGCAGTAACTCAAGGACATGGCAAAACTGCATGAAGCATGGCTTCCTAGCAGGTCTAGGGCATGCATTATCAATGAGGGTGATGGTACTCCAAGAGAGCAAAAATTGGCTATTGAATGGTGAAAAAAGTCTTGCATATTATATTTTGTGCCCTCCCAAAGGATCACAACAGACTATAAACAGATGGACAGTGCAGCTATATAGAGAAAATTATTAAGAAAAAAAAGTTGAGGGACTTCCCTGGTGGTCCAGTGGTAAAGAATCTGCCTTCCAATGCAGGGATACGGGTTCAATCCCTGGTCAGGGAACTAAGATCCCACATGCTGCTGGTCAACTAAGCCTGCGTGCCACAACTACTGAGCTCGCACACCTCAATGAGAGAGCCCGTGTGCCACAAACTACAGAGCCCACATGCTCTGGAACCCACGCCACAACTAGAGAAGAGAAAACCTGCAAGCCACAACTAGAGAGAAGCCCGAGTGCCACAACGAAGAGCCCATGTGCCACAACGAAAAAGATCCCATATGCCTCAATGAAGACCCCATGTGCCTGCAAATTAAGACCCGATGCAACCTAAATAAATAAATAAGAAAAAAATGTTGTGAAACACTGGTCCAGGGAGGTGGACCAATTTTGGGAATCCCACTGAGGGTCCTACCCTCTCTGTGATACTCCTGTCCCAAGCTTAGATGGAAGAAGCAGAGGAGCCACACCTCTAAGGACCATATGGACATTAAAAAGTATATTTCAGCAGTAAACTAAAATGATGGGTGACAGCGGGCTCTCACCACACCTTGGTATTGCATTAGAATCCTTCAGAAACTTGGCAACAACCTTGGGACAAAAGAGCTCTTAGAATAGTTGAAGTTGAATTCCTCACCATGGTGGGGCTCAAGTTGAGAACCTAGGAAATGGACTGCTATGGGTTTCTTATACTGAGTTGGTAGATGATATTCAGACTGGTTACTATGAAAACAATAATAAGGAATAGGGGGTTAATAATGATAACAGTCTGGAGGAGGGGGTGCTGAGAAAACAAAGGAATAATAAATTCTACCTACAAGACAGGAAGTAGAGAGAGGGGTAAAGTATTTTTAGAAATATATCAATGGGTGAGATTCCAATTAAGGGATGATAATAGTCTAGTGGAAAACAATGGTAGTAGAAATAGGATAGTAGGGATTTGAGAGATATTTAGAAAGTGTAATTGATGGGATTGGGCTACTCATTGAATCCCAAGGAGAGGGTGTGTATGAAGGAGGTACTTCCTTCCTAGAAAGGTAGGAAGAGAAGCTGAGGTCCTGGGAGAAAAAAAATGCCAGTCTCCTTAGGACAAACCCAAAGTTCTGAATACTTTGTAAGAGTAAATTCTGGTAAAGTTTGCTTGTCTTACAGCAAAGTTTATAAATTGACAGTCATTGGGCTGAATGACTTCAGATGGGTTTGTTCATAGAATTGTATTGGCAACACTTTTAAGAATATCAGTCTTCTTTAAAATAGAAAACAATAATTTGTCAACATCTAAAAATCATACAACATCTTTGTAATTAACCAGATTTGTGAGACCTTGGGGCTTCATTCCCACCTAAGAACAACAAAAAACTCAGCTGGAGCTGAGGTGTGGAAGCTTCCTTTAGAAGGGGGATGTGGTCTCCAGTTTACCTTAACTTTTCCCACTCCCCTAAGGTCTTCCGCTCTGCTGCATTTTTTGCCTGACTGGCTCCACAGGACTCCACCAAGCCCCAGCACTACAGGAATGAACCTATCAAAGGCATCAGAGAACAAAACATGCCTCCAAACCAGAGAATCAATGGTGTGCAATACGGAAATGGTAAGCTGTGACAAAGGGAAAGAGAGGCATGGACATATATACACTACCAAACGTAAGGTAGATAGATAGTGGGAAGCAGCCGCAGAGCACAGGGAGATCAGCTCGGTGCTTTGTGACCGCCTGGAGGGGTGGGATGGGGAGGGTGGGAGGGAGGGAGATGCATGAGGGAGGGGATGTGGGAACAGATGTATATGTATGACTGATTCACTTTGTTATAAAGCAGAAACTAATAAAAAAAAAAAAAAAAAAAAGAAATTTGACTGAAGCCCTTCATCTGCATGTTGTTCCATGAAAGCAATGTTTCAAGAAAAGAGGAAGACTAACTAGGATAGATTTACAAGAAAATTAAACATGAAATCAGAAAATATGCATTCAGAAGAGATGCAATAAAATAAATACTATAATTGAGAGAAAAAATCAAGTAGGCTTTTTAATTCTGGTAGAATTTCCAATTCTTTCTAATTCTGATTTAATAGACTTTCTAATTCTAGTTCTAGAATTTAGACTTTGAAAGAATTATTTGTTATAATTACCAGTGATGCCTTTGAAAGAATTATTTGTTCTAATTACCAGTGATGCCTATCTCTCTCCAAGAAATGTGTGATCTCCAAATTATCGTATAATGTTTATCCCTTCAGAAATTTTACATTTTCGCCCGCCCATCTTCACCATATCCATACTTAAATTTAAAAGCTATTCTCCTCTTAGGCTGATTTCCTCCAGTACTAGAAAGAAAAGTGCTAAAGAATAAGCCCATTTTAATCAGAGAAAGTTCACTGTGGTGACATTCTTCTCCAATTTCTGAAAATATCAAACCATTTTGCACCCAGCTTGACCCAACAGCTGTAGCTCTTCTGCTCTCCCTCCCTCATTTGTTTGCATTTGGCTTATGTTCCTAGCTCTTTGGAGTGCTGATAATTATACTTGTCTGGGAGGCTTGGAAGCTGTAAAAAATCTGGACCTCCTCATGTTTCAGCACAGGCAGACAAGAGTCAGGCTCCAATCTGGAACTGCACAGACTTAAATGAGGCATGTGATCCCAGAGACATCAACAACAGCCTGCCAGCTTGAAGACTCTTCTCCAAAGCCTCTTACCATATGTTTGGCTACAAATTATGCACCAAACAGGCCAAGATGTTACACAGGATTCAAATGGACTTCTGTTAACATATGTGGTTGGCATGGGGCAGGTGAAGTGTTGATAGTTAGAACTTCATAATTCCAGTTACAATGTAACTGAGATATTTCCCTCCTCTTAGAAACACTTTTACAGTCTATTTAAAACAAACAAACAAACAAACAAAAAACTTCATAAAATAAAATGATTGTAGAGCACTTTGAATGGAAGGAAAATTAAGGATAATAAAAGTTTACAATTGTTTGTTTTTAGGAGATGTGGACAAGAAACAATGTCAGATATATTTAAATGACAGTGATCATATTAGCTCGCAAAATTTTGAAACTTATAGAAAAGATTATCCAGATATATCAGAAAAATTAATTCTTTTTTAAAAATTTATTTATTTTTTGGCTGCGTTTGGTCTTCGTTGCTGCGCGCGGGCTTTCTCTAGTTGCAGTGAGCGGCAGCTACTCTTCATAGCGGTGCGCGGGCTTCTCATTGCTGTGGCTTCTCTTGCAGAGCGCGGGCTCTAGGTGCGCGGGATTCAGTAGTTGTGGCTCACGGGCTTAGTTGCTTCGCAGCATGTGGGATCTTCCTGGACCAGGGATCAAACCTGTGTCCCTTGCATTGGCAGGCAGATTCTTAACCACTGCGCCACCAGGGAAGTCCCGGAGAAATTAATTCTTATTTTTCATTTATCAATACCTAATAATGAATTTAGTATTGGGGCTGAGTACATGGAGAAATTTAAAACCTAGCTCTCCCTAGATTTATAATCTAAATTGAAAACCTAAAATGGAGTTTACATTCATGTTAAAACATTAAGAAATTTAAGCTGGAAATACAGTTTCAGGGATTTGGAATGTGTTCTAAAACATTTAAATTTGGTTTCTTCTGTCTCACACTAACTGAGCCAACAAGCAGCCAAAGATGGCCCTAGGAAGTGACTTCATTATCAGTGTTAAGGTTATTTTTGTTCAGTTTTTGTAGAAAAAGCAGCCATGTTGGTGACAAATTCACTCGTCTTAAATTATTGTCCTTGTTTAAAGATAAATGAAAACCTTTGTAAAAATCAACCAAGAATTTGGGACTTAAAATAATTTTCCTAATTGAAGACTTCTTTTTACCTGTTTGGATTTGAGATTGACTGACTAAACAATTAGAAGAAGATTATATTACTTTTCCCTGTTTTCCAACCCCTTCTGTAAACAAAACTACTACCTTATACTTCAGGGGTGCCAACTGCTTCAAAAAAAGGCTTTTTTTTTTGTTTTCCAAAGACTGCAAAAATAACCTACCTACGAATTGTTAATTATCATTAAACAGTGAACACAGACATTTTTCGAGTGTTTCTCAAAGTCAAGTCGTGATTCCCAGGAAGAAAGGAAATTAGAGTCAAGCTTGAAACATGTGTTTTGAAAAGTGACTCGAATCACAGAACTAGAACTTCACATGGGAGCTTAAAAGATATTTCATTTAGTTTTAGCACTTAATGAGATAAAGTTCACAGTTTTGAAATGTGGCTGCCTTGGAAAATCACATTTGGAGAATGTGTATGAATCTATCAAAACAAACAGGCTATAGAGAGCTTTTCAGCGTGGCTGGAACTGACAGAAATCCAGATGTTCTCCTTTTATATTCTTGGATCACCACCAAAGAGCAAAAAATAGCATTGCTTGGTGCTGATCCATATCACTTGAAGAGGAAGTACTAGCCTTAAGACAGCAAGAATTCTTCAACATTCTTCAACAGAGGGCTGGAGATCCTTGCAACTTGACACCACTCTTTGCACATAGGAGGCACAGTTAAACTTGTTGTAATGAAAATATGCACTTGACTATATACCATCTACCATCTGCACACACTCAAATCAGCCTGATTGCCAATTTATTGAAGCTTCAGCTTTAACACAATGAACAGATAAGGGCTCTGGCTCTTCTAAATCAACCAAAAAACAGTACATAAGATGAGTCTACTTGAAAAGCCAACTGCTTGCCCATCAAGAGTGTGAGAATCTGCCAGTGTGAAAGTTTGAACCCCAACTCTAATCTTTCCATTCCCTGCCTTCTTTTTCTGTGGGTCCCCCAAAGGACACAGTCTGACAAAAGTACCAAACTATGGGAGGCATAATTTCCTTTCTCCTTTTATTTATTAAAAAAGTTGAATTAAGTGAATTAACTAATTTAAAAAGTAAAATGTTTTACTAATAATTGAAAGCTGCTATTGAACAAAAAAGGCACCTCTTATTAGTTAAGCATGTGTGTGTGTGTGAGTGTGTGTGTCTAGTGTGTGTACATGATTTTCTGGAGTCTACTGAGGAAAATGCAGAGAAAGTATGGAGTGTGTTGATGGGTGGAGAAAAGAAATGGGAAATCAGAAAAATACAAATTGTGGGAAGAAAATAAACGGAGTTTGAAACTATGGGAAATCTGCTACCTTTGTCTTCACAGAGAAAAGAAATGTCTGTGGGAAGATAAAGGGCAAAAAACTGAAAACTTTTTCCAAAGCGAAAATAAAACAGCTGGAGATTAAAAGGATCAATAAAGGCTAAATCAGTGAGAAGGCAAATCTTTGAGAATTAAGATAAAATCTACCAAAAAATTCAAAATCAGATGAAAAGTAAATCTTCTTTATGCTATGTTTTTCCTTAAAATTTAAAAATATTTGTGAAACAAAATTTCATAATAAAAAATTAGATTTACTAATTTTACCCACATATTCTGAAAGATATGTTAAAATCTATTTTAAAAATACATGGTCAGGTTTTGTGATTCTCCTTTCATTTGAAACTCATAGTTGTTCACTCTACTATATATATAGATTTCTATATATATATAGATTTTTAAAGTCATGTATCTAAATAAATAAAATTATATTTAGAAAATAGAATGCTGCTATAATTCTATTTAAGCTAATTTATGTGGATATTTATTTTAACAAGGAATATCATTGTCTCAATAAGCTTACTATTTTTTAGTTTCCCTAAAAATCATTCTGCATCTCCTGTACTATGCAGAAAATGGCTTTGGCTAAAGTCATGTGATTTTCTTTTTTTCAACTTTTTAATAGTAAACTAAGATGGCAACTCAGGAAAATGAGTGACATTTTTTAATATATTGCAAAAGTAATGTTATTTTTAGACACATCATGTATATGGTTTAATACAAAAGAATGAATCAAACAGTGCAATTCATCAAAATCCATAAAGAGAATTTTTAATACATGCAGTTCCTTTCAAGTTAGTGAATGAGTTGTCTGACTCGCAGGATGATGACTTCCAATTGCACCAGTTCTTGGCAGGTTGATAGGCAGGCATTTAACTGGATCTCTAAAACTTGATTCTGTCAGCTGATGACAAAAACAAGCAATTATTTCAGTCCATCAACAAGGATTTTGAGCACACACCATTTTCTCATCATTGTGCTAGATGTAAAGGAAGTGTGTAAAAGATAAAGGGAGTGTAGGACATTGACCCAAACTGAAAAAGTATGCAAATTGGTTTGAAGAGGTAAAAACAATACACATGAAATAATTAGCAAAGTTCACAGCATATTCTTAAAGGGTGATTTATGTTGAAGAGCCAAAAATTCTGTAGAATGTTAGGGGATGGTAAGATAAATAAATGTCAGAATGACGAAAGGCAGTTGCAGTGGGACAAAATTTGAAACAGAGTAAAATTTAGATAAGGAAAAGGGCAAGAAGCTGTTTCCCCTAAATGAATGAACATGCATAGCATAGGATGAATGCATAGCATTCACCAAACATGGGGGGCAATGGGAAATAAGTACAAATTTCGGATGAGCATGTGAAATGAACCACTTGGTCAGTGCAAGTAGATGGATGTATCAGAGTGCAATGCTAGGTACACACTGGCAACCCATTGGATGTACGTGGGGAGACTTGAAAATCAGGCAGGATTTGGGCTTGATGTGATGAGAGACTAAGAGTCAGTAGTCATTCTAACATAGAGGAAAATCTAATGATAAAGGTAAACCTGACAAAGAATGCAGATGAAGAGGAGAGAAAAGGTGATTAAAAGGACCATAGTGTTCTTGATGAAGAGAGGATATAAATGAATATCACTCAAAAGTATACCTGGTTTTTTAGCAATCAACCATGCAATGGTATAAGAAGTGAATTAACTATAGACTCAGTATCAGAGACCGTTAAGTGATCATTTGCAGTACTGAATGATGCCAGTGTTCCAGGGCTTAGAGAATGGTGATAAAAAGGATCAATTCAAAGGAACACTAATATGGTAGAAAATGAGCAATATGGGGCCACACCCCTAACCAGACCCCAATTAATTTTACTGCTACCTTTAAGCAGGCCTTGCTTTCTTGTGTTTTTTTTTTCTTTCTTCCTTTTTCTTGCTTTATTTTGCTTTGTTTTGCTGAAAATTGTCTTTCAAAAGTAGAAGAGTTGCAATTTTCTCCATCTGCCCAATAAATTCTGGTTTAGGTGGAACTTTTGCTGTTCTATGACAATACAGCAAAGCTCTTTTCATGATGATATGGTATGCAATTATTTCTGTCAATTTCATTAGGTTTTTATGGGGACCCACATGAGGTACAACACTACTTTGAAAAGCTACTTGGTAGAACATTCAGGTTCACTGTTTCTATCCTTTCATTCCTTTAAATGTTCCTGTCCAATTAAGGCACTGAGAAATGGCCACTAAGAGCAAGTTCTATATATGCTCCCTCTATTGACATCAAATGGCCACATGAAAATAAATGTTTGTAAGTGTGTGAGTGTAACTGGTTGTTTTTCTATAGTACCCACATTATGACCGCTTTGGGAACCAATTATACTGCAGCATATGTTCATAAGTTCCTAACACATTTCAGAAGACCACAATGAAAGCAATCTGATCAAAGTCCATTAACAGCATTTCACAGCTTGTCATGCAGCCTTAATGAGAAAAGACTTACCAATTTCACTCCCTCCTTTTCCCCAACAGAGGAAATGAGGAATTAAACATCCAAACAATCAGTTCGTGAATACTTATAAAAACTTATTAGTATAAAAGAATAGTAATTATTTCATTGGTATATATTATGATTGTATGTTGATATAGGATTAGTTCTTCAAATATAGATGAATATTGCAGTAAAACTGGTATCTAAATGTATTAAGACAAAATATATTACTAATGTGTGTTAAAATGGTGCAAGAGAGACAATGAGAGTATGGAAGTAAGGACACATTGTTTCTCATACTGGCTATACCACTAAGTGTGTATAACTTAATTAATTATTTAACTTCCAAGGATCAAGTAATTTTCATCTGCCAGTTGATAAGATTTGGGCTAGGTCAACATGTCAAAATCATATTATAGCAAATAACATAATTCTACTGGGTATAAGTAAATCACATTAGCTTTGTGAACAGCTTTGTAAAAAACTTAAAGAAAATTAAGTAGGTTTCTTTAATGCAGAAATTCCCAGGGACTTTGATATACTCAGATGTCTTATAAACAACTGAGTATTTGTTTATTGTGAATCTCCAAACTGGATGATTAGATAGTTAGGTATAAAATCAACATGACTTTCAAAATTTATTCTGTGCTATATAATTTTTTATGATGATGCTTTAGGAAATATCAGACTAGACCGTACTTTTGCATTTTACACAGTACTGAAAATCTTTATCCCTATCCTTTGCCTGCCCAATAAAAATAATTTTCTAGTGCTCTGCAGTTCACAAAGTGGTCTGTCTAGTTCCTGTGCCCCCTGGATCACTTTTTCTGAGTATTTGTTCCAGCAGGTTATGACAGAGCATCAGATGGACTAATCAAAGCTTAATGTATTTAAATAAGAACAAAAAGAAAACAAAATAAAACAATAATCTGGCATATGACTCGAAAATCAAGATTTTAAAATCAGCATATTACATGGTCTATTATAATAATACCACATTATTTTTTATTGAAGTATAGTTGAATTACAATATTGTGCTAATTACTGCTGTACAGCAAAGTGACTCAGTTATGCATATATATATTAATATATACATTCTTTTTCATATTCTTTTTTTTCTTTACATCTTTATTGGAGTATAATTGCTTTACAATGGTGTCTTAGTTTCTGCTTTATAACAAAGTGAATCAGTTATACATATACATATGTTCCCATATCTCCTCCCTCTTGCCTCTCCCTCCCTCCCACCCTCCCTATCCCACCCATCCAGGTGGTCACAAAGCACCAAGCTGATCTCCCTGTGCTATGTCGCAGCTTCCCACTAGCTATCTATTTTACGTTTGGTAGTGTATATATGTCCATGCCACTCTCTCACTTTGTCACAGCTTACCCTTCCCCCTCCCCATATCCTCAAGTCCATTCTCTAGTAGGTCTGTGTCTTTTTTCCCATCTTACCCCTAGGTTCTTCATGACATTCTTTTTCTTAGATTCCATATATATATGTTAGCATACAGTATTTGTCTTTCTCTTTCTGACTTGCTTCACTCTGTATGACAGACTCTAGGTCCATCCACCTCACTACATACAACTCAATTTCATTTCTTTTTATGGCTGAGTAATATTCCATTGTATATATGTGCCACATCTTCTTTATCCATTCATCCAATGATGGACACTTAGGTTGTTTCCATCTCCTGGCTATTGTAAATAGAGCTGCAATGAACATTTTGGTACATGACTCTTTTTCAATTATGGTTTTCTCAGGGTATATGCCCAGTAGTGAGATTGCTGGGTCATATGGTAGTTCTATTTGTAGTTTTTTAAGGAACCTCCATACTATTCTCCATAGTGGCTGTACCAATTCACATTCCCTTCAGCGGTGCAAGAGTGTTCTCTTTTCTCCACACCCTCTCCAGCATTTATTGTTTCTAGATTTTTTGATGATGGCCATTCTGACTGGTGTGAGATGATATCTCATTGTAGTTTTGATTTGCATTTCTCAAATGATTAATGATGTTGAGCATTCTTTCATGTGTTTGTTGGCAGTCTGATTATCTTCTTTGGAGAAATGTCTATTTAGGTCTTCTGCCCATTTTTGGATTGGGTTGTTTGTTTTTTTGCTATTGAGCTGCATGAGCTGTTTATAAATTTTGGAGATTAATCCTTTGTCAGTTGCTTCATTTGCAAATATTTTCTCCCATTCTGAGGGTTGTCTTTTTGTCTTGTTTATGGTTTCCTTTGCTGTGCAAAAGCTTTGAAGTTTCATTAGGTCCCATTTGTTTATCTTTGTTTTTATTTCCATTTCTCTAGGAGGTGGGTCAAAAAGGATCTTGCTGTGATTTATGACATAGAGTGTTCTGCCTATGTTTTCCTCTGAATGTTTGATAGTTTCTGGCCTTACATTTAGGTCTTTAATCCATTTTGAGCTTATTTTTGTGTATGGGGTTAGGGAGTGATCTAATCTCATACTTTTACATGTACCTGTCCAGTTTTACCAGCACCACTTATTGAAGAGGCTGTCCTTTCTCCACTGTACATTCCTGCCTCCTTTATCAAAGATAAGGTGACCATATGTGCGTGGGTTTATCTCTGGGCTTTCTATCCTGTTCCATTGATCTATCTTTCTGTTTTTGTGCCAGTACCATACTGTCTTGATTACTGTAGCTTTGTAGTATAGTCTGAAGTCAGGGAGCCTGATTCCTCCAGCTCCGTTTTTCATTCTCAAGATTGCTTTGGCTATTCAGGGTCTTTTGTGTTTCCATACAAATTGTGAAATTTTTTGTTCTAGTTCTGTGAAAAATGCCAGTGGTAGTTTGATAGGGATTGCATTGAATCTGTAGATTGCTTTGGGTAGTAGAGTCATTTTCACAGTGTTGATTCTTTCAATCCAAGAACATGGTATATCTCTCCATCTATTTGTATCATCTTTAATTTCTTTCATCAGTGTCTTATAATTTTCTGCATACAGGTCTTTTGTCTCCTTAGGTAGGTTTATTCCTAGATATTTTATTCTTTTTGTTGCAATGGTAAATGGGAGTGTTTTCTTGATTTCACTTTCAGATTTTTCATCATTACTTTATAGGAATGCCAGAGATTTCTGTGCATTAATTTTGTACCCTGCAACTTTACCAAATTCATTGATTAGCTCTAGTAGTTTTCTGGTAGTGTCTTTAGGATATTCTATGTATAGTATCATGTCATCTGCAAACAGTGACAGCTTTACTTCTTCTTTTCTGATTTGGATTCCTTTTATTTCCTTTTCTTCTCTGATTGCTGTGGCTAAAACTTCCAAAACTATGTTGAATAAAAGTGGTAAGAGTGGGCAACCTTGTCTTGTTTCTGATCTTAGTGGAAGTACTTTCAATTTTTTACCATTGAGGACGATGTTGGCTGTGGGTTTGTCATATATGGCCTTTATTATGTTGAGGAAAGTTCCCTCTATGCCTACTTTCTGCAGGGTTTTTATCATAAATGGGTGTTGAATTTTGTCGAAAGCTTTCTCTGCATCTATTGAGATGATCATATGGTTTTTCTCCTTCAAATTGTTAGTATGGTGTATCACGTTGATTGATTTGCGTATACTGAAGAATCCTTGCATTCCTGTAATAAACCCCAATTGATCGTGGTGTATGATCCTTTTAATGTGCTGTTGGATTCTGTTTGCTAGTATTTTGTTGAGGATTTTTGCATCTATGTTCATCAGTGATATTGGCTTGTAGTTTTCTTTCTTTGTGACATCCTTGTCTGGTTTTGGTATCAGGGTGATGCTGGCCTCGTAGAATGAGTTTGGGAGTCTTCCTCCCTTTCATATTCTTTTACATTCTGATTTATCACAGGATTCTGAATATAGTTCCCTGTGCTATCCAGTAGGACCTTGTTGTTTATCCATTCTATATACACCAGTTTGCGTCTTCTAATCCCAAACCCCCAATCCATCCCTCTCCCACCTCCCCACCCCCTTGGCACCACCAATCTGTTCTCTATATCCATGATTCTGTTTCTGTCTCATAGTTAGGTTCATTTGTGTCATATTTTAGATTCCACATATAAGTGATATCATATGGAATAATACCACATTATTAATCACTTCTCAAAGCATTTTGATAATAAAATGTTCTTTATATTGCACTCATTTTACTTGATTACTGTTTCTCTTCCCTATTTATTTGACAAGTTTATTTTTCCAAGTAATTTTATTTTACTTTAAGTAATGTCATATGAATAACACTGGCCTTATTGTTCAATATTGGTGAGCATCTAACCCTGCAAATTCAGGTGGCCCTCTTGCAGACACCCTCCTTGTCCCACCAGAACAGACTAGGTCCCCTGGTTACACAATCTTATATCACCCTCCATTGGTTAAACCATCAATTCATTGGTTTTCAAACACGTACATACGTGTGTGTGTGTGTGTTGGTGATTATTTGATTAGTTTTGGTTATTTGATTAATGTTTCCCCCTGCTCTCATCCAAGATTATAAACTGTATGAGGACAAAACCAAGTCTGCTTTGCTTGCTATTATTTTTGCTAAGTCTAGCACCATGCCTCACTCATAACAATTCCTAAACAAATGCTGAATGTTGAACTTCAGAAGCACTTAGTGTATAGCCTTCAACACATATCTATTTACTCTTAAGTATAACTGCCCAAATTTAGCAAAAAGATAGAAGTTACCCATTTCCTTAATTGAAACACTTTGGTCCTTATGGGAATAAAATTTTTCCTTCCAGGGGTAATGTTTTAAATAATAATTGACCATTTTTACCTTAGCTGAGAATGAAGTATCTGAGAATACTATGAAATAAGAGACTGGGGACAGGAGATAAGAGGTGGGAAAGTGATAAATAATAGGAATCTTTCCTTAAATTAAGTTTACTACCAAGTAATTGTGTCTAAATCTGGCTCTGGATTCATAGTGGTCTAATAATTCTCTATCAAAAATGAATGCTCAAATGTACTCTTTTGTTATTTTAAAAAAAAGGGGATGTCATCATTACTTTGTAATGACAGTATGTTTTCTAAGAGGAGTTAAGGCATTTTTTGAATTTCTCCAATGGAGAAATGGGAATAAAACCAAGGCCTCAGAATAATTCTGGACAACTAGTAAGAATTCTGCCCATAATTGTTGTAAAACACACAGCCAAAAGATCCATGGTGAAAATTTATCCCTATCTGTGTAGAACATATTTTGTTTCTGAAGTCTAAGTGTTACTTTCTAAAAATGAAACCAAAAATAAAAGATAATTATTATGTACAAAGCCCTATGTCAGAGCAGGATAAATGTTGAACTATTAAATATGTGTTATGTATTTGAAATTATAGTCCCCACAGTGACCATAACCCAGCTGTCAGGTAAATATGGAGGAGTTTGTGATATTTTATATATCATGGCATGTGTAATAAAATAATGTTGCTTACTAGTGGCTTTTGGAGTTATTTTAGTTGGAAAGTTTAAAGTTTATGCCACCATAGACTGAATTGATTTGTTTTTAATAATAAATTCACCATTTTTTTTGTATGATCATAATTCTTTGCATTCAACTTTGTTCAGTGTAAAGGACAAGACAAGTAGGAGAGGCCATAAGTTTCTACTAATTTTTTTGATTGATATTAGTACTTTTGTTGCTCTCATACTATTAAAACAAAAATCCAAGTTTAATTTCATAATAGTGCATCTATAATGTGCAAGTCATTGTGCTAGCTGTTGTAGGAAATGAAAAGATGAATAAATCACAAATGTTGCTGCTTTAGGAACTAATGCCCCAGGAATTAATAATAAAGTGGCTAGAGGACTTCTCTGGTGGTGCACTGGTTAAAATTCCGCCTGCCAATGCAGGGGACACGGGTTCGATCCCTGGTCCAGGAAGATCCCACACACCGCAGAGCAGCTAAGCCCATGAGCCACAACTACTGAGCCTGTGCTCTAGAGCCCATGAGCCACAACTATTGAGCCCACACGCCACAATTACTGAAGAGCTTGTGTGCCTAGAGCCTGTGCTCCACAACAAGAGAAGCCACCACAGTGAGAAGCCCGTGCACCACAACGAAGAATAGCCCCCGCTCGCCACAGCTAGAGAAAGCCCGCGCGCAGCTACAAAGACCCAATGCAGCCAAAAATAAAATAAATAAGTTAAAAAAATAATCAAGTAGCTAAATATGATGGTTACATACATTAAAAAAGGGAGTCTTAGAGAAGAGCCCCAAGACAAAGAAGGAGGGGCCATATTTACTTGGGTGCTCAGAAAAGGCTAGAATTGAGAGTGTGAGTTGATCTGGGTTTATGGGACTAGTAAAATTTCAACATGAGCCTTCTATATAAATAGATTGTATTTTAGCATATCACAGCTACATTCGTAATTAGGACATGGTTTCAGAATGGCTTTTCTATACAATCAGTTCTTTTGATTCTAAATCCATATAGGACTCTCCCCACCATGATGCTGGTAAAAATTTTGAAGGAGCAACTTCTTAACATCCATAATTTAGTTTGGAATCATGAGGAACTGTGAATAAATTCACATTCCAAATGTATATTCTTTACCACCAGTATACATGCATACAGATACACACACACACACACACACACACACACAAACTGCACTAGGCTACTAGCTCTTTTAAAGTCAGAGGCAGACCTATGTTAGTTCATCTTGCCACTATCCAGTTATGAAGCTCCTTCTATACGGCAAAGTGCTAACTCTAGAGATACAAAGGGTAAAAGAGACAGGAACCTTCAAGAGAAGTAATTCTAAGTGCTCTTTTATTCTAAGTACAGGCAGTTCCAGGTGACACCACAGTACATCCACTCCAGTGGAACTGAGAGGGAAGAATGGATCTCTTAGTTAGGACAGAAAAAAATGCTTAAATATTAACCAGACAACATGTGTAAGGTAAAGGGAGGAATGTTCTAATCTGTACAAAAAAGGAAATTATTTTCAGAAGTAAGAAAATACATAAGTTTGAGAACCTGGCTTTAGTTCTGTATGCTGAGTATATACACTGTGAGTTGAAAGAGACATGAGATGAACCTAGAAAGAGATAATTTATACATAAATCATTAAGGACCTTATAATTTATTTTAAGGATACCAGACATTAGATGAAAAACTTCTAACCACTAAGTGCTAAAACAGAGCTACTCATTATATAAAATAAAACTGAAAAAATATAAGGAGACATTTATAAATCCATAACATCTGGGAGATCTTAATACAGTCCTTTCAGAAATTGATATATCAAACAGAATATAATACAAATACAGAAGTTTTGAATACAACACAGCACAAGGTTGATCTAATTGTCATATGTAGATTACTATATCCACACAATTTACTTTCAAGAGCACATGGAATCTTGAAACGTGATTAAATTCAAAAGGAAAACACTGATAGTATTGTTGAACAGATAGGATGCTGTTGAAGAATAGATAGGAAGTTAAAGAAATGGGATCAAAGTGGGGTACATAAGA
Source organism: Hyperoodon ampullatus (assembly GCF_949752795.1). NCBI lineage: Eukaryota > Metazoa > Chordata > Mammalia > Artiodactyla > Ziphiidae > Hyperoodon > Hyperoodon ampullatus. The sequence continues at coordinate 130,690,152 of NC_136914.1, read as the reverse complement.
CAGTTCAACTGTATATGTATTGTTTTAATTCTTTACTTTTTTTGAAAAGAAAAAGGTTGAGAGTTGACATAGCTTGGTAGTAAGTGCATGGGTTTTCATTATTATAGTTTCTTGTAAACATGAAGTATTTAATAATTAGACGAAAAAGGGTTAGATATGAAAAGAAAAGCTTGTAAGAAGACAAGGATGAAGGAACCAGGGAGGAAGATAGATTTCTAGAACGTGGTTACTGAAACTAAGGGAAGGAAGAAACTGTTCCAAAGAGGAAATGATCAGCAATAAAATAAAAGGCTTATGAGGTACCAAGTAAGATAATTATACATGTATACACGAGCGTACATACAAATACATATGCAGTTAATCTGTAGATGAAAACGATCTTGAGAGATGTTTAATATATTGATGGCAGCAAATGTCATATTTCAGTGCATTACAGAGTGAATGGGCTGTGAAGAAATGAAGAAAGGGTGTATATGCACAGCTCTGTAAACAAGTCCAGCTATGAAGGAAGGAGATGGGAGTTGAGGGAGGTTGTTTTTCAATTTATTTTTAATGACTGGAAATCTTTGAAGTTATTTAAATGCTGATAAAATGAAACCAACAAAAAGGAGGTTGATTATCATTGTCAGATGAGATAAAAGATAGAGTGAAGTCATTAAGAAGGAAAAGTTTAATAAGGTCTAGAGTATCCTTACAAGGATTAACCTGGGGCTAGAGAAATGCTTCTTTGATCCTACCAGGAAGATAGAGGAAAGATGCTTCCACATGCAAGTTGTGCACCAGAAAATTAGTGAAGATCTCTGGATTCAATATCCTTTGTGATTTGAGAGGCAACTTCTCCTAAAAGTAACAGTGGCAGATTTAGCAGTGTCATTTGGGGGAGAGGGATGACTATTTTAAATAAGCTGTGGCGAATGAGAGAGACTGATAAGGAATCTGCTGGCAGCTCTGAGGATCCAGTTGAATTTGAATGTCATGAATTCATAGTCACAGACTCTGCATATTACATGCTTTTCTCCAGCAGTTCAGGAACCTGCACGTTGCCGTAGGAAGGTGAATGTTTAGAAGAATCTTTAGTGTAAGGATTTGTGAGCCATGTGCAACAAGACTAGAAGGTAAATGGCAAGGTAAAGAATGACAAGGAATTTAATTGTAATGACATAGAATAGATTGAAATAATGAATCATGTCTCCCCTCCGGAGTCTTTTCTCACCCATATCCAATATACCATGCCTTTAACAATTTTGTGAAATTAATGGACTATATACAGGTAGTTTCTAAGTGTCAATAAATAGAAAATATATGTTTTCTTCATTTATAATACGTAGCGGTCAGAATATTTCTTTGCACTTCTCTGAACAAATATATACTTTTAAATAATTATTTTAAAAATTCTTCTATTACCCTATTCATTGTCAAAAGCTAATAGCACATTTCTAATTTCATTAGAAAAGACTTTTATTTCAAAGGTATCAAGTCATTGCCTACTAAGAAACTGTCAAGGTAGGTAATTTATGCTGGTTTTGCTTTTATAAAATGTCACTGTTTATCTCTACTGATACTTTTTGCTTTAAAGCCTACTTTATGTGTATGATTAATTACCATTCTTTTGGTTAGTCTTTGTATGGTAAAACTATTATTCATATTTTACTTTCATGTTCTACATTCTTATACTTATGCCTCCTGTAGTTGGGTTTCTTGTTCTTTTTGGAAGTTATGATATTTTTTCTTGATCCACTCTTGTGTCTTTTAATTGTAACGTTTAGCCCAGTTACATTAACATAGTAAATATGGTTGGGTTGAAATCTATGATCTACAATTTCCTTTTATAAATCTACCACCTACAATTGTATTAGCTGTTCTTTTCTCTTCTTTCTTGACTTCTTTTAGGCTAACACTTCTTATAATTTGATTTCTGCCCCTCTATTGGCTAATTAGTTATAATTCTTATTTTTTAAAGTTTTTTTTTGATGTGGATCATTTTTAGAGTCTTTATTGAATTTGTTACAATATTGCTTCTGTTTTATGTTTTGGTTTTTTTGGCCCTGTGACATGTGGGATCTTAGCTTCCCGACCAGGGATCAAACCTGCACCCCCTGCATTGGAAGGCAAAGTCTCAACCACTGGACTGCCAGGGAAGTCCCCAGTTATAATTCTTTTATTATTATTTTCATAAGTTCTCATTATTTTAGTCTATTATTAGTTAATGTTTACAGTATTATAAACTTATAACAGACTACCTTAAATTATACTCTTTCCATATTCTGGACAATGCAAGGATATTACAACACTTTACCTGCATTTGTTCCCTCCCTCATTTCATGCTATTTTTTGTCATTTAAAAATGTCTACATACATGTTAAATCCCATGTAGTCAACACTGTCCAGCAGAGGGCTTTCTGCTGGTAGTCAAATGAGGACTTTTCCTGCCCCCTAAATCCTACCTTGTCTGCACACAGAGAGGGCTGAAATGCCAAGGAGTTAACCATTCAGCCAAAGAATAAAGGATCTGATACATAAATAACCAGCATTCAGCTACTGCAAACTTTGTTTGGAAAAACTCTGTGGTGTGTTCCATACTGTCTCTCAGAGTTGTCTAATGAGACTGAGCTCCACTTATACGATATCTTTAAGAAATTAACTATCAGTTCTATTGTTGCACTTTGAAGATAACATGTCTTTTATCTCTGCTAGTAAGTTTATCTTCTTGTCTTAGGTTTCAGTAGTTCCACAGTGCTGTGCCTAGATGAAGATTTCTTTGTATTTATTCTTCTTGAGATTCACAGAGTTTCTTGAATGTGTGGAGTGGTATCTTTCATCAGTTTCAGAAATTCTCAAACATTATCTCTTTAAATATTGCTTCTGCACCATTCTCTTTTTTCTCTTTTTCTAGGACTCCAGTGAAGTGTTCGACCTTTTCACTATAGCTCATATATCTCTAATGTGCTTTCCTGTATTTTTCATCCATTTGGAGTTTCTTCAGAATTTTCTTCTAGTTTATTATACTTCTCTTCTGCTGTATGTAACACAGAATTCTTAATTTTATTTATTGTGTTTTTTTTACTTTGATGACTTATGGTTGATTATTTCAGGGAGCACACTAGTGACATTCTCTTTTTCCATCTTTTTAATCATACTTTTTAAAATCTATACCCAATACTCCAATATTTTTATACTTTGAAATAATTATATTATTTTTAATAAATAATTTTTCTTCCATGGTCATTTTTACTGTTTTATGGCATACTTTGCATTTTTAATTTGAATAATGGATGCACATTGTATATGAAAATGTGTACAGCCTCTAAATGTTACTGTCTCTTTTGAGATTCATCTTATAAGAACATTTGAGTAAGGGATAAAATTAAATAATTTTTCCAGAGTCTACAGCAATAATCCAAATCACTGCTCTTACCTGGCCATTGGCCCTAAAGAATCAGCATCTCACCAGGAAGCCCATTTTTTTTTTCTTTTTTTTTTTTTTTTGTGGGCCAGGTCCATTTTCTTTTCTTTCTTTCTTTTTTTTTTTTTTTAACATCTTTATTGGAGTATAATTGCTTTACAATGGTGTGTTAGTTTCTGCTTTATAGCAAAGTGAATCAGTTATACATATACATATGTCCCAACATCTCTTCCCCCTTGCATCTCCCTCCCTCCCACCCTCCCTATCCCACCCCTCTGGGTGGTCACAAAGCACCGAGCTGATCTCCCTGTGCTATGCAGCTGCTTCCCACTAGCTATCTATTTTATGTTTGGTAGTGTATATATGTCCATGCCCCTCTCTCACTTTGTCCCAGCTTACCCTTCCCCCTCCCCATATCCTCAAGTCCAGTCTCTAATAGGTCTACATCTTTATTCATGTCTTGCCCCTGGGTTCTTCTGACCTTTTTTTTCTCTTTTTTTTTTTTTAGACTCCATATATATGTGTTAGCATACGGTATTTGTTTTTCTCTTTCTGACTTACTTCACTCTGTATCACAGTCTCTAGGTCCATCCACCTCACTACAGATAACTCAGTTTCATTCCTTTTTATGGCTGAGTAATATTCCATTGTATATATGTGCCACATCTTCTTTATCCATTCATCTGTTGATGGACACTTAGGTTGCTTCCATGTCCTGGCTATTGTAAATAGAGCTGCAATGAATATTGTGGTACATGACTCTTTTTGAATTATGGCTTTCTCAGGGTATATGCCCAGTAGTGAGATTGCTGGGTCATATGGTAGTTCTAGTTTTAGTCTTCTAAGGAACCTCTATACTGTTCTCCATAGTGGCTGTATCAATTTACATTACCACCAACTTTGCAGGAGGGTTCCCTTTTCTCCACACCCTCTCCAGCATTTATTGTTTGTAGATTTTTTGATGATGGCCATTCTGACTGGTGTGAGATGATATCTCATTGTAGTTTTGATTTGCATTTCTCTAATGATTAATGATGTTGAGCATTCTTTCATGTGTTTGTTGGCAATCTGTATATCTTCTTTGGAGAAATGTCTGTTTAGGTCTTCTGCCCATTTTTGGATTGGGTTGTTTGTTTTTTTGATATTGAGCTGCATGAGTTGCTTGTATATTTCGGAGATTAATGCTTTGTCAGTTGCTTCGTTTGCAAATATTTTCTCCCATTTTGAGGGTTGTCTTTTCGTCTTGTTTATGGTTTCCTTTGCTGTGCAAAAGCGTTTATGTTTCATTAGGTCCCATTTGTTTATTTTTGTTTTTATTTCCATTTCTCTAGGAGGTGGGTCAAAAAGGATCTTGCTGTGATTTATGTCATAGAGTGTTCTACCTATGTTTTCCTCTAAGAGTTTGATGGTGTCTGGCCTTACAGGAAGCCCATTTTTAACTGCTCTGCCCTGATATACAAAATCTATATATGTAACATTTAAAAAAAAATCATTATCTCCAGTTGACTGCTGTAGGCTATTTGGAGTAGCTTATATTAAACTAAGCCTCCAACTGAGAATAACTATGAGAGCTAGATTTTTTTAAAGGGGAGCAGCATTGGAAAACAACCAAGGCATCCAAGAAGGGAGGAATTAAGGGACAGGATCTCTGAGAAGAGGAAATCAAAGAGAAGTGAGTCTAACATACTGCATGCAGTTATCCCTTTAGGCATTTGCCAAATGCTGTGTATGTGGAAGACAAGGGCAGAACACTAAGTAAAAAACACTTACTAAAAAGCTAAAAAATGTTAAACAGAGTTTTTTTTTTTTTTTTGATTTAACAATCTCATCCTCAGGAAAGACACCACCTGGCATTTGGGGCTCAGAAACAAAGAGGGGCCCTTGCAAACATCACCAGGTCTCAGTTCAGGTGCTTAAAATGTCTATGACTTAGGCATAGACCATTTAGAAAGGAACTTTTTGAAAATGCTTTTCAAGTTTTATTTCCTATGTATGTGTAAGTATAGAACATTGAAGCACCAACAGGTCTATTCAGATTACACTAATACAACAGTGATCTGAAAATTTTTCTAACAAGTTAACTGTTAGAACTCTGTTTCACAAAAGCCGCACTGGTCCAGAACAAACCTATATACTTAACATAATTTATCGCAACCACGTAGATGTTGCTGCCATTGTATTCAAAATAATATTAGAATGTCAAAAACATGACAGAATTTTGTTCAAGAAATATTCATGGCTGTCATATTTCCCAGTAGACTTCTAGGTATCTTTTGTTTATATGCACTCAGCAAATACAGGATGATACCTCTTGCAAATCTGAATTTTTAAAGCTTTAAACTAACAGGTAGAATAATAACTATTCTTAGTTATCTTCCAAGGATTATATATCTTGGAAAAAGCAGTCTTTCAGTGGTGGGACAAGTGGACATTTAGTTCTTTTAATAAAATGGCTTTATTTTTGTTACATGTTGGTGGTAATTCCTAGAATCACAGTATCCAGATCTATGCTAATGTGAGCTCTTCCTCAGGGTATGTAAATCTTTCTAGTTCTAGTGCTAGAATCTAGTAGATGTAAAGCAGTTTTGGAGCTATTGGTCACTTGCACGAATGCTTATTAATATCTATAATGTGATTATATAATATATATGCTTGGCATTATGGGGATACAAAATATACACATGATAGATTCCTATAAAAAATTGTTCCTAAAATCATTTGAGAGAGTTTTAAGAGCTATGATAAAACAGTCACAGGAAGCTATTATAAAAATATTTTTAGTTGAGTATTATTTTTTTTATTATCTGTAGGCATTATGGTAAGTTGTTTAAATTTAATCCTCACAATTATTATCGATAGATATTGTATATGCCAATTTCAAAATTGTAGATTCTGAGACATTACATTTAAGTAATTTAGAAAAATTTACAAAGCTATTTGGTTGGAACATTCCTAACCATTACACTGAAACTTGAAAGAATCAAAATAAAAGAAGTGAAAATAAGATGATGATTTTGTAAGGATGGATATTTCTATTGGTGCCTGGACTTCTGCTAATATATGCTAGATATATTCAGCAGTGTATTTGTCAATTTAAAGAAAGAAGATGATCCTTTCCCTGAATTAGAGTAATCCAGTAATATAATATGTGAGATTCTATTGTAATCCATAACACACACACACCATTGTGAAATCAATTGAGCCACAACACTAGATTTGAGCTCCAAGTTCACATTCTTTTTAAAGAGGTGATTGATTTATTTTTAGATTTATTTAATTTATTAGTTTATGTTTTTGGTTGTGCCAGGTCTTAGTTGGGGCAGGAGTGCTCCTTAGTTGTGGCTTGCCTGCTCCTTAGTTGTGGCCTGTGAACTCTTGGCTGTGGTATGCATGTGGGATCTAGTTCCCCAACCAGGGATCGAGCCTGGGCCCCTGGCACTGGGAGCATGGAGTCTTAGCCACTGTACCACCAGGGAAGTTCCAAGTTCACATTTTTAATCAGGGATTTTTTTAATCCTTATGACAAAACAAAAAACATGTAGAACAAACGTTTCACTGCTTCATTATCCCAAGTTATAATGCAGAATCATAATGCAGTGTTAACATGAGAACACCTTTTCTTTTAAAACTCCAATGCTCTATAGCTCTTTTGAGAATGAGAGCCACAGCTGCCATGAGTAAGTTACCTATCACAACCACTTTTATTTTTGATACTGCTGATTGACATAACCAAATGTATTAATTCAGGGGTGATGACTCCACCTTAAAAATGATCTCTACAAAGAAAAATTTGAAAACAAGTTAGTTATATCCACCTTTTACACCTCATGTGACTGTTTAAATAAAAGTTTTTCAAACTGTTTAGTGGTCTTTTTTTTTTTCAATTGCTTTCTCTGTCTGAGTTTAGAAAAACCCTTTAAGTGTTTTCAAACATGTAAAGGATATAAGAAATGGAACAGGGTGCTTAAAATGAATAATTTGGGAGCAGAGTAAATTTTTGCAGGCATCTGACTGGAAAGGTCTTGACAAATAGAAAGTTCACTATATTTGACATTCAAACAAGCAGTCAATATTTAAAGAGAAGTTCTTGTTTTTGAAATATTGATTTGGGGAGAAAATAAGTTGTTAGGAGGAACTCTAGCTACTTGAAATTCAAATCTATGTGCATTTCAAAGTTATCTCAAGGAAAGTTGCCCAAGTAAAGATATAAAGCATAAATACATGAGAAATGAGAAATAATTATCTTGAACTTCAGGCCCAGTATAAACGTGGAAAAGCTCCATTGACATGGGTAAGTCTCAGAAGGTAACTAATGCCAACGTGCTTAATGATTATAGAAAAATCTAGGTATGAGCAACAAAAGAAAACAAAAACACCAATTTTTCCTCATTAATAAAATAAACATCATCTGTACATTCTTCAATATGGTTCGTATATAAATAGATATTATGCATATAGGTATTTCCTCAACTTAAAAAATGTTTTCTTGTCCAGAATTCATAAACAAGAGGAAAAACATTTTCTACGTTGTGATTTACTCCTAAAATTCAAAATTTTATATTATTTTCAAGGTAGAGTTAAAAGAATCAGTAAGAATAATTCAAAGAAGGAATATTTTTTCTTCACCTACCTGAGTAACATTTTGAGCTTCTAGAATGTTCCAAATGATTTAAGTAATGACAACCTAAGAGCTTTGTGCACTTTAAAAATCACATATTTTTCAGAGTATGGCTACTACACCTGCATGCAATCAGAAGTTTTTGTTTCCTTTTTAGAAGTTCTTTCTACTTTTCTTCAATATGAAAGTTCACCAGGTGTTTGGAGTGTTAGTTTGATAACAGAGTTATGAAAACTGAATGGTGCTTTTTCTCCTTGTCGCTGTGAACTGACTTCTTCATCTGTGCTGTAACAGACTTGTGGATAGTGTATTTGTTATGTTCACAGTAAACTAAAATACCTTCCATTTACTTCAAGCATTTCTCTTTTCTTTGAACAAAAGAAAAGAAATAATTGTCCCTCAGCCACATGGTTTTTACTTTTACTTTTCTATAAAAACTGTCGTCTGTTTGCTATAGTTTTTTTCCCCTATCATTGACTCTTCCTGATTTTTCTTTGTCAAGTTCAATAGGGACTTTAAAAAAGTATTTTAAGAAGCAACAGATAAACAGGTTGAGACATTTCTCAAGTCCATAATACAAAATTGGAATGAACTTTTAAAAGTGCTCCTACAAAAGGAAAGTAGAATCACCTATAAGGAATAGACTTAAAAAAAAACCCCACCAATTTCCCCTAAGTCTTTTAATCAACCAGCTAAAAATTTCCATTTAAGATGATGAATGGTATGAATAATAAAGAACATGATCTACCTATATGATCCAGTAATAGGAAAGAGAGAGATAACACAAAAGATGATTCAGTGATATCTGAGAGTTAAGCCAACTGAATTGTAAGAATATCTGTGACCAAGTTAAAATTAACATAGAATTCAATAAAAGCGTGTTACCAGTTGTTACATGTTAGATTGTTGCTGATGGATAGCTTTGAATATTTTATATTTTTCTTTTATAAATCTATATTTAAATATGCATCATTATATAAAAATATTTGCAAGGGAGTAGGAGATTTGGGGAAGATTACAGTGGTAGTTTACAGAAGAGAACCACAAGGAATGATAGGTTAGTGTAGTAAAGCAGGAAGGTGAAAAATCTTTGTGAGGAATTACTGTTTTGAGAAACAAGGAGCCAAAATATTTATCCAAGGTTTTACCAAGTGTCTGTCACAGTATGATGTACCTTGGGTGTTCAAGGGGATCCAAGTAAGAGTCTGGATCCTAACTCTTAAGCTTTTAATACATTTTGGATGCAAGTTAGCATCAGCTTTAGAAAGCGCCAATGATGTAGATAAATCTCTCAAACACAATATTGCATGAGAGAAGTCAGATACAAAAGAATGACATATTAATGATTTGATGAATATAAACTATAAAACAGACAAAGCCAGTCTATCCTTTACAAAGTTAGAATAGTGGTTGCCCTTGAAGGAGGTTGTTACTGAAGAAGGTACAAAGAGTGGTGTTGACAATATGCTGGGTCTTGATCTGGATATTGGGGTCACAGTTATGTGCATTTTGGAATAAGTCATCAGTATGTGCTTATTATATGATAGGAGTTTCTGATATGTAAATTATACTTTAAAAATTCTAAATGTATTGAGAAAACGACAAATAATTAGCTTGAGAGTAAACATGACATTTTTTTAAACGTTTATTTTGAGCAAATTCTTAAAAGTGGTTAATGGTAAATGGTTAAAGTCTCAACAATATAGGAAATTTTTTTTTAAATTTTATTGGAGTATAGTTGATTTACAGTGTGTGTTGCAGGTGTACAACATAGTGATTCAGTTATACATATACATATATTCATTCTTTTTCAGATTATTTTCCCATATAGGTTATTACAGAATATTGAGTAGAGTTCACTTTGCTATACAGTGGGTCCCTGTTGGTTATCTATTTTATATATAGTAGTGTGTGTATGTTAATACCAAGCTCCTAATTTATCCCTCCCCACTACGTAACCATAAGTTTGGCAACCATAGTTTATTTTCGAAATCTGTGAGTCTGTTTCTGTTTTGTAAAGTTAATTTATATAATTTCTAAAATTAGATTCCACATATGAATGATATCATATGATATTTGTCTTTGTCTATCTTACTTCACTTAGTATGATAATTTCTAGGTCCATCCATGTTGCAGCAAATGACATTTTTTCATTCTTTTTAATGGCTGAGTAATATCCCATTGTATATATGTACCACATCTTCTTTATCCATTCCTCTGTCAGTGGACATGTAGGTTGCTTCTATGTCTTGGTTATTGTAAATAGTGCTGCAATGAACATTGGCGTGAATGTATCATTTCAAATTATGGTTTTCTCTGGATATAGGAATAGGGTTAGCTACGTCATATGGTAGTTCTATTTTTAGTTTCTTAAGCAATCTCCGTACTGTTCTCCATAATGGCTGTACAAATTTACATTCCCACCAACAGTATAGGAGGGTTTCCTTTTCTCCATGCCCTCTCCAGCATTTACTGTTTGTAGACTTTTTTTTTTTTTCGGTACGCAGGCCTCTCACCGCCGCGGCCTCTCCCGTTGCCGAACACAGGCTCCGGACACGCAGGCTCAGCGGCCATGGCTCACGGGCCCAGCCGCTCCGCGGCGCGTGGAATCCTCCCGGACCGGGGCACGAACCCGCGTCCCCTGCACCGGCAGGCGGACTCTCAATCACTGTGCCACCAGGGAAGCCCTGTTTGTAGACTTTTTGATGATGGCTATTCTGACTGGTGTGAGGTGATACCTCATTGTATTGTAGCTTTGGTTTGCATTTCTCTGATAGTTAATGATGTTAAGCATCTTTTCATGAGCTTTCTGGCCATCAGGAAATTTTTTCTTAGAGTCAAAATATTTGCAGGAAACTTGAATAATAACAATCACAGTAACTATAAAAATGCTACTAATAATAATCACTGTTATTATAATTATTAGTATTAATTAACAGACACGGGTCTAAGCATTTGACTTAAACTAATTTAACCCTTACAATGACTCTTGGTACAGTTACTTTATCTTTGTTTAAAAAATTCAAAAATTGAGCTACAGAGTGAAGTAACTTGCCTAGGTAAGATAGAGAGATCACATTATTTAAGGAAAAATAATCATGTATAATTAAAAGAATAAATATAGAGTCTGTGCAGATATTCAGGACAGTCTAAAGACCTGGAATAGCAATGCAGCTTTGTTCCCATCTTGAATAACAATATTTGGAGTCCCAGGAGGGACTGAGAAACTGTGTAGAAATTGGCTTCAGCTGTGCCACTAAAAGCTAAAGGCTGAGACTCCCTTCACCCATTGACTGAGGTTTGTCCTGGGGACATGGTGAGCTAGAAAGTCCTCAGGTAGAAAAGATGAAGGCAGGTGCTTCGTGTGGGAAGCGTTGAGGGTGCTAGGGATTGTCCACAGCTCCAGATTAACTCATGTGATGCAGAGATGAAGGTGGATCATCTAAAGTGCCTGATGTAGTACTTCCTAGAAAACCACTTTCCTGAGAGATTTCAGCATATATAATCTGTCTCAAAGCATTGTATCTTTCATTGCTGAGAAATAAACATTTACAGAGATTATAAATTTGCAGAAATGAGCTCTGAGGCCACAACTGGCTCTTGAAAGACAAGATTACAAATATTTCAGAAAATTACAGCTTTAAAAAGCCCCACAACTTGAAAGCTACTTCTGCCTGGCCTGTTTTACCCAAGTCCTAACTTGTGCCCTGCCCCCCCTTCCAAAGCTCATCCCCCCTAAATCCCTCAGGTTCCAACGTTAGCTTATCTCTATGAACAACAACAACAACAAAGTACAAACCAAAACAAAACTTTGTAAAAGTGTCCTTTATCAGGTGGTGTTTGGGAGTCTGTTCTTAGCAGTGTTTTTTTCTCGCCAGATAACAATATAGGACAATTTAACATGTTCGTTTGACATAGGCTTTTCTGATGTTGCGGTGGGGAGTGAATGGGACATTGCCTCCCCTCTCTGAAATACGTATTGTTGCTTAAATTTGCACACTTCACATATAACTAACACTTTTTGCCACTAGTATTTTTCATATCCCGATGTGTCTCTTTATGCTCTTTGTTTACGTGCCAATTGGACGCATAATAGTTTCTTATTCCTTTGTTCCAATTCTTCATCTTAAAAATGTCACCCTATTATTCTAATGTATTAGGCTCAAGTGTACTCAGTTTATTGTTTACATTAAAATTTTTTCTTTATTATTGGATATGGAAACTTATTTATTTAATTTTGCCCCATCAATCAACATTTTCTGCTGTTGCTTTGTTATTTTCTAAAATTTTCTAAAATTTAGAAAGTTCTTTTTGTTTAGTTTTATATCTTATCATTGTGTTAGTTTTTCATCAAATTTTTGTTTTTGATTTCTAAAAGTTGTATGTAATACCTAAGTATATTCTTATCTCTAATAATAGATGAATATAGTTAGTTAAATGTTCCATTTTTCCAATACCATTAACCTTAGTGCTTCTCAAACACTACTGTTTCCAGAGGCAACCAGAGTTAAAAGTTTGATGTTTATTCTTTTCTAACATGAAAAGAATAAATAGTTAATGAAATAAAATACACAGTTGTGTTTTTAAGTTTGTTTTATTTAACATAAAGAATATATGTCTTATATATTGTTCTTTTATTTGTTGTCTTTCTCATCATTATACTTTGGACTTCATTCCAGGTCAGTACATAGAGATCAATCTTGTTCTGCTATTGTATAGGTGCACTATAATTTATTTAACCACACACTGATGATGGAAATATAGCTCCTTTACAGTTATTTTCACATGTATCAAGACTTAAAGTTTTGCTCTATATAGTTTTACATAGAGAACAGAAATTTTATAGGATACCTAGAAATAGAATTTCTAGGTCAATGTATTTCAACATATTAAATTTGCTAAATACTGCTAAATTGTTCACTGTTCCAATTTATATTAATAATACATAACATTTATTTTCTGTAATTAATACTTTAATATCTGAGTGATAAAAATCAGCATTTCAGTGTTGCTTTATTTAAACTTCCCTGAATAATTGTGTTAGGTCATACTTTTACAAATGCATTGGCCTATGCCATACTTTATTCTGGGAGTAGGCTGTTTGTCTTTTTAAAATTTTTTATTGATTTGTAGAAGACTTTTCAACATTAAATATAATAGCACTTAAAATAGAGAATTATTTCTCTAGCCACATCTTTTATTTTTTCTATGATTTTTTAGTTTAGTGTTTACTTAGAAAGCCTTCTTTACTCCAAAATTATTTTTCTAAATGATATCCCACTGAACAAATATGTTTGTATATTTACTCTTAATATTTGTATACATTTATGTGTATTAAACTATACAACAACTCTAAATAACTTGAAATGTAATTTCTAATCCATCTGGAATTTTTTATATGTTTTGAATAACCAGACCATTTATTGAATAACTTACAGTTTTCCTTCTGGTTTGCAGTCCTATCTTTATCATTAAGTAAATCTTCAGATAGACAAGTCAATTTGAAGAATTCTGTTCTGTGTTCCCTTGCTTGTTTATTGCAGTTACTTGGTCTTTTAATTCCTATCATTTCACAGTAATCTTTAATCTTTGGAAAAGATGTCTTCTTTGCTATTTACTTGTTGCAAAACTATTTAAAATATTCATCTTCACTTTCCCTTTCAAATTTAATTATCTTCATACAAACTTTTGTTATATTCAGAAGCATATTGAATATATGGATTTATTTGGGTGAATTGGCATTTTTCGAATTTTTAGTCTTTTCATCCAGGGTTTTGGCATGTCTCCATCCCTTAGATCTTTTAGAGCCTTTAGGTAAAGTATTATTGTCTTTACATTGTAAAGCTTGCATACTTTTTGCTAGTTTTATTCTTAAATATTTTATTTATTTTTGTGACTAGAGTTTATATTTTCTAATTTTATATTCTTTTAAATTATTTAATAGTGACATATAGAAAGCTACTTATTTGTGTGCAGTGGACTTCTTTTTATATATGTTAGTTAAATTTTTTTTAAATAGCTAACAAAAGAGTGCCAACATCATTTGTTAAATAAATGTTCATTTCCCAATTAACTCTGTTGCCTCCTAATCATGTATTAATACTGTTTAATTCCCAAAACATAAATTAATTTCTGCTTTTGTATTTTTACAGTGTGTTATGGGATTATGGCTCCTTCAATTTTATTTTTATCTATTTGATATTTTTAAATGGAAGTTAAGTTTTTCAAATTTCTAAAATAAAATAAAAAACTATGATTCAGGTTGAAATTGCATTATTTTTTAAGAAGTTATATTGCAAATGTTCAAACTTTTCTCTCTAATATGCTAAACCTCTCATTTTCTTCCTTTTTTATATACTTGATATTTGATAGTTTTTATTGCTTTCTTCGCCTATGACTCATATTCTTATGGTTATTCTAGTTATTTTGCGACTATATATGCTATTGTGAATGAGGGAGTTTCCCATTATATATTTCTAATTAAGATATTTATTTAGAATTATAATAATTCTTATATCTAAGGATATAAGGATTATTAATTCCTTGTCAGGATATTTCATATACTAGCCTACTGCACTAAACTTTCTTTACTGATATAATGATTCATCATTTAAATAGCATTCAGAATGTTATGACTTCTGTAAATAAAAACACTTTCCTTATCATTTAAGTTTTTTTGGTTTTATGTCTACCTACATAAGCTATAATTTTTAGAACATCATCTCTTTGTTCTTGAATTGGGTAAATGTGCCTCTAATGTGGTAGTTATTCATCTACTAGGGCCATAAACCCCTTTGAAAATCTTATGAAAGCTATACATCTTGTTTAATGATGACAAAAAATCTTGGACATTTTCACAAAATTCAAATGTTTATTGAAAACTCTCAAAGACCATTTACTCTAATTTACTATACATGGATGTTTTCCATACCTGATAGTTATATAATGCTATTTTTATTTGAACTTACAAATATGTAAAATAATGAAGCAGATTCATTCTATTATTATCAGTGTACATATGCAATCTGTTTGACTTATTATAAAGGAAATAGCATTCTTAATATTAAAACAAAATGAAAAATGTACTATGGGTATCCTTGAATTAGAAAGTGCTTATGCATTTTGTTAATATAGCTTTTATTTTAAGTCACTGTTTCAATTGCTAATTTTAATACTGAATTTAAATTTGGTCAAATAATTTTGAGGTGACACTCTTTAATCTGTATGGCAAAGTAGCATAGTTTTGAATAGAGAATACTTAAGAACATACTTTACTCTATTGGTACTGTTTTTTAATACTTTAAACAAGGATAATTATAATGATAATTCTTCTCCCAGGGAAAAATCAATTCAATAGTCACCTTTACCCAGAAACACATTATAAAGGTCCTGCTCTACAGGAAAATACTAAATAGGGATAAAACAGATATGGGAAATCGGCTGATCAACTTTCTGAATTCTGCTAAAGTTGATAATCATGATATTACATAGAGCCTCCTAGTTCTTAGACTTTTAAAAACTGTCCTCCTTATTTTCCTATCAGAGATAATGTAAATATTATATTGGTACCAGCATCTCAAAAACCAATATCTTTGTCTTTTGGATATGTATAATCTGGTGCAAATATAGCTGTAAAAGCAGAATATATGACAATTAAATGATGCTCTGTTTTTATATTTATATGATCCTTGAATGTGAGCATGTTTATTATGCTGAGATACATACTTCATCTCTGTCATCTCTCCCATCTAGCTGTGCTTCCCTATCTCCAAATCAGTAAACCTTAAATGTGCCTTGTAATAGTTACAGTATGTTTCTCCAGGGAGAAATTGTTGTGTTAGGTTTTTGGTAGGTTTTGACACTATACCAGTTTCGTTTGACAGCGAATTGAAAGTTGAACAGTGCACAGAGCCATGCTGGTAATTTAATACTATACTTGGAATATTGCCTTTCAATCTCGGACAGAAAGTCATTATTTGTGAAAACTGGCCTAAGTTTGTTCTCGTATCATGGGCGTGGTTTCATCATGAAAGAGAGATTAAGAAAGGATATCTTACGATAAACGTGTTAGAATCTTATTATTGTTAATTTAATAATGTTTTTAGAGTGAATTTCCAAGACAACAAAGTGGATAACAATCTTCATTAACACCATTCATCATACTTCTACCTCTCCCACAATGGCTTCAATTTTCTGGTATTAAAAATAGAAGGTATTGCCTCAAATCTTAGCACTTCCCTACTACTTCTAGGGCCATAAATAGGTCATTTAAGTGATCTAAGATACATTTGCTTTAACTGAAAGAGGAAATGATGAAACAGTTTTTGTCAAATTGAAATTGTTATACAAATGCCATTGCCTTGATTTTGTTGCCTGAGCTGTAAGAACCCTGTACTGTAGCATCTAACACAGGCAGCTTGCTGGAATCTTTCCTGGCCTTTCAAGTTTCCATTTCTAATAGACAGCATTTCTGTATCAGAAAATCCATTATAGTAAACCTATAACAAGAAAAGTTTAAAGTCAATATAATGCATTGCTAAGATCATCTAATTGGAGGAGCTGATGAAAAATTTGTAACTTCTAATGTTAAATTTGTCATAAGAGTTATAGAAATGAGAGAAACTATTATGGAAACCCAAGGATGCCAGGGACCCTTCCAGAACTGAGTGATAGATACTCTAGGGACTATGAAAATGTCAATTGATAAAAATTAGAAAAGATATAGCGATTCCTTAGGAGCTTTTCTTGTAGGTCTTGGAGCCCTGCTGAGGAGGCATGGATGCAGGAGATACCTTGTGAACTCTGAGGGCTCTTTATGCTGCAGAAAGCTTTTCATAACAATTCATTGATGAGAACTGATCTGTCTGATAAAAATAGAAGGTGATAGTTTAAAATTATCATAGGGGATATTCACTAGATACTAGAGGTGCTTTGAAGAATTAATAACTTGGATTTTAACTCCTACTAATTTTATATATGTTGGGAAATTTACCAGAAAATTATTTATTTGAAGTCTAGATCTGGTGCCCCTCTGATATATTTATATCTGCTTCAATTTACTAACCTAAGAATAATATGGTAATAAAACACAAACCAAACAAGCAGCAAATATACAAACAGATGCCACTCTCTGTATGCTTGAAAGTTTATTGTCCTCACCTTTGCGTAATTGGATTTGGTTAATAAAGGAAATGGTTAAAGAGTTTGAACATCTTTGTTCACTGTTAGGAATATTTATTTTTAATTTAGAATCTAAAATATGAGGAAAAGAACTTGAAATAATTATCTCAACAGGTTAAACTCTGATGGGGAAATAAAAGATCAAAGGAATTTTCTCACTTATTTCAATAGCTAGGAAGTCATAAATCTTTCCATTCTGGGTTGAAATATTGCATATGTGAATGGTTGCTTAGTGTGAAAAAATTGTGCAACTCTCAGTAAACACATTAAGAAGATGGGGTATAGAATAGGAAAATATTTAAAATAAAAAAGAAGAATACTTCATGAACTACCTTAAGATTAGAGGCCACATATAGAAAATTTTAAATTCCTAAATATGGTCAGGCAGAAAATTGTTACTCTTTTGAAGGAAGTGGTTAAGAAGCCTAGCTGTGTCATTGCAATGAGAGCAATCAGAGTGGAAGGAAGACTAGCTGAATTTTTTATACAAGGAAAATATTAGTCAAAAAGTGCATACATACATATACACATCTTTTAGTAGTCAGGAAGTTTAAAATGTTTAATAAATTTATTATTATTTTGATTCTGCTAAGGATCAGCATTAGAAGGTATCAGATTTCCAAGGAAAAACAGGTAAAAGCACTTAGATCTAGAGAGACACAGGCTTTTCTAAATATCCAAGACTTCTCTAAGTACCTGAGAACTCTACTGGCTTGTATAATGCATAATGCAAACCAGATAAATACCCACTGAAGAATTCAGTACAGATGTATAATCAATGCATAATACAATCACTATAATACATAGAATGCCAATCATGATGATGCTTCAGGTTTCCAAATGGAAGGCAAAAGAATATATGAGTTTCTTAGATTTGGGAAGGCAAGAAATAATGTCTTGAGAATTCTCTGGATGGATCCCTGGTGTGTATACCTTGATTGGTGGATATTGACATCATTTATGGGCTTTCTTAAAAATCCAAAGTGGAAGTGCTAACCTTCAGTACCTCAAAATGTGATGATATTTGGATATAGGGCCTTTAAAGAGGTATTAAGATCATTAGGATGGGCTCTAATCCAGTATGTCTGATGCCTTATAAGAAGAAAACAATTGGACAGAGATATGCACAGAGGCAAGTCCAGAGGAAGATACAGAGAGAAGATGGCCAACCATAAGCCAAGGAAAATGGCCTCTGAAGAAACCAATCTTGCTGACACCTTTATTTCAGATTTGAGTCTCCAAAATTTTGAGAAAATAGATTTCTGTTGTTTAATCCATGTAGTCTGTGGTACCTTGTTTTACCAGCATAAGCAGACTAATATATCATCCTTAAAAGAAGGCCCATCCCCTTTGGGAATGTTAGCTGTCTGTTGTCTTGTATCACAGACTGGAATAATGTAATAAGATAGATAAGGACATTTTTCCAAAATATGAGATAGATTTTCCACACTGAGATGGTGTGAAAGAGGATAAGAAAATGATTCTGGGCTGAAATTCTATATTTAGTGAAGTGGATGAAACTTTCCATGAAGATCATAGTAAATTTTAGGATAATAAGTAACCAGATTTTCAAGAAATTTTGATAAGCATTTATATTCATTGGTGAAGACAATATTTAAAATAAACTATTTTATAAAATTCTTGAGAGTATTGATTTTATTTGGAAGTTACTGACACAAGTATTTACTGATCCATTATTGTCTCTAGGCTTATTTGTTGGAGTTGTAGCTTAATAGAGCACTGAGGGTCTATGCACGTATTATTACATATTAGGTAATCAATACATATTTGTTAAATGAACTTGCAAAATGAATAATGCTAAGTTTTCCACATACATTTTCCTACCCAGGTTTTATTGAAAAAATTGATTATGGTCTGTAGGAAAGCTTGCCAAGAAAATTTTATTTGCAAATTGGCCAAGGTTATTGCTCTCTTTCAAGTGTTTACTAAAAATAAAATTTTTGACACTGGTATTAGCTTTTACAATTCTAGAGATCCTATTAAATTATATGTTTAAAATTTCTTTTTTTTTAACTTTTATATTGAAGTATAGTTGATTAACAATGTTGTGTTAGTTTCAGGTGTACAACAAAGTGATTCAGTTATACATATACAGGTATCTATTCTTTTTCAAATTCTTTTCCCATTTCATTGTTACTTAATATTGATCAGAGTTCCCTGTACTATATAGTAGGTCCTTGTTGGTTATCCATTTTAAATATAGCAGTGTGTACATGTCAATCACAAACTCCCTAACTATCCCTCCCCCCGCCACCTTTCCCCCGGTAACCGTAAATTCCTTCTCTAAATCTGTGAGTCTGGTTCTGTTTTGTAAATAAGTTCATTTGTATGCTTTTCTCTTAGATTCCACATATAAGTGATATCATATGATATTTGTCTTTGTCGTTTGACTTACTTCACTCGGTATGACAATCTCTAGGTCCATCCATGTTGCTGCAAATGACATTATTTCATTCTTTTTAATGGCTGAGTATATTCCATGGTGTGTATGAACAACATCTTCTTTATCCATTCATCTGTCAATGGAAATTTAGGTTGCTTCCACATCCTGGCTCTTGTAAACTCTGCGGCAGTGAACATTGGGGTGCATGTATCTTTTCAGACCATGTTTTTCTCTGGATATATGCCCAGGGGTTGGATTACAGGATCATATGGTAGCTCTACTTTTAGTTTTTTAAGGAACCTCTGTACTGTTCTCCATTGTGGCTGTACCAATTTACATTCCCACCAACAATGCAAGAGGGTTCCCTTTTCTCCACACCTTCTCCAGCATTTATTGTTTGTAGATTTTTTGATGATGGCCATTCTGACTGGTGTGAGGTGATAGCTCATTGTAGTTTTGATTTTCATTTCTCTAATAATTAGCTATGTTGAACATCTTTTCTTGTCCTCTTGGCCATCTGTATGTCTTTGGAGAAATATCTATTTAGGTCTTCAGCCCATTTTTTTTTTTTTCTTTTTTTGTGGTTCGTGGGCCTCTCACTGTTGTGGCCTCTCCCATTGCGGAGCATAGGCTCCAGACGCGCAGGCCCAGCGGCCATGGCTCACGGGCCCAGCCACTCCGTGGCATGTGGGATCCTCCTGGACCAGAACACGAACCCGCGTCCCCTGCACCGGCAGGTGGACTCTCAACCACTGCACCACCAGGGAAGCCCCCTCAGCCTATTTTTTGATTGGGTTGTTTGTTTTTATGATATTGAGCCACATGGGCTGTTTGTTAATTTTGGAGACTAATCCCTTGTCAGTCGCATTGTTTGCAAATATTTTCTCCCATTCTGTGGGTTGTCTTTTCGTTTTGTTTATGGTTTCCTTTGCTGTGCAAAAGCTTTTGAGTTTAATTAGGTCCCATTTGTTTATTTTTATTTTATTTTAATTGCTCTGGAAGACAGATCAAAGAAGATTTTGCTGCGATTTATGTCAGAGAGTGTTCCGCCTATGTTTTTCTTTAAGAGTTTTGTAGTGTCTGGTCTTACATTTAGGTCTTTAATCCATTTTGAGTTTAGTTTTGTGTATGGTGTTAAAGAATGTTCTAATTTCATTTTTTTGCATGTAGCTGTACAGTTTTTCCAACACCATATATTGAAGGGACTGTCTTTTCTACATTGTATTGTCTTGCCCCCTTGGTCATAGATTAATTGACCATAGGTGTGTGGGCTTATTTCTGGGCTTTCTATCCTGTTCCACTAATCTATATTTCTTTTTTTTTTTTCTGCCAGTACCATACTGTTTTGATGACTATAGCTTTGTAGTATAGTCAGGGAGCCTGAGTCCTCCAACTCATTTTCCTTTCTCTAGATTGCTTGGACTATTCAGCATCTTTTCTGTCGCCATACAAATTTTAAGATTTTTGACCTAGTTCTGTGAAAAATGCCATTGGTAATTTCATAGTAGATTGCCTTGGGTGGTATAGTCATTTTAACAATATCGATTCTTTTAATCCAAGAGCATGGTATATTTTTCCATCCATTTGTGTTGTCTTCGATTTTTTTCATCAGTATCAGTATCTTATTGTATTCTGAGTACAGATCCTTTGCCTCCTTTGGTAGGTTTATCCTGGATATTTTATTCTTTTTGTTGCAATGGTAAATGGGACTGTTTCCTTAAGTTCTCTTTCTCATCTTTCATTGTCAGTGTATAGGAATGCAAGAGATTTCTCTGTATTAATTTTATATCCTGCAACTTTACTAAATTCATTGATTAGCTCTAGTAGTTTTCTGGTAGCATCTTTAGGATTTTCTATGTATAGTATTATATCATCTGCAAACAGTGACAGTTTTACTTCTTCTTTTCCAATTTGGATTCCTTTTATTTATATTTCTTTTCTGATTGACATAGCTAGGACTTCCAAAACTATACTGAACAATAGTGGTATGAGTGCACATCCTTGTCTTGTTCCTGATCATAGAGGAAATGCTTTCAGTTTTTCACCATTGAGAATAATGTTTGCTGTGGGTTTGTTGTATATAGCCTTTATTATATTGAGGTAGGTTCCCTCTATGCACACTTTCCGAAGAGTTTTTACCATAAATCGTTGTTGAATTTTGTCAAAAGCTTTTTCTGCATCTATTGAGACAATCATATGGTTTTTAGTCTTCAATTTGTTGATTTGGAGTATTACACTGATTGATTTGCAGATACTGAAAAATCCTTGCATCCCTGGATAAATCCCACTTGATCATGGTGTCTGATCCTTTTAATGTGCTGTTGGATTCTGTTTGCTAGTATTTTGTTGAGGATGTTTGCATCTATATTCATCAGTGATATTGGCCTGTAATGTTCTTTTTTTGTGATATCTTTGTCTGGTTTTGGTATCAGCGTGATGGTGGCCTTGTTGAATGAGATTGGGAGTCTTTCTTCCTCTGAAAATTTTTGGAAAAGTTTCAGAAGAGTAGGTGTTAACTCTTCTCTAAATGTTTGATAGAATTTGCCTGTGAAGTCATCTGGTCCTGGAGTTTTGTTTGTTGGGAGTATTTAAATCACAGTTTCAATTTTAGGACCTATGATTGGTCTGTTCGTATTTTCTATTTCTTCCTGATTCAGTCTTGGGAGATTGTACATTTCTAAGAATTTGTCCATTTCTTCCAGCTTGCCCATTTTATTGGCATAGAGTTGCTTTTAGTAGTCTCCTTGATCTCAGTGATCCTTTGTATTTCTGTGGTGTCCACTGTAATTTCTCCTTTTTCATTTCTAATTTTATTGATTTGAGTCCTCTCCCTTTTTTCTTGATGAATCTTGATAAATGTTTATCACTTCTGTTTGTCTATTCAAAGAAGCAGCTTTTAGTTTCATTGATCTTTGGAATTGTTTTCTTCATCTCTGTTTCATTTACTTCTGCTCTGATCTTTATGAGTTATTTCATTCTACTAAGTTTAGGTTTTGTTTGTGCTTCTTTCTCTAGTTGCTTTAGGTGTAAGGTTATGTTCTTTTTTTTTTTTTTTTTTTGGCGGTACATGGACCTCTTAACGGTTGTGGCCTCTCCCACTATGGAGCAGAGGCTCCAGACACGCAGGTTCAGCAACCATGGCTCATGGGCCCAGCCGCTCCACGGCATGTGGGATCCTCCTGGACCGGTGCACAAACCCGTGTCCCCTGCATAGGCAGGTGGACTGTCAACCACTGTGCCACCAGGGAAGCCCAGGTTAGGTTCTTTATTTGAGATTTTTCTTCTTTCCTGAGGTAAGATTGTATTGCTATAAACTTCAGTCTTAGAACTGCTTTTGCTGCATCCCATAGGTTTTGGATCATTGTGCTTTCATTTTCACTTGTCTATAGGTATTTTTAAATTTGCTCTTTGATTTCTTTAGTGATCTAAAGATCTTTAGTGATTTGTTTTAGTAGAATATTGTTTAGCCGCCCTGTGTTTTTACAGTTTTTTTCTTGTTGTTGATTTCTGATCTCATAGCACTGTGCTCAGAAAAGATGCTTGATATGATTTCAGTTTTCTCAAATTTACCGAGGCTTGCTCTGTGACCCAACATGTGGTGAATCCTGGAGAATGTTCCATGTGCACATGAGAAGAATGTGTATTCTGCTACTTTTGGATGGAATGTTCTGTAAATATCAATTAAGTTCATCTGGTCTAATGTGTCATTTAAGGCCTGTGTTTCCTTATTGATTTTCTGTCAGGATTATCTGTCCATTGCTATAAGTGGGGTGTTAAAGTCCCCCATTATTATTGTGTTACTGTTGATTTCTCTCTTTATGGCTGTTAGTATTTACCTTATATATTGAGGTGCTCCTATGTTGGGTACACATATATTTACAGTTGTTATATCTTCTTCTGGGATTGATCCCTTGCTCATTATGTATGTCCTTCCTTGTCTCTTGTAATAGTCTTTAAAGTCTACTTTGTCTGATATGGGTATTGCTACTCCAGCTTTCTTTTGATTTCCTTTTGCATGGATTATGCTTTTCTGTCACCTCACTTTCTATGTGTCCCTAGATCTGAAGTGGGTCTCTTGTAAACAGCATATATATAAGTGTCTCATTTTTGTATCCATTCAACCAGTCTGTGTCTTTTGGTTGGAGCATTTAATCCATTTACGTTTAAGGTAATTATCAGTATGTTCTTATTGACATTTTGTTACTTGTCTTGGATTTGTTTTTGTAGGTTTGTTTTCTTCCCTTCCTCTTTTGTTCTCTTCTCTTGTGATTTGATGACTAACTTTAGTGTTATGTTTGCATTGCTTTTTCTTTTTTTGTGTGTGTATGTACGTAGATATTCAATTTGCATTTACCATGAGGTTTTGATATAGCAGTCTGTATATAAACAAGATTGTTTTTAGTTGCTGGTCTTTTAATTTCAAATGCATTTCCAATATTCTGCATTCATGCTCTCCTCTTCTCATAATTGCTCATTTTGTTATCATATTTGTATGTGGTTGATTTCCTACCTTTACTGTATGTTTGCCTTTACTGGTGGGCTTTTTCATTGTAATTTTCTTGTTTCTAGTTGTGGTCTTTCCTTTTCCACTTAGGGAAGTTCCTTTAACATTTGTTTCAAAGCTGGTTTGGTGGTGCTGAATTCTCTTAGGTTTTGTTTGTCTGTAAAGCTTTTGATTTCTCCATCAAACCTGAATGAGAGCTTTGCTCAATAGAGTATTCTTGGTTGTAGGTTTTCCCTTTGGACACTTTCAGTATATCATGCTTCTGGCCTGCAAAGTTTCTGCTGAGAAATCAGCTGATAACCATATGGGAATTCCCTTGTATGTTATATTTTGCTTTTCTCTCATTGCTTTTAATATTTTTCTTTGTCTTTAATTTTTGTCAGTTTGATTACTGTGTGTTTTGGCATGTTCCTCCTTGGGTTTATCCTGCCTGGTACTGTCTGTGCTTCCTGGACTTGGGTGAGTGTTTCCCTTTCCATGTTAGGGAAGTTTTGATCTATTATCTTTTCAAATATTTTCTCAAGTCCTTTCTTTCTCTCTGTTATCATTCTGAGACTCCTATAATGTGAATGTTCATGCATTTAATGTTTCCCAGAGGTCTCTTACACTGTCTTTATTTCTTTTCATTCTTTTTTCTGTGTTCTGTTCTGCAGCAGTGATTTCCACCTTTTTGTCTTCCAGGTCACTTATCCGTTCTTCTGCCTCACTTATTTTGCAATTGATTCCTTCTAGTATATTTTTCATTTCAGTTATTGTATTGTTCATCTCTGTTTATTTGTTCTTTAGTTCTTTCAGGTCTATGTTAAACATTTCTTGCATCTTCTTGATCCTTGCCTCAGTTATTTTTCTGAGCTCTTGGATCATCTTCACTATCATTCTGAATTCTTTTTCCTTAGTTTGGCTATCTCTAGTTCACTTAGTTGTTCTTCTGGGGTTTCATCTTGTTCCTTCATCTGGGACATATTCCTCTGCTGTCTCATTTTGTCTAAGTTTCTGTGATTGCTGTTTCTCTTCCGCAGGCTACCGGATTGTTGTTCTTGCTTCTGCTATCTTCCGTCTGGTCAATGAGGCTAAGAGGCTTGTGCAGGCTTCCTGATGGGAGGGTCTGGTTCCTGCCCAGTGGTGGGTAGAGTTGGTCTTGTCCCTCTGGTGGTCAGGGCCATGCTCAGGGAGACTGTAAGCCACTTGTCTGCAGATGGGTGCAGCTGTGTTCCTGCCCTGTTTGTTGTTTGTCCTGAGGTCACCCAGCACTGGAGCCGACAGGCTGTTTGGTGGGGCTAATGGTGGGCTACAGGGGTGCTCACGCCAGTGAGTACTCCCCAGAATTGCTGCTGCCAGTTTCTTTGTCCCCACAGTGAGCCACAGCCACCCCACCCCCTGCAGGAGATCCTCCAGTACTAGGCAGGTAGGTCTGGCTCAGTCTCTTATGGGTCACTGCTTTTTTCCCCTGGGTCCTTGTGTTCATGAGACTTTGTGTGCACCCTCCAAGAGTTGAGTTTCTGCTTCCCCCAGTCCTGTGGAATTCCTGTGATCAAACCCCACTGGCCTTCAAAGCAAGATTCTCAGGGGACTCCTCCTATTGTCAGGCCCCCAGGCTGACAATCACTCCTGTGGGATAATTTCTGTGGTTTAATTGTTTTCCAGTTTGTGGGTTGCCCACCTGGCAGGCCTGGGGTTTAATTTTTATCGCACTTGTACCACTCCTACCATCTCGTTGTGGTTTCTTCTTTGTCTTTGGATGTAGGGTATCTTTTTTGGTAGGTTCCAGCATTTTTTTGTCGAAGATTGTTCCGCAGTTAGTTGTGATTTTGGTGTTTTCATAAGAAGGGGGTGAGCTCACGTCCTTCTACTTTGCCATCCTGAGCTCATCCGTGTTTAATATTTTTGGTTTTATATGATTATATTTATATAGAGGACAGGTTTGTTCAAACAGTATATTGCATAGTTATACAAATAATTTATAGCATCATAAAAAAATCTAAAAGTAAAAATGTATCAACAGTTACCTTCACTGACAGGTAATGTGATTTACAATAAATAGTACCATGTTTTCATTTCTTTATAGCACTATGTTCTCTTTTTAATTTCAAAGAAGTACAGGAGATAGCATTTATGGCACTGGAAACTCAGGTGTAGAATTATACTTTATACTTTATTTACTCTACATCAAAGGACTTAAATTTATTTACTACAAATCAAAGACACTTGGCAAATATCTTAGAATTTCCATGTGGTTTTTGACTAAGGAATATTAAGAATCAATTTGAATTATGAATATTTCATTTTACCTATTCTGACATTTATTGTAATATATTATTTTAAAAGATTGGTTGGATTAGTTATTTCAGATTTCTTAAGATATCAAAGAATTAGACATGATTTTGTGATAACTAATAGAAAAAGCAATGACCTTTCAGCAGCTCTTTTAACGTGTCTCAGCCTCAGCCCTCATCTATGAAATGGGAAAAACTATACTGACCTACTTAGCTCAGAAGATGTGTAAAAGTCAAATAAACTGATGTATATATAAGGAAGTTACATAAAAGCACCATATTAATACAGGTAAGATTATTGTTATGTAGGTTGCCATAATTTTTCTAAACTGCTCTGTAGTATAAGGTTTTCTTGGACATACTCTAAACCAAGATCTTTTCAGCTCAATCTCATCATTACCACAACAGAGACTATATCATATGTCAAACAAGGAAATCTTAAAGTATTCCTAAATAGGGAGGTAACTCAGTAGTGAAAATTAAGGGGGGGAAATGTATGAAAACTGAGGGGAAAGAGCTGGCAGCAACGGGAGAGTGAATGGTACAAAGGTGGATCCAGAAGCAAGAGCTTCAAATGAAAATGTGTCTTCTGCCAGAATTGTTCCCAATGTAAGTTTATAATAATCCTGGAAATGACTGAATTTTATGAACCAAAGCAGATAATTGAAACAGGTGTCTGGCATTAGGAGAGATGAAAATGGTTTCTCTTCTTTCTGCTATCAAGATGAGGGAGACATAATAGAAATGCATATTGACTCCAAGGGGACCACCATGCCAGCTCTATGTAGCAGATGGAATTGTGCAAGGCATCCTAAATGATTAAAAGTGAAAAAGAGTCAAAATTAGGATGCATGATACACAATAAAATAAAATAACTTTTTCCTCTTGGATGTACATTATCTTTCACAGATGTTGAGACCAGTGTCTATGTTTCCATTTGCTAATTAACACTAAAATAGAATGTATGGTAAATGGAGACTTAGTATGAATACTTTTTGATTGGTTAAACGTGAAATGGATGCAAATGATATGAAAGATAGCTGAGTACATGATGTTTTCTGCATCAGATGATGATGGTGAGAGTCTGGAGACATTGTCTAAAATGACACAAAAAACATGAGTTAACTTATGGTCAGAAGTGAAAATTCATTTAAAATCTTCTGGAGTGGGCTTCCCTGGTGGCGCAGTGGTTGAGAGTCTGCCTGCCGATGCAGGGGACAAGGGTTTGTGCCCCGGTCCAGGAAGATCCCACATGCCACGGAGTGGCTGGGCCCGTGAGCCATGGCTGCTGAGCCTGTGTGTCTGGAGCCTGTGCTCTGCAATGGGAGAGGCCACAACAGTGAGAGGCCCGCGTACCGCAAAAAAAAAAAAAAAAAAAAAAAAATCTGGAGTTTTAAAAGGTTACTGAAAATTAAACATATTGAGTAATATATCACTATCTCCTAATAGATTTCTAATAAAAGGCATTGCAATAACTATTTAAATTCATCACTGATGTCAGTATAGCCAAACATTAATGCTAAGCACAAGATCTAAGAAATAATGTTGAATAATATTTTCCCAGTACATTAGTTTCATTGTATTTAAAAGATAAACATGTTTTTTTGTTTGTTTGTTTGTTTTTTAACCAAGGACTCTATAATGTATTTAAATAGTTTTTTTTTTTTTTGTCTTGACCCAGTTTTGAAGTCCTGACTAGGAGCCAGTCAATTCTTCTTGAGCAGCTGAAATCCACACTCCCTTATCAGGCTCTCACACTGGGGGGCACTATGCACCTGCCCTAATTGCCCAATGCCAGGTACCAGAAAACGAGAGCACTCCTCTGTTCCCCAGAGCCTGCAAAATTATTCAAATTAGTTCATCTATAGGGAGCCCTGGAAACCTAGCTAACCCCATCCCTCTTTTTTAACAATGAAGTCAATATTTAATTTTTATTGAAGTATAGTTAATTTACAATGCTGTGTTAGTTTCATGTGTAAAGCAAAGTGATTCAGATATTATGTATATATATCTTATTCTTTTCCAGATTCTTTTCCATTATCAGTTATTACAGGATATTGAGTATAGTTCCCTGTGCTATACGGTAGATCCTGGTTGCTTCTCTATTTTATATATAGTAGTGTGTATCTGTTAATCTCAAACTCCTAATTCATTTCTCCCTCCCACGCCCACTATCCCCTTTGGTAACCATAAGTCCCTCTTACTGTATGTAAGCTTCGCCCTGGAGCTCCAAACTTCTGTTGCTCAGTTCTCAGGTGCAAGTGCCTTTGTGGCCTTCCTTGGCAGCCTTCTTTTGTTTGGAGATGTATAACAGACAGTTCTCCCTTTGACCTATCTTAGTGTCATTTTGTTGTGTTCACTATCAAAAGAATCTTTAAATCTTATAGAACAGATAGGTGGATACTAAGTTGTTGAAACATGTACAGCATCTTCAAGCATCTCTTGATCCACATGGGAACCAAATGGTGTAGCATCTGATAATGATAAATAGCTACCATCTATTAAACACTATTATATGCAAGGAATGTGACATGGATCATCTTTATTTCTTAAAATAAACTTGAAATTTTGACACTATTATAATTCTATTTTACAGACCAATTAAAAGCCCATTGTAATTGTTAAGAGGTGGGGGCGGGGAGAGAGAGAGAGAGAGAGAAAGAGAGAGAGAATGAGAATGAGAGAGTGAGTGAGTCAGCCACCTAAACATTGAGAAAGACATTTGGAAATTAGCTGGGGAGATTTTGGAGAAGACTGTATGATGATGGAGTAGATACATGTATGTAATTATCAAAACCCATTTTATTTTCCTTCCGGACACACAGATGCCTAAATTTTGTAACTGCCATGCAATTAGGTATAGTCATGCACAGAGAGAGATCTAATTAATAAAATTATGGCAGAAAACTTGCATGTTGTTCTACACTTGGTCCACAAAAGCCACTGAAGAAAAAATCTCTATACTTTCTACCTCTGTTGACTTCCTGTATGGAGATGACTCTCATAGTGACTTTGGGAGCCAAAAGTTAAAGTTGGAGACAAAAGATATAAGGAATCTACATTTCTGAGTCAATATTGCAGAAGGGCTACCAGCCAGGAGGAATATCTGTTTTTTACTGTGATGAGAGTGAGAAATAAATTGTATTAAATTAGGCTATCAAGTTTGAGGAGTTTACCAATTATGTCAACTAGCTTATAAACTGACACCCTTATTATGATAAATGATTTCCAGTAGTTTGGCTTTGTGACCAGAGATTGTGGTTGGGCTACAAATCAAAATGGGAAATGCTGGAAGAAACAGAGTTTTGATACATTTGGGTGAAGGTAATGGTTTTAGTTTTGGACTTGTGGAGATTAGAAATGCGTGCAATGTCTAAGTAGAGGTCCTGGAAGGCAGTTGTATGTATGCTGGTGGAACAAATGTAAGACAGTTCTGCAAAGGAGATTTTGATTTGAGTATCAGTAACACTAAGTCCACATTTCAGCAAGACAGATAGAATATAAAATGACCTAAAGAGATTAATGTGAGATCAAAGCCAAAAAAACAATCTGAGGTACCATCAAGAGCAATAGTAATAAACTGGTTAATTTACTTTAAAAATAGTCTCTACCTTGATTATATTTAAGCAACAACAAAATAAACAAGTTTTATGAACTCAAAGGTGCAAGGAATGAAGTTAAATGGAATAGCAATAAAGGAATGGGATTTCTATTATAATAAAAGAATCCTTTCCATTATGTAAGAGATAACCATATTTGGGGAAAAGTAATGATGAGCATTGTCCACATTAAAATTTTAAATAGTGATCATGGGAGATTGTATTCTGGTCAGAGATTAGTAGGTTTGCAAATACACGTAATTCTAGTAACTGGCTCATATGCTCTGAAACAAAACTAGATGGCACATTTACATCCTGTCTATATAAATGCTTATTCAACCCAAGTGGAAACCGCTCTTTTAAATGTATTGTCCTATGTTTATACTCAGAGAAAATATATTTTTATTTTTATATTTTTGGGTGAAAAAAGTTAAAAAAATTATTTTATAAAAATTTTATTTTATATTGGAGTTGATTTACAATGTTGTGTTAGTTTCAGTTATACAGCAAAGTGATTCAGTTATACATATACATATACCTATTCTTTTTCAAATTCTTTTCCCATTTAGTTTATTACAGAACATTGAGTTCCCTGTGCTATACAGTAGATCCTTGTTGGTTATCTGTTTTAAATATGTACTGTGTATATGTTAATCCCAAACTCATAATTTATCCCTACTCCCAACCTTTCCCCTTTGGTAACCATAATTTTTTTTTCTAAGTCTGTGAGTCTGTTTCTGTTTTATAAGTAAGTTCATTTGGATCATTTTTTTTAGATTCTGCGTATAAGCAATATCATATTTGTCTTTCTCTGTCTGACTTACTTTCACTTAGTATGATAATCTCTAGGTCCATCCAAGTAGCTGCAACTGGCATTTCATTCTTTTTTATGGCTGAGTAATATTCCATTGTATATATGTACCACATCTTCTTTATTCAACTATTGATAGACATTTAGGTTGCTTCCATGTCTTAGATATTGTAAATAGGGCAGCAGTAAACACTGGGGTGCATATATCTTTTCAAATTATGGTTTTCTCTGGATATATGCCCAGGAGTGGGATTGTGGGATCATGTGGTAGCTCTATTTTTACTTTTTTAAGGAACTTCCACTATTCTCCATAGTGGCTGTCCCAATTTACATTCTTACCAACAGTGTAGGAGGGTTCCCTTTTCTCCAAACTCTGTCCAGCATTTATTGTTTGTAGACTTTTTGATGATAGCCATTCTGACTGGTGTGAGGTGATACCTCATTGTAGTTTTGATTTGCATTTCTCTAATAATTAGCTATGTTGAACATCTTTTCATATGCTTCTTGGACATCTGTATGTCTTTTTTGGAGAAATGTCTATTTAAGTCTTCTGCCCATTTTTTGATTGGGTTGTTGTTGGGTTTTTTTTGATATTGAGCTGCATGAGCTGTGTTTATATTTTGGAGATTAATCCCTTTTTAATTATAAAAAACAAACAGATTCAAACAAAGTCACTCTGATAAGAATTGCATGGCAAACTCATTAGAGGATCGTATCTCTATTTTCAAGATGATTACCATTACTATTTTGTAAAACTGACAATATGATACACTTCATTTTGACACTTAAAATTGAAAGTGACCTCAGGAAAATAATGAATCACAAATGTTATTCTTAAGTGTTAATGAGTCAAGCAATGGTTTATATTTGACCAACAATCCAACTTCTAAAACATCTATAGAAAGAATTTATCTTAATGCCACAATCAACAAAAGGGACATCTACATATTTATTGTATCATTCATTCATCTATGCTATTAACAATAACGATATACTCTTATTCTCTTAGTTTAAATACCGGAGAACATATGTTCCCACACAGTTCCTGAAACCTAGTGAGAGTTCACAAAATATTTGTTAAGTAAATTAATATATGACAAAGTATAAAAGAACTTTTGTGTCTTTGTACCCCATAATCCAGTTCTTATTTACCTTACTTCTGAATTTCTTCTTCCTATTAGTCCCCAGAATTCTCATCTATAGCAGATATTACTGCTTTCCTAGGTTCTAAATCAAAAGATATCTGAGGAACATCTCTTAGCTTACTTTGATTACAAAGTGTGTTTTATTAGTCAAAGACAAATCCAGGGTATCTCTTCTGGTAGGAATTTTAAAAAATGATGCAATGACATGCAGCTTTAAGAATAACATTGGAAACGTAAAAATTGAAACTCCTCTTTGAAAGGAAGGTGTCAAGAGATTATAAAGACAAATATGCTTTCCTTTTCAAAGAGTTGCACTTTGAAAAGGAGAGGAAAAGAGAAGTTTTTAACATCGTGGCTTTTTTGGTATCACTTCTTCACTGGTAAAAAAAATATAGCTCAAAATATAATTGGTAAGTGCTGAAAAATGGCAAGCCATAAAATTTGGGGTAGTTTTATTTTCAAATGCCTGGGGAAGACATGGGATTTGGCAAGCAATTGCTAATTCTTTTGAGTTTTTATTCTGGTGGCTAAACAGGACACAATGAAGATGAAATAAAGAGGCTGATAATAATACACATCCTTTGACAATGATACACATTCCTATTTCAAATACTGTGTAATCAACATTTGAAGTGGCAGAATACACATCTGGGTCTCACTTTTAGGCATTTTTCCAAGCATAGAATTGTTCATAGTATTTGATTCATTTACAATATTTAAGAATAAGTGTATGATTACAGTAGAATTTAAACATCAACATGTTAGTTTATATCTCAAATGTAAGACAAAGAGTAAGAATATTTTCCTGAAAAATCAAAGCATTTTTCTCCCCATTCTATGGAATGTCTCTGTTCATGTTCTGCTGTGGCAGTGCCAGTCCTTATAGTTGTGTAGTGTTCCCAATAGCTGAAATTTTTAAGTGACTTGATTTTCTAAAACTTGTTTCAGTAAGGTTTATGACTTAGAATATATTTACATGATACACAAATTCACGAAATCCGCCAAATTTCATTTTTGTAGACAATTTCAGGCAACTTTCTAATCAGCCACCTTTGACTGGTTTTCACGGCCATCACCAAGTACCATACAAGTTACCTTACATCAAGGTAAAGCCTTATTTTGGAGATGTATCTTTAAAAAAAAACTTCACAGAATATGAATCATCATAAACTGAACTTTGTTGTCCTGATTGTCAAACAAAAATTGATTCAAAACATCACAGACAGGGACTTTCCTGGTGGCACAGTGGTTAAGAATCCACCTGCCAATGCAGGCGACACGGGTTCAAGCCCTGGTCCGGGAAGATCCCACATGCTGTGGAGCAACTAAGCCTGTGTGCCACAACTACTGAGCCTGTGCTCTAGAGCCCATGAGCCACAACTACTGAGCACACGTGCCACAGCTACTGAAGCCTGCGCACCTAGAGCCCGTGCTCCGCAACAAGAGAAGCCACCAGAATAAGCCCACACACCACAACTAGAGAAAGCCCACGAGCAGCAATGAAGACCCAACACAGCCAAAACTAAATAAATAAAATAAATAAATTTATTTTTAAAAAATCACAAACATTGACAGTTTAAAAAAAGTCATACTACTTGAGATATATAAAAGACCTCAGTAAAGAGAAACATATGAGTGAAAACGTTTCTTGTTCAAAGAATTTCATTTCCTAGACATAAAAGACCCTCTCATTTTTCTCCAAATGAATGCCAGTTCTAGTATATTTTATGAGTACCTTTATTAATGTTAGTGGGTCCTAATGAAGTGACCCTAATATGGGAATCCCTCAAAACATTTACTAGACCCTCCAGGAAGCTGTGTCAGCCCAGAATTGGAAATACTCCAAGACCATTACTTAATAACTCTTTGGGGAGATTTATTTAAAGGAATTTCATCTGAATAAGTAAATCCATCATTATTTTTAATGATTATTTTAAAAAACTGGGATGAAGTGAGAGAGTGTCATTGACATATATACACTACCAAAAGTAAAATAGATAGCTAGTGGGAAGCAGCCGCATAGCACAGGGAGATCAGCTCGGTGCTTTGTGACCACCTAGAGGGGTGGGATAGGAAGGGTGGGAGGGAGACGAAAGAGGGAGGTGATATGGGGATATATGTAAGCATATGGCTGATTCACTTTGTTATACAGCAAAAACTAACACAACACTGTAAAGCAATTATACTCCAATAAACATGTTTAAAAAAAATAATAAAATAGCATTCTTCCATGTCAGTGTTTCCCCATCTTGAACGGATCTTAGTCATTCTCTCAGGATGGATTGGGTTCTAGCAACTTCTCTAAACACCTGGGAGGAGTAAGCCCTGGCTCCTTGCCATTGTTACAGAAACATTTATCTCCTGTCCACCTAATTAATGAGTCCTTATCCAGAGATCCCAATGTGATAGAAGGTGTTAAATGACTGTGGACCACCCCATGTGAAATAATGTCTACAATAGTCATCATGGGGCACAGTGTGCAAGTAAAACAGAAAAAAAATTGTTTCACCAAAGAAGCTGTCATCTTGAATTAACATAATGTAAAATGGCAGAGCACAGATGGTTCAGTGTTTTTTTAATACTTAAACCTACAAACATAACACTGGGTCCTGGTGTTCGTGTTGTGGCAGTGACTTCAAGTCAACTGGGAAAGAGTGCTTGGAAAGACTGTTCAGAAGAAAAAGTATCCATCACTGTACTTTTTGTAACTCTGAAGACCTGTTCACGATTTAATTATGGATCTATCTACTACTGCTACCAGGGGCAGGTAGCTCCCTGTCAGTTCTGTGTCCCAGACTGACATAGGGCTTTTTGCTCCCCTTGTTACCCTATTCTCATCACTTCTGTCTGCTCCAAAACTACAGCTAAAAAATGAAAAGAGCACTTATTTCCACTGTTTTTTTTTTCTTTCTTGTCATTGGATTCTACTGTGATTCCAATCCTGCAACAGTGCTTTGACTTTAGCCACTATTTTGAAATTGCTGGCCTTTACACCTTTCCAGGATACAACCAACAAAAGTTGAGGGATATCCTCCTGCAGCGATGAAGATGCACCACTCAGATCTCCTACTATGGGGAGCATGACTGATGAAGGATCCCAGCTGCTGTGGTTTGAATCTACCACCAAGTTCACACAGAGGCCACACTTCCTATGGGTTAATGTCAGATGACAACTGAGCCAGGCAAGGATACTGAGGCAGGTCCCTTTCTACGGGTTATAGGACTACATGGAAGGCAATAAGTTTCCATAAAGGCAGAGGGCAGCAGATGATGTCTGAGATTTGCAAGCAATCTGCACAGAACACCAATAAAAGGCCAAAGTTGAATATTGTGCCTTTCTTTCAGGTTCTGTTAAACAACTTAAGGGAATTAAATAGTTACTTTTATTCAAGTGATGTGAGAAATCATTTTTTTCAAGAGAGACTTGCCTAATTCTGGTTTAGAGTTATTTACATTCATGTATTCAGCACCTAATATTTTGCTAAGGAAAGACCAGTGTCCAATAAATGGTTTTTTTAACAAATAAATATGTATTGTATTAACTGATATCAAATTTTTTATCATCCACTTTCAGTGATAAATGAACATCGGCATTGTATATAGCAGATCACATGTTATGCAGAAAATGAGGTAGTCAGGGTTTCATTTTTATAGAAAACGTATATAGAAAAAATAGATAAAAATGAGCAATTCATAGAAGAAATAATTATATTTAGTAAGCACATAGAAAGGTCCCAGTTTTAGTAATAATATAAGGAATATAAATAAATATATAAAAGATACATTTGAGATATTTATCACCTATCAGTTTAGCAAAAGTGAAAAAAGATCAATGCACAGTTTGGAAGATATAGAGAAGTAGGCCATTTTATACATTTCTGAAGTCATACTACCTCTTTTAGGAGGGTCATTTGACAATATCAAAATTTCAGCTATGCTTTGCTTTACATACAGAGCAAGTCTTAAAATAAAAATATATGTGATTTAAATTGATAATAATTAGATAATTTGTATACCAGCCATTAAATGGAACACAGTATAACTTGTCAAAAAATTAATTAGATATCCATGTACTTATGGAAAAAATCATATGTTGTACATCAGTACATAAATATCTTCTTAATTTTTAAAAAATGTGTCTTGTGTGTGCATGTGCGTGTGTCTGTGTATATGTTTAGTCATGGTTTTTTAAAAGATTCTGGGAACCATTATTTATAGCATAACCTATATTATTTGGTTTTAAAATAATAATATGCATACTTGTGTGACAATAATGAAAGTCAGGAAAGATATGAATCACATTATTAACAGTGATTTACTTTAGGCAGAGAAGATTATGGAGGATTTTCATCTTGTATTCTATAAGATTCTGTATTATTGGAATGTGTTGGTAATAAGCATGAATCACTTTCATAATCAGGAAAGTAGAACCATTAATTCTAAATTCATTATAATTATGTAATATTTTACTTTTTTTTTTTTTTGCGGTATGTGGGCCTCTCACTGTTGTGGCCTCTCCCGTTGCGGAGCACAGGCTCCGGACGCGCAGACTCAGTGGCCATGGCTCATGGGCCCAGCCGCTCTGCGGCATGTGGGATCTTCCCAGACCAGGACAGGAACCCGTGTCCCCTGCATCAGCAGGCGGACTCTCACTGCACCACCAGGGAAGCCCTTCACTTCCCTTTTAATGATTACGACAATTTCATTGCCAACTACCATTCCAGTTTACACAGGGATACCTCAGAAGACCTCAGGGGTCCTGTTGATAATCATCCAATCTGAAGGCAGAGATAAATGATCCATTGTGTTTCATTGAAGAGTTCTAATGCAGGAGCTGACAGGCTGTGGGAATTCCTGAGCTATTAGGTCATTTCACAGAGAAAGTGCTATACTCCTTTGTGCGTCTGTTTCCCTCTACAAAAATGATGATTCATACGTAATTGAAGGAATGTCATTTCAACACTATGGCTAGAATTTTGAAAGTCTCAAACAGCTTGTATTTTTTCATTAGACTATAATTCTTTCTTTTTTAAAAAATGTATGGGTGTGGGGGAGGGATGAGTATTTTGGCTTTTCCTCTCACGAATGTTCATGAACAGAGCTGCTCTCTGCTTCCCATACCAGATGGAGGAGTAGCAACATACTGAAGTTATTGACAAAGAGGAAAGAAGAGGATTGTAAATCATTCCAAAGTGGCACATCAGGGGGATCCGTGGGGAATTAGCCAAGAACACATTGTAGGAGAAGAGGGAACTAGGATACTTATAAGTTGTTTTTATTTAGCAGATTTTTTTAAAGGCAGATATTCAAAAGGGAATGTGTCAGTCTGGTTGATCTTATGAGGAACTATTCAAACTGAGCTGTGTCCTTTTAATAATTATGAAACCTAGACAAAAAGTATATACATGTGAAAATTGCTGTGTTAAAACTGGATTCACTATTGTCATACTTCTTACCAGTACAACAATATAGTATACTTCTCATCACAAAGAATGAAACAACTATTGACAGCATTACAAGGGAAGTGACTTGCTATGTATAGTGTGATGAAGAAAACGTGTTTGCCTTACTTTATTTTAAAATTGACCTCTTTTTTAAAAGAATCATATATTTTTTTTATCACTGGCCAATAGGGTATTCCCAAATAATTGTCTAAACTGTATCATGAGAGATGATAAGATACACAGCCAGTATTATCAGTTAATGTAGCTGTAGGTACCCTGTAAAAAAAGAAACTGGTTAGGGTAATTGCCAAAATTCTCATTTTGAGAATGAGCTACCTGGAGTTCAAAAAAGCTAAGGAATATGCCCAGGTTCACGTAGCTAATAAATAGTATATCTGGGACTTAAATCTATATCTTTTTTATTCTAATGCCTATGTGTTTTACAACCATGATCCTTTGCCTTTCCTATGGAACTAGTAAAATTCACTTTTTCTGTAATGTTGCAAACGTGCTTTCATTAGAGAGATATTACATTATCACTTATATCTTTTCGTCTTTTGAGACTTTTTTTTTTTTTTTTTTTTTGCGGTATGTGGGCCTCTCACTGTTGTGGCCTCTCCCGTTGCGGAGCACAGGCTCCGGACGTGCAGGCTCAGCAGCCATGGCTCACGGTCCCAGCCGCTCCACGGCACGTGGGATCTTCCCGGACCGGGGCACAAACCCTTGTACCCTGCATCGGCAGGCAGACTCTCAACCACTGCGCCACCAGGGAAGCCCTTGAGACGTTTTAAAATTAGTTTTTCTACTGTTACTTTAAGATATTTACTTATTTATCCTCTTTGTGCCAAAATGGATTTAAATCAACTTAAACTGTAGGAATGACAAAAGCTAAAATGACAATTCTGACTTAAGTGAAGTTTATTCTTTT
This sequence comes from Hyperoodon ampullatus, assembly GCF_949752795.1. NCBI lineage: Eukaryota > Metazoa > Chordata > Mammalia > Artiodactyla > Ziphiidae > Hyperoodon > Hyperoodon ampullatus. The sequence goes on along the minus strand of NC_136914.1, from coordinate 130,651,843 downwards.
ATTTTTTTGTAAAGTTTATCCTAGGTAATAAAGAAGTTAGAGTGCAGTTACAGACTAATGTATTCAATGACTACTGGACTCACTGTGTTTTAAATGAAGAATATAACAAGTATAAACTAATTGCTGGAATAAGCTTATCATAACTAAATGTTGCTGGGACAAGAAGAAATGTGTCCCAGTCTATATAAGAGATGCTGATTTTTCCACTCAGTTTATTCATCCTTTATTTATTTTATGGAATTCTACTCTTTCTCCCTCATAGTAAGTTGTTTGAGTTCTTTTTTACCATTTATATTCTTCTTCTAATTTTTCTATTAATCACGAGCATATTTTTCATTACATCATAAGCATAGTTATAATAGATGCTTTAAAGTCTCTGTTAATTTAAAAATCTTATATCTTGACATTGATTTCCACTGAAGGTCAAATTTTGTATTGTCTCCTAGACATTGTGAATATTAGGTTGTAAAAATTGTGGATTCTATTATGTTCCCCTGAAGAGTGTGGATTTTTGTTGTTCTTTTAGCCATCAGTTAATTTGTTTGGAACCAAATTGCAAACTCTCTCTTGGATGGCAGATCAAATCTCACCTCAGTTCTTCGATTCTTGCCCTGGGCTGCCTGAAGTCTGGAATGAGCCAGGGATTTGAGCGTAGTTTACACACAGAATTTAAGGCTCCTATCTGTGACTCTACCTTTCTTGGAATTTTCCCTTCATTTTCCAGCAGTTGTGATTGCCTGAAACCAGAAAGATTGCAGGCTTTTTATCAGCAATTGAGCCATCCCATATGGCATAGGCTAGAAACCCTCAGATTAAAAACTGCAAAATTAAGAAATTTCCCTTAAGCCTTCCCTTAATCTGAGGGTTGATTTCCCTCCTGAACCTCCTTGTTTTTTGTTACCCTGCAGTGCCTTTGATAGTTTTATTTGGGGTTTTTTTGTTTGTTTGTTTATCTAGGGACAAACTTCTATAATTTTAATCTTACATTATTTGTATCAATTCTATGGTTTATTAACATAATTCTTGGGTTACAAGTAACAGAAATACAACTCAGTCTGTCTTAAACAAAACAGAAAGGTAAATGGCTCACATTACTGAAATAGTCAAGGTTAATTTCCAGAATAGCTGGATTAAGATTCTCAAACAGCATCACCAGGAATTTGTTTTCCTTACATATGTTATATCTTGGTTCTGATTCCTCTCTTCATAGGTTTTGTTCTGAAGGATTCTCTCCCCATATAGTTTTCAAAGCTCCAGACCTAAATGCTACCAGCTTAAGGACCTCAGCAGAAAGAGAAGGTCTGATACCCACTGGTACCAGGAAAAGCCTTGGAAACAACCTCTGCGTTTTTGGCTGGTTGACCCATTCCTAAACTAATCCCTGTGACTGCAGTTGACCAAATCTAGGTCATGTGTTTGACCCCTGGAACTGGCTGTGAGTTCAGTCCCATCTAAGCCACATAGCCTGAGAGTAGAGGAGAGTGGTTCCCTAAGGAAAATCAGGTGATAATACTAAATGAAAGAGAGGCTAGTAGATAGTTCAAACAACAGAATCTCTCTGTTGGCACAGACAGGAAAAGAAAAACATGTCAAGTTGAGAGAAGGGAAATAACCAGTAACAGATGGTGACCAAAGTGGCTCTCGTCCATTGTCAGCTTTCTCCTTCATCCTCTTAAGAGCCAAGTCTAAGTCCCTTCTTGAGCACATTGCCTTTCTTTGACTCTTTTCATTAGAGTTCTGATCTCCCTTCCCTTTGCCAACAGAAACAGGGGTTTAGTTCAGTTTCATTTTACCAAAAATAATCAAATTATTTTCCCTATGCTGCCCCACAGCAGCCAGGGACATACATCCAACAAAAACATCTCCCTTTCTAGAGGACTGAAGAGTCACAACAGCTTTGTTGACAACAATGACCATGATCTACTAAGAAAAGGAAACAAAATCTCCATGTTAAAATAAAGAAAAATCAGTAAGTCCAAACAGTTTGTAAATGGGAATAGCTTTAAAAAAAAAGATTAGTTCTTTTGGGTTACAAGACTATTTTTGTGCTTTGTGTGATTCATACAGATATGGAAGAAGAATGTACAATATGACTAGCTTAGGAAAAAAATTCAAATTTATTTTAATCTGTGTCTTATAATGGCTCTCAGTCCCCAACTCGTCATGAGGCAGTCGATGGTTTGGTTCAGATTGACCTTAACCTGGGTAACGCGCCTTCATTAGGGCATCTTTGCACTATTAGTGAACTCCATCCAGTCAACTCACTTCTAATATTATTATTGCTTCTTTTCTCTCTACTCGTCATCTCTACAAGGAGAGATCTTTCAACTTTTTTTTTTTTTTTTTACTGATCTTTGAAAGTTTTTTTTCCTCTTTTACTTGGAAAGAGCCGCTTCACAGCTCTAGGTTTACCCCTGGTAGCCAGTTCAGACCCTTAGTCTTCTGATTCCCCTCCCCCGCCTATGTCATTGCCCGTTTTATGCAGAGGCCCACTGTAGCAAGCAGAGATGCTAGTTCTTATTTGTCTCCTGTAAGAGGCTGTCTGTTAAAGAGAAGATTCTCTTGAGATTTTATATTAGAGAAAGTAGGTATATTTTTTCTACTTCCAGATTTTTCTATAAAGAGAAGCAGAATCCCAAAGCAAGAAGTGGGAATTGAAATCTGTTGTCTTGTTCACACACCTTCTGATAGACACGCTTTCTGCTTTCCCCATATACAAGATTGTCACCTCATAAGAACCATTAGTACCATGATCCACCATATCAATTGGCCTTTACCATTTTCTCAAATCATTAAGGGAGAAAAAAAGCTTAAATTATGATTGGGCCAGACATGTAAGACCAATGTATAAACTCACTGTCAAAAGATGAGCTACTTTAACCACTCACAAGAAGAAATAAACTCTAGCAGATGTTTGTTTTTCCTCTTGTCCGTGTATCACCGTATGAAAATAAGCAGCAGTCTGCCAAATGGCATATACGGCATGTGTGTGTACGTGTGTGTGTGTCTGTGTTTTCGCTAATTTGTATGCTGGTATAGGTATATGTTTATATATATTGTAATACTCAGGACTTAGAGACAGCATTTACAAAGTCTTGCATCAGCAACTCATTCATCTACCCTGGGAGTAGTGTTAATTGCTCTGTTATACTGATGGTTTATATATAACCCAGCCTTCAAATGAGATTCATTGAAAGTTGGCAATGTTCGTTTACATCTGCAAAAAGGTGAGTATTTTTCTCCTAGCTTGGGAATAGAGGAGACTGATACTCATCACTTGGTGTATGTCTAAAGAACAGTATTTTTGTTTGCCTTGATTATTATGCAAAGCCACAAGGCAGACTTTGTATTAAAAGAAATTTGCTGAAGAACTTTAGGGAGAAATCATGGCTCTCACAAAATAACCACATGTTGGACAGGATATTTATTTAAAACATTTGTTTGAATACATATGAGGCAGAGTGAATAGAATTACAGAATTATCCTGCTTATAAATTTATTATTCCATTATTTAGATAGCATTGCCAACTTTAAAAATAAACTTTACCTTTATTAAGGTATTTTATTAATGGAGACTATATTCTCTTTCCTTGCATAATATGAATAGAAAACATTCAGCTATTTATTGGTCTTCTCATTCTCACAGTTCATTTGAATAGCATAGATTAAGTAATTTAGAGAGATGTGGAGTAAGCTAATTCTAGCATGCAAAGTGTGACAGTTAAAGTATTAGCTAGTAGCAATCTCCATTGGTCCAGGATGAAGCAGTACCTGTGACTTGGAGGCTTTGAACCATCCCATCACTTTCAATATGACGTTTTTATGTCCCACCCAACACCGAGGTCATCTTAAAACTCCCTCGGGTAGGGCGGGGGAGAGGGAGAGAGAGATGAGTATACATGAGACTCCATTTTTAACATTAAAAGAGGTTCTGTGAAATCTGGGTTTCTCATGAGAATTTTTGAGTTGATCATTTGGAATGATAAATTCTGATATAGTTTCTTCCTTGAATAGTTGTGCCTTCCCAGAATTCACATCAACGTAGTGTTGATTGAACATCTTCTCTGTGCCTCCAGGGACTCTGAGAGGGACTGGGGATATAAGGAGGAGGAGCTTATATGTTGATCTCATTATTTTCATAGTATAGTAAATAAATGTTGTCTTAGCTAACTGCTTCAGCAAGTAGTAATATTATAAGGCATTTCCTAAGGAGTTAAAAGAAATGCAGTGGGGGGCACTGCTCTTAGACTTAGTTCTTTTCCATTAGAATAGTTTAGTTTTCTTTTCCAGGTCTCCAAACAATTACTGAAATAATAGTTGAGATAGAAGAAATGTTGACCTCTTGGTCTCAGCCCCACTCTTTGTCTTATTAATACCATCATCAGTCATTCAGTATTACTGTTGAGATAAACCTAGATACAGAAAAAGCATGTCCTTTCTGTATATAAACCCAGTCAGTGAAATGAATAAGATGAGTGCAACTTAGGAAGGCTTGGGTAAGCCAAGATGTACTTACCCTTTCCTGTGAAGATGACTGCAAGATAGCAGACATGGCTACAAACCTACTTAGATTTGTTATTTTCAGTTAGGTTACCTAGATAAGTAAGGGCTCAAACTTGGAAGAGCTTCTGGGCTATGTTGGTCTGAATGGAGAAAATAGATGCACAGATCATAAATTAAGGCCTGGAAACAGCCTGTGAACTTGTGCCAGCAATAGCTAATTTGCAACGATGGGAACTTCATGAAAATGACAGTTTTGGGCTTCCCTGGTGGCACAGTGGTTGAGAGTCTGCCTGCTGATGCAGGGGACACGGGTTTGTGCCCCGGTCTGGGGAGATCCCACATGCCGCGGAGCAGCTGAGCCCGTGAGCCATGGCCATGAGCCTGCGCGTCCAGAGCCTGTTCTCCGCAACAGGAGAGGCCACAACAGTGAGAGGCCCGTGTACCACACACACACACACACACACACACACACACACACACACACACACACACACACACAAAGACAGTTTCAGTTGGCATGGGGAGGCAATCAGAGCCATTTGAGAGGATGGAGAGAGTCTGGTGCCTGTCAATTGATGTTGGCAGGGGATTGTCAACCCACTAGGTACCAGGACTCATCAGCATATTTAATGTTATGAGCACAGACAGTGTCTTCAAAAACATAAGCCATGAGAGGGCAACGTGGGTGGCAGACTGCAGGGAATAGCACTTCAGGCAGGTGGATGGCACAAAGGCTCATAAAAGTGTGGCAAATGGGAAATAGGAATAGAAAGGAGCCAGAAGCAAGGAGAAAGAGGTAAAAGGCCAGATGTAAATTCACAAGAAATGTGAGTCTAGAATTTTTAATAATCATTTTTCTCTAATAACAGAAGTAACAAATGTTGAATGCAAAAAGTGAAAAAGACAAAAATGTTAGAAAATCCAGAAAAGCACAAAGGGAATAAAAGTTATTCTACTATCATTACCACAAATAGTACTGTTAAAGCTCTACTCTAAGATTTTCTAGGATTTTTAGCTCCAGAATAAAATAATGAAAAGTATTAAGGGTTAGGGTGGGCAAATCTATTATAATGAAGATAATGTTAAATTTCCTCTCCCACGTCTTGTATTATAAACAACTAATCTGTAAATTAGGGTAATTGCAGCAAACTACCAAAAATATTATAAAGACCCTCTATTAACTTACAATTTTACCTACATGATAACAAATATATATCTTGAGGTTAATTGCTCATGTGTGTATATTGATAGAAATTAATGAGACTATAAACTAGTTCTAATTACATTACATTAAATTCCAGTGCTTCAAAATACTTGTGAACAGGTGTTATATGCCACAAGAAAGCCTTTCAGTAGTTGTGCATTAGATACATAGTCTTACTCAGTCTTAGGTATGTCATGCTTTTTATTCAGTATTGAAAATGCAGCGATAATACATCATCAGGTACAGCAGGAAACAGTGTTAAAGCAGTAACTGGTGAGTTTTCCTACTTTGAGCTTTATGGAATTTCTCTGGTTGTATCTATCTCATCTCTTAGCCTGGGAATTGAGGTCACAATTTTTCCTAGAAAAATTATACTTGTGGAGGCAGTGACTGCCCGCCCTTCAAACCTTTCCTTCTCAAACCCAGAATAGGTAAATAGACTGTCACCAAGGAGGGGTAAAGAGAGCTTAGGGGAAAGAGGAAGAGAAGTCAACTCTGGTATTTTGGAGAATAAGAACAGGACTTTGCAGGAGTAGAATAGGGCTCTGCAGTGTAGCAGGGGTATCTGATTGGGATGCTGACATTGGATGGGAATGGGAGATGGTCTTTCCACATCGTTTGGGTTCCAGGATGCCACGGAGAAAAAATATATTCCAATCTCCCCAATGAAATTTCAGGCTTTAGTTAAGAGAAGGAAGCTAGTGAGAGGCTCAAGGGAGGCTGAAGCCTGGGAACCTCTGTAGATACCAAATTGAAAAAGTGTCCTCCTCTCCATCTCCATCTCCATAACCATGGACTCTGGTAAGAGAGAGGGTTGCCTCAGATCTACCCACCCTGCATCACAACTGATTGCATAATGGTAGGTTAGGTTTTTCTGTCATCAAGTAGAATAGGGTTTGAGATTGTTTAATAATCCAGTTACAAAATAGAAAAAAAATTGCTTCATTTTCACCCTTGAGTATCTAAACTCAATGTGTATGCCTATTTCTCATATGTTTTAGAGCTGCTACTTATATTCTCAATTAACCTCACAGTAACTCTATGTTGTAGGTGTTACTGGTCCCCACTCCTTGTTCATTCATCATAAATAAAATGTATTAGGGCTACTAGGTGCCCAAATCTGCACCAGGTTCTGGATATTCTCTGTTATAACAGACACTTCTTGTGCCCTACCTAACATCTGTGGAGCCCAAATTAACTCCAACCATTTTTTTATGGCAACCAGCTTTGAGATGGTGCAACTGACAACCACTTACATCTCAGCAGCCGTGGGTGCCTTATACTCATGCCTGTGCAATCTGGAAATGTGGGGAAGTTACCTTATCCCATGAGTGACCCTCGACCAATGGGGCTTGGGAGCCAGTGGACAAATGGTCCACACTTTGTTCCCTTGAGTAAACAATTCTGGCTTTTTAGAATGTCTTGGCTTGACTGAGCCTCAATTATCCACAGCAGTGACCAACTCAACAGTGAATCTCCTACTTTATATCACATTCCTCACTTCCTCAGCATGCTCTCTGAACAGTGAATCTCCTACTTTATGTCACATTCCTCACTTCCTCAGCATGCTCTCTGCCATTAACTCCCCAATAAACTATCTATCCATCCATCCATCCATCCATCTCACACATAATCACATGTGTGTGAGAAGATGTCTGTGTTGTGTTGGAGGGAAAGACCTATGGCACTAATTAAAAAAATGTATAACTCATGGTCTCAGGAAGCTAATGGTTTTGTGGGGAAAAATGTTAAAACTAGAGATTAGAGAAGTTTAGACACTTTTTTTTTTATTAGTTTCTGCTTTATAACAAAGTGAATCAGTCATACATATACATCTGTTCCCACATCCCTTCCCTCATGCATCTCCCTCCCTCCCAAGCTCCCCATCCCACCCCTCCAGGCGGTCACAAAGCACCGAGCTGATCTCCCTGTGCTCTGCGGCTGCTTCCCACTATCTATCTACCTTACGTTTGGTAGTGTATATATGTCCATGCCTCTCTTTCGCTTTGTCACAGCTTACCCTTCCCCCTCCCCATATCATCAAGTCCATTCTCAAGTAGGTCTGTGTCTTTATTCCCGTTTTACCCCTAGGTTCTTCATGACATTTTTTTTTTAATTCCATATATATGTGTTAGCATATGGTATTTGTCTTTCTCTTTCTGACTTACTTCACTCTGTATGACAGACTCTAGGTCTATCCACCTCATTACAAATAGCTCAGTTTCGTTTCTTTTTATGGCTGAGTAATATTCCATTGTATATATGTGCCACATCTTCTTTATCCATTCATCTGATGATGGACACTTAGGTTGTTTCCAGCTCCGGGCTATTGTGAATAGAGCTGCAATGAACATTTTGGAACATGTCTCTTTTTGAATTATGGTTTTCTCAGGGTATATGCCTAGTAGTGGGATTGCTGGATCATATGGTAGTTCTATTTTTAGTTTTTTAAGGAACCTCCATACTGTTCTCCATAGTGGCTGTACCAATTCACAATCCCACCAGCAGTGCAAGAGTGTTCCCTTTTCTCCACACCCTCTCCAGCATTTATTGTTTCTAGATTTCTTGATGATGGCCATTCTGAGTGTTGTGAGATGATACCTCATTGTAGTTTTGATTTGCATTTCTCTAATGATTAATGATGTTGAGCATTCTTTCATGTGTTTGTTGGCAGTCTGTATATCTTCTTTGGAGAAATGCCTATTTAAGTCTTCTGCCCATTTTTGGATTGGGTTGTTTGTTTTTTTGCTATTGAGCTGCATGAGCTGTTTATAAATTTTGGAGATTAATCCTTGGTCAGTTGCTTCATTTGCAAATATTTTCTCCCATTCTGAGGGTTGTCTTTTGGTCTTGTTTATGGTTTCCTTTGCTGTGCAAAAGCTTTGAAGTTTCATTAGGTCCCATTTGTTTATCTTTGTTTTTAGTTCCATTTCTCTAGGAGGTGGGTCCAAAAGGATCTTGCTGTGATTTATGTCATAGAGTGTTCTGCCTATGTTTTCCTCTAAGAGTTTGATAGTTTCTGGCCTTACATTTAGGTCTTTAATCCATTTTGAGCTTATTTTTGTGTATGGTGTTAGGGAATGATCTAATCTCATACTTTTACATGTCCCTGTCCAGTTTTCCCAGCACCACTTATTGAAGAGGCTGTCCTTTCTCCACTGTACCGTCCTGCCTCCTTTATCAAAGATAAGGTGACCATATGTGCGTGGGTTTATCTCTGGGCTTTCTATCCTGATCCACTGATCTATCTTTCTGTTTTTATGCCAGTACCACACTGTCTTAATTACTGTAGCTTTGTAGTATAGTCTGAAGTCAGGGAGCCTGATTCCTCCAGCTCCGTTTTTCGTTCTCAAGATTGCTTTGGCTATTCGGGGTCTTTTGTTTTTCCAAACAAATTTTGAAATTTTTTGTTCTAGTTCTGTGAAAAATGCCAGGGGTAGTTTGATAGGGATTGCATTGAATCTGTAGATTGCTTTGGGTAGTAGAGTCATTTTCACAATATTGATTCTTCCAATCCAGGAGCATGGTATATCTCTCCATCTATTTGTATCATCTTTAATTTCTTTCATCAGTGTCTTATAATTTTCTGCATACAGGTCTTTTGTCTCCTTAGGTAGGTTTATTCCTAGATATTTTATTCTTTTTGTTGCAATGGTAAATGGGAGTGTTTTCTTGATTTCATTTTCAGATTTTTCATCATTAGTGTACAGGAATGCCAGAGATTTCTGTGCATTAATTTTGTATCCTGCTACTTTACCAAATTCATTGATTAGCTCTAGTAGTTTTCTGGTAGCATCTTTAGGATTCTGTATGTATAGTATCATGTCATCTGCAAACAGTGACAGCTTTACTTCTTCTTTTCCAATTTGGATTCCTTTTATTTCCTTTTCTTCTCTGATTGCTGTGGCTAGAACTTCCAAAACTAGGTTGAATAAGAGTGGTGAGAGTGGGCAGCCTTTTCTTGTTCCTGATCTAAGTGGAAATGGTTTCAGTTTTTCACCATTGAGAACAATGTTGGCTGTGGGTTTGTCATATATGGCCTTTATTATGTTGAGGAAAGTTCCCTCTATGCCTCCTTTCTGCAGGGTTTTTATCATAAATGGGTGTTGAATTTTGTCGAAAGCTTTCTCTGCATCTATTGAGATGATCATATGGTTTTTCTCCTTCAACTTGTTAATATGGTGTATCACATTGATTGATGTGTGTATATTGAAGAATCCTTGCATTCCTGGAATAAACCCCACTTGATCATGGTGTATGATCCTTTTAATGTGCTGTTGGATTCTGTTTGCTAGTATTTTGTTGAGGATTTTTGCATCTATGTTCATCAGTGATATTGGCCTGTAGTTTTCTTTCTTTGTGACATCCTTGCCTGGTTTTGGTATCAAGGTGATGGTGGCCTCGTAGAATGAGTTTGGGAGTGTTCCTTCCTCTGATATTGTTTGGAAGAGTTTGAGAAGGATGGGTGTTAGCTCTTCTCTAAATGTTTGATAGAATTCGCCTGGGAAGCCATCTGGTCCTGGGCTTTTGTTTGTTGGAAGATTTTTAATCACAGTTTCAATTTCAGTGCTTGTGATTGGTCTATTCATATTTTCTATTTCTTCCTGATTCAGTCTTGGCAGGTTGTGCATTTCTAAGAATTTGTCCATTTCTTCCAGGTTGTCCATTTTATTGGCATAGAGTTGCTTGTAGTAATCTCTCATGATCTTTTGTATTTCTGCAGTGTCAGTTGTTACTTCTCCTTTTTCATTTCTAATTCTATTGATTTGAGTCTTCTCCCTTCTTTTCTTGATGAGTCTGGCTAATGGTTTGTCAATTTTGTTTATCTTCTCAAAGAACCAGCTTTTAGTTTGGTTGATCTTTGCTATCGTTTCCTTCATTTCTTTTTCATTTATTTCTGATCTGATCTTTATGATTTCTTTCCTTCTGCTAACTTTGGGGGTTTTTTGTTCTTCTTTCTCTAATTGCTTTAGGTGCAGGGTCAGGTTGTTTACTCGAGATGTTTCCTGATTCTTAAGGTGGGATTGTATTGCTATAAACTTCCCCCTTAGAACTGCTTTTGCTGCGTCCCATAGGTTTTGGGTCGTCGTGTCTCCATTGTCATTTGTTTCTAGGTATTTTTTAATTTCCTCTTTGATTTCTTCAGTGATCACTTCGTTATTGAGTAGTGTATTGTTTAGTCTCCATGTGTTTGTATTTTTTACAGATCTTTTCCTGTAATTGATGTCTAGTCTCATAGCATTGTGGTCGGAAAAGATACTTGATACAATTTCAATTTTCTTAAATTTACCAAGGATTGATTTGTGACCCAAGATATGATCTATCCTGGAGAATGTTCCATGAGCACTTGAGAAAAATGTGTATTCTGTTGTTTTTGGATGGAATGTCCTATAAATATCAACTAAGTCCATCTTGTTTAATGTATCATTTAAAGCTTGTGTTTCCTTATTTATTTTCATTTTGGATGATCTGTCCATTGGTGAAAGTGGGGTGTTAAAGTCCCCTACTATGATTGTGTTACTGTCGATTTCCCCTTTTATATCTGTTAGTATTTGCCTTATGTATTGAGGTGCTCCTATGTTGGGTGCATAAATATTTACAATTGTTATATCTTCTTCTTGGATCGATCCCTTTATCGTTATGTAGTGTCCTTCTTTGTCTCTTCTAATAGTCTTTATTTTAAAGTCTATTTTGTCTGATATAAGAATTGCTACTCCAGCTTTCTTTTGATTTCCATTTGCATGGAATATCTTTTTCCATCCCCTTACTTTCAATCTGTATGTGTCTCTAGGTCTGAAGTGGGTCTCTTGTAGACAGCATATATATGGGTCTTGTTTTTGTATCCATTCAGCCACTCTGTGTCTTTTGGTGGGAGCATTTAGTCCATTTACATTTAAGGTAATTATTGATATGTATGTTTCTATTCCCATTTCCTTAATTGTTTTGGGTTCGTTATTGTAGGTATATTCCTTCTGTTGTGTTTCTTGCGTAGAGAAGTTCCTTTAGCATTTGTTGTAAAGCTGGTTTGGTGGTGCTGAACTCTCTCAGCTTTTGCTTGTCTGTAAACGTTTTAATTTCTCCATCAAATCTGAATGAGATCCTTGCTGGGTAGAGTAATCTTGGTTGCAGGTTTCTCTCCTTCATCACTTTAATTATGTCCTGCCACTCCCTTCTGGCTTGTAGAGTTTCTGCTGAGAGATCAGCTGTTAACCTGATGGGGATTCCCTTGTGTGTTATTTGTTGTTTTTCCCTTGCTGCTTTTAATATGATTTCTTTGTGTTTAATTTTTGACAGTTTGATTAATATGTGTCTTGGCGTATTTCTCCTTGGATTTATTCTGTATGGGACTCTCTGTGCCTCCTGGACTTGATTAACTATTTCCTTTCCCATATTAGGGAAGTTTTCAACTATAATCTCTTCAAATATTTTCTCAGTCCCTTTCTTTTTCTCTTCTTCTTCTGGAACCCCTATAATTCGAATGTTGGTGCGTTTAATGTTGTCCCAGAGGTCTCTGAGACTGTCCTCTATTCTTTTCATTCTTTTTTCTTTATTTTGCTCTGCAGCAGTTATTTCCACTATTTTATCTTCCACCTCACTTATCCGTTCTTCTGCTTCAGTTATTCTGCTATTGATCCCATCTAGAGTATTTTTCATTTCATTTATTGTGTTTTTAATCGATGCTTGATTCATCTTTAGTTCTTCTAGGTCCTTGTTAACTGTTTCTTGCATATTGTCTATTCTATTTCCAAGATTTTGGATCTTGGAAATAGAATCTTGGATCAGCTTTACTATCATTATTCTGAATTCTTTTTCAGGTAGACTGCCTATTACCTCTTCATTTGTGGGGTCTGGTAGGTTTTTATCTTGCTCCTTCACCTGCTGTGTGTTTTTCTGCTTTCTCATTTTGCTTATGTTACTGTGTTTGGGGTCTCCTTTTTGCAGGCTGCAGATTCGTAGTTCCCGTTGTTTTTGGTGTCTGTCCCCCGTGGCTAAGGTTGTTTCAGTAGGTTGTGTAGGCTTCCTGGTGGGGGGGACTAATGCCTGTGTTCTGGTGGTTGAGGCTCGATCTTGTCTTTCTGGTGGACAGGTCCACGTCTGGTGGTGTGTTTTGGGGTGCCTGTGGCCTTATTATGTTTTTAGGTAGCCTCTCTGCTAATGGGTGGGGTTGTGTTCCTGCCTTGCTAGTTGCTTGGCATAGGGTGACCAGCACTGTAGCTTGCTGGTCGTTGACTGAAGCTGGGTGCTGGTGTTGAGACGGAGATCTCTGGGAGATTTTCGCTGCTTGATATTATGTGGAGCTGGGAGGTCTCTTGTGGACCCGTGTCCTGAAGTTGGCTCTCCCACTTCAGAGGCACAGCACTGACTCCTGGCTGCAGCACCAAGAGCCTTTCATCCACCCGGCTCAGAATAACAGGGAGAAAAAGTAGAAAGAAAGAATTAGTAGAAGAAAGAAAGAGAGAGGGAAAGAAAGGAAGAAGGGAAGAAAGGAAGGAAGGACTGAAGAAAGAAAGAAACGAGGGAGAGAGGGAGGAAGGATGGAAAGAAAGAAGGAAAGAAAGGAGGGAGGGAGGGAGGAATGAAAGCAAAAGGAAGAGTGAATGGAAGAAGGGAGGGAGGGAGGAAGGAAAGAAAGAAAGAAAGACAGGAGGGAGGGAGGGAGGGAGGAAAGAAAAAGAAAGTGGAAAGAAGAAGGGTGGGAGGGAGGGAGGGAGGAAAGAAAAAGAAAGAAGGAAAGGAGGAGCGGAGGGAGGGAGGGAGGAAGGGAAGGGAGGAAAAAAAGAAAGAGCAGGTAAAGTAAAATAGAATAAAGTATGAAATATAGTAGCGTTATTAAAATTAAAAAGTAATTATTGAAAAAAAACACAGACCGATAGAACCCTGGGACATATGGTGGAAGCAAAGCTATACAGAGAGAATCTTACACAGAAGATTACACATACACATTCACAAAAAGAGAGCAGGGGGAAAAATCAAAAATCTTGCTCTCCAAGTCCACCTCCTCGATTTGGGATAATTCGTTGTAAAAAGAGGAAAAGGGCGAGAAGTCTGAAATCTTGCTAAGTCCACCTCCTTAACTTGGGATAATTCGTTGTAAAAAGAGGAAAAAGGGGGGAAAGTCTTAAATCTTGTCCTCAAAGTCCACTTCCTCAATTTGGGGTGATTCGCTGTCCATTCATGCACTCCACAGACGCAGGGCACATCAAATGGACCGTGGAGCTTTAATCCGCTGCCTCCGAGGCTGCACAGAGAGATTTCCCTGTCTCTGCTCTCACAGCTCCCGGGTCTCAGCCTTGGACCTGGCCCCGCCTCTGCGCGTAGGTCGCCGGAGGGCGTCCGTTCTTCGCTCAGACAGGACGGGTTTAAAGGAGCCGCTGATTCGGGGGCTCTGGCTCACTCAGGCAGAGGGGAGGGAGGGGAATGCCCTCTCCTCGCGCACCAGGCAACAAAAGGGAAAAAAGTCTCTTGCCTCTCCGGTAGCTCCAGACCCTTTCCCCGGACTCCCTCCGGGCCAGCACTAACCCCTTCAGGCTCTCTTCCTGCCGCCAGCCCCAGTCCTCTCCCTGCGCTCCGACTGAAAGCCGATACCCGAGCCTCAGCTCCCAGCCCCGCCCGCCCCGGCGGCCAAGCAGACAAGCCTCTCGGGCTGGTGTGTGCCTGAGGGCACCAATCCTCTGTGCCAAAATCTCTCCGCTTTGCCCTCCGCACCCCTGTTGCTGTGCTCTCCTCCGCTACTCCAAAGCTTTCCCCCTCCGCCACCTGCAGTCTCCGCCCGCGAAGGGGCTTGTAGTGTGTAGAAACCTTCCCTCCTTCACGGCTCCCTCCCACTGGTGCAGGTCCCGTCCATATCCTATTGTCTCTGTTTATTCTTTTTTTCTTTTGACCTACCCAGGTATGTGGGGAGTTTCTTGCCTTTTGGGGGGTCTGAGGTCTTCTGTCAGCGTTCAGTAGGTGTTCTGTTGGAGTTGTTTCACGTGTAGATGAATTTCTGAGGTATCTGTGGGGAGGAAGGTGATCTCCGCGTCTTACTCTTCCGCCATCTTCCTCCTGCCAGATAGACACTTTTTTGAGACTAAATAGCTAATGAGAGGTGCAGCTGGAGTTAGAAACAGGACTGCACTTTCTCAAAATGCGTTCTTTCCACTATAAAATGGAAACCAGCAATTTATGGTGCTATAGTTTATGTTGCAGCACTGTTAAAATTTTCCCTCTTTACATGTACTATGTTCTCTTCAAAATAGACAGTGATGTCAAGGAAGTGAGAGAAATGAGGTATTCTATAAACTGATTTAGGTTGTGATGTTTAGCAGCAGGTTCAAAGAAAGAAAGTTTGGGTTCAGAGTCAGTAGAAGAGAGTCTGAGAGAATAAAAATACAAATAAATTCTGTTTAATTTTCAGAGGAGATGAAGTCAATGAGAAAGACATCAAAGAATTCCTATAAACTATTTGAACCCTCAAATCCAAGTAACTTAATTTCTTTCCATCCACAGTTTGAAATAAAGACTTCAGAAAAATAATATACTCAAAATTACAAAATTAGTCTAAAGACCTGTACTGAAACTCCAGGGGCATGGCTTGCTATTGTATTGCATCTGCCAAATAGCTGTGGGCACTTGATTAAGGGCTCCATAGGGAGAATGGTTTTCAAAATTAATATAGGTTGCCCTTAGCTACACACATTTGACTTTCCATGTAATTAACATTATATGATGATATTCTAAAAAGTAAAGCAGTATTCATGATGTCATTTTTTTCTAGTCAAGTGTTTGTGTTAAATAGCACTATCATATTTATAGAAAAATATTCAAGTGATCACTAATATTGTTGCAGGGAATTTAAAAGTTCTTCCACAGAGTTTCAGAGTCCTTTTAAATGCCTGAGACCACAGCTGAAAGTCTGGTGGATCTCATGAGGCAGTAGCTAGATGGATTCATGTGCCCCTGCCTGGTTTCAACCAGAGCTGCCTTCTGTTAGTGTGTTACGTTGGCTTCCTGCTAAAATATAATCATAGAAACTTATTTTATTAAAATAATTGAGAAATACAAAAATTAAAGTGATGATACCAATTGAAAGAAACACGTTGTTTAAATTTAAAATAACTGAAACAAAATTATAAATCTAGTTGTGTCAAAAATTTTTAATCTTTATCTTGATGTGCAAAGTAACTAGACTTAAGGAGGCTAACTATATGTTCAGTGCTGAAAGAATGAGTGCAATTAAATAACAAACATGACAGTACAGAAATACATGGTTAGACATTTTATACACAGGTTAAAATTAGGGATATGTCATAGTTTTAATCACTGGGATTTTAACAAATTTCTTTAACATTTATTGAGTAGCTGCTTTGTGTCAATCACTTTCTGACAAATAGGGCTGTACCTCTAGACAAAATGACCTCTTGGAACATTCTAGTGGAGAAAAGGAAACAACAACAACAAAAGAGTAAATTATATCTTAGGTTGCGTATTAGTTTCCTATGGCTACTCTAACAATTTAACACAAATTTGCTGGCTTAAAACAACACGGATTTATTCTCTTACAGTCTTGGAGAACAGATATCTGAAATCACTTTCACTAGGTTAAAGTCAGAGTGTCAGCAGAACTCTAGGGGAAAATCTGTTTCCTGGTCTGTTCTGGCTTCTGGAGGTCACCTGCAGTCCACTCGTGACCCCTTATCTCTTTCTTTCATCATCACACCTCCTTCTCCTCTTCTGTATTCAAATATACCTCTGTCTCCCTCTTTTAAGTGCATGTGGGATGGCATTTAGAGCCTGGTTCACATAAATAATACAGGATAATATTCCCATCTCAATCTCTTTAGTTTAATTACATCTGAAAATGTCCTTTGGTCACATAAGATAACATTCACAGATTCCAGGGATTAGGACCTGAACATCATTTTGGGTTATCACTGCAAGTGATTATCACTCAACATAAGAGAGATTAGGAGTATCCTTGATGTGCTATTTTTAAGTAGTGTCATCAGGGTAAGTCTCATTGAATGAGTAACAATTGACCAAAGACAGGTAAGGAGTTGGTTATATGAATATCCAAGGCAGAGCACTACAAGCAGAGTAATAGCCATTTAAAGAGTTTAGGGGAGGGGGTGTGTGTGTCCATGTGTCCAGAGTTGAACCAGGAAAGAGAAGAGAAGTGGAAGATGCATCATGGAGTAAATGGCAGGGTTATGTGAGATTTTTAAGGAAATCAATTCTTCTCAGTGAAATGAGGAGCTCTTTCAGGTTTTGGGGTTGAGAGGTGACATGATGTAACTGATGGCAGGATCACTCTGGCTACTGTGTTGAGTGTGTACTAAATGGGGCAGGAGTGAAAGAAAGGAAACCCATTAGAGAGGTATTGCAGAAAGCTGAGAAAGAGTCTATAGCTGGTACCAGAGTGTAGAGAAGATGGCAAGAAATACTCAGATTCTGAATATGTTTGAAGACCGTGCCAAAATGATTTGTCAACAGATTGAATGGAGTGTAAAGAGAAATTGAGAAGAAAAGGCATATCCAAATTTTGGACTGAGCTTTAGAAGGAAAAGACTGTAGGAGGATAAATTTAAGAGTAAGGTCAGGAATTCTTTGGATGTGCTAGTTTGAGATTTCTGTTGGGTATCCAAGTGGAAATGTAGAGTAGCCACCACTTGAGCAGGCTGTGGAGGGAACAGTGTTGTCAGCAGACAGCTGTGCTTTCAGAGAGTTTCAGAGAAGTACTGAAGGATACAAGGAATGATGCTAATAATGGTCCATGAATTCCAGACAGTATGGTGGATGGGTTCGCAAAGTAGAGAATACGCCAATCCCTACAGGGGATAAAGTCCAGAAGATAAGGTGTAAACTGAGTCACTCCTGTCTCCTTTTGGGGAAGAAATCGACTTACTCAAAGGATGTATTGATGAGTTTAGGGAGGGTAATCAAATAATGTATTGCCCAGTTTTGGATACCCTGGGAGACTGAAGAAGACACTATTCATAATTCCTGGGATAAGAAGCCTAAACTGAAACCACATCAGGAAAGCTGGGACCCATGTTCATCCTAGGTTAAGAACATCTGGAAAAGTCAGATTTTTTCCTGAATGCATTGTCCCCTCTTGGCCCCTGGTGATGGAAGTAAATTGTCTTAGGAGTAGTGGTCTTGGTCCCAGGATGCAAGGTCCACTCTTAATCTGTGTTGAGGATACAGCAGATTTATTAAAAGGTTCCCCTTTCATCTGTGCTGCTTCAATTGAGGAAACCTGGCTTTAATCCCAGTGCATGTTGCCAAGTGCTGATCTCTGGCAGGATTGCTTGGAGAAAACCTGACTCCCTCTTGAAGATGATGGATGAAGTTGAGGACATCTGGAAAATATATTCTGCTCAGCTTGGGTCTCTTCTGGATCCCTGTGCATATAAGGAGGAAGACCTTGGGGAAACATGGTCTTAGTCCCAGAGTGTAGGTTCACAGGGAATAGGTGTTTATATTAGACTTTTTGCATATTAGTGCACACTATTCTTTATAATCTACTTCAGCCTAAACTAAGTTATTCAGGGCTTTCCTGGTGGCGCAGTGGTTAAGGATTCACCTGCCAATGCAGGGGACATGGGTTCGAGCCCTGGTCAGGGAAGATCCCACGTGCCACGGAGCAACTAAGCCCCTGCACCACAACTACTGAGCCTATGCTCTAGAGTCTGCGAGCCACAACTCTTGAAGCCTGGGCGCCTAGAGCCCGTGCTCTGCAACAAGAGAAGCCACCGCAATGAGAAGCCCACGCACCGCAACTAGAGAAAAGCCTGCATGCAGCAATGAAGACCCAGTGCAGCCAAAAGCAAATAAATAAAATAAATAAATATATTAAAATTTTTTAAATTAAAAATAAACTAAGTTATTCAAAGCATACACTAAGTTCTTAATTTCAATGACTACATATCTTATTTCCAGACATTCCATTAGATACTTTTTCCAAATTTTTTGTTATTTTTTTCATAATGGGCTTTATTTTAATTATATTTTGTATTTCTTCTTTCATATCTGTCATCATTTAAAAACATACAGTTTATGATCCCTTTCAAGTTGTTCCATCATCTCAAGTTCTTGGGATGGGTGCCATTCCTTCTATTTATTTTGTCTGCCACTCACTTTCTTTAGAGTAAATGGATTCCATGTTTTCTTAATGTTTTTTACTTTTAGCTCATTAGCAGCTAGTTTTTGTGTAAATGTGTGTTTGAGAGGTAAGGGGCATATCAGGTCTGACAAGGATTAGTTGTTGTTTCCTTCTGATTTCTTTTGGGATTCACATGAAACCTGAGATGAGGAATTTTCCTTGAAAAGAGAAATAGCTTACATTTGTTTTTACCAGGTATCTCAGAGGTTCGGTCCCAAACCAGGCTTGATCTAGTTTCCTTGGTGGTGTTAATTTTTAGGCTTGGGATTCTCTCAAGATACCGTGCATTCTGAACCCATAATATTGTGTAGTTCAGACTTGTGTTTTTAGTTATTTGTATCTCCAGCCCAGAGAGTGAAGACACACTTCCCGGCCAATGCCTTGAGCCAGGGAGGAGTGGCTTGCTTGTTCTTTATTCATGACACACTCTTGGGCTACTTCTTCCAGTATCCTGGATGAACACGAGAATTTCAATTCCAGATGCTCATCTTTTATGGGCTCGTGGCCAATTCTATAGTCCTTGTGTTGGCATTTGAAGCTTTGGCTTCAATGGCTGGTCCATTCTCCCCATGGGTTCCTGTACCACCTTCTCTACCTATGATTTCCCTCCTTATTTCAGGCACTAGGGAATTCCTTTATTTTATATGTATAGCTTTATATTTAATCATTTTGTAATATTTTGGAGCACAGATATAGTTGTATTGAGAAAGTAGAAAGTAGCTCAGTCTACCAACTTCATGGAACTGGATTTTCCCTCACTTCTTTTTTCATTTTTTATTTTATTTCCCTTTTTGGATGTAGGTGGGAAAGAAGTATTTGTTTAACTATATTAAACATAATATAAGCCTGCTCTATCATTCTTAATAATTCTTTACCTACTTTGTGTTCCTCCATTTTTATTAATATTGTTTCAATGATTTCTAAACCCTTGAAGACTGATCCTATGTGCAAGTGTTTTCAAGATAATATTTTTGTACAAAGTAAATATTTCCACTATGGGAAACACCAATATAATAATCTCATTATTTGATAATTACATGAACATTCAATAAATCCCTATGTGAAACCTAATTAGAACACTTATTTTCTAATTTCTCAACAAATATACCTTTTTAGCAATTGCATTTTATTAGACATTAGAGGAAATGAAGCATTATTTAAAACTACTTAGAATCTAAAAAAATTGTTAAATAACAGTTTCTTATAGGGAAAATTATTGTATTATTAAGTATGATGACAAAATACTTAATCTCTGTTCCTTATTGAATATATCAATTCAATTTGCTAATTACATTAATATTAGCACCCTGTGTAAAAATAGATGTAATGCAAAACAATGTTAAATCTTATCAAAACTAAATTGTAAAGATACAAAGCTTCATCAGAAAGATAATTATCTGTGTAATAGCATGAAAATTATGTGCTTTGAGTAATTTTAAATTCCCATTAATAATTGATTTGTTCAAGTCATATTTGATTTAAAAAAAAACAGAATACATTTAAAAATTTAACTCATCAATTGGAGTGGATTACAAAAATATTTGACAGATTCTATTTTTTGAACTCTCTGACAAATGGTGTAAAACCGAACTAGAGCTTTTTAATTTTTTTTCTGATTATTAAGGTTATAGTCAGAAATAAGTACAATAAAGTAGAAAGGAAGAAAATATTGCAAGCCAGAATGTATGAGAAAATAGCATAAGGTGAAGGAAAAATATAATAGTATTTTAAAAACTTATTTGAATATGACATAAAATTTTAAAAGACTATAATTTCAAACAGCACATGTGAAAAATGAAATACTGTACAATAAATGAAGAAGTTACTCCAATTTGAGAGTAATATGATGTGTGTCAATCTCTTTATAAGAACTATCCATGAAAAAAAAAAAAGAACTATCCATGGTTCTTATAAATGATGATAATCATCAACATCATTATTTTCCTTCTATAGTTATCATAACCATTATCATCATCATTAACAGAGAGCCAAGAATATAGAGTAGACAGTTCACTGCCCTCATTTCCCAAGAACCCCTTTCAAATCCTGGTTCCACAAGCTTATTAATTACATGGTATTGGGTTATGTCCGTAAATTTTTTGTATTGTTTGCTTCTGAAAAAATAGTGTCAACAATAATGCCTGCCTTACTAAACTCACAGTGTTACAAGCATCAATTTTTAAAATACATCATAAAAGACATCCAAAGAATGATATTATATATTTTCATTATATATAAAAAAAGGAATAGCAATTGAGTCCCCTTTATTTGCCTAGAACTGAATTTTATTCTAGAACAACTTCAGAGAATAAATACCCTCATTTTACCCAATATAATCTATCTAAAATATACCACTTACTATTTAAACATTTACAGTCTTCTTTTCTTCTTGTTACAAATATAAAGCAAGCTCAGTTGGCACAGGTATCGTTTCATCACTACATGTGAAGCCATTGTTTAGACAAAGATATGTTACTTGCTTCATTTGTAACAGTAAACTTTTTATATCTATGCTTATTTGTCTGACTTACCTCCAGCTGAAGTATTCATTGTGTACCTTTTTCAGGAAATGTTCATGGTTGGCACAATTTCTAAGTCATTACATACATAGTAATTGATTTCTGTTGACACTGCCCACGATGTGCTGTGCGATATTTGTGTATATGTATTCATTGAAGGAATGTATGACCAACAATAATGAGAAATAGTGGAAGGTTACTTCTGTTTACTTCAAGTCTTGGTTACTTTTAGTTGGATTGTTGCTGCTTACATCTCTGTTTTCCATCACAAAGAACTCTCTAGGGCTGTACTGACACATATATGTGTCTATTTAAATTAAAATTAATTAGATTTAGATGACACTCAAAATTTAGTTCCCCAATCACACTATCCCCATTTTAAGTGCTTAATAGCCACATAGGACTAGAGACTACCATTATTGGGTAGCATAGATGTAGAATATTTTCAACATAACGAGAAGACCCATTGAACAGCATTACTCTAAAGTGTCTAGATTTGTCCAAAGATTTCTCACCAGCCACAAATTCAGAATTCCGCCCAAGTCATTGGATTTTACTTTTACAAAGTTTAGACCATTTAACTTTTTCTAGGCATCCTCATAAGCCTCTATAATGAGTTGAGTGTCTTTCTCCAAGTTCTTACTGGTTAACCAGTGATGTTTTTGGTTCTCTGGTTGTTCTTCTCATCCATAGTTCATTAATTCACCATTCAATTTTTCATTAAACACCTGCCTTGGAATTAAAGGCACTGAGTAACAAAATGTAAATTGCTGGGGATTTTCAAGATATGAGGTTAGCGGAGACATAATCTTTAACCAATATAAAACTATATGGGATAAATCCTAAATTTATAAGTATTGAGAGGCCAAGTTTGATTCATTATATTATAAAATTGTACTGCTTCAATTCACCATGATCATCTATATGGTGTCTTCATTTTGCAGGGTTTTTTTTTTCTTAATAAAACTTAAATTAGTTTATTTCTGATTTTTTATACTTGTCTGTGCTTACAAAATATACTTTCAAGTGAGGTTCATTAAATTTAAATTCACTGATAGATAGGTAGATAGATATTACTGCCAAAAATCAAGGAAATACTTTTCTCCCTGGAAGAACCAGAGAGTACATATTGTGATGCTTTGAGTAAAGAATAATTTTCAACACAATTTTAGAGAAGCTGCAATATAAAAGCAAATGTATTTTCAACCACAGAAGCACACTATAACTGAATTCCTGCACAGCCAAACAAATAGAATAAAAATAAAAGTTTTCATCTAGTCAGTTATTTGGCACAATTCAAACAAAGGAAAAAAATTATTTATTTATCTTACTGAACTCAGTGAAGTAATTTGCATGAAGTTAGCCTGTTTCATCCTGAAATGAAGTGAGGGTAAATGGGAAGCTATCAGTTTATTAATATCACATATTTACTACATGGAGAGATTGTGGCTATGAAGGTTTGGTAAACGCCAAATTACAGTTGTAATGATCACACCAGACCAAGCATGTTTATGGCCTAACTACAAATGTCAATGGAATTGGATCAGGAAGGAGAAAATGACAACTAGACCTTTGAACTGATTAAGGAGAAATCATTCAAAGGAAGTCAAACATAATATTTACATTAGAGCAGCGTCTGCTGTTTCAGAAAACAAATGGTAAATAGCAATAAAAAAAAGAACTAAACATTTCTCTCTGTCTCCCTATTGGGACCCTCTCTCTTTCTCCCTTCCAAGCTATTCTTTTTACTTTCAGAGTCAGAAGGTGAATACATAGCTGAGAATGGGTTGATTGCCCCAGAGCAGTTTGCATATTCCCATAAAGATCATAAATTAGAGGCCGCAGGGTGGGCATAAGAGAAACTAGAGTTTTGAGCACTAAAGGAAAATGCTATATACGGAGGTGGTAGGTTTCAACAGGTAGTAGTTTAGAACACGTGAGTTATCTTGAGTGAAGTGTGAAGATCAAGAATTTGGAAGCACAGGGAAATGCCTGTCAGTTTTATAAATTGATCCTTGCCTTAATGTTTTTATTTCTTATTCTCTGACAATAAAACTTGTTTTTAACTACACAAAATAACCAGGGTATAAAGATGTACATTTTATACACAGGAAAAAATATTGTTGGGTTTCAATGTAACAGATGTTCCTAAGCTTTCTTCAGAAAAGGAATATTCACCTGAATAATAATCGTGGGTCTTTACAGAAGATCACATATCACTGAGGGATAACAACTACACTAGAGAAACATGCTGTTTCTCCACGTACACGCTATTGGCATTTAGGCCACAACAGTTCTTCATTTTGTGGGATCACCCCATGCATTGCAGGATATTTGACATCCCTACTGCTAAATGGCAGCAGTGTTCCATAGTCATTCGAGGACCAAAAAATGCCCCTTCTCAACATGTATATGGAGTTTCCAAATACCCCCTAGGGTGAAAAGGTTGGTGGGTTTCACCTCTCCGTTAAATACAACTAGGAAAGATTGCAGAAGAAGACGGACTTCTAACTCCCTGAGGGTATGAGGGTTTTAAGAGAGGTGTGAGAGAGTGAACTTAAAGGTGTTAATAGACAATGAATAAAGAACAGATAATTATTCTAGATCAGTGTTCTTTGAGTCATTTCTCCTCTGTGATTTCTTCACTCACCTGTTGTGCCTGTGGTTGCTTTTTTGGTTTTACTTATGTTTATCTATCTATTATCTATCTATCTATCTATCTATCATCTATCTATCTAGTAGCTTAGTTAGATATTTAGTTACAAAAACATACTTGTTGCAATCAAAGAGAACTTGTTGGGAAGCAAAATTAAAACACAGTGGGTATATACAGTGAAGGTTACAATCCTCCCTTGCCACCCCTTCTGTTCTACCCTGCAGCAACATTTTCTTTATTTGATTTTAAATAACCTTTCTAAGACTTATGAGTCTGTATTTTAAACTTATTTCAAGCTTTACTTCTCTGTGAGAGGCTAAATCTGTCTACATGGAAAGTTCAAAAGATGTTGTTGGCTCTGTAGCTAGAGTCACATGTTTCCATAGCTAGATAGGGAAAGTAGCATTTCAAGGGGCTAACAAGGTCATTTATTATGGTACTGCCTTCTCCTCCTGGGGCCTTCTGACCTCAAACCTGGCCTATCAGTTGGATAAAATTGTGTTGTGCAGATACAGTCCAATCCAATACAGCAAGCATTTTTTTGAATTCCCTAGATTTTGTGGTAGTCCTATGCAAGATTGTGTAAGGGCATGAATGACAGCTCTCAAAATGCTCAGTGTTCAGGTGAAAGGACTAACAGTAATGAAACATGACAAGTGCTATAACTGTAGGACTGCTGCTGTCACCCCCATCCTAATCAATTCTGTTTTAGCCCAAGTGTCATCCTGTGAAGGCTCTACAGTTCCACTGGGTAATCTGATTCCAATGATAGAGGCTGGCAGCTCAAGGGACTCTTAGAGATCAATAATTCTTAATATCTCCTTTTGTAATTGGAGAGAATATGATCCAAAGTGATAATGACCTGTACACATTCGCTCAGTGAGCTTACCCATGATAAATGCTTACAAAAGAGGGTTAAAGGGCATCTAAGCAGCTCATGTGCATTGTACAATGGCTTTCTGAAGATTAGGTGTTCAATTTGTTTTTGTTTTTCTTTTTGATTTTCTGTATTTTCTGTAAGGATGATTGGTCTCGGTGAGATAAGGAGAAATGCAGAGGAGAATTATTTGGCGTGAAAGTGAAGTGAAACAATGATTTGTTTAAGGAGATAATTTAGAAAGGACATCTTTGTGCTGTATCTGCATTTTATTGTTTTATGGGCCCAGTTTATCTAATTCATTCTTTTCCCCCAAAGGTCTTCAATATCAAAATTATCACTTTTTTTGTGAAGAAATTTAATTGAACATTTTATAAAAATCCATAAGTCTCAGATATGTATTATGCTGTGTACCTGATATCCTTACTTCATTAAAAAATATAATCTGCATGTTAAAATTAAGGACTATTGATCTTTAGGAAAAAAAATAAAGCCATTTACACATTTATCCTCAACTCATTGATTATATAGATGACTACGTTTCATACAGATGAATAGACTTATTTCATTTTCTCCCAAACAGTAGCCTTCTCCTTAACACTAAACATCTCCTAAATGAGATGCTGTGTACAATAGTGTAATTTCATTAAAAGAAATTACTTTCTGCTAAAAGGTCCCCTAGTAAAAAATCTAGACAACATGACCCGCTGTCTAGGTTCCTTTTCATTTTACAACAAACATTATCATGAAAAATGGGTGAGTGCGTATTTTCACGCAAAGAAATATTACTTAGCAAAATCTTGAAGTTCTACATGGTCTTCTGTTTTGCATAGCTTTGGCTTCTTCCCCATCTTATTCCATCTAACCTGCAAGTGGAATACATGGAAATCATTTTCTACATCCTTAGGCATCTATACTGTTCTTGTTAATGGAATGTCTCAGAGACTCTTTGGGGAAAAGAAAACATTTTCTCAAATATGATTAAACAGTTGTATACCTCAGTGTTTTGGGGTTATAGTAACAGACCTATCTCCTAATAGCACTTAGTGCTTGTTAAATACAAGTTGATGATGATGATTGATATAGGCTGCAGTCGGGACTGAGCTCTTTGTTACACTGCTTGCCTATGCACACTGTGGGGAATGTTTACACCCTATACATAGGCCAGAAATATGAGCAAGCGTTGATTTACATGGCACACATGTACAAAAAGTACAATGATGTAGAAGATTTTTTACTGGTGATCATAACTCAATGTGCTAGACCATCAGTATGCTAACATTTTGACTCCAAGTTGAAAAAACTTTAGAGTTAGTAGCGGCAGTATGTACAGGTTTATATCTGAGTGAAAGTTGTTAATGGTTACTGATGTGTTTTTCAAGGATCATAAATCTTTATTTTTCATTGCTGGCATATGCTAAAGTGGTACTGAAAAATGCATTTTGATTTAGCTTTTTTAAAAAAAAAAAAACATACTCAAAGTTTCAGTTTGGAGATAGTAACTCCAATAAGCTCCTCACACAACTATCTGAGCAGATAACCTTGGTTCTATTTTCATGATGTTATAAAAACAGTCAAACATGAACTTGCTCACTTACCTCCATTAAATCTCCCAGCTCATTTGCATTTGTATACTTTCTGCTTCCCTCTGGTTACAGCTGCAGGAAATGTTATTACTCCCATCAAATGATCACCTCTCCTGCTCTGGATGCCGTCCACTCTCCCTTCTCAAGGATTTTGCTCCTTGATCAACCCATCTTTCGTGCAAGATTGGTTTCTCTTTCTCCTCTCGACCATTTCAATTAACATAGAGACATGCATTAAAGCTCTGATTTTCAGAAAAAAAAATGGTAAAAAAATATCCTTTCATCTCACTCTTCCCATCTACTGCTACATTTCTCTGATCCTCTTCCCAGTAAAACCACTTGAAAAAATTGTCTTCAATCACATCTTCACTTCCTCTTCATCTTCCACTTTTCTCCTAAAATCATTTCAAAATATCTCCACATTCCATACTTCATGGACACTGCTATTATTGTAGTAGCTTTGCCAAATTTAATGATCACTTGTTTGAGTTTATATTTCTTTCTCTTTCAACAGCATTCAACACAGTTGACAAGTCTTAAAACATTTTCTTCTTCTGACTTCAGTCCTACTATTTTCCTGGGTTTTATTTTTTCTCCCATTTTGCCTTGTGTTTCTCAAATTTCAGTGCTGCTTTCTCCTATTTCTATTGGACATGAAAGTGTTGAAATGTCTTAGGGCTCAGTTCTAAGCCCCTTTCTCTGCTTCAAGAAAAATTTTTTCTCTCTAGATAATAAATCTCATTGAGAGCGGAGGTTTTAAATAATATCTATGTAATCCAAAATCTATTTCTCTATTACTGAAATCTGTAGACTCATTTCCAAGCGGTTCGTTCAATTCTCTCCCTTGCGAGAGAATTGCTGGTTAGTGAAACTAACCCTTATAAATTTAACAGGCCCAAACAAAATACTTGTTGTTTCTCCAAAGCCTGCTCCTCTGCTTTCTTGTTTATATCAGTAGATGCCACCTCCATGTACCCAGATACTCAAGCCAACACCAAAGAAACATTCTTGATTCCTCTCTTTCTGTCACAGTAACATCCAATCCACTAGCAAATCCTGTGACATAACTTTCAAAATGTATTCTGAAAATATAGTCCCCTTCATTTAATTCTCTACTGAGAAGATGGAGTAGTCTTTTAAGAGCTTAAACCAGATTATATAGCCATACGGACTTCACTCCAGTGACTTCTTATAATCACATAGAATCTTTAAGTCATACTTAGAGTCTTTACATTCACTTAGGATAGACTTCTGAGTCTAGCTGTTAGAATCCCAATCTGGTGCCTTCACTTTACATCTCTTTGCTCTCTCTGCTCCAACCATGGTGACACTCCTTCTGCTTCTCATTTGTATCTTAGCACATTGCAGAAACTTTCTCCTTTGCATAGAATGATATTCCATTTTCCTGGAATACTCTTCCCCTTAATCTTGGAATATCTGGATCTTTCTTATAATTCAAGCCCAGAGCTGTAGTGCTGCTTATACAGGCCATCCACAGTAGCCATATTCAAGTTTTAGCTCAGATTTCATCCATGGAGAAAGGTTTTCTTATCACTGAATGTAAAACAAAATAAAAATTAAAAAACAACACAACAAAACTCAAAGGAATTTGTGGAATTTGGAGAGGGACAAGTGTGAATAAATGTGTTCCAACTTCTATTTTTACTTGGAAATCTCTGTTAATATTTTAAAAGTTATTTGTAAAATTAGTGATCTATCTCTCCCTGAGAATAAAGTCTACAAAATCATAAAAGTTGACAATCATGTCAACTGCTCTAATTTCAGCCAGGCAAATAACAAGTACATAAAGACATGTTTGTTGAACAATAAAAAATGAATCAATTAAGTAGAAAGAGCATGTGATTTGAAATCAAAGGATTTGATTCAAAGGATTTGAAAAGAGACATTATATAGTTCATATTATTAGGGCAGAAATATCAAGCAAAGTGGATAGGACTTCCAGGTATAAATGGCAACATGGACACTTCCTACCAAAATGATAGTAGTCCAGTTTTATTTCACTCATAAAAATGAGGATGGAAAGAGAATTGAAGGAAAGATGGAAAAAAGGATATAACAAAAACCTTAAAGGACTCAAGGTCTAAACTTTAGTTTAGGTCTTTAGTTTAGGTCTAAACTAAATTCTAAGCCAAGAGTGGGAAAAACCAAGAGCTAACCTGATGAACAATTCAGAATTCCCAAAAGGCTCAAAAATTGGTAGCGCCATTACCCTAGAATGGGGTTATGGAGAGAAGCAAAAGCTACAATGAAAGGTAAGTTTGAAAGTTTGTGTAAAATTAAGCTACATTCTCACATACCCTTCCAATAGCAACTGTCCTTCATAAGTGTAATCATACAAAGACTATGAAAGGAATATGAAAGTTGGAACCCCAAATAAGCAAAGAGGTAAATAGAATTTGGGAGAAAAAGACTATGCTGAAAGATTAAAACTTGAAAAGAAAAAGCAATATACTTAGAGGGATATGAGAACATATTGAATATGATTAAAAAAATAGGATATTATTTTTTTAAAAAGAGGGGAAAGTTCTTAGAAATTAAAACTATAAGAAGAGTCTTCAGACCTCAAATTGCACCACTGCATCCCCCTGGTAAATTTCATTTTCATTCTCAGAAATAATGCTTTCACACTTTTCCTTCTCTCTTCAAGCCTCTTACACGCCTTCTCTTCCCCCATTCTCAACTCTTGACCTGACCTCATATTTCAATGGAGAATACAAAAACAAATGATAGTGTCCTCAGCTTCTCAAATCTTCAACCCACATCTGTACCCATGCCTCTGTTTCTCTCTTGGTGCAATGTTTGAGGTGGCCCTTCCCCTGTCAGCATCAAATCCCTCGCTGACATCCTGGATCTCACCTTCTCCTGCCCATTCAAAAATCCTTCTCGGGTAACTCTCTCCTCTATCTGTTGTATCATCAGCTTCTCCCTCTATACTGGATCTGTCCTACCAGTGTACAAGCATGCCTCAACATCTGCCATCTTAAAAGGATAACTCTCTTTGATCTCTCATCTTTCTCCACCTACCACCCCACTGCTTATCTCTTCTTCTTGATCAAATTGTCTATGGCGTCAGCCTCTGCAACCCTCCCTCCTATATTCCCCTTTACCTTCTTCAGCTAAGTATTGAAATCTCACTCCACTGTTGAAACCACTCTTGTCGAAATCACCAGGGACCTCCAATGTTGCCAAACCAATGGTTTCCTTCTGTCTTCATCCTACTACTCTTAACAGTCCTTACCAGTTCAACTCAGCCAACCATGCTTTCCTTCCTAAACCCCTTCTTGGCCTAGATTTCATGGTCACTCATAATTAGTTCTCTTCTTACCCCTCAGGCTCAATCTCCTTGCTTATTCCTATTCCTCTCTTGATTTCTCAGTGTTCATGTGACCCAAGGGCTCAGTCCTAGGACCTCTTGACTTTTCTTTCTACATTCCTAGAAATATCATCCAATTTCAGGCAGTGAGCATCACCTATACCCCAAATGAACCCTACATTTGTTTTGTTTCAGTCCTGATCTCCATCTTGGGTTTCCCACTCATATAACATAGTGCCTTCTCAGCATAGCACCATGGTTTCTAGCGAGGAACTGCAGCAAAGGTTGGTGTATATATCAATACATATATTGATATATACTGAATCATATCTGTTACAATTGGAAAAGAGGCCCTTCTTATTAGCAGGTTGCTATGAGAATATCACCTGTTAATTATTTTAATATCACTCCTGACATCTCAAATTTCATATGTCGAAAACCACACTCTTTACTTTCAAAACTGTTTCTCCTTCAGTCTCTGCATCTCAGTGAAATCACACCACCATAACCCAGTTGCTCAACCCCTAAAGCCTGTTTATTCCCATGCTTTCTCTTACCCTGCTCTCCCTACTGTGCCTCACACATAGTGTATCACCAAATCCTGTTGACTCTACTTCCAAACTCCACTACTGCAACAGCATCTCTCAAATCCTTCTTATTACACTTAAAATCTAAATCTCTTATTGCAACTTAAAATCACAACATAATTCAGGTCCTGCTCTCCTTTGAATTCATTCTATCCCTTTCTGTCTTCATACTTGCACTCACTTCCCTCCAGACATAATGACTACATTTCAAATGTTTCATTTTTTAGGAAAGTTTGAGCAAGTCTGAATTTTCCCCTAAAAGCAACTTATATTTTGTTGTTTTTTTCACTGTTATTATTGTTGCCTAAAACTTAGAGTAGTGATTTTCTTTGAGGTCTCATAAAATTAGGGCATATCCTGGAGTTGATAAATCCATATTGATTTAATCTGAAATGTACTACACCCTTTCAAACTGTGGATTCAACCCTTTCTTAATTTCAGGAACACTCTCTTAAATTATATCTCTGGATATTTTACTTCTCCATTTCTTTTTTCCTCGTCTTCCGGGTAACAAACTATGCACACCCTGTATCTCCTTTGGCTTCCATATCAATAACTTTCTCTTTAATTCTTTTTACAATTATTTGTGTTGTCTGTTTTTCAAATATACTCTCTCTGTTGCTGCTCTATTTTCATTCATATCATTTTTTTCTACTTTCCGTAGTCAATACGACCTCATTTTTAAAAAATAGATCTTTATTGGAGTATAATTGCTTCACAGTGCTGTGTTAGTTTCTGTTGTACGACAAAGTGAATCAGCCATATGCATACATATATCCCCATATCCCCTCCCTCTTGCATCTCCCTCCCACCCTCCCTGTCCAACCCCTCTAGGTGGTCACAAAGCTCCGAGCTGATCTCCCTGTGCTCTGCGGCTGTTTCCCACTAGCTATCTATTTTACATTTGGTAGTGTATATATGTCCATGCCACTCTCTCACTTCAGCCCAGCTTACCCTTCCCCCTCCCCATAGCCTCAAGTCCATTCTCTATGTCTACGTCTTTATTCCTGCCTTGCCACTAGGTTCTTCAGTACCAGTTTTTTCTCTTTTTTTAGATTCCATATATATGTGTTAGCATACAGTATTTGTTTTTCTCTTTCTGACTTACTTTACTCTGTATGCCAGACTCTAGATCCATCCACCTCACTACAAATAACTCAATTTCGTTTCCTTTTATGGCTGAGTAATATTCCATTGTATATATGTGCCACATCTTCTTTATCCATTCATCTGTCAGTGGACATTTAGTTTGGTTCCATGTCCTGGCTATTGTAAATAGTACTGCAATGAACATTGTGGTACATGTCTCTTTTTGAATTATGGTTCTCAGGGTATATGCCCAGTAGTGGGATTGCTGGGTCATATGGTAGTTCTATTTTTAGTTTTTTAAGGAACCTCCATACTGTTACCCATAGTGGTTGTATCAATTTACATTCCCACCAACAGTGCATGAGGGTTCCTTTTTCACCAAACCCTTTCCAGCGTTTATTGTTTCTAGATTTTTTGATAATGGCCATTCTGACAGGTGTATGGTGATACCTCATTGTAGTTTTGATTTGCATTTCTCTAATAATTAGTGATGTTGAGCATCTTTTCATGTGCCTCTTGGCCATCTGTATGAATTCTTTGGTGACATGTCTATTTAGGTCTTCTGCCCATTTTTTAATTGAATTTTTTGTTTTTTTTTTGATATTGAGCTCCATGAGCTGTTTGTATATTTTGGAGATTAATCCTTTGTCTGTTGTTTTATTCCAAATATTTTCTCCCATTCTGAGGGTTGTCTTTTTATCTTGTTTCTGGTTTCCTTTGCTGTACAAAAGCTTTTAAGTTTCATTAGGTCCCATTTGTTTATTTTTGTTTTTATTTCCATTTCTCTAGGAGGTGGGTCAAAAAAGATCTTGCTGTGGTTTATGTCAAAGAGTGTTTTTCCTATGTTTTCCTCTAAGAGTTTTATAGTCTCTGGCCTTACATTTAGGTCTTAATCCATTTCGAGTTTATTTTTGTATATGGTGTTAAGGAGTGTTCTAATTTCATTCTTTTACATGTAGCTATCCAGTTTCCCCAGCACCACTTATTAAAGAGACTGTCTTTTCTTCATTGTATGTTCTTGCCTCCTTTGTCGTAAATTAGGTGACCGTATGTACATGCTTTATCTCTGGGCTTTCTGTCCTGTACCATTGATCTATATTTCTGTTTTTGTGCCAGTACCAAACTGTCTTGATTACTGTAGCTTTGTAGTGAAGTTTGAAGTTGGGAAGCCAGATTCCTCCGGCTTCATTTTTCTTTCTCAAGATTGCTTTGGCCATTCGGAGCCTTTCGTATTTCCATACGAATTGTAAACTTTTTGTTCTAATTCTGTGAAGAATGACATTGGTAGCTTTTTGTTTTGTTTTGTTTTTTTGCGGTACGTGGGTCTCTCACCACTGCGGCCTCCCCCACTGCAGAGCACAGGCTCCAGACGCACAGGCTCAGTGGCCCCGGCTCATGGGCCCAGCCGCCCCGGGGCATGCAGGACCCTCCTGGACCGGGGCACGAACCTGCGCCCCCTGCATCGGCAGGCAGACTCACAACCACTGCGCCACCAGGGAAGCCCACCATTGGTAGTTTGATAGGGATTGCATTGAATCTGTAGATTGCTTTGGGTAGTATAGTCATTTTCGCAATTTTGATTTTTCCAATCAAAGAACATGCTATATTTCTCCATCTATTTATGTCATCTTTGATTTCTTTCATCAGTGTTTTATAGTTTGCTGAGTACAAGTCTTTTGCCTCCTTATGTTGGTTTATTCCTAGGTATTTTATTCTTTTTGCTGTGATGGTAAATGGGATTGTTTCCTTAATTTCTCTTTCTGATTTTTCGTTGTTAGTGTATAGGAATGCCAGAGATTTCTGTTCATTAATTTTATATCCTGCAACCTTACCAAATTCATTGATTAGTTCTAGTATTTTTCTGGTGGCATCTTTAGGATTTTCTATGTATTTTCATTTTCATGTCATCTGCAAACAGTGACAGTTTTACTTCTTCTTTTCCAATTTGTATTCTTTTACTTCTTTTTCTTCTCTGATTGCCATGGCTAGGACTTCCAAAACTATGTTGAATAAGAGTGGTGAGAGTGGACGTTCTTGTCTTGTTCCTGATCTTAATGGAAAGGCTTTCAGTTTTTCACCATTCAGTATGATGTTTGCTGTGGTTTTGTCAGATTGGCTTTTATTATGTTGAGGTAGGTTCCCTCTATGCTTATTTTCTGGAGAGTTTTTATCATAAATCTGTGTTGGATTTTGTTGAAAGCTTTTTCTGCATCTATTGAGATGATCATATGGTTTTTATTCCTTAATTTGTTAATATGGTGTATCACATTGATTGACTTGCATATATTGAAGAATCCTTGCATCCGTGGGATAAATCCCACTTGATCATGGTGTATGATCCTTTTAATATGTTGTTGGATTCTATTTGTTAGTATTTTGTTCAGGATTTTTGCATCTATGTTCATCAGTGATGTTGGTCTATAATTTCCTTTTCTGGTTTTGGTATCAGGGTGATGGTGGCTTTGTAGAATGAATTGGGGAGTGTTCCTCCCTCTGCAATTTTTGGAAGAGTTTGAGAAGGATTGGTGTTAGCTCTTCTCTAAATGTTTGATAAAATTCACCTGTGAAGCCTTCTGGTCCTGGACTTTCGTTTGTTGGAAGATTTTTAATCACAGTTTCCATTTCACTACTTGTGATTAGTCTGTTTATATTTACTAATTCTTCCTGCTTCAGTCTTGGAAAATCGTACCTTTCCAAGAATTTGTCCCTTTCTTCCTGGTTGTCCATTTTATTGGCATATAGTTGTTTGTAGTAGTCTCTTATAATCCTTTGTATTTCTGCAGTGTCAGTTTTTATTTCTCCTTTTTCATTTCTAATTTTATTGATTTATGTCTTCTCCCTTTTTTTCTTGATGAGTCTGACTAAGGGTTTATCAATTTTGTTTATCTTCTCAAGGAACTAGCTTTTAGTTTTATGGATCTTTGTTATTGTTGTCTTCATTTCTATTTCATTTATTTCTGCTCTGATCTTTTTGATTTCTTTCCTTCTACTGACTTTGCGTTTTCTTTGTTCTTCTTTCTCTAGTTGGTTTAGGTATAGGGTTAGATTGCTTATTTGAGATTTTTCTTGTTTCTTGAGGTGAGAATGAATTGCTATAAACTTCCCTCTTAGAACTGCTTTTGCTGCATCCCATAGGTTTGGGGTCATTGTGTTTTCATTGTCATTTGTTTCTACGTATTTTTTAACTTTATTCTTTGATTTCTTCAGTGATCTCTTGGTTATTTAGTAGCGCACTGTTTAACCTCCATGTATTTGTAGTTTTTACAATTTTTTTTTTTTTTTTTTTGCGGTACGTGGGCCTCTCACTGTTGTGGCCTCTCCCATTGTGGAGCACAGGCTCTGGACGTGCAGGCTCAGCAGCCATGGCTTATGGTCCCAGCCACTCCACGGCATGTGGGATCTTCCCAGACCGGGGCATGAACCCGTGTCCCCTGCATCAGCAGGCAGAATCTCAACCACTGCGCCACCAGGGAAGCCCTACAATTTTTTTCCTGTAATTGATTTCCAATCTCATAGCGTGGTGGTCAGAAAAGGTACTTGATACAATTTCAATTTTCTTAAATTTTCCGAGGCTTGATTTGTAACCCAAGATGTGATCTATCCTGGAGAATATTCCATGTACACTTGAGAAGAAAGTGTATTCTGCCACTTTTGGATGGAATGTTCTATAAATATCAATTAAATCTATCTGGTCTATTGTGTCATTTAAACTTGTGCTTCCTTATTTTCTGTTTGGATTAGCTGTCCATTGGTGTAAGTGAGGTGTTAAAGTCCCCCACTATTGTTGTGTTACTGCTGATTTCCCCTTTCATGTTTGTTGGCATTTGCCTTATGTATTGAGGTGCTGCTATGTTGGGTGCATAAACATTTATAATTGTTATATCCTCTTCTTGGATTGATCCCTTGATCATTATGTAGTGCTCTTCCTTATCTCTTGTAACAGTCTTTATTTTAAAGTCTATTTTATCTGATATGAGTATTGCTACTCCAGCTTTCTTCTGGTTTGCATTTGCATGGAATATCTTTTTCCATCCCTTCACTTTCAATCTATATGTATCCCTAGGTCTGAAGTGGGTCTCTTATAGACAGCATATATATGGGTCTTGTTTTTGTATCCATTCAGCCAGTCTGTGTCTTATGGTTGGGGCATTTAATCCATTTACATTCAAGGTTATTATTGATATGTATGTTCCTGTTACCATTTTCTTAATTGTTTTGGGTTTGTTTTTGTGGGTCTTTTTCTTCTCTTGTGTTTCCCTAGAGAATGCTAGGGAAGTTTCTTTAGCATTTGTTGTAAAGCTGGTTTGCTGGTGCTGAATTTTCTTAGCTTTTGCTTGTCTGAAAAGCTTTTGATTTCTCCATCAAATCTGAATGAGATCCTTGCTGGGTAGAGTAATCTTGGTTGTAGGTTTTTCTCTTTCATCACTTTAAGTATATCCTGCCACTCCCTTCTGGCCTGCAGAGTTTCTGCTGAAAAATCAGCTGATACCCTTACGGGGATTCCTTTGTATGTTATTGGTTTTTGCCTTGCTGCTTTTAATATTTTTTCTTTGAATTTAATTTTTGTTAATTTGATTAATATATGTCGTGGTGTGTTTCTCCTAGGGTTTATCCTGCATGGTACTCTCTGTGCTTTATGAACTTGGGTGACTATTTCCTTTCCCAGGTTAGGGAAGTTTTTTACTATAATCTCGTCAAATATTTTCTCAGACCCCTTCTTTTTCTCTTCTTCTTCTGGGGCCCCTGTAATTCAAATGTTGGTTTGTTTAGTGTTGACCCAGAGGTCTCTGAGATTGTCTCCAATTCTTTTCATTCTTTTCTCTTTATTTTGCTCCTCGGCAGTTATTTCCACCATTTTGTTTTCCAGCTCACTTATTCGTTCTTCTGCCTCAATTATTCTGTTACTGATTCCTTCTAGTGTATTTTTCATTTCAGTTATTGTGTTGTTCATCTCTGTTCTTCTAGATCTTTGTTAAACATTTCTTGTATTTTCTTAACTGTGCCTCCATTCTATTTCCAAGATTCTCGATCATCTTTACTATCATTATGCTGAATTGTTTTCCAGGTAGATTGCCTATTTCC
The DNA here is from genome assembly GCF_949752795.1 of Hyperoodon ampullatus. Lineage (NCBI taxonomy): Eukaryota > Metazoa > Chordata > Mammalia > Artiodactyla > Ziphiidae > Hyperoodon > Hyperoodon ampullatus. The sequence continues at coordinate 130,615,262 of NC_136914.1, read as the reverse complement.
TCTTCATTTATTTAGTCTTGTAGGTTTTTACCTTGCTCCTTCATCTGTGACATATATTTTTGCTGTCTCATTTTTCTCCCCTTTTTTTATGAGTGTGATTGTGTTCCTGTCTTACTGGTTGTTTGGCCTGAGGCTTCCTACACCGGAGTTTGTAGGCTTTTGGGTAGAGCTGGGCCTTGGTGCTGAGATGAGGTCTGGGAGACCTCACAACAATGAATATTCCCTGGGGTCCGAGGTTCTCTGTTAGTCCAGTGGTTCAGACTCGGAGCTCTCACCACAGGAGCTTTGGCCCAAGCCCAGTTTGTTTGGGTGTTCTTCCCATCTCCTTGGGCATTGGGGTCCCCCACCAGCGTCTGGCAGGCACCCTAGTTGTGTGGAGATGTGAACTCTGTGTCTTCCCACACCGCCATCTTGACTCTGCCCCCTTGACCTCATTTTTTCGATAATTTAATTTTTTCCTTCTCTTACTTGAATACCACCAACTAATTTTTCATCACCTTATTGTCTTATTTCATCCTTAAGCCCTGTGTCTCCACCATAAGTTCCTGATTCATAGAGGCTGTGAGTATTATCCAGTTCTTTGAACCCATAGACACTGTATGACATGGTTTCCTCTGATCTGCAGCAACATTATTCTGCTTTGAACTCTTTATCTTCCTTTTGTTTATCATGTGTCTTCCTTCCTTCCTTCCCTCTCACTTCCCTTTCTCCTCACATCCCTGCCTCTCTGTGTGTGGTTTGTTATTTAACCATCTTTAGTTCTCAAAGACATGGGATGGCCAGTATCTTCTGCAGTGGCCCCTCTTCTGAGCCACAGTCACAATCAGATGGTTGCAAAGAAGGCGGATCTTCATGTTTCCTTTCACAGCCCCTTTCCCTGATGTTCTGTGGCTCAGGCAACTTTTCAGAACCTCCTGCAGCCAGTACACTACCCCAACCTTATTTCAGACAGGGGGCTGTGGGATTAGCTCATAAAATCTGGACGTTCATCACATAGCACTTGCTCTGCCAGCTTGGTCTTTACTCACCCCATCAGGCATCCTCTCTTGGATCTACCTTCCCCATGTCACTTCCTGGATGCACATCCCACATGTTCTGTCAGATCCACACTTCCCACGTCTCATGTCATATCTTAGATCAGCTGGTTTAATGTTGTCTGTCAGATCCTCATGTCCCATGTCATATCCTGGATCAGTTTGTATGATGTCATCTGTCAGATCCCCACATCCCAAGTAGTCTCAAGGATCTGCATGTCTGATGTCCTCCTGTAGTGGGTGGTCTTTGTTTATAGCCCATAGGGTGGTACTTTGTCCTATGATCCAGCAGGTAACTGTGTTTCCGTCCAAAAACACTAGACAGGGATTGGGAAGAGAGGAGTTCACACACAGCAGGGACCTCCCATGCTCAGAGACATGTAGTCCAAAGATGCTTTAAGATCTGTGGGGTCCTGACAAATCCATTTTTGATAGCAAAGACTTTTCACTGTAAAATGTAAGCTCCATGCAACCTCCTGCTAAGACCTGCTTGAGATGCTCCACTGTGACTGTGTTGGACACCTCCTCTCTTACAGGACGTGACTTTGGTCAGGTCTCTGGCCTCTGGTCTCACCTAGAGTGGACATAGTATTGCCCTGACTCCCTCAGGAAGCCGTCCTGCTGTGTGGACCATAGTTGGTGGTGAGGTTAAATGAATTAAGGCAATTTAAGATGCTGGAACAAACACCTGTGTGTATGATGGCCAATAGGAAATCAGTTATGTACAGCTCATATAAAGTCCAAAATATGAACTGCTGATTGAATGTGTGTCCCCTCCAAAAGTGACTCAGGTATCCAGGTCACTTCCTTCTGTGGCTCCCTCAGTTCCAATATTTGGCCTCCAAGTTCCAAGGTCAAGCTAGTGGAAGGTCAAGGCACAGTGGGAGGTTCATGAGCAGTTTTATGGGTGAGCCCTGGCAGGACAAGTATCTCTTCTGCTCACCTTTCCTGACCGTGATCCCATCACTTGGACTCACATAACACTTGAGACCTAGGGTGGTTGGGCTGGCTGTGGGTCCTGAAAGTCCAGGATGCATGTTTGGCTGCAGCAGGCAGTCCCTGCCCCCAGGTGTCCCTGAGAATGATATGGATCAGATGCAGTGCTGTGTGCAGAGTGAGCTTCTGTTGTGCCATGAGGATTGGTCTGGGCTGTACTAAATGGAGTTGCAGGGTCCCTGTTCTATGTGCTTACACAGGGCTTAGGGACACCTGCTCATCCAAGCACCATTACTCTGGAATTACTCTTAGGTAAAGGAATGCAAAGCAAAGGAAAAGAATGGGAAGGGAGGAGAAGAGAAAAGAGAAAGGCAAGGAAGGAAGAAAGGAAGGAAAAAGGAAAGAAGGAAGGAAAGGAAAGACAAGAGGAAAATAAAGGTAGGGAGGAAGGAGAGGGAAGAAAGAGAATCTGATATATTTGAATGTTTGGAGGGGAGATTTATACTTTTGAAGAAGACTGGAGAATAATTTGATTATAGAAAAGCAAAGAAAAAAAATGAGGCAAGTATTAACCTAAGGGAAATCAACAGGTTGCAAAAAATACATAAATATAAAGGGAATATAATCATAATAAACCATTCGACATAGCTGAGCATAAAGTATATTATGATAATTTGTGAAATCATAGGCAAACATTGACTATTGATTGAAAGAAAAATTATTCCATCTCCATCTGGGAAAAGGAGAGGTATTTATTTGTAGTGGGGGGAGGGGGTATGATAAAAATGCTCTCCTTTACCAAACTTCAGACAGGCTCCTTGAGTCCTCTTTTCCATGAGGCCTCCTGCTTGACCCACGTCTTCAGCCTGCCTAGCCCAATTCTAGCAAGAATCCTGTTAAGTCAGTTTATCAAGAATTCCTCCCACCCTTGATAGCTGATCAAATTCCTCATCCCCACTCCTGACATCCAGTCACCCTGGCATGACTCAGCAAAAATCCTATTAAGTCAGTTTAGCAACCATCCCCCACCCTTGATGTTTCCTCTTAGTAATTTTCCATCCGCTGACTCCCTCACTCTGCTCCTTGACAACAAATCCCCAGATGTCTTCACTGTGTTCAGAGTTCAGCCTGATCTCTCTCCCCTATTGTGAGAGGCTTGACATCTATTGCTATAGTCCGGAATAAAGTCTTCTTTATTGTGTTAACAAGTATCAAAATATGTTTTTCAACAGGTGCATATAAAAGAATAAATCCAAATCTTCCATAGGGGAAGGTAAGATACCTGAGAAAAAGAAAAAGAATCCAAACATACCAGCATCAGGATGTTTTTAGACACATGGAGGTAAACATCAAATGAAAAAACTAAAGTTTTAAATGGTTGCTTTTGGAGGTGAGGGGATGTGGGGATTACTTTGGGAAAGGGGAAGGGATGCTACCCTTTTTTAACCATGTAGAAGTATTTGAAACTTCTGCATGTATAATTTTTAGTTTTTCTTTAATGCATACAGAACTGAACTGAAAAAGAAAATTAAGTATATGTGTTTATGCATACACATATATATTACAATCTATGGATTTTTAATACTTGGATAGATCAAATCAAAATCATTTTTTACCATATATTAAATTATTAATTGCTAAATAATTAAGGTGAGATTTAATGAGTAGTTAGGGCTATTTTCAGAATAGATGTCATAAAAGCTGTGTGCTTTTCAGTTTGGTCCAGAAGACCAAGAGCTGAATTGAGCCAACATTTCTAGTCTGATGGACATCAAGAATATTCCTTTTCTTGGGCAGTAGAAAGGCGTTTTCATAGAAGTGATCTCCTCCATTCAGACTTCAAGGGAAACCCCAGTTGACACGTTTCACCCTTAGCCCACTGCAATATGGGTCTTTCTTTCTTTTCTATTTCATCCATCCCCTTTCCATCCACCCATTAACACATAATAGCAAAGTCAATCCACTGTGACTAGGAATTATCCACACTTGAAGCAAATAGCTGAGACGTACTCAGCCGGAGTTCTTTGTCTTTTAAGGAAAAGAATAGGAAATAAGGGGGTGGAGAGTGGGTAGAGTATATGCCAAGGAAACAAATGCAGAGGCTCCCCAGTAATCTCCCTACACGCTTGTTTCCCTTTTCTAGGATGTCTAATTGGAAGCTGTGAATATCCACTATCCCATGTTTCTCAGAAGTCTAATTAGAAACCAGTGGGGTTCTGAATTAGAATAAGTGCAACATTCGCCAGTGACGTCTGTGTTTTGCAGGTGTCACTGCCAAGCGCCCATGCTATCCAATATTTGCTCACCACTACCCACGTGGGACCAAACTCACACTTACTAAGACAGGGACTGCATTGTCATGATATATGTGCAGTAATATTCCTTGTGTTTAAGCCCCAGAAGCATGGTTATTTAGCTAACATAGCCTTCTGCTATAATCATAGCAGTTTTTCCCCCAGCAATACAAGTCTCACCAACTACAGTTAGGCATTTTCTGCTTTCCAATTACTCGCTGATTCTATACCAAGTACAGAGTAATATTTTCATGTATCATTAAACAAATGCAGTTGTGTTCCCCAAACAGGTTTCATTTTGGGCTAAACTGCATCCATTAAAGCTTTCATAAATGGCACACTCTTCAGATTATAGTTTCTTTTTACTCATAAATATTTAAGCTGCACAGATAATACTTCACCTTCCCAGCAAGTGCTGCATTAGCTGGGCAATCTTTAAAGCATAAAACTTTGTAGCAGGAGAAAACTAGGAAGGGAGAAAGAAGTTGTACTACTAGCAGAAAATGTAACAGAATCCAAATATTTCCTTATTTAAAAAAATAATCTATTTTTCTTTCCTATAAATACAAAAGTAATCATTGGAAAGATACACATATCAATGATAGTACATTTAAGGGTACCAGCTACTATGGATTTTTCTAGAAAAATGGGCAATATTTTTTTTCTGAATACTTACTAAAAGTGATAAATAAACCTAAGTCCAGAGATGTGAATGTAGTAGTTATAAGAGTGAAGTGAAAGGATAAGTCTAATGCTGTATTTTCGTCAAAGAAGGTTTGAGGTGAAACAAGGAATATTGTAGACAGTGGGTGAATTGCCTTGGTCCAGTTAGTCAGGGATCATTTGGTTGCTAAGAACCGAAACTCAGGCCAACTATCATAAGTGAAGGGAGATTTATGTTAAGAATGCAAGATAGATAACAGAACTCAAATGCAGAAAGTCATAGGGCAGCAACTCCGTCCTCTTCCTCAGGCAGCCAGGCTCTGCTTACCTCTCCTTTTTCTCTTTTCCATTCTCTCGAGATGAACCTTCCTCAGCAACATCCTTAGTTTCACTTTCCTCATAATTTTAGTTTATCAGAGGATTTGGGTAAACAGTGAACCAACTATGACCATGACTTTATATAACCCTATGTATGGTTCCAGGGACATCATCTGAAAACCACTCTGTGTAACTCAATTCAAATTCTTGGGAGAAAGATGATAAAGTCAGCCTGGATCATACGCCCAACTTAGTTCTGCCCCTTGGTGCAAACATTGATTTCTTGGCTTACCTTCATCAGAGACTAGAACAATTTAAGGAAAGCAATGTGAATAAGAAAGATATTTCACACATGTCTATGAAATACTCATCCAAAAGACTTAAATGGAGGTCGAGATTTTGGAAGAAAAGGGGACCTTTTTCAAAACAGTTATATATTTCACATCGGAATTTACAAATTACACTCACATGCATTATCACATATGATCCTTATGACATCCTTGTGATATATGAAGGATGGTACCACCTTATTTAAAAAGAGAATACCAAAGGTCAGGAAGGTGGGACAGGATGGCTTTTAGATTAGTAATTTGGATGCAGCCTCTTTAAGTACTTCTGGTGTGCCTATACATTTGACACGGTTCAGCAACTCTAAACAAGGCTCTCAGAATAAAAAAGGGCTGTATCGATGTGGGTGCTATGAACAAAAAAAGCATCACCAGCTATTTATCCCCTCATTCTTTTGTCCTGGTCTATCGGAAGAACTCTTTCAAGGACGATCAGCTGTTTATCTGTCGGTTTGAATGTGGCTTAAGTTTAGCATAACCAAATAACTATCTACCAAACTGGGAAAATTGCAAAATAAAAGGGACGTTATTAATAATTAAGATAGGATGACAGGCATAGTCCTGATAGTCCTGTGTCAACCAAGTTGTGTCACCCTCTTTCTCAAGATGTATGTAGTGTTAACGGCTCTTTCCTTCTAGAGTACAATACAAATTCACGGGTCAGTCTTTCCTTTCCTGGGGAGAAGTGAGATATTTGGTAAATTTGGATTTCAGGGATTGGAACAGGATGAATATTATTACAATATCTCGAAGTGTGGCCAGGGCCCAGAATTTTTTTTAAACATTTTTTTTCATATAAATTATTTACTTTTGGCTGCATTGGGTCTTCGTTGCTGCGCATGGGCTTTCTCTAGTTGCAGTGAGTGAAGGCTACTCTTCATTGAGGTGCCTGGGCTTCTCATTGCGGTGGCTTCTCTTGTTGCGGAGCATGGGCTCTAGGCACACAGGCTTCAGTAGTTGTGGCACGTGGGCTCAGTAGTGGTGCACGGGCTTAGTTGCTCTGAGGCATGTGGGATCTTCCCGGACCAAGGCTCAAACCCGTGTCCCCTGCATTGGGAGGCGGATTCTTAGCCACTGCACCAGCAGGGAAGTCCCAGGCCCCAGAATTTTTAGTGCTTTTCACCTATTTATCATATGCCAAGGAAAGCCTGGTTATTTCACCATACAGTGATTAGAAACAACACCTCATTACCTTAGAGATATTTGAGTTATAAGAGTTCTTTAGTAAATATAAAAGCCCTTTATAGGAAATATGTTTTATAATATTTTCTCCCAAAGTTTGGCTTGCTTTACAACAAATATGTTGTACAATATTTTCTCCCAAACTGTGGCTTGCTTCTGCAATTCATTAACAGTGGCTTTTGAAGAGCAGAAGTTTTTAAATTTTAAGAGACTAAAATATTAACTTTTATTTTCATTTTCATGCTTTTTGTCTTATCTAAGTCACAAAGCTTTTTCTTCTATTTTTTTCTTCTATTAGCTTTACAACTTTAGATTACACAGATATATTCAGTATCCATTCTGAGTTAATTTTCATATAATTTTTGCAAATGCTGTGAAATAAGGATTATTGTTCAATTTTATTTATTTGTTTGTGTATCTGTTTATTTGCATTTGGGTATCCAAGTGATCCAGCTAATTAGTTGAGAAGATGAATCTATGTGGCTGGATAATATGCCATTTTTTGAATATACAATATGTTGTTAATCATTTCATCACTTGAGGGATATTTGGAGTGCTTCTACTTTTTGGCTCTTCTGAATAATGCCATTATGAACATTTGCATACATGTGTTTGTGTGTACCTGTGTTTTCAATTATCTTGTATTATTTTTAGGAGTGGAATTGCTGGGTCATATGGTATTTCTATCTTCAGCTTCTTGAGGAACTGTCAAAATGTTCTTTGTCAAATGTTTGTCACATTTATATTCCCACCAGCAATATACAAGGGTTCCAATTTCTTAACATCCCTGTCAACACTTGTTATTGTCTTTTTGATTGTAGTCGTCCTAGCGAGTGTGAAGTGTTGTCTTACTGTGGTTTAGATTTGGATTTCCCTAGTGACCAACTATATTGATCATCTTTTCATATACTTATTGGCTACTTACATAATTCTTCCGAGAAGTGTATATTCAGATCCTTTGCCCATTTCTAAATGGAGTTATGTGTCTATTGTTGAGTTATAAGGGTTCTTTATGTATTTTGAATACTAGGTCCTTATTAGATATATGATTTGCAAATATTTCCTCCCATTGTGTGCGTTGTCTTTTACTTTTTGATTGTATCCTTTAATGCACGAAAGTTTTCAATTTTGATGAAGTCCAATTTATTTATTTTTCTTTGGTTGTTTGTGCTGTAGGTGTCATAGCTAAGAAATCATCACCTAATCCAAGGTTATCAAGATTTACACCTATGTTTTCTTCTAAGCATTTGATATTTTTAGCTTTTACCTTAAGGAATTTGATTTCTTTACTTTATCCTACTTGGATTTTGTTGAGCTTCTTAGATGTGTAAATAAATATTTTCAGCAAATTTGGAAAAAACTTGGCTATTATTCTTTCAGATATTGTTTTCCCCCTTCTCTCTCTCCTCTCCTTCTGGAACTCTCATTAGATATATGCTGGTGTACTTGATGGCGCCTCACAGTTTTCTGAGGCTCTGTTTAAATAATCCCAGTTGATCAACCTTCAAGTATGCTGAGTTTTTCTTCCATCTGCTAAAATCTGCTGTTGATTCCCTCTAGCAAATTTTTCATCTTAGTTATACTTTTCAGCTCCAAAATATCTATTTGGTTCTACTTTATAATTTCTACATCTTTATTGATATTCTTTTTTTTGGTAAGACATCAACCTAATGTTTTCCTTCAGTTTTTAGATATGGTCCTTTAGTTCTTTGAACATACTTAAAGGATTTATATCTTTATCTAGTAAATCCAACATCTGGATTTTCTTAGGAAGTTTCTATTGACTGCCTTTTTTCCTGTATATGAGCCATAATTTACTGTTTCTTTGCATATCTCACAATTTGTGTTGAAAACTGGACATTTTAAATAATGGAATGTGGCAGTATTGGAACTCAGATGTTTCTCCCTCACCAGTCTCATTGCTATTGTCTGTTTAGTGAAATTTCTGAACTAGTTCTGTAAAGTCACTTTATCATGTGTGGCCACTGAAATCTCTGTTTGGCTATCAGCCAGTAATTGGACAAAGATTTTTCTTAGGTGCCTCAAATGAGTAAGCCTCCCAGTCTTTGCCAAGGGACTCTGTATGTGTTCTTGGGGCATGCCTTCAACCTCATCCAGAGTTTACAACTTCATCTTAGCCTTCACTTCCCTTTTACACAGAGTCTCAAGATTAGCTGGATGTGAACTGAATTAGGGTCTTCTCAGGTTTTTCTTGATTATGCACACTGCCCTGGGTATGTGCACAGCTGTACAGATATGTGTAGCATTCTACATTCCAAGGAATATGCTGTAGAATTTCAGTGTCTCATTCATCCCAGAGCTTTTTCTTTTAAGCTTTTTGCTAGCCTATTATTTTCCCCAACTCTTATTTACCTCTTCAATATTCAATAACTGAATCAGGTTGTTTTATGATATTCAGGAATTGCCTGTGATTGATTTTGACAAATGTCTCTAGGCAAAGGCCGTTTGCACTAAACTTAATAGTTCTTGAGTACATAGGTTATTATGTCTTCTGCAAATACAAATTGTTTTACTTTCTTTCCAGTGTGTTTGCCTTATTGCACTGGGTAGAACTTCAACCACAGTGTCAAATAGGAGTGATGATAAAGGTCATCTCCCCTTTTATTGTGATCATAGGGAGAAGGAATTCAGTATTTCACCATTAAATTTGATGCTATCATGGGATTTTTGTAGATATCATTTATTTAATTGAGAAAGTTCTATTCAGTATCCAATTTGCTAAAAAAATTTAGGACAGTGTGTTGAATTTTGTCAATTTTTTTTTTGCATCTATTGAGTTAATCATATGGTAAGTTAAATTGATTGATTTTCAAATGTTAAACCATCCTTTTATTCCTGGGGTAAACCTCACTTGGATATAGGAAATATATAAATTAATCATTTTTGTGTCTATATTTGTAAGGTATATTGCTCTGTAGTATTATATATTTTTTGTAATATCTTTCTGTCTTTTGTTTTGATATCAGGGTAATACAGGCCTCATAAAATGAGTTGAAATTGTTTCTTATTCTCTGTTATTTTCAAGAACTTATATAAAATCAATATTATTTTTTCCTTAAATTTTAGAAATAATTTAACAATAAAGCAATCTGGGCCTGGAATATTATTTATAGGAAGGCTTTTAACTATGAATTTGATTGTTTTAATAGAAAGATATAGAGCTATTCTAGCCATCTATTGCTCTTTAACTGAGCTTTGGTAGTTTGTCACTTTCAAAGAGTCTGCCTATTTCGTTAATATTATTGAATGTCTTGTCATGAAGTTTTTTAAATAATGGAGGACTCCAAAGAGTTTTTCTTATGAGAGCTATAACTGTCTTACTGAACTAGAAATTAAAACTAAGCATTTGAACACAAGAGTATACATATTACCATTCTGTCGTCCAACAGAACTATCATTATGTTATCACACAATGTGTAATCTCTGAAAAATTCCACTCATGAGAGAATGAGAATTAAAGTCATATGATGTCTGAGAATTATTAAGAAATTTCTTTTGTTTTACAGATCCACTTAAGGGACTCAGGGACTTGCAGTGTTTGATAATTTGAGGGCTGCTAGCATAATCCATCTTAGAAATTGTCATTACTATTCACTAAGTTGCTTGGACAAGAAATCTAGGAGAAATCCTGCCTTCATTTTTTTTCCTCAAAACCTAAACCCAATTCATCAACAGTACATAGCCAAAATACAGGTATAAAATTATTCACTTGTTTTAGTTGGCTTTAGATTCAGTGTGAGTTAAGTGTGATATGACCACCATATTCTGAACCTCCTGCCACCGCTATTTTTCCATCTAGTATAATTACTTTCACATCTTATAAAAGTCTCTCTTCTTTCCATCTATCCTTCCTCTCTCTTTTATAATTTTAGGGAAGAAAGTCATCATCTTTAGGAAGGCTAACATGTGCTCTGCACCCCTTCCCATTCCATCATGTTTTCCTCTCTGTTCTAGTGCTTTACACTTTCTCCCTGCCTGAGATACTCAAGCATTAGAACATGAGAGAGAACTACAGACCTCCTAGAGCTGTTTGTAACAGTTGCCTGGTGTCTGCTTCACTGGTTCCAAACCCACTTTCCAGTTTACCGTGTCCCTAACTCATTTCAAACTATTGGACCAACACCGTCACAGGATCCTAGCTCTAGTTTCATGGGCAGAGATCGTGTTTTTGTTCTTCCTAGCATTTTGTAATCCGTTTTCCCTAATTGATTTGTCACTCCAAATTCTTCAGTTTCTCTGGCTCCAGTCTCTGAAAAACAGCCTCTAATATGGACAACCAGACCTTTGCCAAATTGTAGCCTATGACAGAGAGTGGGGTTCAGACAACTTCATCTTCACTTCCCTTATTTGCATCATTCTTCATCTTTTGCTCACTAATACATATGCTAAAAAAAACTCTATAAAATTCTCATTCTTTCGTCCTTCTTTACTTTCTTTCCCCTTTATTCTACTCTTTGTATGATACTACTTATAAAAAGGAAAAATTCTTTTCTAAGTTGAATGTTTTAAAGGGAAGAACTTAACATTCTCTTCTAGAACGGAATGTTTATAGATAGCCAACAGATTTGAAATACTATCCAAGGTCGGCCAGCAACATATGGTTTTGTTTAGAAACTGTGTTCATACTGAAATAGGATTTTGCACATCCTTTACACAACCAACTAAAATTTCTGGATACCGTTTTCATAATTGTTTACTGAAACCAAATAACATGTTTTGGCATGACTCCAAGGATCCATTAAATGGAAAGAATCTCATCAAAATGTCAGAAGAAATGACTCAAAGTCAAATGTTAGTCAAAAAAAATCAGATTTTGAAAATAGTATTTAAAGATTCTTCCCTTACTGTGAAAGTAGTTGGCAAATTTAGATATGCAGTATAAAAAGAAAAAACCATCTGCAAAATATTTTACATTTCAGGTGATAAGGCCTTTTCCAGCTTATAGGAGGCATCCTATGTGGCAATTAGGATTTAAAATGTGGGATCAGTATGTTTTAAACTTAAGCAGAGTCACAGAGGAAAAAAGTTGTCTTCTGGATTCCTGGGTCCTTCAACTAACTTGAAGTTGGTATTTTTGCTCTAGGATGACTAATATTTTAAGTATTGATATTAATAAAGCTATTCTGATAATATATATGATGATTTTATTGTAAGAATCTATCATACTATATTTATTTGACCCACTGGGCTAGATAATCCGAATCTCTTTATTTTTCTCCATTTGACACCTGTCCAGACTTCATTTATTTGCTCTCTCAACCACTCAGTGTTTTAATACCTTCTTTTCTACAGTCTAGTATTACAAACATGAGAGTAATAAAATCTTTGTTTACTAGAGGATTATAAAGAATAACCTGAACATTTGCTATGCACTTCGAAATTTTATAAGAAATTGATTTTCACATGGTAAACATTAATATTTATCAAATGGAAATTATATTATTTTCAGGAGTCTTATTATTTGCAGACTCTTGTGGATAAAAACACGATATGTGACTCCAATTTAAATCCATGTAATCCATAGTTTTAGTTAACGTACATTTCTAACACTTCACATTATTACAGGACATCTGTAGGAAGCAGTTCCGAGGACCTGCCTCCTTTTCAGAAAACAAGAGCCTCACTGAGAGGCAGCATGGGAATGCCAGGGTGACGTGTGTTTAAAACTATAATATCAGTTCATACTCATTTGGGCCCTACACAATGAGTACAGTGTGCAGATTATTACAATGAGATTCATATCCTTATGCTGACAGCCTCCAAGAACCGTTATGTATTACTTCATGTTAAAAAGAATTAAGATTTGATAGTATCAGAACACCTCATTGTAACTCAAATCCAATATAAAATTAAATCTTGTTTTATTGATCCTCTAGATTAGTTTTTATCTCCTCTGGACTGTCTTTAAAGAACCAATTCAGATAATCAAAATTAAGTTTAGTGGGAACATAACATTTAGATGAATAATTGGATTCCATCAGTAAACTCCTCTTTTCAAAATAGTCTTACATTGAAAGCATACCTAGGAAATAATGTAAATAGAATTATGACAGTTTTAAATGGTTTAAAGATATTCTTATGATAATTGAATCCATCATTTATAATACCAACAAAAACCATCCTAATACTGATAACCAAGGCTCCAGGTGTTTCCTTCCTAAAACACAGATTAGCAGTCATGATTTTCAGGTTCCTGATATTTCTCTTTACTTTTTTTTTCTTTTTAAGATTTATGTGGTATTTATTTATTTACTTTATTTCTTTATTTTTGGCTGCCTGGGATCTTAGTTGCAGCACGTGGGATCTTTGTAGAGGTATGCAGGATCTTTCATTGTGGCGCGTGGGCTTCTCTCTAGTTGTGGTGCACCAGCTTCTATCTAGTTGTGGTGTGCATATTTTCTCTTCTCTAGTTGTGGTGCATAGGCTCCAGGGCACGTGGACTCTGTAGTTTGCGGCACGTGGGCTCTAGTTGAAGCACGTGAGCTCAGTAGTTGTGGCACGCGGATTTAGTTGCCCCGTGGCATGTGGGAGCTTAGTTCCCTGACCAGGGATCGAACCCATGTCCCCTTCATTGCAAGGCGGATTCTTTACCACTGGACCACCAGGGAAGTCCCCTCTCTTTACTTTTGAAAAAACAACATTTAAAATTTTGGAGGCTCTTGTCACATATGCTAATCAATTCCTATGTATTGTTTGTAATATATTTAACAGCCAGAAGAGAGAGATACTGTTGTTTTTCTCCGTTTATAGATGTGACTTGGAGGAATGAAGTCACTTGCCTAAGAGTAAACCCATGAACCTCTAACACAGACCTTAACCAGGACAGCACAGAGCATACTGGTTACTGTGGAGCTTATATGTGATGAGAGTTTAGCAAGACTTTTAATAGGAACTTGGACTCATTTCTTCTCAAAAACTCAGAATGCTCAGCTTTACAGGTTTATGCAGTTACATAGAATTTATGGTATACTAAGCCATCCAAATAATACTAACATAGTGTAAGATGTTTGTAGAATGAGGGAGGGAGGAAGGGAAGAAGGAAGGAAGGGACAAAATTTTATTACTCAGTAGCAGTGGCTATTTTTCTGACTGATTATAAATTAGAGGGTTCAAAGTACCGTAAGGCTGGAAGAAAAATGCTGAGACAAAAAAAGCTTATTCTTTAACATTAGAGAAAGATAACTATTTGCTGTAAAAACCAGTCAATCACTACGTATTTCACATACAAACTTTTCATATTTAGGTATCAGCATTTGGTTAATCTAGTTTATAATTTTTCCATAGTACCAGTTACCTGAAAGTAAATTCTTTCTTGAACAGTTAAAGTTGTTATTCCTTCAAACAAACTTTATTATGAAATTGGTAAATATAAAAAATAAACAATGTTTTATATGGGTAATTGAGTCATTTTAATGTATATATAATTATAAGTCATTATAGATGGAAAAGATACAGTTAAAATAATTTTTTCAAACATTTTCTTTCAAACATAGATTCTGATATTCTGAACTGGTTCTAGCTCATTAGTGAAATTAAGTATTATACATACGTCTTTGTGTTTGTTTATAAAAGTATCTCATGTTCTTCTAGATATAATTTAGATTTGTTTTCACAGTAAATTTCAGGCTTCTCTATTAAAATTTATTTTTCTTAAGGTTTTTGAAAAAGTAACACCGGATTTTATTTTGAAATCAAAGAATTGAGAAGGGCTTTTTAAACTCACTATATTGCACCTATAAATATGGCTATGGCTATATACTGGTGTCATTTATACCCTATTTATGTTAGCATACCAGTGTAAGGGAAAAAAAATGAAATTGAATAGAACATCTTTGGTTAATTGCCTCTGCTTCAGTTAAAATGACCTTTGTATAAGTGTAAAGTGAAGTCAGACACGAACACATGGTTTAAGGGCACATGTACTAACAGCGCAATCTGCACCCGGAGCAGTCTGTGCCATCAGGGGCGTGGCTGTGGTGGATATATGAGCGGGAAGTGAAGTGGGGTTAATTCCAGACCAAACCCTTATGTGCAGTTGCGACCACTGCAGTGCTTGTTTGGCTTCTCCAAACTGTGAACAGTCACTTTTTATATTGCTTATAAAAATGGTAATTGAGGGCTTCCCTGGCAGCGCAGTGGTTGAGAGCCCGCCTGCCGATGCAGGGGACATGGGTTCGTGCCCCGGTCCGGGAAGATCCCACGTGCCGCGGAGCGGCTGGGCCCGTGAGCCATGGCCGCTGAGCCTGCACGTCCGGAGCCTGTGCTCCGCAATGGGAGAGGCCACAGCAGTGAGAGGCCCGCGTACCGCAAAAAAAAAAAAAAAAAAAAAAGGGAATTGAACATATTTATTCAGTCAGTCAGTCTCGAGGTTGACTGACAAAGATTGCAGAGCATTTATTTACCTTAAATCCATATTTCCTTACTCAAGATGTGGTCAGAATTTTAAAGAAGTGATAACAGCATGCAAACGGGTATCGTATAATTCCTGAGGGCCTAGTTGTGGGAAATAGGTCTAAATTCGAAGATGAAATTGCACATTCATAAATCGCTAGGCGGCATTGTGGGAGCTTTGTGATATTTTGAAAAGAGTTAGTCAGGTTGATCCACAAGACAAGAAGGTGAACATATCCTCATTATCCTCAGGGCAGGCAAAATGAGGTGGCTGAAAGCACCATCTCTGGAGCCTGGCAGCCTGTGTCCACATTCTGCTGTGCTGCTGACTGTGAACTTGGGGTAGGGGTGAGGCTCTTCTACCATCAGTGCCTCCGTTCCCTCACCTGCAATGCAGATAAAAATGCTTCCTCAAAGAGCTTGCTGTGAAGACTGAGTTAATACATGTAAAGTATTTTGACTGGAACCTCACATATGGTAAACAATAGGTAAGTGCAGTCTGTTGTTAAACTGGTATCTTCCCTCATTTTAACTGCCTGGTAGCAGACTGGGCCTTGGGACAGACAGAAAGTAAGGGAGTGTTCTGCTCAGGGAGCTGTTTGGGTATGAATGCAGTAATCCCGGTGATGCTATGAGGAAGTGCTGTAAGGATCTCTTTTGCAAGTGAAGTGACCACCTGGGCTTGCGTCTGAGTTTGTCACTTAAAAGCAGTATTATCTTGGGAAAGTTACTTAACCACTTTGCATCTCAGTTTCCCCTGCAGTGAAGTAAGAAAAATACCTACCTCTCAAGATTTGGGGAAAGAGTAAATGGATTACCACATATAAAGGGCATAGGACCTTATCTGGCATGTAATAAATAGTCTATAAAGGTTAGTGGTTTCTATTCATACAAAGAGAGTGTAAGGCAGAGATGATTTGGATGACATTAAGTGGGAAGGAGTAGGGAGAAGTAAGGAATTAAAAATGGGATAAAATAATTAACAGTAAGTATTCTCAGAAAGACAGAGAATACTACCTGATGGCAGAAAGAAGGACAAGATTGAGTGAGGGTGGTCAAGAGTCTACATTTTTAAAATACAGTGGGTCGTGAATCCTAATAATATTGATGAACAAACTTGTGTGATTTTTTTCCTTTAACAAAGCATCTCTAGATTTCAAGCTTAATGCCTACTTTAGTTATTCTTCTAATTTTCTAAACTTATATTTTTAACCATGGTTTCACATTTGTATCACCACCCACTCATACAATTACAGATATTTCCAAGATGTTTTAAATCCTTTGATATCTTAGAGATCTCTAATACTTGAAAGAATAAGAAAGATGTGAGGCAAGAGTAAGATGAAGCTCACTCCAAAGCGAGTGAATTAATCTCTTCTTTACCTGCCTAGACACGGAATAGGAATGGCATCTCCTTTCTGAGATGCGATGGATGGTACTATGGAAATGGAGGTCGTTCAAATAAGACACAAAGCCCTATCTGGCTAGTTCATTGCATACGTACACTCACACAAACTAATGCCTTCCTATTTAGGCATTAACCAAATCAAATAATCAAATTAGATTCTTTTTCTATTTTAGAAATGTCTTGAAATCCTGAACACTTGGGGAAAAAAGAGAATGATAATTATTCAACAGGATAATTTAAAACAAAGTACTTACCAAGGGCAACATCAAGGGTAATGATGTTATCGGGTGACTCTAGGCAAAAAGTCTCCTAAAATATTTTATTATAGCCCAAAGAACACATCTGACATGTATTTAAGGAATATCTGTTCCATAAATTCATTTTTTAACATAAATTTATTTATTTATTTTTGGCTGCACTGGGTCTTTGTTGCTGCGTGTGGGCTTTTCTCTAGTTGGGGCGAGCAGGGGCTGCTCTTTGTTTTGGTGTGCGGGCTTCTCATTGCAGTGGCTTCTCGTTGTGGAGCACGGACTCTAGGCGTGTGGGCTTCAGTAGTTGTGGCATGCGGGCTCAGCAGTTGTGGTTCGTGGGCTCTACAGTGCAGGCTCAGTAGTTGTGGTGCATGGGCTCAGTTGCTCCGTGGCATGTGGGATCTTCCCAGACCAGAGCTTGAACCCATGTTCCCTGCATTGGCAGGCGGATTCTTAACCACTGCGCCACCAGGGAAGTCCTAAATTCTTCATTATGTTAATTATAGTCACATAATTAGGTAGTTAACTACTTTCAATTAGACCCTTGCTACTCTTAGTATGGTTTATAGACCAGCAGTCTTTTCTATAAACTTAGAAATATAGGGTCTCAGGCTTCAACTCAGAGTTTATGAATTAGAATCTATAGTCTGATAAAATCCACAGGTGACTTTTATATATGAGTAAGTGTGAAGCACATAAATCTAGACTAGTTTCTCAGTGCAAGTTTCATATCAGAATCACAAGATATATAAAATATAGCAATGCCCAGGGTTTACCAATAGAGATTTTATTTAATTAATCTTGAGTGGGACACTAGCATGAGTAATTTTTAAGTTTCTCACGTGATTCTGTTGTACAGCCAGTGTTAATAACAACTGATCAAGATAAGCAAAATGGGTAACTTTTGAGAAACAAACTTTTGCTTAAAAATAAGTAAAACCGGGCTTCCCTGGCGGCGCAGTGGTTGGGAGTCCGCCTGCCGATGCAGGGGACGCGGGTTCATGCACCGGTGCGGGAGGATCCCACATGCCGTGGAGCGGCCGGGCCCGTGAGCCATGGCCGCTGAGCCTGTGCGTCGTCCGGAGCCTGTGCTCCGCGATGGGAGAGGCCACAGCGGTGAGAGGCCCGCGTGCCGCAAAAAAAAAAAATAAAATAAATAAGTAAAACCTCTTTCCTCCAAGAATTGAGCTTATCACAATGAGATACTGACATTTAGACAAAATTGAGAAAGATATCTTTTATCACAAACCAGAGCAAACATCCTCACCATTAAGGAAACAGGCTGGTATAAGGGGGATGCTTTTATGCCAGAAGGGATCTGGATGAGGAACACCGAAGGGAGACAGTGCACAAATAGGGTGACACATTGATAAAGCTGAGTTCTCATAAGTCAGTCAACAAAGTAGATAGAAATAGAATCTGGAACTATCTAAGCATTTTAGAGACAGAGAACAAGTAATTACTGAGTTTGGAATAAGACAAAATTCAAACTATATATATATATATACACACACACACACATATATATATATATTTATAACCAAGATCCGTAGGGAAAAAATAGCAAAAGAGGAAGGCAGTTGGTCAAAGAAGAAAAAGAATCAGGAACCAAAATATTCACCAATGAGTCCTAGATTTTCTGGTTAATTTCTAGTTTTTTGTTTTTTGGGTTTTTTTTTTTTTTTTTTGGTACTCAGGCCTCTCACTGTTGTGGCCTCTCCTGTTGCGGAGCACAGGCTCTGGACGCTCAGGCTCAGCGGCCATGGCTCACGGGCCTAGCTGCTCCGCGGCATGTGGGATCCTCCCGGACCGGGGCACGAACCCGTGTCTCCTGCATCGGCAAGCGGACTCTCAACCACTGTGCCACCAGGGAAGCCCAATTTCTAGTTTTGACAGTAAATTTTTTATTGGTTTATTTTGAGGTATTTTGTCTGTCTTCTAGTTTCTGCATGTGCAAAGACCAATTCCAGCTGTAAATAGCTCAGAACCACAGGTGGAGGCAAAAAATAATTGCACAGATTTGGAGCAGAGAGATTGGGGATGGGAACACCAAGCTAAGTCATCCCATGTCATCTTTCATTTCATTGACTGACTCGAGCCTGGGCGTTCTCCCTTCTGAGTTAGTTGAAGTGCACTCATGATGTTCATTGCTGTAACACTAGCCATTTTATATACATGTTAAGTAATGTACAAATGGTGAAAATTAATGTTTTATGTAAACATTGCCCATTTGGTTAGATGTAATTTTGTAGGTTTGGGTAATGACTTACAGATGTGTGGAAGGAGAGACAGGTCTTCATTGTTACTCTTATTGTTGATGCCTTTACTAAAACCTTTGTTGCTTTGCATTTAGTCACATATTTCCAAAGTGGTAATTAAAAGTAAATAAAATTAACAGTCAGATAATCCAATACAAGCTTAAGAATCCACATAATTCATAAGTGAATTCCTAGTAAAGTAATAGGCAATGAAACTTTCATAGTCTCTTTAAAAAAGATAATCAAAATTCCCTTTTTATTTTGTTTCTATACCAATAAGAATTTTTAATGTATTTATAGGGACGGCATATGTGAGAAAAGACAGATTAGACATAGGCAGAAGTCTTCTTTTGTAAATGAAAGACTGAGATATTTACAGAATTACTGACTTAAAAAAAATGTTTGCAATATTGCAGAGTCTGTTTTTGCCATAATTTAAAGATATGGTAGACAGACTTTACTAATAATTTTCAGGTGGGTCAAAATCATTGTTGATATAGGCCAACATGGTGTCTGCTCTAGCTCCAGGTAAAAATCTGCTAAAATCAGGATTATAACATCTAAATATTAAGGACATTTCTGAGATATCAAACGCTTCTTAGGTAATCCATTCTGAATGAGTCACTGAAAAAGATACTTTCTCTGGAAGCTGATTCAATACTTAGCTGTAAGCAAATTAAACTGAAAATCCCTATAACATTGGAAAATATTTTAATTTATCTTCTTCATCTATTTTAAGAATCACAATATTAGCAGAAATGAAAATGTTTGGAAGTTACTTCTGCAGTGTCTGGAATTCTTAATGAAATTCCTAAGCAGCCATAGGCAATTATAGTTGACTTCTCACTGGAAATCTAATCCTATGTGATCATTTTACAGAACAGAGAACATTTAATCTGTAACGTCTTTTTTAACCATAAAATGCTGTCTGTTTCTGGAAAGTATGTATGATTGAAAAAAAAAACGAGATATAATTTCTCATTTTGATAAAACTTGACTCTTTTCAACAATCAAGTCTACATTCTGTCTCATTTTGGATGAGGATAAAACCTTTTCTGCCCTGCCTTTTCCACTCTCCCCTTTCTTTTTCTGATCCTTTAAAGTTTTTCAGTGAAATATACTTTTAAACTTACAGTGCTTTTTGAGCCTCTCCTCTGGCATATTCATACCAAAGTATTTCTCCTTCTTCTAAATTTCAGCTTAAACCCACAAAGTCAACCCTTCCTTTACTTATGGCAAGCCAGAAATGAAATTAGTATTGGGAAGTTTTCTTTTCGAGTAAGATAAGAATTTCATCGTTTTTTCCTTTGGTTGTACAGTTAACACCTCTGGGACTTTTTTGGTTACCTGCCAAAGAATGATTTCGATCTTGAATAGCAGTGCTTTCAATCACTAAAGGAAATGCTGTGATTATTGTGGGCTGTATAACACTCTGTTTTTCTAATGAAATACTTTTAGATTGATTTCAGAATTGGAAAGCTAGGTGGGCTCTCCCATGTTCGGTAAACTCTGTAACTTAAGTAGGTCTGTAAATGTGAGGGTAGATTCATTTGAGAAACCAACAAAACTCAAAACAAAGAAAGGAGATTGATAATAAAAGAAATATAGTCAAAGGCCTAGAGAAAACCAAAAGAGATATAGCCAACAACAAGCAAAGGTGACTTAGTTCAAAAGTCATACAACCAAGCAACAAATGAAAAGGGATATTTATGGGAATTGGTAAAAAGGGGAAATAGAGGAAGAACAATGGTGCTGTTGTGAGGATATTGGATGATGTCCAATGAGAAGGGAATTACTGGAGAGAATAGCAATAGGAAATCTATGGTTATGCAGCTTCAAAAGGAGAAGTGGAAAATTATCCCCTAGTTTGTTTGTTGTCTGGAATCCAATTCCCTATCTTTCAAAATTATATTCCCTCCTTTCAATTATAAGTCAATTGTTTTTAATCCTTTTTGACATAAGTTGATGTCCAAGATTTGTAAGTTTTTCAAGTAGGTTTATTCCTCGAGTCTGAATCATTTCTCATCTCAAAATTGTATAATATACTATCAGTTATATTGTGTTGTTCAAAAGTATCATCCTATTGCTCTAAAGTAAACAGCTTTTTTTCATATTTTTTTTTTAATCTGGGCATTGTGGAGGTTTTAAAACGTGGCCCCTAATCTTTGACACTCTTCTATTCAAGAGTAAAGGGAAACTCCCTGCTAAGCCCTCCCCAACTTGCACATTTCTGAGGGAAATAACAAATCATTGTGG
This sequence comes from Hyperoodon ampullatus, assembly GCF_949752795.1. Taxonomy (NCBI): domain Eukaryota; kingdom Metazoa; phylum Chordata; class Mammalia; order Artiodactyla; family Ziphiidae; genus Hyperoodon; species Hyperoodon ampullatus. Next base: position 130,593,903 of record NC_136914.1, on the reverse strand, counting down.
CTTCAAGTCACCAAGCTTGGGGATTCCTTAAAGGTAACATAGGAATAGATAATTGATACAGATATTTCCACCTGGGGTGGGGGGGTGATTCCATAACAAAAAGCAACATGTGTTATTGGTTTGAGGCTGAGCAGCAGGTAGAAGCCAGAGAAGCCTTGAGGAAAATCTTAGTGAAGTATCTCAAAGGTTATTCAGGAGGTTGTTGATGAGAGTTTAAAGGAAAATGAAGGAAATGCTATTGGAAGCTGGAAGAAAGGGGGCTCATTATGCAATGGTGCAAGTGTTGGCAACCTGTCTCCAGCAGTAAATGTGGAAAACAGAAAATGAGCCTAATGCATTCAGTGATTTAGGAGAATATTGAAAATCTCACATAGCTGCTTCTTGGCATCCATGAAAAAAATGCAAGAGGAGAGAAGGTGCAGGGTGAGGGACTTAAGTATAAAGGAGCCAGAATTTGCTAAGTTCAAAAATAAAATACTATCTAGGCCTTTCCATGTGACAAAAAAATTCTCAAAATAGTACATACTTTGTTGCCCCAAATCTAATTCTGTGTGGGACCATAGGCTGGTTAATATTGCAGAAAAAAGTGAGATGGTAACTCAGAAACCCTTTCACATAGACAGAGAGGCTTATAAGAATTAGAAGAGCATGTTTTCCAGATCCTCTCAATTTAACAATGGGGCTTCTAAAAGCTTTAAACCTGTTGTCTCAGAGGAGTTCAGCAGGGAACCCAAGATAGACAAGGACTTACTGCAAAAAGACTTGAAGTTGTGGCTTTTACCTAATAGAACCTAATTACGTTCATGGAAAACCCACTCAATTTTTAGGAGAATTGTTCTGGTCAAAATAACTCCAGCTTAGAATAAAATGGAAAGAGGTCTTTGGCTCCCTAAACTTTTATGGGCAGGAAGCTGGCTGAGAAGAATTCGGAGGGCAGACTCGTGAGCTCAGAGAATGGACAAGAACCACAGATGAGAATTCCTATACAGCTGTACTGAGGCCTAATTATCGAAGGCCTAAAGGATGGAAATGGGCCCAGCTGAAGTTTAACAATTGTGATATACTAGTGACTGCTGTGTGCCTGTTATCCATGGCAAGTATCTTATGCCTGTGTCATGTGTGTTACAGAGAAAATAACTTATTTAGGTCCCAGGTCTTCAAATTAGCAGAACCATAGTCAAGGAGCAGGCCCTGAAAATCCAAGCCCAAGGAGCTTCACCTGCACCCTCATCTCACCTGGACCTGCTTTAGTTAATGAAACTCTGGGCTTCTGAGCCTGAGACCAATTCTGTAATGGGATAAAGTGTTTTAGGGTCTTGAAAGAGGGTATATTTTACACGTGGAGGGAATGTAAATAATTTGTGGCCAGAGGGCATACTGCGGCGGTTTTAAAGCATGACTCCAAAATGCTTTTGATATTCCTCCCACTGATCAGGAGGTTTATGTGCTTCATCCTTAAATTTAGGCCCTTTGACAGCTTAACCAACAGTATACGGCTGAAGTGATTCTATACTAGTTTCTAGAGCCAGGGCTGAAAAATGGGTGGATTCCGTTTCCTGTTTTTTTGCGATTGTCCCTGAGACCTAGCTCCTCCCTGTGAGAGGAGGAGACCACGGGCAGCCCGTGGGGAGGCCAAAATAGAGAAAACCAAGCCATTAGCCGTCAGTCGGCACAAATTTGCCAGCGTTGTGAGCCAGCTACTTGGCAAATAGATCCTGCAGTTCACTCAGAGCTGTGAAGGAGAAGCAGAGAACTGATCTGAGTCCTGTTCAAATTGCGTATAAGTGAGTAACCTAAATAACTCATGAGGTTTTATGTAACTAAGTTTTGGGGTGGTTTGTATTGCTGCAATAGATAACTGACAGAAATTTACTATGCAAAATGTACTTAGCAAACCAAGATGAAGTGATTCTTGGGAATTCCTGGGTGGTCCAGTGGTTAGGACTCGGTGCTTTCACTGCCGTGGCCTGGCTCGGTTGGGGAACTAAGATCCCAAAAGCTACTTGGCATGGTCAGAAAAAAAAAAAGTGATGGGCTTCCCTGGTGGCGTGGTGGTTGAGAATCCACCTGCTGATGCAGGGGACACGGGTTCGTGCCCCGGTCCAGGAAGATCCCACATTCTGCGGAGCGGCTTGGCCCGTGAGCCATGGACGCTGAGCCTGCGCGTCCGGAGCCTGTGCTCCGCAGTGGGAGAGGCTACAACAGTGAGAGGCCCACGTACTGCAAAAAAAAAAAAAAAAAAAAAAAAGTGATGCTTCACATCTGTACATTTGTATCCCTATGTCTTTCATAATTGTTAAACTTTAAGTGTTTTCAAGAGACTGCTCTGCTAATTTCTCTGCTAATTGATGGTATCCCATTACAAATCTGTTGTACTACATTATTTCTACCAGTTCCTTACAGTAGCTTAGAAGCAGGATCTATTATTTGCACATGGGATAGGTCATAATGAAAATTTATACAAAATTAATCTTTTATAGAAGGCGAAATTAATCCAGGTCCTCTAGAGAAACTGAACCCGTAGGGGAGAGAGAGAGCGATTTATTATAAGGAATTGGCTCATGCTTTTATGGAGGTTGGTAAGACTTTTAGACAATACCCCAGGTCAAGTCTGAAGGTCTGCAGGTTGCTGTAGGACGAGAAAGAGCTCACGTCCCAGTTCAAGGCTGTGAGGCGGGAGAATTATCTTATTCAGGGAGAGAGAGGGTCAGCCTTCTGTTCCTTTTTTTTTTTTTTTTTAATTTTTATTGGAGTATAGTTGATTTACAATGTTGTGCTAGCTTCAGATGTACAGCAAAGTGAATCAGTTATGTGTATATATATATATACATCTCCACTCTTTTTTAGATTCTTTTCCCATATAGGCCATTACAGAGTATTGAGTAGAGTTCCCTGTGCAGCCTTTTCTTCTGTTTAGTCTTTCAATAGACTGGATCATCCTAGAGGGGAATCTGCCTTACTCAGGTCACCAATTTACTTGTTAATCTTATCTAAAATCACCCCTATCACAGTCCAAAAAGCACCTTGTAACACCCAAAATAATGTTTGATCAAATATCTGGGTACCCTATGGCCCAATCAAGTTGACACATAAAATTAACCATCAGAGGGAATATTTAGAGCGACTAAATATTTTATGAGGGCCTCCCTGGTGGCGCAGTGGTTGAGAGTCCACCTGCCGATGCAGGGGACAAGGGTTTGTGCCCCGGTCCGGGAAGATCCCACATGCCGCGGAGCGGCTGGGCCCGTGAGCCATGGCCGCTGAGCCTGCGCGTCCGGAGCCTGTGCTCCGCAACGGGAGAGGCCATAACGGTAAGAGGCCCGCGTACCGCAAAAAAAAATAAATAAAGAAAAGAAAAGAAGATTTTATGAAATATACTGTAGCTAGAAATCCCCACCCCCCTGCAAAAAAGACTTTCTACTCTTGAAAAAAGAATTTCATTTTTTCATACCCTCAAAGAAATACCACTGTCTAAATTCACTTCTGTGTGTGCCTGACTTTTCAATCTATCCTTGAAAGCACCTCATCATTATAGGTTTGCATTACTTCCTCCCACTGGAAGTCTTTAATTGGATGCCCCACTGCTTTGTAATCATACATGCAAGTCATATAACTCAATCTTGTAACAGGCTTCACACTAAAATTTTCTCCAGATGAAAGCACTGGAGGTTAGGGCCACATTTCCAGCTACCCAAAAATGATTTAGGGGAAGAAATATTTCTAATAAACATATTTTCTACTGTTCAAATCTTTTACAGATTCTTGACTTTATACAAGTATTGACATAGCAATTGCCAATGGTTAAAAACAGCTAGTGATGACCCTTGGCTATTTTCAAAGATTGGAATTCTTTTGAACATTATACTATATTTTGCTACACAGCGTTTCTGACATCTAATTGTCATTTAAAGGCAAGAATGTAAAAGTAAAGAATGTAAAGAATTTCAGACACAGAATTAACACAGTTAATTAGTACATCTTGCTTCAACATTTGGAAAGATTGCTTCTTTTTTTCAGAATTGGGAAGTACACTCTCACTTTCAGTAAATTCATAAATCACAGTGTGGCATAAAGAGTTATGTATAGAGATTAACTTCAGTTTCATTTCAGAGGTTTGGATATCCTTATAGAGCCAGTTGTCATCCTAGAAACTCTGAGCCACCTTTGCATATATTCTTGGCTTATTTCCCACTGTTTTATCAATACTGCGTTTTATAATAGAAGTTAACACAGAACTGGATCTAATATCTGGATCTGTCACTAATTAGCTACTTTTGACCTGGTACAAATTATTTAACCTTCCCTAAACTCAGTTTTCTTGACTGAAATGAGGATAATCATTGTCCCTATCTGATAGAATGATAGCAAGGATTAAATAAGGCAGATGTCTGCAATGTTTAGCAAAGGGCATATTAAACTTTCAGTAAGTGCTATTTGTAAGTATTTTAAGTGTAATTCGATTAGTGGAACTTCTGAAATTAATGTGAGAAAATATATTTTGATTCCTCAGGAAATTAATCTCTCTTTTAAGGAAGGCTCTAAGTCACTCAGAGAGATCTTGGGCTCCTGTAACTGTAGAACTATAACAAGTGTTCACATTTTCAAGTGAACATGAAGACAAACTGAAGAAGAGTGTTTGTTTCATCCAGTGTTTTCCCCAAACCCACCCCGTTCATTTGACTTCTTATAGTTTTCATGAAGTTTCAGGTATCTCCTGTTTGGAACTTTTGGACTTTCTCCCTCTTTGTTCTTGTTCTTTTTTATTCCTAATTAGGCATCTCTTTTGGGTAGATGACTCATCATATAAATTGGGCACAAATATCTCTTCAATAATACATGCCACTTCACAAATTTAGAAAGGGAGGTATAGGGTCAAGGCTATGCAATATAATTCAGCTCGTGAAACAAATGGATATTAACATCTCCCTTTACTGGACAGCTGAAATAGGATATGGGGGTAGTCTTTTCTCCTTTCATGACATACTTGCTGGAATTCAACCACTCATGTCAAACATGGAGTTAAAAAGAACTTAGATGACTACTGTCACTACTATCACGCACAGACACAGGCATGTGCACGTGCACACACACCAGTTTCCTAAAAACCACACGAAACTACTTATTTTCACATCTGAGCTGTCAGAAACTTGGGTAGCCTGACACATCAACAAAGTTTCTTCCTTGGAAAAATTTTATGTAGATTTGAATTAGGAGTTAGTCAACATAATCTTTCATCCAATAATTTGATTTATGGTTATGATTGAGTTCCTAATATTATAAAATATGGTAATTTGTTTTAAAAATACCTGCTGAAACATGTGGAAATCACACATAAGGCATGCATTTTCCCTGAAGCAAATTGATGACGTGAAGATTTTTCTTAAGGATTCAGAAAAGACAAATGACCATATACTCTTGCTAATGTGGTTCTTTATCGCTGTGGTCAGTCACCCAACCAGTTCAAGGAAAAGTCTCAACTCAGGTCTGTCCTTCCAAAATGAAGAACAATACAACCTGTGTCAGCCTAGCCCAGGGTCAAAGGGCCTGTCTTTTCATCGAGAGCATCATCTGTTTGCTGGGGTTAGACCAGTAGTTATGTTCTTATGAAGTTGGGGATGGGAAATAGATTTTATTGAATTGCTTTGCGGTTCTTTCTTTGTTGATGTTTAATACATTCTGGGACTATAGTAAAGACCACAGATGGAGAGAAAGGTCTGACTTTTAATTTCCATGACTACTCTTTGTTTTGAGCTATTAAGGGGGGAAATACAGTAATAAGGTGCTTTGGATCTTGTTCTAGAAATCAAGTTAGGTTTGCTTGTCTGCTCTAAGTTAAATTGTGGGTGGATAAAAATAGCTTATGCCACCATGCTAAAGTAACAGGAAGGAAGGAAGCTCTGAAACAGCAATGAGAGGCAGGTTAGTAGCTATGACCAGGGTTGCACAAATAATTTAGCCTCACTACACTTAAATTAAAAATGAAATTGTTGGTCAGAGCTAATGAGCTGTTTGACAGTCACTGTGAGATAACTATGCAAGAGAAATACTATTTTGCCTTTATGCCTTACAATTCTTGCCTCCTGAGATTGCAGAAGTATCCATTCCTTGGGATGCTTTAAAGATACATGTTAATGATTTACTCATTACGTAGCCCTCACAATACTCATAACAGCCCTGAAAAAAAAACTTGTTTTTCAGAGTGAAAAATAAGATGTTTATGACTCATAAATGTGCATTAAGATAAATACGATAAAAAGTGAAAAATCAGTATTAGAACATAAGTTTCTGATATGGCAGCCACCTAAGCAGCCGAGCTCCCATATTACTATGAAAATCCTACCAAGTATAAAACTGTTTTCCCCTACTACTACTCAGTTTATAAGATCTATTTCCCTCTGGAAACCATATATCCAACAATAATAAATACAGTGGCAACATGTCTTAACTATTAGAAATTCATATTGTAATTTGAATTAACTCTTAATATTATAGGATGGTTGTAGAAATATAGAGAGCAATTTTGTCAGTTATAATGAGATCTTGGTGGTATTTAACTAGATCTCTTTAAGTGGTATACTGAGATGGCCTTATATATGAAGAATTCTAAATTTAAGTGAACTGATGAGGATGATTATAATTTTTGTGACTTTCTGTTTGAATTAAAAAAAACCCCACAAGGACTCAGAGGCAAAAAATATACAAATCAATTTTCACTGCAAAGTAGAGGAGCTGTTACAGTGGAGGATTCTTGGACTGAATGTCAATATTATGACATAGTATGCGTGTGTTTCGTGTTTGGTAATTGCAATCATTGTTGCTTTTGTTGTGGTCATCCATTTACAATGCTTGGTGTCAGTCTATTTATCTCTTGTAAAAATAAAATACAGTGTGTGTGTGTAAAAAAAAAAAAAAGGAAAAAAAAGTAAATACATAAATAGGCCAATTCTTTAATCCATCCAACAGAAATAATACAATCTAATGTTTATAAGACACCTACTGTAGGCCAGGCATTGTGCTTAGTTCTTCATGCAGATCACATTACTAAATCCTAACTATGATCAATTCTATCATTATTCCCATTTTGCAGATGTACAAATTATAGCTTGGAAAGGTTAATTAGATTATACAAGGTTACAAAGCTAGTTGTAGAAAAATCAGGATTTAAACTAGTGCTTATAGGGACTTCCCTGGTGGTCCAGTGGTTAAGACTCACACTTCCAGTGCAGCCAGCTCAGGTTTTATCTCTGGTCAGGCAACTAAGATCCCACATGCTGTGTGGTGTGGCCAAAAAATAATAATAATAATAACAAACTAATGTTTATCTTACTATCAGGTACAATTCTTGCCATTATTCTTTACTACCCCAGTTAATGTTTTGAACACAAAAATCATATCACACGTTATGTTAAATGTAAGGATGTACAAACATGCAAGTTCTCCAGATTTCACACTCCAGCTGGTAAAACTAGTTCATATGATAAGAGCAGTACGGAAAGTCTATGCAGTATTTATTGTAGCCCAGGGCAGGGAGTAGTTAATCCCATTTGAAGGGAATGTATCAGAGAGAAAGTCTTGAACTATGATTTGAAAAATGAATATATAGACATCAACAGAGCGGAGGTTAGGCAAGGTAGACTTTCACCCATGTGAAAACACATGGGATGTGGAATAAATACCATATGTATTCAAGGAGTTAAAATTTTGCCAACAGCTTGCTTTATCTGGAGTGTGGAAATCTAGCAAATCAATCAGGCTAGAAAGGATAGGGTTGAGGATTGAGAACTAAACAATATTGTATATCATGCTGAGGAATGTACGTTTTACTCAGCAGATGATGGGAAGCAATTGATAAGTTGTCAAGAGAAGCAACATTAGCAGGCTTAGAGTTCAGAAAGTAATTCTCAGGTGGTAATTTGAAGAACATACTAAAGGAGTACATAATTAAGCAGGTCAATTAGAAATCTGTTGCAATAATTATTTTCAGTTGAATGTAAAGAAGGAGATTGAGTACGACTATGTTGGAGCTAATGTTAATAATTTAAAAAACAGGTACATAAAAATTTTTTTTCCCCCAAACTTCTAAAGCAACCCCTGGCTCACAAACCTGTACTAAAAATCAATGAGGTTGATTTTCTGAAACTGGGTAACCTTTAGGAGGCCTCCAATGCCCATCTCAGATATGGCTAAGGAGGATGATTGATTACGAAAGATCAACTGGAATGAAAAGCTAAGGAGATGGAGGACCACTGATGGGGAGTTTCTTTAAATTGGAAGAAATGAGGGCCTAACTCAGGATGTATTTCCCTTCCAAGACAGGAAAATGTTAGCCTGCATAATAAGATTTCAGCAGTGTTATGGACCCATGGCCACTGTATAAATCCTAGAGTTCTTTTTTTTCAATTGAATGTATTATTTCAAGCATGCTGTTCTTAATTTAACATTATAATGGTTTTAGGGTACCATTATACATTAAGGGTTGGGGCACAAATTACTTGTTTATTAGTGTGTAGGTCGCTGGGCCAAGAGGAGCCATCGCTGGAACAGATAGAAATGTGCAGTGGCCCAAGATTTTATTTTGGTCAAGATAAAAGATAGAAATTGCTGAGTCTATAGTTTGGTGCCCTTGGAAAAGTGTTTTCAATGTGCACATATATAGGAAGGAATATATGGATATGGGATTGGTCAGAAGGGAGGATGGTGGCATAGATAGTCAGTTACCTGACCACTAGGATCTAGTGTACACTTTCTTTTTAAATAATAACCTACTGATCTAGAGACTATATTACCTTGCTTTCTCTGCACTGGCTTTGGACCCGGCTGTCACTAGTAAAATATCATCAAAAGTGATGTATGTAAGTTCTGTATGCTCTCTTGCTTTCCACTTTTCCTTTGTTTTTTCCTTCCCATAAACTAGAATTCAAATATGGTGCTGCTGAACAAGTTTTGACCAAGTAAATGAGAAATGAGGGTGCCCACTAGCAGTCACGTGCAAGAGCTGGTTTGTACTGGCTTGCAAGAAATGGTTGTTTACATTTTAAACAATTTTATGAGCTTATGGTGAAACACAAGCCTATTTAAAAATAAATGATATAAACTTATAATGATACAGATTATATTTTTAATGCAATACTCAAAATCATTGCTTCTTAGTTATTTTACTACATCTGAATATTACCTATGCATTTATGTTGGAAGTACTACTATATAATGGTGTTCTAGTGTCCTTCTCTTCCTATGGCTGCATCCAGTAATGTCACTTTGGTAGCCTGAATTCAACCGGGTTGGAACTATTTAGAGCACAGACATCAGCAAATGCTACGAACTAAGGCTTGATTTCACTTTGTAGTTGTTGGAGTTAAGATAGTAATGGGAAAAATATTAATAATGCAGACTAAACTTGAAAGTTCATTGTGACTATCGCCTTTTCATTGTAAATAGCAAAACTAAACAAATCAAAACCCTGAGGAAGTAGCCTTCCTGTGTTCAAATATTATCTAGTTCAGCAAAGAACTGACTGATAATATTGACCAATAAGTAATGAAAGTCTGACATGTTTATATTTCATTTTTTTGTGTTTCATAATGTAGAGGAAGTATGAACTAACATCATGTTGCAACTACAGTTGGAAAGCTGGTTGTTAAACTTTTTCTAAGATACTACTGACTCTAGGGGATGGTAGAGCAAAAAGATAGAAGGAAGAACCTGGATAGCTAGAATACACGTAGTTTTCTAGCAGTCCTGATCTGTACACCTATGAGAAAGAAATAAACCTTTAGACTTTGGACCACAGTATTAGGGGATATCTTTTTTTTTTTTTTTTTTTTACAAAAGTTTGGCCTATGCCTTCAAGCAGCTAGAGAGATCCAGGTTGAAGATCTTGGAGAAAGAGTGAATAATTGATGGATCAAAGGGCTAAGTGTGCAAATACGTATCTCCTCCAGGCTCCTGTGGTCAGGGCAAGACCTAGTTTATCTCTCCTTTATCAGATTCTCTTGAGGAATCTCCTTCTCAAATGTCAGTATCAAGATACTTAAGGAATCTCTCATTTCTCAGATAGCCAGTACCCTCCTCTATCTACATCTTACTAGCTGATAGTGCTCCCCTAGCATGTCCCATCTAGGATTCAAATTTCAGCTCCAGGGTTTCCTTGATCCTCTTCCCCAGAAGATGTTGTTGTTAGGTAAGCCGTTCCTTCAAGATCTTGCTGGTTAGATGTCTAATTTTATGTTCACTTAACCTAAATTATTAATTAAAAAGTTACTGGTCCCAGAGAACACTGTCAATTATTTTAACTTACAGTAGAGAATACCACGGCTAAACCAAAAGGAAAATACTGTTAGTATAATCAACTATAAATCGTTCCACAAATTCCCTCATGTTATGGACTGAATTGTGTTCCTCCCCAAAATTCATATGTTGCAGTTCTAAACCCCAGTATACCTCAGAATGTAATTGTATTGGGAGGTTGAATTAGATTTGCCTTTAAATAGGTAACTAAGGTTAAATGAGGTCATATTGGTGGGACTTAGTCCAGTGTGATTGGTGTCCTTATGAAAAGAGGGAGATACACTGGGGTGTGTGTGCATAGGGTAAGCCATGTGAGGACACAGCAAGTAGGCACCCATCTGCAAGCCAAGGAGAGAGGCTTCATGAGAAACCAAAACCACTAAAGTAAGCAACCTCACCTAGAATGGGTATATTTTCCAAAAACACAAAGGTAATTGTCTATGAAATATGATCCATTATTTTGTAGAAACTAGAATGTTAGTTTGATGCCAGAGTGAAGACAAAATTAAGGAGATTCTCCTGTCTTTATATTTAGGAGATAGATGTACAGAAGAAACATTTATATCTGAACGTTAGAATGTGATCTGTAATCACTTTTGCTTGTCAGGTGTATTATTACACCTATAAAATCCCCTCCCGCAAATCTTTACAAGAGTCATAGCCACTTATATAGATCTGCCTATGCAGGAGGGGATTCAGATAAATGTCTCTTGACCCACTTTGTACCTCTTTGGGTGTATTTGAGATATTATTTAACGATGAGTGTATGTACCTAACTGATTGGGGTTATCTTGGTTAATCTTGAATAATTGTAGATATAAAAAGATTTTACGTGTTTCACTTTTGTTACTATCTCTCTGATTGGTGTTTCCAGTATAGCAGAAAGCATTTCTGTTCATAGAGCCTTTTCCAAGACTGTCTATTTTTATTTTCTTCAACGTTCATGGTAATAGCTCTGATTCATCTTCAGACCCATCAAACAGAGTAAATATGGCAATACATTTCCCTTAAAAATAAAATCAGTATATAACTCTTATTGGTTTGAGCAAATTAAGACAATGATTTTTTTGACCCTTTAATCTAGAAAAGTATATTGCAGGCACAATATCAGTTACTGAGTTAAAGGAAGGACAAATTATATCAATTATAAGTTGAATTATATTTGTTTTGGCAACATGTATAGTGTTTAAATTTGGATAGCTCCAACTGAGCTTTTAAAGAATAATTTCAAAACATCCCTAATGCTATTTTCACGAAAATTTTGTGATTGAGGGAAACAAAAATAAGAACGATTAAGTTAGTTGAAGTGATTGGATTCTGACAGTTTGTGCAGAGTAGGAGTTAGATCCTATCAAAGACAGGGTAGATGTAATATAAAGAAAAGGAATCAAATATGAAGGTATTAAATTATTTAACAATAATTTACATAGTTTTGCATTAATAAGATTAGGCAAGCTTCATGAATAAAGAAATATGCATGTATTTACTTAAAAGATAACGGATATTTAAAATATGTTAATGAGTCTCTTTTAAGGTTACATGACATGGTTGATAGAAGTCTAAGTCACTAGCATTCTGATGTTTTATCATTTTGCATTACTAAATATCTGCTGCATAAATAATTATCACACATAAATATAGGCTAGTTGTTCAAAGTAACTTTTGCACCATTCCATCCAGGCTGTGTCCTATAAACTTCAAATCTTGCTCTTCAGTGGACAGCAGTACTATAATCCAAATCACTTGAGTCTATATTGGTTTTTATTAAAATAAATCCTATAATTAATTTAATTTAAATTTAGTCCTCTGATGTTTCATCTAGAAATATAATGCATATACATTATTGAATATAAAATATTGAAATTTTATTTTTCCAAAAGTTTGAATATCCTCCTACTATGGATACTTGGAGAATGTGAAAATCAGACACATGCCCATTCTTCCCTGCTCATCAGGGAAAAAACATCACTCAAGGGAACAGGTGTCCTCTCCATCCCTCTGCCAGCTTCCTGCCTACTCCCAGCCAATGGTTTATCTGGATACATTACTGGGTACCAGAGGTTGGTAGGCCTGCTAACATTTGGCTTGAGCCTTTTGTATATGGCTCTCAGAAATGAATGTCAAAGAAGACAAAGGTAAGGGGCACCTACCACAAGAGACTCTGGGAAAAATGTCCAAAATACATGAAACATCATAATGGAAGGAAAGAGGCAATGATACTGCCCTCTTCTGATTCAAGGAGGAAGGCAAATAATTTCAAATGAATTCATGAAGGGAGCCATCATCTGGCTATTCGATGCTATGACATTAGGTGAGAAAATAAGATTAAATGCATACATTTTCAATGGAATCAGAAAAGAACAAATTCTGAAATTGTTTAATCCTGCATATATATATATATAATGTTATATATATGTTATAGGTATAGCATATATATAACATATATACATATATATAATGTTAGAATATGTTCTGAACATATGCAGGAGCAGTTTAATGTAACTTTTTTGGTAAATTTTCTCAAAATGAAAATATTTTAATAGAATAATTTATTGAAACTGAATCTAATCCATAAAGATAAACAGTATTTAGGTAGAACAAGGAAGACTCTCAGAGAAGAGTCACAGGATGGAAGGTATGGAGGTGGGAATGGAGGTGGGAATGGGTGTGAAAGTTGGGGGGCAGGCAGCAGCTGTAAGACTCCTCTGGCCAGATTAATGAAGAGTCGGGGGAGTGGTACGTAGCAGCAGACACTGACAGGAATTTAAGTGCTGGAGAACATTTACAACTAAAAATATTGAGAAACAAAGGACTATGTAAGACCTTAACCATGGAGTTAAATGATATCAGTGATATTTAGGAGATGTAGGCAGACAACAATATATTACAAAGAAAGTTGAAAGGAATAAAGACTAGTTAAGAAGTTGATAGATAATAACACGGGATAAATATATTACCTTATTTCAGTGAATCTTAAACAGGCTCTATGGAAAGATGCACAATTGTGTATTGATTATTCTAGAACCAGGAGAAAATAAAATTGGCACATAATCTATGACACTTGATTATAAAACAGTCTGAATTCTGAGATGTTAACCTGTGAAAAAGTGTGTCTTTCAGTAGATTAATACAATAATATCTACTATTTAATGAGTGCTTTTACTTTTTACTTGTTGGAAATTGTGCTAAATGTTTTACTTGCATTAATTCACTCTCAAAGAGTCTCTATGAACTATTAGTATTTTCGGGTATTTTTATAGTCCTATTTCTACAAATTGAGAAAACCAACAACTTCCTCTTGGCTATACAGCAAACATAGAGGGAATCAGGATTTGTACTCAAATCATATCTGACTTTAAGGAAAAAAAAGTAGGAAGTGATGAGTGCACAATCATTGAAGGGCAAAAGTATTAACATAATCTATATGAATATTAACATAATTTATATCATAGATATGAGAAAACTCTATGAATGATTGAATCTAATGGGTAAAGTAAAAATAAGAATTCACGTGGTTTCCAAACTTTCACATACAGGGAACTACAACAAAAGCAGTTATCCTGGCAGTCATGTGTATATTCCAAAGAGTAAGTAGTTTCAGGGAAAATAATATTTGTTTAGGAAAGGCTGAGTTTCCAATAATGTCAGGGAAACAAATTTGTATTGCCATTTAGCTTTACACAGATGGGACTGAAGCAAAGGTGAGAAGCCAGAGAGTGAAACGTAAAAAGCTACGAGACGACAAAGCATGTGAGTCTTTAAGGGAACGAGCAGGAAACAGACCCAAATTAGAGTATGAACCACAGTTATGAACCACAAGAAGAAAAGTGTCAGCTATGGAGAAAGAGAAACTAGCAGAAAAGAGCAGAAGAACAAGAATAATAAAGAGGCTTAAAGATCAAGAGCCTAAAGAATTGGAGAGATTTAATAAAAGACGAATTGAGAAAAGGTTATTGAATTGGGTTATTCAATATCGCAGCTGGCGATATTAAGAGAATAATTTCCGTAGTAGGGTGCTTTCAGAAGCCAGATATGCAGGGGATTAAAACGTAAATGAGTAGAAGCTGTGGCACAGGTGTGTATCTCACACATCTCAGGAGCTGGCAATGAAAGGAAGAAGGGAAATAGAATGTTACCATGGAACTTGTGAAAAGGAGAAATTTCAAATGTCAGCAAAGGAGATGTTGGGGAACTAGGATGAATCGAATGCAGGCCGTAATTTCAAAATATGCTGTAGAGAGACGTTTGAGAGATTTGCTAGAGAATTCTTCCGTTCACTGCCCCATATTTTTATTGAGTCACTACTGTGAACAGCACTGCCAAGACTGGGGTTCCAAGGACAACCAAAAACAGAGTTCCTGACCTCAAGTTGTTTAAGACCTAGAGGGGAAAACTGAGATGTTAAAAGGCACCTAAACTATAGCACGTCATGTGTAGCAGGCAAAGGAAACACAAAGGAAAGGGCCTACCTCCCATGGGGGATAGCAAGGCTGCCATGGAAGTGATGTCCAAACTGAGTTTTTTTGTTTGTTTTGTTTTTTATTAGTTTCTGCTTTATAACAAAGTGAATCAGTTATACATATACATCTGTTCCCATATCCCTTCCCTCTTGCGTCTCCCTCCCTCCCACCCTCCCTATCCTACCCCTCCAGGGGGTCACAGAGCACTGAGCTGATCTCCCTGTGCTATGCGGCTGCTTCCCAAACCTAAGTTTATGGAGGGCGAGGAGGCAGGAGAAAAAGCCAAAATTTAGGGGCAAGCTTAGCTGTTTTAGAAAGCTGAATGTAGAGTGTGGCATGGTGCTCGAGTGAGAGGAGAATAATAATGAGAGATGGAGCTGAAGAGATTAGCAGGGGTCGTGCCAAGATTGTTCATGTTTAGCTGACATTTAGCTACATGCTGTCTAATAATCAGGTTGCAGACACACACACAGAACACACTCGTGGAAAATTTAAGCTGAGTAGGAATATACTCTTCATATGATTCAGAAAATCTCAGTGGATTTTCCATAAAAGCCCATCTTTAATATTTTTACAAAAATAAATGGTATATTAGTTATATATTAGTATCCCATGCCTGCTGTAACAAATTATCCCCAACAGTGGCTTAAAACAGCACAGACTTATCATCGTACGGTTCTGGAAGTCGGAGCATGAAATTGGTCTCCCAGGACTAAAATGGGGCTACCCTTCTTTCTAGAGACTCTAGAGGAGAATCTGGTATTTTGGCCTTTTCCAGCTTGTAGAAGCCCCCCAGCATTCTCTCCTTCATGGCCCGTGCCTGAATCCACAAAGCCAGTAATGTTGGGGGAATCCTTCTCATGCTACTGTCCCTCTGGTTCTTTCTCTCCTGTCTCCCTCTCCTGTTTATAGGAATGTTTGTGATTGTGTCGAGCCCACTCAGGTAAGCCAGAATAATCTCCCCAGCTCAAGGTCAGCTGATTAACACATTCAGCTCCACCTGCAGCCTTAATTGCTCTTTGCCTTTAACCTAAGCTAGTCGTAGTTTCTGGGGATTAAACACGGGCATCTTTGGGAGGCCGTTACTCTGCCTACTACAGCTATGTATAGAGCCTGACAAAAACGTCCTAAAAAGGGCCCATGTGCAATGGAAAAGACCAGTGATGAATACACAAGCATTCAGTGAATATTTACTGTGTGCCAAGGATTTTACTAAGTATTATATCATATTTTTAAATATCAGAAGACATAGTATGCCCTAAAAGAGCTGAAGGAAACAAAACATACCAAAGTGAAACAAACTACAAACTAATACAGCAAGTGAAGATAGTGTAGTAAAATTTGAATAAGTATGGAGAACAATTAATTAATTAATTTTAAAAATAATGTAAGCAAGAAAGATTCTACCCAAAAATGATTTTCTAAAGAAGGTGAGTTGGTATTCTTGAGGAAATAGTAGATAGGGAATAATAAAGAAAAGCATTTCAGGTCGAGGGTTTCTTTTGGTTTTTGTTTTCACGTGGCCAAGTAACCCATTATTCTTGAAGAACAAGATCATTATGGGGAAGTTTGATATGTATAATATGATATGTATTGATCATTGTATTTTGGAAGATCTATATTTGAAGGCAGAATACCTAAATTCAAACTGGGGTGTTCTCAGTTGCCCTGTTACTTCAGAAAAGTCATATCTCTCTTAGAAAAATAATGTATATTACCCAGCTCTCTAGGTTAATGTCATGGTCACAATATGAATGTGCCTTATAAATGTGCCCTTTAGACGGCTATGCATGTTGGTTGTGCAGTGAAAGTTACAGTAATTATGATGGGCCTTAATTACTAGATTGAAGAATTAAGGTTCTAATTTATGCAGAACATAATTTTTTTTTAATTGGGGTATAGTTGCTTCACAATGTTGTGTTAGTTTCTGCTGTACAACGAAGTGAATCAGCTATATGTATACATATATCCCCTCCCTCTTGGACCTCCCTCCCACCCCCTCATCCCACCTATCTAGGTCACCATGGAGCCCCAAGCTGAGCTCCCTGCACTATACCACAGGTTCCCACTAGCTATCTGTTTTACACATGGTAGTGTATATATGTCAGTCCCAATCTCCCAGTTAAATCATAAGTTTATGATTCTCAACCTGGGAGTGATATATGGAGTGCTATGGACACTTGCTATAGGACTAAAGGGATTAAACCAAGGAGTACAGTTTGCAGGCTACAGTAGAAGTAGATTAAGAAAGAAGTGAGGATCTAGATTTGGATGAGGAATTGAACTTCACAGACAGATTTTCAACGAATGCATTACAGAGAAAAGCATCCATAGGAATTAGTAATAGATTTGGCAGGGAATAGGAAGAAGAGCAAGAACATAACATTTAAGATTGTGCATAGGAACAAAAAAATGCATTTTTTGAAGTATGGATGAAAAAATAGTAAAGATATTCCATTGCAAACTTGGCCAGAATGAGACTATGATTGAAAGTATGCCTTTGGGCATCCTGACATATATATGTTTTTTGGAGAACAGTTGAGGAAAAAAAATGAATGGGTGGATGCATAGGTGGAAAGACATAAAGAATGGGTAATAGTTTTCTTCTGTCATTGTTGCTCAACTTATGGTTACTGCCTGGAATACTGTGGGTGAAAGGGCTCTGTTCAGGCTTAGCAGTGTTATGATCTGATATTTATGTCTGCCACTGAAATGGTAGTACATATGTGTAGATATAGTACCTATCTTCTTCAACATTGATAAGATTCATCAGAGATTCACTGTATATGTGCCTATGTTCTTTATAGCAATTATCATAGACACTAGTTATGTAATCCCTTATCTCTCTAAATTTTAATTACAAGTTCCTTAAGGTCAAGGCTGTGTCTTTTTGTCTTGTATGATCACTGCTTTGCATAGCACCTGCCATAGCACGAGCTCAGCAAACGTATAAACAAATCAGTTATTTATAAGGCTTTCCTGAATTTGTCTGATAATGGTTTTTGCAAGTAGTTATCTCCCCCATGAATTGGCAGAGGCCACTTCTAATCAACTTGGGCGTCATCAGTCATTTATTGCAAAGTGCTTTGCAAATCCTTGGCCCTCAATAAGTGTTTTCTCAATTGAATTGAGGGCAAGTAATGGTAAAAGAGAAGTTATGTAATGTACAACCACATACTTTGTACATTACCTCCAAATTACAAACTGGGCTTGATATTCCTTTACAGTGACATATTTCAAAGGCTGAGTGTTGGAAAACCAGACATATCATTAAAATGAGAAAACTAAATCCTGACATCACCTCCACCTAGGGAGCGTCCTGGCCTCTTGGGTGTTATGGGTAGTGGGAGGGAGAGAGGATGGAGGAAAGAAAGAAAGAAGGAAGGAAGGAAGAAAAACTCACACTTTTTTGGAACTTGCTTTTTTCCCCTCCTACTTGACATCCAAGCTAAAAGCTAAAGCTAAAAAGATTTCATTATTCCCACAGTATAACATAAAATTCGTTTTATTAAACTATATTTTTATAATTGTCATAAATTGTTGCTGACGCTGAATTCACAGTGTATATTTCATGCCTCCTCTGGGGCTTTAAGTAGTATTGCAGTATGGCTTAAAAATTAGGCAGCTATTTGGTTGGATAACCTGATAGACAATTCTTTGCTTTGCTTTTAAAAAGTCAGACTAGCCAAAGTCGATCAGTGGGAGAACTTTTAGCTCCCCTATGATACAACATTTTCTTTCTGCTTAACAGTGAGAGGCACCTAACGAAAAAGACAGAATACCTGCCATAGTCAACAAGACTCTTTCCCAAAGGAAATGAAAGAGAACCAAACCATTGCTTGAATAAATTTTTAGAAATGCTAGTCTTTTCATTTCCTTCCATAGGAAATAAATGGAAAAACAGCATTTTAAGACACTGTTCTGAATAATGAACTCCAGCGGCCAAATCCCCAGCAAATTGCACAGCTGGCAGGGAGGTGCCAAGGAGGGGGCAATGACAGAGTGGGGCGAAAGTCACCAGCTTTAGCATGCACAGTTACTGAAATAGCACCTTGCCTCGAATCAGAATAGATAACAGGTACGTCACTATTTCACAAATCTCATTATCAAAGAAACCGCCTACATTTTACTTCACCCAGGCCAGTTTGACAAACGACATCATAGTTTGTTCTCAACTCACGAAGTTTCATTATCTTACCAGTCTAGCTCCTAGGTGTAGGAGGACTCAGAAAGATTAAACACACCTGTTGCCGGTTCAGTGCCCTTCTTAACAATAAGCTGCTCCTCTCCGGCCTGTCTGCCTTTTAGTGATTGTACAGCTCCAGTTCTATTACTGAAGAGTGCCTTGAAGAAAATGATACTGCTCTACAGTTTATAACTTCCTTGTCTCCCTTCAGTTTTCTAAGATAATAGCCAAAGGACATAGAGAATGTAATCAAGAACATCCTTCTTGGAGGCCAGTTAACATTGGTAGATCTCTAAGATCAATTTTCTCCTGGCCACATGTGATCTGAGGTGATTTAAAAGGAATTCTCTCTGATAAGTTGATTCTAAATTGTCTTAGTATCTTCCGAAAACTTTATCCTAGGCATTAATGATGGCAATTAAGGTCTTGCAATACAAGGAATTTTTGAGGTCAGTAGTTGTTTATCTGTAGTTTCTATTGCTTTATTTAGAATTGTTTTAGTTTATAATGGAGAAGCACATAAATGATTGGCATTATTGTCAAAGGATTAACTTTCCCATTCCACCATTCCTGTTTTGTATATAAACGCTTAGTTATCTTACTGTGGTTCTTATAAGGTTCTCAGTTCAAGATAAAATTGTTTTATACATGTACGGCAAGGGCGACCAAGTATAAATCACCTAATTTAAGCCTATAAATGTTTTATCCTGAAAATACATTGCTAACGTAGATTATAAAATTATCCCTTTTGAATCCAGAAGGTCTACTGCTCTGATATCCTTCATACAGTGTTTCCATTAGGCAACTTCTTTCCTTGGGAGTAGTCCTACTTAGTATAACAGAAATAGTATATATACCTTGGTACCACGAACACTTGGGCTCCACTGCCCAATTTATAGGACCTCTAATTAAAGTGCACACAGCACTTTAAAATTTTTAGACCCTTACTGCTCAAAGTGTGGCGTATGTACCAGCGGCAGAATCTCTGGGAGGAAACTTAGAAGTGCGGAATGGTTAGCCCCACCCCATGCCTATTGCATCATTATTTGAAATTGAACAAGATTTCCCAGATGAATTTTATTTAATAGATTAGAGTTTGAGACACACTGCTTTAGACACTTTATACTACATCATATTCCCCCAGAGGAAGGCAGCCACACTCCTGCCCCTCGTCCCTCTAAAAGATGGGTGTTGGGCTTCCCTGGTGGCGCAGTGGTTGAGAGTTCGCCTGCCGATGCAGGGGACACAGGTTCCTGCCCTGGTCCGGGAGGATCCCACGTGCCGCGGAGCGGCTGGGCCCGTGAGCCATGGCCGCTGAGCCTGGGCGTCCGGAGCCTGTGCTCCGCAACGGGAGAGGCCACAACAGTGAGAGGCCCGCATACCGCAAAAAAAAAAAAAAAAAAAAAAAGATGGGTGTTTTTGGAAAGATAAGATACTGGCCTCCAAGCAGGGAGGCTCACTGATGGATTGTCATACTGCTTGGGATCAATAGCTTCATTTGATCCCAGATCACCGTCTGGTGGCTGTTTATTTCATCACTTCTAGTAGTAGTAATTTTTCCAAAAGCACCACTTTTATTTCCTTTTTTTCCCCCTCTTTAGATCTTCTTTTTGTCACCATCTCAACTAAGCCCTTTACTAGTAAATAGTAAATACCATAGCTCTGGAACAACTTGTATAGCAGCAGCTAGTGACATTTTTTCTCTTTCTCTTTCCACCACTGTGGCTGCTGAAAATGAGCGCTATTCTAGGCCCTGTGTGAGTTCCAGGAATTGATACCTCTGCTCCTTTTACGTGGTTTTTGTCAGCATTGGCAGTTTCCTCGCGGACTTGTGCTTACCAGAATTCAGCTGAATACACCACCACGGACCCCCTCCGTAGCTCAGAGGATTTTTTCTGCATAGCTTCCTTTCTCCTGTACTCTGTCTTGTGAACTCTGGCTGCCTTGGCCTTCCTGGACCTCAGCTGCAACCCCTCACTGCAGAGGGACCCCACTTAGATCCCCCTTCCTGTCCTGTTGCTGGAAATTCTCTCAGGGCAGTAAACTGGGGCGCTTGAGAGCCACTCTCCATTCCCTCCGCCACCCACATTTGCTTCTCCTCTTTCAAGGATCGCTGTTTTTTGCTGCTTGATATCCGGTATCTTAAAAATCACTTCTAGTTTTGTTTTGCTTTTGGTTTTGCTATTTTAAGCCAGAGGTAAACCCAGTCTATGTTATTTCATCTTGGCCTGAAGTAGAAGTCTCAGTTTCGTCTTGATATGAAGGTAGCAAGCAGTATTAAAATTACATTTGCATAGAGAAATCGTTTACATTGGTCTTTTAAAACTTTAGTTTTTATCAAGAGCCATTGTCGAATTCGGAGCATGAGAATGACATGAAAACGTGCGTATTTTCAAAGGGGGAAATTAAGGAATGAGGCCCATTTCTCTCTGCAACCTGTGCATAGCATGTGCTCAGTAGATGCTTTTTGATAATGTAATCTAGTTAACTGCTTGCCTCAGCAGCTGGCTACAGTCTCTTATCCATTTAATACAAGCTTTTTAAGCATCTATTTGAGTTACTATTTGTTTGACAGTTATGTCAGACTCCATGTTAGATACGTGATTCTTGTTACTCCAACTAAATCTTACCAAAATTAGATAAGTGTATTACACTCATTTTGCAGAAGAGAAAAATGAGACTTAGAAAGTTTAAACATCTTCCCTGAGTTCACATACTTGGTAATAAAATTCAAAGTCAAGTTTGTCTGGCTCCAGTATCTATGCTCTGAGACGTTATACATACTGTATACCTTCAAGGTACTGTATAGTAAGTACCTTCAGAAAACATAACTTTCACTTTCTTGCTCTAACTGAAATCTTGCCCTCTCATGAAATCACTGTTTCCCCTAAAACCTCCTAGTGGGCCCTGAGGTGGGACAGATCTCTTCTTTGTTTCTTATTGCTCCCTCCAGACTATTGCTGTCCCTTTTCCATGAAACCCCCGGGTTTGAAGCTCACTTGCTCTTGCGGGAAACGTCACCTGCCAGCTCTCTTTTCTGCCATCTCTACAGGCCTTGGATTATCCCTCCTTACTCTAGGAGATTTTAGCAATTGGCTCTGATGGGATTCAGGACATACCACCCCCAAATATGGTGCTCTGTCATATGTCATATTTTAAGCTGAAGGAATTGGAGAAATGGCAGGCTCAGGAAGGACTTTCTGACCATCTCCCTGAAGCAGGTCATAAGACGCTCATGTGAGAGGCGTCCTCCCTCTACTGGGAGGAATGCAGCATCCTCCTCTCCAAAGAAGGAAGGACCCGGTGGGGAAATCTGAACCACAGGACTTGCCAAGTTCTCCCCTGGCTTCACTACACTTACCTCGGACCCCTGGTCCTGTCACACTTTCCCATGATTTCCACTCTTCATCAAACTTCGCATAAAAATGTTCAGGTTTAACCATTTATTTGGGTGGGTCTTCATTTCCTTATGAAGCCTCCCGTGTCATGTAAAACTCATATTAAATGTGTATGCTTTTCTCTTGCTAATCTGTCTTTGGTTACAGAGACACAGCTGAGAACCTGAGATGGATAGAGGAAAGATATTTTCCCTCCACAATAGCCCAATGTAACTCTTACTCCCCAAATAATTGTCGGTGATTTCGGTATCTCTGAAAATATTATCTTAATTTTTTAATTCCCTTCTTTTAAAATGTATATGGTTTCCCATCATTCCTCTGCTCAGAATCGCACAGTGGCTCTTGATTTCACTCATATATCGTGGTAAAAAAACTTTAGCTTTTTTTTTTGCGGTACGCAGGCCTCTCACTGTTGTGGCCTCTCCCATTGTGGAGCACAGGCTCGGGACGCGCAGGCTCAGTGGCCATGGCTCACGGGCCCAGCCACTCCATGGCATGTGGGACCTTCCCAGACCAGGGCACGAACCCATGTCCCCTGCAACGGCAGGTGGACTCTCAACCACCGCGCCACCAGGGAAGCCCTTAGCTATTATTTTTAAGTAGGGTGACCATATAATTTTTTTTAGCTAAACCAAAACTCTTTTAAGAGTAAAAGAAAGCAATAGACAAGTGAGCTGGAAGATAGTCACACTCTGCCCAGAAGAGTTACAGTTTTGCATTGTAGACACCTTACCAATAAGGTCCTTCATGAGCTGGTTTCTACCACATTCTCTCTCTCCTAACACTGGACTCCTTACTCACTCTGCTCAGCTGCACTGGCTTCTTTGCTCTTCCTCAAATACACTAACGGTTAAGGACTATACAGTGGCTGGTCTTCTGTCTGCGGAAAGATCCTCCTTCACTTCACTGGAATCTCTTACCAGAGCGAGGCCTTCCCTAGCAGCTCAATACAAATAGCACACCCACCTCAGCCCTGTGAATTGTCCATACCCCTTACCCTACCTTTTTTTCCCCCTACAGTGTCTATTAACTCAGAAAAAGAAATTGCTATTGAATCAGAACCAAAAACTGACTAAAGACATTTTTGTCCTCTAGAGAACTGACATAACTTTACCTCTAAGGAGGCTGGGTTTTCCATTCTTTTATTTAGGAAAACACTGTGATCAAACTCAATGGAAATTTTTAATTGACCCGTTGTGTCCTCTTGGGCATAGTCAGGTCCAAGGACGAGATAAAGAAGATGCTTGATTTCTCTGTATAGTAAAGTAAGGAATATTAAATTTCTATAGACCACTGAAAGTAGAGAGATGGCTGAGAATAGGACAACCTTAGAAATTTTAGAAATAACTACTCTAGAGAGAGGAGTGGCCTAGGTGTTTGGACAGTAATGTATAATACCAAATGTTAAGTTGTTCCTTTTTTGTGCTTTCGTATTAGAACTACCTTAGCATTAGTCCCCAAAGCACTGTACATCCCTTCAAAGAACCACAATGTTGCAGAAACAAATGAAAAAGGCAGGGTTCCATATTGGTAATAAAACAGGTAAGGAGAGAAGAAATGGACCATTTGAGCTGTCAGGAAAAAGTGTGACTTTGAAATGGGCCAAAAAGGACCAGCAGAGGTCCTATCTGGTTACTCCATCTGGGTGATCCCTGCCTCTCATGGTTTTTGAGCTATTTTCCAACTCTATAAATTGTAGAAAACAGATAATAATGCAAACGATTCCTATTCATAGAAACATAAGTGTGTTGTGTCCAGTAGAATGCAATTGATTATTACCTGTGGCTAGAGCAATTTTTGCATCTGTTTTATTTTAGCATTTCTTTACTGCATACAAATTTTTAAAATTCTCCTTTGACTGGGTAATAACATCTTACTAGCTCCATCATTAATTGAGTTAAATGAAATACTTGTGTTCATTTTTATATTTCTAAGAGAGCCCAAATTTTACCTTAAAAAAAAAAAGTATTCTTTAACAGAGCCAAGACTATCAGAGACCAGACCACTTTGGGAAACACTGGAGTTCATCTGGCTTAAGAGTTTATGAAAGTAAATAATTCCTGTTCCCTCCAGAATTTATCAGAAAGTTTTCCTTTGAAAATGTAAAAGGAAGATGTGGGGCTCTTAGAGTTTTGTGAGTGAAGATAGGTATTTACATAGCAGCATATATTGTGTGGTGGATGTTTAAAAAGTCTTAACCCCCCTTCATACCACTACAGTTCTTATCCTGTAACTTTTTTTCACTTACCAAATATTTTTAAGTGTTTTATTATTCCTTTTTTTTTTATCAGTTTTTACTGTGGAGAGTCTTAAAACCACTAGCTGTTCCACAATAACATAGATCAAGGTCAGCAAACTTTTTCTATAAAGGGACAGGTAGTAAATATTTTATGCTTTGCAGGCCAGATGGTCTCTGTCACAACTATTCAACTCTGCTGTTGTAACACAAAAGCAGTCACAGAGAACACAAACAAATGAGTTCAATAAAACTTCATGCACAAAAGCAGGATTTGGCCAGTGGGCCATCATTTGCCAACCACTGAGATAAATTATGATTCGTTTACTTGAGCTTACTATAAAACTATTAATAAAAAGACTAATAATAATTATTTAGAACTCTTAGAGTTGGAAATTATTTAATATAATTAAGAATAAGGAGAATACAGATTTTTAATCATTCTAACTATTAAAATATAGATATAAAATATTATAAAGAAGGCTAACTAATGGCTAATAAATATAAGAAGATGCTGTAATAACATTGCCAGGAGCATGGCAAGATGAGTATAAAAGATATCAATACACAGCTAAAGATTGATTCCTTAAAACAAAAAGAGACTTGGTCAGAACTACAGTAGGTGTGATTCTTAGAGAAGGAGATGAAAAATGTAATCACCTTTGAGGCTCTAAAACTGAGATGTTGAAATTTCAGTCCATGTCTTGTCCTGGCATCAAAACTCAAGAGGAATTTGAATCGAGGGATAGTGCTGCTATGTTACATCAGAAGAATAGAACAAAGACAGCAGCCATGCCAGAATAGGCAGAGGCCATGTGCACCCCACCCCAGGCCTCAGAAATTCAGTTTGAAGACAAGGACTGGATAGCAAAATCCCCTGGGAATTATGTCCAGTTGGATAATAGAGATAGAAACCCTTAGTCTGCTCCCAGAGGACAAAGCAGGAGTCTTTAGCAACTGAGGACAATAAAAGCCCTAGAACCGTGCAGTAAAAAGAATATTTGGTGATACATGAAGGCATGGGGTCTCATGAGGAGTTGCAATGACAATTTTTAAAGGTGACTGTTTTCCATGCTATTGTAGTCCCCTGAAAATTCGAATGGACCCCTGCCCCAAATTTGGTTCCTATTGAGACTGATGCTAGACACATGAAAAGAGTTTGTAAGTAAAAAACATGAAAAGTTTATTACTTACATAATTGGGGCCTCTGGGGAGTATAGGGCAGTCTCTCCAGCAGGTCTGATATGGCTTGAGAAACCAAAGAAAGGAGATTGGCCTGGAAGTTTAGCATCTTTACGAGACAGGGCTGGAGTGGTGGTTCATGTGCGAGAAGAGGCTCTCATGGTTTGAATCCCTCATCTGTGCCAAAGGAGGGCAACCCAGGTCTCCTTATCAGCTTGATCAGATATGGGGCCTCAGGGGAAGAAGGGGTGAGGCTTAAAGCTGTCAACAGTCAGACATCAAAAAAATGGGGTCAGACTCCTCATTACACATACCAGTACACTCCATACCATTATCACTCAAATTATTCACTTATTAAAGTTGAAAACACACAAAAAGAATAGACAAAATATATCATAATTCTATCCCACAAAGACACTCATAGCTGACAACTTAGCAGATGGTTCTGTATCCATAGTTCTCAAACTTGGCTACATATTGGAATCATCTTAGAAGCATTAAAATATGTTTGATACTTTTATCTCACCTCTAGAAAATCTGATCTGAATTGTCTTGCTAATTGGATTTATAATCTCTCCAGGTGATTCTAATTTGCAGCAAAGGTTAAGCATCACTGTTATAGAGGGCATGTGTGTGTTGAGGTAATAAACATGGGATCAAACTATTCCTACAGTTTATAAGCAATGTTCATTTAACATACCATAGAGCATCTTTCCATGCCCATAAATACAAGACCTACAGCATCATTATAATACCTACCTATTACTTTACTGTATGAATATACTGTAATTTCTATCCCAACAGGTCACTGTTGCAGGATATTTATATTGTAGCCAATTTATTATACTTACAAAAATACTTATGAACATCTTTTATATATACATCCTTGTTCATTTTTATAATTTCTGGTGAATATTTTCTAGAAATATGATCATTGGCTTAAAGAGTATAGATATGTTTAAGACTCTTGTTTTGTTATCCCTCCAGCAGGAAATGAGGTTGTACATTTTCCTAAAACTCCACCATTCTAAGTATCATCTAACTGTCTTAAATTTTTGCCTGAAGGTAGAAATAAAAATATAATTTATCTAAACTTATACCTTTTGCATTATGCCTTTGGTATCATGCTTAAAGAGGTATTTTTTGCTACTAGTTTACATAAATCATCTGCTATTTTTTAAAGTTTTGTCAGTTATTTTTTATACTTAATACAGCTCATTTGAAATATATTTTGGGGCAGATATATAAAAAAAAAAACTATGACTTTATTTCCTCCTTAACAGGAAGTCGATTTTCCCAAATTGGTTATTCAGTCATCCTCAATTTGATAAACTCAGAAAACTCATTTCTAAAGTGAAGAAATACCTACCTCGCATAGTTTCAGAGTGGGCTAAATGAGTTAATGTATAATATTAAGCACTTAGAATAGTGTACAGCATATAATAAATACCTCAGCATGTGATCACTTATTTTCATGATCATCACGGCATTTATTATATAACTTGGGTCTACTTCGTGACTCTGAGTTCTGTGGCATTAGGTAATGTGTTTAACCTTAACCTAGTACTCTGTGTTTCAATAGGTGTAGCTTTGATATGCATACCTTTAATAACGGAAAATTCTCTGTTTTGTCAAAATTATTCTGGCTACTTTCACACATTTTTTCTATTGGAGAAACTTAAAATCATATTGCCAAATTCAAAAGAGAAATTTCATTCTGGTTTCTCATTGTGCTTGGTTTAAATATGAGTCAATTAGAGCAAGATTTACATGGTTTACAATTGTTTATTCTTTCTACCTAGTAGAATGATATGCCTCTGCCTATTGTCAAGTCTCCTTTTATGTCCTGTAAATTCATGTAGTTTTCTTCAGAGAGGTTTTGCATATTCTTATTAAGTTTATTGCTAGGAATTTTATATTTTTACTGGGTTGTCAAAGGGTTATTTTTTTCTGTTATGTTTTCTGTTTATACTTAGTATATATGGCTGATAACTTTTTTATATTTATTTGTAACTGACTGACTTCCTCACTGAATTCCCTGAGTAGTTATAATTCAAGGACATTATAATTCGAGTCTTCTCTTTGTATCAAGCATGCTGTCTGTAGCAACTAAACCTTCATTCCAAATTAGGATGGGATTGAGAGGGAAGGCCGGGTAGGGGGCTAAACGCTTCTCCTCAGTTTCACCTTTAGGATTAGAAAGTATGCTATTCCTTTTAATTAAGGAGTGTGTACTTCTTCTTTTACAGAGCCACATGTTAGCAGTGACTAATTATGAAAGGTTTTAGGTAAGAGTGACTAAGGAAATATATTAAATATAGCCTTAACTCACAAAATTAACCACTGCCATCCTTTTACCCTAGCAGTTATTGTAAGTGTATCCATAAACTTTATTTTCACCAGTATATATTTGAAGTAAAGCAGCTGTGCTCAATGTGTGCTCCATTGGACGCCTAGCGGTGTCCAAGCTTTGTTTTAAGGTGATCTGTGATATCAAAGTTATCTTTTATAATAATACTGTTATTTGCTTTTTCACTCTGTTGCCATTTGCAATGATAGTGAAATATCGGTAATAAAACTGCTACTACCTTAGCATGCACCAAGGCAGCAGTACAAAGCTGCTAGTAATCAGGGCATTCCTCATGCACCTTGCAGATAAAACAAAACAAAAAAAACAGTTTCAATTAAGAATGCCCTGATGAAGCAGTAGAAACTACTACTGTTATTAAATCTCAACCCTTATGCGTACCTCTTTTTAATGTTCTGTGTGACAGTGAGAAATACACAGAAAGCGCTCTGCAGAGTAATATGTTGATGCCTGAAGGAAAAGCACTTGTCTGAATAATGAGGTGAACTAGCCATTTTTTCACGAAGCACCGTTTTTATGTAGAAGAATGACTCCCAAGCTGATGGTTATGCAGACCTTGGTATTTGACAGACATTTTCTTGAAAATAAATTCAGTGAGCCTGTCACTTCAAAGAAAATAACTGACAATATTTGTTACCAGTGATAAAATCTGAACTTTCAATTGAAAGTTAGAATTTTGGAAAGCTTGTATGTGCCACCACAAGCTGTATAATTTCCCAATACTTAAAGGTTTTCTGATGAGATTGATAATAGCAAATGTGTTTTTATATTATTACTCTATAAAGAAATCTATCAACATTTGGAATGTCTACATAGCATAAGGAATCAATTTTCCAAATGATGAATTTATGATATCTCAAAATTGTATATGGGCAAATGATCCATTCAAAATGCATGACTGATGAATAGATTTTAATGTAACAGAGTACAAAAATTCACTAGCTTCAGATTCCACATTGCAGTTAATCTTTAAGAAACTATTGTTTGTCAAAAAAGAATATTCACAGTTGTCTGAAAAGTCTATTAAAATACTCCTCCCTTTTCCAACTATATATCTGTGTAAAGCTACATTTCCTTCATATGCTTCAACCAAAACAACATATACAACAGGTTGAATGCAGATTTCGGAATCCAGATTTCCTCCTTTAAGGCAGCCATTAAAGGGATTTGACACAAACATAAAACAATGCCACTCTTCCTACTAATACTTTTGTTAGGAAAAATATGTTATTTTCATAGTATATGTTATTTATATTAAAGTATAATGGATTTATTACCTTAAAGTTAGTAAAAAATATTTTAATGTCTTTCTCAATTTTCTACAACATTAGGTATTCATAGCTATAACCCATATAGACACAAATTCTTTGGGATCTGGGACACTCAGTACTTTTTCAGAGTGTAAATTGTTTTGAGACTAAGAACTTTGAGAACGATTGCTAAGGGGGGAAAGAAAAAAGGGATTATTTGGCATCATGGTAGAACTTGCCTCATACATAATACATAGCCTTTGACTGAACTTTTTCTAACTATAAGAATGCCGATGCCCATTAAGAAACTCAGATTTCACTAATCTGAAGACTGCCCTAGAGTATCTGAGATGGGTTTTCTGATGAATTTCTTTTTTTTTTTTAACATCTTCATTGAAGTATAATTGCTTTACAGAGTTGTGTTAGTTTCCTCTGTACAGCAAAGTGAATCAGCTATATGTATACATATATCCCCATATCCCCTCCCTCTTGAGCCTCCCTCTCACCCTCCCTATCCCACCCCTCTAGGTGGTCACAAAGCTCCCAGCTGATCTCCCTGTGCTATGCAGCTGCTTCCCACTAGCTATCTGTTTTACACATGGTAGTGTATATATGTCAATGCTACTCTCTCATTTCATCCCAGCTTCCCCTCCCTGTGTCAAGTCTGTTATCTACGTGTGCGTCTTTATTCCTGCCCTGCCACTAGGTTCATCAGTACCAGTTTTTTAGATTCCATGTGTGTGCATTAGCATAAGGTATTTGTTTTTCTCTTTCTGACTTACTTCACTCTGTAAGACAGACTCTAGGTCCATCCACCTCACTACAGATAGTTCAATTTCTAATTCATCCTTCCTTTTGGCAGTCTTCTGCTCCTGGTTAGGACTAGAGGAGATTGTATTTGGGTACAGTGTTATGACTGAGTGGAGAGAGGCTGAGAAATGTGCCATGGGGAGCCTTAAGACCTATTTGGATTTTAAATACTTACAACCATCGGTGACCTTCATTAAAAACACATGACCTAAAACAAAGTTTAATGAGATGTATAGAAAATTAGACTCCAAATATAATCATGGATTTGTCCATTTTTCCTTTCAATTCTATCTTTTAGTATTATTTTGCTTTATATATTTTGAAGCTCTGTTTTTATGTGCATAAAATTTTATGACTATTATGTCTTCTTGATGAGTTGACCCCTTTATTATTACATGATGTCCCTCTCTATTCTGGTCATATTCCTTGCTGTGAAGTCTACTTTTTCTGATATTAATATAGCCACTCCAGCTTTCTTTTGATTATATTTGCAGGAGATTTTTTAAAAATTTCAATTCAATTTAAGTTAGGTATAAAGTAGTATAGGTAGTATCTGGTTGGGTCTCTGTATTTTATTTGGTGTGTCCAAAGCATTTATGTTTGATATTGATGTGTCCGTCTTGCTTGCTATGTTCTGTTTCATCTGTTGTTCAACCCCCGTTTCTGCCTTCTTTTGAATTGATGCGTTTTTATGATTTTATTTTTTCCATTATTGTTATTCATAAATTTCATGAAAAAGTTTTTTGCCTTAGAATGTAATATATGTATGTGTATATATATATATACACACACACACACACACACACACACACATACATATTTAACTTAATTAAAAGTAGGCTGAAGCAAGTTAGCTGATAACCTGTTACATGGCAATAGGAAACTCACATGGTAATGACCAAACACAACATATTCCCACTACCTCCCTCACATCCTTTGTACTATTGTTGTTAACATTTATGAAAGTAAAATATATATCTGTTCACAATAAATTGCTTTCCGTCTTGTTTTAGACAGTTATGTTCTACAACAATTAAATTTTTTAAAAGTTTTATATTTACGTTAGTTCATGCCACCTTCAGAGACCTTCATTCCTTTAAGTTGATCCATCATCCCTCCAACAGTGTATATTGGGCTGTGTCACAGGTTACCACAAACTTAAAATGACACTCATTTTTGGAAGTAAAAAGAGGTGATGGTTGTATAATATTGTAAATAAACTAAATACCACTAAATTGTGCACCTTAAAATGGTCAATTTTGTGTTATGTGAATGTTACCTTAAAAAAAAAAATCATCTGTTGAAGTCGAGTATTTTCATTCCCTTGAGGAGCTGATTAGAGCCTATTCAACTGAACGTGATAAAAACGGAGGTGAAAACAAAATGCACATTTATTATCTCATAGTTCCTTTTGTAAGAAGTCCAGATACAGTGTCTTCTCAGGGTCATCAGGCTAAACATTGAGTTTTTAGCCCAGGCTGCAATTTCATCTGAGGGTCTGGTCAGCTTCCATGATCATTCAGGTTGTTGGCAGAATACAGTCTCTCATGGTTGTAGGACTAAGGTCCTCACTTCCTTGTTGTGTGTTAACTGGGGACCATTCTTAGCAGCTGGAAGGGCCTGTCTTTTCCTGAAACCCATGGCAGTTTGCTCCTTCAAAGTCAACACGAAAATCCCTGTGACTTCAGGATGTTGAAGGACAAACTTAGGAGTCTACCTACCACCCCACATTATTGACGATGCACCAAAGGCTTCACATTCATCTAGTATTGGTTTCTTGTGTTTGGGATGAGCTGGGTTTGGCAGGTTTTTCTCAATGTCTGTTCCATCTATAGAAAATGGTAATAAGAACATACATATTGATAATTACCTTAAATGTAATGGATTAAATGCTCAAACCAAAAGACGTAGACTGGCTGAATGGATACAAAAACAAGACCCATATATATGCTGTCTACAAGATACCCACTTCAGACCTGGAGACACATACAGACAAAGTGAGGGGATGGAAAAAGATATTCCATGCAAATGGAAATCAAAAGAAACCTGGAGGAACAATTCTCATATCAGACAAAGTAGACATTAAAATAAAGGCTATTACAAGAGACAAAGAAGGACACTACACAATGATCAAGGGATCAATCCAAGAAGATATAACAATTGTAAATACTTATGTACCCAACGTAAGAGCACCTCAGTACATAAGGCAAATACTAACAGCCATAAAAGGGGAAATTGACAGTAACACAATAATAGTAGGGGACTTTAACACCCCACTTTCACCAATGGACAGATTATCCAAAATAAATATAAATAAGGAAACACAAGCTTTAAATGACACATTAAACAAGATGGACTTAATTGATATTTATAGACACTATAAATATCAATTAAGCCCACAAAAACAACAGAATACACTTTCTTCTCAAGTGCTCATGGAACATTCTCCAGGATAGATCATATCTTGGGTCACAAATCAAGCCTTGTTAAATTTAAGAAAATTGAAATCTTACCAAGTATCTTTTCTGAACACAGCACTATGAGACTAGATATCAATTACAGGAAAAAAAAATGTAAAAACTACAAACACATGGAGGCTAAACAATATGCTACTAAATAACCAAGAGATCACTGAAAAAATCAGAGGAAATCAAAAAATACTTAGAAAAAAATGATAATGAAAACACGATGGCCCAAAACCTATGGGATGCAGCAAAAGCAGTTCTA
Source organism: Hyperoodon ampullatus (assembly GCF_949752795.1). NCBI lineage: Eukaryota > Metazoa > Chordata > Mammalia > Artiodactyla > Ziphiidae > Hyperoodon > Hyperoodon ampullatus. Next base: position 130,560,999 of record NC_136914.1, on the reverse strand, counting down.
AGAGGGAAGTTTATAGCAATACAATCCTACCTCAAGAAACAAGACAAATCTCAAATAAACAACTGAACCTTACACCTAAAGCAGTTAGAGAAAGAAGAAGAGCAACAACAAAAAACCCAAAGTTAGCAGAAAGAAAGAAATTATAAAGATCAGATAAGAAATCAATGAAAAAGAAATGAAGGAAACGATAGCAAAGATCAATAAAACTAAAAGCTGATTCTTAGAGAAGATAAACAAAATTCATAAATTGTTAGCCAGACTCATCAAGAAAAAGGGGGAAGAAGACTCAAATCAATAGAATTAGAAATGAAAAAGGAGAAGTAACAACTGACACTGCAGAAATACAAAGGATCATGAGAGATTACTACAAGCAACTATATGCCAATAAAATGGACCACCTGGAAGAAATGGACAAATTCTTAAAAAAGCACAAACTTCTGAGACCAACCAGGAAGAAGTAGAAAATATAAACAGACCAATCACAAGCACTGAAATTGAGACTTTGATTAAAAACCTTCCAACATGCAAAAGCCCAGGACCAGAAGGCTTCAAGGGGAATTCTATCAAACATTTAGAGAAGAGCTAACACTCATCCTTCTCAAAATCTTCCAAAATATAGCAGAGGGAGGAACACTCCCAAACGCATTCTACCACCATCACCCTGATACCAAAAACAAAGATGGCACAAAAAAAGAAAACTACAGGCCAGTATCACTGCTGAACAGAGATGCAAAAATCCTGAACAAAATACTAGCAAACAGAATCCAACAGCATATTAAAAAGATTATACACCATGATCAAGTGGGGTTTATCCCAGGAATGCAAGGATTCTTCAATATATGGAAATCAATCAATGTGATACACCATATTAACAAACTGAAGGATAAAAACCATATGATAATATCAGTAGATGCAGGGAAAAGCTTTTGACAAAATTCAATGCCCATTTATGATAAAAACTCTCCATAAAGTAGGCATAGAGGGAAACTGCCTCAACATAATAAAGGCCATATATGACAAACCCACAGCCAACACAGTTCTCAGTGGTGAAAAACTGAAACCATTTCCTCTAAGACCAGGAACAAGACAAGGTTGCCCACTCTCACTGCTATTATTCAACATAGTTTTGGAAGTTTTAGCCACAGCAACCAGAGAAGAAATAAAAAGAATCCCAGTCGGAAAAAAAGAAGGAAACCTGTCACTGTTTTGCAGGTAACATGATACTCTACATAGAGAATCTAAAGATGCTACCAGAAAACTACTAGAGCTCATCAATGAATTTGGTAACGTAGTAGGATACAAAATTAATGAACAGAAATCTTGTATTCCTATACACTAATGATGAAAAATCTGAAAGAGAAATTAAGGAAACGCTCCCATTTACCACTGCAACAAAAAGAATAAAATACCTAGGAATAAACCTACCTAAGGAGACAAAAGACCTGTATGCAGAAAAGTATAAGACACTGGTGAAAGAAATGAAACATGAGACAAACAGATGGAGAGATATTCCATGTTCTTGGATTGGAAGAATCAACACTGTAAAACTGACTATACTACCCAAAGCAATCTACAGATTCAGTGCTATCCCTATCAAACTACCACTGGCATTTTTCACAAAACTAGAACAAAAAAATTCACCATTTGTATGGAAATACAAAAGACCCCAAATAGCAAAGCACTCTTGAGAAAGAAAAATGGAGCTGGACGAATCAGGCTCCTTGACTTCAGACTATACTACAAAGCTACAGTAATCAAGACAGTATGGTAGTGGCGCAAGAACAAAAATATAGATCAATGGAACAGGATAGAAAGCCCTGAGATAAACCCATACACATATGGTCACCTTATCTTTGATAAGGGAGGCAAGAATATACAGTGGAGAAAAGACAGCCTCTTCAATAAGTGGTGCTGGGAAAACTGGATAGCTACATGTAAAAGAATGAAATTAGAACACTTCCTAACACTGTATACAAAAATAAACTCAAAATGGAATAAAGACCTAAATGTAAGTCCAAACATTATAAAACTCTCAGAGGAAAACATAGGCAGAACACTCTATGACATAAATCACAGTGAGATCCTTTTTGACCCACCTCCTAGAGCAATGGAAATAAAAACAAAAATAAACAAATGGGACCTAATGAAACTTAAAAGCTTTTTCACAGCAAACGAAACCATAAACAAGATGAAAAGACAGCCCTCAGAATGGGAGAAAATGTCTGCAAATGAAGCAGTTGACAAAGGATTAATCTCCAAAATATACAAGCATCTCATGCAGCTCAATATCAAGAAAACAACCCAATCCAAAAATGGGCAGAAAACCTAAATAGACATTTCTCCAAAGAAGATATACAGATTGCCAACAAACACGTGAAAGGATGCTCAACATCACTAATAATTAGAGAAATGAAAATCAAATCCACAACGAGGTGTCACTTCATACTGGTCTGAATGGCCATCATCAAAAAAATCTACAAACAATAAATGCTGGAGAGGGTGTGGAGAAAAGGGAACCCTCTTGCACTATTGGTGGGAATGTAAATTGATACAGCCCCTATGGAGAACAGTATGGAGGTTCCTTAAAAAACTAAAAATAGAACTACCATATGACCCAGCAATCCCAGTATTCGGCATATACCCTGAGAAAACCATAATTCCAAAAGAGCCATGTGCCACAATGTTCATTGCAGCTCTGTTTACAGTGGCCAGGGCATGGAGTCAGCCTAAGTGTCCATTGACAGATGAATGGATAAAGAAAATGTGGCACATGTATGCCATCGAATATTACTCAGCCATAAAGAGAAACAAATTTGAGTTATTTTTAGTGAGGTGGATGGAGCTGGAGTCTCATCCAGAGTGAAGTAAGTCAGAAAGAGAAAAACAAATACCGTATGCTAACACATATATATGGAATCTAAAAAAAAAAAAAGTTCTGAAGAACCTAGGGACAGGACGGGAATAAAGATGCAGACGTAGAGAATGGACTTGAGGACACTGGGAGTGGGAAGGTAAACTGGGACAAAGTGAGAGAGTGGCACTGACATATAAATACTACCAAATGTAAAATAGGTAGCTAGTGGGAAGCAGCCACATAGCACAGGGTGATCAGCTTGGTGCTTTGTGACCACTTAGAGGGCTGGGATAGGGAGGGTGGTAGGGAAACGCAAGAGGGAAGGGATATGGGAATATATGTATACATATAGCTGATTCACTTTGTTGTACAGCAGAGACTTACATAACATTGTAAAGCAATTATACTCCAATAACAATGTTAAAGAAAAAAGACAGAGGAAGACAAATACTGTGTGATATTACTTGCATGTGGAATCTAAAAATACCACAAACAAGTGATTATAACAAAAAAGAAGCAGACTCACAGAGGTATAAAACAAACTAGTGATTACCGGTGGGGAGAGGGAAGGGGGGGAGGAGCAACATAGGGGTAGGAGAGTAAGAGGTACAAACTATTAGGTATAAAATAAGCTACAAGGATATATTATACAACAAGGGGAATATAGTCAATATATTATAATTATAAATGGAGTATACCTTTATAAATGGTGACTATATTGTATACCTGTGACTTGTATAATATTGTATATCAATATACTTCAATAAAAATAAACATAAATTTAAAAAAAAGTAAATGGATTCTGTGGGCCTTATATGGAAATGACTAATGTTCAACTGTTTCAATCACGTAATTGAAGAAGGGCTCTGGCATACTCTGACCTACCTGCCCGTCAAAACAGCATGAAGATGCTGGGATGGGTACACAGAGAGCAGAAGTCGTGAGTTTATCATTTATCCTTGCCCCACCTTTAACTATAAGCCTGTGTGCAGTGTCTAGACTCCTGACAGAGTGAAACTTGACATGGTGATTTCATTAGCACACTGCTTTGGTGAACTGAGCTCACCAACCATAAACATCTAAAGTGTGGTGACAGTCAGGTTCATATTAGAAGGCCTTTTGGTTCTGGGGAACAGAAGAAAAATAATCTACATTATTTGCAAAGCTCCTCTGAGAGCCCTGGGTGAGCATCCGGTTTTGTTAACTGAAATAGAAACAATTTCCTCTCCAGTTGCTAGTGTTCCCTCCCCTTGACAGGTACTCAATGAAAGAAACTAAAGTGCCTTTGTGTAATTAAGTATTTGCCTGTGAGAGCCTCTGTGACTCATTCCTCATATATATATTTTTTTTCCTGGTACGCGGGCCTCTCACTGTTGTTGCCTCTCCCGTTGCGGAGCACAGGCTCCGGACACGCAGGCTCAGCGGCCATGGCTCACGGGCCCAGCCGCTCCGCGGCATGTGGGATCATCCCGGACCGGGGCACGAACCTGTGTCCCCTGCATCGGCAGGCGGACTCTCAACCACTGCGCCACCAGGGAAGCCCCTCATTCCTCATTTTAAATTGCTTCCATCTACTTCTTTTTGTCTCTCTAAGCTTCTATTGGGTGTTTTGTCCACTTTTCTAACATATTCTTTTACCACTACTATTTCTTTGTCTCTAGTCTTGCCCATCTCCTAAAATGCCCTTAGTTCCTGCAAGCAGTGCACACCCATTGCTTTATTTTTTTTTCTTTCTATCTTTTTTGTTTGAAAATAAAGCTTAAGAGCTAAGAAGAGTATTTTAAGCAGCTAGGGGCTTTTTAAAATGAATCATATTTCTTTGGGATGAATACCGTTAATGGAAGAATTCTCCCCCTTACTAAGGCCACATTAAGATAAGTTTAACATCTCCAGGGCTCACTTAAAATAGGGTATAAAGACATTCTGAAGAAATGCTAGACCTTCAAGTTTATCTTACACTGCTGCCCGCTTTTATGGCCTATTTTAAGAACTTGGTACGAGTTCTCCTATTTAATGAGCAGTTTAATTTAAAGCTTAAAATTATTAAGGATTCCAATAGAGTCATAAATAATGCAGTTTATAATATTCTTATCAAGCACGTAAAGATACATTTGTCTTCCATTAACAACATACTTTTAAAGTAGCCTGACCTCTTCAGATGTATAAGAGCATGCAATTAGTGCTATTTGTCACAGGCCTTTTACACGTTAATAAGATGTAATTAATTGTCTGTTTTGTCTAATTAACTTTTCAGACACTGGCAGCTCCTGTTCTTTTAATATAAAGCAAGTGTGCTCTATTTGCAATTCTAATACTTGACAGAGAATTCTGACCATGAACTCAAGTCTACAAATCTTAGAAAAATAGCATAAAGCAATTAAGAATCCAACAGAGAAATAGTATATATTTTAGGATATTAATATATTTTTAAAGTAAGGAGTAAGAAAAAATGCTGCTCAAAAAAGGCTACTCTAAACCATATGAGTAGAGAAACTCATATTAAAAATAAATGATAAGAAAACATATATACACATTTTAAAGATATATTCATATATAAGAAGTTCTATACAGTCATCTCTCAGTATCCATGGGGCATTTGTCCTAGGACCCTCCCCTATGCCAAAATCCACAGATGTTGAAATCCCTTAGGTAAAATGGCCTAGTATTTGCCTATAACTTATATACATCCTCCTTTATGCTTTAAATCATCTCAGTTACTTATAATACCTAATACAATGTAAATACTATATAAATAGTTGTAAATACAGTGTAAATGCTATGTAAATAGTTGCCTGCTTGGTGAATTCACGTTTTGCTTTTTGGATCTTTCTAAAGGTTTTTTTTCAATTCTTTTTGATCTGGGTTGGTTGAATCTGTGGATAGGAAACCCATGGATATGGAAGGCTGACTGTAATTCATTTCATATTTGTTTGTTCATTCATTAGCCATTCTCTTACTAATTTATTCATTTTTTGAATGCCCACTTTCTGCAAAATTGTTAGTAGCTAGAGATGTGAGGATTAGCAAGATAAAAACACTACCTTTAACAGATTATATATTACTTGACCATGATATTAATAGTGAAATTAACTGAGCCTTGGAGTAAATGCCTATACTCTATGTGTAAACTTTTATTTTCCTAGTGAAGTGTAGACCAGAGTGAATTTTTGTGGCATATTTGTTCAACATGAACCAATATATTTACTCTGTTCTTCATGTTTTTTAACTGTAAAATTAATATGTTTTAAGTACAAATATTTGAGAAATAGTTTATAAATATTTTGTGTAATATTAAATATTATTCAAAAATATTATTTTAATGGATAGAAAAATTCTAATGAGTACTATAATTTATTTAACACTGATTCTGCAACAGATCACCAGTGGGCCTTTTTAAAATTCTGAATCTGTGATTCTGTGTAGAAATTCTACAGGCGATTGTGTTAGTCAAGTTTGAAAAGAGGTTTCTCACTATAATATATTTACACAAATTACCAGTGTGACGAGTAATGAAAGATTTTACATTCTGCTTCACTAAATATTTTCTTAGGGTACCTCTAGATCATGTAATGAAAGATCTTGACTTTTCTGTCATCAGCTACATATTAAATTATGTTTTTTTCCCACAATGTTTTATGTTCTCTCTCTTTTACATTTTACTTTTAATTCAATTGGAATTTGTCTTAGTCTATGTTGAGATGAACAGTTGACTTGATTCTTTTTTTTAACTCCCAGGTAGCCATTTTCCCCACATAATTCCTTGAATACCTAACAATTACATATTGGCATATGTGTATGCCTTTAACACACGCTCAGTAGATTTCTTTCCAGAACTATATGTTCTGCTACACTGATCTATTATTTATTGTGCCAGTTCCACATCTTTAATTACTATAGTTTTAAAATATTATTTGAACTGATAATTCAAGCACCCTTTTATTCATTTTTATCTTCAACATTATATTACTTTTCTCCTTTAATTCATCAAAATGGACTTTAGAATCATAATTTTTGTTTCCTTAAACTCTCATTGTGGGGCTTCCCTCGTGGTGCAGTGGTTGAGAGTCCGCCTGCCGATGCAGGGGACATGGGTTCGTGCCCCAGTCCGGGAAGATCCCACATGCCACAGAGCGGCTGGGCCCGTGAGCCATGGCCGCTGGGCCTGTGCGTGCAGAGCCTGTGCTCTGCAACGGGAGAGGCCACAACAGTGAGAGGCCTGCATATCACAACAACAACAAAAAAACTCTCATTGTGATTTCTATTATAGTATAATTAAAACCTCTAAAGTATGCAGGAAAAATCACACTCTTTTACAATAGTCAATTTTTATATCCAGAAATATTGAATATATCTTAATTTATTAAACTTCTATGGCATTTATGAGCAAATTTAGAGATGTATTTTTATAGTCCTATACATTCTGTGTAAATAACATATATTCTTCTACATATAAATTACATAAATTAAGTGTTTAATACTTAAAATATTGGATCTCATTTATTTTAGTCTACTTAAACACATTTTTTCAGTCTTTGCCACATTATCTCTATAATTTTGTTTCTCTAGGTTTCTCTTTGTACTTCTAAAAGTTAAACCATTTTAAGTTTTGGTATCAATATATCACCTGAAGACTCATGATTATTAAACCCTTATTATGGATTCAGCTTTGTGATGATACAACATTATTTTGTTTCCCCTTTTCTTAAATGCTTATAAGATAATAAATGTGTCTACCCTCATAATCAAAATGTTTAGCTCAGTTTCTGAAATTTTGGGAAATTTCTTTGCAGCCTCCTTTCTGCTACTGAATAGATTATATTTTATCTTAAATTCTATGGTTATTTTGGTGGTAACATATTATGTTAAATTCTAATAGTAGTTTCTTTAGTTTATTGAATACGTCAGTATTTCTCTAATACAGGAATGTGATTCTTATTAATTTGTAAACTCAGTTTTTGGCTTAATGAGTTTGTGTTTTGTTTTCTCTATATTAGCAATTTCACTGTTCCCATTCTTTTTGAGTTGGTTGTACTTCTGTCAGTAACGGTGTTAAGTTAGATTACCATTCTCTGGTCTTCAGTGCTCATACCCACTGTTTCATTAAGATCACTTTTAATCTTCCACTGCATTCTTGGTGAGTCTTTCAGGCTCTCTCAAGTGTATGCTTCAAATCACTGATTCACGTTTCCAAAAGTTTCAAATATAATCTTTGCCACTAGTGTATTTTGTATTTTCTGGCATTTTTTTTTTTCAGTTAACTCTCTTTGCATTTTTGATGTCAGCCCAATTTTGATTTCCCCCTATGGGTCCAAGACTTTGTGTATTAGAGGCCCTTTCTTCTTTGATATATTTGATAACACCAAGCATATATCTCATATTTCCATATTTTAGTTTTAGAAATCTATCTTTACAGATGTACTTAGTCTCTGCTTTTCTCCTAATTTTTTTTTTGGAAGTGGGCTTATATGTAAAAACAAAAAAAATTTCAGGCTACTCTCATTGAATGGGGATATATTTATATAGGCTTGTTGTTTTGCTAGTAGGTAAAGTGGCAAAGTACTTTTGATCTCTCTGACTGCTGACATGCAAACTGGCAATGTTCTGCCTCTACCCCCAAAATTGACCTAGTTCAACCTGAAATGTGCTGCATCTTTTCATTTAATATTAACCTGATCATGAAGATTGAAATTTGTTTCAACATTTTCAGAGACTTTGAGGGCTTAGAGAAATGGCTTTGGTGAAATACCTGAAGAATTCTATTCAAAAACATGGTTATAATCATTATTATTAAAACTTGTATTATTGTCAAAGTAAGCTAACACATCCAATTCACAAGTGTTATAATATAGTCACTGACAACTATAATCATAGAATATTTTAGCTACTGACAACTAGAATCATAGAATATTAAAACTGGAAAGAAACATTATCATTCAGATCAAGCTCAGAATTTTATAAAACCAGATGCCAAAAGAGGTAAAGTTATAGCTGTTAGGTAACAGAGACTGGAATTTGACTCGGAACACCAAATGTCAGTGATTTTTCCCATGATATATCACTAGCCCTTAAGGTTCAGGAATCAGGATACTAGGCCAGGAAAACACAACATGTTCACCAATTTCAGAGATAGTTATCATTGGATAAAATCAGGCAAGTGGTACCTAAGAATAAAGACAGGCTAAACACAATGTGAAGAGAATGAACCATTTTTCTTGGCCCCTACAGAGATTCTTGCAATAATGTTTGAGTGGATGTCACTGCATTAGGAAGTGATAATGTGCCCAGAGAACCATGGGTAGATGCGTATTGAAGAGCTGGACACTTGAAAGTGGAGATTTGTAATTTTATTCTCACCTGGGATTTGGTATTAGTTGATAAAGTTGACAAAGCATGGAAAAAAGAGGACAGGTTTTTCTTTTTCTGTTGTTTTTAGATCCATATCTCAAATCCATCACTTTGGGAGTTTTATAAGCTGTTTCCTCATCAATAAAATATCAAAAGTGAAATACTTCCTTTGCCATCCAGTTATTAGGGTTATGAGTGAAATTACCTATATAATGAATATCCAAAATTCCATTTGCTAGTTCATCTCAGTAAAGGATCATTTCCTTTCTTACCTTTTAAAACACACAGCTAAAGGTATCAGTAGTCAAGAGAATAGATATTCTCTTTGTTCTATTTGTTGCTACTGTATTAGCCATATAATAAAAATTATATTTTTATGAATAGAGACACAATGCAGTGTTTTGTTGATTGGCTACTAGGAGCAATGCTGTCTGTTTTGATTTGTCAATGCAGACACTACTTCACTTGTTGGCAAATACCTAAATTTCAGAATCATGTCTGAAAATATGAACACTAAATTCTTTTGGGATTTGTTTTTATGTATAGTTTTTTTCCCAGCTTTTTGGAGACATAATTGCCATAAAACATTGTGTAACTTTAAGGTATACAATGTAATAATTTGATATACTAAAGTGAGTACCACAATAAGGTTAGTTAACATGTCCATCACCTCACATTGTTACCAGTTGTGTGTGTGTTGGGGGGTGAGAACATTTAAGTTCTACTCTCTTAGCGACTTTCAAGTATACAATACAGTATTATCCTTAGTAACTTTAGTCATGATATTGTACGTTAGATCCCCAGAACTTATTCATCTTATAAAAAGAACTTATTTCTTTTATAAAGAGAGCTTGTAATCTTTGAACAATTTCACCCATTTTCCCCACCCCCTCATCCCTGGCAACCACTAATGTACTCTGTTTCTGTGAATTCACTTATTTTAGATTCCAGAGGTGAGATCATATAGTATTTGTCTTTTTTGTGAAATTATTATTCAAAGAGGAAATAATTTTTTATCATGGACATTTTACAATTAATTTTGAGGCATATGTAGGCATTATTATAAAACCTAGCTGTGATTAAAAAATTGTTCAGATATGAAGAAAACTATTCAATATTATTATTTTAAAATAAAAAGTGAAAGTACTTTTTGCTTTGTATATTATGACAGGCTAAATAAAAACTTTAAAGAACCTTGTTCATTAATTGTCTCAAACATGTTTGGAAAACACCATACTAAATAAAGATAAGCAGCCCTCAGTGTTCTCTTTAGTATTAACATGGTGATGTATATTGAGAAGAAGAGAGTATGCATCACTTCCCAAACTCTCTGGATCATTCTGCTTCCATCTCCTTTCCCCAGAACACACAACTAGTCCTCTAAAGTACACAGATTGGAAAAAACATGCAAAAAGGCTCATTTTTAAAATATTGCACACTGATGAGTTATTTTTGTACTTCTGTCCTGAAGTTTATGTCAAAACTGAGATTGTTGAGTGGAATGATGAATTACATTATCTATACCATCCTTTTTGTCCCAGTTACGAAGTCATGACTATGAAAAGTATATACTTGATTAAAATAAATTGGAATATCTTCATTCTGGCATTCTTTGTTTTTTGTACAATGAAACCACTTTGTGAGAAGCAGTACAGCAGAGGGCTGGAGGGAGAGGGCCCAAGTCTTCATGCTGGTGTCAAATGCCAGCTCCACTACCTACCAGCCAAATGAACTTGAACAAACTGGTCAGCCTTCCTAAGCCTCAGTTTCCTCAGTATTAAATAAGAAAATTAATCATTTCTAGTCTTATTTGAGGGTCCATTGAGTTAATACATTTGCATGGTATTTGGCACATACAAAGTGCTCAGTAAAATACATAGTTTTCATAATGAAACTACAAAAACTAATACATGATCATCTTTAAGGAGAGTGTATAGCATTTTAGATTTTTCAGGTAATTAATATCTCTTGCTGCCTTAAATAATTTCAAGGTTTTATACAATGAATTTAACGTGTTAAGGATAGAATCTACATTTTTATTTAAACCACTTAGGGAAATAAGTTGTTTGAAAATCAGGATCTTATTTTAGTGCTTAGTTTGCATTCTCAGAATTGAATTGAAACCTGGATGTTTGGCAAAATCTTATTTTTTAACTATCTTGATAGTTGAAAACTATCATGAGACAATACTAAGTGACATAAAAGCAATTTTCTAATGTTTTCATTAGAATAGTGACATTCTTGGAAATTCTTTCTTTCCTTGTAGTTGTTGGATATTTTATATGTAAATTATCATATATATGTATATTGCAAAACTTAGTGGAAAGTGTTCATTGCAAAAGGTAAAATTTTAAGACAAGCATAGTATTTTAAGTATAGATTTTGTGTTTTTATACAAAATTCTGTGGGAAAAACCCAGCTAAAGTGAGGATTCTTTGTCTGATTCTAGAACACCCAAAATGATATTATATAAATCTTCTCTTCCTATACTGTATATAGACTGACAGGGACAGAATGAAAACCGAAGCAAATATGGGATAAAACTGATTTTTTATTACTTTAGGTATTTCTAGATATCAGATAAAAATGAGAACATTGCTAAAAATTGTACAGAACAACAGCTCTGCCTTATGGATAAAATTTTGTAGTTTGATGTATGAGGTAGAAAATGTGACAAATATTATGAAGTACTACCCTGAGATAATGATGGAAAGCTGCTGGAAGTGGGCTAACATCAGAGAAATAGAATAAAGTTAAACTAGGAAGAATGCAAGTTTTTTGAATCTTGCCTACCCCAGAAACATGAAGTTTGGCTTTCAAAAAATGCAAACCACTAACTTTAATTTTTTAGTGACTTCTAAATGTTCCACTTTACTGCTTCACTCTGAGATTAACTTCTCAATGAATGCCTTTGCATATCTATCAAATATGAAATATAGAAAGTTCTTTAAGAATCATGATTGATTTTCCATGCTCTGTTCTACTGCAAATTACTAGATTACTGTATGATAAATTACTAATTCAGTGTTGCTACACCTATATTCTCTCTGCATTCTTTCTTCTAAGTTATAGTAGGCACTGGATTCCTTAGTCCACATGGTAACCATTACCCTTTATTTACATTCACATTAGTCAATTTTGTCTTTTAGAAATGATCTAATTCAATGTGCCCTAGCCTTCATCTTTCAAGAGGTGAACACCTAACTCAGAGTCAGAAAACTGGCCTCTCTTTCCTGAGATTTTGCTCTTAGGCTGATTTATGTCAATGGTGGTTCTTTAGAAAATCAGCTTACTTTCTGGAAACCTGAACCTGCCCTGATTCCTAAACCTTTCTAAGCTTGATACATCAATTACTCTTTTGACTCTATAAGAAACCTCTTTCCTTCAAGTAAATTTTGTTTTTGTTAAATTAGCTAAAGTGATTTCTGAGGCTTGCAACCATAAAGACAGTATAAGTACCATACTTATTAGTTGAAGCTGTGATATGGTATAAAACCTCATGACAGAGGCATGCAGTTGAAAGTGTCATAGTATTCTTAATACCTTTAATAAGACAAACCTCCTATTTCTATGAATAATGCTGTCATGGGATTTTATTTTGAAGGGAACTCTCTGTTTCCCTGATTTTTCCCCCATGTATTTCTGATGTTGAGAAGACTCCTCATGAATTAGTAAGTTAAATCAAATATTATTTATTATTGCATATATGTAGATAAAATAGTTTCTACATTGATTTTACCTTATAAAAGTATCCTTCTTTGTAACTGCTATCCACATAATATAATGTATTTCTATAAGATCTTAATTTTTCATAGACTACAGGCCAGAATATGGGCTACTGTATTTTTTTGCCATGGATATTTTTCATTTAGTTGAAGTTCTGCTGTACATATACATATATATGATATTCAACAACTACAAGGAGAGAAAGACTTTGTTTCCTCAAGAATGCCACTATTCTGGACAGTTTAATGGGAACATTAGAAAATTGCATTTATGTTGCTTAGCATTAGAAAAACTCAACTTTTATATCATTTACAAGGCATAAGCATTATTTAGGTTTAATGCATTAGAGTCACCAACGAGAACCATACTTAGAACAATAATTATGCTAGAGTTTATTTCTGATTAGATATATTTGTATAAATATTCATGTTGAACAAAAATTAAAGATTAATTGAAAATATTTTTTACTCATTCAATTTGCTTTGTATTATAGTAATTACCTCATAGGATTTTTATGAGTAATAAATGAGACAGACCATGAAAAGCTCAACAGAAAATTGGAGACATCAAAACCTCTGAATAAATATTAGTTGTAATATTGAAAAGTTAATATAATGATAATGATGGTGCACATCAACTTGACAATAAGTCTTGTCTAAACATTATTTTTTAATTTTTAATACTCTTATCAGCTGGTTGGGACAGTTTATATTTCTCACCAACACTTGCTATAATTAAACTTTTATGTTTTTATTATACTGATGGGTATGAAATTATATCTTATTGTTGCTTTAGTTTGTATTTCCCTGAGTTCTAGTGCAATTGAGCTCTGTAAATTACTTAACCACACACTTCACCTGTTTTTTTTAAATTAAAAGATGTTTATTAAGATATAATTGAATATAACATTGTATTAGTTTCAAGTATACAGCATAATGATTTGATACATGTACATATTGTGAAAGATTACTATAATGTTTAGTTAATGTCCATCACCACCCATAGTTACATACCGCATCTTCTTTATCCATTCATCAGTCAGTAAATACATAAGTTGTTTCCATGTCTTGGCTATTGGCTATTGTAAATAATGTTGCAATAAATATGGTGATGTATATGTGTGTGTATTATACATATATGTGTATATATATATGTATAATACACACACATATACATATAAAATTTTTTGAGGTTGTAATTTTGTTTCCTTTGCATAAATACCCAGAAGTAGAATTGCTGGATCATATGTTATTTCTATTTTTAATTTTTTGAGGAAGCACCATATTGTTTTCCATAGTGGCTACAGCAATTTATATTTCCATCAACAATGCCCAAGGGTTCTCTTTACTTCACACCCTCACCAACACTTGTTACTTTCCTTCTTTTTTAAGATAGCTATTCTAACGGCTGCGCGGTGCTATTTCCTTGTGGCTCTGATTTGCATTTACGTGATGGTTAGTGATGTGTTGAGTACCTTCACATGTACCTGTTAGCTAGCTGTATGTCTTTCTTGGAAAAGTCTGTTCAGATTCTCTGCCCATTTTTAATTGTTTTTTTTTCTGTTGTATGACTTCTTTACATATTTGGGATATTAACCCTTATCATATATACAGTTGTATATATTCTATCCTACTCAGTAGGTTAACTTTTTATTTTATTGATGATTTCCTTTTCTGTGCAGAAGCTTTTTAGCTTGACATAATCCCACTTGTTTGTTTTTCATTTTGTTGCCTTCACTGTTGATGTCAAATCCAAAAATTCATTGCCAAACCTATGTCAAGGAACTACCCCATATGTTTTCTTGTAAGAGTATTATGGTTTCAGGTCTATATTCAAGTCTTCAATCCATTTTGAGTTGATTTTTTTGTATGGTGTAAGATAGTGGTCCAGTTTCATTCTTTTGCATATGGCTGTTCAATTTTTTTCAATACCATTTGTTCAAGAGACTATCCTTTTCCCATTGTGTATTCTTGGCTCTTTTGCCATAAATTAATTGACCATATATGTATGAGTTTATTTCTGGGCTCTCTGTTCTGTCACACTGATCTGTGTCTGTTTTTATGCTAATACCACACTGTTTTGATTACTATAGCATTGTAATATAGTTTGAAATTGGGAAGCATAATGCCTCGTACTTTGTTCTTCTTTCTCAAGATTGTTTTGGCTATTTGGGGTGTTTTGTGGTCTCATGAAAATATTAGGATTGTTTGTTCTTTTTCTGTGAAAAATTCCATTGGAATTTTGATGGAAACGGCACTGAATCTCTAGATTACTTTGGGTAGTGTGGAAATTTCAACAATATTCTTCTAGTGCATGAGCATAGAATGTCTTTCCATTTACTTGTGACTTCTTCAGTTTCTGTCATCAATATCTTATAGTTTTCAGTGTATAGATATTTCACCTGCTTGGTTATATTTTTTTCATAGGTATTCTTTTTGATGCAATTGTAATGGGATTGTTTACTTAATTTCTCTTTCTGATATTTCTTATTAGTGTATAGAAATGCAACACATCTTTGTAAATTGATTTTGTATCCTGCTACTTGACTGAATTCATTTATTAGTCTAACATTATTTTGGAAGAGTCTTTAGGGTTTTGTATATACGATATTAGGTCATCTGAAAATAGTGACAATTTACTTCCTTTCCAATTTGAATGCTTATTCTTTTTCTTGACTAATTTCTTTGCTAGGACATCTAATATTACATTGAATACAAGCGGCAAGATGAGGCATCCTTGTCTTGTTTTTGGTCTTAGAGGGAAATCTTTCAGCTTTTTATTGTTGAATATGATGTTAGCTGTAGGCTTGTCATATATGGGCTTTATTATTTTGATATGTTCCCTCTATACCCTATTGTCAATACTTTTTGTCATAAATGGATGTTGAATTTTGTCAAATGCTTTTTCTGCATCTATTGAGATGATCATATGATTTTTATCCTCCATTTTATTAATGTGGTATATCATGTTAATTGATTTGCAAATATCAAATCACACTTGCAAGCCTGGAATAAATTCTACTTAATCATGGTGTATGATCTTTTTAATGTACTGTTGAAATTGGTGTCATAATATTTTGCTGAGAATATTTGCATCTATGTTTATCAGAAATATTGTCCTGTAATTTTCTTTTATTGTGGCATCCTTGTCTGGTTTTGGTATCAGAGTGATACTGGCCTTGTAAAATGAGTCGGGAAGTGTTCTCTCCTCTTCTGTTTTTTGAAAGAGTCTGAGAAGAATTGGTATTAATTTTTCTTTAAAAGTTTGGTAGAATTCACCAGTGAGCCATCTAGTCCTGGACTGTATTGTTGGGAGACTTTGGAATACTGATTCAATCTCCTTACTAGTAATTGTTCTGTTCCAATTTTCTATTTTCATGATTCAGTCTTGGTAGGTTGTATATTTCTGGTAGGTTATATGTTTCTAGAAATTTATTCATTTATTCTAGGTTGTCCATTTGTTGACATATAATTGTTCATAGTGGTCTCTTATGATCCTTTGTATTTCTCTGGTATCAGTTTTATTATCTCCTCTTTCATTTGTTATTTTATTTCAGTTCTGTTTCTTTTAATCTTGTTAAGTCTAGCTAACATATGTCACTTTTGTTTATCTTTTCAAATAAACAGTTCTTATTTTCATTGATTTTTTTCTATTGTCTTTTTGGTCTCTTGCATTTATTTCTGCTTTGATCTTTGTTATTTCTTTCTTTTTACTAAAGTTGATTTTATTTGTCTTTATTTTTCTAGTTTCTGGAGGTGTAAAGTTAGGTTGTTTATTTGGGATCTTTCTTGTTTCTTGATGTGAGCATTTATTGCTATGAACTTTCCTCATAGAATTGCTTTTGCAGCATCCCACAAGTTTTGGTATGTGGTGTTTACATTTTCATTTGTCTCAAGGTATATTTTGATTTCTCTTTCAATGGTTTGTTTGACCCATTGTTTGTTCAGTAGCATGTTGTTTTATCTCCACATATTTGTGAATTTTCCAGTTTTCTTCTTGTAATTGATTTCTAGTTTCATACCACTGTGGTCAGAAAAGATGGTTGATATAATTTCAGTCTTCTTAAATTATTTTAAGACTTGTTTTGTGTCCTAACATATTATCTGTCTATCCTGGAGAATGTTCACTGTGTACTTGAGAAGAATGTAGAGCCTGTTGCTTTTGGATGGAATGTTCTGCATATGTCTTTAAGTCCCTCGGGGGTAAAGTATCATATAAGGCTGATGCTTTCTTACTGATTTTCTGTCTGGATAATCTAGCTATTGATAAAAGGGGTGTATTAAAGTCTCCTACCATCATTGTATTGCTATCTATTTCTCTAGGTGTTAATATTCACTTTATGTGTTTAGGTGCTCCTTTGTTGGGTGCATATATATTTACAAGTTTATATCCTCTTATTAGATTGACCCCTTTGCCATTATATAATGATCTTCTTTTTCTCTCATTAGAGTCTTTATTTTAAAGTCTATTTTGTCTGATGTAAGCATAGGTATCTCAGCTTTCTTTTGGTTTCCATTTCCTGGGAAGATGCTTTTCCATTTCTTTACTTTCAGTTTGATCATGTGCTTATATCTGAAGTGGGTGTCTTGTTGACAGCACATAGATAAGTCATGTTTTTTTAATCCATTTAGCCACTCTGTCTTTTGATTAGAGGATTTATCCCATTTACTTTTGAAGTCATTATTGATAGGTATGTCCTTATTGCTATTTTGTTCATTGTTTTCTGGCTGTTTTTAAGTTCCTCAGTTTTCTTCTCTTGATCTCTTCCTTTGTGATTTGATGACTTTCTGTAGTGGTATGCTTATATTCCTTTCTCTTTATCTTTTGTGTATCTCCTATAAGGTTCTTGCTTTGTGTTTACAGTGAGGCTTACATAAAACAACTTATATTTATAACAACCTATTTTAACTAGATAGAAACTTAAGTTTGAATGCATTCTAAAGCTCTACATTTTCACTCCTCTCCATGATTTATGTTTTAATGTCACAGTTTACTTCTGTTAAATTGCTTTATATCTTACTTTGATTAGGGTACTGTTGTTTTTCAGAATCCCCTCCTAAATATAGGAAACGCTTTAGGTGGGATGCCAATGTAAATTTTTAAAAATACTTGACACATTTATCTGTGCAAATATTCTCCCAAGTTATTTGAATTTAATAATATCAATTATAAGGAGCTACACTGAGTAACATTACCTTTATGTTTCAAAATATAAATAAGTATGTTTTACTTTACTGGTAACATTGACTATAATTATAAAGTAAAATGAAATAACTTCATTGAGTGTTTTATATCAGGTACTCACTATGACTATCTCTATGCTGCAAACTTTATATTGATATGTATTGCAAAGAGATAGAATATCTAAGGTATCCATTATTTTCTCCTAGAGAATGTAAGACACAGTAAGATGTATATATGATGGATTTCTGCTTAGTATATTAAAATGCCTGTGGAAAATGCCACACATATATAATTTCCTTGTGCTCATGCTATAACCTGTTCTGTTCTCAATGGAGTTGGTTTTTTAGTCTCTCTAGTCCTCAATGACATTTTTGTTTTGTAAATGACTCTTCTGTCTAGGGTGTGTGCATCCTTTGTCTAGTATCTGTTGCAATGGCATTTTGGAGCAACTTGATATTTTTTTAGATCAGTATTATAGCACACATTTTCCTTTTGCGTTGGGTCTGGGATTGCTAGTGGGTATCTGAATGCATACATATGCAAAATACACTGTTATCAAAGGAAAATAATCACCTAATTACAGAGTTAGAGTGAGACTCTGCATAACTCTTAACATATCATTTACAAACTCAAACATATATGAAGCATAATTGTCACCCATAATACATCTTAGATGTATATTGTCATTATTTTCCCAAACATTATAAACTATAACAATTGGACCACTCTCTTAAATAAGTATTTATCAAGCTCCTGCTTTAGAGAAGCTAAAGATGCCTTCCCTATACCCATTCTTAAAATTTATTTCATTTAGGGGTATGTAGAAAGAGATGTTAGAATACTAATAATTTTTGTCCCCCCACTCTCATCTCCTACTACCTTCATTCTCTTATATATTCCCCTGCTCATGCCCTTTGAGTGCAGTGGATTTCCTAGTATTTAATCCATCATTTTCCTGCTCAGTCTTTGAATCACTTGCTCTCTGTGCTTAGAATGTTCTTCCACATGCTTGCTGCATTATCTCTTTTACAACTTTGTTTAAGCTCCTTTTCATTGAGTCCTACTCTCACCTCTCTATTTAAAATTGCTATCTCTCCCACAAAATCCACTTTTTTCATCTCTCTTTCCTTGCTCTTATTTTTCCCACAGCACAACTTTTTAATAC
This sequence comes from Hyperoodon ampullatus, assembly GCF_949752795.1. Lineage (NCBI taxonomy): Eukaryota > Metazoa > Chordata > Mammalia > Artiodactyla > Ziphiidae > Hyperoodon > Hyperoodon ampullatus. The sequence goes on along the minus strand of NC_136914.1, from coordinate 130,541,725 downwards.
CTTATAAATGTTCATTGTATTTATTATCATTTTCTCCACTAGAATATTAACTATATGAGGACAAGTCTTTTTTTGCGGGGGGGGATTGTTTTGTTTTTCCAGTTTTCCTCAGACCTGTACCCACCTTGCCTAGAATAGTACTTGTCAGGTAGTAGATAGTCAATATATAATTGTGAAATGAGTGAATAATTACACTTTCTATTAATTAAGTACTCAAATGTAATAAAGTTGCATAGGACATGCCTGAAATGCCATGAATTCATAATTAGGGGGGAATTTACTCTACAGTAACTGTTTTAAATTTGTTTTATTGAAAAGATAATATTAAAAAGTTAAATTAGAACTTTATAATCCCACCATTTTAGTGAGCCTATGTTAACATTTGTATGTTATCTTTATCATGTACATAGTATGCTATTGAGGCAACATACCATATACAATTTTATGTTATATTTTTCCACTGAGTTTTTAATTTTTTTCCAGTTTTATTGCGATATATTTGACATAGCTGTATGTTTAAGATATACAGTATAATGAGTTGACTTACATATATATATTATTAAATGATTACCACAATAAGTTAACATCCATCATTTCATATAAACACAAAGGAAAAAATGTTTTTCTTTCCGTGTGATGAGAACTTTTAGGTTTTACTCTCTTAACAGCTTTTAAACGTACCACACAGCAGTGTCAACTATAGACATTATGTTGTACATTGCACCCTGAGTATTTATTTAGCTTATAACTGGAAGTTTGTGCCTTTTGACCACCTCTATCCAATTCCTCCTTCCTCCATCCCCACCTCCAGTAAATACAAATCTGACTTCTTTTTCTATTAGTTAGTTTGTTTCTTAGATTCTAAATATAAGTGAGATCATACAGTGTTTGTCTTTCTCTGCCTGACTTATTTCACTTAACATTATGTCTTCAAGGTCCATCCACGTTGTCACAAATGGCAGGATTTCCTTCTTTTATATGGCTAAAAAATATTTCATTGTTTATATATACCACAACTTCTTTATCCATTTATTCATTGATAGGTACTTAAGTTATTTCCATGTCTTGGCTGTTATAAATAATGCTGCAGTGAACACGTGGGTTCCTATATCTTTTCAAGTCAGAGTTTTCATTTTCTTTGGAAAAATACCCAGAAATGGAATTGCTGGATTGTATGGTAGTTTTTTTTTTTTTAATTTTTTGAGCAACAATCATACTGTTTTGCAGAGTGGCTAAATCAAATTACAATCCCACCAACAGTGCCCAAGGATCCTCTTTTCCACATCCTCACCAGCATTTGTTGTTTCTTGTGTTTTTGATGATAATCATTCTAACAGGTGTGAGGTGATGTCTCACTGTGGTTTTGATTTACATTTCCCTGATGATTAGTGATGTTGAGCACTTTTCATGCACCAGTTGGCCATTTGTATATCTTCTTGGAAGAAATGTCTAGCCAGTTCTTTGCCCATTTTTTAACTGGATTATTTTTTCCATTGAGTTGTTTGAGTTCTTTATAGATATTTGGATATTAACCCTATCAGATACATGATTTGCAGATATATTTTCCCCATTCCACATGTTGTCTTTTTATTTTGTTGATTGTTTTTTGTTCTGCAGAAGCTTTTTAACTGATATAATCCCACTTTATTTTTTATTTTGTTGCTGTGCTTTAGGTATCATTGTTGTATTTATAGATTAAATGATCTATAAATTTTATTACATATTTTCTTTAAAATGTTCAAAATGATCTTAAGGTTATAAATATTTTACCAAGTTTCTGTAACATCATTTAATAAATCATGTTTTCTTTGATAACTTTAATTTTTTAATTTTATAAGTATAAAATAGATTCTCAAAATTCTTTAATTTGCAATCCTTTATCATGGAGAATAAACATTTTTTATTTAAATTTGTCTAATTAGCTCAATTGTTAGTTTTTTCCCACTTAACTGTTGAAGTATTATAGTTTTATAACTTTCCTATAAATTATAGTAACAAAATAGATATATGAACATCTATTAACCCATTGATAGAAGTGTTTTCCTCTTCTATTGTGCTTTTTGAGTTTTATTATATTCACTCTAAGTTTTGTTTTTATACGTTACAATCTGCCAATATTTTTCATCATAAATTTTCTGCTGTTTCAAGGTTGAGAATTTTTGTTGATTCTATTATTTGTCCCATTAAATTATATTTTATATTTCTCCTCTTATTCATGAGATTTAGTTAGGAGTAGGATATAAGACAGTACTTGTCAATGCAGAGATCAAAACTATATGCTATCAGACACATGTGGTTTGTTTATACAGATTAAAGCAGTCTCTGGTCTTGAGATCTTGGGAAGTATGTTTTTACAAGTGCCTGAGTTGACACTGAAGAACACTTGAGAACAACTGGCATAAGATGGATAGAACTCAACATTTGCCCCTAAATCACTGACTGTATTAAAATACAATTCTTTATTAAATAACATCCTACACTAACTTATATTAAAATTGTGTATAATCATCAGATATCAGGCTTTATATTTAATGGATTGTGTTCCGAGTTCTGTATTCTGCTAATTTATTTCTCTGTTTGCCTCTACAAAAGAGAAATTTTTAAATGTTTGATTTGAAAGAGTTTAATTTTAAACTTAGTTTCTGAAAGGAAAAGAGTCCAGCTGTCCCATATTTTCTTCCAAATGTCCTACAACATTGTCTTTTTATTTCCATTATGTTTTGTAAACATTCTGTCAAGTTGTAAAAATGTCTTCTTAAAAATTGTCATCTTGGTGTTCTTTAAACTTATATGTTTAACTCAGGAAATAGATATATATTTTTTAATATTTAGTGTTTATATCCAAGAATATGATGTATGTCTATTTATTTTCAGATCTTTTGATAATTAAGGCTTTGCCCTTTTTAAAAAACCTGATCATCTTTAGTTTATATTTATGGCTTATTATGTATTATATATTATTTTTGTTATAGTACATGGAATCTCTGTTTTTACTATATCTTATTTAGAGGTATTTTCATGATGTTCAGCAGTTGATCCCTTCTTTGGAATTTTATATGTAGTTCAGATTTCATACTATATGACAAGGCAGAGAAAACTAAAAATTTAGTGGTAAGAAAGAAGTTTATGTAAGTTCCTGGGTCATCCCCCACCCCCTCTTCCATATCTTTCCCACAATATCTCAATAGCCTATCCAACGATGATCATCATATTTCCATAGAAATTAAGTTTTAACATATATTCAATCATGCAAGCTTTCCTTTCAGTCCCTCATTGCTCCTCCACTACACTAATTTAGTAAAGGGTTGTTTCAGTTGCCCATTGCAATTTTCAATCAGTACACTACTTTGGTAAACGATAGAGTATAGGATAAATTCAGTATATATGATGCTTCTTAGCCCATTGTTGTACTGCATCTTTAATAAAAGCAGATGCGTTGATCAGGTGATATATAAGCAGGGAATCCAACGTGAAATTATATTTTTGACTCGACCTATGGCTATTGAATCTAGGAGGACGTCTGTCTATATGGGTGGTGAATATCTAAGTAGTTAATTGGTATGATAGGGGTGTTTTGAGGCTAATCTGTTTTGATGGGTGTTTGTTTTAGATGAGGCGGGGAGAGTGGAATGCTATGTCTATTGTACATATGTACATATATAATATTGTTATGTCCTATAACCGCTGACTGAATTGCACACCATGGATTGTTGCTGCTGGTAAATAACTTTCAGTTGAAGTCCAGCTACAACTTGCCTGACTGTGTTAAGACCTTTTAAGGTCATAGCTGAGTCCAAACATCCCCCCTAAAAATTAAAAAGTACCAAATGCTTGAAATCACAGTTATGTGTGAACATGGGCTGATTAGTCATTAGTCCATCGAGATGTCTTATTTAAGGGGAAAGAGTGGGCGATTTTAGGTGAGATGGCCCTGAAGTAAGAACCAGATGTCTGATATAGTTCATCAGAATCCCCTACAAGTTTTGGGCCCGGAGTGAGAAGAGGGACACCTGCCAAGCAGGTTGATGGTTTCACGCAGCCTGGTGATTAAGCTCGTGATCTAACGGACAGGATGTGCATGTTGACTGGAATTGATTTGACTTAATGTGCTATGTATGATTAATAATCTGTATGTACTGTGTAATACTAAGATGTACATGCTTATAAGCATGGGGTAGATAATGTAATGCATGATTATACATATAATGTAATATGTACGTATGAGGTATATGTACTTATTAATGTGGTAGTACAAGTATGTACGATGTACATAATAGTTTGTGATAAAATGGACTGTTTGATACTAACACAGTTCTTAATAATTTTGTAAATGTCTTATAATATATTTTCAGGGAATAGTTTAAGTAGAATTTCAGTTTTGGGCACTGGCGGTGAAGCTTAGGGCTTCTTCCTTGAGTCTTACAGAGGTGTGTTGTTCTCCTCTTCTGGTTTACAAGACCAGGGTAATGTGATATACTACAAAGACTCTTCATTTCAGGAAATTATTTTCAATGATGCTAGTTACTGGCATTAGCACTAGAATTAAAAGAAAGTATAAAATAGATGCGAGTTGTCTGATAATGATGAGGGTGTGTTCTACAGGTTGCCCTCCAATCCATGTTAGTGTTAGTAGGTCTGCCACTAGCACTCAAAATAAAAACTGGCTAAGAGGTCAGAATATTATGCTTCTCTGTTTGAATGTGTGGAGTATTGGGATAAATGCTAGAATTAGTATTCAGAGTAATAGGGCTAAGACTCCTAGTTTGTTAGGGATTGTTCGTAGAATTGTGTATGTGAATAGAAAGTACCACTCTGGTTTAATGTGTGGTGGTGTGTTGAGTGGACTTGCTGGGGTATAGTTGTCAGGGTCTCCTAGCAAGTTGGGTGAAAATAGGACTAGTATTAGTGAGGCTAGGATTAGTAGTAGGGCACCCAGGATGTCTTTGATTGTGGAATAGGGGTGAAATGGAATTTTGTCTGTGTCAGATGGGATTCCTGTGGGGTTGCTGGATCCTGTTTCATGGAGAAATAGTGGGTGGACAGTTGCAAGTGCTATAATGATGAAGGGGAGAATAAAATGAAAAGCAAAGAATGGTGTGAGTGTTCCTTTGTTTATGGAAAAGCCGCCTCAGATCCATTCGACAAGAGTGGTTCCGATGTATGGGATTGCTGAGAGCAGGTTTGTAATAACTGTTGCCCCTCGGAATGATATTTGCCCTCATGGTAGTACATAGCCTATGAATGCAGTAGCTATGACTGTAAGCAGTAGAATAATTCCAATGTTTCATATTTCTTGAAAAGTATAGGACCCATAATATAGGCCACGCCCTGTGTGAATGTAAAGGCGGATAAAGAATATGGAAGCTCCATTTGCATGCATGTATCGAATGACTCACCCGTAGTTAATGTCTTGACAGATGTGTGCTACTGATGAGAAGGCGGTTGTTGTATCTGGTGTGTAGTGTACTGCTAGTATTAGACCTGTTAGGATTTGTAGGATCAGGCAAATGCCTAGTAGAGAGCCAGAGTTCCATCATGATGAGATGTTTGATGGGGTTGGGAGGTCAATAAATGTATTGATGATGATTTTTGTTAGTGGGTGAGTTTTTCGGATGTTGGTCATTGATATTCTTACAGTTGAATGACAACGATGATTTTTCATGTCATTGATCATGGTTGGGACCCGTGTGAGAATCATGATGACATATATTGTATTTATTTTAAGTGTTATTTTTATGATCAGTTCTGTGGGGTGTTCTTCAAAACCTTCACCTATTTATGGGGACTTTGGGTTGATTGTGAGTGGTGGTGTTGGGTGTGGGATCGTGTTGAGCTTTGGTGGTTCATTTTTAGGTTTGATAGTGGTTTCGATTTTTTTAGGAGGGATATTAGCTGTGTTTGATTATATGATGGCTATGGCAACTGAGCCGTACACTGAGGTTTGGGTTTCTAATAAGACTGTTTTGGGGGCATTTCTTTCAGGATTGATAATAGAGTTTTTGATGGTATTTTATATTTTAAAGGATGAGGAGGTGGAAGTTGTGTTTAAGTTCAGTGGGCTGGGAGATTGAGTTATTTATGATACTGGTGACTCTGGCTGTTTTGGTGAGGAGGCTATAGGGATTGCAGCATTATATAGTTATGGTAGTTGGTTGGTGATTGTTACTGGCTAGTCTCAGTTTATTGGTGTTGTGGTTATTATGGAGATTACTCGTGGTAATTAAATAAAAGCATGCTAAGGGTGAGAGTAATGAGGAATGAGAGGAAGTATAGTTTGATAAGGTCTTTTTGGCTTGAGATTAGCGTGGATCATTTTAGTTGAATAAGGGATGTGGTTTTGGTAGAATGTTTTCTAGTTAGATTAAGTCTAAAAGGGAGGATGCTGATTTTTGGTTTATTAATAGGCTTAGGTAAGGAGGTAGACGGTGGATGATGGTGGGGAAATATCCTAAGAGACTAGAGAATTTAAGGGAATTTGAGGGGTAGATGAATTTTAAGTTTTGTGTGTTAAGGTTAACTTTGAGTGTTAGTAGGAAGCATAGGGTGGTTACTGCAAGGGCAGTTAGTTCTAGATGTAAGGGTATGGTTATTAGGGGGACTGTGGTTGGGGGGATGTTGTTGGAGATAATGAATCCAGCAGACACTTCCAATTAGTAGGCGTTTTAAGAGGGGGTTGTTTTCATTGATGGGGGTTTGGGGAGAGAAGTGGGGTTGGCCTAATAGAGCGAAGAAGATGATGTGGGTGCTATAAGCAGCTGTGAGGGAGGTGGCAATTAGAGTTATTAACAGGGCTCAGGCATTGGTATAAGACGTGTCGGCGGCTTCAATGATCAAGTCTTTAGAATAGAAACCGGTGAGGAAAGGCATTCCTGTCAATGCCAGACACCCGATAATAAGGGCTGTTGTGGTGAAGGGTAAAGCCTTGAATAGCCCTCCTGTTTTTCGAGTATCTTGTTCATTGTTCAAGCTGTGGACAATGGATCCAGAGCATATGAATAGCATGGCTTTAAAAAAAAGCATGTGTGCAGATGTGCAAGGATGCTGTTGTTGATGCTGATCGTTACCATTATTTGGCCTAATTGGCCTGAAGTGGAGAAAGTGATCATTTTTTTAATATCGTTTTGGGTGAGAGCGCATGTAGCTGTGACTAGGGCATTGAGGGCTCCTAAGCATAGCGCTGTTGTTTGAATAAGTTTGTTGTTTTCTGTTAAGGGGTAAAATCGGATAAGTAGACTCCTGCCACAACTATTGTGCTTGAGTGGAGCGGGGCTGATACAGGGGTGGGGCCCTCCATTTCTGAGGGGAGCCAGGGGTGAAGTCCAAATTGGGCTGATTTTCCGGCTGCGGCTAGTACAAGTCCTATAAAGGGGAGTTCTGAGGGACTTTGGTCGAGTATAAAAATTTGTTGCAGGTCTCATGTGTTTGAGTTAAACAGGAATCATGCTATTGATATAATGAGCCTGATATCTCCAATGAGGGTATGTAAGATTGCTTGAAGAGCAGCTCTGTTTGCATCTGCCCCTCCATACCATCACCCAGTGAGTAGGAAGGATATCATTCCAACCCCCTCCCATCCAATGAAAATTTGGAAGAGGTTATTGGCAGTAACAAGGATTAGCATGGTGATGAGGAAAAGAAGTAGGTACTTGAAGAACTGATTAATGTAAGGGTCTAAGTGTAGGTACCATCTTGAGAACTCCATAATGGACCACGTAACAGATAATGCTACTGGTACGAATATTATTGAGAAGTAATCTATTTTGAAGCTAAGTGTTGATTTAAGGGTTTGAATAGTGACTCAATGTCAGTTTGAAATGATTATTTCTTGGCCTGTGTGGAGGAATATTATTGTTGGAACTAGGCTGGTAATAAAAGCACGTGAGACAGTATTTTTTACATATGATGGATATTTATCACTTTTGTAGAAATTTGTGTTATTATAATCGGGATGATTAGTATCAGTAGTGTGACCAGGGCAAAACAGGGAAATAGGTTTATTACTTTTATTTGGAGTTGCACCAATTTTTTGGATCCTAAGAACAATGGATAATGACTATCCTTTAAAAGCTTGAAAAAGCCATATTGTTAGGCATGGGGGCATGAATTAGCAATTCTTGCAATACTTTCTCAGTAAATAAGAAGTCTCAGTCTTCTGTTACTAGATTGACAATCTAGTGGGTTTTTTAAAACTATATTTACAATACAGGGGGCCCAGGATGATTTTGGGGTTTAGTGACAGGAATAGGAGGGGTAGAATGTGGAGGGCTATAAGGGCCTTTTCTCGTGTGAAGGAGGGTGTAATATTATTAATATGGTGTGTGTATTTACCGCATTGTGTCATAATGAACATGTATATAGAATATAGGGCTGTAATTACAGTGTTAGTTCCTATTAAGATAATTGTGAGATTTGATCATGAGAAGGTTGTTATAGCTATGAATAGTTCCCCGATTAGATTGATAGTTGGGGGTAGGGCTAAGTTTGTCAGGCTTGCCAGTAGTCACCAAGTGGCTAGTAGTGGGTGGAGGGTTTGTAGGCCTCGGGCTAAAATTATAGTTCAGCTATGGACTCGCTCGTAGTTTGAGTTTGCTAGGCAGAATAATATAGATGATGGGAGACCACGGGCGATTATTAAAGTGGTGGCTCCTATGTGACTTCAAGGAGTCTGGATGAGGATAGCTGCAATAACAAGTGCTACGTGGCTGGCAGAAGAGTATGTGATAAGTGATTTTAGGTCTGTTTGGCATAGACAGATTGAACTTGTTATGATTATCCCTCCTAAGGAGAGCGTAAGAAAAGGGTATGCTATGAATTCTGTCAGGCAGTACCTATGGTAGTGTGTAAAACACTGGCTTCAGTTACTGGGTGTGCAAATACAAATCTGGAATAAATATATACCCCTGGCAGTATACTGGTGATACCTGCTAGTATCACCTGGAGCCATGGGCAACAGTACAGCTCTGGGCCAACTGTTAACTTCTCTGTTGTGGAACGAATATTTGTTTCCCCTCCCAAAATGAATATCTTGAAACCCTAACCCCCAAAGTGATGGTATTAGGAGGTGGGCCCTTGGGAAGTAGTTAGGTTTGGATGAGGTCATAAAGATGGAAATCCCATGATGGGATTAGTCCCCTTATAAGAAAGGGAAGAGACACCAGAGCCTCTGCTTTTTGCCTTGCTAGAATCTAGGAAGAGGGCAGTTGTCTGTAGCCAAGACTGTAATCTACCAGCACCTTGATCTAGGACTTCCCAGACTCCAGAACTGTGGAGAATAGATGTCTGTTGTTTAAGCGCCCCAGTCTGTAGTATTTCATTATAGCAGCCACACTAAGACATTCTTAGTGGGTGACCCATGGCTGTCCTCCTTCTGTCTCTTATGTTTCTGTTGAAAAACAGAACAATCGTTACCACATTTCAGGCTTTTAAGTGCCTTAGATTAGTGGGATGCTTTTCTATCCACCAATTGTTTCAATGATTAAATGCATCCACACCACTCATCTCATGTACAGGAGAGACTTCTTTGAAAGAATGAATACAGGCATCCACTCACGAGTTCCAGTATACTTCTGAAGTTGGAAAAAGATTCTTTTCAGATTATCAGCACGCCCCCTTTGATTTTTCCTTTTTTTTTTTTTCTGCGGTACGCGGGCCTCTCACTGTTGTGGCCTCTCCCGTTGTGGAGCAAGGCTCCGGACGCGCAGGCTCAGTAGTTGTGGCTCATGGGCCCAGCCGCTCTGTGGCATGTGGGATCTTCCCGGACCGGGGCACGAACCCCTGTCCCCTGCATCGGCAGGCGGACTCTCAACCACTGTGCCACCAGGGAAGCCCCCGATTTTTCCTTTTTAAACCCACAAAAATTTTTATAACATAGCGCCCCAAATTGAAATTTAATTTTCCAGTTATCTAAATCTCATCTTAAACTGTACTGTTAATCCATTGTCTATCACCTGTATTGCTAAATATATATATACCACGTAATTACTGTTGTTATCTAATTCTTCTGGATGCCATATAATTATTGTTATTATCTAATTCTTCTGCCCATTAAGCATATTTACCTCTTCCTTCTTTGGTCAAAGTACAGCCCTTAAACAGGGGCAATGTAGCTGTTTTCCAAATTAACTGTTGCTACTCCACTCTTGAGCTACCATCTTTAGATCATGTGCTGGTTTGGCATCCTCAGATACTGATCATAGGAAAGGAACTATTTAGCTTTGGGGTTAGTTAACTCCTCAAGGGTATCTAATGTAGGACTCAAAGTCATGCCAGTTACCTGTTTATAAATGCAATATCTATTCCCAAGTGTAACCCCTGTAACAATGTCCTAAATATACCATATCCATTTGACAAGGTAACCCTTCTTTGTATTTCCTTTTCTATTGAAATGCTATTGTGACATAAACCATGACAGTATGGGTATGATCTCAAATAATTTTCTCTTCTTCTGGTAATAGAAGTAGTTTCAAGGAAAGCCAAAACATAATCCACTAATTGTCTTTCAAAGGGTATATATGATAAGAATACATAATTAATTTTCTAGTCCAAAATCTTAGCAGTCAGCATGATGTTGAGTTACTGACACTTTTAATATCATTCAAACATTTAGGTCCTAAGAAGGGTGATCAACTGTCCTGATTTGTCTGGACTGTATAAATTTAGCACTGAATGCCAGTGCTAAAACCCACCCTAAGCTATAAAAGGTTTCAGTAGTCACTGTAGAAGGCTGAGGAAAAGTATAAAACCCATATGATGGGCCAAATATAGGGACTGAAAGAAACACTGTTTTTGGTGTCAAATGGGTGTGGTATAGATTATATAACTTCCATAATCACAGTCACTGATTTTACCTAACTGCTAATATTGGTAACCATGATTTACAACTCACAATAATAAATAATCCATTGTTGAATCATTCGAAATGATGTGATTTAAGTGTGATATGATCACTTGTGGAGTAATTGTTGTGCCTTTTATTGCAATACTGCTAGTTTTATTTATAATATTGTGAATGTTGTGACAGTGTTTTCTGAGAGTTCAGATAATGAATATGTGGATGATTACAATACCAATGCCAGCAAGACTCAGATATCACTGACAAAGAAGGCTAACAACTGGGTTATTTTATTGGCAATGTAAGGACACATACAATGGCATTAGGACCAAAACAGAGCATACTGTATGATGTGCAAAAAAAAATTCAAAATTGGGCAGAGTGGAGAAGGAGGTATAAAATCACATAAAGGAGAATGAATCTCACAAGTCTTGGATGATATGGGCAAGTTCTTCTAAAGCAATGGAAACGTTTATTGTTTCCCCAAATGCTCAGTCCAAAATAGTGAGCACTGAATTAGCTTGGACATACCACATGAGTGAACATGCGTTATCATAGCGCTCTTTTCATTGCTTCCTTAAACAGGATAGAGTTGTATTTCCTGAGTCAAAGATTGTAACTATAATGTCCTATGGGCAAGCAAAAGAAGAAATTTTGATAACAATTGTGTTGGTGTCTTATAGTATTATACTTGGATGACTAGTGTCCCTGAAAATTCATATCTTTCCAAAACCTCAAAATATGAACCTCTTCAGAAGTAGCCTTTGCCAATGTAATCAGGTTCATTTAATCAAGTTAAAATTGGGTGTATTGGATTAGAGCAGGCCCTGAATCAAATGACTGGTGTCCTTATAAGAATGCCATGTGAGGACAGGCAGAGATTAGAATGATGCGTCTATAAATCAAGGAAAACTAGGGATTGTCGACAAACAGCAGAAGCTAGGAAGAGGCAAGGAAGGATTATTTCCTAGAGCCTGCCAAGGCAGCATGGTGCTGTCAGTGCCTTGGTTTTGAACTTCTAACCTCCAGAACAGTGAGAGAATAAATTTCTGTACTGTTAAGCCACTCAGTTTACTGTTATTTGTTATGGTAGCCATAGGAAACTAATACAGTACAGAGCTCATTCTGTCAGATCTCACCAACTATCATGCTTTCTAGGATATATAAAGTGATGTGTTGAATAAGCATCCAAAATGTTCTCTCTAACTCTTAGATACTTTCACTTCAAAAAAATGTAGTTTCAAATGAAATCCTTGTTTCTGTGAAGATTTTAGTGAAACCACAGAAAGCATAAATCAAAATATTGCTAATATCTTTTCAAAATACAAACTAGACTTTGTTTACCTCTCTCCATATTTGGCAGACAGTGAAAACATAAATTTTGGCAAGTTCCATTCCATTTATAAATTTCATATCAGGGACAGTGAAAACATCTTAGCTGCTTAATGTCTTATACATGTAAAAAATACTGCTAAATAGGGGTGTGGTCTTCTCACCTGTGATATTGAGGCTTTTGTAATGTAAGTCATGGATAAATGTGGTATGTTTAGTAATGTTCCCCAAAGATACCCCGGTCCTAATCTCTGGAATCTGTGAATGTTACCCTATATGGCAAAGGAATTTTGTAGTTGTGATTATTAATCTTGTGATGGTGAGATTATTCTGGATTAGCCAATTAGGTTCATTAAATGTAATCACAAGTGTTCTCCTAGATGTGTTTCTACAAGAAGGCTTTCATTGTTGTGCGCCATAAAAAAGTGCTAAAATGTTGGCCTGCTGCATGGAAATGTTGTTCTAGAAATATCTGTAAAGTGTAGGAAAAATAATTTCCTTCTCTAATTTGGAAATGCAGTGAGGATGAGAATAGAGATTACAAGGCAAGATTATAATAAAATAGAAAGTTGCATGCTGTTTCTCTAAAATGTCTGAGAATTTTTGAGTCCATAAGTCTAGAAAAGAATGAACTAACAGCATCTAAATGGACCAATATTACATGTAGTCTGTGACAAAAATTCAAACTGTGGAAAACAATCAATTTTTTTGGAATAACATTGTTTCAGAATATTTTTTAATCACCAGAAAAGAGACAAGTTAAATAGGACTTTTCAATTTCTTTACTAAAACTAATTTACCTAGAATGCAAATTAAATTTCACAAGATCAACTTTGTCTGTGCTTTAAAATAATTTTCCCTGAGAAAGAAAGGTTTAACTTTTTAGATAATATCCAGTGTGCTTATGAATATTTTTAAAATGCTAGAATTTCAGACTTAGTCTATATAATGAGTTTATAGGTACAAACGGCCTAATTGGCAAACAGCTGATGATCTACCAAAATAAGTCCATGGATACAAAGTGGGCATTTTTGGAGTACTGAACACTAATTTCTTAATCTAAAAATCTGCTCTTGCTAGTAAATTGAATCCCTAAATATTTCATGTTCAAGTGTGTTTTTGAGATTATTTAGCTTGATGTTATCACATTAGATTGACATCAGGACTTGGCGGACTGTGAGCTTCATAAGGGCAGAGCTGCAAGTCAGTCAGTCAATTTTACATTTGACTATACTCAGTTTACCACTACTATAAGTTTCTTTAAAAAAAAAATGGAGGGGCTTCCCTGGTGGCACAGTGGTTGAGAGTCTGCCTGCCGATGCAGGGGACACTGGTTCGTGTCCCGGTCCGGGAAGATCCCACATGCCGCGGAGCGGCTGGGCCCGTGAGCCATGGCCGCTGAGCCTGCGCTCCGCAACGGGAGAGGCCACAACAGTGAAAGGCCCGCGTACTGAAAAAAAAAAAAAAAAAGAAAATGGAATAGACATTTATCTGCTAAATGTCCTTCACACCTATACACTATTTTGACAGTGTTATTTGCTACCAAAAAAAATAAATAAAAGGATGCAGGCAATTCAGAGAAATATTATTTGAAAAATAAACTGAGTAAAATTATCTAGTATAATATAGGGGAGAAAGAAACTTATAGTGGCTGACAGACTCTAAGATGGCTGCTATGTTGCCCACCTCCCACTAATTCTCACCCTTTGATTGTGGATGGGACTTGTGACTTGTTTTTATTTTTTATTAAGACTTGCCTTTTTTAAGAGCAGTTAAAGGTTCACAGAAAAATTGAAGGGAAGGTACCGAGATTTCCCCTCTAACCCCCACCCCTACACATGCACAGCCTTCCCTATTATCCACATCCTCCACCAGAGTTGTATATTTGTTACAATTGATGAACCTTCATTGACACATCATTATCACCCAAAGCCTGTAGTTTACATTATGGTTCACTCTTGGTGTTGTACATTCCATGGGTTTGGACACCTCTATAATGACATGTCTCCATCATTATGATATCATACAGGGTATTTTCACTGTCCTAAATTAAAAGCCTCTGTGCTCCACCTCTTCATCCCTCCCCTCTACCCCCAGTTGCTAGCAACCAGTGATCTCTTGATTGTCTCTATAGTTTTGCCTTTTCTAAAATGTCAGAGTTGGAATCATACAGTATGTAGCCTTTTCGGATTGGCTTCTTTCACTGAGTAATACACACTTAAATTTCCTGTATACCTTTTCATGGCTTAATAGCTCACTTCTTTTTAGTGCTGAATAATATTCCATTGTCTTTGTATACTACAGTTTACTAATCCAGTCACCTACTGAAGGAAATCTTGTTGGCTTCCAAGTTTTGACAATTATGAATAAAGCTGCTATAAACATCCATGTGCAGATTTTTGTGTGGACAGGAGTTTTGGACTCCTTTGGGTAAATAGCAAGGGTTGCAATTGCTGGATCTTGTGGTAAGATTAGGTGTTTAGTTTTGTAGGAAATAGCCAAACTCTTCCAAAGTGGCTGCATCATTTTCCATTTCTACCAGCAATGAAGGAGAGTTCCTGTATTTCCACATTCTCACCAGCGTTTGGGACTGTCACTCTGCCAGATATTGGCCATTCTAATAGATGTATAGTAGTATCTCATTATTGTTTTAATTTGCATTTCTTTGATATGATTTGGAGCATCTTTTCATATGATTATTTTCCATCTGTGTATCTTCTTTGTTGAGGTGTCTGTTAAGGTCTTTGGCCCATTTTTGTTAGGATTATTTGATTTCTTATCACTGAGTTTTGAGTTCTTTGTGTATTTTCAATAAATGTCCTTTATCAGATATATATTTTTTGCAAACATTTTCTCTCAGTCTGTACCTCGTCTTCTATTCCTTTGACATGTCTTTCACAGAGCAGAAGTTTTTAACTTTAATGAGGTCTAACTTATCCTTTTTTATTTCATGAATTGTGCCTTTGGCATTTTATCTAAAAAGTCATTACCATGCCAAAGGTCATTTAGGTTTTCTTCTCTGTTATCTTACGTAGTTTCATAGTTTTGCATCTTAGATTTAGGTCTGTGATCCATTTTGACTTAAGTTTTGTGAAGGGTGTAAGGTCTGTATGCAGATTTACTTATGTGTTTATTCTTACATGTGAATATCTAGTTATTCCAGCACTATTTGTTGAAGAATCTATCTTTTTTCTAATGTGTTGCCTTTGTTCCTTTGTCAAAGATCAGTTGACCATATCTATGTAGGCCAATTTCTGGACTCTCTGTTCTGTTCCATCAATCTCTTTGTTTACTCTTTTGCCAGTACCACATTGTCTTGACTATCATAGATCTTGAGTAAGTCTTGAACTTGGGTAGCATCAGTCCTCCAACTATGTTCTTCTCCTTCAGTACTGTGTTGGCTCGTATGGGTCTTTTACCTCTCCATATAAGCTTTAAAATCAGTTTGTCAATTTCCACAAAATAACTAGCTGGTATTTTGTTGCGGATTACATTGATCTGTAGATCAAATTGGGAAGAACTGACAACACTTGAGTCTTCCTATTCATGAAAATGGAATTTGTCCCCATTTATTCAGTTTTTCTTTTTGTTCATCAGAGTTTTGTAGTTTTGCTCATATAGATCTTGATTTATACCTACGAATTCAATTTTGGGGGTTGCATTGTATTTTAAATTTCCAGCCCCACTTGTTCCTTGCTAATAAATAGGAAAGTCATTGGCTTTTTTATATTAATCTTGTATGCTGCCACCTCGCTAGAATTGCTCATTAGTTCCAGGAAGTTTTTTGTTGAATTTATTTTGGATTTTCTACATAGGCGATCACGTCATATGCAATCAAAGACAGTTTCATTTCTTCCTTCCCAATCTAACTTATATTTCCTTTTATTGACTTATTATATTAACAAGGACTTCTAGTATGATGTTTAAAAGTAGTGGTATGTGGGGACATCCTTGAATTGTACCTGATCTTAGTAGGTGAGTTTCAGGTTTCCCACCAGTAAGTACATTATTAGCTGTAGATTTTTTAATATATATTTTCTATGAAGTTGAGATAATTTCCTTATATTCTTAGGTTACTGAAAGTTTTTATCATGAATGAGTGTTGGATTTTGTTTCCTGCATCTATTGATATGATCATGTGATTTTGCTTTTTTTTAGCCTATTTATGTGATGGATTTTATTAACTGATTTTCAAATCTTGAACCTGCCTTCCACAGCTGGGTTAAATCTTACTTGATCATGGTGGAGAATTCTTTTTATACATTATTGGATTCGATTTGCTAATTGAATATTCTAAGGATTTTCCCATTTGTGATGAGCAGTGTACCTCATCCGGAATAATCAGCTACACACTGAAATTCATATGATTAACCAGAATTTGTAACTCAATCTTAGCTTGATCTACCAATTGAGAATCAACATTATATCATCAACATTATGTGTGTGTGTGTGTGTGTGTGTGTGTGATTGTCTGTACTTCCAATTTAATCAAGTATACATCTCATCTCTAGGCTCTGGCACTAAGCCTGAGAATTTAAATATCCCTATGTAAACACAATATTATAAACCCTAAAAGTATATTTGAGTTTGTCTCATGTGATTGTGCACTGGGTCTGGCTCCCCCCCACTCCAATTTTCTTAAAAAAATTTGAAGTAGTTATTGAAAAGAAAGTGTTAGCCAAATTGAACACAGAATACTGATCTGCCTTAGTTTCTTACACAGTTTGAATAAACCACACATTGGGAAGAACTGATGCTATTGAAGGCAAACACTCCATGTAATCTTCTGTAGTCTGAAGTTAATCAGGGGACTTCCCTGGTGGTGCAGTGGTTAAGAATCCGCCTGCCAATGCAGGGGACACAGGTGCGAGCCCTGGTCTGGGAAGATCCCACATGCCATGGAGCAACTAAGCCCTTTCACCACAACTACTGAGCCTGCGCTCTAGAGCCCGCGAGCAACAACTACTGAGGCTGTGTGCCACAATTACAGAAGGCCGTGTGCCTAGAGCCCATGCTCCACAACAAGAGAAGCCACCACAATGAGAAGCATGTGCACTGCAACAAAGAGTAGCCCCCGCTCGCCACAACTAGAGAAAGCCCGTGTGCGGCAATGAAGACCCAATGCAGACAAAAATAAATAAGTGAAAATAAATAAGTTAATTTTTTTAAAAGTTAAAGAAAATAAATAAAGTTAACCAGGATCCATCACCTTTTCTCCAGTAGCCATACTGGACTATTAAAAAAATTTTTTGGGGGTACTGATAGACTCTCATCTAATATATCCTTAATTAAAACTGAAATTTACTGATACTCTCCAGGGTATCTGATATTGCTTTAAATTAACCATTTGAGTGTGTTGAGGTAATTGTAAAAGTTCATATTTGGCATACACATTAAAATAGTACGAACAGATTTGAAAACAGTTCAACAGCAGATTTGAATGATATCCCTTTTCCAATGGTTTGGAAAAGGACATAGTCTCCCATTCAAACATCTCTCCCATTACAATAATATACTCTGCTGGGTAAGACAGCAATCAGAGATAATATTTGTTCTTAAATTCTTAAAGTCTTACACATACTTTGGAGTCTATTATAGTTGCATCACTATACCCTCTTAACATAATTCTATTGCCCTTTAGGTTTTGATTAGTGGGTTTAGTTATGACAGTGCTTTCTTCACCAGTGTCCAGAAATCCCAGTAAAATTTCTTCACAATACCTAGTCCATTTTATTAAGGCAAATGGACTTTGGTCCTCTGCTGGGGTTGTACTAAGAGATCCTAGCCATCCACTCAAATTATAACATCTCCTTTGCTTCACACCTTTTAATTGGCACTGTTTGGAAGGGACTGTAGGTTCCTTTGTGTTATTATCACTTTTTAAAATTAATCAAGGCTATAGCGAATTGAGTAAATTCATTGTGGTCTTTGTGCAGTATTAGGGGCTGAGAGTAGCCAAACCACCTATTTTTTATGGCGATCCATTAAATTTTTAATAGCTACTCCATCTATCTCCTCTTTTTTAATGTCATTTTTAATTATCTGAACACTTCTACCTAGTTTAATTGTCCCAAGGATATTTCATCTGTTTAATTTGTATTGTTTAGTTGCTCCTTAAATTGTAACTATTTTCCCATTATTCAACCCCATCCTGTGGAAGCTCAGCAAGGATGTATTCCACAACATCTGTCACATCTCTCTGCCTTATGTGACTTTATTCTGACAATAGAGTCACATAAGGAGTCCAAGCAATTGGAAACTCCTTTGTCACAGCATCTAACATCACTTGGGTCAAAGGAATAGAATTAAGGAATACTTCAGTATCATCATAAAATTAATCCATATGTGTTTGCTTCTTCCACATTTCAGCAGCCTCAGAAACAGTATTCCATTTAATAGCTTAGGATGGATTTGGACAATTTCTTTCTTAGGCTATATCTCTACTTTATCTCACTCAACAGGTTGGGAGTTTGTCTGGCTATATTTCCTGCAGAAGTTGAGATTAATGAAGATCCTGGGTAAGACCAAATATGCCTTTTCATTTGGTAATATCTAATACAAGGGAAATAGTTCCCTGATCACCAATGATCTATTTCAATAATGTCTTAAAAGTAATGTACTAATAGTGTTACACAAAGTGACTTGACTATTTGAATCAATATTCCCATCTTTTAGGTGTCTCTTAATTCCTATCTCCTATAATCTATATATTCCTTTCAGTGATTTATTATTGGATGATGGCCACATGTTATTTAAAAAAATATGCCTACCTCTCTTTGGTGTCATGTGTGTCCTCTGAACACACAGATTCATGGGCCATAATTTGAGGGCCTTGGCAACCTTGAGATCTTTATCAGTTACTTTTATTTTCTCCAAAGCAACCAAAAGCAACCGAAGTACCATATTAAGGGGCTGACTTCCTCCTTCTTTGAATTTTTAAAGATCCGTTTAGCTATTCCCCTCTGTTGTGGATCTACCACCTCTGATTCCCACTGATAAATGTTCCTTCCTTTCAGTTGTCACAGTGATTGAGCGAGGACCTCAAAGCAGAGGTTGTCAGGAAGCCATCCTGCCTTGGCAAATTCTCCATTCTGCCATTCCTCGTCCTTCTTTTTCCTAAACCAAGCCTTAGCAATTACTTACATTATAGAGTCAAGTGTATTACAAATAAACTGCTTACAGTGCCAGCTGTAGCAATTAATCAGATAATTGAAAGAACATCCATAGGGTAAACTCATTTATGGTGTTAATAAAGAAAACGTCCAAGCACAGCCTTTAGGGATTTTTCTCAGTTATACAGAATATGCTTCATTTTCAAACTATGTGATAAGTCTTGATTTCAGGGGAGTCAAAGCACAAGTTGACTCTGGGGTTTCCCATATTCCGCTGGTAAAGTACCTAAAACCAGGCTGTGTAAACCAGTTAAAGAAGGTCTAAACCATTAATTAATACATTTTTGGTAAACAATGGAGACAAGAGTATAGAGTTGTCTCCAGGGAAATTGTGAACTTTAAACAGGACATTAAAAGGACTAGCTAGCACAATTTTTTTTTTTTTATCTTGGCCAAGGGTTAGAACCAGATTTTCAAGCATTATCAAACTTAAGCATGGAGCTACCCCAGACCAGATTGAAGGCAAATCTATTTTTATATACCTTTTCCTAACTTGCAAAGATGTTTTATTTATCATAAAATAATGTTAAATTTTGTCAAATGCTTTTTTCTGAATATATTGAAATAATTAGTTTTCCTCCTTTATTTAGTGGCATGGGGACTCAAATCGATTTTTTAAAATTTTTATTAATAGACCTTATTTCTTAAGCAGTAATGAGTTTACAGAAAAGTGAACAGAAAGTACAGAGAGTTCCTATATGCTCCATCTCTTGCCACCCAGTTTCCCACAGTAGCATACATCTTGCACTGCTATGCTACATTTGTTACAAGTGATGATCCAACATTGATACATCATAATTAAAACCCATGGTTTAAATTAGGGTTTATTCTTTGTGTTGCATAGTTTTATGGGTTTTGTCAAATGCATAATATCACGTATTCACCATTATGGTATCATACCGAATAGTTTCACTGCCTTAGTAATCTCCTAAACTTGACCTATTCATTCAACTTGACCTCTACTCCAACACCCACCCCAAACCATGGGAAGCTGTTCTTTTTACTGTTTACATTTTACAGAATGCCATATAGCTGGAATCATACAATATGAAGCCTTTTCAGACTGGATTCTTCCACTTAGCAATATGCATTAAAGGTCCCTCCATGTCTTTTCGTGGCTTGAAAACTCACCTGTTTTTATCACTGAATAATAGTGCATTCTGTGGACATGCCACAGTTTGCTTATCCATTCACCTATTGAAGGACACCTTGGATACTTGGTTGCTTCTAAGCTTTGGTATTGTGAGTAAAACTGCTATAAACATTTGTATGCAGGACATAAGTTTCTTGGTTTGTTTTGGATATAAGTTTGCAACTTATTTGGGTAAACATCTAGGAGTACAATTGATGGATCATATGGTAAGATTATGTTTGTTTGTAAGAAACTACCAAACTGTCTTCCGAAGTGACTGTACCATTTTGCATTCCCATCAGCAGCATATGAGAGTTCCTGTTGCTCCACACCCTCTCCAGCATTGTGTTGTCAGTGTTCTGGATTTCGACCATCCCAATAGTGTAATAGTATCTCATTGTTGTTTTAATTTGCATGTTCCTGATGACCTATGATGTGCAGCATCTTTTCACATGCTTATTTTCCATCTGTATATCTTCTTTGTTGAGCTATCTGTTAGTCTTTGGCCCATTTATTAATCAGATTGTTTACTTATTGTTGATTTTTAAGAGTTCTTTGTATCTTCTGAATATAAGATTGATTGATTTTTATGTTAAACAAACTTGCATTTCTGGGATAAACTCCACTGGGTCAAAATATATTATTCTTTTTATATATTGTTGGATTTGATTTGGTAATATTTTATTAAGGAATTCACATTGACATTCATGAAATTATTAGTATGAAGTTCATTTTTTGTGATGTCTTTTCCTGGTTTTGTGACCAGAGGAATCTTAGCAAAATGAAATATGTTGTGAAGTACTTCCTACTCATCTATTTCTGGAATGTATTCATCTTGGCTTAGTCTTTGTTCTTAAATATCTGATACAATTCAACAATGAAGCAATTTAATATTGGAGTTTTCTTCGTGGGAAGATTTCAATTATGATTTCAATTTCTTTAATAGATACAGGAGAATTAAGATTTTTCTATTTCTTTTATCAGTTTTGGTAATTTATGTCTTTCAGGAATTTATCTTCTTCATTTAAGCTGTCAATAGTATTGGTGTAAAGTTGTTCTAATATTCTCTTACACTTTTAATTTCTGTAGGATCTTTAGTGGGGCCCACTGTTTCATTCTTGGCACTGATAGTTTTGTTCTCACTCCTTTTTTCTTAATCATTCAGTCTAGGAGACTGTCAATCTTGTTGATGTTTTCTAACAAACGGCTTTGGACTTTAAAATTTTTTCTCTGTTCATCTGTTTTATATTTTATTAATTTCTAATCTTGTCTTTATTTTCTATCACTCTACTTATTTGAGTTCATTTTCTGACTTCTTAAGGTGGGAGATTAGATAATTAATTTTAGACTCTTTTCTTCTTTTTCAATAGAAACATTTAAAGTTATACATTTCTCTTTAAGTGCTTTAAATTTTCATGTTTTTTATGATCACCTACTTCAAAATATTTTCTAATTTTCATAATTATTTTTTCTTTTTACCTGTGAGATATTTAAGTGTGATTTGTCAGACTTCCAAATATTTGGGGTCTTTTCTGGATGTTATATTTATATTGCTTTTTAATTTAATTCTATCATAGTCAGAAAAGTTTCCTTGGGAGAGTCATTATTTGATTTTGAAATCTACTGAGACTTATTTTATGGTGCAGCATATTGAATGTGTTATATCTACTCTGAAAAAAATGCACATTCTGCAGTTATTGGATGTAGTGTTCTTTAAATGTCAATTTGACTAAAGTAGGTAATGTTGTCAATCAGATGTTCTATATCCTTACTCATTATTTTTATTAAGCTTCTCTATCAATAACTGACAGAAATGTATTAAGGTCTCCAACCATTATTGTGGCTTTGTTGATTTCTCCCATAAGAACTGTCAATTTTTGCTTCATATATTTTAAAGCTCTGTTATTAGGTGATATACATTCATAATTCAGAAAAGTATATTTAATGTGGTATGGATTTTGGAAACAATGGTCAAAACATTCTGCACATATTTATCAATTTACCTGTTATCTATCTACCTATATAAATATACATACACACATACTTACATGGAGAAAATGTGTATGGAAGAATGCACAAAATATTTGAAAAAGGACAAGAAGAAGGAAGATGGCAAGTAAAACATGCAATTTAGGAGAATTTTTTAATTGAAATTTTACCATACTTACATTGTAATAATGATAGAATATGCTATAGTACTAGTTTAGAATTCAAATTATTTTAAATATTTTAAAATTATTTCAGTTGATAAATATATATATCCTTACTCTCATATAAATATTCAGACACCTGCACATGCAGTATGTACACACACACACACGCACACGTACACTGTAATAAGAAGGCAAGATTGAATGTTATTTATTTATTTACCTGAAGAGATGTAGTTTCAAATTAGGAAGGATTAGTGTCTGCATTTTGGTTTGTTTCTATTGTTGCATATTTTAATTACTGTTAATGGTAAGATACTACAACTATTCTTAAAAATTAAATAATCATAAAAACTCATTTAGAAATATTTACTGGGTACCAGGCAATCTTCTGAATGATTTGTATTGTCTTACGAAAATAATTTTCGGAATAAAGAAATGCAATTAGGATAATTGTGTAACTTTTCCCTGTCTTGTATATTTTACCATGCCAAAAGAATAGAAGAAATAGTTGTATTTTTCTCAAATATAAATTTTCTTCTTTATTGTAAAACTGAATCAATGTCATAGTCATAAGAAACAATATTGATCTCTCCAAACTAGCTAAAATTGCCATTCTGAACAGCAAATAAATATGGCTTATGTTTTCCTAAGAGACTTGGTACTTTCCCTTAACTAAATAAGTAGCTCATAATTTGAAGATGGCATTTTATTGGGGGGGAAAAGTAGTATAAAGTCTCTTGCTATATATAGTTTTGCTTGGTAATTTTTTTTTTTTATTTTAAAGAAAATGTTGGGGGTAGGAGTTTATTAATTAATTTATTTATTTTTGCTGTGTTGGGTCTTCGTTTCTGTGCGAGGGCTTTCTCTAGTTGTGGCAAGCGGGGCCACTCTTCATCACAGTGCGCGGGCCTCTAACTATCATGACCTCTCTTGTTGCGGAGCACAGGCTCCAGACACGCAGGCTGAGTAGCTGTGGCTCATGGGCCTAGTTGCTCTGCGGCATGTGGGATCCAGACCAGGGCTCGAACCCGTGTCCCCTGCATTAGCAGGCAGATTCTCAACCACTGCGCCCCCACCAGGGAAGCCCTTGCTTGGTAATTTTGAGTTTATTCTAATATGTGTGTACATGAATTTATTATTTATATTAAAATTCCAAATCCCCTCAAAGGAGCAAAAGCTAGAAAAAAATGTTTCTATGTCAAAATATACATGAAACAATTTAAATATTATTCATACCACTGCACTGGATTCATTTCATATTGGAAATCATCTTGATTCTTTAAAAATAAACTGAAAAATTTGATTAAATGGATTTTGAGTTAATGTCAATGCTCAAAGCAAAATGACCACATCTGAAGGACAGTATCACAACTACTGCAAATAGTAAAAATGTATAAATTTGGTATCCATTATTTTTGTAGAATACTAATGTAAACTAGCACATAATCTTTACTTTGATTAGTGCAAACATGTTAATATTTGGACTCATTTACGAATTCAACTCAGTAGAATTAAATAAATATATGTTGAACATCTACAATGTACAAAAACTAGGCTAAATGCTACAAAATATAGAGATGAGCAATTATAGTAAATATTAAATATAATGATAAGCACTGTCAATCGCATTAGATACTCAAACTGCTATAGATATTTGGAGGAAGGGAAAAATCACATGAAGTTTGATGGGTCCAGAAATTCTGCAGTGTTAAAGAAATGATGGAGGGAGAAAGGAAACAAGGGGATGAGGATAAAGAAGAAAGCAGAAAGATTCTTACTCTGCCAGGATATTTCTTTCTTTATTAATATTCAGAAAAAAACTGAATTGTTGGTACTTTACACTTCATTTGAGAGATGAAGCTTGAAGAATTGAAATAACCTCCTTTCCACGATTCCATTGGTTGAGATGTTTGGAAACTTACAGGGGATCCCACACATATTCCTCTTCTAAAGTCCAGGACAATTTACAATCTATCTAGTTTTCTGTGTTATCCTGTTTCTTCTGAAACAAACCCCAAATAGTCAAGCTATTTCTGAGACTGTCTAGGGAGTGGAACAATTACCTATCAGTAAATATCCTTATTTCCATTGGACACAGATACACAGCCTCTTCTATCACTGTGCACCTTTTTTTGAAAGAGTTTTACAGATATCCCTTTGAGCCACTTTGAAAGGATAAAGTTGGTATTTAAAGTTGGTATTTAAAGTTGGTATTTCTGACCCTTTTTTACACCCTTTCAGAAGATAGCTGTGGTAGGCAGCCTCTAAGATGGGGGCAGTGATTCCCACCCTTTGATATTCATACCCTTGTGTAATCCTCTTCCCTTCACGTGGGCTGAATTTACCAACTCCTTTCTTAGAGAACCAGCAAAAGTGAGGATGTGTCACTTCTGGGATCAGGTAATGAGAATATAACTTCAGTTACTTGAGGAAAACCAGATGCCACATCATGAAGCATCCCTTCATGATGCATTATCCCTTAAGGCAGCATGAGGAGGCCCACAGGGCAAGGGACTGAGGCCTGCCAACACCCATATCAATGTGCTTGTAAATTGGATCCCTCCCCGCAGTAAGCCTTCAGATGAGACTGCAGCCTCAGCTAAGAGCTAGACTGAAACCTCAAGAGAGACCAAACTCAGAGGCACCCATATCAGTTGTGACCAGATCCAGACCCACAGAATCTGTGGCTAATAAATATGTTATTTTTAAATACTGAGATATTTTGGAACATAGCAATAGATAAACAATACAGTAACATAAAACATCTTTAGACACTCCCACTCTTTCATGTCTTAATGACACAACAATCTTCCCTCCAATCCAACTGTCCCAAATTGTCAGAGAGCATCTAAACCTTCTGAACTCAAATAACATTTGAAGTCACTGAAGTCACTATTCATTTACCCACATTAGGTAACCAAAGTCAGGAGTAACCATTGGAAATAAATTTGAAATGAGTCAAAATATATGAGAAAAAAATATACTATCTTGGGGTTAAGAATGTAATTTGAGAAAATGTTTTGTTTTTATGCATACTTTATGGAAGGACACAGATAATTTAGTTCTTAGTGACCCAGAAAATTTCATTAAAAATCAAAACACTTTAAATGATAATATTACACAGATCTAGTACTTTTCCCTTTAGTATCATTCATGTGCTTTTTCTTCAGTAGATGTTGGGATATTTGATATGTTATTGGTAGTGTATATTAACACAATTTAATACAGAATTTGAATTTTGTTCAGTGGTGTATTTTATACTGAATATGGTATATGATAATACCAAATATAGATGAGACATACAGCTACAAGCTTTGGAAAAGAATAGAATTGTTAAATATGTTAATGTACTCATCCATTACTTTTACATCAAGTTCATTTTATCTTTTAATTATTCTGTGTCCTGAGTATTTTACAAGGCATTACACCAAGGTCTAAAGCATGTTTTGACTTCCATTTGGAGACAACAAAGGCCACTTTGTTCACCTTCTTCCTGAATCCAATTCTCCAAGACAAGGAAATGAGAAATAGAAAATAATAAAATTGATAAAATTAGGACAAAGCACACAGAAAGGAAGAAAAAAGAACTAAACATGGAGTAAAGTTGCCAACAGCAGAAATTAATGGACCAGAGCAGTAAAGAGAGACAGAGAGAAAATTGTCTCTGTGTATCTAGGTCAGAGTGAGAGGAGCACAGAGAATTACAAATTCAGTGTCACTTTCTCAGAGGCCATTGCAAGGTGTCCTTGATTGAAATAGCAATGTCTAGAAAAACAAACAAGGGGATGTTCTTAAACCATATTTATCACAGAAGTGTGTCAGGGGAAAAGGGGCTGGGAAGGACCCATCCGTACATATTGTCCTTGAAAGAAGCATGCTTTTAGGAGGCAGGATGAAGCAGCTTTAGGGAGCATGCAGCCCTGCAGTTTTCAATCTTGTCTGCTAAAAAAAAAAAAAAAAAAAAAGAAAATGCCATGTCAGCATACAATAAGTCTGTGTAGGAAGATTGAGAATCAAGAGGACTGCTTGCTACCTCAAGGACAGAGAAATTTAGAAACCACAGAATAGAAATGTTCAAGCTGGGCTATTACAGCTCATGGACCTTTCCCCTTAAAATCATGTCTACAAAAAGCTGGACCATGGAGAACAGTCTCCATTCAGGGATGAGTGAAATCTAGAAAGGACTGAGCAAAGACACTCCAAAACAAATGGCCTGGAGTGGACGAACAAAAGACGAATTATATCACAAAGTAGATCAAATCTTAAAAATCAACAACGGAAACAAAGAACAGTGAAAGATATGGCCCCTCTGAAATAATTGCCCAAAAAAACAATGACAAGGTAACATAAAGAGATGAAAAGTGAGCAAACTGGTTCCAGAAAATAAATGAAAAGGAAAAAGAAAATATGTAATGAAAATTCAAATAATATTAGCCAATAAAGTGGTCATTGGTCAAAGGTTTGAAAATATACAAAATCAAATTAGAAACAAAGACTGTAAAGAAAGAGAAAGATAATGAGCAATGTGCAAAACAGCATGTAACAAATCAGTGTTTTTAGAGGATAGAATAAATAAACCTAGAAAAAATTCATATATATAATCAAAGAAAGAAATTATTTTAAAAGGAAGACCTGTATTATCACCTTAAATAGTCCATACTGTCCCAAAGATTATCAATACCAATCCTGGTGAAGTTATAGAACTTCAATAACAAATAATAAAATTCTAAGGGAATTTAGATAAAAGATCAAGTCACTTAAAAAAGGGACAAAAAAATAGAGCTCATTGCAGACTTGTAATTAACACCATTCAGTACTAAAAACTGTGGGGCAAATGTCTACAGTGTTCTCAAGGCTATATCAGAAAGCACGACTCAAATATTTTATACTCTGTATGTGCCAATAATTCCATAATTTAGAGGGGGGACTCTGGGTCAGTATGACTGAGTTAAAATTCTTGGTCCACCAGCTATAGCTATATGAACTTGAACAAGTCACTTAAGTTCTCAATATCTCAATTTCCTCATCTCTAAAATGCAGACGATAGTCTTTTTTTCAAAAAAGTTATTTCTAGTATTTAATTAGTTAATACTTATAAAAGACTTAGTATGAAGTCAGGTGAGTATTATACATATGTTAAATAGTTAAGGAGCATTAAAATTAATAAAGCAAGAACTCTCTGGAAAAATACCAGGAACTTCTACTTATCTATTAGCCAATAATAGATTAAATAGTTTCAATAAAATCAAGTATATAGGAGAAATAAATAGTGTATTTATAGTAAGATACAAAGAAAAAGATACATGTTTGTACTTATATATACTGAACGCATAGAATACACTTCACAAAATATAAAGGCAGTAACACTATCAGCTCTTTTGTAGTATCTGGCAAAAATGTTCAAATGAAAAATGAATACTATTATGCACTTAGCTTACAAGAAAAAGGAAAAAAATGGAAACAAAGGAAAACATTGAGTTTATAAAATAATTAAAAGAACAACAAAATATAACAAAAGAATGGAGAAGAAAGTAACTTTAAAAGATAAAAGCAAGCAAAAATTTATAAAATAGAAATCAGAAAAATGGCAAAGTTTAAGCACAAATGATATTAGAAAAATGAACGGCAGAATACAAAAGACTTATTTTTGACCGCTTCTCTCAGCTCCATATGAGTTAATTTGAAAAGCTGGATTGGAAAAACTGTGTCTAAAAGAGATGGAAATCTAAAAGAAAATTCTAAGGAGCTGTTTGAGAAAATTGTTAAGGAACTATTCTCCAAAACTCTTATGTCCAGATCTTTTACAGGTGCACTCTTTTTCATTAGGAAACAAACAGCTCCAATTATATTTAAAGAAAGGGGGAGGGGCAAAATAGGGTTATGGGATTAAGAGAAAGAAGCTACTATGTATAAAATAGATAAGCAACAAGGATATATTGTACAGCACAGGGAATTATAGCCATTATGTTCTGATAACTATTAATGGAGTATAACCTGTAAAAATACTGAATCACTGTGCTGTAGATGTGAAATTAATATAACATTATAAATCAATCTATGATCTAGATGAATTAACTAATTCATCTAGCTCATAGAAAAAAGGAAAAATTTGTAAAATGTTTTTCAGAAAAGTAGGAAAATACTGTCACCAAAAACTTAAAAATGGTAAAGAATAAATTGAAGAAAATTACTGACCAATGTTACTTAAGAATATGAGTCCAATAATGCTAAATGAAAAATGTATTAATACATACGTATCATCAACTGATTGAATTTTATCTAAGGAATGTAAAAATTCTTCAGTATTAGGACATTTATTAGATTTACTGATTCAAAGGAAAAAAAAGCGAACTCACTAGGTGCTTTTCTGCATTAGTTAATGAAAACAAACACAATAAATTTAGACACTCCACCTAAAATAAGGGTAAGATTTGGGAAAATAGCTTGTGATGTCTTTAAAAAATAATTGGGCAGTATATAAGAAATTCAAATACATTATTTCAGCTTAATATCATCATGAAGACTACTCCAAAAATATAATTATTTTGAATATTCTTGATAGGACTAGGTAGTCCAATTACACATGCAGTATATAAATAAGAACACTTTGGGCAGATAGTGTTGTTGTATTTGTCCAAAACTCTGAAGACTCAACCAGAATATGGTTAGAAACGATAAGAAATTGTATTAAAATGGTTAGCTACACAAGTAATAAAGTCAATCATTTGTGTACTGTAACAGAGAAAATCTAACAAGAAAAAAGATTTCATTTGCAACATTTCCTTAAAGAAAGAAAAGAGAGGGAGGAAGGAAGAGAAAAAGACAATAGATAATATATTGTGGATGTGCTTAGGAATTGCAGGTTTACAAAGGAAACTTGAAATATTTGTGTAAGACATAAAATAAGATTTGAGTAAGTGGAATCATAAACATTGTTTTTGCTTATAAGTTCTTCATATTTAAGTATGTCATTTCTCCCCTCAATTAATCTGAAATGTATGTATCATAGCTTCTGGAACTCAACAGTTCTAATGTTAAAATTCTTAACAAAAAATATATATTTTTTAAAAAGGCCAGGATAGTCTAAAGAGAAAAATGAGTAAAGGGTAAGTGGTCTCATCAGATAACTGAAAGATATTTAAAGCTTTAATAATTGAAACACCTTCATATTGGTGCAAAAAAATCTACAGACATTAATGGTACCAATTAGAAAATTAAGAAGTAAACACAAACAAGTATGGGAACATAACATATGATAAACTGCCATTACCAGTTAGTGAAGAAAATACAGATATTCTGTAAATGTTGGATACATGGCTAGCCATTAGAAAGAAATAATGCTGATTTTTAATTCCTCTTGAAACAAACATTAACTGCACATGAATCAAAGATTTAAATATTTAAAATGGAATCTGTAACAGTACTAGAATAAAACAATATATTTTTAAAAGACTCTTAGTTGAGGAAGTCCTTTATAAGCAAAAATTTTTTAATTTAGATGAAAAGATGCCAGGTATGAAGTAAAAAAGAGAAACAATATTCATCCATGTATTTGTAGATTGTGGTAGAGTACTTTTTTTTACTGGTGTGTATTCACTGCACAATGTAACACTTATTCTATGGTTAGTTGCTTCTAATTTTTGACTATTCTGAGTAAAGCTGTTATGATATTCTTTTATGTGTCTTTGGTGGACATGTGCACTCGTTATTATATTCTTTTATGTGTCTTTGGTGGACATGTGCACTCATTTCCCTTGATAATCTGCCTAAGAGAGGAAGTATGTTTGGCAATACTTACTAAACAATATGGTTTTACCTGTTTACAGTCACTAACTATGAAAGAAAATTTCACTTGCTACAGAAATCCTTGCCAACATTTGGTATTGTTAAACTTTCTATTTTAGCCACTGATGGATGTATACTGATATAGCCTTGCAGTTTAATGTGTATTTCTCAGATTACTAATGATGAGCACCTTTTATATAATTATTATAATTTCAATATATTCTTTTGTGAAGTGTCTCAAGTCTTTTGTCCATTTACTATTTAGATTTTTTCTCTTATTTATTCATAGAGTTTCTTTATACAATCTGAATATAAGTCCTTTTTCAGTTGTATGTATTGTAAATATCTTCTAATGCATGACTTCCTTTTCATTCTGGTAACGATATCTTTTGATGAACAGAAAGTCTTAAATTTAACAAAGCCTCTTTCCGTTTGCTATTGATGTGAGAGTACCTACCTTCAAAATTAGCAACTTAGGGCTTCCCTGGTGGCGCAGTGGTTGAGAGTCCGCCTGCCGATTCAGGGGACACAGGTTCGTGCCCCGGTCCGGGAAGATCCCACATGCCGCGGAGCGGCTGAGCCTGTGAGCCATGGCCGCTGAGCCTGCACGTCCGGAGCCTGTGCTCTGCAATGGGAGAAGCCACAACAGTGAGAGGCCCGCGTAGCGCAAAAAAAAAAAAAATTAGCAACTTAAAACATTGTATTATTTCCTCACAATTGTGAAATTGGGGAGGGTATTTCAGTCCCTTGAAGTTGCATTTCTTGCTTGGTAACCTGCTTCTGGTAACACAAAAGCAGCACAAATGCCTTGTCCTCCACATTCTTTTAGTTAAAGTACATTACAGTCTACAATTGTGCAAACACACCCGAAAAAAGATTCTCCTAGTAGCATAGTTTGTATTAACAAAATGCTAGAAACGAATCAAATGCCGGTTAATATAGGGCTCATTAAATGTATCAAAATACAATTGTCTAATGAAATACTGACTCTGCTTCTGCTAAGATAATGAAGGAGATCTAATTTGATGATGTAGAATGAGCCAAAATATATATTGGCTTATTTACTGAAAATTGAAAACTGCATGAGAGGAAACACTTATATGTGTGTGTGTGTGTGTATAACATAATCTCATTTTTGTTAAAAAATATAAATGTATTTGGGCATATTCATAGGCAAATTATGGTAAGATACACAAAATAATACTAACAATGTTTGCATATCAAAAAGAGCCTTGTGGAGTCTTCTATAGAAAAGAATCTTTCCTTTTAACCCCTCTTTGTTTATCATATGCATATATTAATCTTCCATTAGAATGTTAATAAAAGTATGTAAATGTGCCATTTCAACATATCAACGTTAGCAAGGTAAATAGTGCTAAATGTGTGTGTGTATATGCACACATGAATTACATGCCTGTCATGAATATGTTGTCATTTGTTGTTTTTGATTTTAAAGTTTAAAGTACTACCTATATGTTTCTGAGTACACAAAAAAAGAAGAAAACTTGATGGTGATAATAAAAACAAAATGAGAATCCCAGTAGAATTTCAACCTAATCAGGAACACCCTCAGGCAAAAATTAATTCTATAGGAGGATTTTTTTAATGGTTTCAGAAACATACACAGATATTTGAAAATAGTATATGTAAAAACACCCACAGGAAGTTGCATAAATTTCATGATGCCACAGAATATGTGATGGAAGTGATAGGAGGCATCACTGTATCTCCTAAGACAGCATCTGTCAGGAGTGCAGTTTGCCTGTTCTTGTTTACTGTGGACATTTAACCTTGACTTTCATAGCCCTGATAGGAACCACCCAGTCTTGCATTCCATATGCCACATTGTGTCACCTGGGAATTAACGAAGATGTGAAAAGGAATTTTTGAGACATTTATGATGTCTATTTATTTATTATGTTAAAAAATCATTAAAATGCAGTATTTTGGGGGGTTCTAATGTCAACTACCAGTTTCCCCATTGGAATCTGGTATAAATATTGGCCAGTCTTAAGGATTTTCTGGTTGTCTTCCACCTTTCTATCCCTTGTGTACAATTGTGTTTTCTAATTTATCATTTAACTCATCTTTACTAAAATGTCAGATTATTTCTTACTACAGAGTACACAGGAGAGCATTATGCTCCATCACAGAGACTTTAATTATTACCACACCCTTGATTTGAGTCAGTCTCAAATGTCAGCTCTGTAAATACTTTAAAACACTTGTTTTTCTCATTGTTTTTGAGAATTTTTGAATAAGTAGACATTAATATTGATGAGATCTGTGAGGGTCTAGTCCTACTTTAGTACTCCAAAAGATTTTTTTTTAAGGTGTTGGGGGTAGGAGTTTATTAATTAATTTTTATTTATTTTTGCTGTGTTGGGTCTTTGTTTCTGTGCGAGGGCTTTCTCTAGTTGTGGCAAGCGGGGGCCACTCTTCATCGCGGTGCACGGGCCTCTCACTATCTCAGTCTCTCTTGTTGCGGAGCACAGGCTCCAGATGCGCAGGCTGAGTAGTTGTGGCTCACGGGCCTAGTTGCTCTGCGGCATGTGGGATCCTCCCAGACCAGGGCTCGAACCCGTGTCCCCTGCATTAGCAGGCAGATTCTCAACCACTGCGCCACCAGGGAAGCCCCAAAAGATTTTTTGAAGTCATTTGAATATTTGGGCTGTGGGGCTGGGGAGCAGGAGTGTGTTAATGATAATTTTTTTAAATATAAGAAACCTACAATGTGAATTGGTATTCAGATAAAATCATTGGAAATGCAGAGTTTTAATGCCCTAAATTGAGCCTGGAGCAGAGCTTCTAGGCAAGTTAGGGAAAAAATGGTTTCTATGGACATTTGCCTGTAGGCAAAGTCTTTTGTTACAGTGCTGAACCAGCAGCTGAGTCACCAATTAGGCTCTAGGAGCAATTTGCAAAGTACTAAGGTTTGACTGCATACCCCTCTTTCTCTGTAACCTCTTTCTAGAGCTAGGTGGGAAAAATAAAGTTATAGCCTTGAGAAAGAAAAATGTTCACATTCTACAGCTTTCAACTTTAGAAACTCTGAGCCAGTACTTATGTGTTGCAGAAGTTTTGATTAGAAGAAAAAAAAAACTCAACACTTTCTGATTCCTGTGATCCTGTTTTTGCAATCACTTGCTTTATGAGGAATAAAGCTATTATTGCTGCTGAGTGAACCAGAAAAATCTAGACTCAGAGCCAGACATAACTTATGACATAAAGTCAAATGTCAAAATGAATTTTCACTTTTTTATTGCTTCATGTATTTTATTTACTGTAATAAACATATAGACCATGAAGACATAAATGTCACATCTTCTCTTCCTAAAAACAACACACTCTAGCCTCTTACAGTTGAAAAGAAATTACTAGTTAAAATGGCAACATTGCTGCTTTAATTTAAACAAAGAAACAGGTTGTTTGGATGCTGCCTTTGTTATTTAGTGTGGACAACAACCTATTTTACGCTTCAGTTACTCTACATTGCAAATGTGGAAAATAATGATATTAAGAACTGATGGAAATAATAAATTACAGATAAAATAATTATGATATAATCTGCAAACACAAAGTACAAAGTCAAATGTAGTAACAGCAGCTTCATGAAATATGTAGAGGGTCATGAAGGCACTTATGGAATTAATTGCCTAGTTCTGAATTGAATAATTCTGTGTAAGCACATTACTCACACAGGTAAGACAGATGTTCCTCAAGGCATCAGTGTAAATATTTAAATCACATATCCAATCCTTAGAATAAAGCAAGAGTAATAAGCAGTACAGAAATGTGTTTCACCCTTGGTTCCTAAGAATGCATGTCTTTTTAGCTTATTATTTATTTTAGGCAATTCATGTCATCAATGGGGGTAAAAGATTTAAAAAAATAGGAATAATTGAAGCCATTCATATAATACCCTGTTCTTACTTTCTATTAGTATTTTTCTATATTTAATTCTTAATATTATCACACATGATTATTTTTGCTTCACTTATATTTATGTTAAAATGAAAGAATATCCAAGACTATACTCACTGTAAAAACAAAAGGAATTTACAAAATATCTTGAGGAAGAAAAAAAAAGAGCATTGATTACAAAAACCAATACCCAATGCAGCTTTATAAACCAAACAACAAACCTTTGAAAATCTCTGATTTTCTGAGTCTATAGATAAGTTAATATGAACATAGACAAGAAAGAATAAAAGAGAACAGCACAAAGAATAGGGAAATATAAGAATTAGAAACTGGGCACTGAATGATCATAAAAGCTGAAATTGATTGAAAATTTTGTTAGTGCTATGCAGCGTGCTTTGAATGCAAAATTTCTAAATCCCTACATCCCAGCAGTGTGGATTTCATTATGTAATTATGTAACCAGGACAAACTATGTTCAGTAAAACTAAAAAACTGGCCTTCAGTTTATTCAGCCAATAGGAGTCAGCACCAGCATCTGAAGGCAAGTTGGCCTCAAGCACAGTGCATGCCTTGCTGCTGGGCTCTTCCTCAAGTTTAAGGAAGATTCCTGGGTTTATTAGAGAAGAAGAGATAAGTCTCCCAGACAGGAAGAACCTGATCTGGGAATCATCTGACAAAAAAATTCTGATGAATTATATACCAGGATACTAAGTAAAGTTTCAGATAAAGTTACTAAGTGGTTGCATTACTATTGGAAGAATCATGAAGAAGAGAAAGAAGAAAAGATGTAGCTTGTGTTTTCCAAAAGACAAAGAAATTAAATTCTGTTAATTATTGCAGATGTGATTATACAGGTCCTGGTTAAGTTTCTAGAATTAGTTACTTAAAATTTGTGTGCTTACAGAAATCTCTGGCATTCCTATATACTAATGATGAAAAATCTGAAAGTGAAATCAAGGAAACACTCCCATTTACCATTGCAACAAAAAGAATAAAATATCTAGGAATAAACCTACCTAAGGAGACAAAAGACCTGTATGCAGAAAATTATAAGACACTGATGAAAGAAATTAAAGATGATACAAATAGATGGAGAGATGTACCATGTTCTTGGATTGGAAGAATCAACATTGTGAAAATGACTCTACTACCCAAAGCAATCTACAGATTCAATGCAATCCCTATCAAACTACCACTGGCATTTTTCACAGAACTAGAGCAAAAAATTTCACAATTTGTATGGAAACACAAAAGACCCCAAATAGCCAAAGCAATCTTGAGAACGAAAAATGGAGCTGGAGGAATCAGGCTCCCTGACTTCAGACTATACTACAAAGCTACAGTAATCAAGACAGTATGGTACTGGCACAAAAACAGAAAGATAGATCAATGGAACAGGATAGAAAGCCCAGAGATAAACCCACGGACATATGGTCACCTTATCTTTGATAAAGGAGGCAGGAATGTACAGTGGAGAAAGGACAGTCTCTTCAATAAGTGGTGCTGGGAAAACTGGATAGGGACATGTAAAAGTATGAGATTAGATCACTCCCTAACACCATACACAAAAATAAGCTCAAAATGGATTAAAGACCTAAATGTAAGGCCAGACACTATCAAACTCTTAGAGGAAAACATAGGCAGAACACTCTATGACATAAATCACAGCAAGATCCTTTTTGACCCACCTCCTAGAGAAATGGAAATAAAGACAAAAATAAACACATGGGACCTAATGAAACTTAAAAGCTTTTGCACAGCAAAGGAAACCATAAACAAGACCAAAAGACAACCCTCAGAATGGGAGAAAATATTTGCAAATGAAGCAACTGACAAAGGATTAATCTCCAAAATTTATAAGCAGCTCATGCAGCTCAATAACAAAAAAACAAACAGCCCAATCCAAAAATGGGCAGAAGACCTAAATAGACATTTCTCCACAGAAGATATACAGACTGCCAACAAACACATGAAAGGATGCTCAACATCTTTACTCATTAGAGTAATGCAAATCAAAACTACAATGAGATATCATCTCACACCAGTCAGAATGGCCATCATCAAAAAATCTGGAAACAATAAATGCTGGAGAGGGTGTGGAAAAAAGGGAACACTCTTGCACTGCTGGTGGGAATGTGAATTGGTACAGCCACTATGGAGAACAGTATGGAGGTTCCTTAAAAAACTACAAATAGAACTACCATATGACCCAGCAATCCCACTACTGGGCATATACCCTGAGAAAACCATAATTCAAAAAGAGACATGTACCAAAATGTTCATAGCAGCCCTATTTACAATAGCCCGGAGATGGAAACAACCTAAGTGTCCATCATCGGATGAATGGGTAAAGAAGATGTGGCACATATATACAATGGAATATTACTCAGCCATAAAAAGAAATGAAATTGAGCTATTTGTAATGAGGTGGATGGACCTAGAGTCTGTCATACAGAGTGAAGTAAGTCAGAAAGAGAAAGACAAATACTGTATGCTGACACATATATATGGAATTTAAGAAAAAAAATGTCATGAAGAACATAGGGGTAAGACAGGAATAAAGACACAGACCTACTAGAGAATGGACTTGAGGATATGGGGAGGGGGAAGGGGAAGGGTAAGCTGTGACAGAGTGAAAGAGCGGCATGGACATATATACACTACCAAACGTAAGGTAGATAGCTAGTGGGAAGCAGCCGCCTAGCACAGGGAGATCAGCTCGGTGCTTTGTGACCGCCTGGAGGGGTGGGATAGGGAGGGTGGGAGGGAGACGCAAAAGGGAGGGTATATGGGAACATATGTATATGTATAACTGATTAAATTTGTTATAAAGCAAAAAAAAAAAAAAAAAAAAGTAAAAGAAAAAAAATCAATTTGAGAAAAAAAAAATTTGTGTGCTTAGAAAATGAAACCATTAATCACTAGGAGTATTAATGGCTTCATTTAGTACATGCCATTATGACTAGTTTTCTCTTTTTTCTTATGTGAAATTAGCAAGACATTTGTCAAGGCTTGTCATATAACCTAGTGGATAGGAACAGAAACATGAGTGACACAGAAGTTTAGAGAGGCATTTTTTCATAACATTTTAGCCAATAATATGAATAAAGACATTGAATACATTTTGCAAAATTTGCAAATAATAATGGTCATTAGTGACAGTAATTTAAATCCAAAGGAGGTGCAATGCAATAGAGCAATCTGCCTAGTAGAATGAACTTAAAAGTGGGTAAATAAAAATTCTTGCATTTGGTTCCCAAAAGGATGGAAGAAAATAAAATTTGATTGGGAAACAGTACCTGGGAATTGAGAAGGCATGACATCTGAATGTTAGTTACTAAACTCAATGTCAATCTCAATTAATACCCAACATATTGGTATAAAGTACTAACCTGTATAACTAATACAATGCTAGCCTAATTGAATAGAATTGTAGTTGTGTTAGATTGCAAGATTCCAGAATATTGATTTGGGGTTCGAAATGACCAAAACTTTCCTCATTGCAGAGCTATCCAAAGATGAAAGAAATTTTCTCTGTAGGTCGTGTAGTCTTAACTATGGCAGTTATCAAAAGTGCACTGGTATATTCTCCTGGTATATTCTCTGGTGAGAATATATCCAAATAAACAATCCACACATAGTGGGAGATGGTATTGGATTGGCCAAAAAGTCTGTTTGGGTTTTTCTGTAACAATTTACGGAAAAACCCGAACAAACTTTTTGGCCAAGCCTGTATTTATGTGTGCGTATATATATGTGTGTGTATATATATATACATATATGTATATATGTATATATATATATAAAGCTAAGCACTTTATTTTATTTTTCTATTTAAAGTGTATAATTCAGTGATTTTTGGTACAACCAAAATTGTACAACAAAGTTTTTGCAACCATCACCACAGTCAATTTTAGAACACTCTTATTACCTCTCCCCAAACCTTGTATCTGTTAGCAGTCACTTCTCTCTTCCCCTTCATACACTTCCCCGCCTCCTCAAGTCCTAGGCAACCACTGGTCTACTTTTTTTGTCTTTGTAGATCTGTCTGTTCTGGATATTGTGTATAAATGGAATCATATAATATGTGGTCTTTTATGACTGGATTCTTTTACTTAATATGCATTTTCAAGGTTTATCCATGTTGTAGAATGTGTCAATACTTCATTTCCTTTTTAAAAAAATTTATTTATTTGGCTCCATTGGGTCTTCGTTGCTGCGCGCAAGCTTTCCCTAGTTGCGGTGAGTGGGGTTTACTCCTTGTTGCAGTGCACAGGCTTCTCATTGCAATGGCTTCTCTTGTTGTGGAGCACAGGCTCTAGGCACGTGGGCTTCAGTAGTTGTGGGTCATGGGCTCAGTAGTTGTGGCTCTCAGGCTCTAGAGCACAGGCTCAGTAGTCGTGGCACACGGGCTTAGTTGCTCTGCAGCATGTGGGATCTTCCCGGACCAGGGCTTGAACCTGTGTCCCCTGCATTGGCAGGCGGATTCTAAACCATTGCACCACCAGGGAAGCCCCCATTTCCTTTTATTGCCTAATAATATTCTGTTAACCCACTCATCGGTTGATAGACATTTGGATTGTTTCCACTTTCTGGGAGTTCCACCATTGTTATGAATAATGCTGCTATGAACATTTGTGTACGAGTTTTTGTGTGGACATATGTTTTCAAATCTCCAAGTATATACCTAGAAGTGGAATTGCTGGGTCTTATTGTAATTCTATGTTTAACCTTTGCGAGGAACTGCCGAAGTGTTTTGCAAAGGAGCTGCATCATTTTAAATTCCCAACAGCAGTATGTAAAGGTGCCAGTTTCTCCACATTGTCATCAACACTTGTTATTATATCTTTTTTATTATAGCCATCCTCATAGGTGTGATGTGGTATCTCATTGTGGTTTTGATTTGTATTTCCTTGATGGCTAATGTTGAACATCTTTTCATGTCCTTATTGGCCACTTGTATATCTTTTTTGGGGAAGTGGCTACTCAGATCTTTGCTCATTTTTAATTGGATTGCTTGTCTCTTTCTTGTGGAGTTGTAATTATTTATATATTCTAGATGTTAACTCCTTATCATATAAATGATTTGCAGTTATTTTCTCCAGTTTTATGGGATATCTTTTCACTTTCTTGATGGTGTTTTTTTTTTTTTTTTTTTTTTTTTTGTGGTACGCGGGCCTCTCACTATTGTGGCCTCTCCCATTGCGGAGCACAGGCTCCGGACGCGCAGGCTCAGCGGCCATGGCTCACGGGCCTAGCTGCTCCGCGGCATGTGGGATCTTCCCAGACCAGGGCACGAACCCGTGTCCCCTGCATCGGCAGGCAGACTCTCAACCACTGCGCCAGCAGGGAAGCCCTTGGTGTTTTTTGCAACACAAAAGCTGTTAATTTTAATTAGATTTTTAAAATTAATTTTTATTGGAGTATAGTTGATTTACCATGGTGTGTTAGTTTCTGCTGTACAGCAAAGTGAATCAGTTACACAAATACATATATCCACTCTTTTTTAGATTCTATTCCCGTATAGGTCATTACAGAGTATTGAGTAGAGTTCCCTGTGCTATACAGTAGATTCTTAGTTGTCTATTTTAAATATAGTAGTGTACATATGTCAATCCCAATCTCCCAACTTACCCTCCCCCCACTTTCCCCTTTGCTAACCATAAGTTTGTTTTCTACATCTGTGACTCTTTCTGTTCTGTAAATACATTCATTTGTACCATTTTTTTAGATTCCACGTATAAGCAATATCATATAATACATGTCTTTCTCTGTCTGACTTACTTCACTCAGTATGACAGTCTCTAGGTCCATCCATGTCGCTGCATATGGCATTATTTCATTCTTTTTTATGGCTGAATAATATTCCATTGTGTGTGTATGTATGAATATATATATATGTGTGTATATATATATATATATATATATATTTATATGCCACATCTTCTTTATCCATTCCTCTGTCATTTGACATTTAGGTTGCTCCCACATCCTGGCTATTGTAAATAGTGTTGCAATGAACATTAGAGTATGTGTATCTTTTTGAATTTTGGTTTTCTCCAGATATATGCCCAGGAGTGGGATTGCTGGATCATATGGTAGCTCTTTTAGTTTTTTAAGGAATCTCCATAGTGTTCTCCATAGTGGCTGCACCAATTTACATTGACACCAGTGGTGCAGGAGGGTTCCTTTTTCTTCACACCCTCTCCAGAATTTATTGTCTGTAGATTTTTTGATGATGGCCATTCTGACTGGTGTGAGGTAATATCTCATTATAGTTTTGATTTGCATTTCTCTAATAATTAGTGATGTTGAGCATATTTTCATGTGCCTCTTGGCCATCTGTATGTCTTCTTTGGAGAAATGTCTATTTAGGTCTTCTGCCTTTTTTTTTTTTTTTTTTTTTTTTTTTTTGCTGTATGCAGGCCTCTCACTGTTGTGGCCTCTCCCGTTGAGGAGCACAGCCTCCAGGCGCACAGGCTCAGCAGCCATGGCTTACGGGCCCAGCCGCTCTGCGGCATGTGGGACCTTCCCAGACTGGGGCACGAACCCATGCTCCCTGCATTGGCAGGTGGACTCTCAACCACTGCACCACCAGGGAAGCCCTTCTGCCCATTTTTTGATTGGATTAATTTTGTATTTGATATTGAGCTGCATGAGCTGTTTGTATATTTTGGAGATTAATCCCTTGTCAGTCAATTCATTTGCAGATATTTTCTCCCATTCTGTGGGTTTTCTTTCATTTTGTTTATGGTTTCCTTTGATTTGCAGAAGCTTTTAAGTTTAATTAGGTCCCATTTGTTTGTTTTTGTTATTTTCATTACTCTAGGAGGTAGATCCAAAAGGATCTTACTATGACTTATGTTGGAGAGTGTTCTGCCTATGTGTTTCTCTAAGAGTTGTATAGTATCCAGTCTTAATTTAGGTTTTTAGTCCATATTGATTTTATTTTTGTGTATGGTGTTAGAAAATATTCTGATTTGTTCACATGTAGCTGTCCAGTTTTCCCAGCACCACTTATTGAAGAGACTGTCTTTCCTCCATTGTATATTTTTGCTTCCTTTGTGGTAGATTAGGTGACCATAGGAGCGCGGGTTTATCTCTGGACTTTCTATCCTGTTCCATTGATTTATCTTTCTGTTTTTGTGCCAGTACCATACTGCTTTGATGACTGTAGCTTTGTAGCATAGTCTGAAGTCAGGGAGCCTGATTCCTCCAGCTCTGTTTTTCTTTCTCAAGATCGTTTTCACTATTCAGTGTCTCCTGTGTTTCCACACAAACTGTAATTTTTTTATCCTAATTCTATGAAAAATGCTGTTGGTAATTTGATAGGGATTGTGTTGAATCTGTAGATTACTTTGGGTAGTATAGTCATTTTGACAATATTGATTCTTCCAATTCAAGAAACCAGTATATCTCTCCATCTGTTTGTGTTATCTTTGATTTTTTTCATCAGTATCTTATAGTTTTCTGAGTACAGCTCTTTTGCCTCCTTAGGCAGGTTTATTCCTAGGTATTTTATTCTTTATAATGCAATGGTAAATGGGATTGTTTCCTTTATTTCTCTTTCTGATCTCTCGCTGTTAGTGTACAAGAATGCAAGAGATTTCTGTGCATTAATTTTGTATCCTGCAACTTTACCAAATTCATTGATGATCTCTAGTAGTTTTCTGGTAGAATCTTTAGGATTTTCCATGTAAAGCATCATGTCATCTGCAAACAGTGATAGTTTTACTTTTTCTTTTCCAATTTGGGTTCCTTTTATTTCTTTTTCTTCTCTGATTGCCGTGACTAGGACTTCCAAAACTATGTTGGATAAAAGTGGTGAGAGTGGACATCCTTGTCTTGTTCCTGATCTTAGAGAAAATGCTTTCAGTTTTTCACCATTGAGACTGATATTTGCTGTGGGTTTGTCATATATGGCCTTTATTATGTTGAGGTATGTTCCCTGTATGCCCACTTTCTGAAGAGTTTCTTAAATCATAAATGGGTGTTGAATTTTGTCAAAAGGATTTTCTGCACTGATTGAGATTATCGTGTTTTTTATTCCTCAGTTTGTTAATGTGGTGTATCATATTGATTGATTTACATGTGTTGAAGAATCCTTGCATCCCTGGGTTAAATCCCACTTTATCATGGTGGATGATCCTTTTAATGTTTTGCTGGATTTGGTTTGATAGTATTTTGTTGAAGATTTTTGTGTCTTTGCTCATCAGTGATATTGGCCTGTAATTTTATTTTCTTTTTTAAATATCTTTGTCTGGTTTTGGTATCAGGGTGATGTTGGCCTCATAGAATGAGCTTGGCAGTGTTCCTTCCTCTGCAAATTTTTGGAATATTTTCAGAAATATAGGCGTTAACTCTTCTCTAAATGTTTGATAGAATTCACGTGTGAAGCCATCTGGTCCTGAACTTTTTTTGGTTGGGAGTTTTTAAATCACAGTTTCAATTTCAGTACTTGTGATTGGTCTGTTCATGTTTTGTATTTCTTCCTGGTTCAGTCTTAGAAGGTTGTACCTTTCTAAGAATTTGTACATTTCTTCTAGGTTGTGCATTTTACTGGCGTATAGTTGATTGAAGTAGTCTCTTATGATCTATTTCTGCAGTGTCAGTTGTAATCTCTCCTTTTTCATTTCTAATTTTATTGATTTGAGTCCCTTCCTTTTTTTCTTGATGAGTCTGGTTAAAGGTTTATCAATTTTATCATCTCAAAGAACCAACTTTATTTTCATTGATCTTTGCTATTGTTTTCTTCATCTCTATTTCATTTATTTCTGCTCTGCTCTTTATGATTTCTTTCCATCTACTACTAACTTTAGGTTTTGTTTGTTCTTCTTTCTCTAGTTGCTTTAGGTGTAAAATTAAGTTGTTTGAGATTTTTCTTGTTTCCCGACGTAAGATTTTATTGCTATAAACTTTGCTCTTAGTACTGCTTTTGCTGCATCCCATAGATTTTTGTTTTCATTTGTCTCTAGGTATTTTGGTTTCTTCTTTGATTTTTTCAGTGATCCATTGGCTGTTTAGTAACATATTGTTTAGCCTCCACATGTTTGTGTTTTTAACATTTCTTTCCTGTAATGAATTTCTAATCTCATAACTTTGTGGTCAGAAAAGATGCTTGATATGATTTCAATTTTCTTAAATTTACTGAGGCTTGATTTGTGGCCCAATATGGTATCTATCCTGGAGAATGTTCCATGTGCACTTGAGAAGAAAGTGTATTCTGTTGCTTTTAGATGGAATGTCCTATAGATATCAGTTAGGTCTTTCTGGCCTAATGTGCCATTTAAAGGCTTGTGTTTCCTTATAAATTTTCTGTCTGAATGATCTGTCCATTGGTGTAAGTGGGGTGCTAACATCCCCCACTATTATTGTGTTACTGTTGATTTCCTGCTTTATGGCTGTTAGCATTTGCCTTATCTATTGAGGTGGTCCTATGTTGGATGCATATATATTTACAATTGTTATATCTTCTTCTTGGATTGATCCCTTGATCATTATGTAGTGTCCTTCCTTTTCTCTTGTAACAGTCTTTATTTTAAAGTCTATTTTGTCTGATATGAGTATTGCTACTCCAGCTTTCTTTGATTTCCATTTGCATGGAATATATTTTTCCATCCCCTCACTTTTGGTCACTATGTGTCCCTAGGTCTGAAGTGGGTCTCTTGTAGACAGTATATATATGGGTCTTGTGTTCATATCCATTCAACCAGTCTCTGTCTTTTGGTTGGAGCATTTAATCCATTTACACTTAAGATAATTTTCAATATGTATGTTCCTATTGCCATTTTCTTAAATGTTTTGGGGGGTTTTTTGGTAGGTATTTTTTCTTCCCTTCCTCTTCTCTTCTCTTGTGGTTTGATGACCATCTTTAGTGTCATTTTTGGGTTGCTTTTTCTTTTTTTGTGTGTGTATCTATTGTAGTTTTTGTGTTTGCTGTTCCCATGAGGTTTTGATACAGCAGTCTATGTATGTACACAGTTGTTTTAAGTTGCTGGTCTCTGTCCCACCTAGAGAAGTTCCATTAGCATTTGTTTTAAAGCTGGTTTGGTGGTGAATTATCTTTGCTTTAGCTTGTCTATAAAGCTTTTGATTTCTCCATCGAATCTGAACGAAAGTCTTGCTGGGAAGAGTATTCTTGGCTGTTGGTTTTCCCTTTCAGCACTTGAAGTATATCATGACGCTCCCTTCTGGCCTGCAGAGTTTCTGCTGAAAAATCAGCTGGTAACGTTTGGGGATTCCCTTATATGTTACTTGTTGCTTTCCCCTTGTTGATT
Organism: Hyperoodon ampullatus; assembly: GCF_949752795.1. Classification (NCBI taxonomy): domain Eukaryota; kingdom Metazoa; phylum Chordata; class Mammalia; order Artiodactyla; family Ziphiidae; genus Hyperoodon; species Hyperoodon ampullatus. The sequence continues at coordinate 130,497,119 of NC_136914.1, read as the reverse complement.
TTAATATTTTTCTTTGTCTTTAATTTTTGTTAATTTGATTCATATATGTCTCGGTGTGATCCTCCTTGGATTCATCCTGTATGGGATTCTCTGCACTTCCTGGTCTTGAGTGAGTGTTTCCTTTCTCACGTTGGTGTAGTTTTCGGCTATAATATCTTCAAATATTTTCTCAGGCCCTTTCTCTTTCTCTTCTCCTTCTGTGACCCATATAATGTGAATGTTGTTGCATTTAATATTGTCTCAGAAGTTTCTGAGACTGTCCTCATTTATTTTCATTCTTTTTTCTTTATTCTGTTCTGTGGCAGTGATTTCCATCACTCTGTCTTCCACCTCACTTATTCCTTCTTCTGCCTCAGTTATTCTGCTATTGATTACTTCTAGTATATTTCTCATTTCAGTTATTGTATTGTTCATCTCTGTGTGTTTGTTTTTTCAATCTTCTAGCTCCTTGTTAAGCATTCCTTGTATCCTCTTGATCATGCCACCATTCTTTTTCTGAGATTTTGGATTATCTTTACTATCATCACTCTGAATTCTTTTTCAGGTAGATTGCCTATCTCCTCTTCATTTAATTGTTCTTGTGGGTTTTTATCTTGTTCTTCATTTGCAACATATTGGGTTGGCCAAAAACTTCCTTCAGTTTTTAAGTAAAAATGAAAGACACATTTTTCATTTTCACCAATAACTTTATTGAACAATGTATTCACCCTTTTGTTCCACTACCTTCTGCCATTTTTCAGGCAACTTCATAATTCCATCTTCCCAAAACTTTTTATCTTTATGAGCAAAGAACTGTTCCAGGTGCCTTTTACAGTCCTCCAGGGAATTGAAATTTTTTCCATTAAGAGAATTCTGTAAAGACTGAAATAATTGGAAATCTGAAGCTGCAATGTCTGGTGAATACAGACAGAGTAATCAGAACTTCCCAGCCAAGGTGTAACAGTTTTTGCCTGATCATCAAAGAAACATGCAGTCTTGCATTATCCTGATGGAAGATTCTGAATTTTCTCTTGACTAATTCTGGATGCTTTTCATCGAGTGCCACTTTCAGTTGGTCTAACTGGGAGCAATACTTGTTGGAATTAATCATTTGGTTTTCCAGAAGGAGCTCATAATAGAGGACTTCCTTCCAATCCCACCATATACACAACATGACCTTCTTTGGATGAAGACAGGGGTTTGGTGTGATTGATGGTGGTTCATTTTACTTGCCCCATGATCTCTTCCATTCCACATTATCATACAGTACCCACTTTTCATCACCCATCACAATTTGTTTTAAAAACAAAGTTTTCATTATGTTTAAGTAGAGAATCACATGCAGAAATACTGTCAAGAAGGTTTTTTTTGCTTAATGTGGAACCCAAGCATCAAAATGATGAACATAACCAAGCTGGTGCAAGTGATTTTCAGTGCTTGATTTAGATATTTTGAGTATGTCGGCTATCTCCTGTGTGGTATAACATTGATTGTTCTCAATTAATGTCTGGATTTGATCACTATCAACTTCAACTGGTCTGCCTGACCATAGAGCATCGTCCAGCGAGAAATCTCCAGCAGGAAACTTTGCAGACCACTTTTGACACATTCAATCAGTCACGGCACCTTTTCCATACACTGCACAAATCTTTTTTTGTGTTTCATTTGGGTTTTTACCTTTCTTGAAATAATAAAGCATAGTATGCCAAAAATGTTGATTTTTTCCCTTCCATCTTCAATATTAAAATGGCTACACAAAAATTCACCAATTTTGATAATGTTTTTAAAAATGCATAATGATATGACAGCTATCACAATATAATCTAACAAAATTGTTTTGAATGAAGTTAAAGACAACTAAGCGCTACTAAAGCCATCTTACGGGGAAAAAATGAAGCTTTTGGCGAATCCAATATTTCTGTGTTGTCTCATTTTGTCTGACTTTCTGTGTTTGTGGTCTCCTTTCTACAGGCTACAGGATTGTAGTTCCTCTTGCTTCTGGTGTCTGCCCCCTGGTGGGTGAAATTGTTCCAGAGGCTTGTGTAGGCTGTTTGGAGGGACTGGTTCCTGCCGTCTGGTGGGTGGAGCTGGGTCTTGTTGATCTGATGGCTAGGGCCATGTCAAGGGCTGTGTTTTGAGGTGGCTGTGAGCTCAGTATGACTTTAGGCAGCCTGTCTTCTGATGGGTGGGGCTGTGTTCCTATCTTGGTGGTTGTTTGGCCTGAGGCCTTCCATCACTGGAGTCTGCAGTTTTTTGGATGAGGCTGGGTCTTGGTGCTGAAATGTGGACCTCTGGGAGAGCTCACTCTGGTCAGTATTCCCTGGGTCTTCAGCTGCCAATGTCCTTGCCCTCACAGTGAGCTCTAGTTGGCCTTCACCTTCCCAGGAGGCACTCCAAGACCCCTAGGTAGGTGGAACCCAGGTTCCTATGGAGGTACTGCTTCATGCTGGGTCCCAGTGTACATGAGACCTTGTGTGTGCCCTCCAAGAGTGCAGTCTCTGTTCTCCCAACCCTGTGGATCTTCTGCACTCCACCCCTGCTGGCCTTCACGGCTAAATGCTCTGGAGGTTCTCCCGCCAACTGCAGACCCTCAGAGGGTCTTCAAGGGCCATTTTATGTGGGAATGTCCCTGTGTAGCCTACGTGAGTTTAATATTTTTTGGTGCAAGTGTTGTTTTTAGTATACATGTCTGCTATCTCTTTCCTTAGTGTATGGTGGCCTTTATCCTCTTTATAGGAGGTGTGATGACCAGAGCCTGCACTGGTTATTGAGCAGGGCCTCCCCTTTTCTCTGTGGTTGTTACTGCCCTGTCAGAGGTGGGGTATCCTCCCTAGTTGTTGGAGTAGAGGCCCCCAGATCTATTTCTAGCTGTATTTCTGATCTGTGGTGCAAGGTAGATGCGATTGGAGCACTCCCACTGGGAGAGAAGACACTGAGTATTCCTCTGGAGCCGTTCACCTGTGGGTGTGCTCTGTTGTGTCACTTTTCACCCATTGTGTGCGCTCTCAGATTATGTTGTTGTTGACACTGCTCTCCGGCCCACCTTAACTGTGGGTATGCTGGCAATTGGCCCTGGTGTCTCTCAGACATTATTTTCACGAGGGCACCAGCATAGATCCACTGAATTCAGGTCCCAGGAGTGCAATAATTATGGATCTGGACCTGCTGTTGATGCTATGGGGCAGCTCAGGCTCTGGCCTGGCCCAACCCCCCATGTGTATATGCCCATAAAGTCTACAGCTGCTAAAGCTAGACCAGTCTTGGCTGTGGGAGTACTTGTCCATTCAGATGTTCTGTATGCACTGAGTTTACAAAGCCGGTTGCGGGGGTCAGTGCATGGTCTGCACAGCTGCAAGGAGAGATTTCAGCTTTTCTTCCTTAGTTGCATGGCCCCTGGGGCTCAGTTGTGGTTTCAGCCCCACCTCTGCTTGTGGGCCACCCACAGGGGTCTGTTCCCGAGGCTGCCCAGGATCACACGAGACCACCCTGGTGAGGAAGGGGTACAGAGGTGTCAGCGACCTTGGCCGTGGGAGCCCCAGTGGGGATGGGGCATGTGAGGTAGCGGGCAGCCATGGGCATGAGACAGGCAGCCCTGGTGGGGACCCTTCCTAGTGCCCAGTTGCAGGCACGAGAGAGCTGGCCCCAGCAGAGGCCCTTCCTAGTGCCTGGGGAGGCAGCGGCTGGTGCATGGGGAGAGAAGCTGCAGTGGTGGCCCCACCCCTTGCATGACACTCAGCATTGGTGCTTCACTTCTGTGGTGGTCCGGGTTTCCTCCACAGGCATTCCCAGTAGCTGATTTCCTCACTCCAGTCCCCTCAGGCTGTCTCCTCACAGCCAACAGCAGTTCTCTCCCTTAGGTCTGCTCTCCAAACCCCACATTCCAGCACCCAGAATGAATACTACTTGTTGAGTTTTATTTGAATTAATTGTACTGCTCTATTTTCTTTGAAATATTTAATGATTTAAATTTTCCACTTCTGTGAACCAGAGTTCTCGATGAGCCAAAAAAAGTGACAGTATATTTTTTAAAATAAATATATTTATTTATTTATTTTTGGCTGCATTGGGTCTCTGTTGCTGCATGCGGGCTTTCTCTAGTTGTGGTGTGTGGCTTCTCATTGCAGTGGCTTCTCTTTTTACAGATCATGGGTTTCTCTCTGGTTGCGGCATGTGGGTTTTCTCTCTCTAGGTTGTGGCACGCAGGCTCCAGGGCGCATGGGCTCTGTAGTTTGCAGCACGCAGGCACTCTAGTTGAGGTGCACAAGCTCAGTAGTTGTGGCGCAGGTTTAGTTGTGGAATCTTAGTTCCCTGACTCGGGATCGAACCTACATCCCCTGCATTGTAAGGTGGATTCTTTACCACTGGACAACCAGGGAAGTCCCTAATTATTTCTTTTTATTGGATGGAATAATTAAAATTTACTCTCTTACCAAGTTTGATGATTATAATACACTTTGCTGATTTATTGGGTTGGCCAAAAAATTCATTTGGGTTTTTCTGTAAGATGCTATGGAAAAACTGAATGAACTCTTTGGCCAACCCAGTAGATCTCTAGGATTTATTTACTACTCATTGCAAGTTTGAACCTTTAAAGAGTGTTTGTCCTATCCTTCCACTCCCACCCACCTACCTCCTGGTAACCACCATTTTACTCTCTCTTTTTACAAGTTTGGCTTTTTTAGATTCCACATATAATTGATACAATACAGTATTTGTTTATCTCTGTCTGACTTATCTCACTTAGCATAGTGTCCTCAAGGTCCATCCATATTGGTGCAAATGTCAGGATGTCCTTCTTTATCATGGCTCAGTAATATTTCTCTGTGGGCCTGTGTGTGTGTATACATACCACGTCTTTTTTTATCCACTCATCCATTGATGGTCACTTAAATTATTTCCATATTTTGGCTAATTTGAATTATGCTGCAGTAAATGGGAGTGCATATATTCCATCTATATTCCATTTCCATTGCTGGACCATATGGTAAATCTATTTTTAATTTTTTGAGGAATATCCATATTGTTTTCTATAGTGGCTGCACCAGTTTACATTCCCACCAACAGTGTTCAAGTTTTCTCTTTTCTCCATGTCCTTGCAACACTTGTTATTTCTTGTCTTTTTGATGATAGCTATTCTAACAGTTGTGAGGTGGTATCTCAGTGTGGCTTTGATTTGCATTTCCCTGATGATTAGTTCTGTTGAGCATCTTTTCATGTACCTCTTGGCCATTTGGGTGTTTTCTTTGGAGAAACGTCTCTTTACTTTCTCTACTCATTTTTAAATTGGATTCTTTTATTTTTTGTCTGTTTGATTTTGAGTTGTATGAGTTCTTGATATATTTTGGATGTTAACTCCTTATCCAATATACGGTTTGCAAATTTTTTTCCCATTCCATATGTTACCTGTTCATTTTGTTGTTTCTTCTGCTGTGTAGAGCTTTTAAGTCGATGCAGTCCCTTTTGTTAATTTTTGCTATTGTGGTTTGTGCTTCTGGTGACATATACAAAAAGTCATTGATGAGAACAATGTTGAGTAATTCTTCTCTATGTTCTAGGAGTATTATGGCCTCAGGTCTTATGTTTAAGTCTTTGATGCACTTGAATTAATTTTTGTGAGTTATATAAGGGATCAGATTTCATTGTTCTGCATGTATTTACCCAGTTTTCCCAGCACCATTTGTTAAAGAGACTGTCCTTTCACCATTGGATGTTCTTCACTCTCTTGTAAAATATTAATTTTTTGTGTATTTGGGGGTTTAATTGTTGCTTCTCTATTCATATTCCATCGGTTTATGTGTCAATTTTTATGCCAGTACCATGCTGTTTTAATTACTGTAGCTTTGTAGTATGGTTTGAAATCAGGATGTATAATACCTTTGTCTTATTCTTCTTGCTCAGAATTATTTTGGCTATTTGGGGTCTTTTGTGGTTCCATAAAAATTTTAGACTTTTTATTTAATTTCTGTGAAGAAGGCCATTGGAATTTTGGTAAAGATTGTGTGAATATATAGAGGGCTTTGGGTAGTATGGACATTTTAATAATATGAATTCTTTCAATCCATGGATGTGGGATGTCTTTTCATTTTTTTGTGTGTCATCTTTGGTTTCTTTCAGTAAAGTCTTGTAGTTTTCATTTTACATATCTTTCACTTCCTTGGTTAAATTTATTCCTAGGTAATTTTATTGTTTTTGATAATATTGTAAATAGGATAGTTTCTTTAAATTTTTCAAAAGATTCGTTATTAGTGTATAGAAATACAATAATTTCTGTATGTTGATTTTACATCCTCCAACTTTAATGAATTCACTGATCAATTCCAATAATTTTTTGGTTGTGTCTTTGGAATTTTTTATGTACAAAATCATATCATCAGATAAAAATGTCAGTTTTACTTCTTCCTTTCCAATTTGGATGCATTTTATTTCTTTATCTTGCCTAATTGCTCTAGCTAGGACTTCTAGTACTGTATTGAATAAGAGGGGTGAGAGTGGGCATTCTTGTTTTGTTCCTGATCTTAGAGGAAAAGCTTTCAATATTTCTCCACTGAGGATGTGAGCTGTGGGTTTGTTGTATATGACATTTGTTATGTTGAGGTATGTTTCTTCTATACCTTATACGTTTTCTGCACCTACTGAGGTGATCATGCAATTTTTATCTTTTATTCTGTTAATGTAATGTATTATATGTATTGAATTGTGTATGTTGAAACATACTTGCATCCCAAGGATAAATCCCATTTGGTCATGGTGTATAATACTTTTAATGTGTTCTTGAAATTAGTTTGCTAATATTTTGTTGAAAAATTCTACATCTATTTTCATCAGGGACATTGGTCTCTAGTTTTTATTTCTATTGTTTGATTTTGGTAGTGTTCTTATCTGGTTTTGGTATCAGAGTAATGCTGAATTATAGAATAAGTTGGGAAATGTTCTCTTTTCTTCAATTTTTTGGAAGAGTTTGAGAAGCATTGGCATTAATTCTTCTTTAAATGTTTGATAGAACTCACCTGTGAAGTCATCTGGTCCTGGGGTTTTCTGTGTTGGCAGACTTTTGATTACTCATTTAACATCTTAGTACTCATTATTGGTCTGTTCAGATTTTCTATTTCTCCCTGATCTAGTCTTGGTGGGTTGTGCGCTTCTAGGAATAGATAACATTTTTCCCCTAGGTTATCTAATTTGTGGGTATATAATTGTTAATAGTACAGGCATACCTCATTTTATTGCCCTTTGCTTTATTGCACTTTCCAGATATTACATTTTTTTTTTTACAAATTGAATGTTTGTGGCAACCCTGAGTCAAGCAAGTCATGTCAGTGCAATTTTTTGCAACAGCATTTGCTCACTTCATGTCTCTTTGTCACATTTTGTTAATTCTCACAATATTTCAAACTTTTAATTATTATTATCTTTGTTATGGTTATCTGTAATCAGTGATCTTTTGATGTTACTATCTTAAAAAGATTAAGATTTATTGCTAAAGTATTTTTTAGCAATAAAGTATTTTTAATTAAGGTATACACATTTTTCAGACACAATGCTATTGCACATTTAATAAACTACAGTATAGTGTAAACATTACTTTTATATGCACTGGAAAACCAAAAAATTATGTGACTCACTTTATTGTAATAATTGCTTTATTGGAATGTTCTGAAACTGAACCTGTAATATCTCTGAGGTATGCCTATAGTCCCTTATGTCCCTATGTATTTATATAGTATCAGTTGTACTTTTCTCTTTAACTTCTATATTTATTTGAGCATTCTTTTTTTCTTGGTGAGTCTGGCTAAAGGTTTCTCAATTTTTTTACCTTTTTGAAAAACAAGCACTTTGTTTCATTGATCCTTTTTATTGTTTTTCTCATCTCTAGTTCATTTATTTCCATTCTGATCTTTATTATTTCCTTCCTTCTGCTAAATTTGGGCTTACATTGCTCCTCTTTTTTTACTTCCTTGAGGTATAAAGTTAAGTTGTTTACTTGAGATCTTTCTCGTTTCTTGAAGTTGGCATTTATTGCCATGAACTCCCCTCTTAGAACTGCTTTTGCAGCATCTCATAGGATTTGGTAAGTTGTGTTTCCATTTTTATTTGTTTCAAGAGGTTTTTTTAAATTTCCATTTTTATTTTTTGTTTAACCATTGATAGTTCAGAAATGTGTTGTTTAGTTTCCACGTATTTATAGACTGTCCAGCTTTCATTTTGTTTTTGATTTTTTGTTTCATACCATTGTCAGAAAAGATAGTTGGTATTATTTCAGTCTTTTAAAATTTGCTAAGACTTGATCTGTTCCCTATCAGATGATCAAGCCACTTGAGAATGTTCTATATATGTCTGCTAAATCTCTTTGGTCTAAAGCATGGTTCAAATTCCAATATTTCCTTTTAGATTTTCTTTCCAGGTGACCTATCCATTGCTGGCAGTGGGGTATTGAAATCTCCTACTATTACTGTATTGTTCTCTAATTCTTCCTTCAGATCTGTTAGTATTTGCTAAATACATTTAGGTGCTCCAATGTTGTGTGTGTATATGTTTATGATTGTTGTATCTTCTAGATGTATTGAATCCTTTATCATTATATAATGACCATTGTCTTTAGTTACCATTTTTGGCTTCAAGTCTATTTTATCTGATGTAAGTATGGTTATGCCCACTTTATTTTGGTTTCCACTTGCATGGAATACCTTCTTCTATCGTTTACTTTGAGCCTATGTGTGTCTTTAGAGCTGAAATGTGTTTCTTGTAGGTAGCAGAGATCTCCGTAACTAAGCTTTTATGACTTTTTTGCTTCTTACAATTCAACAGCCTGGCTATTAGAAACCTTTCTTTTGTATTCCAGAAGGTGGTGCTATAGCTCAGTTTTGTAGTTTCTCCCTTGCCTATTATCTGATCACCCTATGTGTCTACTCCAGTTCCCTCTTAAGGATGCACTTGAGAGCTTGCAGAAAGAGCCAGCAACAGAGTGCAGTGGGGGGGGAGATGTGGGTTTAACACTTGGTGATTTGGGGGTACCCAGAGGCTGGTAGGGAGATCCTTGAGTGCGATACTCCCAGAGGTTCGTGGGTAGACTTCCTGCTGAAGTCCTGAAGCAGACCGCAGGAAATATATTCCTTTAATGCCCTTCAATATTCTTATCGGCTTCCTTCTCTTTCTCCTCCTTCCCCTCAGTCATGGAGGTTCCTCCTCGGAAATCAAGAGCTTCTGGAAGCAAACAGGTTTCTCCAGATGTAACCCACACACCTGGGGTGGCTGGGCAATCACTCACAACTTTTGCTTCCCACCTCCTCTGCAGGAGGGGTCACCACTACAGCAGCCAAAAGCTTAGCCCCTTGCAGTGTTGCCCTGGTAGCAGGGTGGTGTGTTCCTCCCTCTCCTCTGTGTCCAAACTGACCTCTATCTTGATGCATTGGGGTGCTAGAATCTCGCCTCTGGCAGGCTATACTTTTATAAATTTTCTCTTGTCCATAGGTATCTGCCCAGTTTTATGCTCTCCAATTTTTTCTTTTTTTTTTTTTTTTCCTACTCAAGCCCAGTTTGGGGTGGGGGGGTGGAGCAGGTTCACTGAATCCCTTGGATCCACAGCCTGTACAAAGTTCTTGTTTAGCTTTGGATGCTTTTGTGGGCTAGGAACCTCCTAGGTCCCTTGGTGTAAAATGCAGAGGAATTTTTGTTTGGTTATGGATATCTAATTAGTTGTTTAAAAAAGGGAGAGAAAAGAAGAGAAATGACTTAGACCACCATGAGGCTGACATCATTCCTAATAAATCCTCCAATTTTATAATTCATGTTTTAGAAAAAAAGATTTCTGGTAGATGTCATCTGGAGAAGTCAAGATCACATAGACAATGTACATTATCTTTTTTAGTAAATCTGTAAAATATGATTTTGATTTACTTCATTTATAATTAACAGATTTTTGAAATGAGATTTCTGTACTTCATTCAATACAGTAAGAAAACTCTTGGTTCCTGTTTTATAAATGAAGGAAGCCAAAGAATCATAAATGAATGTCTACTGTATGTTGACAGATAGGATATATTTATTGTCAGAAAGCTTTGGCAAGTGTTCAGAATTCTGAAAAAAAAATTATACTCCTGACCTAAGGTAAATAGAATGAGCAGTAGATAAGAAAATGTACAGTATGTATGTGTTTATGGTAAACTCCCCTCTGCCATACACATACAATTAAAATTAAAAGTCACACCTTCTGGCCTATAAATTCCTGCTGAAAACTAAGCTTATAATCTTATGGGGGTTCCCTTGTATATAACAAGTTGTTTTGTCTCTTGCTGTTTTTAAGATTCTCCCCTTAAATTTGACATTTTAATTATAATGTGTCTTGGTGTGGGTTTCTTTGGGTTCATCTCATTTGGAACTCTCTGTCCTTCCTGGATCTGAATGCCTATTTCCTTCCCCCTGTTAGGGAAGTTGTCAGCTATTATATCTTGAAATAAGTTTTCTGCTACTTTCATTCTCTCTTTTCCTCTGGGACACCTATAATGTGAATGTTAATCCATCTGATATTGTCACGTTATTTCCTTAATCTATCTGTGCTTTTGCAATTTTTTTTTCTTTTCTTTTAGCTGCTCTGGGTGAGTTCCAGTGCCCTGTCTTCAAGTTCATTGATCCTCACTTCTGCTTTGTCTGGTCTGCTATTGAACCTCTATATTGTATTTTTCAGTTCATTTACTGTATTCTTTAGCTCTGTGACTTCTATTTGCTATTTTCTTATATTTTCTATCTCTTTGCTTAAGTTCTCATTGTGGTCATCTGTTCTTTTCCATAGTTAGTGACCATCTTGTTGACCATTACTTTGAACTCTTTATTGGGTAAATTACTTATCCCTGCTTCATTCATCCCCCCTCCCCTGCACCTGGTTTTCATCTTTTTCTTTCCCTTGGGACATATCCCTCTGTTTCTTTATTTCCTTTGACTCTCTATGTTGGTTTCTATGCATTAGATAAAACAGCTGCCTCTCCCAGTCTTGAAAGAGTGGCTTTGTGTAGGAGATTAATCTTATTGTTCTATCCTGCCCTCGCTCTTATTTTTCCCTCAGACTTGTGTGATTGCCAATGCAGTCTATTTTATTTTTAATGGCTCTCACTAGTTGAGGTTGTGCAAGACTTGTCATTGTCCCAGAGGGGAAGATCTCATTCAGCATCTAGATTCAGGCTGATAGGAAGCCAGGCAACAGCTATTAAGGTGTGCAAATATATACAAACCTGAGGGGCAGCAAGTATGAGTATCACTACCAGAGCCATGCAATCAAGGGTGTTGCCTGGTTACCAGTGACAAAAATTGGGGCCCCTTTCCAGGTGATACACATGAGTTGTAGCAAAGCAGAAGGAGAGTGCAAGGATGGCTTCCACTAGTCTATGTTAACTGAAAGTAGCTCCAAAGACCTCTAGATGTGTGCCACACCTGAAGCCTGTGCCTCAGGCTGAAACTCCAGAACAAGCACAGAAAGACTTTGGGTGTGTAGAACAGTCTCTCTGATCGTTACAGTCCCATGGGACCCAGGAACATAGGCTCCCCTGGCCACCAGAGCCAGGTATTCATGTGGCATAGCTTGGGTGGCAGCCACAGAAACCAGGGCATCAGACACTGTACAAGTTCTCCTCTGGGAGGTACAGTTGCTCTGGAGCATGACAGAGAATTCAAAGACAGTGCCCACTCTATAAGGTCCCTGGAAAGGACTGTATTAGCTCTTATCTGTATGTTCAATTAGAACATGTCTCTCAGGCTACAGCTGTGATGTTAAGCTAAGAAAGACTGAATTCCTGGGTCCATTGCCTCTTGCTGTGTCCTGTGGGTAGTAGCCATTTTTTTAAGTGTTTTAAGTTTTTACTTTATTACAGGCCTTTCTATTTTTAATCATTACATATGTTTTCAACATTTCATGTTTCTGCTCCATTGTATTCCATTATGATTCTCATCTGTCCACCATAACTTCAAGTCATGTCTAGTATTTTCTATTTTTAAAAAAATTTTATTTTATATTGGAGCATAGTTGATTAGCAATGTTGTGTTAGTTTCAGGTGTACAGCACAGTGATTCACTTATACATGTATGTATTGTTTTTCAAATTCTTTTCCCATTTAGGTTATTACAGAATACTGAGCAGAATTCCCTGTGCTATACAGTAGGTCCTTGTTGGTTATCTATTTTAAATATAGCAGTGTGTACATGTCAATTCCAAATTCCTAATCTATCCCTCCTTCTCACCTGGTAACCCTACATTGCTTCTCTAAGTCTGTGAGTCTGTTTCTGTTTTGTAAATAAGTTCATTTGTATCATTTTTTTAATTTTAATTTTTAATTTAATTTAATTTTTAATTTTTTAATTTTATCATATGTAAGTCTGTCTGACTTAGTATGATAATCTCCAGGTCCATCCATGTTGCTGCAAATGGCATTATTTCATTCTTTTTAATGGCTGAGTAGTATTCCTTTGTATATATGTACCACATCATTATCCATTCTTCTGTTGATGAACATTTAGGTTGCTTCCATGTCCCGGCTATTCTAAATAGTGCTGCAATGAACATTGGGATGCATGTATCCATTCAAACCATGTTTTTCTCCAGATATATGCCCAGGAGTGGGATTGCTAGATCATATGGTAGCTTTATTTTTAGCTTTTTAAGAAACATCCATATTGTTCTCCATAGTGGCTGTACCAACTTACATTCCCACCAACAGTGTAGGAGGGTTCCCTTTTCTCCACACCCTCTCCAACATTTATTATTTGTAGATTTTTTGATGATGAACATTCTGATTGTTGTGAGGTGATATCTCATTGTAGTTATGATTGCATTTCTCTAATAATTAGTGATGTTGAGCATCTTTTCATGTGCCTCTTGGCCATCTGTATGTCTTCTTTGGAGAAATGTCTATTTAGGTCTTCTGCCCATTTTTTGGTTGGGTTGTTTGTTATTTTGATATTAACCCACATGAGCTGTTTATGAATTTTGGAGATTAATCCCTTGTAGTTTGCATTGTCTGAAAATATTTTCTCCCATTCTGTGGGTTGTTTTTTCATTTTGTCTATGGTTTCCTTTGCTGTGCAGAAGCTTTTGAGTTTAATTAGGTCCCATTTGTTTATTTTTGTTTTTATTTCCATTATCCTGGGAGATGGCTTGAAAAAGATCTTGCAATTTATATCATGGAGTGTTCTGCCTATGTTTTCCTCTAAGACTTTTATAGTAGCCAGTCTTACATTTAGGTCTTTAATCCATTTTGCATTTATTTTTGTGTATGGTGTTAGGAAGTGTTCTAATTTCATTCTTTTACATGTAGCTTTCCAGTTTTCCCAGCACCACTTATTGAAGAGGCTGTCTTTTCTCCATTGAATATCCTTGCCTCCTTTGTCATGGATTAGGTGACCATAAGTACATGGGTTTATCTCTGGACTTTCTATCCTGTTCCATTGATCTATATTTCTATTTTTGTACCAGTACTATACTGTTTTGGTTACTGTGACTTTGTAGTATAATCTGAAGTCAGGGAGCCTGATTCCTCCAGCTCCATTTTTTTTTTTTTTTTTTTGCGGTATGCGGGCCTCTCACTGCTTTGGCCTCCCCCGTTGCGGAGCACAGGCCCCGGACGCACAGGCTCAGCGGCCATGGCTCACAGGCCCAGCCGTTTCGCGGCATGTGGGATCTTCCTGGACCGGGGCACGAACCCGTGTCCCCTGCATTGGCAGGCGGACTCTCAACCACTGCGCCACCAGGGAAGCCCCAGCTCCATTTTTTTTTTTTCCTCAAGATTGCTTTGGTTATTTGGGGTCTTTTGTATCTCCATACAAATTTTAAGATTTTTTTGTTCTAGTTCTGTGAAAAATGCCATTGGTAATTTCATAGGGATTGCATTGAACCTGTAGGTTGCCTTGGGTAGTATAGTCGTTTTGACAGTATTGATTCTTGCAATCCAAGTACATGGTATATCTCTTCATCTATTTGTATCATCTTTGATTTCTTTGATCAGCGCCTCATAGTTTTCAGAGTACACGGCTTTTGTCTCCTCAGGTAGGTTTATTCCTAGGTATTTTATTCTTTTTGATGCGATGATAAGTGGAATTCTTTCTTTCATTTTTCTGATCTTTTGCTGTTAGTGTATAGAAGTGCAACAGATTTCTGTGTATTAATTCTGTATCCTTCAACTTTACCAAATTCATTGATGAGCTCTAGTAGTTTTCTGGTAGCATCTTTAGGATTTTTCATGTGTAGTATCATGCCATCTACAAACAGTGACAGTTTTACTTCTTCTTTTCCAATTTGGACTTCTTTTATTTCTTTTTCTTCTCTGATTGTCATGGCTGGGACTTCCAAAACTATGTTGGATAAAAGAGGTGACAGTGGACAGCCTTGCCTTGTTCCTGATCTTAGAGGAAATGCTTTCAGCCTTTCACTATTGAGAATGATGACAGCTATAGGTTTGTCATATATGGCCTTTATTATGTTGAGGTGGGTTCCCTCTATGCCCACTTTCTGGAGAGTTTTTATCATAACTGGGTGTTGAATTTTGTCAAAAGCTTTTTCTGCATCTATTGAGATGATCATATGGTTTTTATTCTTCAGTTGTTGATGTGGTGCATCACACTGATTGAATTGCGGATATTGAAAATTCCTTGCATCCCTATGATTAAATCCCACTTGATCATGGTGTATGATCCTTTTAATGTATTATTGGATTTGGATTGCTAGTATTTTGTTGAGGATTTTTGCAACTTTGCTCATCAGTGATATTGGTCTGTAATTTTTTTTTTTGTGTGTGGTGTTTTTGTCTGGTTTTGGTATCAGTGTGATGGTGGCCTCATAGAATGAGTTTGGGAGTTTTCCTTCCTCTGCAATTTTTTGGAAGAGTTTCAGAGGGATAGGTGTTAACTCTTCTCTAAGTGTTTGATAGAATTTGCTTGTGAAGCCATTTGGTCCTGGGCTTTTGTTTTCTGGGATTTTTTAGTTCACAGTTTCAATTTCAGTACTTGTGATTGGTTTGTCCATATTTTTCTATTTCTTCCTGGTTCAGTCTTGGGAGATTGTACCATTCTAAGAATTTGTCCATTTCTTCCAGGTTGTCCATTTTATTGGCATACAGTTGCTTGTAGTAGTCTCATATGATCCTTTGTATTTCTGTGGTGTCCATTGTAATTTCTCCTTTTTCATTTCTAATTTTATTGATTTGAGCCCTCTCCCTTTTTTTCTTGATGAGTGTGGCTAAAGGTTTATCAATTTTGTTTATCCTTTCAAAAAACACGCTTTTAGTTTCATTAATCTTTGCTATTGTTTTCTTCATTTCTGTTTCGTTTATTTCTGCTCTGATCTTTTCAATTTCTTTCTTTCTGCTAACTTTGGGTTTTGTTTGTGCTTCTTTCTCTAGTTGTTTTAGGGGGTAGTAGCTATCTGAGATTTTTTTCTATTGGTTACAGCCCAGTGGGAGCCAGAAACATAAGCCCCACTGGCCACCAGAGCCAGGTGATATACAGATGTCCTCTAGCCACAGGCAATAATCGGGGTGCCAGGCAAAGGTATAACTTTTTTTCTGGATGATACCAGTGTGCTGGAGTGAGGCAGAGGCAGAGTGAAAAGATTGCATCCACAAGCCTCCTTTCCCTGAGAGCACCACCATAGCGCTCTTAGTCATGTGCCAAAGTAGAAGGCTGCCCCTCAGACCAAAGTCCCTGGGCAAGCAAATAGGCTTCTTTCACAGAAAGTTTGAGGGTATGTTTCTCTGCTGTCTGTGCAGGGCTCTGGGCTGGTAGTCTGCCAAGGACTGTCTCTCTGATTGTTCCAGTACCATGGGACCCAGGATCACGAGCTTCCCTGGCCTCCAGGGCCAGATATCAAAGCATATGCTCTTAGTGGCAGCCATAAAAACTGGGGCACCTGATATAAAAACCAGAGAACCAGATGCATGTGAAAGCTCCCATCTGGGAGATACTTGTGCTATGGAGTGTGGCAGAGAGGGTGCCTGAACATGGTGCCCACAGGCTGAAGCAGGGCAGAGGGAGAGTGTGAAGGCTGTGTCTGCTCAGGGGGGAAAAAAATAGATGGAGCAAGGCAGAGGGAAAGCATATAAATGGCACCCACTGGGGGTGGGTGGTTAGGTGGTGCCCCCTGGCTGGAGTGAGACAGAGGGAGAGTGCAAAGATGGTGCCTGCCAGCCATCAAGTACCCAGATGTGTACTAAATTAGATTCCTGCTCCTCAAGCTGAAACTTTAGGATTAGCAAATGAGCCTCTTTCACCTGAAGTCTGGGCATCTCTTGATCGACTGCCTCTGCATTGATCCCTGAGTTGGGTGAGTTCGTGCATGAGCCCCTTATTAGCCATTTCTCACTTCACTATGGTCTCGTTGCTCTCATGGATATGAGTCTCATTTGTTTCAAAGCTAGATATTTTGGAATCTCATCTCTTAGATGCAGGTCTTAAAAGATGGGCCACCCAGTGTGTAGTTCAAACCCTTTATTCCTCAGGGGAACCTTCAGGTTTTGAGTTCCCTTTTGATTGTGGGTCATAGCACTGGGGGTGGGATTCATAGTGAGATTGTGTTCCAGCCTCTCCTACCCACTTCAATGTGGGCTTTTTCTCATTTGCCTGATGTGTAGGAGTTGCTCAGCCAGTTTTTAAGATTTTTCAGAGGAAGTTTGTTCCATGTGTAGTCACAGATTTGGTGTGTCCAAGGCAGGAGGTGAGTTCAGAATTCTGCTATGTTGCCATGTTGAACCAGAACCCAGCACTTTGAATATTAAAATACAGACAGTTATCAGGAATGGAGGGACTAGGAACAGAGATAGCTCCTAGTTGTCTGCACACCTAAGTTCTACATGCCATCCAAAAACAGCAGTAAAGTCATTGGAATCGCCACTTTTCATCATAAATTAAGGTATTCATAATCATCTCTTGGTACACTAGGTCTAACCATACAAATATCTAGCCAACCAATTCTTATCTTCAATAAATTCTCCTTTCAAAACATCTCAAAAACCTAGTTAGACAGTCAGGTTCAATGCCCTTCCACAATACAAGTCATGGTATTATCCTTTAACAATTTAGCTTTTTTATTTAAGACTTTTTTTTTAAAGATCGAATGAGTATTTCAGTTACAGAAATATGCTCTAATCTTCCAAAATAAAATTAATTTACATAATAGAAAACTCTCTTTCCATGGTTTGAAAATACTTTAAAAGTGAAGTCCTGTTAAATATATGGAGTTCCAAGGATACCTAGAACATTAAAATTTTGGGAAAAATAGGTTAATAAATTAAATTTTACCTGTTTTTCTGGATAATGTAAACATTTTATATAAATGTAAAAATGTCAGTTGTTTTTTTTTTAAAATAAATCCATGATTGCAACTGGAACAGATAAATACTTGCATATTTCGACAAGGAGCTGTCAACATTAAGCCCTATTTATTGGTGGAATTTAATTAATTAACTTGCCTTATTTCAAAATTGAAAATTATCTTGCCTTTTACTTTATGGTTTTGTTTTAATATTTAAATAAGCTAATTATAAAAATTTTATAACCAGTCTATGCTTGTTATTTTGAAATTTAATACTGTTGAGTAACAATTTAGTCAAATTAAAATCCTCGGGCTTCCCTGGTGGCGCAGTGGTTGAGAGTCCGCCTGCCGATGCAGGGGACACGGGTTCGTGCCCCGGTCTGGGAAGATCCCACATGCCGTGGAGCGGCTGGGCCTGTGAGCCATGGCCGCTGAGCCTGCGCGTCCGGAGCCTGTGCTCCGCAACGGGAGAGGCCACAACAGGGAGAGGCCCGCGTACTGAAAAACAAACAAACAAACAAACAAACAAAATCCTCCACATTCAGTATAAACCAAAGAAATATAACTGAAAAATTAGAGGCTCTGAATGTCTAAGCAAGAAATAATTATGTTGTATACAAAGAAAATACATAATATAATTAATTACTAACTTTATAAAAAATCTTTAAAAGTGAGAGGAACTTCTCCCTATGATAAAAAAAAATAGGAAAATGGGATAGTGAGACAGGGGTTGGAAGAGAGGGGCAGAAAGAAAAGAAGAAGTGCAAAAAGTGTAACTACTTCTAGATTTCCCTCAACCAAAGTTGATCTTACCTTCTCTCCTGGTAAAAATAGGTCCCTCATTTTAGAAAGTGGAATTTGAGAGAGAATAATCATAAGGATCAACAGCATCCTCTTTCATAATCCCCAGAAATTAGGGGGAACAGGAATCTTCTATATATTTATGAAGATTTAGTTGTGAAGGCTTCAGGAAATGTTAAATATTAGGAAATATGAGTTATATATGTTGTATATGTTAAATATTAGGAATAAGAGTTATGAAAAGAAAAGTCATAGAAGGAATTTTGAAGTGTGGGACAGTAGAAAGGTGGGAAAATCTGGATAGGATGTCATGGTAGGGCTGTGGTCAATTAGAGAACAGTAAAGTGAAAGTTACTGAAGGTCTTGGAGACAAACAGACCTAGAATATATAAGTGAGAGTGAAATAACTCTCATAACTATTTTGTCTAGAGCCACCTACTTTGGCCACTGTGCCACTTTTGAAATATAGGTTTTCATTTCTATTTATAAATACCTAGATTTTAATTCTGAAATACTTCCAACATACAGCAAGCTATGCCACACCTTTCAGGGCCAACTAGATTACCAAGGTTACTGGAAGGAGAACTTCAGGCAGGTTCAAGGTTGTTATTATCGAACTAGCAGAAGCCATGCAAAGGATTTATGAGGGAAGAATCAACATGACTGGAGGCAGGTGCCCAGTTTCTTCCTAGAGCCTCACAGAGGTGCGCACAAAGTTTGGTCAGGACTGCCTATGTGGTGGGAAGAATCTGATAGACCTAAAGAGTCCAGAGTCAGGGGCTTGCTGTATTTTACTCCAATCCACTAATCTTACTTCATCAAAGTTCCTCACCATTCAACCACTATTTGTCATTCATAAATAAGTATAATCAATATAGACAAAGTGGACAGCCAGGTGCACTGGTCCAAATTCTACCCGCTGCAAAGATTTCTCTTCCCACGACCCTTTAAAGGTTTTAATGCTACAGACTTCCATTTTCGTTTGGTGATAGCGTATCACGTAGCGCCATCTAGAGGACAGGTACATTTTTTTTCCTTAGTCACCCAGTCACAGGAACTTTCCATGAGGCCATTGATAAGGGTTGAAAAAGACAAGGCAATAAAACAGGGACGAATACATGCACTGGGAGTGCAAGCTACCTGCTCATGCAACCTAGTCATGTTTTCAGGACATTCTTCAGGACCTCCTCTTCTTCTGGGCATTGGGGACTCAGCAGTGACTACGGAGTTTACCTTCTGTGAGATGCAGACTGAAAAAAAATTAAAAGGACATATTTTGTGTACAGTAGTGAGTGCTAAGGAGAAAATTTTAAAATAAATAAATAAATAAAATTAAAGCAGGTAGAGGAAATGATGAGTTGTTTAGGGTTGTAATTTCATATAGATGGTGAGGGAAGGTGATAGTTGTATAAAGAGAATGAAAAAGGAGGTGTAGGAAAATGCTATGTGGACATCCCTGGGAAGAAGAATGTTCCAAGCAGAGAGAGAACCTGTGCAAATATGCTGAGGTAGCAGCATGCCTAGATTATTAGAGGAGGCCCATGTGCCTGGAGCACAGTAAAAAAGGAGAAGAGTGGAAAATTATGAGAACACTGCTAATGGCAGCATGATTATTTACCACCTTATACACTTTTATTTCTCTGGGTGTACTAGGAAGCCATTAGATAGCTTTGAGCAAAGATGTGACATCATCTGACTTACGTTGAAGTAGGATCATACAGGCTTCAGTATTCAGAATAGACTGAAAGGGATCAAGTTAGGAGACTATTGCAGTTATCCACGAGAATGATATGGTAGCTTGGACCAGAGTGGTTAATGGTGTAGGTGGGAAGCAGGGTTAGACTCTCAGGCCAACAGAATTTTTTGATGACTTAGATGTGGTTTGTAAGAGAAAGAGAAGAAATATGGCTTAAAGAACTGGAAGGAACTAAGATGAGGAACACTTTTAGAGCCAGACTGGGGGGATGGGAAATCATATCAATTCTGAACATATTAATTTGGGGTACTACTAAGTCAGTTGTATATATGATATAGCTATACATAGGATAGGAATTGGGAATTAACAACCTGGAGATGTTTAAAACTATGAGACTGTGTGAGATCATCTAGTGAGTGAGCAATCCAGGGAGGAAAAAGGTCTGCAGACTGAGCCCTGGGTGTTCCACTGTTAAGGTCAGAGACATGAGCAGGAACCAGTATAAGTCACTGAGATGCAGTAGCCAATGAAGAAGCCAGAAATCCAGGAGTGTGTACGTCTCACAAGAGTGTCAGGGAAGACTGAATAGAGTCACATGTTAGATTTTTAAATTTCATTCTCCACATCTCCTAATCCCTTTCATATTATCCATCTAGTTATGACTCTATGCTGAATTCTAGATAATTTCCTCAGGGTCAGTACAGCAGAGTGGTTGATAGCACAGGTCACGGAGCCAGTTTGCTTGTCACTAACAAATTCCAGCCAGCAAGACTATACTAATGAACATACTTATAATAATAAAATTAGTAACAAACAACAATAAAAAATCATAGTATAGCAATGACCTTTTTAGCATTTGTAGGCTTGGTAAGCACTCTATAGGCATTAGTTATTATGTAGCTTCCAGGTCACTAATTTCCTATTCAGCTGTTTCTAATCAATTGTTTAACTTCATAAATGTTTAAATGACAATTTTTAATTTTTGAAACTTATACTTAGTTCTTTTCAAATACTCCTATTATTTAAATTTGCTTTTTAGTTTTATAACTTCATTTTTATATATTTTTAAATCATTTTAAACATACATTTTCATAATGTCTAACAGTTTGCTTTATTACCTAAATTTCTGAGGTTCTGTTCAACTGTCTCGTCATGGCTGTGACTCTCTTATATGGGATAGTTTTGTTTGAGTGTGTTATAACTTTGGACTGTGAGCTTGCCTTCTGGACTTTATTTATAGGGATCCTGTAGGGTGAAAGAGATTTTGCACTTGCTTTTCCCTAGTACCCCAAGCCTACCACTGTCTTCTGGGCCAACACTTATGTCATAGTGTAGGTTTCTTACTGTAGGGTTTCCAGAACCATTTGGTTAGTATATACCAAGGGTCCCCAACCCCCGGGCCATGGACCGGTACCAGTCTGTGGCCTGTTAGGAACCAGGCCGCACAGCAGATGAGCGGCGGGCAAGCGTGCAAAGCTTCATCTGCCACTCCCCATCGCTCGCATTACCACCTGAACCCCCCACCGCTGCACCCCCCCCACCGTCTGTGGAAAAATTATCTTCCAGGAAACCAGTCCCTGGTGCTAAAAAGGTTGGGGACCACTGCTATACACTGAACCAAAAACCCAGTAGATAAAGATCCATTGTTTTGGATCATTATCCAGGCATCTTCCTAATCATCTGCATGTGCCATACCCTCTTCACATGAATGGGGACTCTGAGGGTCTCAGCTTTACATGGGAGTCTAAGGACTAAATCCCTGCTTAGGTTACAAAGAGCAATAACTAAGATCTCCCTGCAGCCCACTGCCAGCTCATTTTCTTATAATCCACGTTGAAGTTCTATTTTGTTTCTTTTGCTTGGGGATTTCCCTTTCTTCCCTGTGAGAATGCCTCTTAAATTTTATCCCACATTTGTAGCAGTGTTAGTTTTTGTCGGTCGGGGTGAGAGACTGAAGCCACGTTATCTATTTCACCATATTACCAAAGCCAGAATTACTCTACCTAGGTTGTCGAGCCTGGGATTTTATGTTAAGATTATGTATGAAGATTGGTCAGAACTATACTGAAGGCATACACAAAAACATGTTACTCAAATCTACATAGTTGGAAAGCAACTTGTAGTTTGTATATACTTTCAGGTCAAGGTGAAAATCTCCACGAATGCCAAAGACATGAAGACATGATGGTATTATTATTTGACTACTGAATCCTTATTTTTCTACCCTCGTAAGCAGGCATTTCTTTACCCTTGCACATGGTTTTCCATTATGCTTATAGGGCATAAGCTAGATAAAACAAAAATGAGTATATTCTCAGTAAAATAGCTAAATTAGTCCTGCTATTTTGTAAAGTAAAACTACCAGAAGCAGTTTTAGTTTCTATATCGTAATCCTGATTCTGTCCTGGTATTCTTATTTTAAAGTAGTTTGTGACATTATGACTGCAAAAGTTACAAGTTTCACAAGTTATACAGTTATAAAGATTAAGCTGCAAGGAAGGAGCTGAGATAAATTTAATTGAATTTTCCTTTATCAATCTTTAGAATGCTATGCTTGCTTATATTGAGTTTTCAATTCAAATATCAAAGATAATTTGGTACTGAAAAGCAGTTGTCTTTGACTTGGCATTAAGAAGATCCATGTAATTCACTATGCTATTTGCCTGTTTAGGAAAGCAAAAATGTGCGAGCAGAACAACAAAAACTGTTACAGCCCTGTCAGTTTCATTTTAACATGGTTAATGTTTAAGTGCAACAGAAACAGGAATCAGGACAAGAATATGATTTTGTTTGCTATAAATGGAGTCTTTGTTTTTGAGCATCCATATTGCATTTGATAAGACAATATGTATTTAGTTCTACTGAGTAACTACAATTCCAATTTTATGAATGTGTTCATTGTAATTCAAATTATCAGGTAGGCAAATATATTTGAAAAAATAACATTGTGAAATATTGACATTTATTGATCATATAACCATAAGTTACAAAATTATTCCATAAATAAAATGTGAAGGAACTTATTTAAAGGTATGAATGTTGCAAATTTGACATAGCACCACCACATTACTTTGAGAAGGGAAATATAAAGAAATATAACCTGTGACAATCCAAGGATACTTGAATCCTGTTTATATTGTTTTATACGTACTAAATTTGATTTTTCAGCTCTAATTAGGAAAAATATTGTTTTCATGACTCACTTTTCTGCCAAATATGTTATTACTTTAAGATTACTCTAAACAGTCCTATATAATTCCCAAGTCATTTATACTTATTATTCTTGTGCTACTTACAATAGACCTATTAGTTCAGTGAATTTAACTGTCAGGATTGTTATAAATCAATGCCTTATGTCAAGTGACTAGCCAAGTGGCAAACCAGGGATAGCTGGGAATTAGATGAACCTAGTTTCTAGGCTGCAGATCATCATCCCATGTCATATGGTTTTATAAAGGGAACTATAAAATTGTGTATATAACATCCTTTCATGCCATGTTTTGCATGTATGTATTTTTGTAGTACTTACTTTCAGTGTTTTGCCCAGTACTTTTATATGCATATTCATATCGTTCGATAAATCAGAGGAAACTCTGACTTAAAACAAATTTTTAAAATTAAAGCAAAATTAATGCTCAAAAATTGTTAAATAATACATTTTCAAGGATTAGGGCTTATGTGTATGTATGGGGTATCTATTTATAATACATACAGATATTAACTATGTTCATTTTCCTGCTTATTTTTTGTCCTCACTATTCTATATAGCTCATACATTTCTTTTTGCTTAAAAAAACAAATTTAAAAAATGAGATGGGAACTGTATTTGATTAAATGCTGGGATTTCTTGGTAAGCAAATAATTGTTTGGATTTTCAGCTCAGTAGAACTTCTCTATTTATCCATTACTTTTTCAAACAGTTCTTTAAAGCTAAACAGGATTGTTTTTTTCCTTCACATTGCTTTTCAATATTGTCAGAAATGTTTCCATAATGAAGAGAAAATTACTTCAGTAAAATTTTCATCTTTATTACATCTCATGTACTGTTCAAGTTAATGAAAAACTATTTAACTATTACTTCAGCTCAACAGTAATTCTGCTTTCCTCATTATTGCTGGTATATAACTGCATCATTGTAGCCAATATTTTTTGCTTCACATTGATGCATCTTGAAAAAAATACAGTTTTCCTTTGAGAGAAGCTGTACCATTGCTGCAATAAATTCCAACCCAAGAAAGCAGTCATTCACAGGCTTAGTATTTCATCCACATTGTAAATGTCACATGCCATAGCATCTGAGGTCAGGCATTCTGTGAACACTGAAATTATAGTTATATAACACTTCAACATACCAAACTCAACAAAATAAAGTAAGCCATTCTCTTCTTATACAATAGAAAATTTGAATGAAGAATTGAACTTTAATTTTAATGATGAAAAATAGCAAAAACGGTTTCCGCCGTGCTATTTGTGAAGGCGACAGGTCTTCAGAAGTATGGGGTGTATTTGTTGAATCTGACAGCATTGGTTTGAGGCATCTGGTTCCATGCCAGGGATCCCTGTGTGACCTTTCAGGCCCGACTATAGGCAATTACACAGGCTCTGCCTTACAGGTCCCATGGGGAAAGCTGCTCCCTCCTCACCAGACTTGGTGTGCAGCCCGCATGTTAGAGTTTTCTGGAGAGAGTCAAGTTGAGGACTCGAGGTCCCACAGGCCAGCCATGCTCAGACACATACCTGCTTCCTAGCCTTGGTGCCTCCATTCAGAAGCCTCTTTACTGGGGCAACTGGCCGAGGCACTTTTCAGGTGTCTCTGCCAGGACCTTCTTAGTGGGGAACCTTGACTAAGACACTTTTCTCCAGTGGCTCAGTACTTCTCCACTCTTAGCCTTTCCCTTCTCCCAAGCCCTTCAGTTCCATAAAGAGACGGGGCTGTCTGTTTGGGGATACTTGGCAGTTAGACGATGCCTCCTGCTGCACTGTGCATCACTGAACCCTTGCCTTGCTGTTCTATGAGACATAGAACACTGGGGAACTGGCATCTACTTTTGCCTCTTGTTATGCTGTTACAGTGAGTCAATAGGCGTGCTTGTTACCTCCGGTTTGACTCGGTATCCTAACTGACCACTTTGACATCTGAGAGCTCCACATGCTCATAACTCTTCTCTGGTCATTGGGTGGTTTTCCTTAGACAACTTTATTTTTATGAAACTAATGACCAAGTAACACAGACTTTTTTATACACTGAATTTTCTAATGGAGAAAATGTCCTCTCCTAAGAATACAGATAAAACTACTGGCTATCTAGACTCATATTTATAGACAAAGCAAAGAAGAATGATATGTCAGTTAGTCTATTTGAATATAACCGCCTATAAAATAAACAGTCATGGAAACCATATTCATTGATATCTCATGGATGTGGCAGTATTTCCTGTGTTCACAATTGTCGGGTTTTGGTTTCCATGACTGAATTTTAAAATATGTGGCTTTCTGTAATAACAATGTCATATTCACAACCTAACAATTAATATAATGAAAATGTTGAATCTTTCCTCCTGATACTTTAGGCATCAAATTAATCTCTTGAGAAAGAAGTTGTTATTCAAGCTACACTAGTAAAGAGACCAATATTATGTGCGGGAAAACAAAGTTTCATTGTCTAACATATGTCTAATTAGGGAGTGGAGCACTTGAATCAAGTGAGGCATGGAAATGGATTATACAGCATTTACATGTGGAGCACATTATTTATCAGTAAGAGTGATAAATGCTGCTTTAAAGGCAAACTCACCGAAGCTTAGTTGAACTTTGAGCTGTTAAATTTTTCTTCTTTTTTGATAATTCAAATGACAGAACATAACTTTACCATTATAGCTTGTGTTAAGTTAAACAGTTGATTAGTTATCCCAGTGAAAAAACACATTGACCATAAAATTTGAATCTTATAAAGCTTTATTTTCAGAAACACACCATAGATATAGTTAAATTTAACAAAGAATCTGTGAAAAACTGATGAAATAAAGCAAGTATTCAGACACTGCTAAACTCCATAGATGAGCTGAATTAGGAAGATAGCTTTGGTAGAAATGAAATGTTCTGTAAAACTAAAACAGCTGCTTTGTATAATGCATATGTCTAACGAATAATGGATTGCTGTATTCTTTTTCAAATAATTTTTTCAAAAAAGGAAAAGTTTTAGCTTCTTTAGACTTTTACCATGTGCATAGCTGGGCTGAATATTTTAACACTACTTCTGACTTTTGAACAGATAGAATCTTACGCTACAATTACTTGATCGTTAAGTATTATATATAAAATGTGCCTCTGTGATCTAGCACAAAATGCTCTGGGAGCAGAAACAAATGCTCTGCCATTTAGGAGATGGTAAGTGGAATTTAATCTGACTTTAGCAGGAGGTTAAGGACTCCTCATACTTACAACAGATAGTGGCATAAAGAAACTTTCGTAGTTTTAGACATAGCCACTACTATATATTATCAAACCTGTCCATTTTCTTAATCAGAATTTTACCCTGGCAAACTAAAATAAATAGATAAATACAGACATTTGGAAAACTCAGATTCCTTCACTTACAATCTACATATCCATCAACTTAAGCTCTAGTTATCTTTTCATTTTCCCCTTTCCTTCTTTTCACATTTGTCTTTTCCTCAATTTCTTTCTAACTCAGACTACTAACCTATTGTTGGGTTGTGTTTATATGTGACTTCACAAAAATAATCCTTCTGCAAATGCCTGTAGGGCTAGTTAAGGAGAAGTGTATTGCCTATTACTGTATAACTATATTCTAGGAATATGCTTAAGTCTTGATAAGGCAGCTCAAAATACAGTGTTTTGACATCTCAATTCCAGGAAACCATGTGAACCATTGAACTTATCTGTATCAAGGAATGCTAAATAGTACATAATTAAATGCTAATGCTCTATATTTGGCATAGAGTCCATTGTTTATGAAGTGCTTTATAATACTGTGGCTCTTAAGAGTCTGATCAGGTTAAAATGATGTCCATCATCCCCATCCCTACCCTGCTACCTCTGGCAAGTGCCATCCAGGTTGGTGAAAGCCAACCTGCTCTGCTTTTTACTCTTTTTCCCAGTCTACCTCCTTAAAGCAGAAGAGTCTGATGCCTGGACTGGCCCTACAATCTCTTCTTCTGCTACATTGGTAAAGTAAAATAGGAGGGAGATGGGGCAGAAGTGGCAACTATCTCAATTCAACTGCCCATTGAAGGATGCTTCTATTCATTGTCACTGTCTTTAGCTAATACTGTCTGGGAACCGATGACCTCCATGTGGCAAGTATAAAATGCTGGCTCTATCTTGGAGAGTTCCTGTTACTCCTTTGAAAGATCCTAAGGTAGTTCCTAGACATAGGAGTGCCACTCTTAAGGCAGTCATGGTAGTGTTTGACTGTGGTTGGACTAGTTCAGCTTCTTTATAAAGACTTGTCTGGTCCCAAATTTTGAGGCTCATTTTAGAACTGAGGCACATAAGTCCTCTTTGTCCTCAGGAGCCAGTGCCAATTGAGGAAACCGTGAAAGTCCTACTAAATGTCTTGTTTGACAACTATAGTTCTTTAAAAGCACTCTGACATGATGAAACCCACGGACTGCTGTGACTCTGTTGAGGATGTTACAAGATGTCTGTGTAGTGGTCAAGGCAGGGGCACGAGCACCACGGGGGAGCTTCAATGACCCAGTTAATTTTCAAGGAATGCTTTAAAGGAACTATAGAGGATTGAAAGGATTAATGAGTTAAAGAATTATATCACTTAAAAAGTGTGTGTGTGTGTGTGTGTGCACGCACCCACACATGTGTGTGGAGAGAGACCTAGAGTTAGGAAGCCAAAAAAATGACAAAGATAGAGAACAATTAAAGTAACAGTGTTTCACTGTAGACTTGCCAGTTAGCTTCAGAATTGGTGTTTGGGGAACATAACAGTCTATTTCAAAGTCAAGTGGTACGGAGTTCTTACTGAATTATAGTATAATTGAAGATGTGGCAATTCCTGAGATACTACTAAATGCTTCAAAGAGACTAAAATAGGCAGGAATCGATTTTGAGATAGATAGATTTTTTTAATATACCTAGGGTAGGAAATAGAAGATTAACTGTCATTATAATAGATCTTTTATCTTAGTGGAAGACCTTGTGGAGAAATAAATGAAATGTTTTAAGTTTTGATCAAATAAAGTATGCACATGATTTTTAAAAAAATGGAACATACTTACTTGACATAAAAGCAACTGTCCCTTCTCTATTTTTTTCATATTCTGTCCTGTTCCTTGCAGGAAAAAAATACTTTGTATTCTCTTGGATCTTTCTTCTGAAACCTAATTTTATCTAAAGTGTATTCTCTTAAAGATATTTTAAAATCAATTTTAAACATTACCTATAGACTTTTTACTCTAAAAAAAAAAAGAGAATATGGCTCAACTACAAATTTCCTTATCCTCCCTTCCCTTCTCCATTCTTCCTTTTTCTTTTTTAGTTGTTTATCTATGATAAATTTTTCCACTGCAGTTACCATGAGGTTCCGATATAGCAGTCTATATGTATACATGATTGTTTTAAGTTGCTGATCTCTTAATTTCAAATGCATTTCAAATATCCTGCATTTGTACTCTTCCTCCAATCTTGATTACTGGTTTTGATATCACATTTGTGTGTGCATGATTTCCTACCTTTATTGTATGTTTGCCTTTACCAGTGAGTTTTCCCACTTTGTAATTTTCTTGTTTCTAGTTGTGGCCTTTTCTTTTCTGCCTAAAGAAGTTCCTCTAGCATTTTTTGGAATGCTGGTTTGGTGGCGCTGAATTCTTTTAGCTTTTGTCTGTCTGTAAAGCTTATGATTTCTCCATCAGATCTGAATGAGAGCCTTGCTGTGTAGAGTATTCTTGGTTGTAGGTTTTTCCCTTTTATCACTTTAAATATATAATGTGACTCCCTTCTGGCCTGTAGAGCTTCTGCTGAAAAGGCAGCTGATAACTTTATGGGGATTCCCTTGTATGTTATTTGTTACTTTTCCCTTGTTGCTTTTAATATTTTTTCTTTGTCTCTAATTTTTGTCAATTTGATTACTATGTCTCAGCGTCTTCCTCCTTCGGTTAATTCTATTTGGGACTCTGAACTTCCTGGACTTGGGTGACTGTTTCCTTTCCCATTATAGGCGAGTTTTCAGCCATTATCTCTTCAAGTATTTTTTCACACCCTTTCTCTCCCTCTTCTCTTCTGGGACTCATATAATGTGAAGGTTGGTGCATCTGACTTTGTCCCAGAGGTCTCTTAAACTATCCTCATTTCTTTTCATTCTTTTTTCTTTATTCTGTTCTATGGCAGTGATTTCCAACACTCTGTCTTCCAGCTCCCTGATTCGTTCTTCTGCCTCATTTATTCTGTTAGATTCCTTCTAGTGTATGTTTCTCTTCAGTTATTGTATTCTTCAACTCTCTTTGGTTGTTCTCTATGTTATCTACCTCTTTGCCAAGAACTTCTTGTAACTGCTCGATTTGTGCCTCCATTCTTTTTCTTGTTTTTTTTAAACATCTTTATTGGAGTATAATTGCTTTACAATGGCATGTTAGTTTCTGCTTTATAACAAAGTGAATCAGTTTTACATATACATATGTTCCCATATTTCTTCCCTCTTGCGTCTCCCTCCCTCCCACCCTCCCTATCCCACCCCTCTAGGTGGTCACAAAGCACTGAGCTGATCTCCCTGTGCTATGTGGCTACTTCCCACTAGCTATCTATTTTACATTTGGTAGTGTATATATGTCCATGACACTCTCTCACTTTGTCACAGCTTACCCTTCCCCCTCCCCATATCCTCAAGTCCATTCTCTAGTAGGTCTGTGTCTTTATTCCCATCTTGCCCCTAAGATCTTCATGACTTTATTTTTTTCTTAGATTCGATATATATGCATTAGCATACAGTATTTGTTCTTCTCTTTTTGACTTACTTCACTCTGTATGACAGACTCTAGGTCTATCCACCTCACTACAAATAACTCAATTTCGTTTCTTTTTATGGCTGAGTAATATTCCATTGTATATATGTGACACATCTTCTTTATACATTCATCTGTTGATGGACACTTAGGTTGCTTCCATGTCCTGGCTATTGTAAATAGAGCTGCAATGAACATTTTGGTATATGACTCTTTTTGAATTATGGTTTTCTCAGGGTTATGCCCAGTAATGGGATTGCTGGGTCATACGGTAGTTCTATTTTTAGTTCTTTAAGGAACTTCCATACTGTTCTCCATAGTGGTTGTATCAATTTACATTCCCACCAACAGTGCAGGAGGGTTCCCTTTTCTCCACACCCTTTCCAGCATTTCTTGTTTGTAGATTTTTTGATGATGGCCATTCTGACCAGTGTGAAGTGATATCTCATTGTACTTTTGATTTACATTTCTCTAATGATTAATGATGTTGAGCATTCTTTCATGTGTTTGTTGGCAATCTGTATATCTTCTTTGGAGAAATGTCTATTTAGGTCTGCCCATTTTTGGATTGGGTTGTTTGGTTTTTTGATATTGAGCTGCATGAGCTGCTTGTAAATTTTGGAGATGAATCCTTTGTCAGTTGCTTCATTTGCAAATATTTTCTCCCATTCTGAGGATTGTCTTTTTGTCTTGTTTATGGTTTCCTTTGCTGTGCAAAAGCTTTTAAGTTTCATTAGGTCCCATTTGTTTATTTTTGTTTTTATTTCCATTTCTCTAGGAGGTGGGTCAAAAAGCATCTTGCTGTGATTTATGTCATAGAATGTTCTGCCTATGTTTTCCTCTAACAGTTTTATAGTGTCTGGCCTTACATTTAGGTCTTTAATCCATTTTGAGCTTATTTTTGTGTATGGTGTTAGGGAGTGTTCTAATTTCCTTCTTTTACATGTAGTTGTCCAGTTTTCCAGCACCACTTATTGAAGAGGCTGTCTTTTCTCCACTGAATATCCTTGCCTCCTTTATCAAAGGTAACGTGATCATATGTGCATGGGTTTATCTCTGGGCTTTCTATCCTGTTCCATTGATCTATATATCTGTTTTTGTGCCAGTACCATACTGTCTTAATTACTGTAGCTGTGTAGTATAGTCTGAAGTCAGGGAGCCTGATTCCTCCAGCTCCATTTTTTGCTCTCAAGATTGCTTTGGCTATTATGGGTCTTTTGTGTTTCCATACAAATTGTGAAATTTTTGGTTCTAGTTCTGTGAAAAATGCCAGTGGTAGTTTGATAGGGATTGCATTAAATCTGTAGATTGTTTTGGGTAATAGAGTCATTTTCACAATGTTGATTCTTCCAATCCAAGAACATCGTACATCTCTCCATCTACTTGTATCATCTTTAATTTCTTTCATCAGTGTCTTATAATTTTCTGCATACAGGACTTTTGTCTCCTTAGGTAGGTTTATTCCTAGATATTTTATCGTTTTTGTTGCAATGGTAAATGGGAGTGTTTTCTTAATTTCACTTTCAGATGTTTCATTATTAGTGTATAGAAATGCAAGAGATTTCTGTGCAGTAATTTTGTATCCTGCTACTTTACCAAATTTGTTAATTAGCTCTAGTAGTTTTCTGGTAGCATCTTTAAGATTCTCTGTGTATAGTATCGTGTCATCTGTAAGCAGTGACAGTTTTACTTCTTTTTTAGTTTGGATTCCTTTTATTTCTTTTTCTTCTCTGACTGCTGTGGCTAAAACCTCCAAAACTATGTTGAATAATAGTGTTGAGAGTAGACAACCTTGTCTTGTTCCTGATCCTAGAGGAAATGGTTTCAGTTTCTCACCATTGAGAACGACGTTGGCTGTGGGTTTGTCATATATGACCTTTATTATGTTGAGGTTAAGTTCCCTCTGTGCCTACTTTCTGGAGCGTTTTTTATCATAAATGGTGTTGAATTTTGTCGAAAGCTTTTTCTGCATCTATTGAGATGATTATATGGTTTTTTTCCTTCAGTTTGTTAATATGGTTTATCACATTGATTGATTTGCATATATTGAAGAATCCTTGCATTCCTGGGATAAACCCCATTTGATCATGGAGTATGATCCTTGTAATGTGCTGTTGGATTCTGTTTGCTAGTATTTTGCTGAGCATATTTGCATCTATGTTCATCAGTGATATGGGCCTGTAGTTTTCTTTCTTTGTGACATCTTTGTCTGATTTTGGTATCAGGGTGATGGTGGCCTCATAGAATGAGTTTTGGAGTGTCCCCCCCTCTGCTATATTTTGGAAGAGTTTGAGAAGGATAGGTGTTAGCTCTTCTCTGAATGTTTGATAGAATTTGCCTATGAAGCCACCTGGTCCTGGGCTTTTGTTTGTTGGAATATTTTTAATCACAGTTTCAATTTCAGTGCTTGAGATTGGTCTGTTTATATTTTCTATTTCTTCATGGTTCAGTCTTGGAAGGTTGCACTTTTCTAAGAATTTGTCCATTTCTTCCAGGTTGTCCGTTTTATTGGCATAGAGTTGCTTGTAGTAATCTCTCATGATCCTTTCTGCAGTGTCAGTTGTTACTTGTTTTTCATTTCTAATTCTATTCATTTGAGTCTTCTCCCTTTTTTTCTTGATGAGTCTGGCTAATGGTTATCAATGTTGTTTATCTTCTCAAAGAACAAGCTTCTAGATTTATTGATGTTTGCTATCATTTCCTTCATTTCTTTTTCATTTATTTCTGATCTGATCTTTATCATTTCTTTCCTTCTGCTAACTTTGGGGGTTTTTTTTGTTCTTCTTTCTCTAATTGCTTTAGGTGCAAGGTTAGATTGTTTATTTGAGATGTTTTCTGTTTCTTAAGGTAGGATTGTATTGCTATAAACTTCCCTCTTAGAACTGCTTTTGCTGCATCCCATAGGTTTTGGGTCTTCATGTATCCATTGTCATTTGTTTCTAGGTATGTTTTGATTTCCTTTTGATTTCTTCCGTGATCACTTGGTTAAGTATTGTTTAGCCTCCATGTGTTTGTATTTTTTACAGGTCTTTTCGTGTAATTGCTATCTAGTCTCATAGTGTTGTGGTCAGAAAAGATACTTGACATGATTTCAGTTTTCTTAAATTTACCAAGGCTTGATTTGTGACCCAAGGTATGATCTATCCTGGAGAATGTTCCATGAGCACTTGAGAAGAATGTGTATTCTGTTGTTTTTGGATGGAATGTCCTATAAATATCAATTAAGTCCATCTTGTTTAATGTATCATTTAAAGCTTGTGTTTCCTTATTTATTTTCATTTTGGATGATCTATCCATTGGTGAAAGTGGGGTGTTAAAGTCCCCTACTATGATTGTGTTACTGTCGATTTCCCCTTTTATGGCTGTTAGTATTTTCCTTATGTATTGAGGTGCTCCTATGTTGGGTGCATAAATATTTACAATTGTTATATCTTCTTCTTGGATCAATCCCTTGATCATTATGTAGTGGCTTTCTTTGTCTCTTGTAATAGTCTTTGTTTTAAAGTCTATTTTGTCTGATATGAGAATTGCTACTCCAGCTTTCTTGTGATTTCCATTTACATGGAATATCTTTTTCCATCCCCTCACTTTCAGTCTGTATGTGTCCCTAGGTCTGAAGTGGGGTCTCTTGTAGACAGCATATATATGGGTCTTGTTTTTGTATCCATTCAGCCTGTCTATGTCTTTTCGTTGGAGCATTTAATCCATTTACATTTAAGGTAGTTATCGATATCTGTGTTCCTATTATCATTTTCTTAATTGTTTTGGGTTTGTTGTTGTAGGTCTTTTCCTTCTCTGTGTTTCCTTCCTAGAGAAGTTCCTTTAGCATTTGTTGTAAAGCTGGTTTGAGGGTGCTGAACTCTCTCAGCTTTTGCTTGTCTGTAAACGTTTTAATTTCTCCATCAAATCTGAATGAGATCCTTGCTGGGTAGAGTAATCTTGGTTGTAGGTTTTTCTCCTTCATCAGTTTAAATATGTCCTGCCACTCCCTTCTGGCTTGCAGAGTTTCTGCTGAAAGATCAGCTGTTAACCTTATGGGGATTCCCTTGTGTGTTATTTGTTGTTTTTCCCTTGCTGCTTTTAATATGTTTTCTTTGTATTTAAGTTTTGATAGTTTGATTAATATGTCTTGGCGTGTTTCTCCTTGGATTTATCCTGTATGGGACTCTCTGTGCCTCCTGGACTTGATTAACTATTTCCTTTCCCATATTAGGAAAGTTTTCAACTATAATCTATTCAAATATTTTCTCAGTCCCTTTCTTTTTCTCTCCTTCTTCTGGGACCCCTAGAATTCGAATGTTGGTGCATTTCATCTTGTCCCAGTGGTCTCTGAGACTGTCCTCAGTTCTTTTCATTCTTTTTTCTTTATTCTGCTCTGCAGTAGTTATTTCCAGTATTTTATCTTCCAGGTCACTTATCCGTTCTTCTGCCTCAGTTATTCTGCTATTGATCCCTTCTAGAGAATTTTAAATTTTATTGTGTTGTTTATCCTTGTTTGTTTGCCCTTTAGTTCTTCTAGGTCCTTGTTAAACGTTTCTTGTATTTTCTCATTCTATTTCCAGATTTTGGATCCTCTTTACTATCATTATTCTGAATTCTTTTTCAGGTAGACTGCCTGTTTCCTCTTCATTTGTTTGGTCTGGTGGGTTTTTACCTTGCTCCTTCATCTGCTGTGTGTTTTCCTGTCTTATTTTGCTTAACTTACTGTGTTGGGGGTCTCCTTTCCGCAGGCTGCAGGTTTATAGTTCCCGTTTTTTTGTGTCTGTCCCCAGTAGCTAAGGTTGGTTCAGTGGGTTGTGTAGGCTTCCTGGTGGAGGGGACTAGTGCCTGTGTTCTGGTGGATGAGGCTGGATCTTGTGTTTCTGGTTGGCAGGACCACGTCTGGCTGTGTGTTTTGGCGTGTCTGTGGACTTATTATGATTTTAGGCAGCCTCTCTGATAATGGATGGGGCTGTGTTACTGTCTTGCTAGTTGTTTGGCATAGGGTGTCCAGCACTGTAGCTTGTTGGTCATTGAGTGAAGCTGGGTGCTGGTGTTGAGATGGAGATCTCTGGGAGATTTTCGGCATTTGATACTACGTGGAGCTGGGAGGTCTCTTGTGGACCCGTGTCCTGAAGTTGGCTCTGCCACCTCAGAGGCACAGCACTGACTCCTGGCTGGAGAACCCAGAGCCTTTCATCCACACGACTTAGAATAAAAGGGAGAAAAAATATGAAAGAAAGAAAGAGAGAGAGAGAGAGAGAGAGAGAGAGAGAGGATAAGATAAAATAAAATAAAGTTATTAAAATTAAAAAATAATTATTAAAAAAAATTTTTAAGTTAAAAAAAAAAAAAAAAAGACAGAACCCTAGGACAAATGGTAAAAGCAAAACTATACAGATAAAATTACACACAGAAGCATACACATACACTCACAAAAAGAGTAAAAGGGGAAAGAATAATATATCTTTACTCCCAAAGTCCACCTCCTCAATTTGGGATGATTCATTGTCTCTTCAGGTATTCCACAGATGCAGGGTATATCAAATTGATTGTGGAGCTTTAATCCTGTGCTCCTGAGGCTGCTGGGAGAAATTTCCCTTTCTCTTCTTTGTTCGCACAGCTCCCGGGGTTCAGCTTTGGATTTGGCCCCGCCTCTGCATGTAGGTCGCCTGAGGGCATCTGTTCCCACTCAGACAGGATGGGGTTATATGAGCCGCTGATTCGGGGGCTCTGGCTCACTCATGCCGAGGGGAGGGAGGGGCACGATGTGGGGTGAGTCTGCAGTGGCAGAGGCCGACGTGACGTTGCACCAGCCTGAGGCATGCTGTGCGTTCTCCCGGGCAAGTTGTCCCTGGAATCCAGCACCCTGGCAGTGGCGGGCTGCACAGGCTCCCAGGAGGGGAGGTGTGGAGAGTGACCTGTGCTCGCACACAGGTTTCTTGTTGGTGGCAGCAGCAGCCTTAGCATCTCATGCCCGTCTCTGAGGTCCGCTCTGTTAGCCGTGGCTCGTGCCCCTCTGGAGCTCCTTTAAGCGGTGCTCTTAATTCCCTCTCCTTGCACACCAGGAAACAAAGAGGGAAGAAAAAGTCTCTTGCCTCTTCGGCAGGTCCAGACTTTTCCCCGGACTCCCTCCCGGCCAGCTGTGGTGCACTAGCCTCCTGCAGGCCGTGTTCACGCTGCCAACCCCAGTCCTCTCCCTGTGCTCCGACCGAAGCCTGAGCCTCAGCTCCCAGCCCCGCCCGCCCCGGCGGGTGAGCAGACAAGCCTCTCGGGCTGGTGAGTGCCGGTCGGCACCGATCCTCTGTGTGGGAATCTCTCTGCTTTGCCCTCCGCACCCCTGTGGCTGTGCTCTCCTCCGCGGCTCCAAAGCTCCCCCCTCCACCACCCGCAATCTCTGCCCGTGAAGGAGCTTCCTAGTGTGTGGAAACCTTTCCTCCTTCACAGCTCCCTCCCACTGGTGCAGGTCCCGTCCCTATTCTTTTGTCCCTGTTTTTTCTTTTTTCTTTTGCCCTACCCAGGTACGTGGGGAGTTTCTTGCTTTTGGGGAAGTCTGAAGTCTTCTGCCAGCATTCAGTAGGTGTTCTGTAGGAGTTGTTCCACATGTACATGTATTTCTGATGTATCTGGGGAGGAAGGTGATCTCCGCGTCTTACTCTTCTGCCATCTTGAAGCTCTCCTGTGCATCCATTCTTTTCCCGAGTTCTTGGATCGTCTTTACCATCATTACTCAGAACTCTTTCTCGGGTAGATTGCCTATCTCCACTTCACTTAGCTGTTGTTCTTCTGGGGTTTTATCTTGTTCCTTTGTCTGGAACATACATATTCCTTTGCCATCTCATTTTGTTTAAATTTCTATTTGTATTTTTATGTATGTAGTAGCTTAGTTACATTTCTTGAGCTTGGAGAAGTGGCCTTCTGTAGGGATGTCCTGTGTGTCCCAGCAGTGCACCCCCATTTTGTCACCCAAGGGCCAGGGATCGGCTGGTCCCAGGATAGGTTTTGACCTGTATTTGTGGACTCAGTTCTGCAGGTTGCAGGATTATAGTTTCCTTCCTTCTGGTGTCTGGTGGGTGAGGCTGGTTTAGAGGCTTGTGCAGGCTTCCTGGTGGGAAGGACTGTACCTGCTCACTGGTAGGTTGAGCTGGGTCTTGGCCCTCTGGTGGGCAGGGCCATGTCAAGGG
Organism: Hyperoodon ampullatus; assembly: GCF_949752795.1. Taxonomy (NCBI): domain Eukaryota; kingdom Metazoa; phylum Chordata; class Mammalia; order Artiodactyla; family Ziphiidae; genus Hyperoodon; species Hyperoodon ampullatus. The sequence goes on along the minus strand of NC_136914.1, from coordinate 130,460,222 downwards.
TATGTCTAGAGGCAGCTCTGGGGTCAGGAAGTCTTTAGGTGGCCTGTTTGCTGATGGGTGGGGCTCTGCTCCCACCCTTTTGTTTTTTGGCCTGAGGCATCCCACCCAGCACTGGAACTTACAGGCTGTTGGGTGAGGCCAGGTCTCTGTGCCAAGGACCCAAGATATATGCCTCCAGCCGGTGGTCATGTAGGTCCCTGCTATGTCTGCCACCAGCTTTTATGTCCCCAGAGGGAGCCACGGCCACCCCCGACCTCCCCAGGAGACCCTCCAAGACCAGCAGGTAGGTCTGGCCCAGGCTCCTATGGAGTCACTGCTTTTGCCCTGGGTCCCAGTGTGCACAAGACCTTGTGTACGCCCTCCTGGAATGGAGTCTCTGTTTGTGCCAGTCCTGTGGAGCTCTTGCAATCAAGCCCCACTGGCCTTCAAAGCCAGATTCTCTGGGGCTCCTCCTCCCCATGCCAGACCCCTAGGCTGAAGGGCCCAGTGTGGGGCTCAGAGCTCTCACTCCCATGGAAGAACTTCTGTGATATAATTATTCTCCAGTGTGGGGGTCACCCAGCCAGGTGGTATAGGATTTAATTATATCATGAGTGCGCCCCTCCTACCATCTCCTGGTTTCTTCTTTATGTCTTTGGATGTAGAGTATCTTTTTTTGGTAGATTCCAGCCCTTTTTATCAATGGTTGCTCAGCAGTTAGTTGTGGTTTTGGTGTGCTCCTGAGAGGAGGTGAGCTCAGTGTCCTTTTACTCTGCCATCTTGTCCTGAGCCCTCCATTCTTTCAATATAGTTATGTCAGTATTTGTAATTCCACTCTTTAAAACCTTCAAGTAAATTTACTTGGTACCTATATGTAATGTACTTGCACATCTGTTTCTTATTCAATAAATTATGCAGAGTATCATGGAAGACACTATTGGATGTCTAGATAGCAGCTATTTTCCCCTTTCTTGCTTGGTTTACAGGATAATATTTTCTACTGATCTCCCTTCTACCCTTTCATTCTGTTTAGGATTATCCCATGTAAGGATGCTGCTAGAGCTATGGCTGACCTTGTGGGGTAAACCACTAATGCACTAAGGATGGCCAAGAAGAAAGGTAGACCCTGGTCCTTGATAACTTGAATGAGTCTCAAAAAAAAAAAAAAAAAAAAAAAAAAGCTCTGGGGATGCTTAATTCCAAACATTTTGTTAAAGAAAATAATAAATGACCGTATGGGTTATGTCAGGTTCATTTGACTAGTCTCTTACTTTCAGCTGAAAATACTCCTAATGCATGATCACTTGATGCCCTCATTCTCTTCTGCCCTCCTTGCCTTCCACTTTCCAATTTTATTTATCTGCTCTCTTATTTTACCCTCTCAGAGTGGAATAACAAAGATATAAATATGAGAAATATTTGATTGAGAGGTGATATCCATAAAGGTTAGAGAATATCCAAAATTTAACAGAGATTTAAAACATGTAAATTAAGAAAGAGAAAACCAATAGGGAATTAAGCCAGAGAAAAGATTAGGAGATAGTATAAGAAAAGCTAAATAAATACAGTACCCCATTTGGATCAACAGTAAAATAGCATTTATGTAGTCATTTAAAAAATAAGAATTCATATGAATTCATTTAAAAATGTGAAAGGGAAGGGAAATAAGGATGAAAGCTAAGGAATTAGGACAATGCAGAACAAAGAAACAATGAAACAGATTAAGGAGTCAAAAATAGACCCAATAATGAATGAGGTTTTAATGTGTGATAGAGATGATTTTCCAAGTCTGTGGGGAAAAGTTAAATCGTTTAGTAAATTTGCTGGGAAAATTGATTAATAGTTAAAAAATCAAAGTGGATTATTCAGTACACACATGCATGTATACAAATAATTGCAGTAAAATTCAACCTAAATATTTAGAGCAAAGTATGAAAACTGTAGAAAATATAGGAGAAAATCTTTCTGAAGGTGGGACAGAGAAGGACTCTATTGGCAAGAATCAAGATAGCATAAACCATTAAGGAAACATTTAATACATTTGACTACTTTATAATTAAAATTAAAATCTTCTGGACATCTGAATCAGCATAAACGAGTTAAAAGCAAATCCATCCACAGGGAAAAGATATTTGTTACACATATAGATAAGCATAGAAATATACAGAAAAGATTTGACAAATCAAATTAAAAACAGCAGAGATAACTCTGCAAAATATCCAAAGAGGAAAAAACAAAAACAAGACAAAACAAAAAATTTTAAATGTATTTGAGAAGAATGGCTACCTTATAGTAGTCAGAAAGAATAATTCTCCATTACTTTCTTTCCTTGAAGCACTGGACCTTTCCCCCATGTGCCCTGCCATCCTCTGTTATAGGCAAATCTCCAAAGTACATTACTCCCCTCCCTGTGATTTCATCCTCCCCTAGATTGGCTTCGCAGTAATTCTCCATCTTAAGGCCTCAGTCCTACCCATGTAACTCACCTCTTTTGTTTATTATACCATTAGGTCGCCTGGATTCACATAGCTCAGGTATGTCTGTCAGGTCTAATTTTGAGAGCTAGGTGCCTTTCTAGAATTGATTCCTTAGCCTCCAGTGAGCAAAATGTGTCCTGCTACCCGGTTCTTTTTCTCCCTACTCAAACAGCAACATCGTTGAGAACTGCATCTTCAACCTCAACCGCCCAGGTGTATTCTTATCTGATTCATCGCTTTGGCATATCTTTAAGATTACTGGACACATTCTGCAAAACAGGAGCTCTTTAATATGTATTCACTTGTTGCTTCTTCTATATAGGGAAATATATTCTATAACATACACTTGTGTTTGCTGATATGGGACTACAAAATTCCACAATAAGACAAGTTTTATAATGTTTAAGAATATAATAAGTATGAGCTTTTGTTAACTTTGCTATGTAAAGACAGGGTTTTTTCCCAATAATAACACCTTCCCTGTAACTCTCCCATTATTCTAACCGAGAAAATATAGGGGAAACATTAAGACCAAAAAAATAATTAAAATTTTTTTTTTCAAAAATTCTGTCTTCCCATTTAGAAGACGTAATCATATATTCCAAAAAATAGTTGTAAAATAGATATTGAGCCTCATTCTTAGGTAGCATAATGCCAATAACTGTAAAACTGAGACAGATGGCTCTTCATTACTCTATGTAAAGACAGTCTCTTGGATATAAAGTCGACAGCAGATGCTTTAGGAGATTTTTTTTATGAGACACAAAACGGGAGATGTTCATAAAAGGCTCATTATCTTATTAAAGGGCAATTAAGCCATACCAAGCATTTATTAAATAAAATATCTTAAAGAGTTAATTATATATCTTTTAAAAAGTGAGTTTTTGAACGTTTTAAGTCACCTTCACATGGCTTATTTATTAGATTAAAATAGTCTATTCACTTTTAAGGTTAAGAACAAAAACCCACACTGAATTTCATTTTGCATTCCTTGAGATTCTAATGATTAGTGTGCTCTGTTGTGATGCCAGTATGCTACAATATTTAAAGTTGTGCTCAAAAGGCTATATAGATTATGTGCAAATTATAGACAACACTGTCTAAAACTTAGTATTGCCCAAGCTTGTTAAATCTTGTAGCTAAAGTTGACTGCTGAGTGGATTTTTTAAGGCTTATGTCACATCTATTGGTCATTAATTTTTCCTATTTGAAAAGTGAGCCATTTAAGTGCAAGCTACAAAACACCTATATTTCTGCCAACATACAGCATGATAATTCCATGAAAGCAAGTGATAGCTAACATCTGGGCTAAACTCAACCACACTGCTTAACCTTCAGAGTAAGTTGAAAGAAAGAGGCCAGTTCCACTCTTAAATAATAGGCTGTAAATTAATCACACATTTACAAATCAGGCCAGTTGTAAAATTTTAGAGAATTTTACAAATTCTCTAAAAGAATCAAACATCATATGTAATCTTTTCTGGCAAGTGTAAATGTATAGAGCATTTCTGCAATTAGCTGCATACTGCAGTGTTGTACCTTTAAAGACTCTTTTTCACTGCACCTTTTTGTCAAAGAAAGTTATTAGTTTCCATTCTCCCTCTTGGTTTTGTTAGCATGTTCCATATTTTTTTAGTTGTTTAAAAATTTGTCCAGGATATCCCAGTCTTCTAATAAACTATTTCTTAAAACACGGGTTCTAACACCTGCGTCAACGAGAATCATCTCATAACTTAATAATTTCTATGTATCTTGAGTTATCGTTAGGGGCACCTTAATATCTGGCAATGATTGCTCCAACATTCATTATGAATCAGCAGTCAACATACAGGTGTTGGTAAGGCTTTAATTTGCTCAAGTTGTTTTTATATTTAAAGGGTCTTATTTTCCATTGCTCTGTAAATTCTCAATTATTCATGGGTACTTTCACATTTGAAGTGCCATGCTTCCACATTACAGGGATAAAAGTCCAAGGGACGTGAGTTTTTTTATACCCAATAAGATTTTTAACTTGCTCAAAATCAGCCAGGCATAGAAAGCTCGTTAACAGATACTGGAAGGAAAATGAGCTGAAGAAATGACTTTCAGAGAGAGAGAAAAAAAAAAAGATAACTGCCACTATGCGTTTTCTAGAGATTATAGAAAATCGAGTTTAGATAGCTCTGATTTCTTCTAAAGTTTGGGAATTCAGCACTTTCAATTTAGCTAGGATTCAGATCAACACACAATATTGACAGGGCTAATATACACATGTGTCAGGCCACAGATTTTAAAGACTACTTTGATTCACCCTGAAAAACTCTGGAAGAAGCAACCTATAAAGCTTGACAATGATCCCAGAATAGCTACAATAGCTAACAGCATTGCTGTCCCTACATGGGAACACACCCTTAGAGCACTGTAAATGTAATAATAAGTTTCTAGTAATAAAAGCATGTAAAAATACATAAAAGGCTGCTTCACAAATTATAGTAAACTCTTTTTTACCTGTATGTGTCTGGTATTTTGAAATAATCCCTGCACTAAAAATAATGACCATTATCCTCTGAAATTGTTCCATTCCAGTGCTAAAGCTTATGGAGTTTATGAAATTTTTTCCTTCCTAGTTTATTAGGTGAGATATATGCACCTGAAAATGTAATATTGGTTATAAGAACAAAATTCATACTCACAGGATTAACAAATCATACCTAAATTGACAGCACCCTCAAGTATTTTAAGAAATTTGCATTCTTGCATAAAGTCTGATATTTGATTGAAGAAAGTCTAAACATAAGTAGAAGAATAGGCTATAAAAGAGTAATCTTCTAGTTGGGACAACAAAAAGTATAAACCCAGGAAAATAATTCAGTGAATGTGTAAGGTATGCGTGCTACGTGTCAGCCTTTGTATGCTACTGGTCTTTTAGTTTGTGTTAAGGAAATGTTTATGCTGTATAATTTAAAGATTTATTGAAATCAAAGCCCATATATATTTAGTGGAATGGCTGCAGTACAATTTACAGCACTTGAATCTCAGAATACTAGGGTAGCAATGCAGTGATCTAGTAAAGTAATATTCTAGCATTCCAGATGTCTAGTGGTATCTCTATGTGTATTTATATCTGTTACTAATGATCTTGTGTGTGTATGTGTGATTTTTCTAGTACTCGAGAGCTGAGTTCTGTTGATGAAAAAAATTAATCAGTCGATCTAAGAAAGAAATAGAAAATTGTATTTGAGCCAAGTTGAGGATTATAACCTGAGAAGAGCCTCTCAGAAAGCTCTGAGAACTGTCCTGCTCCTGGGAGGTCAAAGCACAGTTATAGAGGTTTTTGAGACAAAGGGCCATACATTAAAATGATGTAGATAGTTTGCACAATCCAGGTCTGCAAGTACGAAACGAATAGTGGGTTATGGGTCACCGTGGCCCCTTACAAAATTAAGAAGGAAGGTTATCTCCTAAGGAGTTGTCCTGTTGGTGCTAGGAGAATGTTGTTCTTTATAGTTGAGCAAGTATTTCTGATGGGGAGGTCTGGTCGATGCATAATACAGATACCTAATGCACAAGTAGAGGGGAGAGAGGAGGCCAAAGGGCAGAGAAAAATTTTTATGTTTAAATCTTCCTTGACTTGCCATAGAATACAAATTTTTATTTTATGTGTTCAAAATATAGCTCTAATTTACTAACTATGTAACCTGGGTTAATTTCCTTATGCTTCCATTTCATCAGTAAAACAGATAATAATGGTACCACACTTCTATGATTGTTAGGCAAATAAATGAATATATGTAAAACCCTTTTGCTAGTTTTACACTCTCAAGAAATGTTGGTTGCTATTTTTATTATTACTTTGTTGAAGCTTTTTGCCTATAATATCCCCTGACCATCTATGCTGAGGAATCTGGTAGAGCAGTGTGGCCAGATGAAATGAGGAGTTGTGATCCTGGATCTCTGTTCTCTTAGGGATGTCAGAAAAAATTACTAAGGATTATTTTATTAGCAGAAGGTTTTGAAGATAGGGAGCTATCTTTAGTTATCTTTATGTCCCTAATACTTAGTGTGGTACTCGATAATTAATTTTTGCTTCATCAGTGTCTGATAAATGACAAGCTGTGAGCATTTATATAATGGACAAAATAGTCTGGGTAGTATATCAGGGAAGACTCATGGTATTAATCTCAGAAGCTCTGCGTCCAAGTCCAAGACAGGGTAATCCAAAAGGACAGCCAGATCCCACAAAGAGAAAGTGAACAGCCAAGGAGACCACAGTAACAGGCTCATTGCCACAGCAGGCAGTAAGGATCTCTCTCTCTTATAAACTGTCCTTCCAGTCCTGTGATGGCAAACAGGCAAGATGTTGTAGAACTGGCAGCAACAGCACCTGGAATCATGTCAATCTTGAAATAGAATTGGCAGAAAACAGGGTTTAGACAAGCAGGAAGACAGAGCAAAGGCCAAAAAGTCACTCTGTGAAAGGTAGACCTATCCAAGCTACATTTCTCAGACCTGAAAGGAAAGAGGCAATACAGTTTTGTATTCCCCAAAGTGATTTCTGGCTAGAAACATCTTGTTTGGGGAGTGCTATTTTGTTGGGAGTGCTTGGCTTTACACCTTGTAGAGAGTAGGGCTGTTTTATGTGAATGCATTGGGTGGGCCAATTCTCTGGGAGAAGCAAACTGAATAATTACTGAGCATTTAATAAATTGCAGGCACTAACTTGAGAGATTTCTCATTGCATCATTTAATTCAATGGTAATAATTCTGTGAGTTAATGTCCTTTAAAAAATTTTACTGATAGCATTATCACTACTTAATTTAACGTTTAACAAATAAAGAAGCACAGATACATAATTTGCCAGACATCAAATTGTCACTGATAATTAAGACTCTCCATAAATATTTTGGAATGAATGAGCTGTAAAACTGATATTTTCTTCTTTCTTGTGGTTTACCTACAGAAAAAGCCATTTTGAGTTAGTTCGATAAAGATTTTTTGATCCGATATGATTAAACTGAATTCAGTTTAGCACCTGTTTCATGTGTATTTCATGAAATTTTAGAAACTTTGAAGAACTTATTGGTGACATGCAGGACAAAGAAATGATTCTTTGGAAAGAAATCTATGATACACAAAAAGGGTAAGTTGAAAAAGGTTGAATAGAGGCATTGTGTGAAGAAAGGTAAGTACAAATCAGAGTCTGTAAATGTCCATTTCACAGGTACCATTACAAACGAGGAACAAAGAATGTAGTTAAAGATTTCTTATTCTTTCAGAGTTATAGAACGATTTGTTTAAACAGCCACTAAACATAGTAAAAGATATTACTGGCTCTTACACAGCACAAATGAAAATTTGCATCTTCTATAACTCATTGAATATTGAGGAGGAGGAGGGGGAAAGGATCCTTTGAGAGAGAAAGAGAGAGATTCTCCCAAAACACTGTCATCTCTGTATCAATAAGGTTTAAACCATTGTCATCTCTGTATCAATAATCCCCAAAGTTCTCCTAGATTTATTTTTATATTTATTCTCTCTCTCTCTCTCTCTCTCTCTCTCTCTCTCTCTCTATATATATATATATATATATATATATATATATATATATATATATATATATATAGAAACAACACCTTTAAAATCATGGTTTCATCATTCCTGATTTGTATATGCTAAATTTATCTCTTGGTTGAATATCTTTATCAAATAATTTTTCTTTATCAAGAAAGGTTTATACATGTCTACATTTGTTAAATGTATATACTTAGGAAATACTTTATATTCATGTTTTTTAAATTTTAATTATTTTTAATTGGGATATAATTGACATATAACAATATATTAGTTTCAGGTATACAACATAATGATTCAATATTTACATATATTGCAGAGTGATCACCACAATAAGTATAGTTAATATTCATCATGTTACAAAGTTACAAAGTTTTTCTTGTGATGAAAACTTTTAAGATTTACTCTTAGCAACTTTCAAATCTACAATACAGTATAACCGTACTCACCATACTGTACATTACATCCCCATGGCTTATTTATTTTATAACTGGAAGTTTTTGATCTTCTTCATCCATTTCACCCATCACACCCCACATCTAGCAATCACCAATCTGTTATCTGTATCCATCAGCTTGGTTTGGTTGTGTCTTTTGTGGGGTTTTCTTTAGATTCTGTATGTAAATGAGATCATGTGGTATTTGTCTTTCTCTGACTTATTTCACTTAGCATTAATGCCCTAGGATCCATCCAGATTATTGCAAATGGCAATATTTTCTTCCTTTTTTCAAGGCTGAATAATATTCCAGTGTGTGTGTGTTTATATCCCTATCTATCTCTATATCTCTATATGCTTTCTTTATCCATTCATCCATCAATGGAAACGTGGGATGCGTCCCTATCTTGGCTATGGTAATTATACTTCAGTGAATTGGGAGTGCAGGTATCTTTTTGATACTGTTTTGGTCTTCTTAGGATAAATACCCAGAAGTGAAATTGCTGAATTATACGGTAGTTCTATTTTTAATTTTTTGAGGAACGTCCATGTTGTTTTCCATAGTGGCTGCACCAATTTACATTCCCACCAACAGTGCACATTCCTTTTTCTCACATCCTTGCCAACATTTGTTATTTCATATTTCATTTATTTCATTTGTCTTTTCAATAATATCCATTCTAACTGTTGTGAGGTGATATCTCACTGTGGTTTTGATTTTTATTTCCCTGATGATTAGTGATGTTGAGCATCTTTCCATGTACCTGTTGGCCATCTGCATGTCTTCTCTGGAAAAATGTCTGTTTAGATCCTCTGCCTATTTTTTAATGGATTGCCTGTTTCTTTGTTATTGATTATATATGCAAAAAATAAGTAAAGAATTCATATATCAGATACATCATTTGCAAATATTTTTTCTCATTCAGTAGGCTGTTTTTTCATTATGTTAATGGTTTCCTTTTCTGTGCAGAAGCATTTTAATTTGATGTAGTCCCACTTGTTTATTTTTGCTTTTGTTGCTTTTGGTGTCAAATTCAAAAAAATATCAAGACCAATGTAAAAAGCTTAATGCCTATGTCTTCCTCTAGGAGTTTATGGTTTCATGTCTTATGTTCAAGCCTTTCATCCATTTTGAGTTAATTTTTGTTAATGGTATAAGATGGTGATCCAGGTTCATTTTTTGCACGTGACTGTCCAGTTTTCCCACAGTATTTATTGAAGAGACTACCCTGTTCCCGTTGTATATTCTTAGCTCCCTGCAAGCGTAAGCCTCACTGGCAGCCAGAGCTAAGTAATTTAGAGGTGTTTCCTGCGTGCAGCCACAAAAATTGAGGTGTCAGAAGAGTGTTCGAGCTCCTTTCTGTGAGATACTGGTGAGCCATAGTGATTCAGGGAAAGAGAGCAAAGACAGCACCCACTAGCTTTCATCCCTGGATAGCACCTCAGTAGGCATCTAATTGTGTGCCAAAGGAGATGCCTGCCCTTCAGGCTTCCAGGACAAGTCAATAATAGTCCTCTTTCACAGAAAGACTTTGGATGTGTTTCAGTCTGCCGTCTGTACTGTGCCATGGAGGTGGCAGCCAGCCAAGAACTGTCTTTCCATTTGTACAGTGCCATGGGACTCAGGAATTCAAGCCCCACTGGCCACCACAGCCAGACATTCACAGGGCATCCCCTGGGCAGCAGCTACAAACTGGGGCACCAGACACATGTACAGGTTCCCTTCTGGGAGATGTTGGCACTCTGGGGCATGGCAGAGGGAGAGCACAAAGATATCGCCCATCCTCTGAGGCCTCTGGAGACGATTAAAGTTGGCCCTTACATATGTGTTGAAGTACAACCCTGCCCCTCAGACTGTACCTAGGAATATTAGCTCCTAGGCCTCTTTCATAGAAAGACTGGGCATTTCTGTCTGCTGCCTCTTGCTGTGCCCTGGAGTTGGTAACCAGTTAAGAATTCTTTCTCAGTTTCTTACAGGCCTGTGGGCGTCTGAGAGCATAAGCCCCTCTGGCCACCAGAGCCAGGCGACATAGGGGTGTCCTCTGGGCAGCAGCCACAAAAATCAGGGTACCAACAAGGATACAAGCTCTTTCTGGAAGATAGCAGTGAGCTGGAGTGAGGCACAGGGAGAGTGTAAGAATGGTGCCTGTGAGACTTTATCCCCAGAGAGTATTTCAGTTGGCTCCTAAATGTGTGTCAATTAGATGCCTGCGCCTCACATCAATGCTAGAAGCAAATAACCTCTTTCACAGAAAGTCTGGGTGCTTTTCGGTTGGCTGCCTCGGTGCTGGGCTTTAGGGCAGGTGAGTCTGAGTGTGAGAGCCCTTTAAGAACCCTTTCTGCGTTCACTCTAGCCCTCTGGTTCTCATGGATGCAAGCCATGTTAGCTTTCAAAACTAGATGCTTTGGTGTCTTGTTTCTCAGGTGGAAGTCTTCAAAGTTGGGGTGCTCAGTGTGTAGTTCACACCTTTTGCTTCTCAGGCAGAAGGTGGGGTTTGGAATCCCCTCCTGACTGTGAGTCACCATGGTGGGGTGGTGGGGATTATGCTGAGTTTGACTCAGCCTCTCCTACCCACTTTGATGTGTTTTCCTTCTCACTTACCTGCTACACAGGAGCTGCTCTGCTAGGTTTTTTTCTTCTTCCTCAGAGGATATTGCTCCATATGTAGCATAGGTTCAGTGTGTCTGTGGACGGAGGTGAGTTCAGGGTCTTTATACATCGTCATCTCGAACCAGAACTTCCAGTCATAGTTTAAATTAATAAAAATATGAGTGTTATAAAATTTTTAGGAACACTCTCTATATAGCTCAATGGTTGGCTTACATCAAATTTACTGAGGAGAATCCTGGAGCCAGTTATTTTATGCTTCATCTTTACAAGTAATTTAATTTTTCTGCCTGAATACCATAGGTTTCTTTCTTGAGCCTTCAAGTTCAATAATGTTATCAACACGTGTGTCAGTGTTCGTCATTTTAAATCAACTTTTCCTGGAACAAATTTTGCATTTTTGGTTTAGAAAGTCAATTCTTCTGTTATTTCAGGAAATATCTTATTCCTTTTGATTTTTAAAATATTCTCTTCTTTTAGAAATCCACTCATTTGTTTTCCTGTGTTTTTTCCATGTCTATCATCTCATTAAGCACAGTTATTAAAATGTTTTTAAGTAATTTATTTGTTTTTCATAGTCACCTTGTGTTTGTCCTTATTCCTCTCTCTCTTTTCAGTAGTATTTATTCTGTTTCTTTCTGGTTCAAATGTAGTTTTCATTTCTGTAGTGGTTTTATTTTATTTCTCTGTTTTCTGTGTTTTGCTGATTCATATTTTATCTGCTAGTATGTCTCCTCTCTTTTTTAATCACTACTGCAAGCTCCTTTTTATATTAGAATTTTTCCTTTACTTTATTTAAGGGTATGTAGATGTATTTGTGTGAAATGTTTTCTGTTACCTGGACAGAATTATTTTTTCTGAGGTGTGTTAAACCTAACAATTCATCTGAATTTTCATTATCACTCCTCCCTTTTCTACTGTATCTGTGCATATGTTCTTCTTTGTCTCCACTTCATCTTTGAACGAGATAATTCTATATGGTACAGCTGTTTGTTCAGCAGTGGTTAAGGCAAGTAGATGGATATTGATCTGTGATCACAACTTCAGGAAGAAAATGCTGAGAATTCAGCTTTTGGCATTCCACCCTCAGGACAAGCAGTCACCCAGACAGAAGATGTTACTTCTCAGTGAAGCTTGTAGTGCTTGGGTATTTTGTATGATGGTTAGTGTTGATTTCTGTTTAGTCAATTCCATCCGCTGCTGTAAAATTGGATGCTACTCATATTCTAGCCTCTATTACGATTCATCACCATGATGCTTTTCTTGGGCTAGAAATAGAGATGGTGCATCAACAATATCCTTCCTTCTTTTATCCATAATGTTTTACTGGGTTTCAGAAGAAATGTAGTATAAACAGGCTACTGCTTTACCAACAATTTTCTTTCTTTCTCAGTTTGGCCACTGAATATATCTTTTCTGAATTTCACTTTATAAATTTAATCTAACTCACTTGGTTGTATATATAAATCACAGTTTAATTACTATTTCCATGAAACCAGAAGTAAACTCCTTGCTTTGCATTGATTCTTTCACATAAAGCATCAATTACCTGATGACCATTGGGGAAAGGTCTGTGTCACTTTCACTGCAATGGATTGTTCACAGTAGGTTTAAATGAAGTTGCGACTTACATGCCGTAATGCAAAATTATGAAAAGTGTTTAAAATAGAACTCCAAATTGTTTAAAGCAAGAAAAATTATTTCTGGGTATACTAATAGCAATATTCACACTCTTTTACTGAGTTACTATACGATTAAATGAACTAGCAACTATCTTCTATCACATTAGTCTTCCATAAGAAAAGGAGAGCATGCTAAAATTAAAATATACAACTTCTAAATATCATTTGCCCAAACAATGTGAAATTTATTTTATTCCTTTCTCAAAGGTTTCCTTGTATCTTTTAAAGGCAAAAGGTACAAAAATGTTTCCTCAGTGTCTTATTTCCATTAGTCAATGCTTAATTTTTCAGCTTTGCTGAAGTAGGGTTTTGCTTTCTTGGCATATCAGACCATTTTCTTTGATTTTTGCATGAGCACATTCAGTATATCACGATACTAATTTTTTTCTTCCTATCTATCTTAAGAAATTTCTTCCTGGCAATATAACTTTGAAATCATCCTTAATATAACAGCATCTTACATGTTTTCAGTTGTTTCCTATTTTCATTCAGATGTACGATTTAAACTTTTGGAAATACACAAATGCTCTGATATAAAAAATGAGCGTCTATTTATATGTTAAGACTGCTCTGTATCAAAAGTGGCTGGACAAAATAAGAATGTTGCATTAACAAGTGTTATAAGAAACTATAAATATTAGAAACTGCTGAAGGTAAGGAGCAATGAAATAGAAACATTATTTGAAAATGATGCCTAAGCACTTAGAAAACACTCACTGTTTTCTGCGGTATAAACCTTGGTTCTCAGACCTACAAATAAAAAAAATTACATACAGCCATAGGTCACTGGTTATTGCTAGGAGGCTAACTCATTTATAATATGTTAACGCTGCTGTCTTCAGCTGCCCCCTTCAAATTAGTTTCACATGAGCTCTTCTAGTTTAATTCTTCTAACATTTCTCTGCTTCATGGAAAATAGATGACTTCTCTGACTTGCTAGTTTGAGGGGCTGGGTATGCTTGTGCCACTTTCTTTGAGCTGCCAGCATGTGTCCAATGCTATCCTTCGCTTCTTTTTGCCATAAACTATGCAGGGGAAGCTCTATAGCGGATGGTCTGCATCCTGACACCATTGCCTTAACTGGAAGGGTAAACCTGTGTAATTTTTCAAAATACAGTAATCCACTTGACTGCAGATATATGCCCCATTTTCCAATACTAACTTTATTAATTTAAAAAAGTCATATTTGATCTCTCATCTGCCTCACTCTGTTGGTCTTATTTCCCAATTGATTAGAAATTGGATGATGAAATTAGTGCTATAAAACTCTAAAACCTATGTATTAACCAAAATGCTAATTAATTGTCTTACAGAGAGAAATAAAACAGCCAGGCAAAAGAGAATACTTGTTAGCTGGTATCATCTTTTCCTATAAGAAAAATTATGTGGGAAATCCTATGATTATTACATGATTTTATGTTAAATAAATAAACAATCAGGGTAAGGCTTACTGGGTAATCTGGATGGCTACCATCATCAACACGCAAGTTTGATGCATCTATTTTCTTAAAAAGATATGCCTGTCAAGAGGTCTAGATGCTTAACTCTACTGGTCATTATAGGTTCTTTACTAGAACTGCTGAAGATACTAAAATTTTCTTCTTTGCCACCCTTTTTCTAGCTTCTAGGTAAATATTCAAATCATTCCCTTCAGGTAAAGGAATCTTTCTTCAGACAGGGTATAATATATTTGAACATGCTACATAAGCGGACCTTCTGTGAGAGTTATATCTTTTCAACTACATACTAGACAACATGAATAGGATTTATAAATATTTTTAAAATTAATTTTTAGTGGAGAATAGTTGCTTTACAATGTTGTGTTACTTTGGGCTTATATATTTTTAAATCTCCTGTGGCAAAGATGGCTAGTTGTCTGCCAAAAAGTTTTGCTCCCTAATCAATCATTGTGTACAATTCCTACTGATAGCAACTGCCTGAGTAGACAATATTATTTTCCAATCTTCCTTAAACATCTTATGTCCATGTGACTGGGTTCTGACCAGTGGAACGTGGGCCAAAGTTCTTATAGCAATTCTAGCCCTAGCCCATAAAAACCTCTTATAAGATCCTATAATCCTGATTTTTGCTCAGAATCAAGCCTTCCAAGGTGACATCTGGAGCTTCTGCTGAAGATGGTAGATCCCCCATCATTTGGGTTCCCAAATGAACATATAAAGAAATGCTTCTAGAGAGTGATTTCACCAAGATTGTGACCTAGTCATTCCTGACTTTGCTCCCCAGCACAAGAAGAACAACTAACAACTATTCATAGGCAAGACATTAATGAAAAAAATCCTAGAACATGGGACTGAGGAGGAAGCACCCCCTGCACCAGAGACCAAGACAGATTGCATTAGAAGGTAAGAAAAGTAGCTGTATGCTGACCACGTTGCCCCTCCCTCAGGCCAGCATAGCATCACACGGAATGGTTGTCCCTGAGCCTGTGGTTCCTCCAGAGGAGAAGGAGCACCCAGGGTAAACATCCATCTCCCCCAGCATTGTCGGTCACTTCTTGGGAGCCCTCATTCTCGTACTGCCCCATGGGGGAATCTGACAGGCTTTACTGCTGGGAATCTAATTATAACAGAGGAGGAGGAAAGGGCTTCCAACAATCAGCACTCAGATCTTGGCAGACCAAGTTCCTACCTGCAGCGCCCAAGTAGTAATCCTGACTAGCAGCTTTGTTCATCTGCAGAGCCAAGATGGTGGTGCAGTCTGACCAGGGAACTTGGCAGGGTGCAGGTCAGCCTGATTCGGGTCCTCAAACCAAGAGCCTCTTGGCTCTGGAGCCTATTCGGCCCCTGCCCAGGCAGGGGAGCTAATTCATAGCCCCATCTATTGCTGAGTATAGCTCCCAGCCTCATCTGACTGTAAAGCCATGTAGCCCAATAATGCTCAACTGAAGAGTCCAGCAGGCAGAGTTAATTGTCCACAGAGCAAAGCTAGTGGCCCCACTTGGCCAGGGAACTTCGGGTGCAGGCCAACTTCAGTCAAGAGCAAAAAGAGCCTTACTGATTTGGATCCAGTTCTCCCATGCTGCCCTGGCAAGAAAACTAATTCATAGCCATGTTCATTACTAAACCCAGCTTCAGGCCTCCCAACCAGGTGATCTAACCAGAGCCCACCCAGCAGATCTGTTTAAAGTATAAGATGAACAGAGAGCACAGCCTGTGGCTTGCCCCATCTGCAGAGCAAAACTGGTGGTTTCTCTGGCCAGGGAATTCAGTGCATAGTTTTGCCTGATTTGGGTCCCCAAACAAGAAGCTGTGCAGGTCCTGGGGACAGTTCTGCTGCCCTGCCAGGGCAGGTAAGCTAATTCATAGCCCCCAACTACTACTAAATAAATATAGAACCCAGTCCCAACTGTCTAAATCTCACCAAGCAAATGCAGAAACCATACTTCAGCCTTGCTTGGGCAGGGAAGAAAGCCAGCAATCCTATCTAAATCTCCTCAGTTAGCAGATATCCCACTTTGACCTCAGAGCTCAGACAGTTGCCTCACCCAAAAATAGTCCCTGATATCAAGCCAAACCTGCCCAAGGGAATTACCTGTGGACACATCAGAAACTCAAACTGAGCTGACTGGTTAAAAAACAAAACAAAACAAAACGGTCTCTGCCACAGTGAACCTGTAAGTCTGGAAGAGGACAACACACACTTACTTACTCAAATTCACAGATACCAATGAAAGAAATCAAGGACCATGAAAAATGAGGTAAACATGACACCACCAAAGGAAACTAATAAGGCTCCAATAACTGACCCTAAAGAAAGAGGTATATGATGTGTCAGACAAATAAATAGTTCAGACTAATCCTTAAATTTTACTGAAATACCAGAAAATCCAGACAACCAAATTAGGAAAACAATGCATGAACAAAATGAGAAGTTCAATGAAGAAAGAGAGACCGTTGGGGAAAAAACCCCAGAAATCCCAGAGTTTAAAAATAAAATGACTGAAGAACTCAATAGAGAGCTTCAAGAGCAGACTCAATCATGCAGAAGAATCAGTGACCTAGAACACAGGATGTTTGAAATTACCCAGTAAGAGGAGCCAAAAGGAAAAAGTGAACAAAGCCTATGGAACTTATTGGACACAGCCAAAAGAAACAATATCTGCATTATGGAAATTCCAGAAGGAAAATAGAAAGTGTATTTAAAGCAATAATGGCTGATAACTTCCCAAACCTGGGGAGAGAAATGGAATCCAGACACATGAGACTCAAAAGTTCCCAAATAGGGCTACACATTACAATTAAATTGTCAAAAGTCAAAAACAAAGAAAGAATTTTTTTTTTTTTTTTTTTTTTTTGCGGTATGTGGGCCTCTCACCGCTGCGGCCTCTCCCGTTGCGGAGCACAGGCTCCGGACACGCAGGCTCAATGGCCATGGCTCACGGGCCAAGCCGCTCCGCGGCACGTGGGATCCCCCCAGACCGGGGCACGAACCCGTGTCCCCCGCATCGGCAGGCGGACCCTCAACCACTGCGCCACCAGGGAAGCCCAAAGAAAGAATTTTGAAAGCAGCAAAGGAAAAGAGACACTTAAATAAAAGGGAGCCTCCCTAAGACTTGGCAGATTTTTCAACAGCAACTTTTCAGGCCAAGAAAAAAATGGAATAATATATTAAAATGTTGAAACACACCCCCCCCCCCCACCAACCAAGAAATCTATATCTGGCAAAACCATCCTTCAAAAATTAAGGAGAGAGAAATACTTTCCCAAACAAACAAAACCTGAGGGAATTCATTGCCACTAACTCTGACTTACAAGGAATGCTAAAGGGAGTTCCTTGAGTGGAAATAAAAGTACCCTAATAGTGGGGGACTTTAACACTGCACTTTACATCAATGGACAGATCATCCAGACAGAAAATCAATAAGGAAACACAGGCCTTAAATGACACACTAGACCAGATGGACTTAACTGATATTTATAGAACATTCCATCTGAAAGCAGCCAAATATACTTTCTTCTCAAATGCACATGGAACATTCTCCAGGATAGATCACATCTTGGGCCACAAATCAAGCCTCAGTAAATATAAGAAAACTGAAATCATATCAAGCATCTTTTCCAACCAAAATGCTCTGATATTAAAAATCAACTACAAGAAAAAATACTGTAAAAAACACAAACACATGGAGGCTAAACAACATGTTACTAAACAACCAATGGATCACTAAAGAAATCAAAGAGGAAATCAAAAAAATACCTCGAGACAAATGACAGTCCAAAACCTTTGGCATATAGCAAAAGCAGTTCTAAGAGGGAAGCTTATAGCAATACAATCTTACTTCAGGAAACAAGAAAAATCTCAAACAACCTAACCTTACACCTAAAGCAACTAGAGAAGGAAGCACAAACAAAACCTAGTAGAAGCAAAGAAATCATAAAGATCGGGGCAGAAATAAAAGAAATACAGGCAAAGAAACAATAGCAAAGATTAATGAAACTAAAAGCTGGTTCTTTGAGAAGATAAACCTTAAGCCAGATTCATCAAAAAAAAAAAAAAAAAAGGAGAGGACTCAAATCAATAAAATTAGAAATGAAAAAGGAGAAGTTTCAATGCACACTACAGAAATACAAAGGATCGTTAAGAGACTACTATAAAAAACTATATGCCAATAAAATGGACAACATAGAAGCAATGGACAAATTCTTAGAAAGGTACAACCTTCCAAAATGAACCAGGAAGAAACAGAAAATATGAACAGACCAATCACAATTACTGAAATTGAAATTGAAACTGATTTTAAAAATCCCAACAAATAAAATTCCAGGACCGGATGGCTTCACAGGAGAATTCTAACAAACATTTACAGAAGAGTTAACACCTATCCTTCTGAAACTCTTCCAAAAAACTGAAGAAGAAGGAAAACTCCCAAGTCATTCTGTGAGGACACTATCACCCTGATACCAAACCCAGACAACGATATCACAAAAAAAGAATTATAGGCCAATATCACTGATAAACATAGACATGAAAATCCTAAACAAAATACTAGCAAACTGAATCCAACAACACACTAAAAGGATAATACACCATGATCAAGTGGGATTTTTATCCCAGGGATGCAAAGATTCTTCAGTATCTGCAAATCAATCAGTATGATACACCACATCAACAAATTGAAGAATAAAAACCATATGATCATCTCAATAGATGCAGAAAAAGCTTTTGACAAAATTCAACACCGATTTATAATAAAAGCTCTCTAGAAAGTGGGCATAGATGGAACTTACCTCAACATAATAAAGGCCATATATGACAAATCCACAGGTAACATCATTCTCAATGGTAAAAAGCTGAAGGCATTTCCTCTAAGATCAGGAAAAAGGCAAGGATGTCCACTGTCACCTCTTTTATCCAACATAGTTCTACAAGTCCTAGTCATGGCAATCAGAGTAGAACAAGAAATAAAAGGAATGCAAATTGGAAAAGAAGTAAAACTGCCACTGTTTGCAGGTGACATGATACTATACATAGAGAATACTAAAGATGCTACCAGAAAACCATTGGAGCTAATCAATGAATTCAGTAAAGTAACAGGATACAAAATAAGTGCACAGAAATCTCATGGATTCCTATACACCAATGACGAAAAATCTGAAAGAGAAATTAAGGAAACACTCCCATTTACCACTGCAACAAAAAGAATAAAATACCTAGGATTAAACCTACCTAAGGAGACAAAAGACCTGTATGCAGAAAACTATAAGACACTGATGAAAGAAATAAAAGATGATACAAACAGATGGAGAGATATATGTTCTTGGACTGGAAGAATCAACATTGTGAAAAGGACTATACTATGCAAAGCAATCTACAGATTCAGTGCAATCCCTATCAAAATACCAATGGCATTTTTCAAAGAACTAGAACAAAAAATTGCACAACTTGTATGGAAACACAAAAGACCCTGAATAGCCAAAGAAATCTTGAGAAAGAAAAAAGGAGCTGGAGGAATCAGGCTCCCTGACTTCAGACTATACTACACAGCAACAGTCATCAAGACAGTTTGGTACTGGCACAAAAACAGAAATATAGATCAATGGAACAGGATAGAAAGCACAGAGATAAACCCACACACCTATGGTCACCTTATCTTTGATAAAGGAGGCAAGAATATACAATGGAGAAAAGACAGCCTCTTCAATAAGTGGTGCTGGGAAAACTGGACAGCTACATGTAAAAGAATGAAGTTAGAACACTCCCTAACACCATACACAAAAATAAACTCAAAATGGATTAAAGACTTAAATGTAAGACCAGACACTATAAAACTCATTCAGGAAAACATAGGAAAAACACTCTTTGACATAAACCACAGCAAGATCTTTTGTGACCCACCTCCTAGAGAAATGGAAATAAAAACAAAAATAAACAAATGGGACCTAATGGAACTTAAAAGCTTTTTGCACAGCAAAGGAAACCATGAACAAGATGAAAAGACAACCCTCAGAATGGTTGAAAATATTTGCTAATGAAGCAACTGACAAAGGATTAATCACCAAAATATACAAGCAGCTCAATATCAAAAAAACAAACAACCCAATCCAAAAATGGGCAGAAGACCTAAATAGACATTTCTCCAAAGAAGATATACAGATTGCCAACAAACACACGAAAGAATGCCCAACATTACTAATCATTAGAGAAATGCAGATCAAAACCACAATGAGGTATCAACTCACACCAGTCAGAATGGCCATCATCAAAAAATCTACAAACAAGAAATGCTGGAGAGGGTGTGGAGAAAAGGGAACCCTCTTGCACTGTTGGTGGGAATGTAAATTGATACAGCCACTATGGAGAACAGTACGGAAGTTCCTTAAAAAACTAAAAATAGAACTACCATATGACCCAGCAATCCCACTACTGGGCATATACCCTGAGAAAACCATAATTCAAAAAGAGTCATGTACCCCAATGTTCATTGCAGCTCTATTTATAATAGCCAGGACATGAGAGCAACCTAAGTGTCCATCAACAGATGAATGGATAAAGAAGATGTGGCACCTATATACAATGTAATATTACTCAGCCATAAAAAGAAACAAAATTGAGTTATTTGTAGTGAGGTGGATGGACCCAGAGTCTGTCATACAGAGTGAAGTAAGTCAGAAAGAGAAAAACAAATACCATATGCTAACACATATATATGGTATCTTAAAAAAAAAAAAGGCTCTGAAGAACCTAGGAGGAGGACAGGAATAAAGATGCAGATGTACAGAATGGACTTGATACGGTGAGGGGGAAGGGTAAGCTGGGACAAAGTGAGAGAGTGGCATGGACCTATATACACTACCAAATGTAAAACAGATAGCTAGCGGGAAGCAGCCACATAGTACAGGGAGATCAGCTTAGTGCTCCGTGTCCACCTAGAGGGGTGGGATAGGGAGGGTGGGAGGGAGATGCAAGAGGGAGGCGATATGGGGATATATGTATAGCTGATTTGTTATACAGCAGAAGTGAACACACCATTGTAAAGCAATTACACTCCAATACAGATGTTAAAAAGAAAAACAAATTGAAGAATAAAAACCATAGGATCATCTCAATAGATGCAGAAAAAGCTTTTGACAAAACTCAAAAACGATTTATAATAAAAGCTCTGTAGAAGGTGGGCGTAGATGGAACTTACCTCAACATAATAAAGGCCATATATGACAAACCAACAGCTAACATCATTCTCAATGGTGAAAAGCTGAAGGCATTTCCTCTAAGATCAGGAACAAGGCAAGGATGTCCTCTGTCACCTCTTTTATCCGACACAGTTTTTTGGAAGTCCTAGACAGCAATCAGAGAAGAAAAAGAAATAAAATGTATCCAAATTGGAAAAGAAGAAGTAAAACTGTAACTGTTTGCAGGTGACATGATACTATACATAGAAAATCCTAGAGGCTACCAGAAAACTACTAAAGCTCATCAATGAATATGGTAAAGTTGTAGGATACAAACTTAATACACAGAAATCCCTTGCATTCCTATATACTAAAAACGAAAGATCAGAAAGAGAAATTAAGGAAACAATCCCATTTACTGTCGCATCAAAAATAATAAAATACTTAGGAATAAACCTACCTAAGGAGACCAAAGAGCTATACACTGCAGACTATATAAGATGTTGATAAAAGAAATCAGATATGACACAAGCAGATGGAAGGATATACCATGTTCTTGGATTGCAAGAATCAATACTGTCAAAATGACTATACTACCCAAAGTAATCTACAGATTTAATATAATCCCTATCAAATTACCAGTGGCATTTTTCACAGAACTAGAACAATTCTAAAATTATATGGAAACACAGAAGACCTTGAATAGCCAAGGAAATCCTGAGAAAGAAACACAGAACTGGAGACTCCCTGACTTCAGTCTATACTGCAAAGCTACAGTAATCAAAACAGTATGGTACTGGCACAAAAACAGAAACATAGATCAATGGAGCAGGATAGAAAGCCCAGAAATAAATTCACGCACCTATGGTCAACTAATCTACAACAAAGGAAGCAAGAATATACAATGGAGAAAAGAAAGTCTCTTCAATAAGTGGTGCTGGGAAAACTGGACAGCTACATGTTAGAGAGTGTTCTAATTTCATTCTTTAACACCGTATGCAAAAATGAACTCAAAATGGGTCAAAGACCTAAATGTAAGGTCAGATGCTATAAAACTCTTAGAGGAAAACAGGCAGAACACTCTTTGACACAAATCGCAGTATGATATTTTTTGAACCACCTCTTACAGTAATGAAAAGAAAAACAAAAATTAACAAATGGGACATAATTAAACTCAAAAGCTTCTGCACAGCAAAGAAAACCATAAACAAAATGAAAAAACAACCCAGAGAATGGGAGAAAATATGTGTAAACAAAGTGACCAACAAGGGATTAATCTCCAAAATATACAAACAGCTCATGCAGCTCTACGTCAGAACAAACAATCCTATCAAAATAGGCAGAAGATCTAAATAGGAAGAAGATCTAAACAGACATTTCTCCAAAGAAGACATACAGATGGCCAAGAGGCACATGAAAATATGCTCAACATCACTAATTATCAGAGGAATGCAAATCAAAACTACAATGAAATCTCACCTCACCAGTCAGAATGGCCCTCATTAAAAAAATAAACAATAAATGCTGGAGAGGGTGTGGAGAAAAGGGAACCCTCCTACACTGTTGGTGGCAATGTAAATCGGTACAGCCACTATGAAGAACAGTATGGAGGTTCCTTAAAAAACTAAAAATAGAACTACCATATGATCCAGCAATCCCACTCCTGAACATATATGTGGAGAAAACTTTAATTAGAAAACATACATGCACCTCAATGTTCACTGCAGCACTGTTTACAATAGCCAAGACATGGAAGCAACCTAAATGTCCATCGACAGAGGAGTGGATAAAGAAGATGTGGTACATATACACAATGGACTATTAGCCACAAAAAAGAACAAAATAATGCCATTTGCAACAGCATGAATGGACCTAGAGATTACCATACTAAGTGAAATAAGTCAGAGAAAGACAAATATCATTTGATATCACTTATATGTGGAATCTAAAAAAATGATACAAATGAATTTATTTACAAAAGAGAAACAGACTCACAGACTTAGAAAACAAACTTATGGTTACCAAAGGGGAAAGGTTGAGGGGAGGGATAAATTAGGAGCTTGGGATTAACATATACACACAACTATATATAAAATAGATAACCGATAAGAACCTACTGTATAGCACAGGGAGCTCTACTCAATATTCTGTAATAACCTATATGGAAAAGAATCTGTAAAACAATGGATATATATATATATATATATATATATATATATATAAACTGAATCACTTTGTTGTACACCTGAAACACAGTATTGTAAATCAACTATAATCCAATATAAAATAGAAATTAAATTAAAAGCACAACAAAAAATAGAAGAAACTAATGTAAGTTTTTAGTCAAAATTAGATTCTGTAATATGGTAATGATGGTGCATAATTTAGTTACAAGTTGTTTAAAAGTTAAAAACAAACATGGTAGAAATAACCGTAACTACAATAATCTGTTATTGGATACACAATATAAAAGTATGTAAAGTGTAACATCAATACCCTAAAATGTGAGGGGGAGGTGAATATTTAGAAATGCTATCCATGTTAAATTGCTATTAGCTTAAAATAGCGTGTTAATATAAGCCTCATGGGAACCACAAAGAAAAAACCTGTAGTAATTACATAAAAGAGCATGATACATCAAAGCATACTGATGCCAAAAGACATCAAGACACAAGAAAAGAGAGTGGGATAAGAAGCAAGGAGCAATGAATCTACAAAACAGCCAGAAAACAATGAACAAAATGGCAAAAGTAAGTCCTTACAAATGGATAACTACTTTAAATGTAAATGGATATAATTCTCCAATCAAAAGACATAGAATGGCTGAATGAATCAAAAAAGAAGATCCAACAATATGCTGCCTATAAGGGACTCACTTTAGCCTTAAAGACACACATAGAATGAGAATGAAGTGATAGAGAGTGAAGGGCTGGAAAGCAGATGGTAAACATAATAAGAAAGGAATAGCTATACTTAGGTCAGACAAAAATATACTTCAAACTAAAAATGGTAAAAATAAACATAGAAGGTCTTTATAATGATAAAGGGGTTAATCCATCAAGAAGACATAACAATTGTAAATATTTATGCACCCAACACTGGAGCACCTAAATATATAAAACAAAACTAACCAAGCTAAAAGGAGAAATAAACAGTAATACAATTATAGTTGAGGACTTTAAATCCCACTCTCAACTATGGATAGATCATCCAGACAGAAAATCAATAAGGAAACAACAGATCTAAACAACACTATAGATCAAATGAACATGACAGACATATACAGAACACTATCTGACAGCAGCAGAAGACACATTCTTCTCAAGTACACATGGAACATTTTCTAGGATAGATCATATGTTAGTCCATAAGTCTTAGCAAATTCAAGAAGATTGAAATCATATGAATGTCTTCTCTGATCCTGTGGTATTAATAAAAATTAATAACAGGAGGAAGACTGGAAAACTCACGAATACATGGAAATTAAACACATTCTCCTGAAAAACCAATAGAACAAAAAAGAAATTACAGGGGAGGTAGAGCAAATTGAGCCCAACGTTAGCAGAAGTAAAGAAAGAATAAAGATTAGAGCAGAAATAAGTAAAACAGAGAACAGGAAAGCAATAGAGAAGATGAACAAAACTGGGGTTGGTTCTTTGAAAAGATTAGCAAGAAAAAAAAAAGAGGACCCAAATCAACAAAATTACAACTGAAAAAAGAGACATTACAGGTGACATCACAGAAATAAAAAGGATCATAAGAGCCTACTGTGAACAAATATATGCCAACAAACTGGAAAATCTAGAAGGTATGGAAAAATTCTTGAAACATACAATATGCCAAAATTGAATCAGGAAGAAATAGAAAATCTGAAAAGAAATAGAAAATCTGAAAAGACCAACTACTGGTAAAGAGATGGAATCAGTAATCAAAAATCTCCCAACAAAGAAAAACTCAGGACCAAGTGGCTTCACTGATATATTTTACCAAACATTTAAAGAATTAACATTAATCCTTCTCAAAATCTCCCACAAAATCCCAGAGGAAGGAACACTCTCATATTTATTTTTCAGAACCTGCATTACCCTGAGACCAAAGCTAGAAAGGGATACTACTAAAAACAAACAAACTGCAGGCCAATAACCCTGATGAATATAGATATAAAAATTCTCAATAAAAACTAACAAAATGAATTCATCAGCACATTAAAAGGATCCTTCACCATGATCAGTGAGATTTAACCCTGGGATACAAGGATGGTTCAACATATACAAATCAGTATATGTGTTATATTGTATTAATGTAATGAAAAAAAATTTCAATAAATGCAGAAAAAGCATTTGACAAAATTCATTACCTGTTCATGATAAGAACACTTAACAAATTAGGTATAGAAATAAAGTGCCTCAACATAATAAAGCCTATATATAAAACAAGCCCACAGCTTACATCTTACTCAATAATAAAAGTTGAAAAACTTTTCCTCCAAGATCAGGAAAGCACAAGAGTGCCCACTCTCACAACTCCTATTCATTATAGTACTGGAAGTCCTAGCTCGAGCAGCCAGGCAAGAAAAATACATAAAGCATCAGAACTGGAAAGAAAGAAATAAAATTGGCTATATTTGCAGCAGACATGATTTTATGTATAGAAAATCCTGAAGTCTCCACCAAACTGTTATATCTAATTAATGAATTCAGTAAAGTTCCAGGATACAAAATTAACATACAAAAATTAATAGCATTTCTCTCCACTAACAATATATTATCTGAAAAAGAAACAAAGAAAATGATCCTATTAATAATAGCATTAAAAATAATAAAATATTAGAAATAAGTTTAACCAAGGAGGTTAAAGATCTCTACATCAAAACCTACAAGACACTGATAAAAGAAATCAAAAAAGACACAAATAAATGGGAAGGTATCCTGAGTTCATGAATGGGTAGAATTAATTTTGTTAAAATATCCATACTACTACAAAGCAATTCCTACCAAAATTCCAAAGGCATTTTTTTACCGAAATAGAAAAAACAATCCTAAAATTTATATAAAACAACAGACCACAAATAGCCAAAGAAATCCTGAGAAAGAAGAATAAAGTGGGAGGCATCATACTTCCTGATTTCCAGCTATATTATAAAGGTATAATAATCAAAGAATTATGACACTAGCACAAAAGCAGACACATAGACCAATGGAACAGAGTTTAGAACCCAGAAATTAAACCATACATGTATGATCAACTAACATCTGACAAGGGAGCCAAGAATATCCAATGGAGAAAAGACAGTCTCATCAATAAATGGTGCCAGAAAAACTGGATATTCACATGTAAGCTAGACCCCTTATTTTACATCACTCACAAAAATTACCTCAAAATGCATTAAGACTAAAATATAAGGCCAAAACTACAGAACTCCTAGAAGAAAACAAATGGTCAGCTCTATTACACAGGTCTTGGCAGTGATATTTTGGATATTACACCTAAAGCACAAGGAACAAAATAAAAAATAGTAGGACCACATCAAACTAAAAACCTCTGCACAACAAAAGAAAGGATCAACAAAATGAAAAGAATCTATGGGATGGAAGAAAATATTTGCAAACCATATATCTGATAAGGGGTTAATATCCAAAATAAAGAACTTATACAACTCAATATCAAACCAATCAACCCACCAACCAAACCGGAACAATCTGATTAAAAAAATGGGTAAAGAACCTGAACATTTTTCCAAAGAAGGTTTATGAAAGCCAACACATACACGAAAAGATGCTCAAAATCACTAATCATAAGGGAAATACAAATCAAAACTACAATAAGGTATTACCTCACCACCTCACCAATGTTGTCCTCAAAAAGAGAAGAGATGATAAATGCTGGAGAGGATGTGGAGAAAAGGGACCCCTCATGCACTGGTGGTGGAAATGTAAATTGGTACAGACACTATGGAAAACAGTTTGGAGGTCCCTCAGAAAGTTAAAAATAGAATTTCCATATGATCCAGCATTTCCACTTCTGGGAATATAGCCAAAGAAATTGAAAACACTGTCACAGAGATAGCTGCACATCCATGTTCATAGAAGCACTATTTACAATAGCCAAGACATAAAAACAAAGTAAGTGTCCATAAGTGGATGACTGGATAAAGAAGTTGTGGTATAAATACGTCAGTGCAAAGAAGTATTATACAGCCATTAAAAAAGAAGGAAAGCCTGCCATTTGCAACAACATATATGGACCTTGAAGGCATTATGCTGAGTGAAGTCAGACAGAAAAAGACAGATACTGTATGATCTCATGGAATCTCAAAAAACCAAAACAAAACAAAACCTCACAGAAAAAGAGATCAGATTTGTGGTTACCAGACAAGGTGGGTGGGAAGAGGGGGAACTGGATAAAGGGCGTCAAAGGGTACAAACTTCCAGTTATAAAATCAGTTAAGTACTAGGGATGTCATGTACAACATGGTGACTCTAGTTCACACTGCTGTATGGTATATTTGAAAGTGAAGAGAGTAAATTCTAACAGTTCTATTCACAAGGGAAAAATATATATTTACACATATATGATGATGGATGTTAACTAAACTTACTGTGGTAATAATTTCAAAATATGTGTAAATCAAATCATTATGCTGTATACCTTAAACTTATACAGTGCTATATGTCAATCATATCTCAATGAAACTGGAAAAAAACAAAAATAAATTAACATCAGCTTTCATAAGGCACACTGTAATCATGTACCACCTAATAAAATTCAAGGAAATCAAAAAATCACTTCTAAGGTATCCCTGGCAAAAATGTATCAACTGAATCTAATCATGGGCAAACTTTAGACAAACACAAATAGAGGATATTCTACAAAATAATAGTCATGTAATCTTCAAAGATTCCCTGGCCATGAAGGTCAAGGACTGAGGAAATGTTCCTGATTAAAAAGGACTAAAGGGACCTGACAACTAAAGTAATGTATAATCCTGGACATTTATTGGGACAACAAAACTTGAATGGGTGTGGGGATTCGATGACAGTAATGTATATGAGTTAATTTCCTGATTTTTATATTGCATCATTATTATGTGGGAAAATGTCCTTGTTTGTAGAAAATGCACACCAAAACATTAATGCTATTCTTGGAACTGAACTGACCATTGTTTCGAAATAAAAAGAAACAGGAAAACCATCTATCAGTCTTTTCCTCCACTCTTCCTCATATTAACTTCTGTAAGCCACTGAGATTTTAGGGTTGATTTGTTATAATAATAGTCAGGCTATCTTAACAAATTTGCCCCTTAGCTTTACCACTGACAGATTATTTATTAGTGTGGGACGTGCTGCACCTTAGCCATTATTGATCCCAGTCGAGACATGCCAATTGCTTCTAAATTCATCCTCATAATGTCTGTAACCTTACCTTCCAAGTTTCAGGTTTCTTGCTGTGTCACTAGTATATACTATAGAAAGGGTCAGTCAACCAGAGCCTGCAGGCCAAGTCAGCCAACTGTCTATTCTTGCATGACTCACAAGCAAAGGATGGCTTTATATCTTCAAATGGTTGGGGGAAAAAATCCAAAGAATAATAGTTTGTAACATGAAGATTATATAAAATTCAATTTTCAATGCCCATAAATACAGTTTTATTGGAACACAATCATGTCCATTCATTGACATATTTTTCTATAGCTGCTTTCATACTACAACAGCAAAGAAAATATTTACTTGCTTGACCTTTTACCAGAAAAAAAGAAAGGAAAAATGTGCTGAGGCCTGTACAACAAAAAAACAAAAAAGTTTCCCAAACCAAGCTTTTATTATTAAGAGGCTGGATAGCTGCTAAGAGCAGAGGCTCTGAAGCCTGAGACCTGGCTCCTCCATTTACCAACTCTGTAATCTTGGGAAATTGACATACTGTTTCTGAACAGCAATATTTGATTGGTAATAATAATAGGACACAATTCAGAGGGTTGTGAGAATTCCATGAGTTATTATAGGGCAGGTCCTTAGACCACTGCTTAACAATAAAATTAGCATTTTTTATTTTTATATTTCCTTTTTAATTTAAATTGTGTAGTATCATTAAACATACATGTTATTTTCAACACTGATCTCCAGAAAAACAAAAATAACTCTCAAAATTCAAAGATATTATATAACAACAATCTGGTAATGTAAATTAATTCATAACTTTGTTTATATTAAATCCCAATGAAAGATTAAGGGGCAGTGACAGAGACAGTCTTAATCCTGAAAATATTACTTAAAGCATAGGGAAGGATAAGAAAACAATGTATGTGGTAGTTGAGAAATTAAAAATAACAGGGAGCTAACAGAATTTCTTCCTAATACTATAGTGGAGGGGTTAAGTTTAGACACAAAAAATGAGTCTATAGTCTGTGTATTCCTGAACCCTTTTGACTTAACCCTTAAAATCCACTTAACAAAAGTAATATATTTCAGATGCTGGAACATAGAGAAGAAATATGATACATTGTACATTTTTCCCTCCCGTACATATTAAGAATTTAATGCTTTTAATAATAGAAAACAGGGCTTCCCTGGTGGCGCAGTGGTTGAGAGTCCGCCTGCCGATGCAGGGAACACGGGTTCGTGCCCCAGTCTGGGAAGATCCCACATGCCGCAGAGCGGCTGGGCCCGTGAGCCATGGCCGCTGAGCCTGCGCATCCGGAGCCTGTGCTCCGCAACGGGAGAGGCCACAACAGTGAGAGGCCCGCGTACCGCAAAAAATAATAATAATAATAATAATAATAATAGAAAACATTTTCTCCAATATATTAAATTAGTTGAACACAAGGATTTTACCAATGCATGTAGTTAAGAGTCTCCTGGAACAGTATATAAAGTCTTTTCATATTTTTTCTCCAAGTTTTTATAAGATTTCTGCAGGCAAGTTAACAGTTTTGATATTTAATAAAAAATAGACTCAAAGAGCACCAACTTCTAGCCTTTCTAGGAAATTTAAGGTTAGATATGAATTTGGTTGAGTTGGCATAAATTTCCTCAAATTCATAAATATATTTGCATATTTATATTTTCCTTCTGGTTTTAGGTTCACTCTAAAGTTATGTTATACAGCAAAGGAAACCATAAGCAAGACGAAAAGACAACCCTCAGAATGGGAGAAAATATCTGCAAACGAAGCAACTGACAAAGGATTCATCTCCAAAATATACAAGCAGCTCATGCAGCTCAATATCAAAAAAACAAACCACCCAATCCAAAAATGGGCAGAAGACCTAAATAGACATTTCTCCAAAGAAGATATACAGATTACCAACAAACACATGAAAGGATACTCAACATCACTGATCATTAGAGAAATGTAAATCAAAACTACAATGAGGTATCACCTCCTACCGGTCAGAATGGCCATCATCAAAAGGTCTACAAACAATAAATGCTGGAGAGGGTGTGGAGAAAAGGGAACCCTCTTGCACTGTTGGTGGGAATGTAAATTGATACAGCCACTATGGAGGTTCCTTAAAAAACTAAAAATAGAACTACCATACAACCCAGGAATCCCACTACTGGGCATATACCCTGAGAAAACCATAATTCAAAAAGGGTCATGTACCACAATGTTCATTGCAGCTCTATTTACAATAGCCAGGACATGGAAGCAACCTAACTGTCCATCAACAGATGAATGGATAAAGATGTGGCACGTATATACAATGGAATATTACTCAGCCATAAAAAGAAATGAAATTGAGTTATTTGTAGTGAGGTGGATGGACCTAGAGACTGTCATACAGAGTGAAGTAAGTCAGAAAGAGAAAACAAATACTGTATGCTAACACATATATATGGAATCTAAAAAAAAAAAAAAAAAAGTGGTTCTGAAGAACCTAGGTGCAGGACAGGAATAAAGACGCAGACATAGAGAATGGACTTGAGGACACAGGGAGGGGGAAGGGTAAACTGGGATGAAGTGAGAGAGTAGCATGGACATATATACACAACCAAATGTAGATAGCTAGTGGGAAGCAGCCATGTAGCACAGGGAGATCAGCTCAGTGCTTTGTGTCCACCTAGAGGGGTGGGACAGGGAGGGTGGGAGGGAGATGCAAGAGGGAGGGGATATGGGGATATATGTATACATAAAGCTGATTCACTTTGTGATACAGCAGAAACTAACACAACATTGTAAAGCAATTATACTCCAATAAAGGTGTTAAAAATTTAATTATGTGATAACATTGATGGAATTTTCTTTTTCACTTGCAACACTGTTAGCAATCTGAGATAAAGTGATAGTCATAAATTCCGTTCATTTAATTTCTTAAGCCATATACATTTGTTGTGTTATTACAGTAACTTTGACAAGTCCATAGCTCCTTTCATGTGTAGTACTTTTATACGTTTATGAGGAAATAATCTACCTTTATATCCTGACTAGCACATTTAAATAAAACTCATCTTAGTTTTAGTTTTATTTGTTCTTTTCTATTTCCACATCATCACACATCAAAGTATAAGGGCTGTAGTTTTATATGGGTAAGAAACTTCACACACACATACACAAAAATACTGTATGTTCCATTTATATGAAATTCAAAAACAAGCAAACCTAATCGATAGTAACAAAGTCAGAATAGTGGTTACCTCTGATGGTGAATGGGTGTAGGCGTGAGTGGGTGTAGGTATTGGCTGGAAAGAGACACAAGGGAACCTTCTGGAGAAATGAAATTTTCTCTATCTCTAATCTGGGTCTAATTACAGGTGCGCATATATGTAAAAATGTATCAAGCTGTATACTTAGTCATTGTGTATTTTAATAAAATCACTATATTGTTTTAAAAGAGAAAGTGAAAAAGGGTAATATCTGTCTTGTCCTACAGTAGAGTTTTAGAATTGTAGCTCATCAATAGAATTGGAAACAGTTGTGTACTGAGTGAATGAAAAGAGGCCGAGTCATGGAGTAAGATTCCACACAGGGTGGGAAACTGGAAATCACCCCAAGGGCCACTGATAAGTGGTGAGAACATTAGCAAAATACTCAAAGTCTAGCTTTCCATTGTTCTTTATCAACCCTCTGAAATTGTCACAGCTTTTTCTTACTCCTATTGCTATCCTAAACATAAAAAACATTTGGGAAAGCAGGCAACAAACAGGAGCAGCTGTTACTATGGGCACAGAAGAAAGGAAGAGCTGCACAGAACAGGCAGCATGTAGTAGAACGGCCATAAAACCAGGACAACAGCAGCAGCGTGCCCAAGGATGGCAAAGAACTGAATGCCAGGAAGGGCGACCAGCAACATTTCCACTTTCGAAAGCTACTAAGAAAACTTAAACACAAATAATGGTTCTTAGTCAAGTCATGGACACATAACCAATAACTCAAATGCCCTTTTCATAAAACCATGCCCAAGTTCTCGGTATCCCAAAGCAGTTAGATATTCTAACCCCAATATTTTTACCAACATCTTTTAGCTTACTAAAGTACTTAAGCATTTGCTAAGTAAATCTTGGGTAAGATGAAATACTTTACTTGTCAACACATTTGCTGGCTTCTTTGTATTTCTCAGCAATTTCAGGTAGCTTGGATAAGTAAGCTGTGAACTTTGTATTTACATGCCTGACAAGGATAGGAGTACAAGAGATAAAACCCAATTTTAAAAAAACCAAACAAACATAGCAGGAAAATTTTATCCAAAAGAAAGTTGGTGTTGACTAGACTTTAAATAAAAAGCAATATTAAAAATAGAGTCATATATTGATAATTGTTTTTCCAGTAAGAAAAATTAATTCTAAACTCCTATGTATCAAATAATAAAGTTTGTAAACACCAGCTGATAGAATTACGAAGAGAAGGTCTCAGATTCACCACACCAAGAGGATTTTAACACAGCTTTCTTGGATAGATCCATTTGCCCAAGCCAGAAAGTATATAGAAAAATTAAAGAACAAAATTAATAAGCTTAATACAATAGGCATATAAAGAACATATTCCTCGAGAATTATTTTAAGCACAGATCAAGCATTTATGAAAATTCATATAAATTTCTACAAATTCAAAATGACTGTTATCATAAAACTCCATGCCCTAAATTAATTTAAAATAATTTAAAGTAGAACTTCCCACCTAGCTAGAAATTTAAGAACGCAAATCTAAATAAATCCTCATTCAAAGATAAATCATACTGAGAAGCAACAAATTTTAGATGTAAATCATTCAGAATTCAGCTTATGAGATACTTGAGATAAAATAAACTTTAAGTCAAAAGCATATTTTAAATGCTAATTTTAGAATACAAATGTATAAAGGATTAAAATTAATAAGCTAATCCACTAATATAAGAAGAAAGAAAAAGATCAGAATACATCAGGAGAATATAACAAGGAATAATAAAAAAAGAAAAACAAAAATTCATGACATAGCAACCAAAAGAATAAAAGTCAAAAGAATAAACGTTTTTTTAAAGACTAATATTTAAAAACCTATGATGAGAGTGATAAAGAGAAATGTATTCTTATAAATTTGAAAGCTGTAAGAAATGAACAACTTCCTAGAAATATAAGATGCATCAAAACAGGCTAAAGAAGACACTGACAACTTGAATAGTACAATAAGCATTTAAGAATGAATTGATAACTAAGTATCTTTCTCTCACCAAAACCCATAGACCTAAGTGATATTACTTACCAGGATTACCAAATACTCAAAAGACACATAACTTCAACTCTATTATGACTCTTTCAGAGAATAGAAAAAAAAAAGATATATCTTCTATATCTTCAACTCATTGTATAAATCCAGCATAATCTTATCAACACCATGAAAGGACATGAGAATGAAAGAATAGAGGTAAATTCCATTAATCAATACAGAAACAAAAATCCTGAGTAAATAATCAGGAAGGTGAATCTTCCAATATATCAAATCAAGATATACCATAAGCAAGTTGGATTTATCGAGGGAATCCATGTTTGGTATAACATTAGAAAGTGATTCGCTAATTAATGGATTGAGAAAATACAGTTGAATGTCGCAAAAACACTCCCGAAGAAGTAACACACAGAGAAGAGATTTACTTATCATAAGTACCACACCACAGAAATGAACCTAAAATGTTATGAATATAGAGACAGACAAATAAACTAATGCAACAGAACAGAGTATCCAGAAAAAAAGACCCACAAATATATGGAAACATGGTCAGTGGTGTTTGAACAAGTAATTAGCCATGTTGAAAAATAAATTGGGGACTTCCCTGGTGGCACAGTGGATAAGAATCCACCTGCCAATGCAGGGGACACGGGTTTGAGCCCTGGTCCGGGAAAATCCCACATGCCGTGGAGCGACTAAGCCTGTGCACCACAACTACTGAGCTTGCACTCTAGAGCCCGCGAGCCACAACTACTGAGCCCATGTGCCACAACTACTGCAGCCTGCATGCCTAGAGCCCATGCTCCACAACAGGAGAAACCACCACAATGAGAAGCCCATGCACCGCAACGAAGAGTAGCCCCCACTCACTGCAACCAGAGAAAACCTGCGCACAGCAATGAAGACCCAATGCAGCCAAAAATAAATAAATTTTTTAAAAAAAGAAAAACTGGATCCCCATTCATACCATACCCCAAAATCAATTTCAGGTGGATTAAAATCAATGTAAAAATACAAAACCATAAAGCTACTAAAAGACAATAGAGTAGAAGGTGCATCTGATATTGGGGGCAGAGAAAACGTTAATAAAATAAATGTAAAAACACATAAACAAAAAAAAACTTACAAGTTCCACTACATTAATTAGAACTTATGTTCATAAAGGACAAGGCAAACTTGGTGAAACATCTGCATCACATAAAACTGAAAAGGACTGTTATGTAGAAAATAACATTTTAAAACCTACAAATGAATACGAGACAGACAATCCTCCCCCAGAAAAATGGGAAAAGATACTTCTTTTATAAAAAGAGAAAATAAGAAAAGACAAATGACCAATAAATATATAAAAGATGCATCACATTATGAGCTCTCAAAGGAATTAAAAATTAAAATCATAGTGAGATCAGAGTTTATACTCACCAGCTAAGCTAAACAAGATTCCAAAATTTCACAAGGTCAAATAATGGCAAAGATGCAGAGTAACTAGAACTGTTACATAATGCTAGGAAAAGGTAAATTGTGCAACTACTTGGAAGTCAATTTGGTGCTTTTCTGTTAAAGGTGAAGTTTAAAATTTTTTTAGTTTTCTTTCAACAGACAGGCTTACACAGATGCAAAGACACTGAAACCAGACAGCTTCAGTTTGTATCACGGCCCTTTCACTAATTAGCTGTGTAATTTGGGAACACCCACAACCTCTTTCTGCTTCAGTTTCTTTATCTGTAAAATAAGGACTTAGAACACTGTCATGCAGTAAACATTCAATAAATGTTAGCTGTGCTTGCATGGAGAAATAAAAATCATTTTAAAACAATATTAATCAAAGGATACACCTGTTAGCTTTGAGAAAAATATTTGTTAGGCATGACCTTTAAATTTGTAATGAAAAATTATTTTGTAAACTACCCTGATAGGCAAATCTATCTGTGGCACAAAAAATTCTGATAAAACTAAACTTAGGAGCTGGGAAAGTACAGTATTTAACTCCACTTATCACAAAGAAGCACAAGCAAGTTCTTAGAATTGAGGGGACTACAGTCATTTACTGAGCAAATGCCACAAGCTCACCACCCCAAAAGATTTCACAACCTGTGAGACTAAGAGGATAGTCTTTATAGCAGAGCCTAATGAAGCCCTTCTGTTTGGTACATTAACTCAAGCATATGACTACCTGCTAGGAAGCTGAGTCCCTGACAATCTCAGGCACATGCAGATCAATGTCCCCAGTGCTTTGCATCCTTAGCTATACATCAGAAAGACCTGGGAGTTAAAAAAAAAAAAAAAAAATTCTCATGCCCAGGCCATACCCACACCAGTTTAATCAAGTTCTTGGGATGGAACCCAGGAAGAAGTACACTTGAAAATCTTGGCAGGAGATTCCAAAATGCAGCCAAGATTGAGAACCACCATGTTAGTACAAGTCCCCATCACTCTACCTTGAAAAACCCAATCAGTGCCCCATGTGGGCATAATTTTACTTGACCCTTGATAAGCTAGCCAGTCTAGAATTGACGGCCTGAAGCTCTAAAGGTTCGTTGTTTTTTTTTTTTCTTTTTCTTTTTTTGGTATATAGATTAAGGTAAAGCCTTTAAAGACCAGAAAATGAACAAACCTGTGGTTTCACCTGAGGTTAAAATCCTGTGTAGAGTCATACAACTGAGGACAGTATCAGTCAAAAAGTATTATATCAGCATGCATTGCCCTCACCTACCACAGAGACCTGAACAATCATGTCATAGTCATGAAACTACCTACAAATCACAATGATGTCTGAAAAGCACTCTTCATTCAATCTCCATGAGAAGTGCACCAAACAGGCAGAAAAACAGTAGTGGGTCTACTCCATTCATAGAGGACAAGGTCTACACAGACTCTCTGAAAAACAAAAACAGTTCAGATAGAAGAGTACCTTAGTAATGCATTCTATTCTCCTTACTGATGTGGTATTGTTAGAAGGTAAGTTCCTAACTGCATTATACAATATCAACCAAAAGTCTGTGGGCACCAACTATAGATACCTGCATTACTAGACTTCTGTATTTACACATAGGCGTATTTCTCTTTTTTAATTGGGGTATAGTTGTTTTACAACGTTGTGTTAGTTTCTGCTGTACAACGAAGTGAATCAGCTATATGTATACATATATCCCCTCCCTCTTGGACCTCCCTCCCACCACCCCCATCCCACCCGTCTAGGTCACCAAGGAGCACCAAGCTGAGCTCCCTGCACTATACAGCAAGTTCCCACAGCTATCTGTTTTATGCATGGTAGTGTATATACATCAATCCCAATCTCCCAATTCATTCCACCTCCCCTTCCCCCCTCCCCGTGTCCACATATTTCTTATACTTAAATTATAAGCTGGCTATTATTTTCTTTGAGACATTCATTTGCTTATTTTATGGCACTTTCAAAAAGGTTAAGCTGATACTTTTTTAGCACAGACATACAGTTTTAGACATATTTTATTATTTAGTTCAGTTTTCTGAAAGAGACTATTTTTTTTCAAAACTAATTCTTTATACACATGCTTAAACCTAGCTCAGATATTTCTGTTTACCATTCACTTTGAGGATTTTTCCCCCTGCTATGCTCTATGATTTAATTCTTGTCTTCATATCTCAAACATGTTAACAAGGAAGCAAACGCTATCAATTATTGTGATTCTTATGGTGAAAAATTCATCTTCATCTATTAGCAAGCCTAAACATCTAGTGATTTTGAGTAGAATGATTAACAAGCATATTTCTCTTCTTGTAAGGGGGAAAAAAGTACAAGAATGATTAAAGACACAGGTAAGAGCAGATCTTAACTATATTGGGAAAGAAAAAATATAAGAGATTGGGAAAGAAGAGTTATAAATGTATATAGGTTTCTAGAGATGTAATTGGTAGATGGAATTTCCCATTTACTAAAAGACACATGAATCCAACCAATGTATAAAATCTCCTTATGTTATTGGCAAGAGAATTAAGCTATTTGAGTGAATTAAGGTAGAGCTGGGCCAGAAGACAAGGGTAGATTAGTTTTAATATTGGAGATAATGAGCAGAATTGGTTTAAAACTGAACCAGCAAAACCCATAGCAAAAGGCATACATAAAACCAAGGAAACAACTAATGAGATGGTGTATAGATGCTGTCGATGCCCACGTAGGTCCCCTTTACCAGGCTGATGTACCCATATCCAGCTGTGAATGTTGCTTACTCATGGCTCACAGCCACCCCTTTCTCCAAAGAATTGACCTAGGTCTTGGAATGTTCATCAACCCTTCATCTCCCCTTCCCAGCAGTTCAGTTGACAGGAGACAAAAAGGCTGCCCCTTATCCTCAACTCCTCACCTCACCAGCTTCAAAGCTGGATCAAGTCTATGGCATCATTCAGCTCCAGAGTCCCCTCTGGGACCAGAACAAAGCTAGTCTCACATTATTTACTTACATTTTTTCCCTTTCCTACTTCCCTTCGACTGAGAACTCTCCTAGTAAACCACCTGAGTAAGAATCCCCACCTCAGGCTCTTTGTCTGGGGACGCTAATCTAAACTCTCTTAAGTTCTGTAGTCTTAGCCTGCATGGAGTGAGGGAGGTGGCAGTTAAGAGGAAGTCATGGGGTTACTTTTTCTTAGATTTATTTAATTAATTAATTAAGTTTTTTGGCTGCATTGGGTCTTTGTTGCTGTGTGCGGGCTTTCTCTAGTTGCGGCGAGCAGGGGCTCCTCTTCCTTGCAGTGCGAGGGCTTCTCAATGCAGTGGCTTCTCTTGTTGCGGAGGACAGGCTCTAGGTGCGCAGGCCTCGGTAGTTGTGGCACGCGGGCTTCAGTAGTTGTGGCTCACGGGCTCTAGAGCACAGGCTCAGCAGTTGTGGCGCACGGGCTTAGTTGCTCTGCAGCGTGTGGGATCTTCCCAAACCAGTGCTCGAACCCATGTCCCCTGCATTGGCAGGTGGATTCTTAACCACTGCACCACCAGGTAAGCCTGCTCATGGGGTTTCTTGTGGCTGGGGATGAGGTATGCCAGGATCCATCCTCTTACTATACAAGAAAATGTAAATTACCTATTTCCACACTCAGTGTTTTTCTTACATCATAAGGCTACTGGCAGTGGGCCTGTCGTACTCTTCAAAGATCCTACCCTTGATTGTGAACATGGGTGACCAGCCCTTGTGGACAACCAACCTCTAGCTCCTGACTGGGCATGGGAATGACAACTCTATAATGTGGCAGAAACATACTTGCCTTTTACGTTACATGACTCTCAGTTCGTAAGGCTTTACATTTCAGCGACTTGCTATGTTTTACCTCAGGGTCCTCAGTTATGAAGTACTGATTATCTGGCCTGCCGTCACCAGACAGTTCCTCAAGACTTATTTGTCGACCTTTACTCTGTAGGACTCACTGACCAGGATGTGTTCTCAGGATTCCCCACCCCATGGGAGAGAACATAGCCAAAGGCCTACGTGGACTTGGTAAGTTCCACAGACTTCTATTAAAGAATCAGAATGATAATGTTGGCAGATAATTCTCTGTTCTACACCAGTTCAAACTGAGCTGTAAGGTGCAGGCCAAAAGAAGATACTACATGAAATTGACAGCTAGGTATTGGGTTGCCAAATTTAGCTAATGAAAATCTAAAACACCCAGTTAAAATTGGAATTCAGATAAGCAATGACTAATTTTTTTTAATATAAGTATGTTCAAATGTTACAGGAGACACATTTATACTAAAAAATTTTCATTGTTTGACATCTGAAATTCAGATTTAACTAGGAGTCCTCTATTTTCTCTGCTAATTCTACCCAG
This sequence comes from Hyperoodon ampullatus, assembly GCF_949752795.1. Taxonomy (NCBI): domain Eukaryota; kingdom Metazoa; phylum Chordata; class Mammalia; order Artiodactyla; family Ziphiidae; genus Hyperoodon; species Hyperoodon ampullatus. Next base: position 130,420,424 of record NC_136914.1, on the reverse strand, counting down.
CGGTACACCTAGAAGGAGGTGGATTCTAACTATAGGAGCTACTCTTCTACTGCAACCAACCTGCCACAAATTGATGGCAGACGATGGAGGATGCACTGGCCTCCCCGTGGAGGCCAACTCAGCCTCCCAGGCCTCTGGATGTGTCCATGAGACTATCATACCTGAGACAACCCAGGCGTCATCTCTTTACTGTAGGCCACCAAGCCAAATCTTGAACAGTCCACGTGGCTAGAGGTGCAGGATCCAACACTTTTCCACTAAAATTTCTCTGTCATTCACAACACTCTGGAGGGTGACTCAGTAGCACTTCATCAGCCTCCCCCATCAAAGTCTTTCTCTAAATGCCTTCACAAAGAGCTCTCTGCTCAAGCTCAAGTGGGGATACAGTAATGGATGTGAGCAAAAGGGTGAGATCCATTATCTTCGGATTTCCTGCTAATGTTGTTATTTTTCTCCACTTGCCCTCCACTAAAAGTGTGATGTCTTTCTTGCCTATCTTGTGGACTGCATCAAACAAATTGGCCAGATCACAAAGTCCAGTCTAAGTTCAGATACTGGTAAAAATGATGACTGAGATTTGTTTGTATATGCTTTCATTTCACTACTGAAAAATAAGCACAAATACATACAAAAGTTCACAGATATCTGTGATTTGGGCTTCTGGTGCCTGACTCATTTGCTGCTAAGGTGCACCCAACATGTGGCGGTCTTAGCATCCCAGCAGCATGTGCAAGCTGACCTTCCACCACACACAGCCTGCTTTCCAAGTGAACACATTGCAGGTCACAAAACTTCACCAACCTGAAACTGACTCTGGCCTCCCGAAGGGGATGGAGAACCATGAGAACACATCTCCAAGAGTGAGTTACAAGATGTGGAGCAAGATAGAGCCCCCATGTACCCATTTTATGTGTGATGTATGATGAACTAAGAATTAATGGACGTAGAGAATTTGTAAAGAGTATCTTTATATCACTTTTTTAAATGACATATAACCAGTAGGAAAATAGGTAAATTGTAAAGACAGGCAATTCACAGAAAAAAATACAAAATTGACTCAATGGCAAAAGGCATAAGCAAAAACTAAGGGATTGAAAATTGAAATGCCTACACTTAGAAGCATTTTCATCCATTAGATTTTAAAAAATTGAAAAGACATGTAATAACCAGAATTGACAATGATGAGGAATAAGAAGCACTCTCATACAGTACAGCTGAAGAAAGTATAAAATGGTAATGCCTACTTAAACAGCATCTTTTTAAAAAATGTTGATATCCATCAATTTAGTGATTCCACTTTTGCTATATATCTTAGTGAAACTTTTGCATACATACGAAGAGGAATGAAAAGGAACAATAACCTTATGAAACAATAACCTGTATGAAATAACCAAAGGTTGTAAACAATCTAAATCATCATCTAGAAATATAATAAATATATCAACACTATAGAATACTAGGTAATTTTAAATTATATGTGCATACATATATTGATAAATTATATAAAATATATTGTTAAATAAAAAGAGTAATTTTCAGAAAATAGGGACTTGATTCTATTTATGTAAAAGTAAGCAAAATCAAAATATACTTAGTAAGTAGAAAAAGATTCATATGGATAAAGACCAACTAATACTAATAATATTTGAAAAGAAAGTGCAATTAGGGGAGAGGAAAAGGAAGTTTTCACTCTTACTTTGTTATGTTTGAAATTTTAAAATAATTGTGGATTTATTTATTGTATAATTATAAATGCACAAACACAGACATACATATATATGGTGGAATAAGAATGACCACAAATTTTTTTAACATTTCCCCCTTTGACAGGTGGCAGCTGTGTACTTTTCCCTTGGTTCTGGGCTCAGTCTATTGAGCTGTAATGAATAATAGAATACGGCAGCACTGTTGCTGACACGGTTTCCAGGCCCAGGTCTTAACACATTGGCCACTTCCACTTCTGCTCTCTTGGAACACTCGCTCTCAGGTTGTTTCCTATGTGAAACTAGCCAACAGGCTGTGAGAAGCCTAAGTCATGGGGCGTCAACAGTCCCCAGCCAACAGTCAATATCTACTGCAGGCCATGTACATGAGCCATCTTGGATATTCAGTCTAGATGACCCTGCAACATATGACTATAATAGCACTAAAGACTGCAAACAAGAATTGCCCAGCTGAGCCCAGTCAACACACAGAATTATGAGAGATAATTATACAGTAAGTCCCCTACATACGAACAAGTTCTGTTCCGAGAGTGCGTTCATAAGTCCAATTTGTTCGTAAGTCCAACAAAGTTAGCCTAGGTACCTAACTAACACAATTGGCTATAGAGTACTATACTGTAATGGGTTTATAATACTTTTCACCCAAATAATACATAAAAAACAAACACAAAAAATAAAACATTTTTAATCTTACAGTACAGTACCTCAAAAAGTACAGTAATACCAGCTATATCACCGCTGCTTTTACGCTTGCTTCCAGACATCCTGGGCTTGAAATAAAGATACTGTACTACTGTACTCTACACAGTACTGTACACTAAAGTACCCAAAAGCACAACCACTTGTAGAGGATGCATGCATGTGACAATGTATGTCAGACACGTGAACTAACTTATGTGATTGGACATGCCAACGCACATTTGTATCTTTGAAAGTTCGCACCTTGAAGGTTGCGTATGTAGGAGACTTACTGTAAATTGTTGTTTTAAGTCACTCAGCTTTGGGATGGTTTATTACCTGGTAATAGATAACAAGAACAGTATAAACAATATGCTTTAAAACACTCAGTAATATACATTTAGGACTTTAAATAATGAAGAAGAATATAAGATATCAAATCTATGTATCTGGGGAAAGTTAATAAACATAAGTCAAAGTAAAATTTTATCTTCGCCACCTAGCACAATCTTTGAAATGTAGCAGATGTTTCATAAATACAGTAAAATACAGACACAGGAGAGCTGTATAGTCAAGGAAAGGTTGAAAGAGAGGAGGGTATCTAACCTAGGTGAAAATGAAAAGTATGTTTTCTCTAGGATTCATCAACGTCCCTTCAGCAAGTCAGAAACTACATATTCTATTTTATTTCACACATGTTGTGTTGTAATCATCTATTTGTATATAGTTAACACTTCACCTAACAAAAGAAAGGAAGATATCAACAGTCATGTTTTGCCCCATGCCTTCGATTTGCCCAGAAAAGTTTATATGCATAGTTTTACATAAACATATAAATGTTGCCAATAAAATTATGAAAATATTTTAATGAGTAAACCTCAAGGACTTTGCTTGAAGATGTGCATTTCAAGCACAATTCTTCTTTGTAGAAGACCATATAATAATTGTGATATTACAAACTAAACAATATTATTGTCTTCTTCAAATGGAGGGAACGTTACCTCCTAAAGAGTTGAGGCTCACCAAAAGAGTTTTGAGTTCCCTGTTCTGAGTATCATAATATTTTTATCCTGAATAACTGCAAATGTGTACATTGTATTTCCAGATTGTCATTGTTAAAAATAATCCATTTTGGGGGGACTTCCCTGATGGTGCAGTGGTTAAGAATCCACCTGCCAGTTCAGGGGACATGGGTTCGATCCCTGGTCCGGGAAGATCCCACATGCCACGGAGCCACTAAGCCTGTGCGCCACAGCTATTAAGCCTGTGCTCTAGAGCCTGCGAGCCACAACTACCGAGCCCGCGTGCCACGACTGCTGAAGCCCACGTGCCTAGAGCCTGTGCTCCGCAAGAGTTGAAGCCACCACAGTGAGAAGCCCATGCACCACAACAAAGAGTAGCCCCTGCTCACCACAACTAGAGAAAGTCCACTTGCAGCAATGAAGACCCAACGCAGCCAAAAATAAATAAATAAATTTATTTATTTTTTAAAAGGTAGAAATAAAAAAAAAGAAAAGAATCCATTGTTTGTTATTTTAAAGAATGTTGAAATCGGGAGGATACTACAAGGTAATACTGAGGAAGATGAAGAGCTGCACATGAAGAGAGGCACGACCTCACAGTCACTGGAATGGCCTACAGTTTGGGGAATAAATCTTAGGGCCACAGATGAAACAATAAAAAGTGCATTTCATAATATCAGCACTAAAGTAAATTATCATCAGTCTACAAAAAGAATGTCACACATATTTGAAAGGAAACCGAGAAACTACTGCTACTAGATAATACACATAGGGCAGCTGCTCTCAGTGTAGCCCTCCTATCAAGAATAACCATAGTCGTTGAATAAAATAAAAATAAAACAAAATAGCAAACAAGCAATGACAGTCACAGACTTTTATGGCATTACAAAGCAATCAAGGCTTCAGAATTTGAGGGGCCACAATCTCAGAGAACAGGCAAAATCATTGAAGTGAACTGATGTTTTCTGTTCATTTTCCTTGAAGTATTTCTTTATTCTTAATCCACATGCATTAAGAGAAGAATCCAAAATTAAAGTGGCATCTAAGAAATAAGCAGAGCTTTCAGGAATCTCACAATACTGGGAAAGAATAGTTGGAATTTGGGCTATTAAAGCAGCCAGGACGTTTGGGGCCAAGATCCTAGGAAAACAAGGAAATAATGGAGAAGAGAGAGAATATTCTGAGCTGCATTTTCATTTGAGATTTGTAGATGCTGAAGTTTCATGGGATGAGAAGCTGAGATTAGCAAAATGGAGGCAAAGAGGCTAAAAATCTAGGCAGAGCTTCTAGCAACCTTATATTGCTAGGGAAACAAAAATTAAAGTTTGGGCTTCCAGAAGAAGACGCCCTGCTTTCAGTTGAGACCCAAGGAAAATTCTCACGCAATACTAGTGGGAATGTAAATTCTTCCAATGACCTTGCAGAACAAGAATGGGTATTTGTTTTGGTACAGGGAGATTCTGCTTTACGAAGTCACTCGGGGATCCAGGCTGCCAGTGGCCTTAACATCTGCAAAATGTGGCTTCCAGGAACTCCCTGGCCCAGGTCCAGTGGTTAGGACTCTGTGCTTCCACTGCAGGGGGCACGGGTTCAACCCCTGCTTTGGGGAACTAAGATCCCGCATGCTGCTCGGCACGGTCAATAAAATAAATTGCTTTAAAAAATAAATGTGGCTTCCAAGTGGAATTCACCTCTTACTCCACTGAAGATTGGGTAATAGAGATTATAGAGGGAAAACAGAAGGCTTGTATGGGCTAGGCCTTATAAGTGGTCAATATCACTTCCAACCACATTCCATTGGCAGGAACTCAATTATATGACCACCTTTCATTGCAAGGGGAATTTAGCTCTGAACCCTAGAGGCAGTTAAATTTATTTGATGAATAGCCAGCCAGTCTCTGCCATGGCTCATTTCTCATCATTTACACATATATAAAATAGCATTCCTTGAACAATGCTTGACATAAAAAATGACTAGTAGATATTTCACATCTTAATTTTATTTTACTGCATACAAGTAAAATTACTCTATGAACACCATTCTCTTAGAGTGGGTAGGTGCCGTATACTAAAAAAAAAAAAAAAAAAAGTCTAGGTTCAAAACGTTCCTCAAGGTTTTTGCTGATTTAACAGGAAAATTTAATAGATACTCCTTCAGTTCTCACTTTATGAACACCAATGATAAATTTGTTACAAAAAGAAGGAAATTCTACAAGTTAAAAAACAAATGATATAAGTAGCTATTAAAGATTGTAAACTGCTGTGTAGGATGGGTATTCACAGCCAGTAATGGAAGCCTTAAAATAGAAGTTCTCATGGCATTCTGGGCATTAACGCTTTTCAAAAGCTAAACAAATGCTTTGTGATTAATACCTAATTTGAATATGCCATGCTAAACAATCCTAAGCAGTTGCTTTTGAGAGAAACTGTCATTTTCAGTCAATTTATTTTATTATGCTTTTGAAACTTACCCACTAGTGTTGAAGGATATACCTAACCCTGAGGATGCAGTCCTAATCACTGTGTCTTTCATTAAGATTTCCTGGGGAAATTAGAATGTGCTTTCTGCACAGGTATTAACTTATCAAGCTTTATTTTAGCAATCAAGGAATTGCAAATAAGCACAAGGAGAGGTCACAATTAAGCAGAAAATGTATTGATTCCTGTGTCCTCCATTTATCATGGAATTTACATTATAAATTTCATCACAGTACATAGAAACCTTTTCTTTTGTGATTGTTCACCTTGTCTTTGGTCGGGTTTAAACAAGAATTGAGAATTATTCATCCATTTTATCAGTCCTTAATTCAATCTTAAACATTTAAAAATAACTTGCCCTCTAATTTATATAGTTTGTTCAATTAATGTTGAGAGATCAGCCAAAGAAGGAGGTAAAACTCTCAGCTAACATTTGTTAACTTGGCTAATGTCTGGTAAGCACTCTCTCCTTGTGCATTACATATATGGTATTTGTTTTATGTCTCAAATTTATCACACCTCCTATGTAAGATGGGTATTATAAGGACTGACATTTAAGTGCTTTGTCCAGTGTGACTTAAATTAGCACCTTTCCTTCTGACTGGACCTTGCCTTTCTAGTAATTAAATATTTTGAAGTATCATCTCTGGGAATTGCTATCCCATTTTATAGAAATAGGCATTTTAAAAGAAAAGCAGGGGTGCCTTCAAAATGATGGAGAAGTAAGACGTGGAGATCAACTTCCTCCCCACAAATACATCAAAACTACATCTACATTTGGAACAACTCCTACAGAACACCTACTGAACACTGGCAGAAGACCTCAGACTTCCCAAAAGGCAAGAAACTCCCCACGTACCTGGGTAGGGCAAACGAAAAAAGAAAAAACAAGAGACAAAGAATAGGGACGGGACCTGCCCCTCTGGGAGGAAAGGTTTCCACACACTAGGAAGGCCCTTCGTGGGCAGAGACCGCGGGTGGCGGTGGTGGGGGGAGCTTCGGAGCCACGGAGGAGAGCACAGCCACAGGGGTGTGGAGGGTAAAGCGGAGAGATTCCTGCACAGAGGATCGGTGCCGACCAGCACTTACCAGCCCGAGAGGCTTGTCTGCTCACTTGCTGGGGCGGGCATGGGCTGGGAGCTGAGGCTTAGGCTTCGGAGGTCAGATCCCAGGGAGAGGACTGGGGTTGACTGTGTGAACACTGCGTGAAGGGGGCTGGTGCGCCACAGCTAGCTGAGAGGGAGTCCGGGAAAAGCTCTGGACCTGCCTAAGAGGCAAGAGACCACTGTTTCAGTGTGCGCGAGGAGAGGGGATTCAGAGCACCACCTAAATGAGCTCCAGAGACGGGTGTGAGCCATGGCTCTCAGCGTGGACACCAGAGACAGGCATGAAACGCTAAGGCTGCTGCTGCAGCCACCAAGAAGCCTGTGTGAAAGCACAGGTCACTATCCACACCTCCCCTCCTGGGAGCCTGTGTAGCCTGCCACTGCCAGGGTCCCGTGATCCAGGGACAACTTCCCCGGGAGAACGCATGGCATGCCTCAGGTTGGTGCAACGTCACACTGGCCTCTGCCGCTGCAGGCTCACCCCGCATTCCATACCCCTCTCTCCCCCAAGCCTGAGTGAGCCAGAGCCCCCTAATCAGTTGCTCCTTTAACCCCCTCCTGTCTGAGTGAAGAACAGACACCCTCAGGCGACCTACACACAGAGGCAGATTCAAATCCAAAGCTGAACCCCACGAGCTGTGGGAACAGAGAAGAGAAAGGGAAATCTCTCCCAGCAGCCTCAGGAGCAGTGGATTAAACCTCCACAGTCAACTTGATGTACCCTGCATCTGTGGAATACCTGAATAGACAACGAATCATCCCAAATTGAGGCGGTAGACTTTGGGAGCAAATGTAGACTTGGAGTTTGCTTTCTGCGTCTAATTTGTTTCTGGTTTTATGTTTATCTCAGCTTAGTATTTAGAGTTTATTATCACTGGTAGATTTGTTTATTGATTTGGTTGCTGTCTTCCTTTTTTAAATTTTATGTATATATATATTTTTTTCCTTTTTCTCTCTTAGTGAGTATGTATGTGTATATGCTTCTTTTTGTGATTTTGCCTGTATAGCTTTGCTTTTGCCATTTGTCCTAGGGTTCTGACTGTCTGTTTTTTGTTTTTGTTTTTTTTAGTATACTTTTTAGCACTTTTATCATTGGTTGATTTATTTTTCCCTTTGGTTGCTCTCTTTCTTTCTCTTTTTGTATTACTTTTTAATTTTTTTATTTTTAATAATTTTTTTCTATTTAAGTAACTTTATTTTTTCTTCCTTCCTTCCTTCCTCCCTCCCTCCCTCCCTCCTTCTCTCTCTCTCTCTCTCTCTCTCTCCATTTTCTTCTGAGCCGTGTGGCTGACAGGGTCTTGGTGTTCTGGCCAGGTGTCAGGCCAGAGCCTCTGAGGTGGGAGAGCCGAGCTCAGGACACTGGTTCGCCAGAGACCGTCCGGCCCCACATAATATCAAATGGTGAAAGCTCTCCCAGAGATCTCCATCTCAATGCTAAGACCCAGCTCCACTCAAAGACCAGTAAGCTGCAGTTCTGGACACCCTATGCCAAACAACTAGCAAGACAGGAACACAAACCAAACCATTAGCAGAGAGGCTGCCTAAAATCATCATAAGTTCACAGACACCCCAAAACACACCACCGGATGTGGTCCTGCCAACCAGAAACACAAGATGCAGCCTCATCCACCAGAACATAGGCACCAGTCCCCTCCACCAGGAAGCCTACACAACCCACTGAACCAAAGTTACCCACTGGGAGCAGACACCAAAAACAATGAGAACTATGAATCTGCAGCCTGTGAAACAGAGACGCCAAACACAGTAAGTTAAGCAAAATGAGAAGACAGAGAAATACACAGCAGATGAAGGAGCAAGGTAAAAACCCACCAGACCAAACAAATGAAGAGGAAATAGGGAGTCTACCTGAAGAAGAATTCAGACTAATGATAGTAAAGATGATCCAGAATCTTGGAAATAGAATGGAGAATATACAAGAAACGTTTAATAAAGACCTAGAAGAAACAAAGAGCAAACAAACAATGATGAACAACATAATAAATGGAATTAAACATTCTCTAGAAGGAATTAATAGCAGAACAACTGAGGCAAAAGAACGGATAAGTGACATGGAAGATAAGATAGTGGAAATAACTACTGCAGAGCGGAAAAAAGAATGAAAAGAATTGAAGACAATCTCAGAGACCTCTGGGACAACATAAAACACACGAACATTCGAATTATAGGGGTTCCAGAAGAAGAAGAGAAAAAAAAGGGACTGAGAAAATATTTGACGAGATTATAGTTGAAAACTTCCCTAATATGGGTAAGGAAATAGTCAAGCAAGTCCAGGAAGCTCACAGAGTCCCTTACAGGATAATTCCAAGGACAAAGGTGCCAAGACACATATGAATCAAACTATCAAAAATTAAACAAAGAAAAAATATTAAAAGCAGCAAGGGAAAAACAACAATTAACATACAAAGGAATCCCCATAAGGTTAACAGCTGATCTCTCAGCAGAAACTCTGCAAGCCAGAAGGGAATGGCAGGACATATTTAAAGTGAAGAAAGGGAAAAGCCTATAAACAAGATTACTCTACCCAGCAAGGATCTCATTCAGATTTGATGGAGAAATTAAAACCTTTTCAGACAAGCAAAAGCTAACAGAATTCAACCCCACCAAACCAGCTCTACAACAAATGCTAAAGGAACTTCTCTAGGCAGGAAACACAAGAGAAGGATAAGACTTACAATAACAAACGCAAAACAATTAAGAAAATGGTAGTCGGAACATACATATCAATAACTACCTTAAATGTAAATGGATTAAATGCTCCAAACAAAAGACACAGACTGGCTGAATGGATACAAACACAAGACCTGTACATATGCTATCTACAAGAGACCCACTTCAGACCTAGGGACACATACAGACTGAAAGTGAGGGGATGGAAAAAGATATTCCATGCAAATGGAAATCAAAAGAAATCTGGAGTAGCAATTCTCATATCAGATAAAATAGACTTTAAAATAAAGACTATTACAAGAGACAAAGAAGGACACTACATAAAGATCAAGGGATCAATCCAAGAAGAAGATAAAACAATTGTAAATATTTATGCACCCAACATAGGAGCACCTCAATACATAAGTCAAATGCTAACAGCCATAAAAGGGGAAACTGACAGTAACACAATAATAGTGGGGGACTATAACACCTCACTTTCACAAATGGACAGATCATCCAAAATGAAAATAAATAAGGAAACACAAGCTTTAAATGATACATTAAGCAAGATGGACTTAATTGATATTTATAAGACATTTCCTCCAAAAACAGCAGATTACACTTTCTTCTCAAGTTCTCAAGGAACATTCTCCAGGATAGATCATATCTTGGGTCACAAATAAACCCTTGGTAAAATTAAGAAAACTGAAGTCATATCAAGTATCTTTTCTAACCACAACACTATGAGACTAGATATCAATTACAGGAAAAATCTGTAAAAAATACAAAAACATGCAGGCTAAACAAAAACTACTAATAATAAATAACCAAGAGGGGCTTCCTTGGTGGCACAGTGGTTGAGAGTCCGCCTGCTGAAGCCGGGGACACGGGTTTGTGCCCCAGTCTGGAAAGATCTCACATGCCGCGGAGCGGCTAGGCCCGTGAGCCATGGCTACTGAGCCTGGGCATCCAGTGCCTGTGCTCCGCAACGGGTGAGGCCACAACAGTGAGAGGCCTGCATTCCGCAAAAAAAAAAGAAAAAAAAAAAAGAATAATAAATAAATAAATAACCAAGAGATCACTGAGGAAATCAAAGAAGAAATCAAAAAATACCTAGAAACAAATGAAAATGAAAATGTGATGACCCAAAATCTATGGGATGCACCAAAAGCAGTTCTAAGAGGGAAGTTTATAGCAATACAATCCTACCTCAAGAAACAAGAAACATCTCAAATAAACAACCGAACCTTATACCTAAAGCAATTAGAGAAAGAAGAACAAAAAAACCCCAAAGGTAGAAGAAATCATAAAGATCAGATCAGAAATAAATGAAACAGAAATGAATGAAATGATAGCAAAGATCAATACAACTAAAAGATAGTTCTTTGAGAAGATAAACAAAATCGATAAACCATTAGCCAGACTCATCAAGAAAAAAGGGGAGAAGACTCAAATCAACAGAATTAGAAATGAAAAAGGAGAAGTAACAAGTGACACTGCAGAAATACAAAGGATCATGAGAGATTACTACAAGCAACTCTATGCCAATAAAATGCACAGCCTGGAAGAAATGAACAAATTCATAGCAAAGCACAACCTTCCAAGCCTGAACCAGGAAAAAATAGAAAACATAAACAGACCAATCACAGGCACCGAAATTGATACTGTGATTAAAAATCTTCCAATAAACAAAAGCCCAGGACAAGATGGCTTCACAGGCGAATTCTATCAAACATTTAGAGAAGGGCTAACACATATCCTTTTCAAACTCTTCCAAAATATAGCAGAGGAAGGAACACTCCCAAACTCATTCTACAAGGTCAGCATCACTCTGATACCAAAACTAGACCAAGATGCCACACAAAAAAACAAAAAAAACTACAGGCCAATATCACTGATGAACATAGATGTAAAAATCCTCAACAAAATACTAGCAAACAGAATCCAACAGCACATTAAACGGATCACACACCATGATCAAGTGGGATTTAATCCCAGGGATGCAAGGATTCTTCAATATGCGCAAATCAATCAATGTGATAAACCATATTAACTAATTGAAGGAGGAAAACCATATGATCATCTCAATAGATGCCGAAAAAGCGTTCAACAAAATTCAACACCCATTTATGATAAAAACCCTCCAGAAAGTAGCCATAGAGGAACTTACCTCAACATAATAAAGGCCATATATGACAAACCCACAGTCAACATCGTTCTCAATGGTGAAAAACTGAAACCATTTCCACTAAGATAAGGAACAAGACAGGGTTGCCCACTCTCACCACTATTATTCAACATAGTTTTGGAAGTTTCAGCCAAAGCAATCAGAGAAGAAAAATAAATAAAAGTAATCCAAATTGGAAAAGAAGAAGTAAAAATGTCACTGTTTGCATATAACATGATACTATACATACAGAATCCTAAAGATGCTACCAGAAAAGTACTCGAGCTAATCAATGAACTTGGTAAAGTAACAGGATACAAAATTAATGCACAGAAATATCTTGCATTCCTATATACTAATGATGAAAAATCTGAAAGAGAAATTACGGAAACACTCCCATTTACCACTGCAACAAAAAGAATAAAATACCTAGGAAAAAACCTACCTAGGAGACAAAAGACCTGTATGCAGAAAACTATAAGACACTGATGAAAGAAATTAAAGATGATACAAACAGACAGATATATGATGTTCCTGGATTGGAAGAATCAACATTGTGAAAATGACTATATTACCCAAAGCAATCTACAGATTCAATGCAATCCCTATCAAACTACCAATGGCATTTTTCACAGAACAAAATATTTCACAGTTTGTATGGAAACACAAAAGACCTCAAATAGCCAAAGCAATCTTGAGAAAGAAAAACGGAGCTCGAGGAATCAGGCTCCCCGACTGCAGACTACACTACAGACTACAGCAACAGTAATTAAGACAGTATGGTACTGGCAGAAAAACAGAAATATAGATCAATGGTACAGGATAGAAAGCCCAGTGATAAACCCATACACATATGGTCACATTATCTTTGATAAAGGAGGCAAAAATATACAATGGAGAAAGACAGCCTCTTCAATAAGTGGTGCTGGGAAAACTGGACAGCTACATGTAGAAGAATAAAATTAGAACACACCATACACAAAAATAAAGTCAAAATGGATTAAAGACCTAAATGTAAGGCCAGACACTATAAAACTCTTAGACGAAAACGTAGGGAAGACACTCTATGACATAAATCACAGCAAGATCCTTTTTGACCCACCTCCTAGAGGAATGGAAATAGAAATAAAAATAAACAAATGGTACCTAATGGAACTTAAAAGTTTTTACACAGCAAAGGAAACCATAAACAAGATGAAAAGACAACCCTCAGAATGGGGGAAAATATTTGCAAACAAAGCAACTGACAAAGGATTCATCTCCAAAATATACAAGCAGCTCATGCAGCTCAATATCAAAAAAACAAACAACCCAATCCAAAAATGGGCAGAAGACCTAAATAGACATTTCTCCAGAGAAGATACACAGATTGCCAACAAACACATGAAAGAATGCTCAAGATCACTAATCATTAGAGAAATGCAAATCAAAACTACAATGAGGTATCACGTCACACTGGTCAGAATGGCCATTATCAAAAAAATCTACAAACAGTAAATGCTGGAGAGGGTGTGGAAAAAAGGGAACCCTCTTGCACTACTGGTGGGAATGTAAATTGATACAGCCACTATGGAGAACAGTATGGAGGTTCCTCAAAAAACTAAAAATAGAACTACCATATGACACAGCAATCCCACTACTGGGCATATACCCTGAGAATACCATAATTCAAAAGAGTCATGTACCACAATGTTCATTGCAGCTCTACTTAAAATAGCCAGGACATGGAAGCAACCTAACTGTCCATCGACAGATGAATGGATAAAGAAGATTTGGCACATATATACAATGGAATATTACTCAGCCATAAAAAGAAACGAAATTGAGTTATTTGTAGTGAGGTCGATGGACCTAGAGACTGTCATACAGAGTGAAGTAAGTCAGAAAGAGAAAAACAAATACCGTATGCTAACACATATATATGGAATCTAAAAAAAAAAAAGGTTCTGAAGAACCTAGGGGCAGGACAGGAATAAAGATGCAGACATAGTGAATGGACTTGAGGACATGGGGAGGTGGAAGGGTAAGCTGCAACGAAGTGAGAGAGTGGCATAGACATATATATACTCCCAAATGTAAAATAGATAGCTAGTGGGAAGCAGCCACATTGCACAGCGAGTTCAGCTTGGTGCTTTGTGTCCACCTAGAGGGGTGGGATAGGGAGGGTGGGAGGGAGACCCAAGAGGGAGGAGATATGGGGATGTATGTATATGTATAGCTGATTCACTTTGTTATATAGCAGAAACTAACACACAATTGTAAAGCAATTATACTGCAATAAAGATTGTTAAACATAAATAAATAAAATAAAAAGAAGAATAAAAGAAAAGCAGATTGTGGGATAACCACCGATAAATGTTGAGATGCATATGTGGTAAAAGACAGAGAGACACAAATATATCAAAATCCAAAGCACAGAGTCTTTATAACATGTTTTATTGAATACCCTTGTAAAATAGCTTGCAATGTGTACTGATTCAAAGACTTATTGTTGTATTTCACTTATTAAATCATAACTTAATAAAATCTGAGTAACATATGAGGGAAACCCTTCAACTCATTTAAACATGTGTTTAATTATCAAAATGAGAGACCACACATCAGAGCCAGAGAGAACATAGTGTATCCACTGTTATAAAAATTGAGTGCAGTGTGTCTGATGTTGTATACGCTTTGACTCTTCCTTTACCATAAGCAGACTAGCACAACATAAACCCACAAACAGTGAAGTAGTCCTGATAATAGCAAGGTAATAGTTCTGACGTGGGGAAGCGTGTTTGTGTGTACTTGAGGACACAAAAACGTATCAGAGCATTAAGGTAGCAAGTGGGAGTTTCTTTTCCTCTTTCTGTACTTTCATTTTACTCACAGACATACACAGAAAAACATTTACATGATAATCTTTTTCTCTACCACAAAATAATTATGATATGCCTTTAAATAAAGCAATCTTGTATGTTGCTTTGTTGCATTATCCTTGGAATTTGAGTATTTATAATTATTACAAAAAATGTGGCAATCAACACAACTGATTCATATTTACAAAAATACATGGCATCTGGCTCTATATGGAGGGAATCTATACCCTAGTTCAATCTCAGTTCACTACAACATATCCATAAATCCCCAAGCAGCTAATCATGAAAATATTAATGAAATAAGCACGTTTTATTTATTTATAAGTCTTCGCTTACTAGGCCCTTATTACATTGCCAGAGAAGAGGAATATTAAAATAAATGATATCTGCATTCGGCACTGAAAATAAAGCAAAAAAGCCACAGTGTCTGCTATAATAGATTCCAGTCAAATGTCGTTTTGTCACCTTAAACTGAAACGGCTTTTTCAACAATTCTAGAATAATTTCAGCTAGCTATAATTGACTAAATGGAATAATTAAAAACCCTATATATATAAAGTATTGTAAGATAACACTTTATATTATATACATATAGCAATATACTTAATATGTTTTAGATTTCTCAGAATCATATATTAGGGATTTACACAGTGAACCATAAATTTGTAATTCACTAAACTACATGCTTTATAAAAATCATCAATATATTATAATATGGTAGTGCTTTAGAAAAACATAATTTACTTCTTTTTTATCTTGTTTTTTTAAGGTGAAATGTTTGGCTAAAGCAAAAAATAATTGTTTGCTGGAAGCAGAATCCTTCACAGATTCATAAAGGAAAAGGTGAATGTTCAGGCTGGCCTCACCTCTGGGAGGCGCCATTCTCACTGGACAGCTGTGCAGTTTACAGCCACATGTGGTGCCTTTGGGTGGAATCGTTTCCAGAATCCACTATTTAAGCGAATAATATGTCATCTCTAATTTCTAGCTTACTATACTTCCTTATCTTTTGCAAAAATCATTCATGGCATTTCAAATGGTTTTGCCCTCTCTCTTATCCGCTGAGTGGTTGACTTTTTGTGAAGCTTCTTTTTCCTCAATTAGTCTTGCATTGGCTGCCTCTGCAGAGACCCCTTAGAGCCATTTTTCCATTAGAGACACTTCAAACCCCTATCCCTCCCGACACTTATGCCTTTGAATAGACCTAACACAGCTAATTTGTGTATTTACCCAGCTGTTTAGACTTTGTTAATTCATACATATGGTAGCAGTCAAAATTTAACAGAAAGCGCATTTAGAATTGTGTTCAGAACAAAGGATGGCCTGAAAAAGGAGTTGCAAGTTGAATCTGCCATGAATTTACGGCGCCTCACAAATGACCCGCCACAGAGTTACACTCTCATCAAGAATGACCAGTTAATTAACCTTTGTATAATTCAAAGTCATTCACTCATTACTGCAACCAAGCAAAGCCATCACAAGGATAGCATACTCCTTCTTCAGTACAAGGAAATTGTCACCTTTATTCATCAGAATTTCTGTCTTTGGATCTCAATGCTAAAACTTCTGCCTTGCCTTTATGCTATATAACATAAAACATTATCAATAATTCAAAATAGAGAAGATACCAACAATATCAAAAATATAACCAATTTTCTAATAATTTACTTTCCTATATTTATAAAAAATCATTTACAAAAATGTCATTGCAACATTTATAATTTCATAAATACATTCTGCATTTAATTGACTAAAATTCCAGGTTTGGGGACCCTTTAAAACATTTCATCTTTGTAGTTCTCTAAAAAGAAATGGGTAACTTCTCTAAAAGTTTTCCCTATTGATACCTCCTATATGACTGATGCCTTCAAAATGTCCGTTCCCAGCTTAAACTTTTCTCCTGGGTTTGCAACCTCTATTACCTATTGGCACATCCATTTACTTCTCATTCTAAAATTGAGCTCACCACCCTCCCCGCAAACCTGCTCTACCGTCATGCTCCCTGTCTTAGTAAATAGCACTGCCATTTATCCCAGTTACTCAGGTTAGAAATCTAGGTGTTGGGACTTCCCTGGCGGTCCACTGGTTAAGACTTCACCTTCCAATGCAGGGGGTATGGGTTCGATCCCTGGTCGGGGAGCTAATGTCCCACATGCCTCACGGCCAGAAAACCAAACTATAAAACAGAAGCAATATTGTAACAAATTCAATAAAGACTTGAAAAAAAATGGTCCACATCAAAAACATCTTTGGGGAAAAAAAAAGAAAAGAAAAGAGAAAGAAATCTGGGTGTTAGCCTGGGCATCGTCTCCTCTGTCATCTTTCACATCTACTCGGCCATAACCTGTAAATTCTACCTCCTGCATGTTTCCGTCATCTGTCTACTTCTCTATCCCCCAGGTGAAAGCCTCCTAGTCTAACCACCAACTTCTCTTGCTTGGGCACTTGGAACAGCCCTAGAACGTATCTCTGTGTTCCATTACAATCTAGCCTCCATTCTGCAGGCCAGTCTTACTAAAACACAAAACTGATGATTCACTACTCTGCTAAAAATCCCTTGAGGATGTCCCATTTCCATTAGGATAAGACCCACATTTCTTAAATTCCCTACATGAATTCTTCCCAACACAATTTCTACCCTCCGATACTGGAATGCTTACCATCCCTTCACAGGTCGTGTATTAAGCAGCTTTCAGTTTCTCTAAAACATTATAATTTCTTATCATACATTTAGACTTTCTGCAGTATCTGCCTGAAATTCACCCCACAAGCTCTTGGATAACACGTGTCCATCACTTGTGTATCAGTTTAAACATTACATAAGTCAGGAGACCTATGCTGACCTGTTAGATTGAATCATGTCCCTGACTGACTTCACGAAGTCCTTGTATCTCCCCTATATTAATAACACTCTTTCCCACATCCTCTCTGGTCTCTCCTACTTATCTCTTGGGAGCTTTTAAATTCATGTAGATGTGGCTCTATCTGCCTTGTTCATGCCAGTCTCTATCACACGTGTGATTTTAAAGCAGAAATTTCTCGCTTGAGATTCAGACTTTAGACGTATTAGAAACTGAAATATTTTTCCAAAGTCAACTTAGATTTGGGGGAGGTGGGTATTCAGCAGCCTGGACCCTGAGCCAGACAGCTGGTTTAGAATTTAGATCTGCCCCTTACTAGCGGTGGGACCTTGGGCAAATTACTTAAACACCTCTGTGCCTCAGTTTGCTGGTCTGTAATATGAAGATAATCATACTTACCTCATAGTTTTATTGTGAAGGTTAAATGATAAAATACTTATATAGTGCTTACAATAGTGCCTGGAACATTAAAAACCTACACTAAATATTATTATTCCTAATATATATATATATATATTTTTTTTTTTTTTTTCGGTACGCGGGCCTCTCACTCTTGTGGCCTCCCCCATTGCGGAGCACAGGCTCCGGATGCACAGGCTCAGTGGCCATGGCTCACGGGCCCAGCCGCTCCGCGGCATGTGGGATCTTCCCAGACTGGAGCACGAACCCGTATCCCCTGCATCGGCAGGCAGACTCTCAACCACTGCGCCACCAGGGAAGCCCTATTCCTAATATTTTAAGCAGGAAAATGTAGAGTCAGATTGTGTTCAAAGTCTTGCTTTGATATGCTATAATCTTGTCATCTTGGTCAACTGACTCAACTTTGCAAAGTGTCAGATTCCTCTTCTCCATAAAACAAGGGGGACAGAACGTGCATAGTAAAAACAAATCAACTAATGTTAATGTTAGGCTATATTAAATAGTTGAATTGAGAGAGAGAAAAACTTCTTGCTTAGGTTGAAGTCTTGTTTGCTTAAAGCTGTAGCATTCGGGGCTTCCCTGGTGGCACAGTGGTTGAGAGTCCGCCTGCCGATCAGGGGACACAAGTTCATACCCCGGTCCGGGAAGATCTCACATGCCACGGAGCGACTGGGCCCGTGAGCCATGGCCACTGAGCCTGCGCGTCCGGAGCCTGTGCTCCACAACGGGAGAGGCCACAACAGTGAGAGGCCCGTGTACCGCAAAAAAAAAAAAAAAAAAAAGCTGTAGCATTGGTAAAACTGACATGAACTTCAGTTAAAAATCTAACCTCAGTTAAAAATCTTTATCACTTACTGTAATTAAAAACAGATGAACCTACAATGCACATTAGGTACAAATGCCCAGGAGTACCAAGTTTAAGAAATTAAAATGAACAGTAACTTGAATGAAAAGTATCTTTCTGTGAAGAGCTATCTGGGGAAAAAATGAAATTTCTTTTTTTCTATGGAGTAAAGGTAAAATATTTACTCTCTTGCTATTTTTAGATTGCCTCTCAGGAGAGTTGGAAGTTACGGCTCTGGACATGATTTTATAGATTCTTTCCCTATGTATGGTCTTTTAAACACAGATTATGTTATCTTAACTCTGTTAACTGAAAGATTACATTTTTAACTATTTCTACTATTTCTCCTTTGGTCATGAAATTTTAACATCACGTTTCTCTGGGTCCCTCATTCCATTGTGTAGCATTTACTGTGATAGAGCTTCTCATCTAATACTCATTCCCTGGATATTTCACAATGCTGAACCAAATGAAGTTTTAACTAACACCAAATCATTATTATTAGCAATCTCATCATGCCATTCTCTTTAAGTCATTTTCTTTTATTCCATGCTGAATGGAATCATTACTCTAAGTGTGACATCCTAATATAAATATGTATTAGCCAAACTGATCACAATGTATACAAATAGACAGTTTAGAAGCTAACAATATCAGCCATGCTGCTTTTGCATAGGGTTTTAAATATGCTACTGAATGATGCAAATGGAAGAAATAGATTCTAATACATCACAAGACAAGTAGTCAAAATGTTCTAAGCTGGATCAGAGGCAAAGCACCACAAATCAAGCAGACCTTTCACTTAGGAACAGGAACATAGCTTTTTCTTTCACAGTAGTTTCTCAAAGCAAAAATAATCCCTCTCCAGTGATTTACAATGGACAATTTTCTGTCTTTCTGGCTGTTTCACAACTTATTTATTTATTTATTTATTTTTGTGGTACGTGGGCCTCTCACTGCTGTGGCCTCTCCCATTGCGGAGCACAGGCTCCGGACGCGCAGGCTCAGCGGCCATGGCTCACGGGCCCAGTCGCTCCGCGGCATGTGGGATCTTCCCGGACCGGGGTTTGAACTCGTGTCCCCCGCATCGGCAGGCGGACTCTTAACCACTGCGCCACCAGGGAAGCCCTGTTTCACAACTTTTGAGCATCCTTGCTATTTTGGAGAATTTCCACTTTGCTGGTTTGAGCTTCTCCAAGGCAGAACCTACAAAACTAGATTCCCTCATCTTTGGTGCTCAGGCTCAACTAATGAGATCAGAGATCACGAATGCAAGACCTCACTTCAGAACTGAGCCACACGTCGAAGGAAAATGTGCACAGGATCCATTTTGCTGCAAGGGTGGTAGCAGAGGCAGCTAGCTCTCTCACTGGCAGTGCCTGCAAGATTGCATTCTGGCTCTGAAATCATTCCAGAAGGGGGGGCAGCAAATTGGAGTTTGGTAGGGGGTTGTGAAGCGTGGGGGTGGCAGCAGTTTAGTCAGCAAGCCAGTTCTATGGCATGGTTTTGGGCAATGTTGCTGGAAGCTGAGTCTTGAGCCTGGTTATTTAGTCACCTTAGCTTCTATGAGTTACCCATTTAAAAAAGAACAAAAAATGCCTATTTTGCTTCATGAGTGAGAGTCAATTTCTGTTACTTTTAACAAGAATCTCTATGAATATCATAACATAGAGTTCTTTTAACAGCTCCAAACGGCTCAAGTCTAGCTGGCATTGCAGCCAGACTGAGAGAAAAAGAATGGTGCAATTAAAATTTTAAATTATCATTTTCAAGTGCTAATCGTTGCCCGGCACTGTGTTAAAGCCTGTCACCCATCGTCTCATTTAATCTTCACAATAGCTTAATGAGGACAGTATTATCCCCATGATGCAAAGCAGAAACTGAGACAGAGATTAACTTGCCCAAGGTCTCAGGACTACTGATTACCAGAGCCCTGTGACACTGTAGATCTAGGTCACCAGCATTCTTACTTATGGCCACTCAGATTGTTTCATATTGCTGATAAGTTTCAAGTAATGAGGTAATGAATCTATTCACCATTTGCATCAGCTACTGCCATCCATATGACTCTCTTTCTTCCAGCTGGCTAATAAATGTAGAAGTATTGGCTGATTCTCTGCCCTTTCTTGGCACTTTTCCCATGTTTATCTTCAGGTCTGAGGTTCTCTGAGTGTAAGCCCTGTATCTGCACTTCAACATATTTAATATCAACTTTCAACCTTGCCTGGATGAATAGGCTCATCTTCCCTTAGATGTCAACATGAAGTCAGAGTAATCCTGGGTCTTTTCTTGTCAGTTCCTAGGAGCACTTACAAAATTTAAACATTTTTATCTGGGTCTGTTTTAGAAGGAATCAACCAACTAGAAACAGAAAACCTTCTCAAAATCCAAGTTGAAAAAATACTGAAAAATTCTATGGAAATTGACAAGGCAGACCCCAAACTGGGGTATAATTAACACTAGTAACCATTTATTATCCCTAGGAATATATAACTATAGAAGTAGCAGTCCTTCAATAGAGTTTAAAAAAATAGATTTAAAAAATACATATAACATTTTTAAAGTTAAATTATTTATAGAATATCAATAGTTCCAAAAAAATCTCTGCAAAGTAATCTAAATGATGTGTTTGTTTTTCCTACTCCCAAAAAGGTCCACAATATCTTTGCAAGGGATTACTTGAAGTCCAAATAAAACATTAAATAAACAAAAGGGAATGTGTGTGGAAAATATTTGATTGAATAGACATATAACCTGTACCCATGTCTAAGGATTTCTCTTGCGGGTTGCTTAGCTGACCTCAATCCTTTACAGACAGAGTCCCATCATGATGTCATACAGAGCATTCTCCTGAATTATGTAAGTTGGCTGTACAAGCAGAAAACTCTCTTTTGGTGCTAAATCTCCCTGCTGGAGACTTCTCTTTCCAGTTTACCTTCCATCTCCCGCTGTGACCTCAGAACCTATCAATTTGCAGCTGTCCCATTTCATTGGCCACTTTTATTGTTTCTTATAAGGCTGAATTAATTTTGTTACTTTTTTAAAACTTTAAAAAAAATTTTCTACATTGTATTGATCTCTGTGTTTATCACCTATCTGTTTAAATGCTGATGGCTCTAATTCCCCCTTTTTTGTCTCTGTATATTTTCATCAATTCCTGGGAAGAGGGAAGGTGGGAGTCTGCTCTTAGTATCAACTCTAAGCTCCAAAAGAGTAGGGGCTTTTGTCATTTTTGTTCATCGCCTTATTCCCAGTGACTGGAAGATCACCTAGTACCCTCATTATCCCTATGTAAACCGGTTCTTCCTACTTAGCAAAGGGTAGTTAAGCCTTCACAGATTTTGGAAACACATGAACTAGCATGAACTCTAATTTCCTAATTTGTAAAAAGATAACAAAAGTAATCCTGCTGTTTCATATGATAGTTTAAAGGAGCAATCTCTAAATGTGTATGTGATAATGCTTTGTAAACTATAAACGTTCTTATCATTAGTTCTTTATTCATGTAGCTCTTGGGTAAAATACTTTTCATTAGTTCTTATTTCTCCTGCCTTGGTGTATGAATTCACTTTGATTTCTTTCTGTCAACAGTTTTTCTTCTTATCCTACATAACTATAAGCTTTTTTTTGAAATGGTATTTGTGGAAATTAAAGTGGATAGATTTTTTTTAAAAGAACAAGGTTTTTATTTGCTAATAAAAATTTGTCCATTGGAACACTACTCTAGTCATTGCTGTACAAAGGACTGTCTTCAAGAATAGGCCCCTGAGGTTTTATACAGTATTGATCTCAGTTAATTCAAGCTTTGAATTTATGCAGTTTAGGAAAATTGTATTCAAATTTGAACTAAGTAATATTTTATTAATATGTAGGAAATGTATTTCCTTCTCATTCAATTTCTAATTAACTAGAACCTTTCATTTAAATAAAGATAAACCATGTTTGGTTCTTGCTACTTAAATCCCTGCAAAAATAATTCCTATACCAGCTTTTTAGAATACAAGTCTGTACCTGATATTATTCTTTTACTTAATTATGTCAAGAAAAGACAAGATTGTACCATTTATTCATTTTCACATTAATTTAATTTTAGTACTCAAAGATGATTCCTTTGTAGTACAAAAGGGAAAATTAGAACTAAATTGGAATCGTTCTCATCCTTTCCATTTCCAAAATGAAAAACGTCCTTGAAATCATTTATGTTCTGAAAGAGCTCCGATTTTTAATACCAGAAAAACTTTAGATAATAAGTTAAGTTAGGGGCTGTATGAGCTAAATTTTGTCCTCCCTAAAATTCATATATTGAAGTCCTAACCCCCGTACTTCAGAACGCAACCATATTTGGAGAAAGGGCCTTTAAAGAACTCACAGATACAGAGAACAGACTTGTGGTTGCCAAGGGGGCAGGGGTGTAGGGCAGGGAAGGAATGGGAGTTTGGGATTAGCAGAGGCAAACCATTATATATAGGATGGATAAAACAACAAGGTCCTACTGTAGAGCACAGGGAACTATATTCAACATTCTGTGACAAACCATAATGGAAAAGAATATGAAAAAGAACATATATATATATATATGTAAAACTTAGTCACTTTGCTGTACAGAAGAAATTAACACGACATTGTAAATCAACTATACTTCAATAAAATTTTTTTAAGTAATTAAATTAAAATGAAGTCATCATGGTGGGCCCTAATCCAATATGACCTGTGTCCTTATAAGTAGAGGAAACGTGGACACAAACACGTCCCATTCACAGAACAGGTGCAGCCCGTCCCCCAGCTGCTGTGAATATTAGCTGCTGACAGATCACAGATCCCTCCTCCTATGGAGAATTGCCCATGGCCAAATGGGAGCCATCTTGCCCAGAAGGTTAAGCCTCCATGATGGAGGTGGCAACCAGTAGCCAATAACTGACCTACGTAAGGTACCTCAAAGTGGAACCAACTCCATGGTGCCATTCATGCTCCAGATCCTCCATGGGACCAGTCTGAAGCTTGCCTCCAGTAGGAACCATACCATTGGCCTTTTTTGTATGATATCTTGGTTTATCTCCATAACGCCTTTCCTGAGAGCACTCGCAATAATTCACTTGTACAGTAATTCAGGCTCTGCTCCTAGGAAAACTGAGCTCAGGCTGCTGGTACCAGAAGGAGTCAGAGGAAGCAAACTAGTGATAGGAATCTCAAGTTGGATTACTCATCAATCAACTGGCAGTGGGAACCCATCACTAGTGGTAGGTAGAGAGTTGAAAGTCTCTAGCATACCGCCGCACTGAGATTTGCTGGTGCCCCATTCACAATCTTTATTCCTTTGCACTGGGTGAATTGAAACAGCATGTATCTGGAAGTGGACGTACTAGCTGGTGCAATGATATGGAGGAAATAGTAACTATAAGTACTGTAGAGTTAGGTGGCTATGGCAAAGTGCTCTGTCATATTGGAAAGAGAAAATGAGAGACTCAGATTGAATAATAACTTCTCAAGCAAAGTATGAGTCCGGGAGTCTTCTTGGCAACACTTAAAATGCCAACAATTCAACTGTAGCTGAAGGGCAGTAGAGCTGAAGTTCAGGCATAGGTCTTAATTGTAAGAGAGGCAGAAGTTTAAAGAAGGTTGCATTCTTGGCTTAGCCAAGTATTTCATGACAAAGTCACAGCCCTGCTAGGCAAGAAGTGGGAACCCTGAGACTTGGGATGGACATACCTGGGATAGTACTTGAACTCTCAGATTCCCCTGAACCCTGTGTGATAACGGAAGGAGCCCACATTCCTTCATTTGAAGATAGGGGCAACGCTTACTTAAAGACCATGCAGAGTTCCTTAATATGGCAGGTACTCCATAGATACCCCATAAGACAATACTTATTCTCCTTAGGATCTGCTCCAACCTCCATTCTCAGGCCCCTGGATCCACAATTTGGGTCAAATTGCATCAAAATCTGATTGTCAGTGTTCTAGGCCCACTAAGAGAGGACAGAGATTATATATCGAAGGAGCTGCAGAGTCCTGCTAACATGTACTAGCAGGAAATGTAGCTAGTAACATGTACTCCCAGAAAATGCCTGGGAGTTGAGGCTGCTGGATTGAGAGAGGTAGAATATTATACTAGATAGGGGAGAGTTTGTCAGTATAAGAGACACTCTTCCATGAAACAAGATTTAACATCCTTGAGGAGATGGGCCAAATACACTTCTGGGTATGGCTTCTAGAAACTTATAAAGCATAATGGCTTAAATTAAATAAGGTAGACATGCCAGGCCTGCCAAGTCAGACTATGGAGGAAGAGATAAAAAACTCAGAGCAGTGGGCATCTAGAATGGTTCTACTACTTAGCTATAAACAAAACAATAATTGACTGCACTTCTTGGAAGAATCTGGAACACACTCCTTATACCATGGCGGTAAGAAAAGCAGACTGCAAAGAGGCAGTAGCATTGTTGGGAAGCTCACCAATGGCTGCTCTATGCAGGATGGCACTGAGGGTAAGAGATGCTGTTAAAGAACAAGGTTCCGAGTAGCAGTGAGATGTTAGTATCCCCAAACAGCCATGGACATAATTATTGTAATAAGCAACAAGGTCAGAACACAATTAAAGAAGATCAATCTGCAGGGATCTATTGTCATGGAGAGTAGAACGTAATTTTCCTAGGGGCATGTTAGATGGGCCACCAACAAGGATATTTCATAACATATACAATAAAAAGAAATCAAGTATAGATGAAAAGCCTGAGGTCAGCAATACAAATGGAAAATCATGATCCTTCCCCCAGTTTCCAAACCTGAGCCAGTCCCCAAATTCAGAGCCCATTAACTGAAGGGGTGACCAAGTCCCCATCAAGAAGCACTATGAAGCACCGTGCCAATTACATATGGTGGTAATTTCCGCAGTTCTTTTCCTCCAAGGGACCTATAGCCATGTACTTAGGTAATATACATTGAAAAGAGGAATGTTCAGATCTTTCTAGGCTGTTGAATACAGCCTGATCTGACATTAGTATCTGGGAAGCCAAAGCGCACTCCTGGCTCCGATGTTAAAGTTAGGGTATACGGAGTCAGGCAACAAGTGGAGTCCTGGCTTAGGCTTGGGTCCATCTCATCACAGGTCCACTGGATGTGCAGACCCAACCAGTAGTAATCTCCCAGGTTCTCAAATATATATGATTGAAATGGACAGACTTACAGTTGTAGAACCCCCTTAAGAGCTGTTATAGTTGGAGAGGCAAAGTGGAAATTCTGTGTATTAGTTTTCTATGCTACATTAAAAGAGATTATCCCAGAGACTTAAAAAAACACAAGTCTGTAAGTCAGAGATCCAGGTGGGATCAACTGGGTTCTTTGCTGAGAGTCTCACAAGGCTGAACTGTTCTCTTATCAGAAGGCTCTGGAGAAGTAGCCACTTTCATGTTCATTACAGTTTGGGGACGAATTCATTTTCCATCAGCTGTAGGACTGAGGGTCTAGTTTTCTTGGTTGTCATCAGCTCCCAGAGGCTGTCATCTTGGCCTTGCCCTTTGCCCCTTCTATCTCAGCAATGGAGAGCCTCCCTCAGGTTGAGTGATTCTTACAGGAATCTCTCTCACTTCTTTTGCCACAAGTTGGCAAAAACACTCATTTTAAAGGGCTCAGTGACTTGATTAGGCCCACCCATATAATCTCTTTTACCACGTGATATAGCCCGATCATGGAAGTAAATGCCTGAGGCCAAAGATCTTGTAGGCTGTATCAGTTTCCTATTGCTGCGCCAACAAACACAAACTTAGTGGCTTGAACAACACAAATTTATTATCTTATGGTTTCTGGAGGTCAACATCTCAAATGGGTCTCGCTGGACTTAAATCAAGGTGGTGGCGGGGCTGCATTAGTTCTGGAGGCTCTAAGGGAGAATCTGTTTTTATTGCCTTTTTTTTTTTAACCTTTTTGTTTTATATTGGAGCATAGTTGATTAACAACGTTGTGAGTTTCAGGTGTACAGTAAAGTGCTTCGGTTATACATATACATGTATCTATTCTTTTTCAAATTATTTTCCCATTTAGGTTGTTACATTATATTGAGCACAGTTCCCTGTGCTATATTATAGATCCTTGTTGTTTATTGCCTTTCTAGCTTCTAGAGACTGTCCTGATTCCTTGGGTCACGGTCCCTACAAAGCCAGCAATGTGAAACCCAGTCTTTCTCACCCTGCCATTTCTCTGGTTCCTTTTGCAACCCTCTTTCCCTTTTAAGAACTTTTGTGATTATATTGGACCCACCTGCATAATCCATGTTAATCTCCCTATTTTAAGGTAAGTATTAGCCATCTTAATTCCATCTGCACCATTAATTCCCCTTTGCCATGTAACCTAACAGATTCACAGGTTCTGGGGATTAGGACTTTGACATTTTTAGGGGCCCATTATTCTGTCTACCATAGGGGCCATCTTAAAACTTTGCCTACCACCAGCCAAGACAATAAATAAACAATTGCAACTCGTGAGGAATGGCAGAAATAACTGCCACCTCTAATGACACAGGGATGCAGGGGAAATGGTCCTCATCATATTCCTTTTTAAATCATCAGGTTGGCCCCTGGAAAAACTAGGTAATTTGTGGTGGATGAAAGTAGACTACTGCAAACCTAACCAAGATTAATCCCAATTTTCACTGCTGTTTCAGATATGATTTCACTAGAGCAGCTCCTGGTACAAGGTGTACAGTCATTGTATAAAATAAGGAAGGCAGTAGATGTCAGATGGCATCTGTCCCCAGTGCTTATGCAGTGGGCTCGTAGAAAAAGTAGCCATGTTATTGAGGCAGAGGCTCTGCATGTGCCCAACTGCACGAACTCTCAACAAGACCAATCTAGGCACTGCCAAAGATGAATGCTCGACTATCCAACAACAGAGGCAAAAGCTGAACCCTAATGGAGTACTGTCCCTTCAGGAGATAAGCCAGCTACTTGGTGCAAGTTGACAATATTGGACTCCTTCCACATTGGAAGTGACAACCTTTCATCCTGATGGAACTGACCAATACATTGGGTATGCGTTTATCTTTCCTGCTCACAAAACCTCAGGCATCATCACTATCAGAGGACTTGTGAAGAGCCTGGCTTATCATAATAGGATTCCATATCATATTGCCTCAGACCAAGGGACCCACTTTACAGCAAAGGAGGTGTGTCGATGGGCACATGACCATGCTACCCACTGTTTCTACCATCTACCACACTACTCAGAAGCTGATGACTTGAGAGAGTATTAGTCTCTTGGAAGCACAGCTGAAGCACTAAGTTAGAGAGGACACCTTGGAAGGATGGGAATTATCCTTCAGGATGAGGCATATACCCTAAACCAATAAGCATTATATGATTCTGCGTTATCAATAGGTAAATGTCAGGAAAGAAAGGTCTGGGAAACAAGGGGTGGAAATAGTTGTGATGACCTCACAGTAACCAACTTGGGGAATTTATGCCTTTTGTCCCTGCAGCTTTAGGTTCTGACTTCCTGGAGGAACTAGGTCCCAGAAGAGGGATGTTTCTACCAGTATGAGTCCCACCAAAGTTAAAGCAAGAGCTGTTGCCTGGCCATTTTGAGTTCCTTGTGTCAGTGGATCTGTAGGCACCAAAAGGAGTTGCCAAACTGGCAGGGCCAACTGACCCTGATCCTCATGATGATGTAAGACTGCTGCCACAAACTGGGGGCAGGAACAAATATGTTTGGTACTCAGATGGTCTACTGAAGCATGGTACTCCAATGTCCAGTCTGAATTGTACATGCACAAGTGTAGCAGCCACAGCCTGATAAGAGCCTTATAACCCCTGACCCATCAGAAGGTCATCCCACCAGGCAAGCCATCTGGATAAGCAGAAATGCTAGCCAAAGGAGTGAGGGAGTATAAAATCCTCCTCTTACATATGTTTCCTAGAAATTGTGAACAACCAGAAACCTAAATAAGCTGTGCCTGAATGTAGTGAACTAAATGTGAGAAGCAAGAGGACCTGAGTGGTGCAAGTTGTAAGCTATAATAGAGGCTCTGGGTACCCCACCCAGATCACCTTTGCCAGACCAGTGAGTTCATCCAGCAACTAGCTGCTCTTTTCTCATTCTTAGAGTTTCTGAGAATTATACACATTTTAATTTTATATACATTAAGCATATGTATATAAATATATATATATGACACTCTAATCATTTCACTAGATTTCTTAATTTATGGTATTTCAAGGATTTTTAAAATTTCTTAACTACAAAAAATTGAAGCTATGAGCATTCTTGTGCCTGAATATATTTATCTAGATTTGACTCTTCCCAGGAGAGAAACTGCTAGGGAAAATTGTGTATGCATTTTAACCTAATTGCCAAAGTGTTTTTTGTTGTTTTTTTTTTAAGTAGTTGAAGCAATTTACAGTATTACAAGGGAAGTTAATGTGTTCACAATATTCTACACTTTTGTCAATACCGATATTCTAATATTTTAATGTTTCCTAATTTCTCGAGTGTGTGATGGTATCGTTGAGGTTTCATGTTGCAGTTATCTGGTTATTTATGAGGTAAAGCATTTTTTCATTTCTTTATAATAATTCAGGTTTCCTCTCTTGAGAAATGTCTGTATATATATTTGAGTATTCTTCTGTAGAACTGCCCTTTTCTCATTGATTTATAGGAAATCATTATAAATTCTCAATATTAGTATTTGTGAAAATTTTCTCCAGTCTGTAGGTTGTCTTTTCATCTTGTATTGTTATCTGTTGATGTACACATTTTTTAAATTTTAGCTTAATTGAACTTATCAATCTCTTTTTAAAGTTTTCATTTTTAACATTTTTATAAAAATTTCCCCTACCCCCAACTCATGAAGGTATTTTCCTAAATGCCCTTCTAATGTTTATAATTCTTACTTTCAAATTTATATCTTTAAATCTTTAGAAGGGGTTTTTGTTATAAGTTTATCAGTTGTCCTAGTACGATTTATCAAATTGTCCCTGCTTGCAGCCGGATCAGCAATGGCAGCCCTGTCATTTATTACCACTCTATAACTATGTGGGCCTATTTCTTGGCTTTCTTTTTCTTTCCCATGAGTCTCCTTCTATATCTTTAAGCCAACCATATTGTCCTAATTATTATCTCTTTAATTTCTCTTGATATTTGGTAGGACAGGTCCACCAAATTATTCTGGCTATATTACACCTTTCCATCACACTTGAAAAACAGACTTAGTGAGTTCCATTAAAAATTCTGTTGGGTTTTGATTGACTATATAGAATAATTTAGTAAACTGACATCTTTAAGATACTGATTACCTGATTCTTCCCGTACAATTAGATCTTTTACTCCTTTTACATCTTGACATTATTTTCATAGTTTTTTCTGTACTTTCATGCTTTTTTCAATCTTTTATTTCTAAGTTGTCTAAAGTTGATGCTCTTTTAGTAGTCTTTTTCAAAATGTATTTTTAAATGATTTTATTAACTTATTATTTAACATATAATACAATTACATAGTTCAAAAGTCAAATCTCTCTCTTACTTCTCTTCTCTAAAACATTTTTCCCTCAACCGAAAGCATCTAATGTTATAAAATTTTAAATACACTTCTTTATACTTATATGTGAAAACATGTATATATATTTCCCTTTTTATCTAAATGGAGTATTTTATATACATGGAGGAGTACACAGAGAATATATGTAACTTATATGTATTTTTTGCGGTACGCGGGCCTCTCACTGTTGTGGCCTCTCCCATCGTGGAGCACAGGCTCTGGACACGCAGGCTCAGCGGCCATGGCTCACGGGCCCAGCCACTCCACGGCATGTGGGATCTTCCCGGACCGGGGCACGAACCCGTGTCCCCTGCATCGGCAGGTGGACTCTCAACCACTGCACCACCAGGGAAGCCCTGTATTTTTTAAAAGAATAATAAAATGAACTACTGTGTATAACCAACAGCTTTAGAAATGGCACACAAATAATCCCCTCAGATCCCTGTTATCCTCCCCAATCACATATTCCATATATCTACTTTATGGCATTTGGGAGATCTGCTCTTTCAAAGCATCGCACATAAGAAAATACAAAGTTTTTTTTTTTGTCACCAAGGCCCACAATAATATTATATTATTATTATTATTAATCGCTTTAGCTGAAAAGTTCATAGATTTTTTTCTACAACAGTGTATAGATTTTCTCCAGTAGGTTTTCATGTCCTTCCCGTAATCCTAGAGTGTGTGTTTCAGCGCAGGCTCAGTTTTATGTTGGAGCGGCTATGTGGGCATTATCCAGGAGGATGCTCAGTGACCCTGGGCAGAGCCTGGCAATGGCTGTGAATTGGCATGAATATAGTACTAACTCATCAGAGAAGTGCATGGAATATTTCCCTATAATGCCAGATCTTACTGCCTTTCCATGTCCCCAGACAGTTCATTTGTTATTTTATTTTATTTTATTTATTTATTTATTTACTTATTTACTTACTTACTTATTTATTGGTTGGTTGGTAGGTAGGTAGGTAGGTAGCAGACTTAATAACAAGGGAAGTTACTTATGAGGCTTGTCTTGGGAAGCTGCAAGATGAACAGATCTTCACACCAGCCTGCCAAATCTTAAAATCTTTTTTTTTTGAATTTTTGAATTTTATTTTATTTATTTTTTTATACAGCAGGTTCTTATTAGTCATCAATTTTACACACATCAGTGTATACATGTCAATCCCAATCGCCCAATTCATCACACCACCACCCACACCCCACCCCCGCATTTGTAATTTTAATTAGGCTAAATTCTTGGTATTTTATAGTGTGTCATTATAAACAGCATGTGAGTTTGCTATTGTTTTCTCTTGCTTTGTAAATTGTTTTTCTTTCCAGGACTAATAGACAGTCCTAATTCATTCTAATTGTTTGCTGAGTTTGTTGTTGCTTTTTCTAGGTGGATGATCAGGCAATCTATAAAGAAAGAGTAAGTTGTATCTCTTATTTAATTCTCATGCCACACTTTTACGTTTCTTCTGCAACTGGAGAGAATTTTCAATATTCTTTTAAATATTAATGAAGATTGTGGGTAGCTTTGTCATGTTCCCTATCTTAAAGGGAATGAATGCAATATTTCATTAGGGCTTGGGCTATAAAACCTTTTCAAATTAAGGAAGTTTTTTCCTTATCCTAATATGCTAAGTTTTATTTTTAACAAAAAATAAATGTTTAACTTTATCAAATGCTTTTTCTACATTGACTGAAGTAATTTATGATTTTTCTCAGTCTGTTAATATCTTAAATACATTAATCAATTTTAGGATAACAAAAAACATATTTCATGATAAAACCTATATTTCATAATCTATTACGTTAAATTTATTATTAAATTCATTTACCCAATAATTTACTTATTGGTTTTAATTTACTTATTTACTTATGAATTTTGCATGTATTTCCACTGATATAAAATAGAAAGTAGCTCTTTTCTGAAAGTTCGCTAGAACTCCCATGTAAAACTTCCTCAGGCTGTAGCCTTTTGAGAAAGGAAAACTTCAGTGACCATTTCAGTTTCTTTACGGCTTATTGATCTGTTCAAATTCTTTTTTCTCATTCTCAGAGAGAAAAGTAATTTACCAATTTTCTGTTGCCATGTACTGACGGGCACAAAATTTTAGCTTAGGTTTCATTGATTCCATTGCTTATGCTCTTAACCACTGTGATAACTATCATACAGACTTTTCTTCCTTAGAAAATATCCTCCCTAAATATGGAGTATGAAGGAGGTACTAAATAGATAAACACAGTGAAAATCTTGTATACAGAAGACGACTAGTTAGCCTGAAATAGAGATTGAAGGCAGATGTAATGAAGGGAGAAAAATAAATCAGAAAGGTTATTACAACAACCCAGGCACAAGCTGAAGAGTACAGAATGTATTAGTGTTGACTGGAAACAAAAGAAAGGAGAGTAGATGGCCAAAACCAGAGAACATGAAGTGAAATGTAAGAATAAATAAATACCCCGAAAAATGTGAAGTGCAAATACCCAGTTTCTTTGACAGAAAACAAACCACCTTAGGCCTTAAATGAAAAAGGCTGAAAGGAAGAACTGGTAGTGAATGAATTCAGTTCTATATCTGGAATAGCCATTATTTTCCCTCCTTGAGTTTCCTCCCCTGTGGAGGGAGTGTCTTTAGTATAGCCTTCCTGGTCTCTCTACTCACTCACTCACTTCTCCCAAAGGATGGAGGAATGATTTAAGGAGGATCTTGGCAGAATATCCCTGCCCCTTCTTCTCTGTCTCCGTTGGGATGAGCTGTCTCTAGAGAGTATTCTGCTCTGTCCCACCTCCAAGCCTCTAGTTCTAGAGGATTAAACTTGAACCCCTCAGTGAGGGCCCTGACCCAGGCCAGAGCTGTCAGGGATGAGATGGCTAAATCTGTCTGATTCTGGGTCTCAATATTAGGTTTAGGCATAAGCCACATTTCCAAAACAGCTTTACCATTAATAAAGCTTATATATGGCTTCTCAATCTGCCTGTTCTTTTGTCCTATTTGTCAATGAGTTCAGAACTCAGGAAAGGAAAATGAGTGATATTTTTTGAATTCCTCAAGCACCAAACACGTATTAAGACTGATATGAGATAAAATACATTTTAGAAATTTAAAATAAACATTTGATTTGTTTGAAATGGGAGTAAGAATTTGTGAAACATTCACAGTGATGTGAAAGTTAAGGTTGTGGAAAAGAACTACGGAAACTGAGTTTGAAGATCTAGCTTTGAGAATTCCTTACATAAGAGGAAATAGGGTATATATTCCAGAACACAGGGAATTACTTGGAATGATAAGAGGTAAATCAGAAACCAAAGGAAAAGTAGTTTTTAAGGAGATTCTCGACAATATCAGATTCCCAGAGGGTTTGGTAAGAACAGGATGCAAATGATGTGCTTCAAAAGCAATATTTCTGTATGTGGTGGGAGGTGAGCACCATGGTGGTTGTGCCAGGATTTTGCAAGAGAGAATGATTGAGGGGGCAGGGGGAGGGAGAGAGAGAGAGAGAGAGAGAGAGACATAGAGAGAAATTATGGGACTCTTGAGATAAGAAAGTGCCTAATGCTCCCTCATTTCCTGGGAACTTTTCAGTTGTAACACAGTCCCCAAATACACTTAACACAGACCCTTTTACGTAAAGTTACTTGCAACCTAAGAAGAATAAACAGTACACTGATGAAGGGCTTATGGCATGTGTATGTACACGTGTAATTGTTGGGGATGGATGAAGGAATTAAGTTTATCAGAAATGTGATTACAAAATGGCTTCTGTGCTTGGCTGGGAACTTTTGATTTTCAGTTCTTGACTCCTTCAAGACAAAAACAAAACAAAAACACCAAACAACGACAAAACCAAAGCCTGCCATCTTTTATTCTCTCTCTTCTTTCAGCTTTACTCTGCGTTTCCTGATTTGACCATCGCAATTTCTTTTTAGTCTCCCTTTTTTTGCGCTTTGCTGAACACTTAAATAATATTTAAATCTAAACAAAAAGTCTTGCTAGGGTTTGGTTTGATTTGAGAAAGAATGGGTTTGCTTTGCTTTCTACCTCTTAGTTTATCCTCATCTCAAAGTTCTAAGGTGTAATATATTAATTCTAACTTTAAAGAGAAGCATGAATCCAGTCTCAGTGGGGAAAAATCAGTTTGTATTTTCACCACTGCCTCTATTAAAGTTAGAAATTCCCAATATTATTAGCCTATATTCAATTCTGTGAATATTGATCCTGAAAGGATATATAAATGCACCAGCACTATCTTCAGATTTTTCCTCCAGTGAAACAGAGATGGGCTCCTCTAAATTTTCCACACCTTATTAGGAATATTTAATGTATAAAAATTTAAGGATATGAATAAACATGCAATAATAACTCATGGAGCCAGCAGCTTGACCATAATTGCTTCCCCAGACCCATCTTTAGTTTATATTTAGACTCTAGTTCTATAGTTCTACCATTGACTGACTCTTTATTTTCCCAAATCTCTAGTCAACCAAAAGAGAAATATTTCCTGAATGTTTTTATTCAATCAGTGCATAAATTATATGCATCTAATCAGTTTATAGATTGATTTTCTTAGATCAAATTCAATCAGCTCTGGTCAGCAATGAAAGTGAGAAGGAAGTATCATTACATGGTATAAATTATTGCTCCTTTCACATGGCTGAATAGACAGGAGGGATGAAAAGCAAGCAGGAATTAGAAATAATACATCCAGTACCATGATACCAATATTTTCTGGTATTACTCATATAGGTAATATCGTCTCATGTATAATTAAAAACGCCTGCTCTCTACTCACACAGACATTCAGACAATTTATGCTATACTAACAATACATGGAACCATGGTATATGCTGTTTTCAGTACCAAAATTCCAATCCTGATGTTAATGCCATTCTGTGACCTTTGACTTCTGAGACGTTACTGACATATCCAATACAGAATGATTGGGGAAAGCAAACACATTCAATAATCATAATTCCTATTTAAATTTAAAAAACAAAGAAATTACTATGAATTTTATTAGTGGGTGCTAGTCTCTGCAGCTAGTTAACAGGCCTTTCCTGTACTCATTTCTATGGTCTACGGCATTGAGCCGGTACTTCTGACAAGACTTCAGGTCAGATATCTTTATTACAGATGAAGTCCATGTTGAAGGTGTCCTCTAAGGTTCAGTTAACCTTACAAATGGCAAGGTAATGAAACACTTCAGGAATCGTCTGCATTCTATACTTAGTGTATTTGGCCTCCATTATGCAGTAGAAATACTATTTACTATTGAAAATTAATCATTTATTCATCCAACAATGTAATATGTCTAACTTTATATAAAACAAACACAAAATTGTGTTCTTATATGTAATAAGGAGCCCAAATTTCCAAGGTTTTATTCCAAATTTATTGCAATCATTATTATTTTCCCTGGTAGACACATCATTCCATTTGGTGGTGAACCTCCAGACCCACAGAAACCAGTATAGAGTTCAGAAAAAATTTGAGAGTTTGTTATATGTAATGTTTTAATGAATTCTTGGCCCTTATTTCCTTAAGTATTACTTCTGCCCCAAATCTCGATCCTTCCCCTTACAGAAGCTGATTGTGTGTGTCCTTCTGTCTTTTCTGAAATGTAATTTCTCTTCTGTATTTTTCAGACATGTATCCATCCATACTATATTTTGGCTATTTCCTTCTTATCTATTTCACATTTCACTTATTCTCTTTTCTGTGTCTACTCTGCTTAATTTTAGTTCTTGATTTTATCTATCTATCTCCCTCCCTCCCTCCCTATTTATTTATGCTTTAGTTACTGTGTCTTTTAGTTGTAGAAGTCATATTTGGTTATTCTTGTAGCTTCTAGATCTCTACAGAAATTTTCCTAATTACTTAATTCTACCCATTGAGAAAATAATAGCTTTTCAAAAATAAACAATCGGGACTTAAGCTTATAAGCATTTGCACAGCAAAGGAAACCATAAGCAAAACAAAAAGACAACCTATGGACTGGGAGAAAATATTTGCAAATTATGTGACCAATAAGGGCTTAACTTCCAAAATATACAAACAGCTCATACAATTCAATAACAAACAAACAAGCCAGTTGAAAAATGGGCAGGAGATCTAAATAGACATTTCTCCAAAGAAAACATACAAATGGCCAATAGGCACATGAAAAGATGCTCAACATGGCTAATTATTAGACAAATGAAAATCAAAACTACAATGATGTACCATCTCACATTGGTCAGAATGGCTCTCATTAAAAAGTCTACAGAAAACAAATGTTGCAGAGGATGTAGAGAAAAGGAAGCCCTCCTACACTGTTGGTGGGAATGTAAATTGGTGCAGCCACTACTGAAAACAGTACAGAGGTTCCTCAAAAAACTAAAAATACAGTTGTGATATGATCCAGCAATCCTCCTCCTGGGCATATACCCATACGAAACTATAATTTGAAAAGATACACACACCCCTATGTTCATAGCAGCACTATTTACAAAAGCTAAGACATGGAAACAACCTAAATATACATCAACAGATGAATGGATAAAGAAGAGGTGATATACACACACACACACACACACACACACACACTGGAATATTACTCAGCCATTAAAAGAATGAAATATTGCTATTTGCAGCAACATGGATAGACCTAGAGATAATCTTACTAAGCACAGTATGTCAGAAAGAGAAAGACAAATACCATATGATATCACTTATATGTAGAATCTAAAATATGACACAAATGAACTTATCTATGAAACAAACAGACTCACAGACCTAGAGAACAGACTTGTGGTTGCCAAGGGGGAGGGAGTGTGGGGGAGGGAAGTATTGGGAGTTTGGGGTTAGCAGATGCAAACTATTATATATAGGATGCATAAACAACAAGGTCCTATTGTATAGCACAGGGAACTACATTCAATATCCTGTGATAAACCATAATGGAAAAGAATGTGAAAAAGAATATATATATGTATAACTGAGTCAGTTTACTGTACAGCAGAAATTAATACAACATTGTACATCAACTATGCTTCAATAAAATTTTTTAAAAAGCAAAGAATAGCTTTTGATTGGGCAGCAAGTCTTACAGAGGAGGTCCCCACTGACAAACATTTACTTATTATTGTAAATATTGTAAAGATAATTATCTAAATTAGAGTCCCTGTAGGTCTGGCTCAATTTTCTTTTGTTTTTCTTGGTTTTTATTCTATGATCTCCTCATGTGCTTTGTTTAAAGTGTATGTAGGCTGTCCCTTGATCAGAGGTGCAATTTTCACTTCACAATGAAATTCTTTGGGACTTGTCCAGCATATGTGGGTGTGATTTAGAAAGGATGCCTTAGAGAAACAGGATATTGGGTAAGACTCATGAAAGTCCTGGCTTCCTATCAGGTAAATGATCTTCCTCTACTAGGGCTTAGTCACAGATTCACACTTACCACAGAACAGTGGGCAGGGGGAGGAGGGCTGTACTCCAAACCTAAAGTACAGGTGAAGATCGGTGCCAAAGACATTGTGAAATTTTTGTGACCAAACACCTAAACTCTGTGATCACAAACACCTATAATTTTATGGATTTTGATGGAAATATGTGGTTCCAGAGAAGCCTTTGTTTTATTGCTCTCAAGATTGGTTCCGAAGTTTCTTATTGTAGGGCACTCACTCAAATTTGTTTGGTGAGTTGGTAGAGAGGATTTAATAAAATGTCCAGGTCTGGAATGTACTGTTTCCAAAATGTAAAAGCCTAATCAAGGATCAGGCCTCTTTCTTTGCAGTTAGTGGCTATAGGCATAGAATTATTATAATTATTGTTATTATTACGATGATTATGAGGAGAAGGAAGAGGATGTGGAATGTCCCCTTGGGCTCTGAGGCAATCATTGGAATGAAGAACCTTAGATACTGACCCCATTCATGGCCCATATATTGTCAGCTGGCTTGGATGTCTTATAATGTAATGAGGTATTTTTATCAGTATTTCTAAGACCATAAATATATCATCAGTATAATAGAATGTTTAAATTTCAACCAGCAGTATACAGTATTCTAGAGTTGATCCAACTAGCTGATGACATAGTTTGGGATTTCAAGTAGCAAAAGTGTATGGAATGACTTTCCAAATGAAGGCAAACTGACATGGACTGTATTTCTGGAAAAGTGTTTCAAAGAGAAAGGATTAGCTATGAACAGTGGGGTGCATGTATCTTTTCAAATTAGTGTTTTTGTTTTTTCCAGATACATACCCAGAAATGGAGTTACTGGATCATATGGTTGAGGAACCTCCATATTGTTTTTAACAGTGGCTACACCAATTTACATACACACCAACAGCATACAAGGGTTCCCTTTTCTCCACATCCTTGCCAACATGTGTTATTTGTATACTTTCTGATGATAGCCATTCTGACAGGTGTGAGGTTATACCTCACTGTGGTTTTAATTTGCATTTCTCTATAATTAGCTATGCTGAGCATCTTTTCATGTGCCTGTTAGCCATCTGTATGTCTTCTTTGGGGAAAAATTGTCTATTCAGGTCTTCTGTCCATTTATTGATTGGGTTTTTTTTTTGATACTGAGTTGTATAATCTGTTTATATATTTTGTATATTCACCCATTGTTGGTCATATCATTTGCAAATATTTTCTCCCATTCCATAGGCTGTTTCTTAGTTTTGTCGATGGTTTTCTTTGCTGTGTGAAAGCTTTTAAGTTTAATTCGTTCCCATTTGTTTATTTTTTGTTTTTATTTATTTTGCCTTAAGAGACAGACCCCAAAATATATTGCTACAATTTATGTCCAAGAGTGTCCTTCCCATGTTCTCTTCTAGGAGTTTTATGGTTTCAGGCCTTACATTTAGATCTTTAATCCATTTCGAGTTTATTTTTGTATATGGTGTGAGGAAATGTTCTAATTTCATTGTTTACATGTACAGTTTTTCCAGCAGCACTTATTGAAGAGACTGTCTTTTCTCCATTGTATATTCTTGCCTACTTTGTTGTAGATTAATTGACTGTAAGAGTGTGAGTTTATTTCTGGACTCTCTGTTCATTCCATTGATCTGTTTGTCTATTATTGTGCCAGTACCATGCTGTTTTGATTACTATAGATTTGTAGTATAGTCTGAAGTCTGGGCCAGTGATACCCTCCAGCCTTGTCCTTTTTTTTTTTTTCAAGATTGCTTTGGCAATTTGGGGTCTTTTGTGGTTATATATGAATTTTAGGAATCCAACAACAGGGTTGTAAATGCATTTATCTAATCAACAATAACACACATTCATATACCTAGATATCATTATCAGTTATATAAAGCTGACATAAAAAATAGCAAGCAAACCCAAAAACGAATGTTAGAATCATAGCCACCTTAGCTCTGGTATCCAGTAAGTTTAGGAATTTGGAGGGCTTCCTCTAGGGAGCTGAGATTGTATGTATTACATCTTAGACTTGTTCTAGCTTATTTCTGTCAACATAATTCTCTGAAGCATGGATCTTTGTTCAACCAATTGGTTTATCTGAGTCTTTGCTCAAAAAAAAAAAAAAAAAAAAAAAAAAAAGAGAGAGACAGAGAGAAGAAGTCCAGGGGTATTTGTCTGTTTGCTTGTTTTGTTTTTTTTCCATGAGCTGGTAAGATCCAGTTCAACTCAATCTACTTGTCCCTTTAATATTATGAGAAAAGTCTGCAACAATAGCTAAGGTGACTCATCCTTATAACTGTGTCTTCTCCCAGTTTTCAGCCATAACACATTATTATTCATGCAAATTTCCCCCAGACTCTGCAAAATCTAGCCTCCTTTTCACCAGCTAACTGTAGTCCCAATTACACATGATTTCCTTTTGTAACATAGCTACTTCTCTTTAGAAACACCTGCTCGTTTGGGGCCTATAGTGGCCGAGTACCTTCCCTTCCAGTCCTTGGATATGATAACTGAATAGCCACCACAGGCTCCTGGGCTTCTGGATTCCATGGTTACCCTGCCCACTCCAAGGCATCTGAGCACTGGGGCCACCCAGCTTGATCCCAGGCTATGAAATAACACTGTGGTCCCCTACCCGTGGCAGGAAAAGTGTCTGTCTCAGCAATTCTGCCACTTTTTTATGGTCTCCCTACAGCCACTGTCACTAGGAAGGAATGTTTCTCATCTCCAAGATCAGCCAGTTAAACACCAACACTTCCAAGAACACGCTGCACAGGGACAGAGTAATGTTTGTCCTTTCACTGTTGCCAACTCTTTTGCAAATGTTATACCCATCCAGCTAGTAGAAATATAAAAATAGGGTTTGTTAAGAAAAAATAATTAGTGAAATAGCAGAGCACACTCTAACCTCCAGGCTTTATTTTCTTCCAGAGAGATATACTTAGACCAGATGAAGTTAGACTGCCTGTAATATTGGCAAATATTCCAATAGAGAGGAACCTGATCTTTGAAATGCCCTACTATTTATAAGGATGAGGAGCAGGGAACATCTATGTGTCTATATAGCAATGGAAGCCTCCTGGTGGAGGAGTATTCTCAATAGCTTATAATTTCCTGTTCTTCTATTGGGCCAACTCTGTTAAATTGCCAGAGATGCGAAGAAATGAGCCTCAGGACCATCCATATTTGTTTTGTCTCCTAACGGTATCTTGGTCAGAATTTTAAAATGGAATTATCTTAGTCTAAGTTTCAGCTAAGTTGCTGAGACCATTGAGACCTCTTTCCACAATAAGGTTTGAGACCAAGATGCAGGGCTTGCAAAGAAGTTGCAAGAAAATCAGTCATGTATTCTTAGTTAACCACATGCTTCTAGTCTAAAAGTTGCTAGAAAGTTAGGTTGAAATTCAAAGAGGATTTATTTGAAAAGAGTTTCTCTATGAGTCTCACCATTCTGTACCTCCTGAATTCATGCCCAGTGAAAGGGCTTCAAAGCTATTCGGTAGAAAGCTTGGTCAACACCCCCAGTTATTTGTGAGATGATCAGTAAACTAGTGTCTGAGTCATTCTTTAGAAATTTAAATAGACAGAGGGACTGGCTGAGGGTCTTTGTGAGAGCAGAACATGAGCCACAGTTTTAGGAAAATTTCATTCCCAGAATTAGCTAGGAGAGAGAATTAGTGTTTCCTTGGACCAAATATGGGTCCTAATTAGATGAAAAAGTTGGTTTGGGAACATGTTGGATACTTCAAGACAGATACCCAGACAAAAGCAAAAAAAAAAAACCTTAGCAAAAATAAGCTGAAGTTGATACTGGATGCACAGCCATTGAAGAACAAATAAGGAACCAGGGGAAACACTGATACATTTACTCTATCAAGAAAATCATGGTTGACCAATTCACTGAAACTGGGGGATGGCAGATGGGAACATTTTCAAAAGAAAAATGAAAGCACCTGATGAGAGTCTACTAGGTTCAAAAAGAATAATGCCAGCACAGTGCCAGATAACTATGACTATTCCTGTCCCTTTGTTTCCTTTTATTTTCAAGGATCAGAAGTCATGGCTAACTGAGTAGAGAGGTTGGAACTGACAAAGCAGAGTGAGAAGAGCCGGACGTTGCCAGGTCTGTCCAATTACAGCTTGACTTAGCTCAAAAAGTGGAGACTCAAATGGAATTTGAATTTGTATTACTATTGCACTGGACCAGGCATATTAAGTTCCCAGTAGAATCTGTTTTCTGTGAGTCAGTGGTCAAAGAACTTTCTTATACTTAATATTCACAAGAAAAGACAAAGTACTCTTTTTATCTAGTTAGGGGAAGAACTGGAACTATGAAATCTAAAGTGGCAGTGGAAAAAAAAGATTCTTTATATTTACACTTCATGAGCTATGCTTGTTGAATTATTATATCATATGTATTGATAACTATATTCCATATTTATATAATTATTATAGAAATAGATTATATTAAAATAATAAAACTTTTAAAAGATAAGTTTTTAAAGGTCATTTAAAAATGACATCCTGTTGGGCTTCCCTGGTGGCGCAGTGGTTGGGAGTCCGCCTGCCAATGCAGGGGACGCGGGTTCGTGCCCCGGTCCGGGAGGATCCCACGTGCCGCGGAGCGGCTGGGCCCGTGAGCCATGGCTGCTGAGGCTGCACGTCCGGAGCCTG
Organism: Hyperoodon ampullatus; assembly: GCF_949752795.1. Classification (NCBI taxonomy): domain Eukaryota; kingdom Metazoa; phylum Chordata; class Mammalia; order Artiodactyla; family Ziphiidae; genus Hyperoodon; species Hyperoodon ampullatus. The sequence goes on along the minus strand of NC_136914.1, from coordinate 130,377,997 downwards.
TGCTCCTCAACGGGAGAGGCCACAACAGTGAGAAGCCCGCGTACCGCCAAAAAAAAAAAAAAAAAAAAAAGACATCCTGTTTAGACTTTAGTTACTGCTAATGTTAAAGTCAGCACTTTGACTAATATTTGCTATGACACTTTGCAAAGCAGGTGGCTCATTAACACTTTGAATTCCACTTGTGTGTGGAAACATTCACGGATCTCTCATCTAACATACTGTTATATGCTATTTTTCATCCTAGATTAGAAAAAAGAAATTTGAATTTCAAGAGTAAGATTGAATTTTTTAAAAATATTTACATTTCTAAAATAAATTGCTATGTAATGTAACTGCCAAGCTTTAAATCGTCCATGTGAAACTGACTATATTCAGAAACATTCTAATGGAAAATATAGAGAAGGAAAGGGGAAAAAAGAAAAACTAATGAGCCATGATTTAGTAAGACATCTGTACTTTTTTTGTCTCTGTTTGGGCTTTTCCACTGTCAGTTTGATTAATGGGATGTCTTTAAATGTATCTCCTTTTGGATATCTTTTATCTCAACAAGTCCATTTCATGTTCTTGCCACCAACATTTCCAGTAGATTTCTTCTAACTTATCAGAATGACGGATAAGTTTTCATAGTCAGCTTTATAGAGAGCTCATTATTTTTTCAAACCAGTGCAATTGCCCTGAAGGTCCCCAAAGCAAAGGGCCTTGGAGTGCCCTGTGATTTCCAAACCCATGCTGAATAAAGGTGTCCATTTCTGGGCTTAAAATAAGGGTTTAAGTCACCAGTCAAGGTCAACTACTGATATTTTGTAAACATTTGTGAAAATCTCCTGAGTTAATGGGAAATAAATATTTTAAATATCTTAAATATATCAAATGGCCTTTCAATTTTTAATGTAATCTATCTGTGATTTCTTTCATATTATTTGGCTAATAATAGTAGAATAATAGATCATTGAAAATTTATTTAATTCAGTATGAAAATTTTTTCCTGATTGAAAGTTTGAATAAAGTAGCATTTCTATAATATATAATAAACAATTATAATAAAAATCAACAATTTTAATTCCAGAAAATGTTCATAAAACACATACATTTTAATGTCATTTCCTTTTAAAGACACTCAACTAGACTGTAAAGTTTAAAAGTTTAACCATCTCCCCTAAAATTATTTTGTCAAATATTTGTAAAAAAAAATGCATGTGGGGGCTTCCCTGGTGGCACAGTGGTTGAGAGTCTGCCTGCCGATGCAGGGGACGCGGGTTCGTGCCCCGGTCCGGGAAGATCCCACATGCCACGGAGCAGCTGGGCCCGTGAGCCATGGCCACTGAGCCTGCGCATCCGGAGCCTGTGCTCCGCAACGGGAGAGGCCACAACAGTGAGAGGCCCGCATACCGCAAAAAAAAAAAAGAAAAAAAATGCATGTGGGTGTTTATGAAGAGTTCAGCCTGTCAGTAGGATAACCTAACAAAGAAAAATAATGTGAAATATCCATAAATCAGTTACATAATATTTTAAATAACCTCAGAAGTTAGTACTGAATACATGGAAGAGATTAGGATTTCATCAGTTCTAAGGTTTTTAGACTCAGAGAAGACATTTACATCTTTAAGAGAAGACACAATAGATAATCCCATCAAGTGAATAACTTGGGTGAGAGTTGCAAACTGAGGAGAAAGAACCAATTAGGTAATGTTAGTAGGTTAAGTTTTTTAGCCCAGGATATTATAACTCTAAAAAGGAGCTCAATGTGATGGCTGGGGAGTTGAGAAGCATCATGTATACTTTCAGCTTTAGGCTGAAATTTCTGGTGATACATGATTTATCTGGATTCCTTTGTGTCCCTTCTAGTGTGTATCCACCTTTTAACTCTGGGAAGAAAACCAACTACAGTAAAGTTTAAAATAAAACACTAGTATTTATAGTTTTGTGGTAAGAAGGAAGCTGTTCCTTTTCAAAAAAAATATTTTATGTATTTGAATATATTTTAGATAGTTTAGCCTATTAGGGTGGTAAAGATGAATTTTCAAAAGAGTAAAACCCTGAATCTCATACAAATATAAAATGAACACTGTCAAAGATTGTATTTAACTTACTAATTACTGAGGGCAAGATGTTAAAACTGGTTAAAATAAGAATTCGACTTGCAGAGATTTATATTCTCTATCAGAATATAAAATTCATTTGTATTGTCATCTACAGGAGTGATTTGTATTTCTATGGTCAACAAATCTTGCATTGGTATCAGTTTCCACAATATAACTTCTTTCTCTACCAAGTTGTAAACCAATCAATCAAAATTGCACTCCCCCTATGGAATCCTATAATGCCTAGAAAATTTAGTTGACATGGCTCAGAACTCCATACCAAGTAATTCCTCATGTCCTTTCCAAACATTTGACATTTTTCCTGACAAGTAGTAGAATTCTGTAACTTCAAGTTCCAATATGTAGTAAAGTAACTATTTTGAATTTGTGATTACAAATACAAAATATTTATATACAATTTTGAAACATTACAGAGTTTTTTGGGTTTTTTTGTTTTTTTTTGCGGTACGCAGGCCTCTCACTGTTGTGGCCTCTCCCGTTGCAGAGCACAGGCTCTGGACGCACAGGCTCAGCAGCCATGGCTCACGGGCCTAGCCGCTCTGCGGCCTGTGGGATCTTCCCGGACCGGGGCATGAACCCGTGTCCCCTGCATCAACAGGCAGACTCTCAACTACTGCGCCACCAGGGAAGCCCCCATTACAGAGATTTTATGCTTCATTCAAGTTTAATTTATTATAAGTATTACTTAAGTACGTAGAAAGGTATTTAAGCCCAGATATAAACCCACACACACATATGGCCAATTAATCTATGACAAAGAAGGCAAGAATATACAGTGGAGAAAAGACAGTCTTTTCAATAAGTGGTTTTGGGAAAACTGGATAGCTACACATAAAAGAATGAAATCAGAACACTTCCTAACACCATGCACAAAAATAAACTCAAAATGGATTAAAGATCTAAATTGAAGACCAGATACTATAAAACTCCTAGAGGAAAACATAGGCAGGGCATTCTTTGACATAAATCACAGCATTGTCTTTTTGGATTTGTCTCCTAGAGTAATGGAAATAAGAACAAAAATTAAAAAATGAGACCTAATTAAACCTAAAAGCTTTTGCACAGCAAAGGAAACCATAAACAAAACAAAAAGACAACCTACAGAATGAGATAAAATATTTGCAAACAATGCAACCGACAAGAGATTAACTCCAAAAAAAAAAAAACCTCATACAGCTCAATATCAAAACAAACAAACAACCCAGTCAAAAAATGGGCAGAAGATCTAAATAAGACACTTCTCCAAAGAAGACATACAGATGACCAAGAAGGACATGAAAAGATGCTCAATATCGCCAATTATTAGAGAAATGCAAACCAAAACTACAATGAGGTATCACCTCACACCAATCAGAAAGGCCATCATCAAAAAGTCTACAAATAATAAATTCTGGAGAGAGTGCGGAGAAAAGGGAACCCTCCTACACTGTTGGTGGAGATGTAAATTGGTATAGCCACTATGGAGAACAATACGGAAGTTCCTTAAAAAACTAAAACTAGAGCTACCATATGATCCAGCAATCCCACTGCTGGCCATATATCTGGAGAAAACCATAATTCCAAAAGATACATGCACCCCAATGTTCATAGCAGCACTATTTACAATAGCTAGGACATGGAAGCAACCTAAATGTTCATCGACAGAGGAATGGATAAAGAAGATGTGGTATATATATACAATGGACTATTACTCAGCCATAAAAAATAATGAAATAATGCCATTTGCAGCAACATGGATGGACCTAGAGATTATCATGCAAAATGAAGTAAGCCAGACACAGAAAGACAAATATATGATATCACTTACATGTGGAATCTAAAAAAATGATACGAATGAGCTTATTTACAAAACAGAAAGAGATTCACAGACATAGAAAACAAACTTATGGTTACCAAAGGGGAAAGGGGGGTGGGATGAGCGATAAATTAGGAGGTTGGAATTAACATATACACATTACTATTTATAAAATAGATAACTAACAAGAACCTACTATATAGCACAAGGAATTATACTCAGTATTTTGTAATAACCTATAAGGGAACGGAATCTCAAAAGAAGTATACATTATATATATATATACACGTATATATACCTATATATTTATAAACTGAATAGTAAACTTATAAATGCAACTTAAAGTGTTGGAAAGTGTTTAAATCAAATTGTAAATGAGACCAGACAAAATTCAATGTTCAAATGTAAATAATTACTAAAATCTGTGAGGTTTATAAAATATAATAATATTTCCATGGTGAACTCAAGAGTATAAAAGAGAATTAGATTTTGAATTGTAGCTTTATTTATCTGTACATTAAATAAATAAATGATAGACCTAGAAGAGGTCTTTTCTGCATACAAATTATACCCAAAACTTAATATATATGCAAAAATACCATATTATGCCTTGCTTTCATTTCATTATTACATTTTCATGTGTATTAAATGTTATACATTGCAGAAGTCAAACATTAACAATATGCCAATATTTTAATATCTCACAATAAATTATATTCCTCATAATTAGAAGGCAAAATCTTTTCTCTGGTGGATTAATTTTTCACATTTGTCATATTTTCTTTTTCTATACATTTCAAAAATAGTATAAACATTTAAAAATTCTTCCCACTAGACTTCTCTTAATCTCCTTCCTATCATTCTAAATTGCTTAATAAATGCACTACTAAAAACAAATACAGGACAAATATCTGGTTATATTCACCTCATAAGTTCATCAGAAACCTTTGCCTCAGTTTCTGAGCTGATGCAAGTTACCAATTCATGCTTTAGCCAGGCGCGTTCAATTTAAAGAGTTCAACTATAATTTATGTATAAATAGCTTTGAATTATGAGTTATGGGTATAATTGATCTTTTCTCCCATTGTCTTGGCCCATTTAGGTATTTCTTCAGTATAATTTAATGCTAAAATCCATTAACAAATTCCAGTTATTTTGCGGATATCAACAAACCAATTCTAAAGTTTGTATGGAGAGGTGAAAGACCTAGAATATTCAACACAATACTGAAGGAGAATAACAAAGTTGGAGGACTGACACTACCTGATGTCATGACTTATTATAAAGCTACAGTTAAATCATAGATCTATGGAACAGAATAGAAAGCCCAGAAATTAATGCCCACAAATATAGTCAACTGCTCTCACAAAAGAGCAAAGGCAATACAATGGAGCAAAGATAATCTCTTCATCAAATGATGCTGTAACACAACTGGATATCCACATGCAAAAATACGACTCTAGGGCTTCCCTGGTGGCGCAGTGGTTGGGAGTCCGCCTGCCAATGCAGGGGACGTGGGTTTGAGCCCTGGTCTGGGAGGATCCCACGTGCCGCAGAGCAGCTAGGCCCGTGCGCCACGGCTACCGGGCCTGTGCTCCAGGGCCCGCGAGCCACAACTACTGAAGCCCACGCGCCTACAGCCCGTGCTCTGCGGCAAGAGAGGCCACCGCAGTGAGAAGCCCGCACACTGCAACGAAGACCCCCCCAACACAGCCAAAAATAAATAAATTAAATAAATAAATAAATAAATAAAATATGACTCTAGACACAGATCTAACACCCTTCACAAACCTTAACTCAAAATGGATCATAGACCTAAATTTAAAATGCAAAATTATAAAATGCCTAGAAGATAGCATAGGAGAAAACCTAGATGACCTTAGGCATGGCAATGACTTTTTAGATACAGTACCAAGGGCACAATTCATGAAAGAAAAAAGTGATCATTTGGACTTCATTAGTATTACAAACTTCCGCTCTGTGAAAGACAACATCAAGAAATGAGAAGGCAAGCCTCAGACTAGAAGAAAATCTTTGCAAAATACACATCTCATAAAGAACTGTTATCTGGGGCTTGCCTGGTGGCGCAGTGGTTGAGAGTCCGCCTGCCGATGCAGGGGACACAGGTTTGTGCCCCGGTCCGGGAAGATCCCATATGCCGCAGAGCGGCTGGGCCCATGAGTCATGGCCGCTGAGCCTGCACGTCCGGAGCCTGTGCTCCGCAATGGGAGAGGCCACAGCAGTGAGAGGCCGGCGTACCGGGGAAAAAAAAAAAAAAAAAAAGAACTGTTATCTGTAATATAAAAAGAACTCCTAAAATTCAATAATCAGAAAACAACCAACCCAAATAAAAAAATGAGTCAAAGGCCTAAACAGATACCTCGCCAGAAAAAATATACAGATGGCAAATAAGCATATGTCATCAGGGAAATGCAAACTAAAACAACAATGAGATACCACGACACACCTATCAGAATGGCCAAAATCTGGAACACTAGACAACATCAAATGCTGGTGAGCATGTGGAGCTCTAGGAACTCTCAATTCATTAATTGTGGAAACGCAAAATAGTACAGCTACTTTGGAAGACAGTTTGGCAGTTTCTTACAAAATTAATCATATTCTTATCACATGATCCAATAATCACACTCATTAGTATTCACCCAAAGAAGGTGAAAACTTATGATCCCCCCAAAAATCCTGTACATGGATGTTTACAGTAGCTTTATTCATAATTGCCAAAACTTGGAAGCAACCAAGATGTCCTACAGTGGGTGAATGGATAAATAATCTATTGTATATTCAGACGATAGAACATTACTCAGTGCTAAAAAGAAGTGAGCTATCAAGCCATGAAACTTCCTTCATCAAGAGAGAGGAAACTTAAATTTATATTACTAAATGAAAGAAGTCAATCTGAAAAGGCTACATAATGCATGGTTCCAACTACCTGACATTTGGGAAAAAGCAGAACTATGGAGACAGTGAAAAGGTCAATGACAGCCAGGGGTTGGGGGGAGAGGGAGGGATGAATAGGAAGATCACAGGGGTTTTTAGGATGGTGAAAATACTCTGCATGATATTTAATATGGATATATGTCATTATACATTTGTATGTACAACACCAAGAGTGAATCCTAATGTAAACAATGAACTTTGAGTGATGATGTGTCAGTACAGGTTCGTCGATTATACCAAATGTACCACTCTGGTACCACTCTGGTGGTGGTTATTGATAACCGGGAGACTATGCCTGTGTTGGGGCAGGGCACATATAGGAAATCTCTGTACCTTCCTCTCTATATTGCTATGAACCTAAAGCTGCTCTCAAAATTAAAACAAACAAACAAACAAAAAATACTGACAGACCAATTCAAAGACTCATTTTTTGGTGTTAGGAAAAAGAGAATTATTCAGTAGTCATTGTTAAACTACATACAAAAAGAAATTAATGCATTTTTAAAGATATTTAGTCTGTTTCATAGTCAACTGAGAATCAATTACATGACTGAGTAGTTTCCTAAAACAAGTTTTATTCCCCTTATAATTCATTATATATTTGTTTAAGCTTTTTAACAGGAAGTTAATTTCTGTCCAGGAAAAGATCATGAACGACATCAGGCAAAAATATTTTGTTCCAGGCAAGGTTTCTAATATCATCTTTTTTGGGGGTTCAAAAGTCATGTCTTATTACATATGATGTAGATGTGTGTTACTTGAACTCAAGTCTCCAGAATATCTTAACTGTTCACTACAGCACATGAAATTCATCATAAAAATTATTTTGTAGGATCCACTTTAGGGAGTATTAATACAAATCCTACAAAGGAAACTGATAAATATTTCATTTTTGAACAAAATCTGGCAAACTATGAAAAATAACAAAAAGAATATATGGTCCTTCGGCCCACACCCGCAGCCACTTGAGGAAGAAGAGGTGGAGGCTCTTGGTGCCCGTGGCGGCTGCTGGCTGCCCACCCCGATGCCATATTCCCCCAGCCCTCATCCCACTCTACAGGAGTAGGACCTGTCAGTTACAGGAGCGGCCTGACAGGGTCTTGGTGCTCCAGCGGGTTTCAGGCCTGTGCCTCTGAGGTGGGAGAGCCGAGTTCAGGACATTTGCTCACCAGAGACATCCCAGCTCCACATAATATCAAACGGCAAAAGCTTTCCCAGAGATCTCCATCTCAATGCTAAGACCTAGCTCCACTCAACGACCAGCAAGCTGCAGTTCTGGACACCCTACGCCAAACAACTAGCAAGACAGGAACACAAACCCAACCATTAGCGGAGAGGCTGCCTAAAATCATAATAAGGTCACAGACACCCCAAAACACACCACCGGATGCGGTCCTGCCCACCAGAAAGACAAGGTCCAGCCTCATCCACCAGAACAGAGGCACCCATCGCCTCCACCAGGAAGCTTAGACAACAGACTGAACCAACCTTAGACCCTGGGGGGAGACAACAAAAACAACGGGAACTACGAACCTGCAGCCTGTGAAAAGGAGACCCCAAACACAGTAAGGTGAGACCAAAAAAAACCCCACGAGACCAAAGAAATAAAGAGGAAATAGGCAGTGTACCTGAAAAAGAATGCAGAGAAATGATAGTAAAATGATCCAAAACCTTGGAAACAGAATGGAAAAAAATACAAGAAATGTTTAACAAGGACCTAGAAGAACTATAGAACAAACAAATAATGATGAACAACACAATAAATGAAATTAAAAATTCTCTAGAAGGAATCAATAGCAGAATAACTGTGGCAGAAGAATGGATAAGTGACCTGGAAGATAAATTAGTAGAAATAACTACTGCAGAGAAGAATACAGAAAAAAGAATGAAAAGAATTGAGGAAAGTCTTAGAGACCTCTGGGACAACATTAAATGCACCAACCTCCAAATTATAGGGGATCCAGAAGAAGAAGAGAAAAGGAAAGGGACTGAGAAAATATTTGAAGAGATTATAGTTGAAAACTTCTCTAATATGGGAAAGGAAATAGTCAATCAAGTCCAGGAAGTGCAGAGAGTCCCATACAGGATAAATCCAAGGAGAAACATGCCAAGACACATACTAATCAAACTATCAAAAATTAAACACAAAGAAAAAATATTGAAAGCAGCAAGGGAAAAACAACAAATAGCATACCAGGGAATCCTGATAACGTTAACAGCTGATCTTTCAGCGGAAACTCTACAAGTCAGAAGGGAGTGGCAGGACATATTGAAAGTGATGAAAGGGAAAAACCTACAACAACGATTACTCTTCCCTGCAAGGATCTCATTCAGATTAGACAGAGAAATTAAAAACTTTACAGATAAGCAAAAGCTAAGAGAATTCAGCACCACCAAACCAGCTTTACAACAAATGCTAAAGGAACTTCTCTAGGCAGGAAATACAAGAGAAGGAAAGGACCTACAATAACAAACCCAAAACAATTAAGAAAATGGTAATAGGAACATACATACTGATAATTACTGTAAATGTAAATGGATTAAATGTTCCAACCAAAAGACATAGACTGGCTGAATGAATATAAAGGCAAGACCCATATATATACTGTCTACAAGAGACCCACTTAGACCTAGGGACACATACAAACTGAAAATGAGGGGATGGAAAAAGATATTCCATTCAAATGGAAATCAAACGAAAGCTGGAGGAGCAATTCTCATATCAGACAAAATAGACTTTAAAATAAAGACTATTACAAGTGACAAAGAAGGAGACTACATAATGATCAAGGGATCAATCCAAGAAGAAGATATAACAATTGTAAATATTTATACACCCAACATAGGAGCACCTCAATATATAAGGCAAATGCTAACAGGCGTAAAAGGGGAAATCTAGAGTAACACCATCATATTAGGGGAGTTTAACACCCCACTTTCACCAATGGATGGGTCATCCAAAATGAAAATAAATACGGAAACACAAGCTTTATATGACACATTAAACAAGATGACTTAATTGATATTTATAGGACATGCCATCCAAAAACAATAGAATACACTTTCTTATCAAGTGCTCATGCAACATTCTCCAGAATAGATGATATCTTGGGTCACAAATCAAGCCTTGGTAAATTTAAGAAAATTGACATATGAAGTATCTTTTCTGACCACAATGCCGAGACTAGATATCAATTACAGGAAAAAACTTTAAAAAATACAAACACATGGGGGCTAAACAATACACTACTTATTAACCAAGAGATCACTGAAGAAATCAAAGAGGAAATCAAAAAATACCTAGGAACAAATGACAATGAAAACACGACTACCTAAAACCTATGGTATGCAGCAAAAGCAGTTCTAAGAGGGAAGTTTATAGCATGACAATCCTACCTCAAGAAACAAGAAACATCTCAAACAAACAACCTAACCATACACCTACAGCAATTAGAGAAAGAAGAACAAAAAACCACATAGTTAGCAGAAGGAAAGAAATCATAAAGATCAGATCAGAAATAAATGAAAAAGAAATGAAGGAAACGATAGCAAAGATCAATAAAACTAAAAGCTGGTTCTTTGAGAAGATAAAGAAAATTGACAAACCATTAGCCAGACTCATCAAGAAAAAAAGGGAGAAGACTCAAATCAAGAGAATTAGAAATGAAAAGGAGAAGTCACAACTGACACTGCAGAAATACAGAGGATCATGAGAGATTACTACAAGCAACTATATGCCAATAAAATGGACCACCTGGAAGAAATGGACAAATTCTTAGAAAAGCACAACCTTCCAAGACTGAACCAGGAAAAAATAGAAAATATAAACAGACCAATCTCAAGCACTGAAATTGAGACTCTGATTAATAATCTTCCAATAACAAAAGCCCAGGACCAGGTGGTTTCACAGGCGAATTCTATCAAACATTTAGAGAAGAGATAACATGTATCCTTCTCTAACTCTTCCAAAATATAGCAGAGGGAGGAACACTCCAAAACTCATTCTATGAGGCCACCATCACCCTCATATCAAAATCAGACATGGGCTTCCCTGGTGGCGCAGTGGTTGAGAGTCCGCCTGCCAATGCAGGGGATACGGGTTTGTGCCCCGTTCCGGGAAGATCCCACATTCCATGGAGTGGCTAGGTCCATGAGTCATGGACACTGAGTCTGCGCGTCTGGAGCCTGTTGCTCCGCAACGGGAGAAGCCACAACAGTGAGAGGCCTGCGTACCGCAAAAAAAAAAAAAAAAATCAGACAAAGATACTACAAAGAAAGAAGACTACAGGCCAGTATCACTGATGAACATACATGCAAAAATCTTCAACAAAATACTAGCAAACAGAACCCAACAGCACATTAAAAGGATCATACACCATGATCAATTGGGGTTTATCCCAGGAATGCAAGGATTCTTCAATATACGCAAATCAATCAATGTGATAAACCATATTAACTAATTAAAGGAGAAAAACTATATGATCGCTTCAATAGATGCAGAAAAAGCTTTCAACAAAATTCAACACCCATTTATGATAAAAACCCTCCAGAAAGTAGGCATAGAGGGAACTTACCTCAACATAGTAAAGGCCATATATGACAACCACACAGCCAACATTGTTCTCAATGGTGAAAAACTGAAAGCATTTCCACTAAGATCAGGAACAAGACAAGGTTGCCCACTCTCACCACTATTATTCAACATAGTTTTGGAAGTTTTAGCCACAGCAATCAGTCAGTGAAGGAAAAGAAATAAAAGGAATCCAAATCGGAAAAGAAGAAGTAAAACTGTCACTGTTTGCAGATGACATGATACTATACATAGAGAATCCTAAAGATGCTACCAGAAAACTACTAGAGCTAATCAACGAATTTGGTAAAGTAGCAGGATACAAAATTAATACACAGAAATCCCTTGCATTCCTATACACTAATGATGAAAAATCTGAAAGAGAAACTAAGGAAACACTCCCATTTACCACTGCAACAAAAAGAATAAAATACTTAGGAAAACACCTACCTAAGGAGACAAAAGACGTATATGCAGAAAACTATAAGACACTAATGAAAGAAATTAAAGATGATACAAACAGATGGAGAGATATACCATGTTCTTGGATTGCGAGAATCAACATTGTGAAAATGAGTATACTACCCAGAGCAATCTACAGATTAATGCAATCCCTATCAAACTACCAATGGCATTTTCCACAGAACTAGAACAAAAAATTTCACAATTTGTATGGAAACACAAAAGACTCCGAATAGCCAAATAAATCTTGAGAAAGAAAAATGGAGCTGGAGGAATCAGGCTCCCTGACTTCAGACTATACTACAAAGCTATAGTAATCAAGACACTATGGTACTGGCACAAAAACAGAAATATAGATCAATGAAACAGGATAGAAAGCCCAGAGATGAACCCACGCACGTATGGTCACCTTATTTTTTATAAAGGAGGCAAGAATATACAATGGAGAAAAGACAGACTCTTCAATAAGTGGTGCTGGGAAAACTGGACAGCTACATGTAAAAGAATGAAATTAGAACACTCCCTAACACCATACACAAAAATAAACTCAAAATGGATTAAAGACCTAAATGTAAGGCCAGACACTATCAAACTCTTAGTGGAAAACATAGGCAGAACACTCTGACATAAATCACAGCAAGATCCTTTCTGACCCACCTCCTTGAGAAATGGAAATAAAAACAAAAATAAACAAATGGGACCTAATGAAACTTAAAAGTTTTTTTGCACAGCAAAAGAAACCATAAACAAGACAAAAAGAGAACCCTCAAAATGGGAGAAAATATTTGCAAATGAAGCAACTGACAAAGGATTAATTTCTAAAATTTACAAGCAGCTCATGCAGCTCAATATCAACAAAACAAACAGCCCAATCCACAAATGGGCAGAAGACCTAAATAGACATTTCTCCGAAGAAGATATAGAGATTGCCAACAAACACGTGAAAGAATGCTCAACATCACTAATCATTAGAGAAATGCAAATCAAAACTACAATGAGGTATCTGCTCATACCAGTCAGAATGGCCATCATCAAAAAATCTACCAACAGTAAATGCTGGAGAGGGTGTGGAGAAAAGGGAACCCTCTTGCACTGTTGGTGGGAATGTAAATTGATACAGCCACTATGGAGAACAGTATGGAGGTTCCTTAAATAACTAAAAATAGAATTACCATATGACCCAGCAATCCCACTACTGGGCATATACCCTGAGAAAACCATAATTCAAAAAGAGTCATGTACCACCAGGTTCATTGCAGCTCTATTTACAATAGCCAGGGCATGGAAGCAACCTATGTGTCCATCGGCAGTTGAATGGATAATGAAGATGTGGCACATATATATAATGGAATATTACTCAGCCATAAAAAGAAACGAAATTGAGTTATTTGTAGTGAGGTGGATGGATCTAGAGTCTGTCACACAGAGTGGAGTAAGTCAGAAAGAGAAAAATACCATATGCTCACACGTATATATGAAATCTAAAAAAAAACAAAACAAAAAGGTTCTGAAGAACCTAGGGGCAGGACAGGAATAAACACGCAGACGTAGAGAATGGAGTTGAGGACACAGGGAGGGGGAAGGGTAAGCTGGGAAAATGTGAGAGAGTGGCATGATTATATACTACCAAACGTAAAATAGATAGCTAGTGGGAAGCAGCCACATAGCACAGGGAGATCATCTCGGTGTTTTGTGACCACCTAGAGGGGTGGGATAGGGAGGGTGGGAGGGAGATGCAAGAAGGAGGAGATATGGGGATATATGTATATGTGTAGCTGATTTACTTTGTTATAAAGCAGAAACTAACACACCATTGTAAAGCAATTATACTCCAATAAAGATGTTAAAAAAGAAGAATATATGAATGTCTATCCTAATAGTTAAAACTAATTAAATATCAGTTGGACTGTTTGTTTGAATATTTAAACTAATTGATATTATGCATTTTTTGTGATTCTTCTAATACTAAAATGTAAGTATGTGTGTGAGAAACATTATCCAACAAGAAAAGGAGGCGCTTTAGTAGACATACAACAAATATGAGAAGGCAGTCTCAGAATTTTAGGATACCTTGCTACTCTTTTCTATGAAAAAACAGATACTCCATTATTGATGGCATTTTCCATTATGATATTTCATCTGGATTTCACGGTGAAAGGGTCACTTTGATGAAATAATAAAGGAGAGAAAGAATGCAGAATGGATTAAAATATTTATTTTTGTTTTAAAATTCAGCATGTTACTTCAGTAAAAATACACACAAAATTGAAAGTGACTGTGGCTATGCAATGCGTTTCTCACCAGTACAAGAACAGGCATGACATGTTGAAATTTGTGTCTCTGTTGAATATTGTATTATTTTGAAAATTAGTAGACTAGTTTACAAGGAAAAGGTATCCTACAGATAACATATTTGAAGCAGAGGAATCTTTTTGTATTTTGCAAGATTTTTGGATAACAGTATTTATGTAGAATATTTTTAATATAGGACACATATATAGATTCACTGTATGTGGCTCTTATTAAATATTTATTAATTCATTATAGTTTTATCTCATATCCATTGAGCTCTCAAGCAGTGATTACTGCTGTCCCAAATATACTGAAGGGTAGCAAAGAAATTCAGTATAATTCATGATACACAGTGTAACAAATCAGAAGCCACTGTTGTATCAATTTGGAGGAATAATAAATCAATCATTAAGATGAGCAATAGTTAAGCATAGTGACTATTCTGATCACAGATGCATACTTGTCACCACGTTTTGATAATCTTAAATAGCTAAATAATAATGCTTGTAATTTAAATATTAAAATTCGACCATTTTATTAAATTGGTCAAAGTATAGAGATAGGACACAGTATGTTTATTAGTCTTAAGAACAAAAAAATCATCAGAACAATTTCTTTGCCTCAACTCAAATAATAAACCTGATGTTAAGAGATCTCCAAAATCTACTGTGGACAACATTATATTGTGGATATAAATAAAAATGGATAATTTTAACATTTCATTCCTAATCTATAGAAGGTGCTTAGGATGCCCCGAACACATCAGACAATCTTGTGCAAAACAGAAGTAGGCACAATTACAAAAAGTATCCCCTCCTCAAACACAATGTAGACCAGGGTCAGGGCTTACATCTTGGCAAGCTGGACTAAGATGAATTTACCTCTTTTACAAATCCTTGTTGAATTATTTCTTTCTGTGCAAAATCTATGTCAAGTATTGTTGGATCACGGCACTAGCTTGTATGTAAGGTAAACTTATAATCCTGTCTTTCTCCCCTAAGAAATCATAAGCTCTCCAAAGTCAGGGACTACAAAGGGTAGAAACTAATTGTTAAATGTACTGTACCATTTTCTACTGAGCATCTTTTTTAAAACCTTAAAAATATAATTGCTTCTATTTGTAGCATTTCATAGTTCACTTAAGATTTTATATTCATTACTGTATATAACCCTTCAACAGGCCTACGTTATAGGAAAATTGGATGTGATTACATGCTCTTTAAAAGTTACACAGCTAGTAAGCACAAGAACCAGGACTATACCAAGAATTTTGAATCTCAGTCTACTGTACTTCCCTTTATAGCAATTTACCATGAAAGAGCTGCCACCATTAAAACAATGTGACATATTAAGGATATTATTCAGTAGTGGTTTTGCATAGAGAACTTATTAAAAGTGAATTCAGAGGCAGCTCTACGTTTTAGAGACAAGGTCCTCCTAGATTCAGTCTTCATTTCCTCCTTCATAAAGAATCATAAAAACAGTTAACAAAATATGTCTAATGATGCTGATAAAAAGTAATTTACCTTCCAATTTTTAATGGAGAAATACTAATCTCTGGAGGGGTATATTCTTGAGGCAGCACTCATGGAGTTGCACTTGCTTGAGGATTTCCCACAATTTAATGGGAAAAAAATGTTGGCCCAAAAACACAGCAGGTGAGTTCCCATTTATAACCCCACATGAAGCCCACTCTGACCCCCAAAATGGAACAAAAGAATGTCCTTCTTTTCTCTGGGATGCAAGCCTTTTGAAGCCCAGTATTTCCTCCTAATTATCATTGTTTTTCTCCCACTAAGACACCGCCTAGCATGTGGAAGAGACTCATAAACTTTTGCTTAACTTCACTGAATTTTAAAGCACAAACATTTGCTTATTTTAGCCATTTTTAACCAAATTTTAATATTTAACTCTTATTCACTGACTAAACTGGGCTTAAGGGCATTTCCTTCTCATGCTTATCATTGTTTTTGAAATTGAGAATCATTGATAGAACAATTAACTAAATAACTAATAAATAAGAGGAAGAAAAATTCAAAACACCTCTTTATATAAAAATGTGACAGTTTGAATCTCAATTTTCTGTTGTTTGTTCTCAACCTGATATAGCTAAGTTTAAACTCTAATATTCTTTAACCTTTGTAAACACTACCCAAAGTCACTGAAATATAGTTTTGATCTATCCATGGATGAGGAGTTCAAGAGTTGGTTGACTCAAAGTATTTCTTAAGTACCTATACTGCTTCCTCTCACTGCCACCAAGCATGACAAGAACACTGGCAGCACTGGGGGATTCGTTCAATGAAAGAACATGACAGATTGGGTCCAACTGATTCAGTAAGAAAGTGTTCATATAAGAACCTGTGTGTCATTCACATACACGCTCATTTAAAAATCTATGTATGTTTGTTTTGTGAATATACATAAACCATAATCCGCACTCTTCATCACCAGGTTTTTTTAAACAAGTTTGGAGATTGTATATAAATTAACAAGACTAAAATATGTAAGAAAATTATAGTGAGAATCAAAAGATTCAAATTAATTTCATTCTGGAAAAATAGGCACTGCCTCTCCATAACCCCACTCATTCCTGAGCCACTGGCATTAACAGTCTTGCTTATAGGCCCTGGAATTCCCTCCCTTCTCATTCCTGCTGATTCAGATTCTACTCATTCATCAAGTTCCAACATATGTATCTTCTATTCCATGGAATCTTTCATGAAAACTAGAGCCCGCACTCATTCTTTATGTCACATACAGATATTATCATGACTAATGTTTAACTTTCTAAATATTTGTATGCAGTTTAGTTTTTATCTTACACGTCAATTCTGGTTCTTGACTGCAAGCAATGGAATCAGCTCTAGATAACTTCAGCAGAAAAAGAATTTACAGAATCAATGAAGCCTGTAGAATCAGGCTTGGGATATAAGCAGGATCCAAGAATGTTAGGAAACAGGAAATAGTCCAGGTTGGTTCCAGAAACAATTTGAATAAGGGGCTCTCTCTGTCTCTACTGATTTAGTACCTCAACCTCCATGCCAAAAAATAATTTAGTACCTCAACCTCCATGCTTAACTTCCCTATGTATTTGCTTTAAATCCTCAAGATTCAAAGTCTCAGCAAGTTATGTCTTCTCTTCCCAGCAACTGAGAGAAGGAATATCTAGCTTTCTCAGCTTCAATATGGTGGTAGTGGAGCCTTGACTCTTAGCAAAACTAACTCCATGAGGGTCCCTCCTAAATGGAGAAAATGTTTAAATTTGAATAAGTTAAAATGCTTAGAGATGTCTATCATATTTTTAAATTTATAATATAACCTCACTGAAGTTATAGTTTCATTTGTATCTCATTTTTACATTCTTCACTCTGCTTAAAACAATGTTGGCTATATGGTATGCGTTGTAACATTTGGTAACAGACTAGTGAGTAGAGGTTAGCATAAGATAGTCCCTTTCAAAGCCAAAATTTCATGTTTCTAAAGCTTGATTCAGATAACTATTCTGATATTCCTAGGCCTTCCATAATCAGACAATTTGGCATATGCTATGGAATAGCTTTAATCACTGAATTCTGACAACATTTGTAATGTATGCATAATGAGTGCTTTAGAGAATCCTAAAGGAGTATATAACACAGTCCATGAACCAAAGACCCTCATAATCCTGATACAGAGATGCATTTTTTTCCATATGATCTATAGAGGCTCCTTGCATGGGCATTAAGAAAATACCAAGTAACCAAAAGATTAATGTGAACTGTGTTTACTTCAGGACCATGAGTATAAATTGATTTATACAGTCTGAACTCAAGGACGAATAACATTCTCAGAGTAAAAATGTGATGAATAATAATATTGTGAAGCAGTTTGATTTATACAACACTAATAAAAAGTCCCTGCACTGCACTGGTAAAATAGGTTTTACAATACCAGTTGTCGGTGTTTCAACTGAACGTATTATATATATATATATATTTTTTTTTTTTTTTTAATTTTCAGGCAGTAGACCTGATTTCATTTCCTTGAAAAATTCAAGGAGTTTAGCATTTTGAAACTGACAGATTTAGTTCATTAATTCAGATGTCTGTGAGCATTTCCTACTGAACAATTTTGCTTCATAATGCATGACTGTTGCAGTCTTTCTGATAAACTTGTAAAAATGAGACAAAAGAAAAAAAATCATTGACTGAAAAATTCTTCTGTCTTTCTGTAATATCATTTTCAAAAAGAAAAAAAGAAGCTTTGTTGACATTCAAATAAAGATTTAAAGGTATGTTTATTATTTTTCCTGAAGTTTCTCTTAACATTATCATGTCAAGTTGGAGTCTTTTTGAAAAGGTGGTGTTTTGATGCTGTAGTATTGAGCACAAAAGTAAGAAAATTTTCCTCTTATGGGGTCCCAATAGGAAATAGATTGAATGCTCAAATTATGATTATTCCAGAAAGATTTAACAAAGAGTATTAATAAACAAATATAAAGAAAGCATTAGAGAGGATGTCAGATCACAGGACTGCCCCTACATCCCCAAGGCTAGGCCAGAAGATGCTATAGTTACAGGGAAGAGCTGCCTTGAGAGAAGCTGTAACCTTCTTTCAAAGGATCTCCATACACCACCTGCCCTTCTTTTCAATCTGCTTCTTAGGCTCTCAACTGGCCAAATTCTGTTGGAAGCCAATGATGTTTGTCCACCTAACTCAGCCTTCTGGGAGCAGAGAACAAGGCAGAGAAGAGTGGAGAGCTGACATGGAGAGGCAAAGGGATTAATCTAGCATGTACAATCTTGGATTAAGTTCCCAGATCTTTAGCCTATTATCTGGTAAATAAACATGATGCTAGAATTTTGCTAAACGAACAAACTACACTACAAAGACCCATGGCAACCCCTGATAGCAGATTTCACTGAAGAGTAAGAAAACAGCAAATGAGCTTAGTAGACATTGAGAGGTTAATAATGAATCAATGCATGACTGTTAATGTACCAATCAATTGCTTATTGTTTAACCAATGCATAAAAATAGTTTATTCACCTGCACATTTCTTAGGAGTTTGACAAAGTTTTAAAGAAATTTATCAAAAACCTCTTTCACAGGAAAAAAAATTTTAAGGCAGGTAAATCTTGTTTCCTTATTCTAAATTACTAACAGTATATATTCATTCATTTACTTATCACTCAAGGAACATTTAATAATTCTACTGTGTGTTCAGTATTATGAGTCCTTGACCTTTGGGAGTTCAGGGTAGTCATAGACTCTAATGGAAGGCAAACCTCTATGAACAAATTAAATTCACTTAAAATACACTGATTTGATGAAACTTTCAAAGTGTAAGTTCTTTTAAATCATTTACCCTTCATAGGAAAATATGCCATTTCCCTTCTTTCTGTTCATTGCTGTAGTGATCTGTGCTGAAAAATCAGCATTTCAAGAATCAGCTATGTGTATGACTTTACTTTTTAAAAAATATATTGAATTATTCGGTCTGTGTAACATCAAAAGGTTGGAACATCCATCAAATTGAAAATTTCTTAAGGTCAGAAATTATGTTCTCTATTCCACTGGCAATTTTATGCTTCCTTATTCGGGGCTACAAACAGAGCAGTTACTGAGTTCAAATAGTGGCAGATCTCAAACTTAAGTTCAGTACTTAGTTTATCTCTGTGCTAGAGGGATTAAATTGAGTTATGCCTTATTTTTTCTGCACATATTAAAATATCAAGCACATCACTGTCAAATGTTTCATTATGGTTTTATCTACCCTCTTGAAATGGTATTCAATTTTCCCACCTTCTGTAGTATTCTACTAGAGAATCACTGCTGTTAAATTAGTTGAGCTCACATTTTTACACATTTTAATGGCGAGACATATTCCCAATTCAACAGCTTTAAAACAATATGGCTACACTGTCTGCAGCCCTGAGAGTTTATATTCTACTGTATTTAGAACAGAGCTCAAACCAAATATTCTACTCTCACAACTGAGGTCTGAAAAGGAAGGCTGCAGTGAAATTCTGGGAATGTATCTAAAAACAAGTGAGCCAAACCAAGACCATAAGATTTATCAGCTTAAATATTGTCTGGGTTACCTTTTTCAGATTCCTGAAATATTTTTAATGACACAGAAAATGTGAAACCTTAAAAACAAGACCCAAAGACACCTTATTACAACAATGTGGGAGAATATTTGTTATTAAAAAGATAGCACTGGGGCTTCCCTGGTGGCGCAGTGGTTGAGAGTCCGCCTGCCGATGCAGGGGACACGGGTTCGTGCCCCGGTCCGGGAAGATCCCACATGCCGCGGAGCGGCTGGGCCCGTGAGCCATGGCCGCTGAGCCTGCGCGTCCGGAGCCTGTGCTCCGCAGCAGGAGAGGCCGCAGCAGTGAGAGGCCCGCGTACCGCAAAAAAAAAAAAAAAAAAAAAAAAAAGATAGCACTGGTCTTAGCAAATAATAGCTTGGCCCTGGTAATACACAGGTTTAATATTATGACACTGGCTCACAAGTTAGCAAGTTGCCTCTACCTTAGATCTAGAATTTGTACCAGTCAGAAAAAATGGGCAATTTCTTAATTTTTTTTTTTTTTTTTGAGTCAGAGAGTTCTCTTCCATCCACTTCTAGCTTTCTACATTAATTCTGAAACAGTCTTAAAATCAACAGACCTGGGACAAACCAGGTGAGAGTGGAGGGGTGGGGAATGGGGAGAAGAGGTGATGGGGAAGGGATGTGGCCAGTATTACACCACTTCTTGGGATAAATAATTATTCCAAAAAGTAAAGTGCAATATTTTCAAGAAAATATAACCCTAAGGATGCTGATTTTGGAGAATGGAAGGTTTTTTCATTTGTTTTTTTGTTTGTTTGTTTTAGTGTCTTTTTAGAGTAATAGGGGTAGGAAAAATCACATTTCAAAAGAGAAGAATAATTGAGTGTTAGACTGGCAGCTGAACAAATCAACCTAAATTCCAGCTGTGGGGCTGGAGGGACCTGTAACCATCACCAAGGCAACAGGGAGCCAAGGCAAGTATATGCCAACCCTTTACATCTGAAGGAAAACTGAGTCTTATGGGAGGTCATCTCACTTGAGAATGAGTAAAGCAAAAAGAAAGGAAGGAAGGGAAGGAGGGGGAGGGAGAGAGGGAGAGAAGGAAGGAAAGAGAGAGAATGAGTAAAGCAAAAAGAAAGGAAGGAAAGGAACGAGGGAGAGGGAGAGAGGGAGAGAAGGAAGGAAGGAGAGAGAAGAGAAGGAAAGAAAGAAAGGAAGGAAGGAAGAAGAAGTGAGGGAGGAAAGAGAGAAAGAAAGAAAGGAAGGAAGGAAGGAAGGGAGGAACGCTTATGGTTGATGAACAATACAAAAAAAGAAAGGGGCCATGAAATCATCCTGAAGATTTATGAAAAGTAAACACCACTAAAAATATTCTATGGCCGTATCCAGAAAGAAATTTCAGGAAAGTATTTGCCACGCTACAAACAAATGCAAAAAGATACAGCATGTATGAAATTAGAATGAAAATCCATGAGACAATATTAGGTTGAAATGAAGATAAAAGTTAATATGGAAGGAATTACAAAGAATCTAAAAACTGTAATTTTCTGTGAAGATTCTCCAAAGCAGAATTTCTAACAAGTATATCCTGACTACACATGGCTTCATTAGCAGAGATGATACAAAGAATAGACATCTGAAGAAAGATCATCTTAAAAGCAATTTTCAACGTGTACAACATATTTATACATATTGTGTTCATCTCAAGATTATTTTCTTAGGAAATGTGCCCTTGTCACAAGTGCCCCGAGTTTACCACTTTACAATGCTCTCCACATGTGTCAAATGAGGACTGCAGAGTTTACTGAGTGCAACATTGAAGGAGTGAAATGCAGTAATGCAAAGGAAAGAGTAGATTGAGGAACACAAGAAGTGAAAGCATACTTACTGTGTGACAGGGTGGGAATGGCTAGTTAAACATAAAAAAAGGAAGTAGAGATGGCTCCCAGCTCTCACACCTAGCAGCAATGATTCTGACAGAACTCAGAAAAAGGAATACAAGAAAGTTCTAGATGAAGTGATTAGCTATGCCTATAGATATGATAAAGATATTATAAAGATAAATCCACAAGAGATATAATTCCAGATGAAACTAAGCTTTAAAGGGCCAAGGTGCAAATTCCAGTGAAATATAAAACATTAATATGTCTAACATTTTATTCAGATGCTAGCTGATTTTCCTAATGCCACCTACATACTTGAAAAAAATCCCTGCCATGAAATGGAAGGATTAAAATACAAACAGAAAAATGTTGCAGAATAGTGAGTTCACCAGCACCAAAATGTTGCTCACTTGAATTCAGATCTGCTAGGCTGACTGTGTGAAAAGAATTGATGACAAAGAGAGACGTGCCACCCCAGAACTGATGGAGGCGACCATATTTAAAGATATGTCAGTGACTTACTGGGGCAAGACCTGCAGCGATGCATTGAGCTTTGGAAAACACAGTAACTGCAGTTGAGAGAATCTGGAGTTGGGAGGCAATCAATCACAGAATTAATTCATTTTAGCAAAATCTTTGTGCCTTGCTAAGGCACAAAAAAAAAAATGACATTATGCTCAAAAATAGGCCATGTAGGGCTTTCCTGGTGGCGCAGTGGTTGAGAGTCCACCTGCTGATGCAGGGGACGCGGGTTCGTGCCCCGGTCTGGGAAGATCCCACATGCCGCGGAGCGGCTGGTCCCATGAGCCATGGCCGTTGAGCCTGCGCGTCCGGAGCCTGTGCTCCGCAACGGGAGAGGCCACAACAGTGAGAGGCCTGCGTACTGAGGAAAAAAAAAAAAAAATAGGCCATGTAACTGAAAGCCCAAGACTGTAATCACAGAAAATAATCTCTCTGCATAGCATTTTGCAAGTGACTCCAGGTTAATGATAGTTACAGTACCGTTAGCCCATCTGCCTGCATAAGCAGAAGTGTTCTCAGAATAAATTTAAACTATGAAAGACCTTAATTTCTTAGGTTAAACCCTTGAAGATAGTCTTCCATACTACTAACACATATGTCATTCTAAGAGGCAAATAAGTAACATTTTGAATGTGAGGAACTCTAAGTTAAATAAGTACAAGAGATATGGATATAGTTTCTCCTAATTCTGAGAAAATGTAAAATGAGGTGATTTTCCATGTGAAATGTAACCAGTAAGATTTTAAGCATTTCGGCATTTACATTTATGATGCTCAAATTTTCTACTGTATATCCTGAATGATACTAAGCTATCATACTCTCCTCAGTTAAAAAGTTTACTGCTGTGTATGCATGAGAAGTTTCCAAAGTAAGTTAATATAATTCTTAAAATCAAGCCAAGGATATTATTCTTTGGATACTGTGCATGTCATTTAAAATGCATTTTAAAATGTTTTTCTAGCTATGTAGGAAGAAGAAAATTCAGAAATTATATATGGAGAATGGTTTATGGGTAGGTTTTATTGTTAACCTGTGTACAAATCAAACTACAGTGCTCAGAAGAAGCATGTACACAATAGTTCCACAAACCATTCAGTGTGGCTTTAATAATTCAAAGACTGCATAACTACAAAAATAAAACTATAAATGTATATCATGACTGCAATTTTTTAAAAAATCCATGAAACTGGGAGCTTATACTCTGCCCAAGGATATCAGCAGTTTATTGTATGTACAACCTGTTTGTACTTGACCAAAATTGAATCGGAAAGGGATTCTCTTTCCTGGACAATTTTTAAGTTGTGTCAATTCTGAGAATAAGAACAGCATATGAAAGGATCACATCTAACAGATGATGTCTGAATCACTTTTATTTCATACCAGCAGAAACTAATCAGAACATTGACACCGGTGAGACAGACTAAAATAAAAAGCAAAGGAAAGCTAAGTCAAGATATATCAAAACTGAAATTTTAGGGTAATATTTCTAGTCATTTCTGGACATGTTATTCAGTTTGTAAACAAAAGGAAGAGCTACCTAATGGGTGGGTGGTATTTGAAGTAAACTTTTCTAATAAATCTTTCATTATAGTGAAAAGTACAGAAGTTATTTTCCCTCAAGTTTTCATCTAAGAAAGTTTAAAAATATGGTTTTTTTGGTTCTTTTTAATTTTTTAAAAATTTTTATTGTAGTATAGTATATGTTGTGTTAGTTTCTGCTGGACAGCAAAGTGCATTAGTTATACATATACATATATCCACTGTTTTTAAGATTCTTTTCCCATAGAGGTCATTACAGAGTATTGAGTAGAGTTCCCTGAGCTATATAGTAGGTCCTTATTCGTTATCAATTTCATATATAGTAGTGTGTCTATATCTACCCCAATCTCCCAATTTATCCCTCCCCACCCCCTCCCCTCCCTGGTAAGCATAAGTTTGTTTTTTACATCTGTGACTCTATTTGTAGGTATGTGTTTTTAAAATTTAATATTCCTGGCCCCCCAAAAATGCTTCATCTTGAGGAATGTAAGTGTGATAATTTAGTATGCCTTCTCTCTTGGGAGAAATGTAAAAGCATAACTATTAGGCTGAGAAGGGATCTAAAAAAGAGTTCTGGTACACACACTTACATGCACATAATTTAAACCAATAAACCAGCTAAATTCAGAAATTAAGAGTGTACACTTTAACAATTTGACTTTGTTGTGACCCCTAAAAAATGTCATCAATGGCAGTAAATGTGGTTTGGAGTTTAAGTTCTGGGCAGGATTAACTTCTGTTGGTCCAGAAAATGTAACCACAGGGAAATATTTATGAGTAGCTACTCAGATTAAGAAGATTACACCAGGATGTGAATCAACTCAGTGTTTTATACACTGAGAAATTCTGATGAATGTCAGCTAAACTAGGCAGTGCATTTCATAACATAGCAAAAATTATGAATTATATAAGGTTAATGCACTAAATTAAAGAGTATGCTCTTTATTGTGTGATAATATGGAAGCTGATCATAAACAAATGCTATTGCATGCTGATGTGTGATTATCCAAGGAAAAAGGTTCTGTTGATAATGTTTGAATCATGGAACACACTTTTAGCATGACTTTAAATAGTTTTGGACAAATTGTTAAAGATGTAAATTTTTTTCACCACACTAGATTATTTGTCTGATGTCTTAGGTGTTTTAAGACTTATCTTAATATATCTAAGCAAAGAATGAATGTGTCAGATATTTTTTAATGATAGGTAAGATGGAAAGACTAAAACAAAAGTTAGACATATGGAAGAATAGACATTCCCCATAATTACCAGTGAAATAGATGAGGGACATAGAATAGATGATATTACAGCTTATGAAAGTTATCAAGAGCAACTTATAAATTAAAATAATTTTTCATCAGAAGAAGATCTAGACATATGAAATGAATAGACCCAAAGTCCATTTTATTCACTTAAAGGTAATTTAAATTTAAACACAGTTTTTAAAGGCTAAACTGTTGAAAACTACTACAGATCAAGAATTTAAGATGAATTTTGTAAATAATCACTTGCCTCATTTTGGATAAAAAATAATAAATATCCTGAGATTGCTATGTAAAAATTAATAAACAGAAGCAACAGTTAAAATACAGTCAGAAGACCAGAAAGGGGCGCTCTCACACCCTATGACATTAGCAGAGCCCAACAGGAAGAAGGAATTTTTCTTCTTTCTTCTTTTCATGGGCAAGGATTCAGCCAATGAAAAGCCATAGACTCTTTGCTTACTATTGCCCTCCCACCTTCCTTTTCTCTTCTAAAAAAAGAGTTCTCTTTCCCTTGCCATGCAGGGACTTGCACATGGCTTGCCATGGTTGCAGCCTCTGAACTGCAATTCTTTGCTGATGCCAGATAAACCCATCTTTGCTGGAGGAATATCTGGCAGTCTGTTTGTTTCAGGTCAACAACTAAAACTGCTTTAAAAACTCTTCTTTCATTCCCATTGACATACTATTGTGAGATTGTTTTCTCTTCTATGAGTGCTATTCGAACAACACATAGAAAGATTTTGGAATATATAACTCAACAAGCAAGAAGCAAACAAACACTTGGTCACACGTAAACTTTACATAATCATATGCACAATGTTCCTTCAAAGTATTCATATAGACACTTAATAAGGGGAATAGCTACTTTCTTTATACATTTTGTTTAGTTATAATCTGGAACAACAGAAATACAAGTGTAATAATAGTTCTCTATGTTAATTATCTCTAAGAATACTTCCAATTAAAAATATCTTCTGTTTCTGTAATTCTCATCTTTCATCCTGTTTTAGTTGTATTAAGTATGTTTATTAAAATGTAACTTTATGTCTGTTGAATCTAATAGTAAATAAATGGGGTAAAGGGAGTATAAATATAAAAGGACAGCACAGGGATCCTTGCGGTAATGTAACTTACCTGTATCTTGACTATGATGATAAATAAATAAAACTATACATGTTATAAATTTGCACAGAAATACCTGAACACAAACACACACAAGTACATGTAAAACTGGTGAAATTGGAGTGAGGTTGCCAGATGATATCCATGTCAGCATCCTGACTGTGATATCATACTATACTACTGCAAGACATTACCATTGGGGGAAACTGGGTGAAGGGTACTCTCTGCATTCTTTCTTACTACTGCATAAGAAAATCTACAGTTACCTCAAAATAAAAAGTCTTTTTGTAAGTACTTTAGAAACACAAGTAATTCAAAAAACTATAAGGAGGGGAGAGGTCTGGGAAATGATAGGATTAGTTAAGACAGAGAGGTATTAATTCCCAGCCAGTCACAGACTGCAGTTGTGCCACATACTTCTAGCTAAGACTCCTTGCAGTTCAGTAACAGTGTGAGAATCCAGTCCTGGGCTGCTGGAAATTGTTGGAAAACATCCTATTCCTGAACAAACTCTTCTTGTTAAAGATAACCTGATCACCACAAGTCAGAACATTAGTATTAAAAATGTCTTTGCCATTTTAGGCTTCATAAGCATCTGCCTTGTCTTCCAGGTTGTACAAACACTTGATTTGCATTGTTGCTTGTGTGTTGTGATGTAGCTTATGTTCACATACTGTCCTTCTGCTTTCTTGATGAGAGAAGTGCCTTTGATAAATTGTTTGTAACATCTGTAATAAGGCCCTTAAAGTTTTATTAATCAATTAAAGAATGTCTTATTTCTAGTAGTGAGAAAATATTTTGTTGAAATAATGTCATAAAATAAAAGTACTCTTAAATGGAAAAGTATTATAAAAGTGAATCATAATTTCCTGTCTTCCATTATAAATAAGTTTATCATTTAAATTAGACATATCAATTTAATTTATGGTGCACAAAATTGGGTAATAAATTTAATGAATGGAACAGTTCACACACAAAGTTTTCTTGAACTGACCTGAATATAACAGCCCATGTAACAAGATATAATTGTAGGATTGGATAAGTCATAATTTTCAATCAATTTCATTTAAGTGACTTTAGCTTTATCAACAAATATATATGGAATTTTTTTTAATGGCAACAATGTCTTTGATACTTCTTTCATCTAGAGATGGTGTCTAAGCTCTCCACTTGAATCTGTATGGATTTGTGACTATTTTGACCAACAGCACACAGATAAAGTGAAATTATATAACTTCCAGGCCTAGGTCATAAAAGAAATGCAGCCTCCAGCCTACCAGTGGTGCTCTGAGCCACCATATAAGAAATGAAACTGCCCTAAGGCCACCATTCTGTGAGCCACCATAAGGAGGCGCTTTGTGTAGGCTCTCTAATTGACTGCTCTAGCTGAACTCCCAGTCAACAGTGAGTATCAGCTGCCAGTCACCAGAGTGAGTCATGTTGGATGCCCACCTCAGTCAAGCTTGAAAATAACTACAGGCACAGCCTACAGCTGGACCCCTCCCAAATTCCCAGCTTACAAAACTGTGAACAACAGGGGAAAAAAAAGGTTATTTTCACTCACTGGTTTGTAAGTCACTAGTTTTGAAAGTAATTTGTTATGCAAGATTAGGAATTTAGTCCAGTAACTATAAAATGGTAATTAGATAAGAAAGTTAAATATAAAGAAAGCATGGAGAAGTCAATTATTTTTTACATGGGCAACAAAGAGTTTTATTACCAGGATCTGCAGTATGAATTTTATTCATTGCAATCCAGGAGCAAGGGGATTAGTTGCACTTTTATTGTAGAGTTCAGATTTCCATCTTCCAAATAAGTTTAAAAATTCAAAAGAAGTTAAAACCAAAACAGAATGAGGATGAGTCTTAAAACTTACCCAGGGAACACTTTATACACTGAGTTGAAAAATTAAAATACAAAATTCAACCTGAAAAGCATGACTTTTAATTCTCTACTTTCCCTTGATTCATTCAGTACAGACAGAACTATACTCCTCTAAAATAGCCATATTAACATGCAGCTCAGGTAGAATTATCAAGTAATCAACCCCAGATCCTATATGCCCGTCCAGAATCTTGGGCCATAACCCAAATCTGTAAATGTATTTTGACACCAAGTCTAAGATCAAGAAACTTAAGCCAGTATGAGATCTTAATTCCAATATCTTTATTTGTATTATAAATCAGTCTGTAATCCCTGAAAGGTACAGAAATAAATACAAAATAGGGAAGCGAATCAGTTCGATAGTATTAGTATTTTTGTATTAAGCTTAGCAATATATTTTCTAACCATGGTGATCTGTTTTTCATTTAAATATTTGAAATGCTTAAAAGAATCTGATATATTTGAAGACCTAGCATATTAGGCTTTGGATTTAATTTTAAATGTTTAGGTTTTCAAACCATGCTTGGATTGATACATAATATGAATTTTTACATCTAAAAATTTAGGCATTAATTTGTGCATTTAAGTGCATTGGTAGACTTATTTGATAGATTGGTAAATATGACATTTTGATATTCAAAGTCCTGAGAGATTCAGATATATTAAATCTGTGACTACAGTTTGACATGTATTTATAAATGTGATCAATTATGTAAGTGATGTAATACATTAAAGAAGATTTTAATCTGTAAAAATAATTGAGTTAATTTAATGATGGTCAAAGAATGGATGAATTCTTAATATTTTTACAAAAGCTATCAGATTTATAAATTAAAAGCAAAACTTACGTGTTACACTTAAATCAATAAAAGTAGTTATAAAAATCTGTAGTTTTAATAAGTAAATTATTAATTTAAACACAGGTAATGCAAATAGTCATTTTACATACAAAAACTCCAATCAGACACTAATAACTGAAAGGATTTCCATTGCTTTAGTATATATCAATAAAATATACAAAATATCATTTTTATAAATAATTTGAAGCCAAATTATTACTTATGCTTTGATAATCTTATGAGACCTAGAACCTGGTTTATTGATGGAGGACTTTAATGAATGCATCCTATGTAAAGAAATAAAAACCTTGAGACACAGGAAGTTCACTAGCCACTTAGTGAATACTTTAAATCTATATATCAGAGATCACTTACAACTAAACACTGGCATGAAGGTATTTTGGAACACAAAGGCTCTGTGTGCTTGGGCTACAAATCCACATGAAGACTGACTTATAAATTTTGCATGAAGTTATGTCATGGGAAATAATTTTCCTCCACTTGGGAAAGAGAGGCCAGTTTCCCTACTGCCTCTCTCTGTAGAGTGGGTTTCCTTGGAATTCATTCTTTCATGGAGGATATACCCCTTTGGCCCTTATTACATGCTCCCTAGCCAATATCCCATCTTTGGGTGGGGCTAGGTTTTGTCTCCTGCAACTGACACTGCATGTAGCTATCAAAACAGAAGTGCAAGGTGACCAGAGATTGTAGATTCTCCTGTCTCACCTGCTCATCTCCCTAGATCCCTGCATTCAATTTACTTTTCATCTTAAAGGAGTTTCCTTACATTCATACAAGGTCTGAAATGCAATTAAAATGGAATTTAAAAATACTGGTCTACCATATTCCAACTCCAAATTTATAATTCTACTAACACAGGAATCGGAAGTAGTAATAGCAGTTGCTCAACCAACAAATATAAATGAAGTATGTTTCCATAAATTTTACAGAAATTTTTTGCATAAAGAATTGATAAATTTTTCCTAAGTTACTTTATTCTTTCTTCATCTCAGAGAATCTGACTCAGAAACATTATCAAGGTGAGAGCTTTCATAGGTCAAATAAGGAAGAAAAAAAATTACCAATTTCAAAAATACATTTTTTAAAAATTAATTTATTTATTTATTTTTATTCATTTATTCTTTGGCTGCGTTGTCTTCGTTGCTGTGCACGGGCTTTCTCTAGTTGCAGCGAGCAGGGGCTACTCTTCATTGCGGTGTGCAGGCTTATCATTGCAGTGGCTTCTCTTGTTGTGGAGCATGGGTTTAGTTGCTCCGCAGCATGTGGGATCTGCCCGGACCAGGGCTCGAACCCGTGTCCCCTGCATTGGTAGGCGGATTCTCAAGCACTGCACCACCAGGGAAGTCCCCAAAAACACACTTTTGAATGTATTTTTGAAATACATTCATAAGTATTACAATAGGCTTTAAGCATTTTTACAAATTTTACTAGAAAAAAGGAACATAAAGATCACTCGATTAGGTAAAATATTTTTTTCTAGTAAGTTACTAATGGGAACATAATGGTAGTTTATTTTTATTGATGATGCTTTTATGCACAGAAAACGATAACTCAATATCTATGTAGATATTCCTAGCAGAAGCAAGTTTACCTGAATTATTTAGCCCAAATGTATGCATGTAAATCAACTGAGAATATCTCTAACTCAGGCAAAAATTTTACTCTTTTCTGAAATTATCAGGGCAATATATTAAAATGGAAAAACTTTAGCAGAAGAAGTAGTTGATATTTGTCCTCAAGTTTCTTGGCTATGAGACCTTGGCAAGTCATCCAAACTTTTGGGGATGCAGTCATCTCATTAAACATATTGTATTAATTTATTGCCACCCTGAGGCCAGGAAACAAGAGAGAGGCTTGATGGAAATCTTTTAAAAATTTTAGGTCGATAGTCTGTCAGCGTGATTCATTATTTCTTCCCTCCCTCCCTTCCTCCCTCCCTCCCTCCCGTTTTTAACTGTCCCCCCCCCCACTGGCTACACATCCCACCGTGGATCCTTCCAGCTGCACAGCAGTGTCTTAATCTTCTATCTTCTAAAACATATTTAGAATGTTTAGCATGTTCTATCTTCTAAAACATATTTTAGTCCAGGAAGGAATACGTGTACACTCACAAACACTAACTATTTCTGGAAGACAATGACTGAGCTAAAGTCCTACATAGAGATGAAGTTAAAGTTGATTTCAGTCACTTAAGATGATATCAACAATCCTCTAATTAAAAAAAAAAAGAAAACCAGCGCTTCCCTGGTGGCGCAGTGGTTGAGAGTCCACCTGCCGATGCAGGGGACACGGGTTCGTGCCGCGGTTCAGGAAGATCCCACATGCCGCGGAGCGGCTGGGCCCTGAGCCATGGCCGCTGAGCCGGCGCGTCCGGAGCCTGTGCTCCGCAACGGGAGAGGCCACAACAGTGAGAGGTCCGCGTATTGCAAAAAAAAAAAAAACAGTGAAAACCAAAAGTTACTACAGGTGTCCAAAGGTCAAGGAGAATTACAGCCCAAAGTTCTTAGGACCTTCTTGGTCTCCAGAGTTTAAGTATATATATTACAATCAATTTTTCTGCAAAGTGGAGTCATAATCTTGGACCTTTTTACAGCTAGATTTTCCAAATGGTTATTATTAGCTGCTTGAGTAGTTAAGTTTATATTTCATTGACTTTTCAATCCATTACACAGAGTAATTTTGCTTAACCAAAAAAATGATTTTTATAGTGTGTTCTTAAAAAATCCTAATTATAAAGGAATATGCACTGACTGCTTATAGCCACAGTACCAGCTCATGATTTATTTTACAAGTCTTTCCTCACAGTTCTTTGCTAAAGACATTCTTTGTGTTTTATTACAAGTTTCTTCCATTGCATCATGCTCTCAGTGGGATGGTGTGCCTATATTTTATTTTACTCCTGCCATTAATTACCTGTAGGCCTGTATGATGTCTCCCTCAGACCCATTTATTATAATAGTGTCTGCCTATGTCCCCGCAGCTAGCAGTCTGTCAGCATTTCCATTAGAAACACCATTTCACAGGGGCTTAAAATTCAGCAGTAAAATTGTGCTTTAGGTTGTACATGTTTACATGTCTAGAGTACATGATATGAGCTATGAAGTTCATTTATAGCTCTAAAAAGACAAATTTGGAAAAAAAAAAGCTGTTTCAAAACACATGTGCACGTGGGTCTTAATTTTCATGATAAAAGGTTTTGTTTTCTAAAAACAATGTAGTTCTATAAAAATGTTTGCAGGTTTTGCTTTATTCTTTACAAAATGGAAACATATTTGTGTGTAGTTTACAGGAAACTGAATAAATCTAGGTGATGGTTATGCTTTCATATTTGTTTCCTCATTTCAATTCCACTAAAATATACATGACTGCTAATTTTTAAAAGATTTTTTATTTACTCACTGAACTCAGGAAATGTTCTAATGACAATATAATACTGATCTTTTAAAATGATTCAAGAGTTTGTTATATAGTTGTTCATGAGACAGTATTCAAATATGAATGTTACGTGCCATGAGAAATACCTTGGAATTCAGAAATCATAAGTTTCTGAAAAATTATCACCCCAATAGAAACTAAAATTACCCTTACCTTGGGTATGATATCAGTAGGATTGCCTGATAAAATACAGGACACCCAATTATATGTTAATTTCAAATTTTAAAAAAAAACATTTTTAGTATAAATATGTCCCAACTATTGCATGGAACATACTTACACTAAAAACAAGTATCTGTTGACTATTTGAGATTCTAACTTAACAGGGTTTCTTGTATTTTCATTAGCAAAATTTGACAATCATAAATATTAGTGATTACTTTTCATATTCTTCTAACCTAAAACCAGAATTCAATGTTATAGGACATCTGAGGAATAAAAGAATGAGAAAATACATAGATGCAAAAATCCTCAATAAAATACTAGCAAACAGAGTAAAACAACACATTACAAGGATCATACACCATGATCAAGTGCGATTTATCCCAGGGATACATGGATTCCTCAACATACGCAAATCAATCAATGTGATACACTATATTAACAAATTGAAGAAAAAAAACAATATGATCATCTCAAGAGATGCAGAAAAAGCTTTTGACAAAATTCAACACCCATTTATGATAAAAACTCTCCAGAAAGTGGCCATAGAGGGAACCTACCTCAACATAATAAAGGCCATATAAGACAAACCACAACAAACAACATTCTCAATGGTGAAAAAGTGAAAGCATTTCCTCTAAGATCAGGAACAAGACAAGGATGTCGACTCTCACCCCTATTATTCAACATAGTTTCGGAAGTCCTAGCCATGGCAATCAGAGAAGAAAAAGAAATAAAAGGAATCCAAACTAGAAAAGAAGAAGTAAAACTGTCACTGTTTTCAGATGACATACTATACCTAGATAATCATAAAGATGCCACCAGAAGACTATTAGAGCTAATCAATGAATCTGGTAAAGCTGCAGGATACAAAGTTAATG
Source organism: Hyperoodon ampullatus (assembly GCF_949752795.1). Classification (NCBI taxonomy): domain Eukaryota; kingdom Metazoa; phylum Chordata; class Mammalia; order Artiodactyla; family Ziphiidae; genus Hyperoodon; species Hyperoodon ampullatus. The sequence continues at coordinate 130,344,225 of NC_136914.1, read as the reverse complement.
CACAGAAATCTCTTGCATTCTATACACTAACAATGAAAGAGCAGAATGAAAAATTAAGGAAACAATCCCATTCACCATTGCAACAAAAAGAATAAAATACCTAGGAATAAACCCACCTAAGGAGGTAAAAGACCTGTACTCAGAAAACTATGAGACACTGATGAAAGAAATCAAAGATGACACAAACAGATGGAGAGATATACCATGTTCTTGGATTGGAAGAATCAATATTGTGAAAATGACTATACTACCCAAAGCTATCTACAGATTCAATGCAATCCCTATCAAATTACCAACGGTATTTTTTACAGAAATAGAACAAAAAGTCTTAAAATTTGTATGGAGACACAAAAGACCCCGAATAGCCAAAGCAGTCTTGAGGGAAAAAAATGGAGCTGGAGGAATCAGACTCCCTGACTTCAGACTATACTAAAAAGTTATAGTAATCAAGACACTATGGTACTGGCACAAAAACAGAAATACAGATCAATGAAACAGGATAGAAAGCCCAGAGATGAACCCATGCACCTATGGTCAACTAATCTATGACAAAAGAGGCAAGGATATACAGTGGAGAAAAGATAGTCTCTTCAATAAGTTGTGCTGGGAAAACTGGACAGCTACATGTAAAAGAATGAAATTAGAACACTCCCTAACACCATACACAAAAATAAACTCAAAATGGATTAAAGTCCTAAATGTAAGGCCAAAACTATAAAACTCTTAGAGGAAAACATAGGAAGAACACTCTTTGACATAAATACAGCAAGATCTTTTTTGACCCACCTCCTAGAGAAAGAAATGGAAATAAAAACAAAAATAAATAAATGGGACCTAACGAAACTCAAAAGCTTTTGCACAGCAAAGGAAACTACAAACAAAACGAAAAGACAACCCTCAGAATGTGAGAAAATATTTGCAAAGTAATCAATAGACAAAGGATTAATCTCTAAAATATATAAACAGGGCTTCCCCGGTAGCGCAGTGGATGAGAGTATGCCTGCCGACGCAGGGGATGTGGGTTCATGCCCTGGTCCGGGAGGATCCCACATGCCGCGGAGCAGCTGGGCCCGTGAGCCATGGCTGCTGGGCCTGCGCGTCCGGAGCCTGTGCTCCGCGGCGGGAGAGGCCACAGCGGTGAGGGGCCCATGTACCGCAAAAATAAATAAATAAATAAAATATATAAACAGCTCATGCAGCTCAATATTAAAAAAACAACCCAATCAAAAAATGGGCAGAAGACCTAAATAGACATTTCTGCAAAGAAGACATACAGATGGCCAAGAGGCACATGAAAAGCTGCTCAATATCTCTAATTATTAGAAAAATGCAAATCAAAACTACAATGAGGTATCACCTCACACCAGTTAGAATGGGCATCATCAGAAAATCTACGAACAACAAATGCTGGAGAGGGTGTGGAGAAAAGGGAACCCTCTTGCACTGTTGGTGGGAATGTAAATTGATACAGCCACTATGGAGAACAGTATGGACATTCCTTAAAAAACTAAAAATACAATTACCATATGACCCAGCAATCCCACTACTGGGCATATACCCAGAGAAAACCATAATTCAAAAAGACACATGTACCCCAATGTTCACTGCAGCACTATTTACAATAGCCAGGTCATGGAAGCAACCTAAATGCCCATGGACAGACAAATAGATAAAGAAGATGTGGTACATATATACAATGAAATATTACTCAGCCATGAAAAGGAATGAAATTGGGTCATTTGTAGAGATGTAGATGGACCTAGAGACTGTGATACAGAGTAAGTCAGAAAGAGATAAACAAATATTGTATATTAACACATATATGTGGAATCCAAAGAAAAGGTGCAGATGAACCAGTTTGCAAGGCAGAAACAGAGACACAGATGTAAAGAACAAACGTATGAACACCAAAGGGGGAAAGTGGCAGGGGGCCTGATGGTGGTGGGACGAATTGGGAGATTAGGATTGACATATATACACTAATATGTATAAAATAGATAACTAATAAGAACGTGCTGTATAAAAAATAAATAAATAAAATAAAAATTAAAAGATAAAAAAAACACACAGGAAGAAGATCTCTTAAAAGACACAAGGAAGAAACAGTCACAGAAAAAAGAAAAGAAAAAAAAAGAATGGGAAAATCGTCTTGGATTCTTTTCTAAACATTGCATAGGCTATAGAAACACTTTTCCAAAGAGTAAGTTTATTGTTAGGAAATAATAGGTTGTTGTGGATAGAAGTCAAAGTGGAATTACATGACAAAGAAGAAGAAAAGAGAGATATGCTTAATGTAAAGAGATTCCCTAAGGATGAAAACTGAGATTTGTTTTTTTTTTATGTCAATAAGTCCTTGAGCACAAAGACACTAGGGAAAAAAATACAGTGACAATAGCTAAGAAGACACTTCCAGATGTTCAATGCCCCTTGCGGACTCTTTCATAACTATGTGACTTACTTCTGAAGTACACAACTACTAAATACCTTTTAAGTACATCTATTTGATTTCATAATAAAATTAACTCAAAACAAAAGGCTGTGTTAAAAATAAATTTCAAAGTATTTGACCCATTCACACAACCAAAAATTGTCTTTAAGCAGCTGCAAGAGACTGGATGGAAACAAATGGAGCTAGTAGTTGGGGAACTGCTGGAAATTAATAGGCAAAGAGATTGGAGGAGTTGTGTTGCCATAGCAGTTCCTAAGGATGAAGAGAGTCCATCAGAAAACAGTGTCTTCACTAAACATTAATCAATCATATGCCTAATAAAAATATTCACGTAAAATCAGGCTTCCCTGGTGGTGCAGTGGTTGAGAGTCCGCCTGCCGACGCAGGGGACACGGGTTCATGCCCCGGTCCGGGAGGATCCCACGTGCCACGGAGCGGCTGGGCCTGTGAGCCATGGCTGCTGAGCCTATGCGTCCAGAGCCTGTGCTCCACAACGGGAGAGGACACAACAGTGAGAGGCCCCCGTGCCGAAAAAAAAAAAAAAAAAAAAAAAAAAATCATGTAAAATATAACACAAGAATAGGATGAATAACTTATGAGAAAAAGAGTTATTTTATAGCTAGTTAAGAACCACAATTGCACAAAACATAAACACTATCCTAAAACCTGTCAGAACATGGGTGAATCCATGAAAAGAGAGTTATACTGAATGTGAATTTATGTGGAAGGGCAAAAAGAAAATAGAATCTTATGTATAAGAGAAGCATGAACATGAAACATTAAGTGAACATGAATGAGTGACTCAGAGTAAGATACATACTATGCTTAAAGAACTTAATACATAGTTGGAGCTGGAAGACATGACATAATTCAAAAGTATATCTCACCATATATTTTCTGTCACAAGATAGTTGGTTTGGTTGATTTTCAACTTGCTTTTTTTGTTACAAAGTTATTTATTTTATTTATTTTATTTTGGCTGCTTTGGTTCTTTGTTGCTGTGCATGGCTTTCTCTAGTTGCAGTGAGCGTGGGCTACACTTCACTGCAGTGCATGGGCTTCTCACTGTGGTGGCTTCTCTTGTTGCGGAGCATGGGCTCTAGGCTCATAGGCTTCAGTAGTTGTGGCATGCAGGCTTTAGAGCACAAGCTCAGTAGTTATGGTGCACTGGCTTAGCTGCTCTGCAGCATGTGGGATCTTCCCGGACCAGGGCTTGAACCCGTGTACCCTGCATTGATGTTGTATTCTTAACCACTGTGCCACCAGGGTAGCCCCTCGAGAAATCATATTTTAATTATGCAAAGAAGCAGGAAAATATGATCCATAATCAGTAGAAGCTGATTTGAAGAGGATGTTGATATTCAAATTAGCAATGATATTTAATAACCTATAAATGTTTAAAGTGTCCAGAAAAAGGTAGATATAATCAGTTAAACAATGAAGAATTTCAGAAGAGTTACAGAAACCTTGTAATTAGACTCTGCAAAAGAACAGGTCAGTGACCTACAGACATGTAAACAGAAACTATCCAAACTTAAGCACATAGAGAAATAATAATAAAATATTATTTATTATAATAATACAATAAATAGGGACTTCCCTGGTGGCACGGTGGTTAAGAATCCACCTACCAACGCAGGGGATGCAGGTTCAAGCCCTGGTCCAGGAAGATCCCACATGCCGCAGAGCAACGAAGCCCGTGCACCACAACTACTGAGCCTGAGCTCTAGAGCCCACGAGCCACAACTACTGAGCCCATGTGCCACAACTACTGAAGCCCTTGTGCCTAGAGCCTGTGCTCTGCAACAAGAGAAGCCACCGCAGTGAGAAGCCCGTGCACCGCAATGAAGAGCAGCCCCCCCTCGCCACAACTAGAGAAAAGCCCGCACACAGCAACAAAGACCCAACGCAGCCAAAAATAAACTAATTTTAGAAATAATAATAACACAATAAATATTATAATGATTGCACATAACAGTGATCCATGAGACTGTAACATGTAGTCTAACATTCATGTGGTTAGAATTCCAGAAACAATGGAGCAGAAGTACTTAAGAAATAATTTTTAAAATGTCTATATTTTATAGAAAACAACTGCCTTCAGCTCCAAGAATCTCAGTAAACACCAAGAAGGATAAAAAGATAAATATACACCTAGACGTATCATAATCAAACTGCTGGAAACAAAAGATAAAAAGAAGATATTAAAAGAAGCCCAAAAAACCTGATTACATATATAGGATTAACAATAAGAATGAAGGCTGATTTCTCATCAGAAACAATGGACTCTGATCTTCTCTGCCTCTCTCTTCCACTGTTAAGAACACTTGGGATTTCATTGGACCCACCTGGATAATCTGAATAATCTCTCCATATGCTGATTAGCAATCTTAATTCATCCACAAACTTAATTATTTTTTCCTATGTAACTTGACATATTCATAGGTCACAGGGATCAGGACATTGATATCTTCTAGGAGATGGGGGGGCATTATCCTGCCTACCACAAAGGGCATCCTTTAACTTTCTGTGATGGTTCATTTCATGTGACAACCTGACTGGGCCACTAGGTGCCCAGGCATTATTGGTCAAACATTATTCTGGGTGTGTCTTTGAGGGTGTTTCTGGATTAGATTAATATCTGTATTGGTAGTCTGAGTAAAGCAAATTGTTCTCCCTAATATGGGTGGGCCTCATCCAATCAACTGAAGACTTGAATAGAACAAAAAGGCTAAAAGGAACCTCCCCTTGCCTGACTGGTTGATATAGGACATTGTTTTTTTCTGGCTTTTGGACTTGGACTGTAACATTCACTCTTCTTGGGTCTTGAGCCTGTTGGCTTTTGGACTGGGACTTACACCCCTGGCTCTCCTGGTTCTCAGACTGGAATTACACATCAGCTCACTTGCGTGCACATCTTGGGACTTCTCAGGCTCCATAACTGTATGAGCCAATTTATTGTAATAAATACATGTGGACCCTTAAACAGTGAGGGGATAGAGGTGCTGACCATCTGTGCAGTCAAAAATCTGTGTATAACTTTACAGTCATCCCTCCCTGTCTGTGGTTCTGCATCTGTAGTTTCAACCAACCGCAGATCATGTAGTATTATAGTACATAGTTACAGAAAAAAATTCACGTTATCAGTGGACATGTGCAGTTCAAACCCATGTTTTTCAAGGGTCAACTAATGCATATATTTTTTTTCTATTGGTTCTGTTTCTCCAGATAAGCCTAATGTACCTCTCATGGAAATTATATTCATAGTTTATATAAAACTTTATGTAACAGAGGTACTGATGAATTTTTTTGGTAGTTTCATGTTTACTATTTTTTTTGCTGCATATTGTGATTCTGTACAATAATGTATACTTGGTGATTTATTTGCATTAAACTGGAATTATTGTTGTTTGGACTGAATGTGTACACTCAAAATTTATATGTTGAAATCCTACCTCCAGTGTGATGGTATTAGGAGGTGGGGCCTTTGGGGGGTAATTAGTTCATAAGCGTAGAGCCCTCATCAATGGGATTTATGCCCTCTTAAGAAAAGACACCAGAGAGATAATCTTTCTCCCTGCCATGTGAGGACACCAGAAGAAGAACCCAACCATGGTGACACTCTCAACTGGTTTTTGAACTTCTGCCTCCAGAACTCTGAGAAATAAATGTTTGGTGTTTAAGCCACCCAGTCTATCTTATTCTGTTATACCAGCCCCCAACTGACTAAGACATGTTGGAAAACTAAGTATTCTATACTCTAGGAAGAATGGGTATTTATTGCTGTAATAATTAATTTTCTATTTTCTACATTACTCATTGACAATTTAAAAAAGAGTCTCCAAAATTAAAAAGAAATTAAATCTATAGTTAGTACTTCAGTAGAAGAATCTTTTATTAGAGATACTTCTAAAAGATAAGGTATCAAATTTATTAGTCAGGATAGGCTTGGTTAGGCTGAAACAACAACTATCCCCAAAACATTCCCAGTAGTTTAAACAGCAAAGTTAAGTGTTCTTTCAGACAATATGTTCACTATGATTTAGCTATGTATTTCTGAATCAGTAATCTACTTTCCATATATATTTGCCTATTCTTAATATTCTTAACATTTCATATAAATGGAATCATACACTACATTTTTTTGTGACTGGCTCTTTTCACTTAGCGTGTTTTCAAGGTAAATCCATGTTGTAGCATGTTTTCAGTATTTAATTCCTTTTTATTGCCAAATTTCTAGTTTCTCCACATTCTCACCAACATTTACTGCCTTTTTTATTTCAGCCATCCAACTGTATGTGAAGCAATATCTCATTGTGTTTTTGACTTGCATTTCTTTTGGAACACTGGAGCATCTTTTGTTGAGAATCCTTTCATGTACTTATGGACCATTTGTATATTATCTTTGAAGAAGTATCTACTCAAATGTTTTGCTCGTTTTAACTAGGTTATTTGACTTTTTATTACTGAGTAGGAGAAGTTCTTTATATAATCTGGATACATGCTCCTTATCACATATATGATTTGCACATATTTTGTCCCATTCCATGGATTGTGTTTTACTTTCTTGATCATGTCCTTTGAAGGACAAAAGTTTTTAATTTTGATGAAGTATCATTTATCTATTTTTTCTTCTGTTGCTTCTGCTTTTGGTTTCATATCAGACAGACCACTCCTAATCAAGAGTCACAAATTTACTGCTATGCTCTCTTCTGAGCTTTATAGTTTTAATTATTATATTTAGGTCTATGATCTATTTTGAGTTAATTTTTGTATATGATATGGAGCATGGGTCCAACCTCACTCTTTTGCATGTGACTATCCAGTTGTGCCAGCAACATGTGCTGAAAGACTATTCCTTCTGCCACTGAATTTTAATGGTATACTTTGAACTGACAGCAGATATAAGAGTATTCTCAGCCTGTCCTGCCTAAACTATAGCTTCTGCCTACTTGTCAGGGATTGGTGGAAGAAGGGTGCCCAAGCCTATTGACTGCATTCACCAAAATTTATTCTCTGCAATGTAGAGGTGAAAGAGATAAGAGTTGTTGGTGGCCTTTCCCTCTTCAGAAGTACTGAAGTTCTTGACTTGGACTGGGCAGTAAGAGGTATCCTTATCTCTTTAGCACATCTGTTCAGAATAGAGATTTCCAACAGGCTAAGCTGGGGCAGTGGTGGAGAAAGAAACAGGAGGCTCAAGTGCTACAGACACTCACTATTCTTACAAGATTTAGTAGATTTTAAAAATAAATATACTGTATATTCATTTGCTGTATGCCCTTAGGACAACATTCAGAGACCTTGAATTGTTGTTTCTAACTTAATTTTCTCCAATTACTGTTTTACTGGGGAGCAGTCCATAGAGCTCCTTATATGGCCATTCCACAAGTGGAATCTTCTCCCTGTGTGATGTATTTATTTTATGCGACCTTTTACTATTCTACCAAAATGTCTATAATATGCTTCAAAAAGCAGAACTTCTACTTGTCATACAGAAAGAAAGAAAGGAAGGAAGGAAGAAAGAGAGAAAGAAAGAGAGAAAGGGAGACCTAGAAATAAATTACAAAAAATAAACCCAAAGCCATTTTTAATTTTAATAAAATGAGATTTTTCTGAATAATAGCTGTGTAAATTATAGACTCACATAGAAACGAGATTTCTTGGAAAGTAATAAAAGTAACACTACATTAAACATATAGGATTTAATCAAACCAGTACTTAGGGATTGTTTCTGTTAGGATTATTTTCATCTGTAAGTGACAGAACCTCTATAACAATAGTAGTTTTAAAAAGATGGAATTTTATCTCTTTCTCATTAAAGAAAAAATCCTGAAAATGAGAAATCCAGAATTAGTATATCAACTTGAGAGTAATTGGTATCCTTCCAGCTTGTTGCTCCAATATCTGTTCTAGTATTAGTCATCATGTTTGCTTTGCAGAAAACGAATGAGTGAAAAAACAGGAAGAAAGACAACAGTTTCCTTTAGAGGCATGACCCAGAAACTGCACATGCTATTTCCACCTGAACAAGAAGTCATAAGGATAGCTGAAATTTTTTGTCTTTACTCTGAGCTATATATATTCAATATTCAAGGATCTATCACTGAGGAAGAAGAGAAAAACAGTTATTGGGGGAAAACTCATATACTCTCATGTGAATATAGCCATCTTTATTTAATCAGAAGAAGAAGAATTGAACTAATAATCAAAATAAATTAAAAACAAAAGGTAAGAATATATTAATAAAGATTAAAATTGAAATTAATACATTAATAATTTATAAGAAAAAGTATATCCAAAAGAAACATTAAAACATTGAAATCCACTGGAAAAAGGCACAATCAGAAAATATAAAAATACAATGTTATATTGGATAAAATAACATTAAAAAATAATTTTTGTTATATCCTATTTATATGAAAATTCTTAACAAATTACATGACTTCTAGAAAAATACAAAATTCCTAAATTCTTTAAAAAGAGAGGAACCACTTTCAAAATCAACTTTTTTCTGAATTCTGGAAATTAACTAAAGGCTTGCAACAATCTGAGGAGATTTATTCAATAAAAAGGCTGGATCCCATAGAAGAACAGAGAGCTTTGTAGCATATCAACTTGTCCTATTTCTAATCACCTCCCCCCAGCTCTGAGGTACCTTTGAAAATCAATAGCTTCATGAACAAAGTAGTGAAAACCAGGAGCCTACCAGCCATGAGGGGGCAAAATGGGTTTAGATCTCTCCAGAAAGCCTTACCTCAGAGAATTCGTTCTATGTGATCTGTCTGGCAGTTGCCTTGAAAAGTCTCATTTATACAGCTTGTCTTTATTTGAACTGACTCACAGCTCATTCAGGGAGAAAAACCGTATCCCCAGGGTGTTTGTCAAAAATAATCAACAGCAATTATTTAAAACTGCAGCTGCTTGAGGCAGTGAAACAAGGTTGAGCAAACAGGAAAAAAGAATGCATTAGGAAACTCCAACTAATGAGCTGTCCATGGGGGCTTTGAAAACCTCCCAAATATTTCTGAGGATATAGATGGTCACTGGCATGTCCAGTGCTGTGCACAGGACCGTGAAAGATTTGAGAAGACCTTAATCTCTCACTCTTGCTGACCTTAAGGCCCTGTACAAGAAGGTAGACTAAGGCAGAATTGTAATCTGCCAGAGCAATGAAAGTATGTCCCATCATACGCACAGAACAAAGTTGGCGGGGGGGGAGACATAGTTCTTCAATGTATTTAAGGAAATTTCAATTCAGTTATTAGCTGACAACTAAGCTAACTGAGCAGAGAATTCAGTGGTAGCATATGACAAAAAATGTAGTTCTTACAGAATTTTTCCTGTAAAGTCACTAAAAACAAACAGCAAAAACACCACCACCAAAAAATAGTAACAAACAAACCCAAGGGGATATGTGATTTCCTGCTTTGCCACTATTATTATATCTATAGTGCTGAGGTTTAGAAACTCCGATACAGTGTTTATATTTGCAGGGGAGGAATATAAACTGTATATGTATGTATGTATATGTATATGTGTATGTATATGTATATATATGATTGAGTTATTTATATTCTATGCAGTTTTTGTATGCATATTATACTTAATTTTAAAAAAGGAAAAATGAAGGAAGGGAGGGAGGGAGGGAAGGATACTGAACAGAAAATGACAGGAAATAAATGCAAACATATATCATATAATTATCTCCAAATGTTTAAGGTATGAGTTCTTTCAGACTTTCAAAGAATGAATAATTGTCACCCTATGCCTAGCTTTCCAAAGTAAAAATTTATTAAGCTTGCCAATTTATTTTATTGAGCAAAATAATCCTTACAAGAAAATATCACTTCCAAATTCATCATGTGAGGCCACTATCACCCTGATACCGAAACCAGACAAAGATATCACAAAGAAAGAAAATTACAGGCCAAATCACTGATGAACACAGATGCAAAAATTCTCAACAAAATACTATCAGACTGACTCCAACAATACATTAAAACGATCATACACCATAACAAGTGGGATTATTACAGGGATGCAAGGATTTTTCAGTATTCACAAATCAATCAGTATAATACACCACATTAACAAACTGAAGAATAAAAACCATATGATCATCTCAGTAGATGCAGAAAAAGCTTCTGATAAAATTCAACATCCACTGTGAGAAAAACTCTTCAGAAAGTGGGCATAGAAGGAACATACCTCAACATAATAAATGCCATATATGAAAAACCCACACCTAACATCATACTCAATGGTGAAAAGCTGAAAGCACTTCCTGTAAGATCAGGAACAAGACAAGGATGCCCACTCTTGCCACTTTTATTCAACATAGTTTTGGAAGTCCTAGCCACAGCAATCAAAGAAAAAGAAATAAAAGGAATCCAAATTGGAAAAGAAGAAGTAAAACTGTCACTGTTTGCAGATGACATGATGCTATACATAGAAAATCCTAAAGATACCACCAGAAAACTACTAGAAATCACCAATCAATGAAGTTGGTAAAGTTGCTGGATACAAAATTAATATACAGAAATCTGTTGTTATTCTATACACTAACAACAAAATATCAGAAAGAGAAATTAAGGAAACAACCCCATTTACCACCACATGAAAAAAAATATATATCTAGGAATAAACCTACCTAAGGAGGCAAAAGACCTGTACTCTGAAAACTATAAGACTCTGATGAAAGAAAATGAAGATTACAAAAACAGATGGAAAGAAAAACTGTGTTCTTGGATTGAAAGAATCAATATTGTTAAAAATGACCACACTACCCAAAGCAACCTACAGACTCAATGCAAACCCTATCAAATTATCAATGGCAGTTTTCACAGAACCAGAACAAAAAAATTTTAAATTTGTATGGAAACACAAAAGACCCCGAATAGGCAAAACAATCTTGAGAAGGAAGAACAGAGCTGGAGGAATCAAGCTCCTTGACTTCAGACTATCCTACAAAGCTAAAGGAATCAAAACAGTATGGTACTGGCACAAAAACAGACATATAGATCAATGGAACAGGATAGAAAGGCCAGAAATTAAACCCACGCACTTATGGTCAATTAATCTACAACAAAGGAGTCAAGAACACATAATGGAGAAAAGACAGTCTCTTCAATAGGTAGTGCTGGGAAAACTGGACAGCTACATGTAAAAGAATGAAATTAGAACACTACCTAACACCATACACAAAAATAAACTCAAAATGGATTAAAGTCCTAAATGTAAGGCCAGACACTATAAAACTCTTAGAGGAAAACAAAGGCAGAACACTCTTTGACATAAATTACAGCAAGATTTTTTTGTATCTGTCTCCTAGAGTAATGGAGATAAGGATAAAATAAACAAATAGGATCTAATTAAACTTCAAAGCTTTTGCACAGCAAAGGAAACCATAAATAAAACAAAAAGACAACCTACTGAGCGGGAGAAAATATTTGCAAACGATGCTACAGACAAGGAATTTGTTTCCAGAATATACAAACAGCTCATACAGCTTAATATCAAACAAACAAACAACCTCCCCAAAATGGGCAGAAGACCTAAACAGGCATTTCTCCAAAAAAGACATACAGGTGGCCAATAGGCACATGAAAGACGCTCATCATTGCTAATTATTAGAGAAATGCAAATCAAAACTACAAAGAGGTATCACCTCACACCAATCAGAATGGCCATCATTAAAAAGTCTACAAATAATAAATGCTGGAGAGGGTGTGGAGGAAAAGGAACCCTCCTACACTGTTGGTGGGAATGTAAATTGGTACAGCCACTATGGAGAGCAGTATGGACGTTCCTTTAAAAACTAAAGTTACTATATGATCCTGCAGTCCCACTCCTGGGCATATATCCAGACAAAATTCCAATTCTAAAAGATACATGCATCCATATGTTCATAGCAGCACTATTTACAATAGCCAAGACATGGAAGCAACCTAAATGTCCATCCATAGATGAATGGATGAAGAAACTGTGGGGTACACACACACACACACACACACACACAGAGAGGAATATTAATCAGCCATAAAATTGGTAAAATAATGCCACTTGCAGCAACATGGATGGGCCTAGAGATTATACTAAGTGAAGTAAGTCAGACAGAGAAAGACAAATATCATATGATATCACTTATATGTGGACTCTTAAAAAAATGATATAAATGAACTTGTTTACAAAACAGAAGTAGACTCACAGGCACAGAAAACAAACTTATGGTTACCAAAGGGGATGAGGGGGGAGAGATAAATTAGGAGTTTAGGATTACAATATACACACTACTATATTTAAAAGTATGTAAACAATAAGGACGTACTGTATAGCACAGAGAACTAGATTCAGTATCTCGTAATAACCTATAAAGGAGAAGAGTCTGAAAAAGAATCTGTGTGTGTGTGTATGTATCTGAATCACTTTGCTGTATACCTGAAACTAACACAACATTGTAAATTAACTGTACTTCAATTTAAAAAACAGTAAAAAAGAGAAAATATCACTGAAAAGATTGTATATTAATTTTATTTGTGACTATTAGTATAAAAATTTTAATAAATTTGTAGAAAAGTAAATTTAGAGGTGGAAAGTAAGCATAATTTAATATTAAAGTTATTACATATTATATCATATTAATAATTCAAATTATAATAATTTGAATTAATTATATATAATTATATATTATTTGAATTATAATTCAAATTAATTATAGCATACTAATAATTCTTATATTGGGGGAAATATTCTATAAAATTTGTTAATTTTTAACTTAGTAAGAAGGCAATGTCTTAGCATGATAAAAAATCTATCTTAAAGCAACTTCTAAATTATAATTAATAACCTGTTTAAGATGCTGAATGCTGTAATAATGTTTAAATCAGAAGGAACAAAAGTCGATTACTATCATTTAATTTGTACATTTTTCTAGAAATTCAAATTAGTTCAATAAAACTTTAAAATAGAAATCAAACCTGTACACTTTGTATAGCCTGCCCTAATTTATTCCACATTATTTTCTGTAAGCTTCTAGTCTGTATCCTCATTTATCTTTTTGTAGATGAGAATCTCAAAATAATGAGAAGCTTCATAATTTAAGCCCTTATATATCATTTTTATTACAAAGTAATATGTGTAAGAGACATAACCCATATTCAGTCCTTAACTTTAACTCAGTCCTCATATTCATTGTTACTCTTACGAAATCTTTCTTAACTACATCCCTGACACTCCTAGGTAGAGAAGGGGTAATATGGGTTTCGCATGTTACTTGGCAATTTTTAAGAGCTACAAGTCCAATAGTTAATTTTTCAAGCACGTTAAAAATTTCCCAACTCCAAACTGCTGTATCAAAATGCCATATAGATTTCAAGCCCGAGAATAGTACTGGTGAATAGTACTCCACCTATAAGGAGACTTTTTTTTTTTTTTAATAAGGAGACATTTACTAATGAGATCTTCCTTTTGATGCACATGGATACTGGCATCTTTCTCAGGGCAAGGTGCTCTGTGGAAGGACTCAGTGGAAACTGTTTACTGTTAAAATTGATTGTTAAACAGCTGGCACGTGGCTGGCTTGGGACAGGTGAAAGGGGGACACAGAGCCATGATGTCCCTGGCAATGTTCAGACCAGCAGGAAGGTTTTACTGCTGACCACTGATCCTTCTCAAAAATGACTAATGGGTGTAATCATTTGTACGCAAATGACACTGACCTCTCTGTGTCTCATTATTCCTGGTAGTAGAAAGTGGAAAATATTATCTTTGTAACATATGAAATACCATAGATCATATATGCAACTCAATGTTTAGTCAAAAATAAGTCTCAAAATGTTTGCTCTTTTTCCTCTTTTAAAATTCAGTACTAATTACCGAACTGGAATCACAATTTATTCTTAAAGTAGTATCTTGATTTTATTTCTTGGCATTCTCAAAAATATATCCGTTTCTTCAAAATATTTGATTTGTAGTACAGAAAGTTGGTTTAATTTTCATCCTAGACATCCAAGAAAAAGTAGAGATGAAGGAAACTTCTAAGAAAGAATGGCATAGCAAGTCAAAATTATAATATTTTATGCAACAGCTATTTTCCTTTCTGAGTCTTGCTTCAGAGGTCCAACAAAACATTGGGGTAAAAATAGACCAATGTGTGTGAAATTTTAATCTTATTGTCATGGAGGTTAGTAAAAAAAAAAATCTCATGAAGTTTATTGATATCTAGTTTTGAATCTTCTATCCAGTAGATATTGCCCTACTTTCCAATGAGTTCAAAATAGAAACATCAAGGTATAGAAATACCCATGGCAAAGAATTAACTCTGTCCTAGTCAATTTAAGTCAATCATTGAGTAATTGATTAGAATAGTTCACAGTTAATTTTGTTCACTCCACTATTAGGACAGCTGGAAAAGAAAATCAATTTCTTGATTTAAGTCTTTACCCTATCAAGACTACCGACACACAGGAAAAGAAAAAGTGGGCCAACTTCTCCATCAGGCCACATAATGGCCTTTTCCTTTCTCTCTATGGAAAGTGCCCTGAGGTAAAATGAGTAAGCTACTTTTCTTATACTTTGTAATATCTCCTGCTAAACAAGTTATACTTATCCCTCTCTCTTTTAGAAAAATATGAACTCAGAGACAGCTTGTATTTTGCCCTATGTACTTCTTTGAATAAATTCAGTAGTTTCCAAAAAATATTTTAGTTAGAAATTTTATCAGTATAAGTCATTTTGGAAGAGAAAGCTCAACAGACATGGCAAATTAAATGAAGCAACTACATAGTGTGCTGTAACTGAATGATAATTGTTGTTAGGGAAGAATCTTGTCCATTTTTCTCTCTCACATCTCCCAATGTTCTCAATAATAATATTCAGAATGAAACAACCAGTATTGCTTGGCTAGAGGAACCCTTGAGGGGCCTCTAGGTGTCCATAATTTGAAAACAGTTAGTATGAAGCATTGGTTTGTCCAAATGTACTTGACATGTATGGCTGGTTGGCTAGAGCTTGACCTGATCCTGGGAGAACATTAACTTTCCCAGCCAGTTTTTCTGAAGAGAAGTGAGGAGTATGAGAAGTCGATGAAGATTTTAATTCACTGAGTTTCAGATATTTGCTTCCTGGAAAGAGACCTGTGTTTTTTGAAAAAAGCACTGGGGCTCAGGAACTCCCACAGGTATTTGAGGATAGATGCTCAGATGGGACTCTCCGAGGATTAAACTGTACATCTCAGGGCAGTGACACAGGGACAGTATATTTATGCACTTAGACACATCAGAAGTCTAGAACTATGCCATTAACTTGGACCAAATGACACTTCTGATTCTGTATGTCTTCGTCTCCTCTAATTTTAAAGTGAAGAGGAGAGAGGTGGTCATTGTGATGGAGTGGCAGTGGTGAGAAAAAGATGAGAAAATACTATTCAGCTTTGGGGAAATCTGTTTGCTTTGCTTTTAGAGAATTCTATTTTCCTATTTATTTCTACTACAAAAATTTTAACTCAATATCAATACTCACAATATTGACCAACTTTTGCTATACTAAGAATACATCACAAAGTAAAAATATTAAAGTTTAACATTGCAGTAGAATCTAGAAGAGCAGATATTTGCTTCATTCTGCTTACATTATTTTCTACCAAAGTAAAAAAAATAAAGTTATACAGAGGAATGGAGAAAGAAGATATGGTACATATATACAATGGAATACTACTCAGCCATAAAAAAGAACAAAATAATGCCATTTGCAGCAACATGGATGGACCGAGAGATTGTCATACTGAGTGAAGTAAGTCAGACAAAGACAAATAACATATGATATTGCTTATATGCGGAATCTAAAAAAATGGTACAAATGAACCTATTTATAAAACAGAAATAGAGTCACAGATATAGAAAACAAACTTATGGTTACCAAGGGGGAAGTGGGGGGGGGCGGGATAAATTGGGAGATTGGGATTGACATATACACACAACTATAAATAAAATAGATAACTAACAAGAACCTACTGTATAGCACAGGGAACTCTACTCAATACTCTGTAATGACCTATATGGGAACAGAATCTAAAAAAGAGTGGATATATGTATATGTATAACTGATTCACTTTGCTGTACAGCAGAAATTAATACAACATTGTAAATCAACTATACTCCAATAAAAATTAATTTAAAAAACAAAAACAAATAAAAATGAAATTATAGTTTTAATCTTTCCTCCTGTTTTCCAGCCTACATATATTTATCATGTTGTCCCTTACAACCATAACAAATGGTTAAACATGTCATTTCTATGTTATACATATAAGAAACAATAGTAGGCAAAGAAAACTGTACTTCTCAGTAGGTTATACTGTCCTTTCTGAGGACCCTCATGATAAATTTGTCTCTGATGACAGGAATTAAAAATCAGTGAATGTCGGAAGCCAGTCTACATAGTAAAACCTGCTAACATGCATGCCGGTCCACACCAATTCCTTCTCTCTCTACACTTTTCCTTAAAATTACAGACATTACCACAAAGCTGCCAGTGAAACAGTCCATTACAAGTTTCTTTTCTTTTTATAATCCAAATTCATTGAGTATAGAAGCTTATTTTATATTTCTATCCTATTACCAATAACATGATACAGATAATCAATAAGTTTGTAAAAGCCCTTCATGTCAAAGCAAATTTGATAAAAAGTGTATAAACATGAAAGCTCTTACAATGTCAGAGATTAGAGAGGTAAGGGTTCACCCAAAATGTGGGAAAGTTATCACTGAATATACAGAATTATTTGCCTGTAACAAGCTTGTTACTGCACACAGAGCAGAAGTATTTTGCCTCCATCTAATCTCTAAATCATGAATATAACTGCATTTTGCCAGAACTCACAATGGCAAGGTCTGGGATTCCATCTATTCTGAATTTTTCAGTTCTTTGTCAAATATTAATTCTTTTCCCTGACACTGCAAGGGAGGAAGCTCTTTTTAAAAAACCATCCCGTCTATGTTCCAGGCACACTGGATTAAGTATTTGAACCTGACAACAATCACCTCGTTATTTTCATCTCTCCACTGGAATGTGAGCTGTAAGAGAGCAGAGACCTTTTCTATTTCATTCTCTACTGTATCCATGGGACCTGGAACAGAGTAAGAGCTTAATAAACACTTTTTCAAAAAATGAATCAAAGTAGAAAGGCAAGTTATCATATGACTAAGAGTGTGGGCCCTGATGTCAGACATTCTGGAATGATCTGACCACTGCAAATTTGGTCATGTTACTAGTTACCAAGCTTGCTTTGCCTCACTCTCTTCATTAGTCAACTGTAGATGACAACTGTACAGTCTTCATGGGGTTGTTATGAGGACTGAATAAGTAATTCCAAGTAAAGCGCTTAGAGGGTGCTTTGCACATACTATGCATTCAATAAATGTCGGTGCTTATTATTTTTATTATAAAAATTAATATTTTATTATTAATAAAATAATTATTATATTTACTATATTATTATAAAATATAATAATATATTTTATAAAATTTTTATTTTTATATTTTTACATTTTTATAATATATTTTAATATATTATTATAAAAACTTATAATATTGTTATATTAAATATAAGGAATTTGAAATTCAGAGACTTTTTATAGCCAAAGTTACAGAAGAAAATTCTAATTTGAGACCTGTGCTCATTCTATTAAACTTTTCTGACCACCCAGTATATTATGATGATGTTTATGGACAATACAGTTTCCAGAAGTCAAATAATACATTAGCACAAAGGGAAAAGCAACTGTTTTCTTAAGAAGAAGATTCATACTGATAGTAATTTTGTACAACTCAGGCTTAAGACTCAACCTTGAGAGAATTTCAGGGAATGAGTGCTGCCTTACAAGCATGAATTAAGTAGCTGTGCTTGTTATACTGTAAAGCATAAGGCAGTAACACATCACTTGAGGTAAGTAGCCTTGGTCTGCAGAGGAGGCCACCACTGAATTCAGTGATACTCATGCTGTTGCTGATGGCCTTGGTGACTGGTTTTTCCTCTGGACCCTCCATGGAAAATAATCCTCTGGTAAGTTTTCTGGCCTTGCCTCATACATACATTTCACCATTTACATCTAAGCCTTTTTACTTACTTCCTTTATCACCTGCCAGGTCCATGCAGGCATTTTCCCTTTGGTTCACTTGGGGTATCACTTTCTCTAGGCTTCCAAAAGCTACCCTAGCAGAAAGTTTGCCCCATGGCCACAGTCTTGCTAGAGTGTTAAATCCATGTCCCGAGAGAGTACCCAAGACAATGAATTTCTTTTTAAGTTAAAGATTTTATTAAACACTCTTGTTAATGCTTTCTTCAATACTTAAGACATAGATTTCCACTGAATCACCTAGGAGTGATGGGAGCAATCATCCTGTATACTACACTCTACCATCAGCTGGGTGAAGACAGCTAAATACCAGTGCTCATTGTCACTGAGGGGTGAGTTTGACACTAATGTATTTTTAAGAACCTGTTTTGTATACAGTTATCACACAATGAATATATTTCCCAAACTCCAGCTAAGGTATTCACATCTCTATGTCTTTAGTTGTGGGAATAATGAAAGTCGATTTTCTTCATCACCAAAGGGATACTTGATGAAAACAGAGGTGATCAATTATTTTTTATTTTTTTATTTTTATTTTTTCCTATTCTCATTGCCCCCAACCCTAGTTGATTCTGCTTGAAGTTGAACTCTTTGTTTTGTTGATTTCACCTCCTTTTTAAATAATGTATTCTGGGTGAGACATCACCATAGCTATAACTTATTGTAATATTCCCCACTTCTTATATTATACCCCATTGGATAGAAATAGATCCATCTTGCACATCAAATGGGATAATCCAATGCTGGATCTGCTGCAGTATCCATCTCCCTACCGTCAGATTAATCTTCTAAATTGTTGTGTAAACTTGGTTTCTAGTTTTATATGTTTTATGGGCATATACTGTGTGTACACTCACATATACATTTACATATATAAATAGATGATATCATACATATCTGTATATATGTACAAAGGATGAACTGGATAAATTTCACTAACTGTTAATTACGGTTGTTGCGAAGGGTAAATTTTGGATTTTTTTTTAAATATAACTTTCAAAATTGCATATGTATTATTTCAATTAATAATTTCACCATATAACTTATCACCCAAACCAAGATTTTATTGAAAGTAAAAGAGAACACTATTGACCTATATGCCAAGGAAGTGGCATTAAGGCAGGCTGTCCTGGGCAAACAAGATGTATGTGTCTTCATCCTGTTTCATCCTCACATTTTATACCTAGAAAAAAACTGGCAAAGAAAAGTTGACTAGCCCCAGGATGCACTACTCATAATTAGCAAAGTTAGGTTTCAAATCCAGCTCTTGTGTTTTCAATTACTACTTCTTACACAACATCTCGCTTGCCTGTTCTTGTCCCTATGGCCAGATGTGCTCTTTGCTCACTCTTTTTCAACAAGTTGGGGTAAGACTTCCTATGAGCTTCTCTTGTGACACTTATCTTTCTGTTATGGATGTCTGTGTACCTCTCTTATCTCTATTTCTAAATTATGTGTAAGCCATTTATTTCAAATACAACATTGAACCTTTCATTGTGTCTTAGTTATCTATAACTGAGTAACAAATTACCCCAAAACTTAGTGAGTTGAAGCAACAAATGTTTCTCAAAATGCTTCCTTTTTTAAGAAAGTTAGCACAAGTTTGCAGGTGTGCTGTTTTCTCAGCCTGCTCTCTAGGGTTGAGTGACCTCCTTTTATTTTGTACTGTTCTCTCTCTTTCAGTCCAAGTTTACAGTGTTCCTGCTGATATAATTCTCCCAAGAACTCTGTGGCCTTCTGTGAATCTCACTGAGGTTTATTTCATCAGTCAAAAGCCATACCCACAAATCCCTAAAGGGCATTAATGAGTTTTTATTTAATTTAGCAACTGTATGTCAATATTCTATTTTTCAGTGATTAAAAAACCTACAGATAGAAGTAATTATAGTCAGTTTTATCAACCTATTGGTTACCCCAGTAATGAGTTCAGTAAATCTCTGACTCATGCTCCCTCAACTTATATAAGAAGCAAAGTTTAACTCTTGAAAATTATGCTTTCAGAATAGATGAGTCCTTAGAAAACATCAGGTTTCTGTTATCAATATAACTTTGCTGATGATGAGATGTCATGGTTTCCTTTTTATTTTGAATTTATGTTTTAATAAAGTGTACAAATGATCCACAGGAATGAATGAGGGTAGAACACAATACCCATCCCCTCTGTGATAAATAATCTAACTTAAACAGATAACTCTCTGGCTTAGCAGGTTTTCTCCTTCTCTTCACAAAATCTTGTGAAATTCCTCTGTTGAAAAGAGTGAATAGATTGTGTTGTTAGAAGAATAGAACTGGCTTCTGCTGAAACCTTTAAATATGTAAATATTACATTTATTGGAGTATATAGTAGAGGATTCAGCTTTCCATGTGAGGCATCAAAATAAATAAAAATCTTTCTTTTGCTTTTAACAAATTAACATTCATCTTAAGGAGGAACCTTGTCATCTTATTTAATCAAAGAGGCCATCAACTGAGTAATAAATAGATGGAATAGCTAACTTACTTATCTGGAGAGAGACCATCACAGAAACGAGAAATCAAATTTCTTCACTGTCAGACTGCCTGAAGCCCATCTCTTAGTTGGGGCATGGAGAGCATAGATAATGATAATAAACTTTGATTTTGTACCTTTCAAAAGTGATACCTGGGGGAAAAAAAACACTATAGGCTCATTTTTACAGCATTTTCTGTGCATTGGAACAACTGGTGCAAAAATTCAGCCTGGCTCTCAACCTCAATGACAATTCATGATATTGAAAGAAGTCACATATTAGGGAATTCATTTTGACAAATGGTAATGAAACACACATCTCAAAGAAGAGAGCTTTCTGCAGAACCAGTTTCCTATCTTAATTCTAGAATATGGAGATAACTAGCTACCATCATCTGTAGTTTATGTAACTCATGGCTGTTTTATCATCTGATTGTCTTCTTGGGAAAGCAGCCGCAAACGTTTATTTAAGGAATTCAGAAAAATTTAAACGTACCAACTGTTTTGACATCCTTTCTGCCGGACTGTCCTTTAGTCATGTTCTAGCTCCGGAATGTACACTCTTTAATCCAGTGTAATAAATCATGAAATGATTTTTCTCAGCAAGACAAAAGGGACATTACTTGAAATGCTGGCATGGCATTGGGATGGTAGGGGAGGATGATGCAATTATCTAGAAGGTCTGTTTATGCCTTCTCCATTCTCTCAACCTGAGGACAAAATTATTCTTCAGCCCAGTCAGCTTGAGCATTGCATCAAGAGCGAGATTAGAAAGTACTGATTTATAAGGAGAATTATAGCTGGAATAAGAAATTCAGATAAGCAAAATGACTTAAAGGCTTTATTTTATTTGCTCTGTTTTTTAAGCTCTCCTCTGCCCCTTGCTCTCTATTTAAGTTGTATAATAATTAATATTAAGACTTTCACTGTTTATGTCTATACTCTCACCCCAAATATATAATATTGTATTCGGTTGCTGTTCCATCTGTGAAGCAAGGGAATTCTAATATGTAGGCATATAAATCATGCTGGTACATGATATATGTGCCATAGGACACTAGGTCCCATATCCTGGGAGGGAAATGAATGGCCTTTGAAGGGTACAATGTTCTCATAGTTGGTAGCAAATGGTGAGAGGTGGAAATCCTTACCTACTAGTTCTTATCTTTCCAACATAAGCAAAATTTACTGGGCTTTCCCTGAGACACATAAATTCATATTTCTTGACTTCACTTATTTTTTTAAATACACAGTCAAATAGAGAATACTACAGGTTGGAATCCAGACAAGCAGAATGACATGTAAATCTTGCTGTTGTGAGTGTGGGTCTCTTTCCCCTCATTGCTTCTGGAACTTCCTGTCTTCTGGCCACACGGTTTGCAATTCAGAAAAACTTATTAGTGAGCCATGCCATATTACCAATATGACTATTTTGGATTGAAAACAGAAGTATTTTGTATTGTCCTGAATGCAATCTGTTGAAAGAGACAGCCGGAAGAGGAGGTGTAGGGGTTCATCCTATAGACACGTGCAGACTTCCTTTGCATACTAATTACCACACAAAATGTCAGCAAACAAAAGGATGGATAGGCAAGGGTTTACTATACCTGCGCATTTCAGAAACTATAATACTTCATCCTGGTAAGCTGGAAGCTGGAATCAGTCTATTGTACTACACTTATGCAAAGTAATAACTATGTGAGCCATTTGATTCTCCAGACAAATCATATTTCCTCTACATTACATACTATCTTTTAATCCTTTTGATAAGATTATCCTCAAATCGTCTGTAGTTTATTCTTCTCTTACAAAGAGGATCTGGATCAGAGATATGGATCACTAGCCTCAAGAAGGCCAGCTATCCTCCCACAAAGGGTGTGGCAAATTTAAAACATTCTTGCTATGGTTAATCATAACTAACCTACTTAAATTATTCAGCAATATCCATAATTACATATGGAATGGTTATACTGTAATAAGAAATAGTATATGTTACAATTTAAAAATACATCTGTGAAATCTATAGTTATCAAATATTTTCCATTGCATTTCAAACCTATTATACTTTCCTATCACGAGTTATATAAAAGCTCTTTTATATTCAAGCTCTTTAAAATAATCATTGATAACCCAAGATTTAAGAAAATGATTCACTTGCAATAAAAACATTGTAAGATGTCACTAAAAGTATCATAAATCTAACTCATATGTTATTAATGACAGTTTAAGTTATATGCAAACAATAACCCTAGTGCCTATTTCTCAATCTAGTTGCAAAACACCCAGCAGAGCGTCAAGGTTTCTCTCTAATAACCATGAAGGATGAAATCTGAAATCTGAAAACCACTGAATTCAAGAGAAACGAACCTCAGAGATCACTGGGTCCACCCCCCTAAAGTTGCACAGAAAGGTTAAAACCGCAAAGGCCTAGGGCTTCCCCGGTGGCGCAGTGGTTGAGAGTCCGCCTGCCGATGCAGGGGACACGGGTTCGTGCCCCGGTCCGGGAAGATCCCACATGCCGCGGAGCGGCTGGGCCCGTGAGCCATGGCCGCTGAGCCTGCGCGTCCGGAGCCTGTGCTTCACAACGGGAGAGGCCACAGCAGTGAGAGGCCCGCGTACCGCAAAAAAAAAAAAAAAACGCAAAGGCCTAGAGCATTTAAATATCCCTCACTTTCAGCAAAGTCAGCATCAGAAACAAAGGCAAACTCAAACTCCCTCACTTTCTTGAAACAATGAATACATATGTTGCAAGCCATTTTGATAGGATAGCAGGTGTGCCACTCATATTTTGATCTGATAGCAGGTATGCTGATTCGTATTCCCCACTGACTAATCCAGAATGACTGCATTACATACTAATCTAAATGACAGTCATCCTGAATCACCTTGTTGGCGTACAAACAAGCCTACACTTAAAAAGAGATTTGCAAACATGAACTAGGGTTGACATTACTCAATCTGGAACAAGGAAGCTAGCAAGTAAGAGCAACTGATCTTGTCTCTCTCTTGTCAAGCCTGAAATATCAAGGCAAGTCATCAGGCATCTTATTCGAATCAAGGCCTGTAAGTCTTATGATAAGCATGGGGGTGGGGAAACTGAGGTGAATGAAGATTCTAGAATTGAGGATGGATTCAAATCATGAAGTTTAGGATTCTGTGATAAAAGGGGGATTAAAATGTCTTTAGTTCACCAGAAAGATGCTCTAAGGCTACAGGAAAAAGGTACTAGAAAGATCTGGAACAGTAAGTCCCCTACATACAAACGAGTTCCATTCCAAGAGCACATTCACAAGTCCAATTTGTTCATAAGTCCAACAATGTTAGCCTAGGTACCCAACTAACACAATCGGCTATATAGTACTGTCCTGTAATAGGTTTATAATACTTTTCACACAAATAATACTTAAAAAACAAACACAAAAAATAAAGAAAAAAATTTTAATCTTACAGTACAGTACCTTGAAAAGTACAGTAGCTGGCATCCAGGGGCTGGCATCGAGTGAACAGACCAGGAGAGTTCCTGTCTCGAGGAGGGAGAGGAGGTGGGAGATAGTAGAGCTGAATCAGGATAGTCCACAATAGGAGATGGAGGGCAAGCTGCAATTCCACTCACGCCTGACGCTGATGGCCCAGGTTCTGGTTCATTGCTAGATTCAATTCTATCTACCCTCTTGAAAAAGCGATCCAGTGATGTCTGGGTAGTAGCTCTTCTTTTCTCATCATAGATAACATGGTGGCACTGGATTGCATTCTGATCGGCTGCTGCAACTTTCATGTACCATTCTACGTTCAGGTCCCGTGCCTCAAAAACTAACAGTGCCTCCTCAAATAAAGAAAAATCCCCTTGCCATTTCCCACGCCGTGAATCTCTTTGGTTCTTCAGTTACTTCTTCTTCCTCTTGTCTCTCTTCATCCTTTCTCTGGGCTCCCAATTCCTGGAGCTTCTTAGCACTACCAGCTACATCACCGCGGCTTTTACGCTTGCTTCCGGACATCCTGGGCTTGCAATTAAGATACTGTACTACTGTACTCTATACAGTACTGTAACGTACACAAAAGCACAACCACTTGTAGAGTGCGTACCACTTGTAGACACGTGACAATGTACGCCAGACACGTGAACTAACTTACATGACTGGACGTGGGAACACATGTTCCCATCTTTGAAAGTTCACAACTTGAAGGTTCGTATATAGGGGACATACTGTAATATTTATTTAGGACCTACTACATGTCAGATATTATGCTGGATTGTTTACATTAAAATATTTCCTTGACTTCTCACAACAATCCTATGAGGTAGATATTTTTTCTGAATATGTGAGTTTAAGTTCCTTTGGGAAGGTCCCACATGGAACAAAAGTTCAATACATATTCGTTAGCATGTAGGAAAGATTTATATGCGAAACCTAATAGAGCTCAAAGTAGCTACTCCTGTAGAATAGTGATGAAATGCACAATTTCTAGAGCCAGACAACTTGGGTCTAATGCTGGCTCTAATGCTGTTTGATGGTGAAGTTACTCCCTCTAAGCGTTAGTTTCCTTGTCTGTAAGATGCGACTGATAGAGCTGGTGTGAAAGTTAAATGAAGTAATGTGTACAAATCTTGCACTGTGCCAGGCACACAGCAAGGTCTCAGCCCTCAGCTATTGCTGGTATTATAAATTTCACCAGCAGAGGGCGCAATACACCTATAAAAGCAGGGCTCTTAAGTATCCCAAAGGCCCAAATCCCTCCAAAGGGCACAAAGAAACTTTACATTGCAGGGAAAGACTATTTCCTCTTGGCGAAAAAATTTCTGTGGCTCTGAGCAAAGGGTCTGAATGCTGGGCCAACGTAAGGAGAGCCCCCCAAAACCAGAACAAGATCTGGAGACTACAGAAACCAAGAATGGAAACACCAGTGCTTGAGAAGGCCAGGGACCCCAACAGCAGAACCTAAACAGTCCCAGATCAAGCCAGCTGGGAAGGACTGCCTGAGCATCTCCTCAGCTTATCCCAAACGTCCCATGTGGAGGGTCACTGAAGGGCTGAGGGAGGTGGGCACATCATAATAATAGCTAGCATAAACTTTGCAATCCCTACAAAAATTTTATGAGTTATAAGGAAACTGGGACACAAGGGGTTAAGTAACTTTCTTAAGGTCTCAAACTGGCGAAGCCAAGGTTCTTACCCATTATGTGTTTCTGGAGAAAAGTCTCCAACAACCCAAGTGTGTCTGCAACAACAGGTTGGTTTGAGTTTTTTCTTTCTTTATTAATCATTCATCTAGGCCACACACACCACCTTAGGGCACAGATGCTCTGTTCAGCCCCAGGGAAAGAGCATCTTGGCCACCACAGAACTTGGTCATGTCTACGAGAAGGGGAGTGTTCCACAGAAGGGGAATCAGGTTTTTACAATGTTCTGAGTCAAGTTGCTTCACGTTCTCTACAATCGGAGAGATACAGAAGGTTATTCTCTATCCATACCAGATGCTTTGTCCCTCTCAAAAACACAAGTGTTTTTGTTTACTGTTTTTTCATGGTTGTGCTTTGGAGACATGTTGAGAAAGTTCTTCAATGTAAACAAGAGAAAGGTTTGATGTTTATATCATTGAGGTTTCAAAGAAGCAGAAACACTAGGAAATACATAAATAATTATTTTTTTGTGTTCAAGCATCCTACTATTATTGTATTGTCAATTCCTCCCTTTACCTCTGTTAATTTTTGCCTTATATATTTAAGTGCTCCCACATTAGGTGAATGTATGTTAAAAAATGTTATATCCTCTTCTTGTGTTGATCCCTTTATTATTATCTAAATAATGCTTTTTAAATAGGAATTTGACTTCACAGACTTGTGGGAGCTGGTTCACCAGTATCTGTGAAGTGCTGCCCTCATATCTGATGCTAGAATTAAAAGTCTGGAAGAAAGAGCAAGAATATACTGGAACCACAAACACAAGCAAAGCCCATGACAGTCAACAGAAATCTGTGACTTGTTGCCTTGGAACTTGGTAGAACTGCAGAAGGTGGGACATGTGAAATCTTCACCTCTGGATCTAGGAACCAGAGAAACTGAATAAGGCTCCAGAGAAAGGTGGAACAGTTGCAGGCCTGGTGGTTGCCTCCCAGCAACAAAATGAGTCATCAAATAAGCAACAGTGTGTATGAAATAGCTGTTGCTACATCTTGGCTTTCCAAATATCCCAGAAGACTCTCTCACGCCGCCCACCCTAACCAGGTTCACACCGCCCACCCTAACCAGGTAAGTGTAGGAAAGAGAGTTCTGGGAAACGGTCCAGCCCAGCCAAACTGACATGATACAAAATGACCACAATCAACCCCTTTTCAACTTGGCATACATACACATCTTAGTAAATTATACTTAACCTCCAATAACCGTAGCAAAGCCACACCTCCACCTAACAAGATACAGTAATATCCCAAGTGCAACCAAAAGCAAGCTAACGTGGAGATACAGGTCCAGGAAGGCAGCGTGAGGGGTCCTGTGGACTGGCTCTCTGGTCAATCAACTATGGTTGGTAAACATTACCAAAAAAAATGTTTAAGTCTCGGTAAGTGTCCTAAGGACATATATCAAACAAAGAAAACTTTACTCAAGAAAGTCTATTACATCTTGGTAGGAACAGTAAGTATCTGTGGCACTTGAGCCATGACCTGCTCACCCCCAATACTCTTCACAGCTCAGCTAATGGAAGAGGCATTTCAGGTGGGTGTGACCAACACGAGGGAACTCCCTCACCCCTCAGCTCAAGGGCTGCGTGTCTCCCCAGGAGCCACTAGTATTTCCCATCACCCCACAGCCTGGGTCAGACAGACTAAATTCCAGAGCAGTGCAGACAAGGGCCGGGGGGCTCTCCAAGCAGTGCCCACTGTTAGGCAGAGGCTCTATCCCAGGTATAGCAGGCTGAGAATACTGGGGTCTCCATCATCTAACCCCAGCTCATTCGGTAGATACAGGCTTCATGAGAGGAGAGGCAAGCCAGAAACACCAGAAACTACCAATCTTGCTCAGTGCCCTGCCCATAATGAAGGGGGTCACACCAAAAGAAGTGGGTCCCAGTCCCACTGGGACAATGGCTCCGAGTTTTGTACAGAGAAGAGGCAGGACATACAAACAGAGTACACCGAAGGTCCCTCCAAAGGAAATGACTTTATGACAAAGGATGGGATGGTTCAAGACTAAGGGGGCTTTGAAAACAATGGAAATTTAAGTGGTAAGCAATTAGTAGGAGGCTGATTGCTCCATTAGAGCCAGAAGCTAAGCCACAGGACAGCTAGTTTACCGTTAAAAAAAAACATGGAAAGTAGGAACAAGATGTTTTATAATTCCGCAAATGGTAGTTTTGGCAGAAACATCGAGGACATCTAAGACAAATCCGTATCTACAGGACAAGTGTCTACTCAGTAAGAACAAAACATTGCCCCTTCCGTTATGGAAGCAGTCCTATGCAATCAACCTGCTACCATGTAGCTTGCTGACACCCCCAGGGAATGGTGACATGTCAGGGTTCAGTGTTGATGTCATTAGCTGACACAACGTAGCAGCAACTGTCATCAGACTGGCCTTGGTGAATGGAAACATGTAATCTCACCCTGCCATCGTGGTCACTTTGTTTGTGAGCCCATTAGACAATGGGGTAGGAGGCTGACTGAATCATTCCATCCCTAGTTATTGAAATCCTTCTGTCTTGAGGTCACCACTTGGTGAGCATTCACACAGTACACAGATATCTCCATATTCTATGTCCCTTTGACCATCTGGCCAAAAACTTGGCCACAGTCTATATGAATTGCTATAAACCCAAACTTTTTGACCATCTCTTCTTTCAAACTAATTGAACCACTAGGCAAATACCCTGAAGTTCCATCCACTGGACAGAGTCGGGTGGTGGTGCTGCAGCCATCCATTTGTGGGCAGTTCCTACATTTTCCACCTTCAGGCAGTTGACCATAGAGAACTACCCAGGTGGCCTTAGGGACAGGTTGAGAAAGAGAAAATAATGTATCAGAAGTAAGAGTCATCTGGTCAACCTTCTCATGCACTTCCCTGTGCCTTCAGGACCTGGTTCTATTTTGTTACACAGTGCTGGTGTGCATGCTGGACTTCATGGCATAGTGTGTCAGAACACACCTAGTTCAGGAAGGATAGCTCAGGTCACATGGTAACACAGCACGCCATGGTCAAGGTTTCAGTTCCTCTAAGGTCCAGTAGCAAGCCAGAAGCTGTTCTCAAAAGAAGGTGGTAGTCTTTTTGCAAAGAATGGCCTAGCTTTACTTCAACATCCTAAGTGCTGTGTGTGCCACTTTTAGGGAGCCTGCTGAAGCCTCCAAGCAGCCTCCCTCTCTGTCCCTGACACTCTGAGCATCATCAGATTTGCTGTGTCACGTGGTCCGCTTGGCAAAGCCGCTTGCACAGAGCCTTGTCTTGTCCTGAGCCTCACTCAAACCTGGCCACTTACTGGGTCACTCAATAAATGGGTCAGAGTAACATTCACAAATGAGTCATGTGTTGTTCTCAGAATCCAAAAATGCCTACTTAGGTGTTGGGCCTTTTTCTTAGTGGTTGGATGGGTCAGATGCACTAACTTGCCCTTCACCTTGAAAGGGCTATCTCAGCATCCCCCTGTATAGCTGGATACCTAGAAACTTCTCCAAGCTAGAAGACCACTTAACTTTGGTGTGATTTATTTCTCACCATCATTCATGTACCTTACCAATGTGTTTAGAGTAGTTGCTACTTACTGCACACCAGGCCCAAGCAGAATTATATAATCATTGTAATGGATGAGCATAATGTCCTATGGAAGGAAACTGAAGGACATCCCTGTGGTATAGATTACAACATAGGTCCTGAGAAGTTCATATATCCCCGAAGTAGGGCAGTGAAAGTGTACTGTTGGCCCTGCCAGCTGAAAATATACTATTTTTTGTGCTCTTTGTGAAGATGAGTAGCTAGCTATCAGGTAAATCACAAACACTCCAACTTCTAAGTTCTTGATGGTACCACTGATGCCTATTAATCCCTTCAGGTATATGGCATTTCTCTTGGTTCACAATTTTTGTAGATAGAGGCAATTCTAGTGAATTTCCTCACTTCACAGACCAGGGAACCAGTCTCTGAGTATGTCTACTCCAATTACACATTCCAGTACTGGATAAATAAACACAGAATAGGTTTGGGGACCTATTGGATCCACTGCCAAGATCCACTGATCACCTAACCTCCACAAGCTCCTACTCTGACCACTGAACCACAGTGACATTTTGGATCTCCAGGAATTAATGTGATTTCAGAGCCAGTGTCCAGTAATCCATAAAAATACACAAAAAACCTGGTCAATGCCTATAGGTCCCATTGAGGAAGGCTGGGAGGGTGACTGACACTGTAAATGTGGGGCAATAGAGCAAGGTCTTTCCCCAAGGGGACCCAACTTCCCCTTTATTCAAAGGGTTCAGGGTCTGTAGACCAGTTCAAGTATGGGAAATGGTTATGAGACTGTGACAATTTTCTTGAATCCAATTATCTATCAATATAGGCAGAAAAATAATGTCTAAAGTAAAATTCATTATTATCTATAGTTGATTTTCGTTATGTTTAAAGTCACCACAAACACTGAATTAGCAAATACTAAACTACTGCTCCTATGGAAAATACAGAGTTAGAGTCCTGCCAGCCTCCGGTCATATTTTCATCAACCTCTCAACACAGAGCCTTGTTTTATATGTGTTTCTGTTTAAAGACACCTTATTTATATATTTTATTCATTAAAATTGAACTCATGGCCAAGAGCATAACTCATACCAACAAAGAAGGCAGAGAGTTGCCTTGTTCGCTTCAGCTGGAGTGTGAGCATCCTCTGTGTAAGTGTATGTCCATGAATGGCTGCAAAATGCTGCTAGTATTGCTTTTGAGGTGACAAAAGTATTTTAGCAAGTAGGCAAATGTGCAAATGCAAAATCTGCAAACAACAAGGATTGACTATTTTAGTTCTAGGGAACGCCATGATCAATCACTCAGCCAATGCCAACAATCTCTGTAAGTCAGATTATTTTGATTGTGGCTTTGGCTCTGCTGCCTGTTATGATAAGCCTGTCTACTAGTCTTTGACAGTTAGGTGCCTCCACTTGTCCTCTGCCACCATGGAATCCTGCCATCCTCATTACGTTTCAGATCCCGGTTTGATGGCAGCAGTTCCCACTGTCATTTCTGGCCTACAGAAAAGAACCATCACAGAACTCTTGAAACATATATTTATCAAAGCCATGTGGAAGGGAAGGTCCCCTGGACCCTCGCAGAGTGGTGACCAGGTCTTACATGATAAATCCATTCTACCTTTTCAATTTTCCTAAGCCTTTGGATACCCTTCTCTGCAATGCACCAGGAGATTCTGGTGTTTCAATGTTATTTAGTGTAGGCTACCTTTGAGTCCATGTTTCAGTCAACCAACCAAGTGAAGAGAGCAATTCTTAGCCCCTCAAGCTAAAATATTGATTTGGGATTTTTGCTTATGAAGCTTATGTCTGGTAAATTCTTCCTGTTCCAATTTGATACTCCTTTTACCTTGATCATACACCCTGAAGTTCCTTTCCCTAACATATTCCCTGGGTTCAGCACTATAAATTGGAAAAATCATGCACTTATTTTAGTATGTATTATATCCCTCACAGGTCACACTTTTACCACACCCATTTGGGTCCTGCTGAGACTTGATACTGCTAAGAGATAGAAACCAGAAGAGTTTGTGGAATTATGTCCTGTGCAACAGTATCAGTGCCTTACAAGTCAACCAACTCAGAGGAAGCTTTTATAGGTTCCTCAGACAAGGATGCTTCAACTTGCCACAAAGGTTTGACAAAATTTAGGGGTTCAAGATTCTGGCATCATTAGTATCTACCCATATGTCCCTATCCCAATTTTCACAGTCCCATTCCTTCCCAACCAATGCCTTGACTTTAATAAAAGAGAGCCTATGAGTTTGGGAAATCATTTGCATTGTAATTCAGTCACCCTCAAGAGCCTATGAGTTTGGGAAATCATTTGCATTGTAATTCAGTCACCCTCAAGATCAGATTTGAGGTTTGATTTCCAGAAATCTCAGCACTGTAACTACAAGACATAAGTATTTCTTTCAGGGAAGTCAAAGAAGCTTTCAGATCCTTGGTGCAGACTTTGATCTGGGAATTTAAACCCTTATGCTTGTCACACATTTTCCCCAAGTTCTCCAGCACAGTTATAAACAACCAATGCCATTATCCTCCTATTTTTAATGAAAGCTTTTATGATAGCAAATAATTGGTCACCTGGTACCTTGCCTTCTATAGTTGTTTGATTACAAGTATCTAAAGATGATAATTTATGTAACTGTTTTACTGTTGCATGGCACAGCCTATTGGTATCCTTTTAACCACTGGAAACAGCATCATTAATACCTTTAGAGCCTATCTGATCAAAGAACCAATTCCAGAAAACCCAGAACTGATTCATTCTTAAGATTCTGTCCTTCTAGAATCATTTATGGTACCAAATTAGTATCAGTCAGGATTTTATTAGAGGTAAAACCACTAGGGCCAATATAAAGGTAAGTATATAAATATAATAAATATGAAGCGATTTATTACAAAAATTTGGCCTTATGGAATTCTGGGAGCTGATTAAGTACTTGTCTTTGCGTTTGATTCTGGAGCTTGAAGCCCACAGGGCAAACAGTTGGGAAGGAAAGATAGACAAATGTGGTGGAGAGCAAAAGCAAGCTGAAACTCATGAGCTGGAGCCCACAGGGACAATGGGAAACCCCTGTCAGTTCTTTATGCTTGTGTGACCTTGGTGATAAGGGCGTCCTACAGAGACTAGGGCCCTTCTTCATGGAGCCAAGCACACACACTTGGCCCAGGAGTCAGAGAAGCTGAAGTCGGATCTAGCAGAAGGTGGAATGATGCCAGCCCACTACCACCAATGAGGTGACACGGCAGGTCAGTGGCATGTGGGAGATACAAAATGGCTGCCACTTCACTTCCTGCCTCCAAATCTCCCACAGGAATCTCTCCTGATCTCAGCCTAACCAGCTGGTTTCATTACAAAGGGAGTGGGAAGGATAAAACTGGCACTTCCAGAAGGGAGACATGAAAAAGGAACAAGGAAGGATGCAAAAGAAGATACTGTACCTCTAGCATTGATTCAAAATAGTCTCTATATGGAGTAAATATGACCTGATGGGAACAGTAAAGAAATGTTTGCACTCTGGATACATTCCAAATATATTTCTAACCGGCTAGAGTAAGATTGAGTTCTTTCAGGTGATGAGCTGGATCTATATGCCTTGTCCAGCCTTGAGAATTTTTAATAGCAAATTTATAATTAGAGGACAAAATGCTCTTCTATAAAGTGCCCCTGCAAGCATACCCTCTGAGGAATTTCTTCAGCCAGAGCACTAGCTTGGTGCAAAACCTTCAACACTTCCAGACAATTTCATGCCTGTACTAGTAATCTTGCTAGGATTAGGATTCATGCAATAGTGAGGAAACCGAGTTAAAGAAATTGGTCTACAAACTTGTTAACACTAGGCTAAAACTGCCCTGATCATTATAGGACTTGGAACACAGAGTTGCCGACAGACAAAGGGACATGGAGTTCCCAAAATAGCAGTTCTGAGCATAGTGCTTCGATACATTTTCAGTATCTCCTTACCAATTCTGAAGAGAGAGTCTTATGATCATAATGGAAAGGAAAGAGATTCAGGAGCAAATTTTATTATCTGCAAAGTCACAGAAGCAAAAGTAATTTAGGCATGTTACTTAGAAAATGTAAAGTTCAGGGTCCAAAGATTTTATAACATAAGCCTGGTTCAAAGACTAGAAATACTGAAATACTGACGAAGGAGAGAGAAAACAACAAATGAGAAAATATACAGTACACTCTGTCAGCTCATTTCGATGAACCCTAAGATGTGACAATAGAAATGACATTTTCCACTCATGGGTAGTTAAGTTCCCTCATGTCTAGATGTAGAGAGAACAATGACAATTTGATGGGATACCTTTAAAGACACTTAAGGAATGAGGTATGGGTCTCATTCATCTTTCATTCTGGGTTTAGCATGCAGATACAACATCGGTACTATCAAATGTATAGCTAACCTTCCCAACTACTTAACACATTCACTTGGTCAATGGCTGCCCAATAGACTGTATATGCATCAAAGTGATTTGCAAAGCAAAGACACTTCTTTTTGGGTCAATATCCATCTTCAAACTCATCAAAGTGATTTAAAATAGCATTTAAGTCAAGTTGTGCTTCCCTCTCATCATCCTGGAGCACCTTGTTAAACATCAAGTAACAGTAAAAGAGCATTTAACAATCTGCTTCACATACACCTCTTTTCCAGCCAAATTGCACCTATAAAATGAAAACAGAACCTCTTTGGATTCTCAACAAACACGAACTAAATATTTTATGATTTGTGCATTGTTTACGGTGTGTTGCCTTTTCTTAATTAGCATATCTGTGGATGCCTTTCTTTCATGGCACGTTATTACTGTTGCAATAATTCAATAAAAGTACCCTAAACATTTACATCATGGAACATTTTTTATGATTTATACCAACACAACAGCACACCCACTGTTGTACCTCTGCTTTCAGTCATCACTTTATTTCATATTTTCATGTCCCTTTTAAGAATGAGAAATACTGTAGCTTTGGAGCAATGCCTTTACTTTTTATCATTCTGTCTCCCTGTGAATTTCATTCTTTTACATACTCTACTCCCCATAACGTTGTTCAAATCAATACTGTTGAGTGGAATTGATTTTTAAAAATGCCATTTTTTGCCAAAAAATTGGCAATTTTTTCCTGAAATCTCTCACGACAGAGTAACAAATTGTTCCTTCAATCCACTCCACTGGATCTTTATTATTTAAAAAAATAAACAGTATTTTCCCTGTTTGGTCACTAACTAGACTTACACTCAGACTCTTCAAAATGACTTGTAAATAGTCAAAAGCACAAGTCTTCCATAAGGAAATTACATACATGCTGAAAGGAAAATCATTATAATTTCTATTCCCCTAAACCATTTCCAACCTCAAGGATCAATGGAATTACGGTTCAGCTGAACAAAATGATTATGTAAAACACCTCTTTAGGGCTTCAAGTTGTTTCACTTTGTATCATTATACATATTTGTGACAAAATAGAGCCATAGCAGTCTGCTTCCATTCAAAATTCAAGGCTCTGAGACTTCATTTGCAATAGCTCTGTTATGTCCATGTGTCAGCCTGAGCGTTTAACCTGCCCATGTCTCTACTCCGTCTCCTTTATATACAGAGAAGCAAGCAGCAATCTCAGAGGAATTTAAAAGATATCTTTTGAAGTGAGAGTTGGACATCCAAAAAAACCGGAATACACATTCTTTTCAAGTGCACATGGAACATTCTCTAGGATTGACCACGTACCAGGGCACAAAACAAGCCTCAACAAATTTAAGGGTATAGAAATTATCTCAAGCATCTTTTCTGACCACAATGGCATGAAACTAGAAAATAACCACAGAAAAAGAAATGAGGAAGAAAAAAAAAAACATTACATGGAGACTAAACAACATGCTACTAAAAAACCAATGGGTCAACAATGAAATCAAAGAGGAAATTAAAAAATACCTTGAGACAAATGACAATGAAAACACAACCATACAAAATCTTTGGGATGCAGCAAAAGCAGTTCTTAGAGGTAAGTTCATAGTGATATAGGCCTTCCTCAAAAAACAAGAAAAATCTCAAATAAACAAACTAACCTACCACTTTAAGTGATAGTTGGAGCTTATGGTAACTAAATTACAAATTTCAAGTAAGAGGTTTGGTCAATTAAAACACTCTTTTTAAACCTTAAGATGTGGTCTGAGTGACCAGCAGACATACCTGAAGTGGAGGATAGTGGTTGAGGTCTGGTCTAGCCCACTGGCTGAGTGTTAGTGGAGTGAGTACAGCACTCTAAGCATCCACCTTTCTTGTTTTCCAGCTCATTCCGAGGGAATCTTGCAGAGATATCTACAAGAGAAAGGGAAAGACAAATAAGTATTGTTTTAATATCAAGGTATTTTAAGAAACCGCAAACACCAGGCCTACCTTAAGGCTAGTGGGGATAGGAATATCCTTTCCCTCAGGTAAAAATTTCATAAGGGAAAAACAACAGGGACCACACAAGGAAAGAGAGAGAGACATCAGAGCTGAGACACCCTGAGAGCAGCACTGTGGTTCAGATCAGCATCCCCATCAGAGTCACATGGACAGTAGGTAAGAACACCAGTGACCAGGAATACAAATGTCCAATACCATTTTCAGACAGATAATTTTAAAGGCTACAAAGGAGAATAGATGGAACACTCAGGATTCCACAGATGAAGTGATGATGATGATGATAGTGATATTAATAATAATTATTGATACTCAGAAAATTCTTCAAATTTGTCAAGAACTACTCTAAATAGTTTACATAGGTCACTTATTTAATACTCAAGCCATCCCTATGAGGTAGGAACAATTATTATCTTTTTTTTTAAGATGAGGAAACTGAGGGGTAGTAGGGTAAATTATTTACCTATGTTTCATAGCAAGAAAAAAAAAGAAAAAGCAGTGTGCTCAGCTTGAGCTTGGAAAAGACCTATCCTAGATGCAGTCTGTGCTTCAATCACTACAGAATCCCTGGCAGGGAAGAGGGGAGGCTTGGGTTTCTACTTCCAGGGCCTCCACTGTCAGTGTTCAAACACTCTTTTTGATATCACTGCTGTTGCTACTTAGCTAGATCTCCTTGACAGTATTTCCCCAGGCTTCTATGAGAACTAAGAAAACACAGGAGGGGTAACAGAAAATATAACTTAATCACGGTCGTCAACAAGAGTACTGGCTATTCTTTCATTTTCTCATTCATTCATTCACAGGATACCCACCCTTTTTCCATTTTACCCTCATTGTGCCCGGAATGCTAACTATATAATCCACAAGCACTTTCAGGCCCAAATGCCCATCTCCTTTTCCAGAAGAAGCCATGTTCTCATCAGCTCGTAATAGTACGTGGCTTTGATACATGCCTCTTAACTGCTAACTCAGTTCAAACAGAAAAAGCTCAGAGTCCAGAATGCCTCTGCTACTGCAATATAGCTTTAATTCTCTGTGCTCATAGTGAGAATATTTCAATACAAAAATAAAAGGCACAATGTTATTGGAACGAATGTGTTGATAATTAGTATTTAAGAAAATGTTTTTTCCATAGCATTGCCAAAGGACTGAGTCATACAAACATACATACTCAAAAAGGTTTTGAATTTTCTTCACATATATATATTTCAAA
Organism: Hyperoodon ampullatus; assembly: GCF_949752795.1. NCBI lineage: Eukaryota > Metazoa > Chordata > Mammalia > Artiodactyla > Ziphiidae > Hyperoodon > Hyperoodon ampullatus. Next base: position 130,306,807 of record NC_136914.1, on the reverse strand, counting down.
TAACATATGAATAAATATCAGGTTTAAAGAATAAAAGGTACAATTCTCTAAGTGAACTGACAATTCTGCAAATGTTAAATGACATTCAGACATGTTTATACATAAAACACATTCACAAAGAGCTAAGCTAAAGGTAATTCTTTACCCTTTTCATCAGTATACTCAGATTCCAGCCCAGCTCCAGCCCCTAAAATTTACTGCTCAGTATCCAAAATGAGTATAGTTATAAACATGCTCATTTTTTATGCTGTTTTATCAGCAGGTAACTTGGTTGATCTGAAACGGAAAGAAATCTACAGTCTACCTCATTTTTCTTCACGCCACCTAATTCTGAAGACACAGAGTAAATTAAAGGTCACTCAGTGACGCATATCTAAAATCCTCAAGGTTCATCCTGAGCACCTACTTTCTGAGAGACTGACTATGCTCTGGGCTCCACGATCATTAAAATGTACTGGAGTCTTGAATCCACTGAAGTGCTTTAAAATTCAGCCAGTATAACCCTTCCTGCAAGTGTTTCATTGCTTTCTCCCCAAAGCTTAAACTCTCTGGGGACCTGACACAAAGTAGCTGTTCCACACTTCAGAAAGGGAGTACCAGTTGCCAGATTTGAAATTGCTGCTGGGATTACAACAAACTCCCAAACCACCACACAGCAGAAACAAACAGCTAGTCTCATATGTTAAAAGAGCGAGATGAGATTGAAGAGACAAACTTTTACACTGCAGAAGGCTTTGCGGCAACTGTTGGGTAATGTTGAGACTAGAAATTAAGGGGATTTAGCTCTAAGAATGAACTGGGGAGGAAGGTAAGCAGGTAGGACAAGGAAAATGAGATGGCTGATCAGTTTAGAAAGTTTCGCTCACAGATTTAACCAATAAGTCGTTCTTTATTATAGCATGTATTACATATTGCCATATGGTTTAGTTATGTAATACAGTTCTGTAATGTTTATATTCAAAATAGGCTGTAACATGCATAGAGATGGCCACTCCCAACTATGTTAATTCATCTTTGTATACCTATAGGTACCAAGGAGGCTATGCATTTGATACTTTAACTGAGAAAAACGTTAAGTCATCATCTTAAACATAGCAAGGCTAGAATTGAAGTAATGTGCCAGATCAGAAAATGGCCAGATGGCTATTTTTAAAATTGCAAACTCATATATTTCTGTCATTCTATAGGGACTAATCATTGGAGGTTATTACAGGTGAGGCCTTGAAAGGAATTTTTGCCCATCTTCTGCCCTTCAAGTAAGCATTCAGCACTACCCCAAACAAATGAGAATTTCTTCTCTGTCTACAGAACTCCAGGGAAGTGTAAGGCACAGTCCTCTTCAGTAAATCAGGCCATTGATAATATTACCCTGTATTAAATTTGCATGTATGAACTGACTGACTAACTGGCAATCTGGCAATGGGAGAATTTAATCTTAAACTTATTAAAAAGGCAGCAGACTGAAGTTACTACAGAAAGCTAAAAGTCTTCTGCATATGTTAAAAATTCAGTCAAAACTTTAAAAAGTTAACAGGAAAAGTCTGAGACTCCCTCTATGGATTGTTTGAGGGTTGTTATTACAATGCTTGAAAATCAGGTATAGTGCAGAAAAATTAAACCCTGCTTCAGGTCCATTAATTATAATGCAATGCCTCAGCCAAACAACAGCTTGGCCTTAAATCAATACTCAATTAAATACTTCCTGCAGTTCTAGCCATTAATTGCTCTGCAGCTTAGAAAATAACATTCTAACTGCTTGTAGAAAGGTAATCAAAATTGGTGTGTGAAAGTTAAACTTGGTTCCTTTGTGATTATCTTTCCTCAAAAAGGAAATTTAATTTCTTCAGTGACTTATCGTCCATACCTTTCAAATCTACTCAAAGCTATGGAAAACTGAATACAGTAACAAGCAATAGTTTTTGTTGTTGTGGAATAATATATTTAGTTTATCTTACGAAGTGAACACAGCAAAACAGCATTCTCAATCTTCATAACGAAAAGTATCATTATTTCCACATTAGGTCTTTACTTGGGGATGTACAGAACTCCTGCTGCTTATACACCATTGGATGGAAAATGTCTAAGGGGTACATCTAGCTGCTTCTGTCAAGGGAACATTTAATCTTTAAATAGGAAATGCTATCTTGCTTCTGCAATGAGGAATCAACTTTCAGCTCAACTTGAAGCACAAAGCAAGTCATCCTGACAAGTCATCCTCCCACTGATGAATCATCCGGAATGCTGATTGTATAGCAGGGCAAATACAGAAAGAGAGAAGGGAGATGTGGGATTCAGGAGGTTCGCTTTAGACAGAGCTGCAGAAACTAGAAACACATAGAAATCGTCACCATGGCCAACTAATGAGGACGAGAGAACATAACTGAGAGAAACAACACAAATATAAACACCAGGCAGGCTGGGAATACCAAGTGTTTGCAAATGTGATGACTAAGAATTTAGGAAGTAAGGTGTGAAAATGAAGTAATATCTCAGCTCTACACAGGCTGGGGCAAGATATCCAGGGAGTGAGAAGAGCTGCAGAATGAAGGCAATGCAGACAGAAAAGGAGAAGCCCCTGAAGAGGAGCCCTTTCCTGTCCCTCACATATTCATGATTTAGTGTGGATGGTTTACAAGTGTGTGTTTTTTGGTTTTTTTGTTTTGTTTTGTTTTGTTTTGCGGTACACGGGCCTCTCACTGTTGCGGCCTCTCCCGTGCTCCGGAAGCGCAGGCTCAGTGGCCATGGCTCACGGGCCCCGCCGCTCCACGGCATGTGGGACCTTCCCGGAGCGGGGCACGAACCCGTGTCCCCTGCATCGGCAGGTGGGCTCTCAACCACTGCGCCACCAGGGAAGTCCCCAGTTTTTTTTTTTTAATAGCAAGTTTGATACTTGTGCATTATGATTCAGATGTGCATAAACAAAACTCTCCATATTTCTCCCCACTGCATTCAACTTGTTCTCGGAGCTTCCTTTAAAAAATGTAATATAGACTTCCAATTTCCTGTTCGGCACATAAGAAGTTTGGAAGTCGCCACTCTGTCCTAACAAGAAGTGAAAAGCTGAACAAACTGAAAAATCAACAACTCTTTAGATCACTAAGTGAGGTCACACGACAAACTGCTGCTACCAAATTCACTGACAGGCAAAGACAAAGAATCACAACTTACCGGATCAGAAGCCCGGGGGCAGAAACCTCTGTAGGAACCAGCACTGGGGTATAAAAAGCCGAGCTGTAATTGATGAATTGCTGGTCAGTGTGGACAAGTCTGAGAGAGGAAAAACTCCAGGGGTACCCAGTCACTGGGAGGACGCCACACTTTTGTGAGTCTTAACTTTGGGAGCTTTACCGGGTTCTGACAGTGAATATCTGAGAAAAATCCTCTCACGCTTTTCGTAGGGGATGGGAAAAGACGCCATCTTGAAATTCACCAAAGCATTCTGGTTTTCTTCACAAGATCTGCCCTCAGGAGAAACTATTTAACCAGAGCCTAACCGGCTGGGGTTTATCAGTCTAAATGCTCTGGGGGAAGGGAAATCCCCAATTCCAGCCCACTCTGGACTTCCTGTCCCACCTGAGCGGGGTGAAGATCAGGAGACGGGGGTGGGGGTGGGGGGTGTAATTAAGAAGCACACGTGAAGCTCACCATCCGAGACCGAATCAAAGGACCATAGAATGCTTCCCCTCCCCCTACACAACTCCCCGCCACGTTACTAATGGCCCATTTACAGTAGTTCCTTCTGCCCAGCATATCATACCTGGCTACCAAAAAAAAAAAAAAAAAAAAATTACAAGACATACTACGGGCAAAAACACTCTCTGAAGAGACTAAGAAAGCATTAGGAGCGGACATGGCAGGGATATTGGAATTATCAGACCAGAAAGTTAAAACAATTATTATTAAAATTTTAAGAGCTCTAAAGGATAAAGTAGACATCATGCAAGACAGATGGGCAATATAAACAGAGAGATGGCAATCCTATGAAAGAGGAAAAAAAAACACGCTAGAGATCAAAAACACTGTAACAGAAATGAATTCCCTTGTTGGGTTTAGCAGTAGATTGGACACAGGTGAGGAAAGAATTTCTGCACTTGAGCATCTTTTTTTAAAAAATTTTTATTGGAGTATAGTTAATTGACAATGTTGTGTTAGTTTCAGGTATAGAGCATATCTTAATAGAAACTTCCAAAACTGAAAAGCAAATAGAAAAAAAAAAAACTGTAATAAAGAAAAACAGAACATAATACCCACAAACTATAGGACAACTACCAAAGTTCTAACGTACACATAATGGGAATACAGGGAGGAGAAGAAAGAGAGAAATTAACAGAAGAAATATTGGAAACAATAATGACTGAGAATTTCCCCCCAATTAATATCAGACACCAAACTACAGATCCAGAAAGGTCAGAGAATGCTAAGCAGGATAAATGCCCCCAAAATGTACATCTAGGCATATCATTTTCAAACTACAGAAAATCAAAGATAAAGAAAAAAATCCTGCAAGACACCACAACGAATAAACACCTTACTGATAGAGGAACAAAGGTGAGAATTACATCTGACTTCTCAGAAACCAGCAAGCCAGAAGAGAGTGGAGTGCAATATTTAAAGTGTTAAGAGAAGAAAAACCACCCACCCAGTCATCTGTACCTTGCAAAATAATCCTTCAAAAATGAAGGGCAAATAAAGACTCTCAGAAAAATGCTAAGGTAATCTATGGACTCTCACTGGTAATAATGTGTCATTTTAGGTCTATTAATTGTGACAAATGTTCCACTGTGATGGGGGTTGCTGACGACGGTGGGGGCCATGCATGTGTAGGGATGGGGGTTACATGGGAAATATCTGTACCTTCCATTCAATTTTGCTGTGGACCCAAAACTGCTCTACAAATTAAAGTCTATTTTTTTAAGAAATATAATCTAGGCCTCTGCAGGTAATTCTGTCACATCTTGTTGAAACGTTCTTTTTGGTGTATTTAATTAACAGAGATGTTAATGATATGCACTCCTCTTGGGCACTTGCCTCTTGACCTGTTCCCCTGTGGAAGAGCTTTGGAAAGCAAGCAGCTGCTGACAGGTCATCACAACAGAGGGAGTGGGGGAGTGTATTTTTCAAGGGTATTCCTCAGGTTCCAACAGACTAAATCACCCTCCATATTAACCTTTTATGACCACCTTTGTTCTCTCTGTATCCACAGCTGACAGTATCCACAGATCCTTGCTCATGATCAGAGCCCCTACCATGGTCTTGATGTGTACACACTCATTTTGCCCCTTATCTCAACCCCAGGCCTCCAGTGATCTACTAACCTTCTTTACAATCAGATGTTCTCTCTTCAGGCATGAAGCAATTTCGTGATTTTCTCCATACCACCAGGTCTTTCAGAACTCTGCGATGCAACAAAAGATGCAAACCAAGCCCTCTTTCTGCATGAATATGCAAAACCTTCACGTAAAATCCTCTGGTCATCCCATTTGGGGAGCATTATAGAGCCTTGCCTCCCAAATGGGAACAGAGAACATGCTCTCTCTCCCTGAAATCACCTATTATATGGGAGTAGGCTTCCCTCTGAAGCCTCAATGCACTTTTCTCTCTCTTGCTTCAGTGCTTTCCCCTAGCCAAGGACTTTTACCTAATCACTGTTCAGCAGGAAATTGCCCCTAAATCATGCTTCCTATTCCATAGTTTGCAGTAAAAACTTCATGTTCAATCCTCCAAACTTCTGTTCCTGATGTGATGTTTAAAGAGAAGATTTGATAATTTAGAAAACTGTTCTCAAGTCTCCTTTGTGATTGAAAGCCTACTTTTAATCATCTGAAATGGACTTTACGAGCCTGTTTTACAGTGCAAAGAGCTGACCTTGACTGCTTTGTCCTCTGCGTTCCAGCTATAACAATCTTAATGTGGCAATGTACCGAGACAGGTAGCAGATATCTTGCTAAGTACTTGCCTGTGTTACCCATTTTAGACTCATAACATTTAATAAATGATGTTACTGAAGTACAGGAAGATTAAGAAACTTACCCAAGACTGCACAGTTGGTGATGAAACCAGGAATCAAAGCCAGACAGCTTGCATCCTGAGTCCACACTCTGCCCTCTCTGTTATATCAATGCTATGTAAAGGCAATCTATACTGACCCAGTAGGGGACCAGCTGCATACAAGGAAGTGAAAAAAAAATAATAAAGCTTATATCAAAATACCATCTATAAATATACAAACACATTGACTAGTGCTTAATTTAATGTGTAGTGAAATTTAAAGTTCTAATTCTGATTGAGGTTTCACTCATTCTCAATAAATCTTTTAGTCATCCTTAGAAAATCCTGGATGAAAGAACTTTCCTATGCATTGAGGACACGGGGTGGGGAGGGGGAAGCTGGGGCGAGGTGAGACTAGCAGCGACCTATATACAGTACGAAATGTAAAATAGCTAGTGGGAAGCAGCAGCATAGCACAGGGAGATCAGCTCCGTGCTTTGCAACCACCTAGAGGGGTGGGACAGGGAGGGAGGGTGGGAGGGATAGGGAGGGAGGGTGGGAGGGAGTCTTAAGAGGGAGGGGATATGGGGACATGTGTATGCATATGTCTGATTCACTGTGTTGTTCAACAGAAACTAACACAGTATTGTAAAGCAATTATACTCCAATAAAGATCTATAAAAATATTAAAAAATCAATCAAGCAATAAACAAGAAAAAAATAAAAGACCTTTCCTATACAAGTATCTAGTACTCCTGGACGTTGAGAACTTTTCTAGATATAGGAATGCACCAGATTGCACAAAACAAGGTAAACACATCCTCTTATAACATGTTGTCTTCATCTGGTGTATTTCTCTCTTGGTGTGTCACATGTTTCACTGATAATGTTCATAAAAGTGAAGCTTTTTTTCTATGCCTAAAATTGTGTTTTCATTTCATATGTATTTTTGTCTCTGTAATTATATGAGCAACTCATAAATATACACAATGAATCACATCATGATCCTTGAAACCCAATGGAGCAATACCCTATCATAATTCAAACACAATCAGGAAATACAATACTTGTTAATAGATTCACTGTGACAAGTCATAAAAACATCAAAATCTGAAACTTGGATTCTAGTGAACAATATTAGAAGGGATTTCTAGTCTAGAGGTATAATCATATTTTCTACTCTATATGTGCCAAATAAAGAACTCGGGGGGGGGAAAGTGGTGGTGGCGGGACAAATTGGGAGATTCGGATTGACATATATACACTTGTACACTAATATGTGTAAAATAGATAACTAATAAGAACCTGCTGTATAAAAATAAATAAAATTAAATTAAAAAAAGAACTAAGAAAACGGAAGACATATTTACTTATCATATGATGCCTATCTTGATTTAAGTCATTTTTATACTCCACATATTAAATTCCAGGAGGACTTAGTATATTTTAGTAATTTTTGTATTAAAATACAAAAAATAGAATTTAATATTTTTCCTTGACTTCATATTCTTATTTCTATTTGTATATATTTTATCATGCAATCTTCATTTATTTACATACTACATATTAAATCAAGGAGAGGATTTATTCTATATATGTAAAATTTAAAATACCTAATGGTAAATTAAATTGTAAGCGTGGAAGAAAAGACAAAGGAAAAACTGGCTTGATTTCTGCAGTACTGTAATGCCATCATTTATTCAGTATCGCTGTCCAGTCAGGAAAACAGAAACTTCGACTGGTATTTCAACTGGAGGAAATTTAATACAGGGAATAAGTGACAAAAGGTTTAAAAGGGAAACGAAAAGGTTCCCAAGTGATTAGTATCTGCAGTAAGCCAGTGCCATCTTAGTGCCAAGCAGAAGGGAAAGGGTGTCCTCAGTAGTACAGTCTCTGCCCTGTGGAGCTGCTGAGCCCCACTGTGGCCTCTACTATTTGGAAGCAGTGAGGAAGCTGCCTCGCAGAAACCATGGCCCACTCTCCTGTTGCTAGGGTGGGAATCCTGGGGCCCAAAGTTCCTTGCATCTGTCACTGAAACAGACGGAGTCAGGGCACGTTAGCCAGGGCCGCTAAAGCCCCTGCAGCTACTGCTGCTTTGCTATGCTCCCGGAAACCTGTGCAGCTGCTGGAAGCAGGCTGCCTGAGGAAGAGCCCAGGGGCTCACTGTCACCCTCTGCAACTGCAGGTGAAGGCTATGCTAAATGCTCTGCCCTCCCCACCTAAAAAAGGTGTGAGTTTTTGCCTATTTTCCTTCCTCCCAACTTCTAATCACCTGCCACTGCCTCTGCCACAGTGTCAGAGTCTAACAGAAGCCAGCGGGCAAGGAAGTCTCAGGAAGGTACCTTTCTGGCATCCAGCCCTCTGTGATACAGAGAGGAGCACAGAAGATGAGAAGCGGAGCTGAGAACAGATGTACAAACAACCCTGTCCCACCTCCTAAGTTACCGAAACCTTTTCTCTTTTTTTTGCGGTACGCGGGCCTCTCACTGCTGTGGCCTCTCCCATTGCGGAGCACAGGCTCCGGACGCACAGGCTCAGCGGCCATGGCTCACGGGCCCAGCCGCTCCGCGGCAAGTGGGATCTTCCCGGACCGGGGCACGAACCCGCGTCCCCTGCATCGGCAGGCGGACTCTCAACCACTGCGCCACCAGGGAAGCCTCAGTCTCATAATTTTTTATTAAAAACTGAACATTTTAGGTAATATATTGTAGCCACTCTGGATCCCCCAAAGATCTGTTTTTGTTGTTTGCTTGTTTATATTTTGGTGACTTGGTTTGGCTCTTTCAGAAATCTATTTCTACCTTTTATATACCTCCTTGGGTGCAGCCTTGGATGGGGCCTAGTCACCCTGAGATAACAGTAGTTTTAACAGGGCTCTCTTTTATCTCTTTCCATGATCTCTCTGGTAAATGGTCGGCTTCATTTGGCGTTAGCCCCTACCCACTGGGCTTTTCTAATTACCAGCTAATTACTCTATTTTTGTTGACAATGTCCTCAAGACAGAACATATTGCTCAGAAGTCTAATCCAATGAAATCTGGGCTCCTTTGCAGGTATATTTTTTGAGGCAAGTCTTTGAGTTTTTTTCTGATCCTACAAGGGTTTTTAGGTATTTCTTTTCCTAGTTCTCTGTTGAACTAGCTCACCTGTGGTTTTGAGCGTTGTTCTTAATTACCACATTTTTGACCGGAGATGATTAGGGCCACAGGTGTTAGTTTCTGCAAAAATCCTCCAGTCAACAATGTGTAAGAGGAAACATTGTTTGCAAGGACCCCCTTAGCCCTGAATTTCTCCACACACTGTTCCAGACGAAATCAGTTCCTTTGGGAAGAGCTGCAGAACTTTCTTCTCCTATAGACTGCCTCTCCCCCTGGACAAACTCTCTGCAACACTGTTCTGGGCACTGGGCATGGCAGCAGCCTCTTCTCAGCTTGCCTCTCTCCCGTCATGGGACCTCTGTCCTAAAGTGAGCTGGAGTGAGGGCAATCTTGGTCCAAGTAGTCTCAACCTGCCCTGCATGGAGCAGAGTCTTCATCCTGTGGATAGAAGCAGGTTGCAGGAAGGTAGCCCTTAACCTCTCACCCATACTCACCAGCAATATAGCCTCTTCGACTTGAAGTTGGAGGAAATGAGCAATGCTGGTAACTTTCTCTCTCAGTGGGATAAAGTAAGCTTTGGTTGGAAACCGAGAAGAGAGGAAGCCTCATCTTCTTGGCCACCCCTACCTAGGGTGAAGCTTCTGTGGATCTGAGCCAGAACAGGGGGAGAAAGAGGAAGTGGATTGAGGCTCGTTATCTTACTGCATTTTAGTAGATTTTATTGACTAAATGTTTCTTTCTCCACTGCTTTGCTGTGTGTCCTGAGGACTATTTCCAGAAACTTTAAATGGTTGGATTAATTTTTATAGTCTGCACTAGCTTTGCTTGTTTCTCTGGGTATTCACCTATGGAACTCTTCATGCTGGTGTTGTGAAAGTGGAGCTCTCCTGAGCTTCAGTCTTAAAGGTAAGATAATGTAATGATGATCCCCAAATATTTAAAGTCTTTATATCCGTGGCTTTTATTTTTGATATCCCACTAATTTATTGTCATATCCCCGGTATTGAGGGCATTGTGACTAAAGGTATTGGTGTTTCTCTGCTACCTATTTGATTTAAGAAAAGAGATTTTTACATGTTTTGCATCAGGACCAACCGTATAGCTTTATGCCCATTTAATCCTCTACCATTATTGTTTCCAACATAATGATAGAATAGATTGGTATGAGAAATGAAAGAAAAACTTCAGATTGCCAGAAGGGGCCAACTAAAAGGAACATTTGTGCTAATAATGTTCCTTGGGTTTGTGATGGGGATTGCATGATTTTAAATAGCATCAACCAGTTATCTAAGCCCAGGTAATTATTTCTATTAATTGAAGGATTCCAGAAGGATCTTTGGACTCATGTAATTCTAGAGTTAGAAGTGCTCTTACTGGGCATTTGGCCTAACCATTTCATTTACAGCCACAAATGTGAGAGGTCACTTGTCAGAGATGAGATCAAAGTCACACCTCTTGATTGACGATCACTATAATTTCTTCTACCATGCTACTTCTTCTATCTGTTGTTCTCAATTTAATGGTTGATCTAAAATACAATGGATAAGGAGTTCATTTTTATCTAGTTATGAATGAGGATATATCTGTGCAACTCCCTGCTCGTACGGTTCACTTTTAACTTATAATCTGAAAAATCCATTTAATATATGTAATTTCTGAGTTGTTACATCTTCTATTTCCTCATTACTATTTTCTAAATCTCTATAATTTTGATTCTATATGTTATGTGTCTTTTTCAAGTAGAATTTCATTTTGTAGTTTTACCCTTTTCAGTTCATTGTTATTATTGGTTTCTCACAACTGGCATTTGCAGTAACTATTAAACTCCTCAAAATTTGTTGGCGTGATTTTTCTATCCTTTTCCAACTAAAGATTATTGAGTAAGGTGTATAATATTTTCCTTTATTATATTTTTACCAGGTGGTTGCAAAGCCCTCTATCATTACATCTCAGTTTATAGCAATTTAGTCTCATCCAAACTAAAGGACTGCCAAGTAATATTATATAAATAAAATTCCAGGTTAAAATAAGCTCAGATGAATTTCATATGTGTAAATAATGTGTGCATGTTACTGTTTCTCTTTTTAAAATAATACTATATTGTATGAGATCAAAGCATAGTGGTCTGCATTAAAATGTTTTAATTTATTGCCTACTTAAAATTACAACCCATCTCTTCCCCTCTCATGATTCTCTTTCCTACTCTACCAGTTACTTCTATCACATTGATCACTTTCTACTGAAGTATATATTTTTTCATTTACTGTGACTAAGGCTTATTATTTTTCTTCCCTCCCATTCTTCTACCTAAATGTGAACTCCATAAGGGCTTTAATTTGTTGACTGAGGTACTCTATGTGACTTGGATGATGCCTTGCTCTGCTGACTGATTCGGCAATGGATGTCTATTGGCAGCCTACTATGTTTAAGGCTCTTGGCTAAGCTGGTAAAGGAAAAAGGTGGTTACAGCCCTCAAGATATATACATTTAAAATATATTTGATAAGCTTAACCTTTTTAATAGCACTATAACAAGATATGAGCAATAATAGTACACCTGGACCCCTTTATTTTCAAATTAATTAGAGGATTTGTAATACAACCTGCATCAGGAAAAGAGTCAATATCTCTTGATAATGAGATCAAAATTATGTTAACAGAGGGAACAGGATTATTTCATTGAGGACACTAATCTCCACAGTGTGGGATATTAAAAAAATATTCCTGGTAAGGGGAAGGGTCTCCCCATATTGGATTAGCTGGCTGTCCCTTCTCATTCACCCAGGAGACCACTTTTCTCCCAAAACAGGTGCAGAAACCTGGCAGAGCTGGAAACATTTTCAATTTATGGCTTATCCTGGAGCATGAATTCATTCATTTATCTATTTATCTATTCATTCACTTGACCAATTTTTCTTAATTCCTACCTATGTATTCATAACTGTTCTAGGTTTGGGGGATTTAGTAGTGAACAAACCAACTAAATTACTCTTCCATAATTTACATGACACAAAAGTGGACTTGGGACTCAATGGTTTCTAAAAATGGGGTAACTTATTTTGGAAAGAGAAGTCTACAGGACCATAGGAGACTTAAAGATTATTTTTAAAAAAGAGAGAGATACTGAGGCAAGAGAGAAGAGGTAGAGTTATGGAAGAGGGTTTGTTCACATGGCAAACACATGGAAGCTTCTGTGTCATTCACATGGCCAGCATTGTACACGACAGTGGCTACGAGCCACATGTGACCACTGAGCACTAGAAATGTGGCTAATATGCCTTAGGACTAGGCAGTGAGGGCCAGAAATACTAATGTGTGAGTCATCAGATCAATAACTCATCCGTATTCTGCAAAATTCAGATTTATCCCTGGAAGTCAAAACAGCTTCCAGGGATTGCAAAAGCCAATGATTTTTGGAAAGGATGAAATACAACAGGGTCTGGAAAACCTGTGGCAAACTCCATTTTGTCCACCATTGATTACCCCTTCAAAAGCATTAAAATTCAAAAAAGTCCAAAACTGTACAAGCCAAATTAAATATATGCAATAATAATGCAGGTAAATATACTGTGACCTGTGACTCAATGATTCCCAGAATATGAACATGCTTGTGTTTGTGAATAAGTAGCTGCCAACACGGTACCTGAAATAGGCAAGTACCACAGAGCCTCCCTCATCCAACACCAACAGACAGCATCAAGTACACTTTCGTCCTGAGATAAGTAAGGGGCAGCATAGGGAACCCTCTTATTATAAAAACCAAGTTGAACACAGAGTATGGTTAGCAAGTCCTCACCCCATAACTACCACCAACTTGTCACTTTATTTCAGAAGCTACCCCAAAATACCATGCTGTGCAACAAATGAAAAGAATCTGTCAACTTGGTTTAACCTATAAATGAAAGCCTCTTGGGCTTCCCTGGTGGCACAGTGATTAAGAAGCCGCCTGCCAATGCAGGGGACATGAGTTTGAGCCCTGGTCTGGGAAGATCCCACATGCCACGGAGCAACTAAGCCCATGAGCCACAAGTACTGAGCCTGCGCTCTAGAGCCCACGAGCCACAACTCCTGAAGCCCAGGCACCTAGAGACCATGCTCCGCAACAAGAGAAGCCACTGCAATGAGGAGCCCGCGCACCACAACGAAGAGTAGCCCCCGCTGCCGCAACTAGAGAAAGCCTGCACACAGCAATGAAGACCCAACACAGCCAAAAATAAATAAATTTAAAAAAAAATGAAAGCCTCTTAACAGGCAAGTTAATCAAGTTCCTAACCAAAGAAGGAAACTTTGTCATTCTCCTTAACAGACAGTTACATGACAACTCATTGCCAGTCAGCACAGCTCTGGGCCTCACAAGTCAGGAAAATCCACTTTGGGAAATTTTGTATTGCTAACATCTTCCTCACCTTGAGCTCCAATTTCTCAACCTGAAGCTTCTACATTTTGTTGCAAATTTTTCTCTTAGTACCTTTGAAAGTATATCAAACAAATCAAACTTATCTCCTCTAAGAAAGTGCTTCAAATATGTCACATGTTATAAACACTCTTTCTCCCTACCCTTTCCTCATCTTCCCCAAGTTAAATATTCTTCATTCTGTCAATGCTTTTTCATCTGATGTTAACTTAGACTGCGTCTAGTGTTCTGCAAAGAGGTTTGGGTTTGTTAGGTTTTGCTTCTGATCTACTCTGAATTCAAAATTGTACTTTTTTTTTTTTTGCTAAGTGCTAACTTCATTTATTCCTATTGATTTTACCACATCTAGCATAAGAGACTCTCCCAAATTTTTTTACTATTTCATTCTGGATACTGCTTTTATCATCCAATAGTTTATCTACAGCTGCAGTTTTACACCCCTATAGATTTTATTCATCTGCCTTTCCTGTATTTCTAAGCTACTGATAACATGCTAAATAAAATCAATCAATAACTAAAAACCTAGATAAATCAAGCCACTAGAAACTTTTCATTCTGATTATCAAGAATACATTATTCTCTCCAAATAAGCTATTCAAATTTGGAAGATAAAACATTTAACCAATGTTTGCTGAATATTTACTATGTGCTAGGTACTCTTCTAAGAATATGGATGCTAATATCAATCAGACAGAAAAAAACAAGACAAACTTTACAACATGAAGGAGTTCGTTCGTGGTGCCATAGGACAGGTAAATACATAAATAACTGCCTGTTCTAAATCAGTGCTATCATCTAGAAATGTATAAGACTATATTTCATTTAGGATCTTACTAGTCTGCAGGTTTAACAACCCAAGTATAATGGCTTAAACAATTAAAGGTTAGTTTTTATTTTGTTTTGTTTGACATATAAGAAGTAAAGTGGGAGCTGGTCGCTAGGCTGATTCATCAGCTTAAGAATATCAGGTTGAGGGTCTGCCTGCTAATGCAGGGGACACAGGTTCGAGCCCTGGTCTGGGAGGATCCCACATGCCGCAGAGCAATTGGGCCCGTGAGCCACAACTACTGAGCCTGCGCGTCTGGAGCCTGTGCTCCACAACAAGTGAGGCCGCGATAGTGAGAGGCCCACGCACTGCAATGAGGAGTGGCCCCCGCTTGCCACAACTGGAGAAAGCCCTCGCACAGAAACGAAGACCCAACATAGCCAAAAATAAATAAATAAACAAATGTGGGGTTAAAAAAAAAAAAAAGAATATCAGATCTTTCTGAGTCTCATGCCCTTTTCACAGCAGTCATAAGATAGCTATATAGCTCCAGCCATCAAGTCTGTGTTTTGTATCCGAGGAGAATAGGGTGAGAAAAGGTAGGACTCCTGTGTCAAGAAAACAAAAGCTTTTCCCACATCAAGACTTAATTTATGTCTCACTGGCAAGAACCATGTCCAGTGGCCACGACTGGCTTGAGGTACGAAGGAAAAAGGGGTCGGGAATGGGGAATTGGCTGAGCTTAGTAAAAGTATCTCCCAAATTATGGGCACATGGGGTGTGGCACCCAAATCTACCCAAATGACAAGCAGGGGTGAGAGAAGACCTCTTAGAATTACTGAACTAAATCATGGAAACATGATAGTTTTTCAGGTGCATAGTAGACAAGGATGAGATGAACAAAGGTTATCGTAGGAGAAAAAGTAACGATATTTACAAATGCAGAAAGGTGTGAGAGACAACGCTGTGCCGCACAGTAGAGTATGACAGGTGGCAGGACGTCAGCCTGTGTTTTCTTCCCTCCTCATTTTACGCACAGCGCAGGCTTTTCAGATTTAATTTCAGTCACAGAGAATACAAGTGGAGCGCCCTTGATCCCAACCCCAGCATGTCCTGTGTCATGGCTGATTCCTCCAGCAGAGCTTTCCCTGAGTGCTGTTCAAGGTTCATAACTTCCCGTTTCTGGTATGCTCTTTTATTTATTGTATCAAGGCTTTACTGAAGCAGAGTCCTTCTTAGTCCTAACTGTGCTGTTGCCCCATCTGCCTAAAGCTCAAATTTTCTGTTCTATGAGCAAACATCATCACTTTTTTATTTTCTTCACACGGTTTGAATCAGTCTCCTGTCACTTGCATTCTGTTACTTGAAAAAGATTCTTGAGGAATACACACTTACAACCTCTGGAAGTAACCTTCAATGAAATGTGCTTTGGGAAACATTCGTTACAGTAGGCAGAATTCTGAGATGACCCCCATAATCTCCACCTCTTCATGTTTCACTCTGCACAATCCCCTCCTTTTGAGTGTGGATAGAACCTGTGACTCTCTTCTAGCCCATTGAACAATGGCAAAGTTAATAGGATATGAAGCCCTTGGCTGTGTTTCATTACATAGCAAAAGTAATGAGAGGTCACTTCTGTGATTACATTCTTATATAAGATTTCTTCTTAGCAGGCTGGTATGAGAGACTGCCCTGCTGCCCTCAAAGAGGCAAACGGCCATAGTTTGAACTACCTATGGAGAAGACCACATGGCAGAGAACTGCTGGTAACCTCTAGGTGCTAAGGACAGCCTCTGGCTGGCAGTCAGCAAAATGCCCGGGCCCCAGTCATACAGCTACATGGAAATGAATTGTGCCACCTGGGTGAGCACAGAAGTGGACTCACTCCAGTCAAGCTTCCAGATGAGAATGCAGCCCACTGACACCTGTGTGCAGTCCTACAAATACAGATTAAGAAAGCCCAAGGGGCTTCCCTGGTGGCACAGTGGTTGAGAGTCCGCCTGCCAATGCAGGGGACATGGGTTCGTGCCCCAGTCCAGGAAGATCCCACATGCCACGGAGCGGCTGGGCCCGTGAGCCACGGCCGCTGAGGCTGCGTGTCCGGAGCCTGTGCTCCGCAACGGGAGAGGCCACAACAGTGAGAGGCCCGCGTACCGCAAAAAAAAAAAAAAGAAAGCCCAAGGGTTCCTCACATACACAAAAGTTAAGACACACGTTTGGCTTTGAGCTTCCTGAGAGATAATATAAAAAGAAAATACATTTATTTACCTCATTTTTATTGTATAAATATACCGTTTCTTGTTCGCATAAATAGCAATAGTAGAATGTGAATCAATGTACCTCCGTATTCAGTGTTGTGCAAGCTTCTGACTCTTAATTTCAGAACTCTGGTAAAGTCCAAGCTGGAGTATGCGATCTAAGTGCTCCAAGGCGAGGCACCTCATCCATGAAGCTAAAGTCTTAAGAACAGTTCACCCACACAAGACCGAGAAAGGACGAGGAGAAGGACAAAGAGGGAGAACCACAGCAGAAGAAAGTGCCATGTCCCAGGAAGAGCCTTCACACAAATAGACCCACCAGCTGCATGGATCCAGGAATGGAAGAGAGATAAGGAGCTGCCCCTGGACACGCACAGGGTCTCACTGCGCAGTCACTCCATCCACACGTCAGCGTGGCCCAGCTGCCGGCTCTGCAGGCTGACTAATCAAACTAGCGTTTCTTCCTCCCTTGGAGGGTCTGAAAATGGTATTGGCAGAGGTAACCGTGGCCTGAGAAGAGCCCACCTCTCTCTCATACCCTCTCATTTTGATTCTGTTTTAATCTCTATCCAACAATAAAGTCAAGTTTCAACCATGAAAAGGGCATCTCTTTTAGGAGCAGAGCTCTTTTTGTAGTCTCCAAGCCCTAGTGGAGTGGGAGATTAAGATTTTGCCCACAGAGTCTCTGAAGTAGGTCAGAACAGCCACCAAACATTAACTCCAAAACACATTTACTACTAGATTAAATTCTCTCGCAATTCTGCTTCTCATCTCAAATTGTGCCCAGCTACCCGGCCCAACAGAGTTCACAAGAAAGAGTTAGACAGTGAGCACCATGCATTAGTCAGAATTCTTTCTACTACAGGGAACAGAACAGCATCCCAAACGAAGTTGAAGAAAGGAATGTATTGTTTCATGTAACTGAAAAATCCAGATGTGGCACAGCTTCAGACACGTGCTGTGTAACATCAGGACTTGGCTGACCTTCATCTTTCAGTCCTTCTACCTTGTATGGGCTTAATTCCCAGGCAGACTCCTTCTACATCATGGAAAAGAGAATCAATAGCATCTCAGTGTGTACATTCTTCCACCTACTCATCCTGAAAGACAGATGACCTGAAGGCTTATGTCACATGCCTATCCCTGAAACAAGAATCCTGTGACTGTGACTGGCCAGGACTTAGAACTGCCCCAGCCCCATAGTCAGAGAGAAGATCAACCATTCCCAACCACGTGGCCTGAGAACTGGAGAAGGCTGGCTCAATAAAGCAAAACAGGAGTGTTCTATTAGTGAAGGAGTGGGACGGATACCCAACAGGCTAAAATAACATGTCTCAGGCACACAATTGGCCGTCACGTTCCAAATATAAGAATGGAACATTTTCCTAAATTTGAACATAATGAACTCTATTCCATGATTATCTTACCACACAGAAATTAAAATGCCAAATAAAAGCCCTGTCTCCTTATAAATTAAAGTAGTAAAATATTAAAGTCCAATATTCTTTCTTTCACAATTTTCTTTTGCGGCTTAGTTCAGCTCCACAGATTCAGAAGTCAGGGCAAATTGAGGACTTTTGCCAGGCATTGTGAGGCTTGAAAAATATTTCATCCACTGAAATGAGTGTGACTCTTTAAATATTTCCAAAGTTTAACTAAACCATGCAAGTCTTTTGTATGTCAAGAGACAAGTTAGTACACAAGAGTCCCTATTCCTTAATGATATTTAGAAAACACAAATGATTCCTAACTAGCTAGGCACATTGCTGCACTGAATAAACTTGGAATTTTGTTACTAAGGAAAGAAAGAGGAGTGGATATTGTGGGAAAGCAGCAATCTCTGCCATAGGCCATTATATTTACTTTCCTACATGATCAGAAGGAGAAAAGTGAAACAGACCCAAGGTCCAAGGTATCCTCTGACTAATAAGAAATTTTACACAGTTTTTATATTGGTAGATTAAGTAAAGGCAAGACTATGAGGTCATAGCCCATGGGTTACTTATCACAAGGTTAGTGAGAAAATTCAATTACCAATGGCAAATACAGTCTATAAATGTAAGTGAACAAATACAATTTCCTGACACACATGTTTTATAAGCCTTCCTTGCGATCATAGCTTGCAGTTCAAAAGGTTACATTTTAAAGGAAAGCAATGGAACCTTTGTAGCTAATTGCTGAACATGAAAGGAGACTTTCTGCTCTTCCTGGTAAAAGATATAGGAAGGCAAATCCATAGTGATAAATTGCAGAATCCACAAGGATTCAATCTGAATAAGGCCTTTGTGCTTCCTGGGCAATTCTTTAACAAATTTGGGGTCACTGGAGATTATTTCCTAGCCCACTTTTAGTCCCTCTAAGACTTTTTCATCAACCATTATAACATATATTTTAATTTAAACCAGTCGGGAATTAAAGTTTCTTTAAAGTTATGATTTTTATTTCCATTAGAGGTTAGTGGTGCTGTCATTTGCTCTTCTATAAATAAACCTTGAGGAAGTCAAGGAGAAGCAACTGTCTTGGCCAGATGCTCTGCCCTGATCTGGCCTTTCTTCAGCATTTGATTTCCCAGACATTGGATAACCTTCACCACCCTGGTGTCAGCATAAAATTTCCTTCCCATTTTTGATAGCATTGCTCCAGCGGGACCTGACTTCACCATTCCCGCGGCCAAGGCTAAGAAACAGGATAAAATGTAAAAGGTTAACAAGATTCTCAAGAATATAAACACGAGTGAAATCACTAGCAGTTAATCTGATGCCGCCTACCAAGGTTCAGGGCTCATCATCCAAAACCCAATGTCTCCCCACAAAAGAAAGCTGTCAGCATTTATCCTGGCCCCCTTGTGGTTGGCAGCGACAGTTGAAGACAAGCTTATTTTGTGATGCCATTTTCCTGACTCTAGCTAGAGCTTTTCCATGTCCATATGAACCTCTAGGCTCTAGGAGATGGCCCTGCAGTCATGGTCTATAGAAGTGCTGGCCTTGACCCCTAAGGAGGGACTCTCCAAGCTTGGTCCCATTATTCTGTTTGAAGTTATCACCTAGGCTCTCCACCACCAACCCCCAGACTACTCTCTCCATAGCGACACCACAGCCATGTTTGGTGAAAACCACCCACATTAGCCACGTCTGCTTAATTCACCAGTGTACCAAACGTCTCCCTGCAGAAACATTGTGTAAAATGATTGTCTCTCTTCATAGACCCTCAGGACACCACATGGAGTGCTAATATCATAGAGATGATTTGCATGCCTATGTATTAAATCAAACTGTTATCATTACCTAGTAGCAAAGAACAAGGGAATGGAGGAGAGGAACATGTCTGCATCCCTTTTGGCTGAATAAATCCAACAATTAAATACATGTCTATATCAAGGTACCTTCATTTTAGAGTACTTATCATAGTCATATGTTTCCATGTATTTGTTTTCTTACTTGGCTATATGCCTGTCTCCCCCACTCACTCTTTACTCTTGGAGAAAAAAAAAAAAAAAGAAAGCCTGATTTACTCATCATTGAATTAGCAGAACTTAATGCCATGCCCAGTATACAACAGGCACTTAATACTTACTTGCTCCAGTAACATCTGAGCCTGGACCAGATCAACAATTCATTCTTGTTCATAGGTGAGGTTCATTGCATTCAAAAAAATAACTTGCAGGGCTTCCCTGGTGGCGCAGTGGTGGGGAGTCCGCCTGCCAATGCAGGGGACACGGGTTCATGCCCCGGTCCGGGAGGATCCCACGTGCCACGGAGCGGCTGGGCCCGTGGGCCATGGCCGCTGAGCCTGCACGTCCGGAGCCTGTGCTCCACAACGGGAGAGGCCGCAGCAGTGAGAGGCCCGCATACCACAAAAAAATAATAATAATAATAACTTGCAAAGAGGGACTTTCTCTATAAAAATGAAATAAACTCAATTATTCACATGAATTTTCAAATATGAAGTACTAAATGGAAAATGTCCCCCAAAATACCTGAAGAGAATGGAATATTTGAGTTTGGTATTTTTTTTATGTCATCTCTAAATAAAAGCCAAGGGCATGATTTAAAATTACCTCAGTTAAATGATTCTACCAGAAGTCAAGGCACCGTGATTCACAAACTCAGATGGTCACTGCTTCGACTCAATCCAAGTTAAGAACAAATACGCAAATAAAACTTAAACCACAACCTAGAATACCTAAAAGAGATCTAGAGGATATAATCCTTTCTTCCATATAAACTTTTAAGAGGAGTTGGATTCCAAGGTTATATTCTCTGGCAAGGCACTGACTGGATTATAAGCCCAGTATTCTGTTGTATATAAAATGGCAGCCTAATTAGTAAATGGCAGTGTTGACAATTTTTTACAAATCCATAATTCCATCCTCAATAGATGAATATCCTACTTCTAGAAAGCAGGGCTAAAAGTTTTCCTTTAGGGAAAAATGAGTCTTTCCTGAATACATATTACAATTTTGCTATAATAAAAGAACAGCCTATTAATCAAACCCCAAAGTTCTACACCACAGACAATAGCCTCTGTCAGTGTCATTCAAATTACCCCAAGGATGCATGGTGGTCTGCTATTGCTACCAGTCCACATGATATAAGTTCAGAAACTAGTAATAAACACTAAGAGACTTATATAACAATCTGATATTGTCATGTCATCCAAGCACACAATCAGTGCATTCTAGAAAAGTACGGGAATGTGACTGCATGAAAATTAAACAAATAAACAATAAGAACAACAACAAAACAGTTCTTTATCACAGATGGTTTAAGAAGCTTTGGCTGAAATAGTTTCACTCGGGAAGTTTTCAAAATGTTTAACAGTTGCTTAAAATGGCCATAGAAAATTCTCATTAATGAAATTACATAAAACACTGTTTGAACAAGCTTATTGGGGCAGCTGCTAGGATTAATTATTTGCACAACGTGTCCAAAAGTAACCAAATGAAATGATTTATTTTAGGGAATGTTATCAAATACAATGATGTTAATTCCAGATTGATTCATCCATCGTTAAGGCATTCCTCCTGACAGTAGCTGGAGAACATGAGGAATTGTCCGTTCAAGCCAAATAAAACAATAAATTAGCATAATATGATCAGTAACATTTATTTTCACTTGGAAAAATAAAGTTTATTATTTTTACTACGACAACTCCTCTCACACACAAATTGCCTTCGGTGAGGAACGTTTTGAGAGATAGAGGAGAGTATTTGAGAAGAGATGTCTAAGCATGATTTTTTGGAATGAAAGTTGAAAGCTGTATGATGTCTCTATTTTGATAAAATCTATACCTTCCAATAATGACTTATAGAGTGAGAGGGAAAAGAATGACAGCAGTTGGAATGTAAGGTCGTACTGAACTTGCTTCGAGGTTGACAGAGGTCAAAACAATCAACAGAAACAAGAAATTCTGAAAGTGGAGCCAGTTACACCAAATTTACATATAGGAGGATGTTTGTCAGCTTCTTCTCAAAAAACACGTGGAAAGTGAGCTCAGAAGTTCAATAAGCCTTAAATATAATTTAACATGAGATGAAGTCAGGCAACTCAGAAATGTGATTTAATTTGTTCTGAAAGCATCTGTGCCAACCCCACTCTCCTCGTGGTTCTGGCTGATGGCTGATAGAAGCAGCACTGAGTAGGAATTCATACTGAGTTCTTAAGAGATCACCCACCAAAAGTTCCCTTCCACAGACTCCAATTCTGAACTAAAGAGAGTCATATTACGCTTTTGTCATCAATTCTCCAGAGAGTGACTGAACGAGGGTCAAGATTTGAATAGGTTCAGTAGCCTGAAAATTCCTTGCTTTTCATGCAACAGCAGGATTAAAGACCCTCATACTTGTCACTGGTCAGAGGAAACCCACAAAGTTTAGATGCAGTGCTTGAAATTTTTAACAGAGGTAAGATACAGAGGAGTTTGTATGAACATGGGATAAACCATACTGTTTCTCAAGAGCGAAAGGGACTTAAAAGGGGTTTAAATCATACTGTTCTCGGGATTATATATTTTTTTAATCTCCAGTAAACAGACAATTGAAGATCCAAGTCCTTGAGTTATTTAATTAATTACAATTTTTGGTCAATTGCACTATACAAAGCAGTCATAGCATTCCAACCAAAGATGCGTACGAGACATACAAAATTTTGACAATTTGCCTGCCATTATCGAGATGGCAAATTAACTCTCAAGTTAAATGTAGCTCAGTGCTGGTTTGCAAGGACAAACCCAGTAGCTATAACTGAGCTTACTGTATTTGAAGTATTTGGAAGCTATATGCAAAAGGGTTAAATAGTCTAAGATCTTGAGTAGCCCCTTTCATGATTCTGTTTCACTGTCTTACTGATTTCCCATTTTGCTGCTTTTTTTATTTCTCCCATAGCCCTTGTCAAACCAGGAACTTTAAGTCTAAGACCTACATTTTTCCAAACATGAAATAGACCAGATTTTATTAATTATCTGTTGATAAGGGAAGAGGAATCTTTACTTTCCCAACAGTGACGGCAGTTTGAAATATTCTAAATATATATATATATATATATATATATATATATATATATAGAATATAAGAGAATAAAAGCTTTCTTTACTCTTTCTCAATCTTTTCAGAATTGTCATCTCACTAGTCTCCATAAGGATAGAGGTAGACACAAGAACACCTACAACCATGTCAGATAAACCAAGATGCTTTGTCTAAGGCCGAAAGAAAGCAAACAATGAGTCCATTATAATATAACCAGTGACATATGAATTTCTCCTAAATATAAGTGCCTTGCTTTCCAAATTTGTCCCATAGGCTGCTATTTAACGATACAAAGGCTTTATGCGTAAAACAATGAGAAGTAAATTTTCCATTAAATTGACACAGCTCTTTGTCAAGAAATATACTGTCTTAAAAGTTTTCCCTAGAGCAGCTTTTCTCTTCTACAGGCAACTACAAAAGTCTTCACAAATAATCATCTCTGGTATATACCAAAATATAGTATAATATAATATAGTCAAGTTAAAGGGTAATTACAATTTAATTAAAAATCTGAACAGGCATATTCTGCTTTGGTGGGAGTGACAGATGCACAAGATATCAATAAATCATAGAGAAAGCCAGATCTGTGGGGCTGGGAGGGAGAAGTCTTAGGTCAAAGAGTTTAATAGCCTTATCTTTGCCACCCCCCATTACCAATATCCCCTTTACAGTTGGTGAGTATGAGGGCTTAAAATGTGGCACTTGAAGAAAGCTATTTTATAAAATTCCAGGTTGCCTCTAGACCTATAGTATAATATTAATATCCAACAAAAAAACCTACCCATAAAGACTGTGCCTTAGTTTTCTTGCCAAGCCACAATTCTGGAAACAAATCTTGGAATTTGGAAGGCAATCTTCATAGAATCTGCCAAACATGAAAAACCTCAATCATTATCCTCATGAAGCTGAAGGTTAAATCTGTTGGTGCCAGTGGAACAAAGTAGCTCACTCAAACCAAGAACTTAAGGAAGCTAGCCAGGTTTCTGAGGAAAGAGAGAGAGAACTATCTTTCTGGAAGAGGTCACGAGCCCACTAGCTGGAAAGGAAGCCAAACAAGTACTATTTCAAACTATTTCTGAAAAGAATGGGACAGGATGTTGACAGGGGACAGTCTGAGGGTTCAATTACCTACCATTTCGTATCATCCTATTTAATTGGTGTTGATCAGTTTGGTTTCCAAAAGAGAAAAACTGTCAGCTTCTAAGAGAGTTTTAATTTATGCTCTTTTTATTTTTCTAAACCTAATACTCTGCTTAGCATGGTGCTGTTTATAGAGCAGGCCCTGTTGGACTGTGGTTAAACTGAGTTGAACACATGCTAATTATGATAAAAAGATGAGGGTTTTGTCATTATAAACAACCACCATGCTAAAGACTATTAAATCTAGTAGATCCCTTTACATAATAGGAGTTTTAAATCAAACTTCTATTTTGGGAACTGCCATTAATATTTTTCTACAGTGTCACTTCCACAAAGACATTCTTTAGTTTATATTGGAGCCCAGTCAGTTCATGAAGCTTATGTTGGAGCCTAATCAAATTCTCCCACACTCTTCCTGCATTTCTTTGTATAATGACCCCCATTCCCCAAACTCAATCTCTGTTGCTAATTTCCTGAGGATTGTATAGAATGCTGCCTAAATGAGAAACATCAGTTTTAAGGATGTAGGCAATGCCTTAATTGATCAGATAAACATGGTCCATTTAGTTCTGCTTTAACTCAAGACTTCAAAGTACCAAGCTGTATGTTTGCTCCCTTTTGGCAGAAGCAAAAAGCCTGAAACTCTTCAGGAGGTAAGGAAGCAGTGGAAATTAGGCATCTGCCCAAAATCTAGGATGAAGAATAAACACTTACAACCCATCTTAATTTCTACTTTGAACTGAAAAGAAAAGGACTCATGAGAACATTTGAAGACAGGAAAAGTACAGTTTTCAAGACCATGAACTTGAACCCATGTGACAGCAGAGGATGTGGTCTCAGGGCCATGGACTATTGGCCTTTCTTCATTAAAGTCCCATCAGCCCAATCAAGATAAAAAACAGGTTCTAAAATCTCATGCACTCTTCCACCTGCCCTCTGTTAGCCCTAGGTACAGACTTGCCTGGGAAGGATTTCTATATGCCCTTTTGAACTTCTAATAGAGTTTCTCTTTTGAGTAACCATGTAAAAGAAGATTAAAGTTAATTAGACTGTATCTTTTTCCTGTGACATGCTGCCTTCAAAGTCCACTTTATTACATTCTTCTACCCCAGCAGTGTACTAATGCTGGCTGGCATGGGGCACCTTCAAGATGCAGGGGGGCGGCTTCCCTGGTGGCACAGTGGTTGAGAGTCTGCCTGCCGATGCAGGGGACACGGGTTCGTGCCCTGGTCCAGGAGGATCCCACATGCCGTGGAACGGCTGGGCCCGTGAGCCATGGCCGCTGAGCCTGCGCGTCCGGAGCCTGTGCTCAACAACGGGAGAGGCCACAACAGTGAGAGGCCCGCATACCGCAAAAAAAAAAAAAAAAAAAAAAAGATGCAGGGGGAAGGGAAGGAGATATTCATCCCTTCCTCCTGCACTTCATCCCCTGGGAGTATTTTGGAAATGGCTGACATCCGACATCTATGCCAGTCCAGCAACACACCTGAATAATTATTGCTCAGGGATCAACTGGGACATGTGACAAGTTGGAGGCACCTGAGCAGCGCCCCCCAACCTGCCCTGGCTAGGAGCTCAGAGTCATCTGGGGTTCTTTCATCTACTTACACCCTATGTATTTTATTTTTTTGATGTTCTCTCATTCTCTGAATTTATTAATAATAACTACACCACAATAGTAGTTGGTAAGAACCCACTTATGGAGAAGCATTTGCTTTACCCTGAAACCTAGGTGTGATGTAATTAATGAACATTTCAGTCTAATTTGCTCTTAAAACTATGTTTACACATTTATTGTAAATACTATTTATTCAAACAAAATCAGTGTCAATGGCTTGAAAGGGATTCATGGGAAGCAAGTAACTCAATTCCTGTTCAACAATTATTAGATCATGTAGGAAATCATTCCATGTAAGATTCAGTAACTATCATTTTTAATTGGTAGACCTTTGAGAAAAGAGAAAGAAATATGACAGAAGTAGGCATTAAAAAAAGATAAAAGTCAGCATTTTCAACCTGGTACTAAGGACTTATTCCTTTTTTTAAAATAAATTTACTTATTTTATTTTATTTATTTTTGGCTGCGTTGGGTCTTCGTTGCTGCGTGCTGGTTTTCTCTAGTTGCAGCAAGCGGGAGCTACTCTTCATTGTGGTGCGCGGGCTTCTCATTGCAGTGGCTTCTCTCGTTGCGGAGGCTTCTCTTGTTGCGGATCACGGGCTCTAGGAGCACGGGCTTCCACAGTTGTGGCACACGGGCTCAGTAGTTGTGGCTCACGGGCTCTAGAGCTCAGGCTCAGTAGTTGTGGCACATGGGCTTAGTTGCTCCGCGGCACGTGGGATCTTCCCAGAACAGGGCTCCATCCTGTGTCCCCTGCATTGGCAGGCAGATTCTTAACCACTGCACCACCAGGGAAGCCCCCAGGACTTATTCCTCTTAAAGTGGAAAAGAAATGCAGCTGATTGTTGGGAAGCACAGATAAAGGGTGTTTTCTCGCTTCGTAATTGTGCTGCTGCTTTAGTCAGGATGTTATGGCATTTTACCAACCTTTCCCTACCCAGTCATATCTTTTACAAAGATGAAGAAGAAAGAAAACCAACAATTTTTAAAGCAATTCCTTCTTCATTTTGGTGTGTTTTTCAGCAATGCCGGAGTATCTCCGTGGCCCTGGCTGCAGGCTTGCTGCTCACTTATCTGACCTCTAAGTCTCCCACACTGCTTGGACAGGGGGAGGCAGAAGGGTTGTTGGTGATTTTTCAGTTTTTGCTTTTTCACTGGCATGACCTTGCGCAGCAGTCTAGTCTATTCTTTCATTTTTCACTGGTGCAGAGGTGCACAGTCGCTTAGCAAAAGAAACCACCGGCGGCTAAAGGCAGCAAAGAGGATGCAAAGGGGCAGGCCACTCTGGCCTTTCTTTGGGGCCTGAAACTGTGTAAAGTTGATTGCTCGCATGAGAAGAATAACTGGTGGTGCTATAATTGAATTTTTATGGAAATAGGTGGCAGATTTACTATAGCTGTGGGGATAGTAGGGGGTGAAATGCTGTAGCCACATTAACCTGTTTAATTTAATAGCTTCAGTACTCGTAGGAAAAAAAAGGCAGTGTTGCCCCTGGAACCAGTTGGATGCCAAATGTAAAGAACTACAATTACCCTAGCATGCCCATGTCGTTGAGCCAAAAAAGGGCATTGTGCCAGCTTCCACTTGGTTTTCATGTTTATTAATTAAGCTCCTGGAAGTTCCAAAATAAACGTTTTAACTCACCAAGAACCCCGAAGAAAGAGAACAGGAAAAAATCTGACAAAGAAATAACAGACCGACAGACAGGCAGACAAACAGAGAGACAGACAAAAGCTCTGCTTACGTTAAAGGCACAGCACAAGTCTGAGCGGGAGGTTTTACTAGTCTCCGGGGGAGTACAGGAAGGATGAACTAAATGCTAGCTTTGCACTATGCTTCCCCCCAGTGGTCACGTTTGGGAAATGCACTTTTATAGCAAGGAAAGAAAAATTCGGGACCATCTGGGTGAAAATATGCAAAGAACACCATTAGCTTATTAATGTACCTGACATTTACTTCTAAGCCAAATAATAAAAAGGAGAGTTTGTGTTTAAATTGTTGCCGATCTGCGAATATTATATATATATATATATATATATATATATATATATATATATATATATATATATATATATATATATATATATATTTTTTTTTTTTTACGCCAGGGATTGAAACACGTTTCAAAGAAAAAAATATTAAGGGTTATAAGAGAGCATTTACTATCAGGGAGGCACACCAACAGCATTGTGAACAGAAAGGTGAATGAAACAAGGGCTTCGTCCTGCCAAATTTCCCGGGCTTGGAGGGTGGACAGATTCCCAGATCCGCAATCTAAATGTAAAGCAGAGATTTCTAAGTACTGAAAGTCACACAAAATAAATGGGGATGGGAGTAAAATAGAGAGTATCAGGAAGTCACTGGATAAATGAGAAATGTTTTATACTGTAGTTGAATCGCCATATCAAATACTTAGTAGCCAACATTATTAGAACCAGAGGATTTGAGTGAAACATTACAATCTAAGTTGGAATGCTTGTGTTTAGTTGTACTATTTTAGAGTCATCTAGTAGAAAGTGAGAGGGCCTAAAGGGGTGCTCTCCTTTTCTATCAGTTTTATTTTCTAAGCCCATAAACCGTTAGTGAATTCTTGCCAGGTACGTTTCACTGTACTGACTGCATCCCAGGGGGACCAGCACCTTATCTGCTGGAGTCTTTCAGGGCACATTCTCGGGCTTTCCTCTTATTACCCTGCATTTCTCCACATCTCTGGCCTCACTTCCCATCTATGGACCAGTGCCCATGATACGTATGACTTCTTTCATCACCAAACTGGTTCTCATCCCTCATCGTTGTGTCTAAGTTTTCATTCAACATCTTCACATAAATGTGTCATACCCCTCAATCTCTACAGGTCCAAGAAGGAACATATCATCATTGCCCCAATTTTATTCTCATTCAGTGATAGATAGATGGATAGACAGACATTTTCTAGTGAATCCAAATTATAGTGAAGCAAATGAGCCCAAAATCAGACCCACTCCAGCCAGTTCACATTATATATAAGATAGATGATAGATATAGATATACAAATATCTTCTGCTACACCAGCTAGAAATATGAGGGTATTGCTTTACATTTTCTACTGCTGCATGCCCAATATTCAATCCATATCATAGTCCATCACCAATCCTATTAATAGCACCTCCTAGATATGTCATCAATCTCCCTCCTGATTTCTATGTCCGTACCACAAACTCTCACTTGAGACAGCTCGATAATGTATCTTGCCACTCTCTGTTCAGATCCCTATGGCAGTCAGTGAAGTCTTTTAAATATCTGATCATGCCATCTTACCTACTTAAAACCATGCACTTGACTTCATGGATAGTCATAGAGGAGCAAATCCAGCAAGGTTAGCCCCCCTGGCTACTACTTCAACTTCCTCTCTCCCTATTTTGCTCTTCACACTCATCACTCAAGGTACACTGTACTTCATTCAGTTTCTCAAGCACACACTTCTCACCTGCTCTCTGTGGTGTTTTGGTCCCTGCCCCCGTGCCCCGCTCCCCCCCCCCACAAGCTCTGCCTAGCTAACACCTTCCTCTGCCTCTGAGGTTATCTAAGTGTCACTTGCTAAAGGAGGACTTTCCTCACCTTCCCTGCTCCCTCCTCCAAACCCCCTCTGAACACACATACACACAAACACCAGGACAACACAGGGCTCCCCTGTAAAACAAGCTCGTAGAATTAGCTTGAGCAATGCCAGTCTCTCCCACCAAAACATCTGTGCCACAAAAGCAAAGACATGTCAGGATTTGCTCATAATGGTACCCTTGACATCTAGCACAGAGCATTAATCTTGGTTGGTACCAAATAAATATGTGTTCAATGGACAACTGGGTATAATTTATAATCATTCAGTGTATCTCTATGTCTTCCAAGCCTGTACATCTTCTAGACAGGCCTAAAGAGAGACATGAAAAGAGTCATCAACCCTATATCTTTCATGCTTTTGATGTCTTTCATCGTCATGATTCACCTCTGGATGCAATATCACTTTGGATTTCAGCACTTTGGTAGGTAGGGGCAACACCAGAAGCTTGGCATTTCCAATCATAATAGCCCTAGTCATGGTACAGGGACCCAGTGAGTGATCCTGCCAATTGCTTAAGAGACCTATTCCAGTCATGTATTCAGAAAAATAACCACAAGACTAGACCACCTAGAGACAGACTCAGATCAAAACTCAATTCATAACCTGAAATACAATTTGCTGTTCTGATCCGTAGATCACAGTGGTGTTCTCAGTCTCCAGAAATTAGGTAGCTCAGCATCAGTGTTTAACAATATCCCAAAGCTCCATTTTTTTCCCCTTTCCCCGGGCATGTTCGGTATATACATTTTTACTATATGGAATTTTACAGCTCCTCTGTATTCTGTTCACATGTAGGTAATACCTAGCATGAAATGTCTCTGTAGCCAGCTTCTAGGATGTGTTTGTATCAGCATGATCTGAAATGCAAGCAGTCCATTTTTGTCACAAAGTGGAAACAATAACATTTGGTACCTGAAAATGTTTATGTGAACGTTGACCCCTAAAAGCATGTTACCCTTAGAATGTAATATCGCTATTCTTAACGCTTGCTGGATCATTGTTATAAAAGAGCACGAGTTCTTTGTAATTCTTTCTCCAAAAAGACAGCATTTCCCAGCCATTCTCAATAAACCCAGAACAAAGAACAGGCTAACCAGATTAAGGGCTCTTTATCTGCAATACATAGTAAATGGCCACAGATCCTCTGGTGAAGGCTAGGAAGGAGATTTATTGCACATACAAGTGATACTATTGCAGAATCCATGATCAAGTAATTCTTGATTATGGAGATAAATCTGAGAATTGGGTGAAAATGGGAAATTCCTGGTAATGGTAGCCCACATCAGACCTATACTTCCCAGTTATGGAGTGTTTTCCATAACACATATCAAGAAGGACTAACGTACTATCACCTGTTTCAATCAAGGGACCCGATGATCCGCCAACCACTACCAATGAGTCCTGTAATTCACAGCATTCTGACTGATGAGCTTGCCCTGCTGCCTATTATGGTTACCAAAATGATTCTATCTTTGAATGCTGCCTCATGGCCTTGGCTGCCCTACAATAGTTCCCTCTCCTTTCACTCAGGGAAACCATTTCAACAGAAGCATCTGCCACCATCCTCAGCCTAGAAAGAACCGTGGCACAAACTCCTTTGAAAACTGCTGTCACTCTCCTCACCAACACATTTCTTAAGACCTTTTTAATGATCTAGAACCTCTTGGGGGACAAATTAGGGTGAGGGTAATTTGTATACAGTAATTTTACCCTCGAGTTCCTTGCTACCCTTCTCTGTGTTATTTAAGGGACTTCTAGAATCTCAGCTTCACTATCCTAAGCCTCCACTGAATCCAGATTATAGTCAAGCAAATGAGCCAGGGATCAGACACATCCCTGCGAGCTCAGACTGATACAATCACTTCTTTGAAAAACTGTTGTCTACCTGTTCAAGCTCAATCACTCTTATTATTGTTCTCATTATTGATCTTACACAGAGTCCCAAGTTTTGCCAAAAAATAAAAGGAAAAAACTTCTCCACCCAGGTTTTACACAATGCAACTGACTCCCCTGGGACATGTGGGGTCGCAGTCTGGAAATAAGAGAAGGTCTGTGGGTTCCAAGTGGGGCACTGGCTCTCCCTTGCAAAGTTAGCCTCGGAGAAAAAGACATCCAGTCTCCAAGCAAGAAGAGAAGGCCCCATCAGACAAGGAAAAAGCACTTCTGAAATCCCAAGAACAGTGACGTGCTGGTACGTGTTTAACAACTCACTCTTCAGCAAGAGGGGGAGAGGGAATCCTGATTTGTAGCATTTAAAATTCTTCCAACCATAATGGATTTCAACTTGTGCACATGCCATCAGTGCACACAGAGCTGGGGAGAGATAAATGCAATTGGCTCTCATAAGCCATAAAGAGCTGGCTCCAACACAGCACTGCAGAGGTGGGAGAGGCTACAAGTTCAGGGTATTGCGAGCCTTTAGAATCAGTTCACATGGTCCAATTGCAATCAGTGCTTTCACTTTCACATAAGAAGACCAGCAGGACTGTAAAGTTAATTGGTATTATGATTTAGCAACCATAGCAAACCCCGGGTTTC
Source organism: Hyperoodon ampullatus (assembly GCF_949752795.1). Taxonomy (NCBI): domain Eukaryota; kingdom Metazoa; phylum Chordata; class Mammalia; order Artiodactyla; family Ziphiidae; genus Hyperoodon; species Hyperoodon ampullatus. The sequence continues at coordinate 130,274,868 of NC_136914.1, read as the reverse complement.
ATTTGCAAGTACATGCAAGTAGAAAGAAGCTGAGAGAATGGAGAGGCTCTTTTAGCACTGTTAGAGTTCCTGAGATTCAGCCTTTGCCATAATCAAGAATTTAAGGGGAGAAACTTATTTACCTTTTCCAGCTAGTCAATGCTCTCAAAACATTCCCAGTTGTTTAATGACAGTGGCAACTTGGTTCTCCCAAAGCCTTACCTTGAATAGATATTTCATTCCAAGGGAGTCTTTCATTCCAGAGACCAGAGGCTGTGTTTAATTAGCTCTTCACCACTGCATGCAATGGGCTGCCAGAGTCCTGTCCCTGAAGACGAATGGGATTCATTGTTTTCAGCCCCTTCCTGCTAATAAGTCTCACATCCTCACTCTTCACCCCACTTTTCCTAAGACTCCAACATTAAACCCATTCCCAAGTACCATTTTCTGTATCAGTAGGTCTTTAACTCAAAGGAACATAAACCAAATATGTTTCAACGAAGGGATGAAAGACATTTACAGAAAAGATATTAGTTAGCTCAAAGAATTATGTGAAACTTGAAAACCAGGCTCAGAAAGTAGGGAGGACCCAAAAGGAATGAGTCAACAGAAAACACTGCAGAGAAAAAATCTAGTTTGGGACACCATGGACTCGATAGCGAGCGCCATCACCTCTGTTCCAGGCTCTGTTGCTGCTGCTGTCTCTGTTAATAATTTCCCCTCTATCCCCTGGTGGAACCAGCTGACTGCCAAGCCAAGACTGCATGCCTGTCTCTACCTGCATTTCTTCAACCTCGTACATGAACCCTGCCTTCTGCCAAGATGTGGAAATTCAAAAATACATCCCTGAGAGAAGGAGTGCTCAGATGCTAAATGGTCTAAAACTATGACAACTATACTCAATACATAGAATAGTTTCGAAAAATGGGATTACAATACAGAGCAAAGTAAATGAAGAGGAAAGATAACAGAAGCTGAGGCTAATCTTTCAAGAACTGTTGTAGGAATAGAAGTGATAGTAGCTCGAAAGGCAATGTAGTTATGGAAGTAATGTTTTGTTTCTTTTCCATTATAAGGAGTAAATGCAAGTCAGTCAGAGGATGCATTTAAGAGAAAAAGCCTGAATATTTTAGTAATTAAGGGAATAACTGAAGAATGAGTGGAACTGGGTAAAATTAATAACACATGTTTGGATTAACATTATAAGGGGGGAGGGTAACTTTCTCCCTAAAACTGGGGGAAATGAAAGAATTAATGAAGTCAGGGATACTTTGAGTTGGAGGGGCAGGTTGCAGTTGTTTATTAAGTGAGTTCTCTCCAAGAGCCTTGATCTGTTTACTTAAACAGGAGATCAGAGCAGTTCAATGCTGAAGGAACGAGGCAGAGTTAGGAATGGGGGGTGACTGGAAACCATTTAGAAAAGCTACTACGAAAAGTAATAATGAACTAGGCTTGAATAAATGATCTATTAGTGGAATTGAGGACCACTTCCTATCTGACTGCCTAAAAAGCTGTTTCGGAATAGTCACTGAAGTTGGGCTGATAGATTTTTCCATTAGGAAAAAAAAGTGTATACTAAATCCAGCTTCCCCAGCCATGGTAACAGCCTTCAACGTGATTATACAAACAACAGGCGAGGGAGATGTTAGCCATGCACCCACACACATAAAAGGCACAAACACCTTCTTGTAGTTATGGTAAGTAGAATAAACTATTGCAGGAGGATGAAACGATCCTGACAGATGGTAAATAAGGACCAAATTTCAGTGTCTGGGGCAGCTTTCTCTTTGGTCTGTGGTGCCTTTGATGGCTATTTAACGGAACTAGAATTTAACCACCCACTGAGAGCACAGATCAGAACTTAGATTCACCTTGGTCTTCTAAGGTTTGCCCCTTTTCCACAGAATCTTCCAGATGCATTCTGTAATGACACTCTATCAAGCCACTGAGATCAACTGCCAAAGCCCAATCTGCTACAGGAATCTTCCTAGAAGAAAAGGATGTTTCATCAGAGGCAGTCATTCATCCTAGCCCTCACCTCGCCTACTTCTGATCTTCTACTGTTAAAAACACAACACACTGGAGGAATATTGTGCTATACTTCATGAGTGTTCTGTGCCGCTACCAAGGGACAGTTCCATCTGTTATTTGCTCTCAGCTTTGCTTACTGATAAAACAGGAAGGACAGCTTGCTGATGGGCCCTTTGAAGCAAATGGCTCCTCTCCTTCCTGCAATTAATGTTTATAAATTATTTCTACAGTAGACACTATGTATGGTATCATGATTTCAAAATTAGTTTCAATCAATTAAGGGCCTGCATTGATTACAAGAGGGCTCAATTACAATGCACTGCACGGAGTTCAGCATTGCACGCTACCTTTTGTGAAAATCGCTGCATGAAATCAGTCATGAATTCTGTTGGTTATCATCCCCTTCTAAGATCTTAAGATCGCATATGTTCACTGGTTGAAATTTCATTTTATGCACAGTATATCAGAGAGTTTTAGTTGTTCACAGAAAATAGGATTCCAGGGCACCTCAAAATTTCAGAGACTAGGTTAAGAACTCTTTGGCTGCAGCAAAGGGAAATGGTTCATGAGAACAAAGCACAAATATATCCAAGGTGATTTATTCTTCCCCCAAATTACTCTGCTGTTCCAATCATATACCATTCTTGGGGCAGAGAAATAACTGTATATTTTCTGGCCTCTGCACCATTTTAAAAGAGATTTCCACAGATCTAGAATATGAGTCACTTTTTCTAAATTGGAAAACATTCTTGTACCACAACTTGTCATGTTTCCTTCATTTCTTTGGCTTAATATCTATGACCAAATTTGTCTGTATTTTCTTTCTAAACTAAATATTCTCCCATGTTCTATAATGATCCATCTTCTAAGAAATAGTGACTATAAAACTGATATTAGGCTTGTCACTTTTCAAGTTTTAGACTAGGAATTTTAACTTTCCAAGCAACGCCTATCAGTTCAAAGTCCAAATAAGAAAAAAATGAAATCATGATTTCTAAAGACTCCAGGTTGGAAAGAGAAGCCTTTGAGCAATGTAAGAGTCATTAAAAGACTCTGAAATGCCCGGGGAGGCAATCATCTCTTCAGCCTCATGTGAGATCAGATGAGAAACAGAACTCCTGCAAGGAGGGAGGATCAAGGGAGACAGAACACCAAGACTGCTGGTTAAACAGAATAACACAGTACACCATCTGAAAGTACGACTCCTTGGTGCATGTTAATAATAGAAAAATGGAAGAAAGAATTACTGGAATATTAAGAAAAAAATAGGTCTGAAGCACTCCCTACCATTAACAGAATGTATTTAGGAGAAGCAATGTTATAAAAATGCAGGCCAGTGGTATTGCACATTCTGTGACCGTTTCATTTTAGTTCGTGATAAGTCACAGAAGACGTGGTCTGTGTTATGTGTGCTCATGAAACCATGAGCATAAATTAGAAAGCATGGTAGAGATCTGAAGCCTAAAACCAACTGCACAAAATACAACTGATAACATTTTTAAGATTAACTTTAGTGGAATTTGAAATATAGCATTCTTTGTCAACTCCATCATTCAATGAGCAATAAGATAAAGCCTCTTTGAGATGGGACCACAAACATTAACAAAGATTAGAATGAATAAAATGTTCACTTTTTTGAAAAAAATCATTAAATCTGTTTCCTTCATTTTTTTTCTAACGTTCCAAGTACCCAGCCATTCTTTTGAGATTGAAGTGGTATCCAAAGCAGCACTGAGAGCAGATACAAACTACTGTGTATAAAATATATAAACAAGGTCCTACTGTATAGCACAGGGAACTATATTCAATATTCTGTAATAAACCATAATGGAAAAGAATATATACATATATATAACTGAATCACTGTGCCACACAACAGAAAGTAACACAACATTGTAAATCAACTACACTTCAATTAAAAAAAAACGGACTTCTCTGGTGGTGCAGTGGTAAAGAATCCGCCTGCCAATGCAGGGGACACGGGTTCGAGCCCTGGTCCGGGAAGATCCCACATGCCGCAGAGCAACTAAGCCCATGCACCACAACTACTGAGCCTGCACTCTAGAGCCCGTGAGCCACAACTGAAGCCCACGCGCCTAGAGCCTGTGCTCCACAACAAGAGAAGCCAACACAGTGAGAAGCCTGCACACCGCAACAAAGAGCAGCCCCTGCTCACCGCAACTAGAGAAAGCCCGCGCGCAGCAACAAAGACCCAATGCAGCCGAAAATAAATAAATTTATTAAAACAAAACAAAAAAACAGCATTGATGTAATGGAGAAGTGATCAGAAACTAAGGGAACACTTATGAAAAGGCAAGGTAGAACAATTAGGGTTTTTTTTGTTTTCTGAATTTATTATTTTTTAAATTTTTGAATTTTATTTATTTTTTTATACAGCAGGTCCTTATTAGTCATCCATTTTATACACATCAGTGTATACATGTCAGTCCCAATCGCCTGATTCACCACACCACCCCCACAACTTTCCCCCCTTGGTGTCCATACATTTGTTCTCTACATCTGTGTCTCTATTTCTGCCCTGCAAACCGGTTCATTTGTACCATTTTTCTAGGTTCCACATACATGCGTTAATATATGATATTTCTTTTTCTCTTTCTGACTTACTTCACTCTGTTTGACAGTCTCTAGATCTATCCTCGTCTCTATAAATGACCCAATTTCGTTCCTTTTTATGGCTGAGTAATATTCCATCATATATATGTGCCACATCTTCTTTATCCATTCATCTGTTGAAGGGCATTTAGGTTGCTTCCATGACCTGGCTATTGTAAATAGTGCTGCAATGAACATTGGGGTGCTTGTGTCTTTTTGAATTATGGTTTTCTCTGGGTATATGCCCAGTAGTGGGATTGCTGGATCATATGGTAATTCTGTTTTTAGTTTTTTAAGGAACCTCCATACTGTTCTCCATAGTGGCTGTATCAATTTACATTCCCACCAACAGTGCAAGAGGGTTCCCTTTTCTCCACACCCTCTCCAGCATTTGCTGTTTGTAGATTTTCTGATGATGCCCATTCTAACTGGTGTGAGGTGATACCTCATTGTAGTTTTGATTTGCATTTCTCTAATAATTAGTGATATTAAGCAGTTTTTCATGTGCTTCTTGGCCATCTGTATGTCTTCTTTGGAGAAATGTCTATTTAGGTATTCTGCCCATTTTTCAATTGGGTTGTTTGTTTTTTTAATATTGAGCTGCATGAGCTGTTTATATATTTTGGAGATTAATCCTTCATCCATTGATTCCTTTGCAAATATTTTCTCCCATTCTGAGGGTTGTCTTTTCGTCTTGTTTATGGTTTCCTTTGCTGTGCAAAACCTTTGAAGTTTCATTAGGTCCCATTTGGGTTTTTTTGTTTTTATTTCCATTACTCTAGGAGGTGAATCAAAAAAGATCTTGCTGTGATTTACGTCAAAGAGTGTTCTTCCTATGTTTTCCTCTAAGAGTTTTATGGTGTCCGGTCTTACATTTAGGTCTCCAATCCATTTTGAGTTTATTTTTGTGTATGGTGTTAGGGAGTGTTCTAATTCCATTCTTTTACATGTAGCTGTCCAGTTTTCCCAGCACCACTTATTGAAGAGACTGTCTTTTCTCCATGGTATACCCTTGCCTCCTTTGTCATAGATTAGTTGACCACAGGTGCCTGGGTTTATCTCTGGGCTTTCTATCTTGTTCCATTGGTCTATATTTCTGTTTTTGTGCCAGTACCATATTGTCTTGATTACTGTAGCTATGTAGTATAGTCTGAAGTCAGGGAGTCTGATTCCTCCAGCTCCGTTTTTTTCCCTCAAGACTGCTTTGGCTATTCGGGGTCTTTTGTGTCTCCATACAAATTTTAAGATTTTTTGTTCTAGTTCTGTAAAAAATGCCATCGGTAATTTGATAGGGATTGCATTGAATCTGTAGATTGCTTTGGGTAGTATAGTCATTTTCACAATATTGATTCTTCCAATCCAAGAACATGGTATATCTCTCCATCTGTTGGTATCATCTTTAATTTCCTTCATCAGTGTCTTACAGTTTTCTGCATAGAGGTCTTTTGTCTCCCTAGGTAGGTTTATTCCTAGGTATTTTATTCTTCTTGTTGCAATGGTAAATGGGAGTGTTTCCTTAATTTCTCTTTCAGATTTTTCATCATTAATGTATAGGAATGCAAGAGATTTCTGTGCATTAACTTTGTATCCTGCAACTTTACCAAATTCATTGATTAGCTCCAGTAGTTTTCTAGTGGCGTCTTTGGGATTCTTTATGTATAGTATCATGTCATCTGCAAACAGTGACAGTTTTACTTCTTGTTTTCCAATTGGTATTCCTTTTATTTCTTTTTCTTCTCTGATTGCCATGGCTAGTACTTCCAAAACTGTGTTGAATAATAGTGGCAAGAGTGGACATCCTTGTCTTGTTCCTGATCTTAGAGGAAATGCTTTCAAGTTTTCACCATTGAGAATGATGTTTGCTGTGGGTTTGCTGTATATGGCCTTTATTATGTTGCGGTAGGTTCCCTCTATGCCCACTTTCTGGAGAGTTTTTATCATAAATGGGTGTTGAATTTTGTCGAAAGCTTTTTCTGCATCTATTGAGAAGATCATATGGTTTTTCTTCTTCAGTTTGTTAATATGGTGTATCACATTGATTTACATATATTGAAGAATCCTTGCATCCTCGGGATAAATCCCACTTGATCATGGTGTATGACCCTTTTAATGTGTTGTTGGATTCTGTTTGCTAGTATTTTTGTTGAGGATTTTTACATCTATATTCATCAGTGATATTGGTCTGTAATTTTTTTTTTGTAGTATCTTTGTCTGGTTTTGGTATCAGGGTGATGGTGGCCTCATAGAATGAGTTTGGGAGTGTTCCCTCCTGTGAAACTTTTTGTAAGAGTTTGAGAAGGATAGGTGTTAGCTCTTCTCTAAATCTTTGATAGAATTCACCTGTGAAGCCATCTGGTCCTGGACTTCTGTTTGATGGAAGATTTTTCATCACAGTTTCATTACTTGTGATTGGTCTGTTCATATTTTCTATTTCTTCCTGGTTCAGTCTTGGAAGGCTATACCTTTGTAAGAATTTGTCCATTTCTTCCAGGTTGTCCATTTTATTGGCATAAAGTTGCTTGTAGTAGTCTCTTAGGATGCTTTGTATTTCTGTGGTGTCTGTTGTAACTTCTCCTTTTTCATTTCTAATTTTATTGATTTGAGTCCTCTCCCCCTTTTTCTTGATGAGTCTGGCTAATGGTTTATCAATTTTGTTTATCTTCTCAAAGAACCAGTTTTTAGTTTTATTGATCTTTGCTATTGTTTTCTTTGTTTCTATTTCATTTATTTCTGCTCTGATCTTTATGATTTCTTTCCTTCTGCTAACTTTGGGTTTTGTTTGTTCTTCTTTCTCTAGTTCCTTTAGGTTTAAGATTAGGTTGGTTTATTTGAGATTTTTCTTGTTTCTTGATATAGGCTTGTAGAGCTATAAACTTCCCTCTTAGAACTGCTTTTGCTGCATCCCATAGGTTTGGATCGTCGTGTTTTCATTGTCATTTGTCTCTAGGTATTTTTTGATTTCCTCTTTGATTTCTTCAGTGATCTCTTGGTTATTTAGTAACGTATTGTTTAGCATCCATGTGTTTGTGCTTTTTATGTTTTTTTCCCTGTAATTCATTTCTAATCTCATAGCATTGTGGTCAGAAAAGATGCTTGATATGATTTTAATTTTCTTAAATTTATTGTGGCTTGATTTGTGACCCAAGATGTGATCTATCCTGGAGAATGTTCCATGTGCACTTGGGAAGAAAGTGTAATCTGCTGTTTTTGGATGGAATGTCCTATAAATATCAATTAAATCTATCTGGTCTATGGTGTCATTCAAAGCTTCTGTTTCCTTATTTATTTTCATTTTGGATGATCTGTCCACTGGTGTACGTGAGGTGTTAAAGTCCCCCACTATTATTGTGTTACTGTCAATTTCCTCTTTCATAGCTGCTAGCAGTTGCCTTATGCATTGTGGTGCTCCTGTGTTGGGTGCATATATATTTATAATTGTTATATCTTCTTCTTGGATTGATCCCTTGATCATAATATAGTGTCCTTCCTTGTCTCTTGTAACATTCTTTATTTTAAAGTCTATTTTATCTGATATGAGTATTGCTACTCCAGCTTTCTTTTGATTTCCATTTGCATGGAATATCTTTTTCCATCCCCTCACTTTCAGTCTGTATGTGTCCCTACGTCTGAAGTGGGTCTCTTGTAGACAGCATATAGATAGGTCTTATTTTTGTATCCATTCAGCAAGCCTGTGTCTTTTGCTTGGAGCATTTAATCCATTCACATTTAAGGTAATTATCGATATGTATGTTCTTATGACCATTTTCTTAATTGTTTTGGGTTTGTTTTTGTAGGTCCTTTTCTTCTCTTGTGTTTCCCATTTAGAGAAGTTCCTCTACCATTTGCTGTAAAGCTGGTTTGGTGGTGCTGAATTCTCTTAGCTTTTGCTTGTCTGTAAAGCTTTTGATTTCTCCATGGAATCTGAATGAGATCCTTGCAGGGTAGAGTAATCTTGGTTGTAGGTTCTTCCCTTTCATCACTTTAAGTATATCATGCCACTCCCTTCTGGCTTGTAGAGTTTCTGCTGAGAAATCAGCTGTTAACCTTATGGGAGTTCCCTTGTATGTTATTTGTCATTTTTCCCTTGCTGCTTTCAATAATTTTTCTTTGTCTTTAATTTTTGCCAATTTGATTACTATGTGTCTTGGCGTGTTTCTCCTTGGATTTATCCTGTATGGGGCTCTCTGCACTTCCTGGACTTGGGTGGCTATTTCCTTTCCCATGTTAGGGAAGTTTTCGACTATAATCTCTTGAAATATTTTCTCGGGTCTTTTCTCTCTCTCTTCTCCTTCTGGGACCCCTATAATGTGAATGTTGTTGCGTTTAATGTTTTCCCAGAGGTCTCTTAGGCTGTCTTCATTTGTTTTCATTCTTTTTTCTTTATTCTGTTCCTCAGCAGTGAATTCCACCATTCTGTCTTCCAGGTCACTTCTCCGTTCTTCTGCCTCAGTTATTCTGTTATTGATTCCTTCTAGTTTAGTTTTCATTGCAGTTATTGTATTGTTCATCTCTGTTTGTTTGTTCTTTAATTCTTCTAGGTCTTTGTTAAACATTTCTTGCATCTTCTCGATCTTTGCCTCCATTCTTTTTCCGAGGTCCTGGATCATCTTCACTATCATTATTCTGAATTCTTTTTCTGGAAGGTTGCCTATCTCCACTTTATTTAGTTGTTTTTCTGGGGTTTTATCTTGTTCCTTCATCTGGTACAGAGCCCTCTGCCTTTTCATCTTGTCTATCTTTCTGTGAATGTGGTTTTTGTTCCACAGGCTGCAGGACTGTAGTTCTTCTTGCTTCTGCTGTCTGCCCTCTGGTGGATGAGGCTATCTAAGAGGCTTGTGCAGGTTTCCTGATGGAAGGGACTGGTGGTGGGTAGAGCTGACTGTTGCTCTGGTGGGCAGAGCTCAGTAAAACTTTAATCCGCTTGACTGCTGATGGGTGGGGCTGCGTTCCCTCCCTGTTGGTTGTTTGGCCTGGGGCAACCCAACACTGGAGCCTACCTGGGTTCTTTGGTTGGGCTAATGGTGGACTCTGGGAGGGCTCATGCCAAGGAGTACTTTCCAGAACTTCTGCTGCCAATGTCCCCACAGTGAGCCACAGCCACCGCCCGCCTCTGCAGGAGACCCTCCAACACTAGCAGGTAGGTCTGGTTCCGTCTCCCCTGGGGTCACTGCTCCTTCCCCTGAATCCCAATGCGCATACTACTTTGTGTGTGCCCTCCAAGAGTGGAGTCTCTGTTTCCCCCAGTCCTGTCGAAGTCCTGCAATCAAATCCCACTAGCCTTCACAGTCTGATTCTCTAGGAATTCCTCCTCCTGTTGCTGGACCCCCAGGTTGGGAAGCCTGATGTGGGGCTCAGAACCTTCACTCCAGTGGGTGGACTTCTGTGGTATAAGTGTCCTCCAGTTCGTGAGTCACCCACCCAGCAGTTATGGGATTTGATTTTACTGTGATTGTGCCCCTCCTACCATCTCATTGTGGCTTCTCCTTTGTCTTTGGATGTGGGGTATCTTTTTTGGTGAGTTCCAGTGTCTTCCTGTCGATGACTGTCCAGCAGCTAGCTGTGATTCTGGTGTTCTCGCAAGAGGGAGTGAGAGCACATCCTTCTACTCCACCATCTTGGTTCCTAATCGAACAATTAGTTTTTTTTAAAATAGCTTTTGGTGGGATTAAAATAAATTGTTATCAACAAGGCAATGCTATTGTTAAAAAGAGCAGGAACATCACTGGCCTTTGTGTGATGAATAAGAGCAATGAAATAATTTTCCTACTGAACATAGTTATGTCTTTGGAGGGAAACTTAGATAATCCAGGATCATTGGAATGATTAGACATTTGACAAAACACTCTGGTCAGTGTATCCTCCCCAAGTCGTCAGGGAGACAGAAACATTCGCAGAGGTTAGAGGAGAGAATAGATTCAAGTATATTTTTGTTAAAAGAAATAGCAGGCATTGAACCCAGAGAGTAGCCTACCATGTAACAGATTTCAGCAAGACATGGTAACTCTGTGTTTTTGATAATTAAAAAGAACATACAATAAAAAAATTGATAATGTAATATGAGAGACTGAAGTTAAATCTGGGGCAACATACATAGAACTTGAAAGATATGAGCCTTTGTTTTGAGTCTTTATAGACACATGCACTGTCATGTGTGAAATATTTTAATGCCATCCTTCTTACAGGCCTACTCATGATGATCAGCCCTATTATTATTCCCTCGGATACAGTTTAGAAAATAAGTTTGTGAACTCAGTAAATGGACTGAATCGTAAGCAACTGTCTTTTGCTCCTGAATTGGCTGCTTTGCTTATGCGTACACTTAACTAGTCAATCTTAGGGGGAAAAATGTTTGTTTTCTTTTGAAAGAAATTAAGTGCCTATTTTTAGAGAACTAGAAACAATAACGGCATCCATTATGTTATTTTCCTACGAAAGTTGACGGATGTTTAAGGTGACTATGACAAAACCACTGGCTACTAGTAACAGGTGGTTTTCTTTTGATATGGAAGTTAAAAGAGTTTTTAATTATTATTGCAGAATTTCCAGTTGTCTGTTGAAGTGACATAGGGAATATGGGCAGTGCAGGGCTAGTACTCAGGAAAAAGACAGGAAACTGGTAAACAGAACAACATTATATGCAACGATAAAGAGATTTACTTAAGCGTTAAAACTACCTATCATTCAAATGGGTATTTTTCTTCAAAGTAATCTCCATAAGGAAGCTATTATTCCAACGATAACTTTGTTCTAAGTATTTTGAAAACATCACTTTTGGAATTGATTTTGTATACAGCACCAGCTATGCAAGAAGTCAGGCACTACAGCTTTGCCACATCCTATGTAACAGCTCAAGTTCTGTAGCTTCCCCCCAAATAGCAAAATAAATATCCTTTACTCAGAATATTTGCTGCCTCCTCGTCTTACTGACAGCACCATACAATTAAACTGAAGAATTTTTAAACATTTTAAACTTGTAGTGAGAGCTATTAACTTCAACACAGATTCATGGCCCTTAAAGTTTTCTATGACCATGTGCTAAATAGACAACGTGAATGGTCATGAACGAATGCACCAACCCACTCCTATTTTACTATTGGTTTGGTTACACGAGGCTACTCTGCATCAGCACATAAACATTTAGGAAGAAAAATTACCTACACAGTGCAGGTGAAATGTCACAGGCTAGTTAATACATTTTGGTCCTCGACTGCCACTTTAAACTAGCTCGATATTCGTGCAAATTCTGCAGCCAGCTTGAGACCATTACTCACTCCTGACATAGTTGCTTACAATCCAAAGAATGGTCATGTCCCTCCACTTAGGAAGGAAAGAGTCTTAGGACCAAAACTCCTTAAATTATCATCTCCAGTCTAAACAAAGCCTCTCGTATCTCATCATTCTGAATAGAGTTATTGTTCCTTAAAAATTGTTAAAATATTGGCTGAGGGCTTCCCTGATGGCACAGTGGTTGAGAATCTGCCTGCTAATGCAGGAGACACGGGTTCGAGCCCTGGTCTGGGAAGATCCCACATGACGCGGAGCAACTGGGCCCGTGAGCCACAACTACTGAGCCTGCGCATCTGGAGCCTGTGCTCCACAACAAGAGAGGCCGCAATAGTGAGAGGCCCATGCACCATGATGGAGAGTGGCCCCCGCTCGCCGCAACGAGAGAAAGCCCTTGCACAGAAACGAAGACCCAACACAGCCAAAAAAAATATCAAAATAAATAAATAAAAGATTACTATTAAAAAATATATATATATTGGCTGATAGAGTATGGTGGCATGGCAGATTTTTTAAAGGAAAAAACTGGCAAATACCAACAATATATAATGAAATGTAAGGACACAATTCCTGTCTTACAAGCATTTATAATGTTTGTATAATGTATAATGGCAGTATATAGTATAATAGTCCCCTCCAAAGTCATCACTGCATTACTGTCATTATTGTTTTCAATAAAACTTCTTGCTTTGAAAGGGATGGTGGGAAATGTGACTAAAAAAGTTTGTAGGTTAACAGCATAGATTATGTGTCTACTGTGTGCTCTATTACTATAAAAATAGTTAACACGTCTAGAGAACTTACTGTGATCCAGACACTATGTTTAACCTGTGCAGGATGCATTGCCAACCCTATTTTAAAGATAAGTAAGTAGAAGCTCAGTGAGGTTAATAATTTGCTCTTGGTTTCATCCCTAAGAAGTGGTAAAACCAAAATTTCAACCGAGGTCTAACCTCAGTTTGCATTCGTATTGACTATTTCTGAGAGTTTTGACTAATCCTAGTTGTTGAAGTTTTAGTAGGAAAAGTCTCAGTCTCTAGGGGCTGAAATATCAATATATAAACTGTTGTAAATGACAGTATCTGTCAGCTAAAGAAACACAACTTAAAACAATGTTTAAACCTGAAACTAAACTCCGTGTCCTATTTATTGTTTCAAAAATGATTAAATAAATTTATTTCCCTGATGGATTAACATCAGAATGGCATATGATATATTTGGAATCTATGGTCCAGCCTCAAATGGCCAGAAGACAAAAGCTGCTTTCAAGTCATTTCTAAGCAAAAGCTGAAAGGCCAAAACTCACTGGAGAAATTCACTCTGGTGAGATTTTCATTTCTATTTTATTCTCCCTTGTGGTTCAAACAAATATCAGATAATTATCTTGAACTTGGTGATGAACCAAACTCCGATTCAGACTATGGCTTCTCAGAGGGTCAGCCCTTCCATTTAGACTAAGGCAGAGCTTACAGTGATGAGTCAAACGGGGTCAGATGCTCAATACTTGGCAAAAGCCTCAGCTGTCATATTGAAACCATGTTGACAGGATGGCAGGCTTTAAATAAATCCCCTGTGGAGGCTACTGATATCATTGTTGCTTTCTCTTCTGTCTTATCCAGCCTTGCTGCTTTCTGGAGCACATGCCAATCACGCAGGGCACTTACTAAGAAGTACCAGGACTGTGCGACACAGCAGTATTTCAGCAACAGGCGTCAGTCCTGGGCACACACACAAGGGCACTTCCTCGACTCCCCAGCCCAAGATAAAACACAATGCTGACACCCATCTGCCTCAACTATCAGAAAGCAACCAAAGCCACCACAGGCCTCACCCACCAGCAGTTAACCCTTTTCAGTCAATTTTACTGAATAAAGTGGGCATTGAGCACCATGAATTCTTCACCTAAACAATCCATTTTGGTAAATGTTCTGAGAATGTTGATTGATTTCAGTTCGGCAACATCAATCCGTGCTTCTGGTAAATGAGAAGCTGGCTTACTGACTTCGAGTTAAACACCGTGTTAGGATTAGAAATATGGATCAGTTAACTCTTTGGGTGGTACCATTTCTCTACAATAAATTAACTTGGACTGCTTCAAGTATAGCCTAAAAATTTAGTCCAAATTATGACAATGCTAAAGCTTTAGATTTCATGTCCTTTCAATGTGCCATAATCAATTGTATCAATAGATAAAGAGCCAGCCACACTGTGAGGAAAATTAACTTTTTGACACATTACTCCTCTGTTCCAAAGTAACTGATCATCCCATAGATGTAAGAGAATAATAGGAGAATACTGTAATTAAAAGAAATATAATTTGATATTAAGGTGATATTGTTTTAAATGGCTCAAATTATCTTTGCCTTTGGAATCTATGTAATACATAATTTCAGCCCATGTACCTTTTGGTAATAAAATTCTGAAGTTGGTAAACAGATATCTCAGTAAGCACACTGGGGTGTCCTAAACCACCAGAACACTCAGGTAAATTGGCTTTACTACAATGAAAAGTTGCAAAACTACTAAAATGAAGGGAGACGTTGAGAAAAGAATGTTCTTCTAATGGGGGTCTTAGACTTACTCCATTCTTAGGCTATTCATCTTTTTAGTGCTCTCAGAATTTTACAGTCATGGATAATTAAAAAGCTAGAACTTGAAGGGGCCAGAAGATGGCTTGATTTGGTCCTTTACAAATAGGTTACAATGCGTCATTCCGAGGCTACCCAAAGGCGAGAGCCACCGGCTGCCCACGCCTGCCTCCTTCCGGGCAGGTCCTCCTCCCTTCAGCTACTGGTCTTGTAAGCAGAGTTTCTTTGGGGAAAATAAAGTGGCACTGTTAAGGGAAGAATTAAAACTCATGGCTCTTGTCCATACTCATTTAACAAAAGCATAAATTACACACTACTCTAAATAAAAACAGATAACCCACAAAGACCTACTGTATAGCACAGGGATGGCACAAAATACTCAGTATTTTGGAATAACCCATAAGGGAAAAGAATCTAGAAAAAAATACGTGGGAATAACTGAATCATTTCACTGGACACCAGAAACTCACGTTAACATTGTAAATCAACTATACTTCAATTTAAAAAAAAGTGAAGTTGAGAAAGGTGAAGTGATCAGGCTACCGTCCCCCACCTGGCTAATGACCAGGTCAGAAGTGCAACAACTGTTCCCACTGCTGACACTAGAACACGTCAGGCTCTTTCAGGAGACAACAGTTTTGCTCATGTTGTTGTTTCTTCTGTCTACAGTACCCACTCCCCTCTTTTATCCTTTTATGTCCTCCTCATTTTCCCAGCATAAATCCATGAAGCCCTTTTGGGATCCCAGACAAGTTCATCCCTGTCACCACACAGCTGAGCACTTACCCAAAGTCTGAAGGAAAACACAGGGAGAAACTGGCCTCAGAGAGAAAAGCCAAAGCTAGGGTGACACCTTAACTTCATTTCAGGATTACCATCATCATCATCTTCTTCATCATCCTTTATATTCATAATGCACTCTATAATGGTTTATTAACATGCATGTCACTTCATTTGATGACCTGTCAACAAGTACTAGGAAAGCATCTTAAGAAACTGAGTGCTGGGAAAATCAAGAATTTGGACGACTTTGTCCTTTTAGGCAGACTGCTTTGTAGCTGTCCACAAGTTGCCTAACATGTGAAATTTCTCTCACAAAATAGATTTTAAAACTTTTGAGGTCGTCTGTTATGCCTCCTGTAACTTTTTTATTACACAGATGTCTAACACAGAGACACGTTTATAGAAAACAATCTGCAGATGACTGGTTAATGGAACTAGAAATAAAACCAACACCCTTCACCACAGAGTCCAATGACTAAAAGTTGGGTTGAAAGTGGAATCAACTACAGAGGAACTGCAGGGGTGCTGCAGCCCTGATGACCTCCCCACTGCTCCTGATGCTAATGACCATGCCCTCCTTCCTGAACCTTCCATGCCCTTTGTTTCACATATCACTGCTCTCTTCTTGGCTCTTTGAAGCTTCCTTCTCAGTGCCATTTTATGGCTTTGCTGACCCTCCATGGATGTTCATGCTTCTGAGTATTTGCTCATGATATTCTTTTCTGGCTTCGTCTCTGCTTGAACTTCTCACCTTCCCAGATTCACCTCAATACTGCTTCCCTTCTAAATTCTTTCCTGACCATCCAGGCTGGAATGACTTGCTCTTGCCTCTTTTCTTTTTAAAAAATACTTTTAGTTTTTCAAACAGGTAATGCATTCACAGGGTTCAGAAACCAAGAATATACATAGGCATGCAGTGAAGTCTCCTTTACACCATTGTTTTCTGTCACCCAATTTTTCTTCCCATTGATTGACTAGTTGATTTCTGTGTTTCCACAGATACCTAAATAAGGAAACACGAGCATAATTTTCCTCTGGTTTTACGCAAGTGGTGGTGTACTACACAGTATGTTTTGCACATTGCTTTTTTTTTTTCACTTAATGTTGTGTTTTGGTGAGAGGTGCTTTCCTATTAATACACAGAGTATGGCATCATTCTCATATTCTCTTATGCTTAATATTTTATTGCAGGGTTATAAATAGTGTATTTTAATCAGTATCTTATTGATGGAAATTTAAGTTGTTTCTAACTTGTGCCATTTTGAGAAATGATACAGTTAATAGTCTAATAATACGTTTTTGCACATATGTACTATTATACCTACAGAGTAAATTGGAATTGTTCTATGAGAGACTATGAAATTCTGATAAACACTTTCAATAGTCCTGCATGTATGTGTTGTAGAAATTTATATTTTCTCAAGCAATATGTGAAGTGCTTATTTGTCTCCCATTCTTGATAACACAGGATTATCAAACTTTCCTATCTTTGTCAATCTTAATAGGTAAGAGATGCTATTTCAGTGTAATATTAATTTTCATTTATTTTATTATGATTAAGGTCGAGTACCATTTCTTAGTTTTAAAGGTCATGTATATTACCTTTTAAATGAATTATTTGTTTATATCATTTCCACATTTTTCTACCAGATAATCTCATTTATTTATAGATGCTCTTTACATATTAGGGAAATTAGATCTTTTTTTCCGTTAAATGAGCTGCGATTTTTTTTTCCAGTTTGTGGTTTGCTTTTGATTCTGTTCATAGTAACCCACCTCATTTTCTAGCTGCTCATTAACTATTCATTGAACTTATTATGTCATAAATGTTTCTATATTTGCTATTACAAACAAATATTGTGGCTGTTAGACTTTGAGAATCTCAAGAGCACATATTTCTTATTCAATTTTCCATGACTTTTGTACATGAGCACAATGCCAGGCACCTAAAGGTCAGCAATCAATTTTCTGTGAATGAATTGGTGTTTGCTCTTTTTTTTTTTTTTCTTTTGAGCTTAAATGAATGCTACACTGGAAAGGTTAAATTGGTGTTAACTACATATATTAAATAAACAGCATTTACAGCACTGCTTTGTTGTGGCTCTATGTTTCCTTTTCCTACTCTATTGATGCTTAACTGAATAATAACAAGCAGAAATTATTCAGCAGATTGGTTTTTACTTGGGGTCCAATTCAAAACATGTCATGAGAGTGTGTCTGTGTGTGTGAGGGTGTGCGCACATGTGTGTGGGAGACAAGTGGAGGAGGCATGTTCACAGAACCATTTAAGGGCCTGAGCTTTTTTTTTTTTTAATTTATAAAAGAAATAAATGCCAGAATACAGCCTCCTGGAACATACTGAAGATTTTGTGCCAAGATTCCTAGTCCCAGAAATCTATTTAGAAATTATAGCTTTGAAGTCAATCAACAGAAAATTCAAGGAAGTAAGAGACTTGCCCTTCAATGAATCCAACATCAGTCAGGACTACCTCTGTTTTTTTTTTTTTATTTTCCTCCGGGCATATCCTAGATACAAATTTTAAGATATCTTTTTTAGAAAAAAAATGAAAATTTAATTTTCTAGGATCAGCCACTTATTCTCATACTACTGCTTCTCAAGTGTTTCTGTGGTTGAATGAAAATACAAGGACGAGGAAGGTTGTTGTTTACTTGTTCAGCAGGGCTGGAAGGAAGGTGTGGAATTCCACACACACGTTCACCCATAACTTTCTCTTTGGTTCAGACCTTAATGAGAAGCCAAGGTGTCCCCTCACTTTGTTTGGATTCAAGGTCTCAGTGCTAGCATGCACTGGCTCAAGAGCAATTCACCCAGACTCACCTTCCCTTTTTGTTTGTTTGTATCTTTTTTTTTTTTCTCTTTCTGCCACTGATAATTGCAGAAAGAAAAAGAAACAGTTTTCCTATGGTGCTCAATAGCAGTCAAGTATGCCAGGGCGAGGACCCCTTTTCTAGAAAATGAAATACAACATATGGCAGGAAACTAAGAACTCTTGTCAAAATTATTCCACTGTGAAACTAGTTACATTCCACAAGAAAATATAATCACGCCAAGGGTTTCTTTCTTCAGTGACTCTCACATAAACTGCAGTAGGAGAAAAAAATCTAATGTTCAGCTTCATAAGCTGTCAGTGCCACTGGCTACCTAAACCCATTCATATTCGATTATTTTCAGTCCACTGCAATTTCTATACAGCCCTGGTTGATATTTCTTTGGTTCACTGAATAAAACATTCACATCAGCTATGATTGTAGTGTCGCTGTCTTTGCTATAATTAACACAGCAACAGATTAAAAAATACTACTTAAAATAACTGGTGTACAATTCACTTCCAAACAGAATACACATAAAAAAGATTATCCCACAGAGAGCTGCCAAATGTACTGTAAACTGGAAGTATTTCAGTATCCCTTAAACACTAGGCTAGAAGCTAACTGAACCACATCTCTGCTGTCAGCAGAGCATGAAACCCTGAGATCTGTTTCAGTTCCCATCCAGTCTCTGCCAGTTAAAACTAAAGACTTCCACAGGGTAAATACATTTTTCCATTTTTACTGGCATTGTCTACTTACTCTTTTCCAAGCAATATATTTCCCTCTCAAGGATGCTTGAGTCTTTTATGAAGATGACATTCTGAAAAGCACTATGGTGTAACAAACTTTCCCAACTTTGATCACTTTCCCTCGTCTCTACGAAGACTTTCTTGGGTGCACACGGTTGTGAATGGCACCGTAAAGAAAATCTAATAGACCCCATCCTTTTTCCAATGAGAAGGTATCACAGAAAAATACATACACACATACACACACTATCTAGAGAAAAAGAGGGAGAAACGAATGCAGACGGTAAATCTGCTCCACTGAATTCCCATTTCTTATCAAATCAAATTCAATTTTCTCAGCATGTCATTCAGAGACTTCCACAATGTGAGCCTAGATTATCTTTCCAGCCTATGTTCTAGCAATCTCCTGGATGTATCTCTCATTTCTAGTAAAGCAGATTACTCGTAGCTCCTGTGACATTGGCACTTCCCCATTATTTGATCCTACCTCCTAAATAAGCAGAGAATCAGGGCCCTGGATTCAACTCGTCTAGGGTATGGGGTGTTAGATGCCTGCTTCAAAGGGAGGGAGGGAGAGGCCTAGGAAGGAAAAGGTGTTCCTTGTAATCTTATCAATAGGCAGCTGGTGTGCAGCTAAGAAAATGATCTGAGCCAGACCATTTCTCAGAGTTGCTGAGGAGGAAAGTCATGCAGACCATCCAAGTAAGTTGTCAGCTGAAATGAGGGCTGCAGAAATAAGGTTTCTGTGATGAAACCAGGAAGACAGAGATAGGGCAGGAGGCATTTTAAAGTGGAGGCACTGAGACGCAATCTAAAGCTGAAGAAATGAGAGGAGAAGTGAAATGACTTCCTAATAGTGACTGCTCCTCCGGGGGGCTGGGGACAGAGAGTTAAGGATGTGAATGGAACCAAGTGCCCCCTCAGGGCTCCTATTCATGGCATTCTTTCTGCAAAGAACATCTTCCTCCACTGGTTCCAATCATATCCAGCCTTCACAACGCATCTCAAACAGCATCTTTTCCATGAAACCTGTTCCTATCCCTTCAGAAGAGGCCACCCTTCCCTCTTTTTCACTTCATCAGACATGGTTAGTGCTTCTTTATGGCCTTAGGTAGATTGTATATTACAGTCTTCCAGTTTACTTGTCTCATACCTTTACTATATTATACACATTGTAAACTATGCATTTATTCTTAATATCAACTGTAGCAACTACAAACCCTGATGCATAATTGTTGCTCAATAAATATTGTTAATATTATTTTACTAACATCTGGGTAGGGAACAAAGATTTGTCTGATCTCTGGAACAAGGAAAAGGGTATCAAGGTCCAAACATATCTCTGTGTGTTCTCCCAGCTGTCCAGTATCACTGGTATTCCCACAATATGTTTTAGAGAGATAACTAGTTATGTTCAGCTTATATTGAATATTTATCTACAATTCCTTATGGGACTAGTCAATCAATTTGTTAATTTGTCAGAATAAGATTATTCACTATTCTCAAGGTACATGGAGGATGCTTAATAAATATCACTGCAGAAATATAGAAATGTCCGTTTTAATATTCTCTCCAGTTTTTCTCAGCACAGCCAGGAAGTCATTTCATCCTACCTACAAGTCTGATACCAAGACTAATTTAGTTTATGTTATGATTAAAATTTAGTTTGCTATTTTCTTTTAGTTAACAATTATTTCTCACTATATTATCTGTTTATTAAATTCATCATTTTGAAAATATATGTTTGAAATACATATTTCTTAGAAACCAGTGGTAGGATCCACAGGAAAAATCTTACACTGCTATCAGGAATAAAATACTTGAATGTTGTCTGTATTAGTTGCTAGGAAGATTGAGGTCAAATTTTCAGCCAAGCTATAGCAAAGCCTATTGGACATTAGGAAATATATTTTATGGTTAAAAATTATCCCCAGATTTATTTTACTTTTCCTACTTATTTCTCTATTTTCCAAGTTTATTACTTTAAAAATTGGTATTTTATAAGTCCCTTTAAATATTTTTTATTTTAACAATGAGGGGCATAAATAATAAACACATAAAATTAATCTACTCTTATTGACACTTAAATATCCTGAAGTCAAATATATTACACAGAAGTATAATACTATTAAATAAAAAAGAAATTGCCACTTAGGTATATTTTCTTAAAAGTAGAATGATTTCAAAACTAGCTGGAGGGTTCTGGAAAAATTTATTGATCTAATTTGCTCCAAATATTGAGGGAAGCCATTTATTCATTTTTATCTCCTTTTTTTCTCTAAAGGGTAAGGTAAATAAAACTCTTACATGGCTACCTCACTTTTACAATTCTATCATAAAGTAGAAAGGTGAGAAATATTGTCTTTCAAAATTCCTTGCAATACTCACAGAGCTGGAAGATTATAAGAAATGTAGGGCTTCCCTGGTGGCGCAGTGGCTGAGGGTCTGCCTGCCAATGCAGGGGACACGGGTTCGTGCTCCGGTCTGGGAGGATCCCACATGCCGCGGAGCGGCTGGGCCCGTGGGCCGTGGCCACTGAGCCTGCGCGTCCGGAGCCTGTGCTCCGCAACAGGAGTGGCCATGGCAGTGAGAGGCCCGTGTACCGCAAAAAAAAAAAAAAAAAAAAAAAAAATGCAGAGTGGTCATATTCATTAAGGACCTTGTTTTCCAAGGCTATAGGCATGAATCAAGAAAATAAACTATAAATATGATAAATTATTGGCCATTCAGCATTTGAAAGACCCGACACCTTTAAAACATGTAGTTCTCTCACTAAAATAAGATGAAAACTTAGAAATTGAAGCTGATGAACAGCAAAATCATTCCAAGTGTGATGAAATTTTGTCATAACTTCTTTTTATTTCCAAAACTTTCCTATCCTTAGTAATGCTATGTTTTGCTTTTATCTGTATACTTTCATTTCCAATTAAAATGTTTCAAAACTTAATGTTTTGACTAAAAACAGTCATTGAAAGGCCAGTGCAAAATATGAAGTTTCACAAAAAACAAAGTCTTTTCCTTAAACAACTAAAAATAGAATTACCATATGACCCAGCAATCCCACTACTGGACATATACCCTGAGAAAACAATAATTCAAAAAGACATATGCATCCCAATGTTCACTGCAGCACTATTTACAATAGCCAGGACATGGAAGCAACCTAAATGTCCATTGACAGATGAATGAATAAAGAAGATGTGGTACATATATACAATGGAATATTACTCAGCCATAAAAAGGAATGAAATTGGGTCATTTGTAGAGACGGGGATGGACCCAGAGACTGTCATACAGAGTGAACTAAGTCAGAAAATAAAAACAAATATCATATATTAACACATATATGTGGAATCTAGAAAAATGGTACAGATGAACCTGCTTGCAAGGCAGAAATAGAGACACAGATGTAGAGAACAAACATATGGACACCAGGGGGGAAAAAGGAGGGTGGGATGAATTGGGAGATTGGGATTGACATATATACACTATTGATACTATGTATAAAATAGATAACTAATGAGAACCTGCTGTAGAGCACAGGGAACTCTACTTAATGTTCTATGGTGACCTAAATGGGAAGGAAATCCAAAAAAGAGGGGATGTCTGTATACATATAGCTGATTCACTTCACTGTACAGCAGAAACTAACACAACATTGTAAAGCAACTATACCCCAATTTAAAAAAAATTAAAATTAAAAATGTGTTTAAACAAACTATGAGGCTTTTTATGAACCAGTTATTTAAATGTGTGGAAGTGAGCAAATGTTATCTTACTGTTGACTCAAATGAAGATGCTGTGTGGGCAGAGAATGTGGAAGCTGTTTGCGAGGGAAGAGTCTGTCATCTAAATTAATGTGGTAGACTTGCCTCATAAGCTATATCTCCACTGCCCTGCTTTATGACTCTGCTGGGAAGAGTCAAGGTCAATATTCCACTCATTTAGAACATACAGAGCCTATTTATTTACTAAGGGACTCACATCCCTTCATGTAGTCAGGATACAATAAGACTCAGGTTAAAAGCTTTTTTAAGAAATCAATTATTCAGGGAAATGAATCAACTACTAAACTTGAACAAATATGTCAAAATCCTGCTTGCTCTCCTCTGTTACTGAATGCCACAACCAGCCTACCCATACAGAGGAGATGGTCACCTACCAACTCAGATTTCAGGGGGGTTAAAGAGGCTCCTCCCCCCAATGCAATATGTTTCCCTCTTTATGTGTTCGTTGAAGCCTTGATTTCTATTATTTTTCCCCCCAATCCTCTAACAAGGAACAAGGCATTCCTTTGCCCAGTTGGACTTAAGAATTAAACTCCTTTATGCAGAAGGAGTGCTGTATTCAATCCGGCGACCATGCTCTCAAAAAGCAGAAAGTGAAAGCAGTACGTGGAGACTAACAGAGAACAGGAGACACTGAAAGTGTCAGAAACAAACTTTAGGGTGTCAACGTTTTGTTCCTGGTTTTTGTTGAAGGTAATAACACATTACATGTACCTAGGATAAGGATTGGAGAATTAGTTCTGAATATTTAGACTGATGATTTCTATTTATAGGAAATAATCATGGCTGGTCATAAAAATAACTGAATACTGAACAAATGGACTCTTCATGGCCCTGTGGGCCAATTTCCAGCAGTGAACATAATCTTTGTACCATTTTGTTCCCATAAATGCACAAAGAGTTGCTGCTTCGGTTTTCTTGCCCAGAGAATTGGTCCATTCAGCTCATCCATATGGTGCCCTAGATTCTACTGAACAGTCAATGAATCATGTGGGTGAATAGCAGTGGACCACTTCTACATCCTCATTTTCTTTTCCATTATTTGGGGTTTTAAAACTTTAGTTTGAGTTCATTTTGATTGCTAATTATTAAGTCTCTATAGCTGGTTAGAATTGCTGAGAAGGAGCTGAGAAGATGGTGGAAAAAGGCAAGAAGCTGGGAAAAGACTCAAGGTTGGTATGGGCATGTGACCAGCTGGGTTGCCCATTTCCTAGTGCTCCAGAGAGATCTCTATATTAAACCTTTTCTGCTAAAGTCTTTGCTTCAAAACCAGACTAATTCTCTAACAACTTCTTTCAGCACTGTGACAGACTTTCAATTACAAAAATATTTTTAAAAAAATAATTCCTGTTTTCACAGAGCTCAGGGTCTTTGTGAAGGTCACCATGAAAGCAATACAGCTGAATAAAAACTATTATAAAAACTGGTGGCAGATTATGAAGAGGTGAAACTGTCTCAGAGATAAGAGATGGAAGGGTTACCTAGCAAGAAAAACAAAGATCATGAAAAAGGTAGCACTGGAAGGAAGTCTTAAAAAATTGTGATTGAGAAATATAATGTGATTTCAACATATGAGAATCAGAGAATCACTTCCAATTCCTCACCACCTGAGGGTGCGTAATACAATTAGGGGTTTGTGTTTCCATCCTATGCACTTTTAGCTACTTCCTGTTTCTATGTATGCACTGTTAGCTGGTTGGCTGGAAACTATGCTACCACGTATTCATCCTTACTAGTCTTTCATTCTTTATAAAAAAATGACTCAACTTCTATAAACAGATTTCCTCATAGGTCTCTATTTCCCTATAATTTTATCATCTTTAGGCCCTTCCTTGACCATTTGTATGCCCTATAAATTCGGCTGTAATGGGGCTCTCCAAAGGGCAGAAGTATCAGACCTGGGGCAAATCAAAATTGGTTTTCCTTCTCCCCTATGAAGTATGATTAAAAAGAACATCAATGAAATCTATGAAGGAACTAAACAGAGAGGAGATCTCACAAAACCAACTGAAATGAAGCAGAGTAAGGCCTGCTTCTTCCTCTTGTTGAGGGAACACTGTCATAGAGGAAAGAGTAGGGACTCGGCCACTGGGAGCCTCTCCCACCTTTTCTCCCTATGCTTTCCAGGTGATACAAAGCAGCCAAACCCTTGGTACCCACTTCAGGCCTGGATTCAAGTTGCATCTCTGTGCTTGTAAAAGCCCTGCATTCAGCTGGAACAGAGGGGACTAACTTAGTTGTCACAGCAGATAAGAAAGCACATGCAGTAGAAGTGGATCTGGCAGAAGAGACAAGAACACACGGGTGTCGTGGAGGGCTTTCAGCAACCTGAAGCAGAAGAAATCAGGCAGAGCACACACAACACAACGCGGAGCAGAAATGCCTTCGTGTGTTCAGCACACATTCATCACCCTTCCCTCTCCACCCATTCATTCTTCAATAACTGTATCCTAGAAATTGATGCTCTATCTCTTCCATTAGTTATATTTTCATTTGCCCAGATGTACTTTTGCTCTCAACCTCTTGGCATAAGAAACAGGAGGATAGAATGGCCACTATTCTCCTGAAAAGCAGATTCCACCTTCAGTAGCTTATTGAAAGGCTGACAATAATTCATTCCTACCAACCACTTCCAGAAAGTCAGAGAAGGAACAGCCTAGCACCCTGAAGGAGAAAGTTAATTTCTCAGTGATTTTTAAATGTACAAAAAGAAAAATCTCTACTGCAGCATTGGCTATAAACTGCACAAACAATAAATTGTCTTGAAGATTGATTAAGCGCTCAAGAGTTGCTATGACCATTAATCAATGGCATCAGCAAATTTTACATGACATAAACAGAACAATTGTGAAAAATCAACAAGCACCACTAAATTTGGTTGTAATCTGTTCAAGCCATCTTAGAAGTCTCACGAAAACGGAAAACAAAACAAGTATTAAATGGTACAGATGTCTAAGTGTTCTGATTTTCATTATTACTGCACCAGCAGAGTTTGATTTTACATTGTAAAATTTTAGGGTAAATTTTGTTTTAGAATGTGTTCCCATTTTCAAGGATGTAGTTTTCTTAGGCCAAAAACATAGTCTGCAATAACTGTAAGTTCTTTCTCCCCTATATTTTTGTATCTTTGACAATAATATTTATTTAACCCCTTTTCTCACCCTGTATTTTTCCTGCCTACCAGAGTAAATTTGAGGTGAATGAATAAGCTATTCAATTTAGCAAGCATTTTCTTTTATTTTTTAAGATTTATTATTTACTTATTTTTATTTTTATTTTTGGCTGTGTCGGGTCTTAGTTGCGGCACGCAGGATCTTTTGTTGGGGCATGCAGGCTGTTTTTTGTGGCGCGCAGGCTTCCCTCTAGCGGGCCTCTCTCTAGTTGTGGCGTGCGGGTTTTCTCTTCTCTAGTTGTGGTGTGCAGGCTCCAGGGCCCATGGGCTCTGTAGTTTGCAGCACAAGGGCTCTCTAGTGAAGGCGCAAAAGCTCAGTAAATGCGGCATGCAGGCTTAGTTGCCCTGTAACATGTGGGATCTTAGTTCCCTGACCAGGGATCAAACCCACGTCCCCTGCATTGGAAGGTGGATTCTTTACCACTGGACCACCAGCGAAGTCTCTGGCAAGAATTTTTTTTTAATTTATTTATTTGTTTATTTTTGGCTGCATTGGGTCTTCGTTGCTGCATGCGGGCTTTCTCTCGTTGTTGCGAGCGAGGGCTACTCTGTTGCAGTGTGCGGGCTTCTCATTGCAGTGGCTTCTCTCGTTGTGAAGCATGGGCTTCACGGGTAGGAGTTGGCTGACAGAACTCTATCTTGACTGTGTCATTTTGAATGAATCTCTTTAACTTTCTAGGTCTCAGCATGCTCATGTGTAAAATGAAACAAGTTGAACCCCAAAATCTTCTATGTATGTCAGGGTGAAACTTTTTAAGTAGCCTGTTGCCTTTCACCTAGTAAACCAACAAATGTGAGAAATAACCATAACGGAGGTCTTTAAAATTTACCTTTAATAATTATTTAATAATAACAATAACTGAAATAAAAATGTGATGAAAGGGCGCATCTTATTTGATTCCTTGCCCACGGCCTTGTCTTTCCTCATCATTTTTTCCTCCTCTGTCTGATGCTGTTAGAACCTGTGGGAGAGCGTGTGAGTGTACTTCTGGTCCCACTTTCACTACCGCGAGGGCTTAGTTTCCTGTAATTCCCCACAAGATTCTATTTGTCTGCCTGCGCTAGCACTTCTGTGATTTTTAGTAACTGCTTCTCTAATCCTCCAACATCACCCTTCCAGAACATCACTTCCTCAGCAAGCTCCCACATTTGTCTATAGTCTAATTTCTTCCACAAAACCTAATAAATCTTTTATTCCCATGGAACTTAGAGTGGCTCTGTTCTCCTAACTGAAAGCTGATGGGTACACTGGCATGACATACCATGGTGACCACCAACTATAGTCTCTGACTTGTTGGCATATGTTCAGTCTCTACCTGCAAATCTCTTTGTGCTCAAGAAGGTACCCCCAAGAGAAAAGGACAGTGAACTTCCCTGACAATGTGATACATGCAGAATCACTGCATACCTATATATCTATTCTTTACCAGGTGGAACACAAGGTCTTAAAGATGCTTCCTGCTAAAAGGAGATCCTCGCCTATTCTGCAAGTATGAGAAGAGAATTCGTATGAAAGAGAAGTGTTTCTGGGCAGTTCTCTTTTTTAGCACCACTTCTAAAATTTTCCTGAAGGGAAGAAGGAGTCAGGAAAATGGTAATCAGGTGACACTCTTGTCAGTGTCCCCAAGATCTTCACACATTTTAAAATCCATTCATTCTCTCCTCAGAAAACTTAGGGTAAAATGCAGAAAATAATAAGAAACTGAAAAATAGATATGAAGGAAGCATTTAGTTAATGAAAGTATCAATAGATGTAAAACATACTAAAGAATAAAAGTAAAATTCTATTTTATTGACAAATAGATTTCACATTGTTTAGTGACGCAGAAACCTAATCACTAGTGGAAGTGAGGGAAGGTATGACCTTCACTACTTTGAAAGGCACTCTGTCTTCTTTGTGCTATTGTTTTTCTAGTCCATTTCTAAGTGCCAACGCCCTATCAAATGCTCAAATGCAAAAATTTGAGTCCAAGTAATTGTCAACACTCATCTGGACTCTTTTTTATTCCATCTTACATTTCTAAATCATGTTTATTTCATAACTTTAAACTCAAGCCAGTTGAAATCCCTTGACAAAAGAATTGAACAAGTCCAGATTGATCTCTTAAGTGGATCAATAGAAACTTAACTGAAATGGATTGGGGATTTTATCAAACTTGATATAGTAGAACACTAATAAGATCACTTCCAATTCACACATATAGAACAAAATTTTCAGCACAAATTGATCTGGTTACTAAGGATGAATGGTCACCTTTAATAATGGATTAAGGTGGTAAAGAATTATCTTCTTATACAAAAATCCTTTTTTTTCTTTTAAACTGTTGGAGATTGCTTTAACTTTTCTTCTTATATTGAACTTTACTTGCTTTTTACATGGTCAGGTTTGAGCTTAGGATTGTTTTAATTTTCATAATTTGACCTGAATTTTTAAATATAGAAATATCTTCTGAGGTATTCTCAAAAGGGAATTTTGTAACAGACAGAAAAGCCATGATGATACAAATGTACTGCTCCAGTAAACCATAACATCCCTAAAAGCTGTTTGTAAAATAATGCAAATAATAGTTAATAAAGCTGTCAGTATGACAAAGGATTGTACATTTGAAGTGTTAGCTTTGTCCATTTTGTGACTATTAATATGATAATCCAGATACACATTTCTTAGAAGATCTGTTACATGTTAGAATTTATTATTATTCATAAAACATATGCATGAAAATTTGATGATCAATCTTCCAGTTCATTGGGGTAAAGACTTAATATAGTGATGAATAAAGGCCAAAAATTGTATCTCTCTCCAATCCATTTGAAACATTAGAAGATTCATCCATCCAACATCCATCTCTTCATTTCTACATTCAGTGACTAGCTTCTGCAATGGTGTCAAGTGTTGGCTCAGAATGCTCCCAGCAAGCTTCATTTTTCTTCAGCAAAGACAAAGAGTGGTGCTATGAAATGGTCAGATCCTAGGAGACTTTACTGGACACTTTGTTAGTGAATGCATGTGAATGTACCTTTTCCAGATCTTTTCTTCCTGGGATCATAGAATAATGTTCCATGACCTAAACCCCTTGAGAAAATCAGTCAGTCAATCTCTGTCTCTCTCTGTCTCTCTCTCTACTTTTCCTCTATCCCTCCCTTTCTCTTTGGTCTCTCTTCAGGTCTTTAACTCTACTGACTCAAAATCTCCCCATCTTACATTAGGTAAATAGATCCAAAATCAGAAAGCTTCTCTATACCTAAGAAAATGTTCAAACACTCAACCAAGGCTTTGTATCTTGTTCCTGCATGCTCCTTTGCTTACTGGTGGGTGCGCTCTAAATTAGAAATTCTTAAACATATTTGTGCTTCAGCAAGGAAAGAACAAGATAGAACATGTGGTCTACTTTTTGCTTCTAGGTTCTTAGAACATAGATGGTTTAGATGGAGAAAATCCATCTAAAACGTTCTCTGTCTTTTTGGTTCAGGATAACTCACAGGAGTTTTATATTGGAGTAGGGGTCTAAAGCCCTAGAACTTCTGCAGTGTCCTTGTCCCTTGGGATGC
The DNA here is from genome assembly GCF_949752795.1 of Hyperoodon ampullatus. Taxonomy (NCBI): domain Eukaryota; kingdom Metazoa; phylum Chordata; class Mammalia; order Artiodactyla; family Ziphiidae; genus Hyperoodon; species Hyperoodon ampullatus. The sequence goes on along the minus strand of NC_136914.1, from coordinate 130,245,500 downwards.
CTTCTCTGTTCATCTTTGCCCAGAAGCACACACACACAAAGGCTGATTTGTCTAGTGTAGATTTGGATATAAATCTGTTCCTAAAACTAATACCACCATAAGGGTCACACACATCTTTCAACACTGGGAACTATAAGAAATACAAAAATGAACATGATATTACAAATATTCTCAAGTGACATGGAATTATCCCTGATTTCCCTGAAGTCACTCTCCTCATGCAGGACTCTTAATTTTTATGTTGTTTTTGAAAATAAGTTTACTGTATTTTTTTCTAAATGTAAAAGTAATGATGTGCTTACTGTAAATATTTGGAAAATATAGAAAACTAAAAAAATAAAAGAAATAGAAACTCATATATAGTCCCACAACCCAGAGAAAATCAGTAGGCTTTAGAGAGAAACTACTCTGTGTTTAAGTTGAAAAGTTCTGGAGCTGAAGTGCTAAATTGAAAATTTCTTTCTGTTTCTAGACCAAAGCCCAAATAATGGCCACATATTTTGGATATTCAATGCAAGTAAAGGCCACCATTTCAGAAAGAAGAATGGTCAAGATATCCAAGAGACACAGAATAGTTACCTCAATTTTTATTAAGAGTTAACTGATCCCATCCCCATTCCACTCACCCATCCTACCTGATTATGTTGGAAGGAATTCAAAAGAGAGAGAGGGGAAATATAAATGGTCTAACCATCTATGAGAAAGAGGATGCTCCCAGCTACCGACAGTACCAGACCACTCCAGCCCTGCACAGAGAAAGCCCCTACCCATTTTCAAGTGGATGATAAGGCCTCTTTGGCTCTGAGCAACACATCTCCTAAAAGCACATTAAGTGGACTATTCCTACCTCTTCTGCAATAAGGAGTCAAGAGGTTCTGTGGGGAGATAGGGTTTGAGCTCCTTTGAGAGACCAAAACCATAGTATAGGATGTGACATGAGTATGGGTAAGTAAAGTGGAGTAGTGGCAAAAGTTAATTAATGTGAGATAGTGGACAAAATGAGAGCTGAGGGTCATTGCTTGCTGTTAGATCAAATGTTACTACTTCCCTTCTTTCAGTGACCCTCTTGGAGGGAAGCTTCAACATCCCCACTCTGCTGAACCTAGACTTGCTTTGGCCAAATAAATGTGTGTGAAGTGGTGTGAGTTAAAGAGATGCAGAGTTTTTAAGAGCCTATTTGTGGTTTGCCATGCCTCTTTTCTCCTTCCAGCTAGAGATGGTTCCATTACCCTAAGTTCTAAAGGAAATACAAGGAACAGAGTCAACACTAACCAGTGAAGGATATTAACATGAGAAAAATAAACATTTATGGTTATAAGTGAATAGAGCTTGTGTGTTGTTTATTACTGTAGTGCACAATAGCCTATTCTGATGAATACATGCCAGGCGCCGAAGATTTCACAAACTGATGATAGATAGATAATAATAGATGCTACCAACAAGAAGGGGTAGAGCAAACACAACTGCAAGAACTGAGCTGCAAAACAGATTTGTTGTTTTACATAAGCGTGAAAGGTAAACTTCTGGCAGCTGCATAGACTCAATTTTTTCACTGTGTATTTGATTTTGAGTCATAGATTAATTTTACTCAACGTAATATTGTGAGCATTTCTCATGTTTTAAACATTTTTGGAAAGCAACATTTTTAATGCTTATATTCTATCCCATTTATTTACTTATTGTGCCATTGACATTTGTCTCCTATTATATACCATTTCAATGATACTATAAAAAATATCATTATCTTGATACTCAAGTTTTGAATATGTAATTTTATAACCTCAGTTGACTACAAATTTCACTTATTTAAAATCTCTTTTTGTACTGTCCCTTGCATTAGATTGTAGCTCCTTATATGCACATATTATGTTTATTATCTTCTCTTAATTTCCCTTGATATTTATTCCAGTAAATGACACAGAGCTAATACATATAGTAATTATAACTAGCCAACTAACCAAATAGTGCTATGAGCATACTTTTCTCTGACTCTTATAGAGATAACTGACAAGATGGTGGAGTGTTTTCTTAACAATAGCTGCTGTATAGGTGATGTAAGTGCATAAACATTTATATTTACTTATAGGAAGGCTAACTCTGAGTTTTGTTCTACATTTGATACAGATAGCCAGGCTCTCATCAAAGTTCTTTAGAAGACAAATTAAGAAAAATGGCAAAAGCCAGTATTTTAATACATCAAAATCCCTATTTCCCTTCTTATTCAATAACTAAAAGCTATTAAACACAGTAAGATTTTACAAAGTCAAGATCATGACTGATTCAAGTGTGAAATAGAAAAGTCTGTGACTGAAAGAAAAACTAAAGTCTATACAATTAATCATCCGTAGATGACACGTATTCATGCAGAAAATCTAGATAATTCCAGCAGGGAGTGAAGGGAAAGAACTAAGCTTCACCCCAATTATCATGTATGCTATACAATTAGATTCTAAATTCACCAAATGTAATGTGTAGATAAGATAGAGTGGGGTGATAGTTGAGAATGAAAGCCAAAATTTCTGACTTGAGCAATGAGGTAAATGGTGATACCATTCTCTAAGAGAGGGAACTCCAGGTTGAGGGGCTGGGTTGAAGGGGAAATGTCTCACATCGTCATGAACATGTGGAAAAAATGTGAGGCCAGGGTATCTGACGTGTATATGTGCATTTATCCATTTGTCAGTTTGGTGGTAATTTCCCATGTTTATCAACCTGGTTGGCACAGGTTGATAAGTATCTACCTGGTATCTAATCCTATTCATTAGCTAGTTACATACTGTGATTCAAACTTACAAGAGAATAGAAAAGCAGTGGAGAAACAGGAAAATGTTTTACCAAGGCAGTAAAGTAGGGAAAATAAATGCTTACACAATAATATGCTTTAACTCATTTGGAGTAAGTGCTGGCCATGAAATATAGTCAAAACAGTTACCATGCTGAGAATTACAGGGTCTTAAACATGGCTTTAACTGATATTTGACATGTTAGAGTGTAATGGTGGGTGGAGAGAGTAGTATAACAATAAATAATTGAAGATAAATTCTAGGCCTCTCAGCAATGATTTCTTATGCGTTACTTTCACTTAAACACTGAAAGAAATGACAAAGGCATAAGTAGAATAAAAGCCGACGTAATGAAGTCTTTTCTTATACAGTTCAGTAATGCTGAATCTAAACCAGTTTCCAGACAAGGCAATTTTGGCACTAGAGCCACATCTCAGGACTGGTTTGCTGGGATCGAAACCAAGATGCACTTCTAGAATTGTCTTTATTAGAATGAGTCAAAAAGGTTAATATCTTCATATCATCTACTTTTTGTGTTTTTTCAACTTGATGGTGTCTGCAAAATCCTTTTCAATTTACAAGATTTATTCTGTAGGTAGAAATGTGCTTCAGATTGGTGTATACTTAGTTATTTCAGAGGTTTGAGTGTAGCAATAAATCTAAATAAGGAAACACTATAGACTTTCAAAAGTTAAGGGGCCTCCAGCCCAACCTAGTCTACTTTTAGCTTCGCAGAGTATTTCTATCTGAACTGCCAGTGATCCAAATTCACATCGTCATTGCAAAATCAAAGCAAGTCAAAGATTATGCTGTATTGACCTTCCATACCCCAAGAGTTGTCTACGAACAAAAGTTGCTTCAAGAAAGGCAGTTGGCACTGGATATTAATTCATTCATTCAACCATTTTATTGAGGATCTATTTAATGTCAGACATCATGTCGTACTGATATAATCAAAATATTAAGTGCATCTTCCCTATCTCTCTTTGGGACCTAGATATATGGCCTGAATTGCAAATTTTAAAATACTGGGAAAGTCAAAGCCTTTCTCACAATTGATATGATTCCAGAGCCCTACTTTATCTTGAAGTCATCTTTTTTTCATACCCATCCATATCTGAAACTTAGCTCCTTTAACAGAAGTTATACACACATCTGCCTATTCTCAAGTTTAGTAATGCTATTAAAAAATACTGTATACTCCCAAGTATAGAATTATATGGCAGAATGTACAGACTTCTCCCGTCTCTCTAGCTCCCTGTCTCTCCCCATTAAAACTCTCTCCTCTTCTCCACTCTCCTTCACCTCTCAAGACCTAAGTGGCAGTGCACTCGATGGTCCTACAGATCTGTCTCTTGCTTCAACAGTGTTTAGATGCATCAGACCCAGGGACGCCCCTTGCTTCAGTCTCTGCCCACCCTCCAACCTTTTTTCCAGTCTCAACCTTTCGAATCAGCCACTCATCTACCCTCGGCCACCAGGACCTGCCAACACCATTTTTTTTTTTATCTTAACTCCTTATTACCGATCAACCATGAGCTCCCAGATTCATCAGAATTATTCCACTGAGGTGGAGGCAACCGCCTGGTCAACAGGCATCTGCGGGTCCCCTACACCTACCTCTCTCTGGGCTTCTATTTCGACCACGACCATGTGGCTCTGGCCGGCGTGGACCACTTTTTTTTTCCGCGAAATGGCCGAGGAGGAGCGAAAGGGCGTCCAGCGTCTCTTGAAAATGCAAAACCAGCGCGGCGGCTGCGCCGGCTGCGCTGGTTTTTGAAAATGCAAAACCAGCGCCCTCCTCCAGGATGTGCAGAAGGAGTCCCAAGATCAGTGGGGTGAAACACAGGATGCTGTGGAAGTCACCACACTCATGGAGAAGAACCCGAACTCGGCCCTTTTGGAGCTGCACGCTGTGGGCTCCGCCTGCAGACCCCGCCTCTGTGACTTCCGGGAGAGCCGCTTCCTGGAGGAGCAGGTGAAACTTATCAAGAAGATGGCAACCACCTGACCGGCCTCCGCAGGCCTACTCGTCCCCAGGCTAGGCTGGGCTGGGCGAGCAGCACTTGGAAAGACAGCCTCAAGGACAGCTAGGAGCCTCCAAAGCCCAGCAGCCTTTGAGGAGCCCCTCTGGTGTCAGGGTTTCTGCCCGAAGCCCCTCTCTGCAGCCACGAGGCAGCTTTTTAACTACCCTGGAGCCCTCTCCCAAGCCTTGGACCAAATGGAAACAATAAAGCTTTTAGCAGAAAAAAAAAAAAAGACCTAAGCAAGTTCTTTTCCTAGTTGCATGCCTGACATTTCTGTCTTATTTTATTGAAATGTTCTGACTCAAACCCAAGTCTCTCTCTAGTCTGTGACGTTCTATTTCCCAATAAAATCTCTAATGTATAGAGCAAGATTGTGCAATAGAACTTTCTGCAATGAAGGAAATGTTCAATATTCATCTGGTCCATAGAATAGTTACTAGCCATATGTGACTACTGAACATTTTAAGTGTAGCTAATACAAGTAAGGACCTGAACTTTCATTTAATTTTAATTAATTAAAGTTTAAATAGTCACATATGGCTAGGGGCTACCATCTAGAACAGCACCACTCTAGATCAAGTAATCTTTGCTAAGCATTCGAGTACCTGCTTAATTATCAGGGCTATATTGGCAACCAAGTCATTAAGTGTATCTTTATAGACCTCATTTTCTTCACGTTAAATATTCTAATATCTTAATGAAAAAATGCCAAGGACTGAATTATCAAACCAGACTCACTTGAACCAGAGTTTCAAACTTTAGTAATGATTTTGAGTTTAAAATTAATCCATGGAACAGGCAAAGCAAAGAGAAATCTAGAATCCCTAGTGCAGGTCCCCTGGTGCTTTCTTGTCACATCAGTACCTTCCAGCCCTGATGAATATATGAGATCACTAATAATGTATGTGACTACAGTACCTACACAGAGGGGATCTATTTTAATCCTGAAATTCCTTCATTTTATACCAAATAGCTTTCATCACATTTCCTAGAAGGCCATGGCCACACATCCATAGATTTCATTCCCCACCCACTACAATCCACAGACTATCATAAGCAATCATGGACAGACCAGGTGCATCGGCTCAAAGTATTCCATAGATAAAAGACTCTCCCACTACTGAATGCATTAGTGCTTTTCCCAGGAGTTCTGTAATTAGAATGTCTATAAGAAGATTGACTGAGTCACCTTCATTCTTTCTTGGAGGCATTTTCCAGGTAAAGGAAGAGAATGCATTGAAGACCTGACGCTTAACCATTTTCTTCCTACTCAAGAAAATGTGTTCACTAATACTCTGTTGAGTCCTAACTTACATGCAACCAACAGTTAGGTGGCTATGATGAGAATATATTACTGGTTAAGCATTATCCAAAATGTAGTTCCATATTTGGTCCAAGTTCAACAATCCCAGGGGAGCACTGAAAAATGAAATCTTACTATCAGCTGCAGGTTACCTGGACTATGGAAATCTAGAGTTTTGATGTCCAGTATAGAAGCCACTAGCCACATATGGAGTCCTTGAATGAGGCTAGTTAAAATTCAAATGTACTGTAAATACAAAATGTGCACCAATTTTTGAAGACTTAGTATCAAAAAAGGAATGTGACACAGTACATTAATAATTTTTATGTTAATTACATGCTTATATGAAAATATTTTGGATATATTTTGTCAAATAAAACATATTATTAAAATTAATTGTACTACTTATTTTTACTTTTTTAATGTGACTACAAGAACATTGAAAATTACCTATGTGGGGGCTTCCCTGGTGGCGCAGTGGTTGAGAGTCCACTTGCCTATACGGGGGACACGGGTTTGTGCCCCGGTCCGGGAGGATCCCACATGCCACAGAGTGGCTGGGCCCGTGAGCCATGGCCGCTGAGCCTGCGCGTCTGGAGCCTGTGCTCCGCAGAGGGAGAAGCCACAACAGTGAGAAGTCCGCCTACCACAAAAAAAAAAAAAAAAAAAGAAAAAAAATTACCTATGTGGCTTGTCTTTTGTGATTCACATTATGTTTCTATTGGGCAGCACTGGTCTAAAATATTCTATTTCAAAAACCCTTTGCTAGTTAAAGCTCAAAGCCTCTTTGTGATCTCTTCAAATTCCCAGATATTACATTTCCATGGCACTTTTGCCAAATAACTCCTCTATACACACTGTCTCTGTTTTGCTCTATGTTAGCTCAGCCCAAAATTCATAACTTTTATCACTTATTAATTTAAAGGATAGGATTTATAAGCATAGAAACATTATTGACAATTTATGGACCGGAGTTGCATCTTAAGATCTCCTGCCTTCTCTTTGCTGTCTTTCTTTTTATTCTTCGTTCATTCTTCCTTTTCCTCTCCTTTCTCCTCAGGAACAAAACAATCTATCTCTCTTTCTCCCACAAAGGAATTTAGTAAGCATCATATTTTATTTAAGCATGCTTTTGAGGTCTCTCTCTTTACCTAAATACAGGCAAAATTTCTCCTTATGATGAAGTCTAGGGAATACATTTTTCTGCATTTTTTTACACTTGCAATACATAGATGAAAGCCACTGGGGAGATTCTTAGTGTAATAATCTAGAGGGGGATACAGAGAAGTTAAAACAAAAATGAAAATGGAGTATGGAAAGACCCATGATCAAGCTATGTACAAGATGCTATGAGAACATAGGGAACCGACAACACGAGTTGTTAATTACACAGATGGATAAACGCAATCACAGCTGTATGGTTTTGGCTACATTCACCCTATGCTCTACCAAGCGACCATGTGATGTTCATCATTCACTCTACCCCAACTTCTCTACTCCAGAGATTTTTATATTTTAAATACAATTTTATTAAAAAGCCCCTTATTTCAATAAAACCCTATGGAAAAAAATGTGAACCTATGACTCAAATAAAAGCACAGTCACTCTGATTTTGGTGAGCAGTGTGGAGTCCCATTTATTCACTCCTCTCTGCTACTGTGAAATGCAGTGATCCCTAGCGGGACTTTGAGGGGCACAGTCTGCTCTGTTGCCTTGGCTCTTGAAATATTCCCTTCAGCAATTTTCTGACAAATCTCCTTGGTCAATGTTGAGGGCTGCTCTTCCAAACACCCTTAATGGCGGTTCCCTGTTGTTCTCCCCACTCTCAATTTCTCCCCATGTGTTTTCGTCCAACACGGCTTCAACTCTGCTCCCTAAAGGCTGGAAACATCCAAATCTAAACTTCCAACACAGTTTTCATCCATGCTTCAGGTTCAGATAGCAACATACCTGCTGGAGAGCTAGACGTCTCCTGTTGGCTTGAAGTTCCACAGGCACCCCCATCTCTACGTGCCCCTCACCTCACACCTGAATGATACCCCTCACACCTGCACGGTTTCTCCTCCAGCATACTTCATCACAGTTGATGACACCTCTTTTCTTAAAGTCAGCCTGGTAAACAGCCGGGCATGTTTTACTTTCTCTTTCACTCATCCCACACCATCTTAATAAATTACTGAGTCCTCCTAAATATTTTTTCAACTTGTCCTGTGTGGTAGACAGAATAACGACCCATCCAAGATGTTTCCATCCTTATCCCTCAAACTGATAGATATATTACCTCACATGGCAAAAGAGACTTTGTAGATGTGATTCAGTGAAGGATTTGGGGATGAGGATAATGACCCAGGATAGTATTATCTCGGTGAGCCAGCCCCAATGTGATCACAGTCATTATAAGAGGGAGACAGGAGAGTCACAGTCAGAGATGTGATGACGAAAACAGAGGTCAGAATGATGCAAGGAAGAGGCAATGCAACAAGGAATGCAGGAAATCTGGAAAAGGCAAAGAAACAGATTCTCCCCTAAAGCAACCAGAAGGAACACAGCTTTGTTGACACCTTGAGTTTAGCCTTATAAAACCCATTTCAGACTTCTGACCTCCACAACTGTAAGGTAACATTTGTGTTGTTTTAAGCCATTAACTATGTAGTAACTTCTTATAGCAGCAATAGGAAACCAATACATCCCTTATCTCAGTCTCTATGTCCATAGCCCTGGTTTGGTTCTTGTCATGTCGTGTCTAGAACACTGCCACCACCTTTTTATAATGACCCTTCTTACACACTGGTCCTCTAGAATCTAGTCTCTACTCACTATAGGGTTTTGTGAAAGCTTCCCTTTGCTTATCCCCCAAGGAATCATATAAAGATTACTCACCAAGGCCTATGTGATCCCAGATGACCTGGCCTTTGCCTACTTCTCCGGCTTTATGCCTTTATACCTGCCACAAACACCACTTGAGGTCCTGTAACACAGAATAACAAACCTGGCTCCATATTGGATCTGTTCCTTTAGCCCTATCCCTTACACTTGTGCTCTGTTGCCTATGCTTAGTCGGGCTGGCTCTGTACCTTTTGTAAAAGAATGTTGCCTAAAGCCTGAAATATACAGGATAGCCCATTCTCAAGGCTCTGATCTTTAAAGGAATAACACTTTTCTATTCATATAGAGATACAAAGTTGCAGAACAGAGAACAACACTTGTCTTGCTGGAGGTTTATAGGAACCTTGTGACAGGCCCCACATGGATGGCTGCAAGAACAAAGGATTCCTGCAGCAAGAGGTGTGTCACAACCTGCAACACTCCCTCCCCTTTTACCATAAAAGAAGCCTGCATGCTAACTCGGGTAAGATGATTCTTTGGGACACTAGTCCACCATCTTCTCGGTCTGCTGGCTTTCCAAATAAAGTCACTATTCCTTTCCCCAATGACTTGTCTTTTGATTTATTGGCCTGTCATGTGGTGAGCAGCAAAAGCTTGGACTCGATAATGGTCCCTGTGCACTCTGTACAATTTCTTCCTCCGCGGCATTACACACGTTGCACCCACAAGCTGGAATGCTTTCCACAATCCCAACCCTCCTATAACCCTTTGCCTGGTTAGCCTTTAATGCCCAGTTTATTAATCACCCTCCAGGATCTCATCTCTGTTCTCCTTAGGTAGGATTAGATGTTACTATTAAATGCTCCCATAAGGCACCATGCATGTCTCTATCTGGCCTTTATAATACTGTCTTATATCTGTTTATGGGTCTCTTTTTCACCAGACTGTTAATTACTTGAGAAAAACAGTGCTTTATCTTTGAGCACACAACCCTCAACCTGGCATGTAGTAGTTGCTTTTTATTTGTTGAATGAATTAAATTATTCAATTAAACTACATAATATTGTACATCTATAAAAAGATCAATTTAAAACAAAGGGAAGGGACAAACTTAACAGCAAATTGGAATAATACTGAGGAACTGTGATAGAAACATATGTCACCAGTGAACGAAATTTTAATGCATGTTATAAAACATCACAACTTATTCTGTTATTTAAAAACTGGAAAATCCATCTAAGATAGCAAATGTTGTATAAAACAGACCAGGGTTGCAATGGTATATTTCCAGTTTAAAAGTATAAATTACCTTTGCATTGATATGTTGCAGATAAGACTCATATTTGGTCAATGAAGGAAAAAGATTTTATAGGATAAGCAGTAATTTAAAATCCATATTCATATTGGAACTCAAATGAAAGTCTCTGGAATGATCTCCCATTGCCATATTTATCTTATATAGCTGAAAGGTTAATAAGCCTATCTCAAGGCTTCTTTTCATTGCTTCATTTACTATAGAGTTAAATGTAAAATTGTGGAGAATATCTTATGATTCATGTGATATTGGTAGTTGAAAATTATACTACCTGGAAACTTCAGATTATTAGGTCAAAAATTCTTCCAGGCAAGCTGAGAAGTGAGAAAGTTTGTTCTATGCTTCATTTTTCTCTGAAATCTAGAAAACAGGACTGAACTCCCTGGAATGAAGCAGAGGATTGCAGTAATCCATGGGTGAGATGGACTTCTCTTGCTAACATGGTAAACTAACCATCCTTATTCTTCTTTATTTTTTACTCTCTCTTTTACGGATCTCAGATGCATAAATAACTAAGAAATTTGTGGTAACTTACAACATGAATTGACAATTACTTCATTGGTACATGCATTTCTACCACAGTTCCTCAAAATCAATTTAATTTCCTGTAAAATAACCCCCCTTCCCATTCTAAAAACCGATTTGAATGGAACACATTCTTATTGCATTGTTGTAGTTAATTTATTCAAAACTATTGTCTTTTAAAAATACTAGTAAGCGGTTTCTCAGTTCATGATCCTTCATCTTGATCAACCTGTACAGTCTCTCTCCTGGTTTTGTTGCTGTTGTGCTGTTATTATTGTTATTATTTTCCCCCTACATCTGCATCTCCATTCTTCTTGCCTTCCAAATTTCCCTCTTGGAATGCTTTACCTGTCACGTAAAATTCCTGGCTTGTTTTTGCTGTTCATTACCATGTAGTTCAAAGTATTCTGTAAAATATTTTTACTTAAGAGTTTCTTACAGTCTCTTTCTAATATTACAGATATACAGACTTTTTAAAGCTATCTTTTTATTATTATTTTCTAATTTTACTACATTATTGTCATAATCTCCAAGATATTGATTCCTTGAGATTTGGTGGGTTTTCACTGAGTCCCAGTAGAAACTCAGTTTTGGTGGATAGGCCATGGATGCTCAAAAATAATATTTGCTTACTGGATATTAAATATATACATATGTAATTTTATATGTAAACATAATTTATATATAATTAAATATAATTATGATTTTCAAACATTCTAAACTTCATGTCTTGTGTCTGTTAAAATTTTCAATTAAAATTGGTAATCCATCCAAATTTCACTGTCATTCTGTCCACTGCTCACCCCTTCACCCCTACTAAAAAAAGTCCTGAAAGCAAGAAACCAAAAGGAACGTAGAATTGTCAATTAGAAGTAAAATCGGTTTTACTAGCTATGGCTTTAGGGCAGGATTGTGGAAGTGAGGCCTGTAATTTGAGGTGAATTGCCTTACTATTGGCAGGATTTTCCAGTGGTGAGAGAACCTGGCAAATTACACTTCCATTCTTTTTTTTTTTTTTTTTTTTTTTTTTGCGGTACGCAGGCCTCTCACCGCTGTGGCCTCTCCCCTTGCGGAGCACAGGCTCCGGTTGCACAGGCCCAGCGGCCATGGCTCACGGGTCCAGCCGCTCCGCGGCATGTGGGATCCTCCCAGACCGGGGCACGAACCCGTGTCCCCTGCATCGGCAGGCGGACTCTCAACCACTGCGCCACCAGGGAAGCCCTACACTTCCATTCTTAACATCTCCCCACAGCTGGATAAGCCATTGTCAAAGTGAACATCAGTATCCCATGGGTATCCCAAAGAACCAGTAATACCCATCACCAGTCCTCCTACCAATGGAGGTTTCTTCTGCTTTTGCCCAGTAAGCAAAGAAAATTCAATACTTAGGAACAAACTGAAAAGAAAACATTCAGTGGTTGGAGAATAGGAATAATTTTTAAATGCTTTTATTTAAAGATATCTGAAATGTTCCGGGCACTTACCATGTGACTTTTGATGCTTTGGACTTAATTCCAACTTGCCTCTGTTTCTTCCTAATTGTGAGGACCTCCTAAAGTTGCCATGAGGATTAAATGAGTTAGTATATAGTTAGTGCTTAGAACAGTGCTAAAGGCACATAATACGTATTTGTGAAACATTAGTTATTTTTATCTTATTCCTGGCTACATTTCACTCTTTCTATTCTTTCCAATTTCTTGAATGATTCATGCTTTAAAGAATGTGTGTGTGCGTGTGTGCATGTGTGCGCGTGTGTGTGTGTGACTAGAAGAAGCCTTTTATAGTTACTAAAATCTCCAGGAATTCTGCTTCCTCAAAACCATTCACCCATTCAGTTATGCAGGAACCTGAAAGCCATGACTGGATTCTGCTTGGGGTTAAAATTTGTTACCTGTAATTGTGACTAAAAGATTTGATTCTTCGTCTTTCTCTTGATTGGAAGAGACGTATAAACTCAGGCATTGTGTAGCGAAGGCCAGTACAGGGAAGAATAGAAGTATGATAGAGTCACACAGAGACAGAGATAAGAAATGGAGAGAATATTGCCTACCTTCCTGTAGCTTTCCAGTTCCAGACATGTGTTCCTTTCTGAGGCCAGACTGCATTCCTCACAAATGGTTCTTCAAGACATGGCTATATCCATATCCTACTCCCTCTTGTGCTTCAATTACTTGAATTGGTTTCTGTTACTTGCATCTAAAAGAGTCCTAAATAATATAATACAACACATCACAACCACCTTGTTAAAGCTGAAAATTGTCTTTGATGGCTTCTGGGATCAGAAGGTAAAACAGTAATCATTGTTCAACATCTTTTCATTTACCACATACCTGAAACCACAAATCCCAGAATGGCTGTCAACCTGACCAAAATATGAGAAATAGAGAATGACATCAGTGGAAGTATTCTGAAACTACAATACATCATGCTGTCATCCAAAATAGACATCCACCCTAGATCCAGAGTCTTAGTAGGTGCCCACTGTTCTTTTCCTGTTTAGTTCCCCTGCCTTTTTCCATTTCCTACCTAGCTCATGCAGGCTTACTCCATGGGGCTACACACTTCTCCTTTTACACTCTCTCCAGTGGAAATCCATCAAGTTACATCATCTTCAACTGCCAACTTTATATTTACCCATTTAATCAAAAACTATTTGTTGGGTAATAGACATTTTCCAGGTTCCATGCTTGAGTCAGATTGTGGATAAAAAATAGAAAAGACATGTTTTCTGAACCCATGAAAGTGCGTTTCTATGCACAGTACTCTTTTTTTTTCCTTAATAAATTTGTTTATTTATTTATTTATCTATTTATTTGTTTATTTTTGGCTGCTTTGGGTCTTCATTGCTGTGTGCAGGCTCTCTCTAGTTGCGGTGAGCGGGGGCTACTCTTCGTTGTGGTGTGCAGGCTTCTCATCGAGGTGGCTTCTTTTGTTGCAGAGCACGGGCTCTAGGCACACAGGCTTCAGCAGTTGTGGCACACAGGCTCAGTAGTTGTGGCTCGTGGGCTCTAGAGCACAGGCTCAGTAGTTGTGACGCACGGGCTTAGTTGCTCTGCGGCATGTGGGATCTTCCTGGACCAGGGCTCAAATCCGTGTCCCCTGCATTGGCAGGTGGATTCTTAACCACTGCGCCACCAGGGAAGCCCCAGAGTTCTCTTAAATGAGATGGGGTGGGCAGAAGGAGAGATGGTTCTTTCCCATAGCTGATATTTACTTCCATGTAGAAGGCACCATGTTAGGGAAACACTCTTAGCCTCATTCTAGAAGGTTAGTGTCTTAATCTTATTGGTAAGTTTGGAAAGAAAAAAAAAACAACTGCATGTCTTTTCTCTCTTGGGAGCTATCCTGACCTCAGAGGGCATTAATTCTGCTGTACTGCTCCATGCCTTAAGTTTTACAGGGGCAGAGACCCATGCGAAGAGGCCTGAAATGGTACTAGACTGCCTGCGGTGGGGTGAGTAAACCTTTCTAACCCCAGAGTTCAATGTTAGAAAGCCTACTTGCCCATAGCTATGAATCACATTCCTCTATATTAGCTGTATCAGAAATAAAGGTGATATTTTGTTCTCCTATCTGACTTACAGTTTCGACTTCTATCTTAATTGATTATTAATTCAAGTAGGGAAGAGAGGTGCTATTTATAAGCCTCCCCAAGAACATTAACGATGTGTATGTAAATTCTCTCCTCTCACCTGAGCTCTTGACCTATAATCTGATGATCAGGGGATGTGTACAGATGGAATTTTCACGACCTCAACTTTAGCACTTCACAAATGAAAATGTGCTGTAATCTCCAATCACCTCATAAAAGGAAATCAGATGTTTACCACAAAAAACCTCTGGTCAGTCACATGCCCCTTCATTTATCAGCTCATTCAGGCCTGACACCATGGAGTCACCTATGACTTCTCTTCCTCTTAATCCTCCAGAGTGAGTCAGGCATGATGTCGTGTTGCTTTTTTTCTCCAGAATTTCTCATTCATCTGCCCTTTTATTTCCCATCCCAATCTAGACTTCTTCACACCTGTTTACTGCAAAAGCTTGTCAGCTAGATTTTGCTGAACCCAGATCTTTCCTCATCAACTCTAGCAGAGTTGACAACCTTGCTCAGTTGCCACTTTGACCATACAATTCCCTTCAGAAATGTGTTCAGTGGCTTCTATCTACAGTTAAACTCATTTCCCTGATATAAAGGTACTGGCATAAGTGGACATGATACAATCAACTTCTCTGTATTTACTGTCCTCAACTCCACTCCAAC
This sequence comes from Hyperoodon ampullatus, assembly GCF_949752795.1. NCBI lineage: Eukaryota > Metazoa > Chordata > Mammalia > Artiodactyla > Ziphiidae > Hyperoodon > Hyperoodon ampullatus. Next base: position 130,230,460 of record NC_136914.1, on the reverse strand, counting down.
AGAATTAGCTCTGTTATGAACTAAAAGCATAGTATGCTTTTAATACATACCTTCCACCAAATTGCAAACCACACACACATCATCCAAAATCAACATCTACCCCCCCGACCCCCTCCTTCAAATATTTAAGAACTAATGCGAAGCCCAACACACATTGTCACAGTTAATCATACACTGTATTCAATGATGTGTTCCTGCGGTTTATTATTATAGATTCTTCTTTATCCAAGCTGAATTACTGTGAGTACCTTGCGCTGAAGAATCATGATACATTTCCCATACCATAAAGTTCATTGTTAACTGTATAGTGGATACAAAATAAATATTTAATGACTGATTGACGTATAAATATAACAAAGTAATTGTCTTTACCTGAGAGATGGTTCGATCCAAGAGTCAGGAATTTAAGAGTGATGTGATAATCAGCATTTCTACTCTGACCTTTTTGACTTTCTCTGTTGTTCGAGGCAAGGCATTTTAGCTATTTTGGACTCATTTTCTTAATCCAAAAATGGAAGTAAGACTTGTCATCTCTCTTATTCATAGAGAGTGGTGAGGAGTATCCCAGTCAATGCAAAGCACATGGCTAATACAAGGTTTAATAAAAATGATAAATAACATCTATTACAAAACTGAACCATTGTTCAATTTCTTCTGCCCTTTCAGTCCTTTGATTCAATATTCTCTCACTGAAATCTGAGAGCTTTAATTTGAGAAAGCGTTTTACTAAGAATCATAGACTTTCTACATTAACCTTTTGTTATCATTAGGCATGCTTGGATGGTATCAAATTATTCTTTTAAGGAAATCAATATATCACTATAAGAGCATAGTGAAACACCTGGTAATGGAACTTCAGATTAGGGAGACCTGGGTATGAAAATCTGCTTCAGAGCAAAATGGCAAAATGGATGGTTCCCGACTTCATTCCCCCTCACAGAAAGAGCAAAGAGCACTGCCCGTAGACAAGATGCCTTTGTGAAGATCCCAGAACGTAGGGGTGAGGCTGAAGCACCCTCCTGGACCACAGAAATCAAGAAGAGACACATTAGAAGGGTGAGAGCAATGGTTTCACTTTGACCAAGTCTCCCCTCTCTCAGGTCAGTATGCCATCCCACCTAGCAGTTCTCCCCTGGCCTACAATTTCTCCAGGGGGAAAAGGAGAGCCCAAGGCAGACACCCAGCTTCCCCAGCATCCAGGAAGCTTCCCAGGAAACCCACTTAGGTAGCTCCTCATGGGAACAACTGGGCGAACAGCTAGAGCTGGAGAAGAGGAACAGCTCACAGAAACGAGCGTATAGATCTTGGCAGACAAATTTCTGCTGGCAGTGATTTTAGCCTGATCTTAGATCTCAGCCAGCAGCTCTGCCCATCTGCAGACCCAAGCCGGTGGCCTGTCTAGCCAGAGAGCTTAGTAGAAGTTCTGCCCAGTTTGGGTCCACAGCCAGAGGGCTGTCCCAGTGGCAGAGCCCCTCCTCTAAACCCACCAAGAGAATGAAGCTGGTGAGCAGCTCCATTCAACTGCTAGACATAGCCTCCAGCCCTGCCTGACCAGCAAGCCCAGCCAGAGACCTTGGGCAGCTGTGAAGCTCATCCTGGAGCCCAGCTGAGGCAGAGAACCAAGCTGGCAGCCCCAACTTCAGAGCATAACTTCCAGCCCTGTCTTCAAGGGAGCCCAAATCAAGACCCTAGGCAGCCTCCAGCCGAGCCCGCAGTACTTGCTGGCTGAGCACAGCAAGCTTCCTCCTACAGGCAGGGAGCCCAGTCAGCAACCCTTCCTAGTCATGGAACACAGTCTGTGGCCTCGCCTGCCCAGGAGCCTTGGACAGCAGCCCCTACTGACCACATATCACAGCCTCCAGCCCCACCCACTGCCAGGTAAAGCTGGAGGCCCTGCTCCACCAGGGATCCCAGACAGAGACTTCACCTAAGAGTGGAGCTCAACCAGCGGACTGCCCGATCACAGGCTGCAGCCCAGCTTCAACAGCGTCCAGCCAGTGGCATCATCCGGCTGGGGAGCACAGCCTGATGAACATAGATTCGAAAATTCTCAACAAAATACTAGCAAACCAAATTCAACGTTTAAAGGACTGTACACAATGACCAAGTGGGATTTATTTGGGGGATGTAAAGATGGCACTATATCTGCAAATCAATAAGTGTGATTCATCACATTAATAGAATGAAAGATTAAAATCGTATGATCTTCTCAATAGATGCAGGAAAAGCATTTGACAAAACAGAATATCCTTTCATGATAAAAACTCTCAGCAGATTGGGTATAGAAGGAATATACCTTTAACATAATAAAGGTCATACACAGCAAACCCACAGCTGACATCATACGGTGAAATGTTGGACGCTTTTCCTTCAAGATGAGGAACAAGACAAGGATGCCCGCTCTTACCACTCCTATTCAACATAGCACTGGAAGTCCTAGCCAGAGCAGTTAGGCAAGAAAGAGAAATAAGATGAGTCCAAATAAGAAAGGAAGAAGTAAAATTGTCTTCGTTTACTGATGACGTGATCATATATTTAGCAAACTCTAAGTTTGCCACCAAAAAACTATTAGACAAATACTCCTTGATCTCACATATGTAGAATCTAAAAAGTTGAACTCATGGGAAGGAGATTGGTGGCTACCAGGGGCTAAAGGGTGGGGGTAATGGGGAGATGGTCAAAGGGTACACATTTTCTGTTAGAAAATGAATACATTCTGCACATGTAATGTACAACACGGTGACTGTAGTTAACAATACTGTACTGTATACTTGAAATTTGCTAAGAGTATAGATCCTAATGTTGTCACTACAGAAAAAAGTAGTCACTGTATGAGGCAATGGATGTGTTAACTAACCTTAATGTGCCAATCATTTCACAATATGTACATGTATCAAATCATCCCATTGTACTAAACTTAAACAATATTACTTGTCAGTTACATCTTAATAAAGTTGGGGGGAAAACTGTATCAGAGAATTCTCCATTTTCCATAGAAGTGTTCTTTAAATAATCTCAAATAATTTTTCTTACTTTATTTCCTTATTTCCTCAAATGAAATTCTTGTTCTCTTGCTAGAAAAGTCACTTTTCATCCATTGTGAATTATGAAGAGTGGGGAAAAAAATGAAAAGTTCTTCTCTGTGTTTCTACAGAACCAGAAAAAATTTCAAATACTTATAGTATTGACATTTTTCACATTGACCCACTAGAGTCAGATGAATGATACCTTTCTTCATAAGACAATAACTCTGTTAATAATAGGTCATGCAAGGTAGATTTTTGTTTAATGTTTTCATTTGGGCAAAAAGTAAATTTAGAAGTTAAGAACAGATTTAAAAATTATAGCACCAGAGGAATATCTCTCTCAAAAAAAAATTACAAACCATCCTAGAGATAGTTGATGAATGTTCAACATTGTAGATCAGATGTTAATCTAACTTGGAAGAGAGAGGGGAAAACATGCTAAGGAGAGACAACAATAAAATTCCCAGAAAAAAGATTTCCCTTGTATGTTGATTACATATTCCTGTAATTACTTCCTCTTTCAATATTAGATGCTGAGCCTATTGCAGTTTACAAATACCTTTGGCAGTGTGAACTAATTAGATAAAATATAGGAATAATATGAAAGTGGTAAAACAAATTATCTTTTACTACTGAAAAATTCTATTTAGAATTTTAGGAGAGGGTAAGATTTGAAATTTTGATAAAGTTCAAGGTTCATGTTTTGTGTGAATTTCTTTTGTCTGTGACATCTCCATTATACTGGGTAAAGACCAAAACTTTGAACATTGCCTAATAAGTCCTCTACAATTGCTCCTCTTTTAAAGTGCATTATAAACTTTGTCTTGTGCTCTAGTTGCACTGGTCTTGCATTTATTTCCTTTAACGAGCCTTGCTTTCTGTGGTTCAGGGTCTTTATCACACAGTCTGCTTTGCCTATAACACTCCTCATCCCACCTTCCCTTTACCTGGTTAATGAGCACCCATCCTTCAATATCAATTCATATCACATCCTTAGGAAAGCCTTCCCCAACCTCCTAGACCAGATCACATTGGGGTATACTGCCTTCTAGCACTTGAGATTTACCTTAATTCTTAACATTTGAGTGATCAAGAAAAAGTATCTATGTCTTCAACTTCATGAAGCACAGGCAATACCAACTGTTAATTATTATATTTCTAGCACCCATCTCTTTGCTTGGCATGGGGAGGTTCTTGTGGAATTTTTCTTGAATTAATAAACAAATAAACTTTGACTTTAATGCCTTGAGTAACAAATTATTAAAGGAACATGGCAATGTGGGAGTGAGAACTAAACATAAGTTTAAGGTGGAATTCAGAACATGAAAAAAATTTACGGCATATTTAGATTTTAGGAAATGGAATACATAAAGATAATAATGACATATTGTTATATAATTACAATGTTAATTATTATGACAAAAGTAAGATTCGTTTCTCTTATTTTTAAGAGAAGTTAGAATAAGAGGAAAGTAACTGGTTTGCTCATACCTTTCTTAGGGTTATACTCATTTATACTTATTAATTTAGTTTATTACAGCTAGAGGGGATTTCAATTTTTATAGTAATTTAACCTGAATTAACACCTTTGAAATCCTGTTTCATGTCTTTTCAGAGATTAATAAATCTTCAAAGCTAAAAACTTAAAGCATATTGAACCCTAATTATATTTTTATTTCTAAATTCTTTCAAACATCAAACATTTTAAGATCATAGTTTTTAATCAATGTCTGCTGGTGACCAGGTGTTTTTAGGCTTAATACTATAAAAACAATAAAATCGCTATGAAGACCTGACCTTCTAAGTCAGATTCCTAGAAAGTCTGCACATATAATTTTTCGGGCATGTGGAGGCAAAAGCAACAGTACAGTTATCCGTGACCTGCCCACCCATCCCAGGATACATCATCATCTCAAATTTTTATAAATTAGACATAGCCTAAAAATTCCAGTAGAAAATTATTAGATGTAGTTCAGCTGCAAAAGTCATTGTGAACCTAAACCAGCATGTTTAAGAACCTAATGAAAGTTTTAAAAAATTATTAGCCATTACGTATTATCTAGTTTTTCCTACACATTTTGGTTACATTTCCAGTCATATTCATTAATTTTAAAATAAGTATATCTACATATCACATGGTTTGTATTTCTTTTCAAAAGTGTTTAAATTTAACAGGTGCAAAAGTTACATTTCCTTTTTTATTGTTCTCCCAAAATATGTCATCAGGAAAAAGTGCTACTTAATCTCCTGTGTCTACTTCAAAGAGAAGTTTGGTCATCAGAAATACAGATTTTCTTCTGCTCTCCATTTCAGACCATTATTTGTTTTCAAGTTAGTATTATGAAAAAAGATACCTTATCAATAACATAGGAGCCCAAATGCATTTTCATGGGAAGAGATCATAGTAGGTCATTTGCTCATTTCCTCTATGCAAGACTCACCTACCAACATGAACTGGGGATGTAGGAGTGGGGAGAAAGAGAGAACAAACATGAGAGAAGAGAGTCTGAAACTCTCCAGTTTTCTTATATCCTGAAGGTAAGACATTTCACAGAATTTCACAGAATTTCACAGAAGCTAACAGATTGCTTAAATTTAAAGGTACTGTAAACTACTTCAGAAAAAAGTTTATCATGAAACCTAATGAATAAAAGTCATTTGTTCATTTATTGAATGTATGAATCTAAAGCACTGAGCACCTATTATGCTTTAGTCAGTAAAAGACAACTAAAAATTTGCAAATCCAGGCAGAGAAAGGAATCGAGCATATTGATTACAATGGTGTACAGTGAGTTCTACAAAAGAAGTGCACCCCAGAAGATGGAGATGGTCAGGGCTCAGGTCCTGAACCAGCTTGGGGAAAGTTTTTAGAAGAAGTGACTTTTGAATCTCAAACTTGAATGTTGGGTAGAAGTATGCTACGCTGGGTATAGGAGATAGGAATGGTAGAAGAAAATATAAGTCCTGTAGGAATCTGCAGTATGCCAAATGAAATGATGGCATATTTTCTTTGTTAGACTACTAAAAAGACATTTAATATTGTGGCAGAGAATATGGAAGTGGTCACTTGTACCTGGAGAAAGAAACATGGCAGATTATGGAAAGCCCAGTATGCTATACAGAAGTATGGATTTTACCCACCCAGAAATAAATATTAATAATTACTAGATGTGAAGTCATAGAGGGTTTTTTTAAACATGTACAAATCTCTTTTTTTTAAAATAAATTTATTTTATTTATTTATTTTACTTACTTATTTTTGGCTGCGTTGGGTCTTCGTTGCTGCGTGGGCTTTCTCTAGTTGCAGAGAGCAGGGGCTGCTCTTCATTGCAGTGTGCGGGCTTCTCATCGCAGTGGCTTCTCTTGCTGTGGAGCACGGGCTCTAGGGTACGTGGGCTCAGTAGTTGTGGTGCACGGGCTTAGTTGCTCCGCGGCATGTGGGATCATCCAGGAGCAGGGCTCGAACCTGTGTCCCCTGTATTGGCAGGAGGATTCTTAACCACTGCGCCACCAGGGAAGTCCCCATAGAGGGTTTTTAACATATTTGTGTTTCAGAAAGAACATTCTGGGGAAACATGTGAAGGCTGAATTATAGAAAGACAAGAAATGAGACTTCTGTTAAGAGACGGGGAATAAGAAGACCGAATTAGGACAGGTGAAAAAAGAAAAGAGAAGTTGCTAGATATTTCAGAGCAGAGGACAGATGGATGTAGGCCATGAGGAAGAATGTCTACAGTGTTTGCTAAATCCGCCACCACTTTCAGTTTTTAGTACAGGAAATTTTTGTGAAGTAGGATACTCCAACAAATTCACATAATGAGTGACAGATAAATCCAATCATTAAAACCAAAGCTTTCAATTTAATGGAATGGACACTGCTAAAAAAAATCCACACAAAACAAACAAAAAACAAAAACAACAACAAAAAACACAACATGATTTTTATTAGATAAACTATCAAATGTTTAACTTCCATTTCAAATGTTTTCTACTAAAAATATGTACAAAAATATATATACAAAGGTTGAAGCAACTAGAAGCATGACAGGTATACATATACGTAAATACAATTGAAATTAAGTTCAATGCAACATTGAGTGACATTATATTGCACCAAAATCTATTCCATACAAAAACACATGCATCAAGAGTTTCCATCAGATGAAATCACACTTATTTCATAGTATCTTACCACTTACACAGATAGCCCGTAAACACCATCTGGCAGCGTGATTGCTGTACCAGAACTCTCCCTGGAGGGAAATCATTAAGCTGTAGAAAAATCCATTTTATTTCACATATCACATGCTGGTATAGGCATCAGTGCCACAGAACCCTAAGAAACAGCACAATCCACAGATGAAAGTCCCTTTGCACCATTTATATTTTCATAGTTAAATATCTTAGTACTTCTAATATGGTTGGAATGTAGATATAGAAAAGAAATTTTGCTCTTTAAAAATTTATCAATACAAGATACTGTGCAAAATTTGTATAAAATAGTACAATCCCATTTACTGAGTTTCATTATCACAATGCTAAGATGAAGAATCCCCACCACAGATGAGGACCATGTAGGATGTTGGGCCTCCCTCTCCCTCAGCTGCACTTCTTGTTCCTGTATTTTAGAGCACCAGCCCAAACGCACCCCCTCCACTCACAATGAATGGTCCAAGGTCATGATGAACCCATTCCAGATCCAAGTTAATGGATATAGCTGGTCTATAAATTGCAATCTAAGCACAGATCAAAGAGACAGCTGCCAGCACAGCCCTTCCGAATAACTGGACTACTTTCCCACTGGGCTAAATTGATTGCATCGGCACTTATTATTGATGTTTAACATAGACTGTGAAAAGCATTGGAATACATTCATATATAGTACCTAGTAATATGTTAATGAACATTACAATACATATGGATTTTTCTGCCCCTTGATAGTTGAAAAAGAAATTATTGCTACCAGGTCAAATTTTAACACAAAGCTCACTAAACCCATGTTAATAAAGTCAATACAGATATACAGACAATAAAACAACATGAAAGATTCATCATGAGATGAATTCTGAGTCAATAACTAAAAACCATCTCTACCAGTACATCACTACTATCTAATTTGCTCTATGATAAGTAAAAACCAAGCTCTTTGAAACCCAGAGTCAAATCTTCGTCAGAAAATTAGAACAAATTAAGTTCTCGAAGCATTCAGTACAAGAGGCCATTTGTCTTGTCTCTTTGTGACTTGCACTTATTATAAAACTGCAGGTAGTCAACATTTAGCATCAGTGAAACAATTCTATCAATACACGTTTGTTCACCAGTTTGGCGTAAAGAGAAGACACTGCATTACATGGTAATAAGCCATTTCTGTTTGTTTTTTTTAAAACACATCTGATGCTTATGTTGGCAAAGTTCCCCAAATGCTGAAAGGTACCACTGAAAGTTCATTACTATTGTGCTGCAATCCATCTACAAAAAGACAGAAATTTGAGGCAAATGCCTGTGTCCACAGTAAACAAGAGTAAGGTGATATGCCACTCTCTGAACACAGATGGATACTGTCAAAAGATGAACCCTGTTTTCAAGATAATAAGTATCAATAGTTAAGTTCTAGATTTAAAGCAGTAGTAACAACATTCACAAGGGAAAACCATAAAGTAAAAAATTTCTCCAAAAAGAGGATCAAAATAATCCCAGACTTAAAAAAAAGAAAAAAAAAAAAAAAGAATCCCAGACTACTTGAAATCTTTGCAGGGGTCTTGTGGTTTGTGTGCTAACCATAGTTATATATACTGTTTTTGCTTCCAGAGCAATTTAAAAGTGCTCTGTGGTAGTGTCTGAAGTAATTAGCATACACATTAATTTAACGTTGATCATTTCTATTCTGTTATAAGCATACGCTCATTTGAAACAATCTGTGTTTTACTTCTCCAAAGTATTTTTACTTTCTATTCCATTAGTCAGTAAGTGGAAATTTGGAATGAAGGAGAACTGCTAGGGAAAAAAATAATTCAGACATGCTTTAAAATAAGACAGCTCAAACCTCAAACCAGGGAACCACATTGCATCGCCTCCTGGTGTGCTATGAATGTGCTTCAGAGCATGCGCAGAAGAATGTTAATCAGTAGGAATAAGTGGGCTCTAACTTCACAATCCTCATTTCAGTCAGGCCAATCACAACCCAACCAGTTATACAGCTGTAACATCCAAAGGCCTAATCTGTTTTCCCACAAGATGCTGTACAAAATACCCTGCTGCACAAAGTACTCAAAATACAGTCACTGCTGCAAAAGAGATAACTGTGCATGTCTTTTTTTTTTTTTTTTTTCTTCCTCTCCAGTTTTCAACATGGCCTTTAGAGGCTTCAACAAGAGGTAATAAGGATTCGGGAGGCAAGTCTTCTAACCAAGAAATTAATTCATTTGAAAGTCATACTTTTAAAAATAAAATCAGTAGTGTATACGTTGAGGGCAAAAAGTATGCTCACTTTCAAAACAGTGCATCCATCTGTATGGCTGCTAGACACCTAGATGCTCCACAGTTTCTTGAGAGATTATCTATAAAACTGTTAAGGCACTTATTGATACTATAAATGTACCCTTGATCCAAGTAGCCAAAATACACACGTGTAACAGATAACTATTTGGAGAGTGTAACCATCCTCCACTGATATTTTAAAGCCAACGGTAACAGAGAGAAGGGAGCAGGGACACACAAAAGGGCATAACCGAAGTGGTAGTTTCAGACTAAGAATATCAAGTAATTGTATAAAATTAAGACTCACTCCTATCTTGAAAATATCATGTCAAAAAAAATAAAACATAAAGGGAACCATTTGATTAACTCAAAGGAAACAGAGAACTGGTTCAAAAAGATCAAGTTATTATCCTGACGAGATTGTAGGGAAGGACAATTATCTCACAACATATGGAAAACTGGTGAACTTTCTGTGAGACCATGATGTATGCCTCTGTGAATTTGTTATCAGAACTAAAAATAGACCAAGCATTTATTTTTAGACTCCAACTAATTTGAAAATGTGACAAAAAGAAGGATTATCTCCCAAAATTGGCTATTAAAATATCTTTTTAAGTACAGTACTAATAATACCTAGAGGTTACACTTTTAGGTATTATATATATTGAGATAAATTAAAAATACTGTTTATGGGAAAATTAACCTAAAATACATTTATAGGTAATAATTCTTTTACCTATATATAAATAATGTAAACAGAAGCTGCCAAGATGACTCTATCTACTCTAATTTATATCCACCACGAGCTTCGTCAGTCACACAATGCCATGCTTTAATTCCTGACTTTGAATGGTTACGAAAGTAAATGTAGCTCTGTAAACATGATCAGCACCAACATAAAGCATATCACGTAGGGTGAAATGAAACAAGGTTTTATTTAACTAAAATCAAATTTCTTGACTCCTCTGCATTCAAATTTCAAATCTCTCTATATTTCTTTCCAAACTAAGAAAAAGAGCTACAATTAAAATCCCATTGTTTTTCTATCATTCAGAATTGACACATAAAATATGTCCAAAGTGAAACTCTCTCCTTATATACCACATATAATATGTACTATGAGAAAGCCACTTAGTTATATAGAGATATTTCAATTAACTCACAACTTTATTACTTAAAAATATATCCTACAAATACCCCATGCTTATTTCTAATGGATAAAGTAATGGGAGTACCTTGACCTTTCTCATAGGGACAGATGCAGATTTTTTTAGGGCCAGAAGTATATATAATTTTGCTAACCTTCTTCAAGAAATGTAATACAAAATTCCTAATGCAAAATTAGGTACAGGACCTAGGGAAGGGCATGTCTAAGTAAGGGGCACTGAAGCTTACATTTCATTAGCTTTTAGGGGATTCAAAAGGGCATAACCAAAATCCCCGAAATACATGAGACAGTTAATTTTTATATTTCTCTGATTATACTGCATAATAAGTTAGACCAAAATATAGTTCCTTCCAATCACATGCTACCTTTCATTTCCTGCTACTCTGACCTTTAGTTTTCTATCTTTTCATAACCCACTCCTCAATTATAAGAAATCAGCTATAGGTCAAAGATGCTCCCTTTCTCAGTTAGCATTACATTCATCTCAAATAGAGATAATAAGTTTCCTGAAGACTGATTCAGTTCAACATAGAATTCTATTGAGTTATGTAATTATACTCATGTTAACCATCTGATGATATATCAAACAGCAATTGGGGAAACAACTGTACCAGACACATAAAACAATGTAGAAACTTGTTTCAACTTGCATATCTTAGTGTTAGAGAAACTGCCATGAATTGGAAATGTAATTTAATAATCTGTCCTAATTTTGTGCCAGCAGAGGCAGGGGAGATACAGTATAAGCACGTATGCAAATGTGTGCATACACACATCTAACGTTTATGTTTGGCACTGGAGTCAGCCATCTTTTCTAGGGCAAATCTTTAATCTCCTAAAGAAAGATAAGAAGAGGGTCTACTCCTAGCTGACTAAGACACCAGTTATAATGGTCAGTTTTCTTCATTCAATCTTAGAAAAATCTCAGCAAACTAGTCTAATATTTTTTAAAAGGGGTCAAAAACGTTTACTGAAATATTCATAATTGTGTAAGGAGAATCATTCCATTTCTCCTAGCAAATTGTTTTAGCTTTGGAGGTCTTTACTAGATCTACTAAATTCATATTTAAATACTTGAGAATCTATGTACCAAAAGAGCAGAACATTTGAAAATAGTATATTAGCCGTCGTAAACTATATTGGCTACTTTTACTTTTTTGTGTTATAATAAACGGATAAAATGTATTTAAACATTTGAATATGCACACTGGCACAAATGTATCACATCTAACAGTTCGATATATGAGAAAAATATATATGAGAAAAAATTACTTAGCATAAAAAAATATATACATATAAAAGTGTGTAGGAGAGTTTTCAAACTAGAATCTGCTTGACATAATACCATTCCAAATAAATGTTACAACTATTGAATGAATGATTACAGAAGCCCTGTATCTTGTCATGATGTATCCTAAGGATAAGTAGAAATACAACTTAATCCTCATCGCTTTAAAAAGAAAAAAAAATTACTGACTGACTTTCCATCTGGTTAAAATGGTATTACAATGGCATTAGAAATTCAACAATGCAAAAATCATTTTTAAAATGATGAAAATAATAATGAATATGTTCTCTAGTTAGCTTGTATAATGACATATTTAAAGAGAATAGAACCAAAACTAAAATAACTAAAAGGAGGAGACCTATCTTCCACTTTTGATATAAGCACATTAACCTCAGGAACAATCAGTAACTATACAAACTTCTCCATGAGACTTTACCATTTTTTTTTTCATTAGGGGAAAAAAACAATTCCAGGAGAGTTTGCTGGTTTAGATTACATGGGCCTAGACTGTAAAAAAGAATATAAAGGAAATCTGTTTTCACCAATAGCAACAATTTAGTGGGGACAGATGTAGACAAATGGATATAAGATGTACAGACTACAGATCAAATTCTGAAAATCCATGGTAAGAGAAAAAGGAAGGAATTTTTATAAATTCACGTAAAGACCCAAACACTACGTTTGGCTGAAAAAATTTCAATCTCAGATATATATTAAATTGAAATTTAATTAAATGAAATTTAATTAACTGAATTAAATTTTGAAATTGAAATTAACGAATTGAAAATTAATTAATTGAAATTGCCTCAAATTATCATCATTTCTACTTTGATCAACTGTCTATGAACTCTATATACCTGCTCTTAATGATTTTAATCATTGTAATTCTTCCAAAAATTCTTCTTTTCAAATGGACAAAAATTATGGATGAAAAAATTCTGGCCATGACTATTTACTCTGAGACTTAAGTAAATAATGGTTAACAAATTTCATCATTGTATTATTCTTATTTGAAAATTCCACAGTATTTTCTAAACCCAGCATAGTGATACCTGTCTGAATATATACATTTCATGTACAGTTTCTTTCAGTGAATTTATCAGTTATCTCTTTTACTTTGTCAGGAAATTACTGATAAAGCCTAGAGAGAGAAATGGAAACATTCTTAGAAACATCAGTTGTAAATCTTATTTAGCAGCGACATTTCTTCCTTAATTTTTATGTAAATATGTATCTTTTCCTAATTGATCTGGACAGTTTTGTCCAAAGAGATATTTTAACAATATAAAATGTATAAAGAAAACGTAAAACTGTCAAAATTCATCACCATGTAAAAACAGCTATGAGATTTTTAAAAAATGTTCAGAAACACTAACAATGTATGTAGAACTATAGAGTGGGGCATAATATTTTGGCATTTTCTTTTTTGGTGATTTCCGTCTTCTGTTGATATTGTAACTTGATTTAAAAATGCACATATTTAGATGTATTTATCAAAGAGTAAATTATTAGTGAAACACATGATCATGCTTAAGAGGATTTAATACCAAACTGACTACTGCTTTGCTCTAAGAAAGGCGTTACATCCTTTCCTGATCAATTAGGCTGCCATGAAAACAAATGGCACGTAACTATGAAGCTTCCTGATAATGAGTGAAAAAAATCCTAACATAATAAATTCTCAAGCATTTTTTTTACTTAAACATAATTCCTGGATTTGTCTCATAAACAATAGCCCCTAGAAACTCTTCTTTCATGTATTCATCAAAATTAGGCATACCCCTAATTTTTTTTCTTTTTCAAAATGTTCTGGGTATAATCCATTAAAACATGTATGATATCTAGGTTGATATCTGTGGGAAGCAATGCAATGCCAATGTAAAATAAATTTCTTTCTTTCCTCTGTCCATAATGATGACATACACTTTTTTTTTCCCCAGAAGAGTAGAAAACAATTTTCACAGTACAGTTATCTATAGTATATAAAAATTGTTTTTACAAAACCCATATTAAAGAAAACATCTCAGTTTTCAGTCTGAAGGTTCTTAGCCATAAGACATGTTATAGAGAAAAACCACTAAAGTAATTGCCATTCTGTAGTCTTTTTCCCTAACCTCAACAGGTAGGTATCAGGGACTTGATAGTTCACAATGATCATGTGAACTTACGGTATAATTGCATATCAGCATTCTATAACCACATGGAATAATAACTAAATTTCTTAGAAACAAGTTTGAATACACTGGAAGACTAAACAGAAATAACCAATTCCTTTAGTCCATCTCCAAAGTTGCAATCCTCTGGATTTTCATAAAAGGAGTGAAGATACATTTTTTGTTTCAGCCCTTTGAGCAGAAACAAAGCCAAGGATAGATTGCCAAGACTTCAAATGCATTAATTTATAATTTATGACAATCTTCTTCCGGTACAACTTCCAGTATTATTTGTAATGTTCTGGTTGTAATGTCTACAAAGACATAAAGAAGAGAAATTTAAAATGCACAGAAATCAGAAATGCATAAAAACAGCAAAATGCAAATTATTTGGGACTGAATATTGAAAACTCACAACCGCCTATCTCATAGAGCACTTTCAAGAATTATTTATTTCATTAGAATCCTATCATGCTCAATTAATTTATTAGTCACCTCTGTAACTTCCCATGATGGCTTCTCAGAAAGAATACATTAATACCGGGGTTTCCCTGGTGGTCCAGTGGTTAAGAATCCGCCTGCCAATGCAGGGGACACTGGTTCAAGCCCTGGTCTGGGAAGATCCCACATGCTGCGAAGCAACTAAGCCTGTGCTCCACAACTACTGAACCTGCCCTCTAGAGCCCACAAGCCACAGCTACTGAGCCCACGTACCGCAACTACTAAAGCCTGCGTGCCTAGAGCCCGCGCTCAGCAACAAGAGAAGACACAGCAATAAGAAGCCCGTGCACCGCAACGAAGAGTAGCCCCCGCTCGCCACAACTAGAGAAAGCCTGCCACAACAACGAAGACCCAATGCAGCCAAAAATAAAAATTAATTAATTAATAAAATTTATTTTAAAAATAATAATACATTAATATTTTGCGTTCAAATAAGGACTTTTATTCCTGAACCAGGAGGCTGAAAATATTTTGAGACAATAGGACCAAGATATAAATAAATGTTCAAAACTATACTTCATATTGAGTCTAAAATTGGTTTGTTGTTTTTGCACCTATGAGAGTACATCCAACTCCTCAGCAAACTCAAAGAATCAGAATATAATTTCCAGTCTCAAACTTGTAGTATATTATTGAGCAAAACATTTTATCTCCTAGGGCCTCATTTGCTTCCCCTATAGAATGGGGGGGGACTTGGGAGTGGTGTCAGCAAGATGGAGGGCCGGGGGGTCCCCCACACCCCCAAAAACAAGCAAACAAAAAAGAAAACCAAGAACAATAATAGTTACAAATGGAAGAAAACAGCTCAGGGAAAGCTCTAGACGACAAAGAAGCAGCAGCAAAAAAACCTGGCAGATCTCAAAAATCAAGGATGGCCACATACAAAAGCAAAGGAAGCATTTTGTCCCTATCACCCCATCCCCCAGTCGGGAGCTGCTGGGCACCAAGAGGAATCCTCTCAGGAAGGTCACCACGTGGGGAGAAGGAGAGCAGAAGGACCACAGCAAGCCTCGCCATTGTGGATGTCTGCAGCTTTTGGTACAAGAGCCTCTCAGTCTTCAATGACGCTGACCCTAGCTGATGGAGCAGCCTGTAGTACCCCCCCACCCTCTTCTGGATCTACTCCCAGAGGCTGGAGATGTTGCTGAGGTGAGACCTGCCCTCAGGGGTCCCAGTTGTTGCTGTGCCCCACTCTCACACATTGGGTACCACAGCACATCTCCATATAGGACACCAGAGCTGCCATTGCTCTTTGCCCACCCCAGCCCCAGGTTGGGGCCTTGCTCCATCATTACCAAGGCAATCTCCCTGACCTGAGCCGTGCCTCCTGGGTCCCAAGTCATGCTTTGGCTGCCCGAATTGGCTGTCGCCCTGTGCCTCACCCCCTTGCCCCATCCCAGGTCAAGACTCTGAACTGTCATTGCTGAGATGAGTTCTTACTGCCTCCCAGGTTCCAGGTTCTGGCTCTGACTCATCATTGCTAAGGGCAATGCCACTATCCTGAGTCTCACCCCCATGGCAGGTCTGGTCAAGGCTGAGACCCTTCATTGATGGGACTGGGCTGCCTCTACCTTGAGCTCCGCCTCTATCCCAGATTGAGGCTTTTGAACCATCTTTGCCAGGGATGCTACCACTGCCCTGAGCTCCGCCCCTCAGATTTCAGGTCAGGACTCTGACCCATGGAGGCTGGGACCAGGCTACCACTGCCCTGAACTTCACCCCCCATCCCAGGTTGCGGCTCTGAACTGTCATTGCCAGGGCCTTGCTGCCACTACCCTGTGCCCAGCTCCCGGAGTCCCAACACACAGCTTTAACAAACAACTACCGGAGTTGTAGTATTGCTATTCTGTGAGCGCTCCCAGTGGGCGGTGGGAGGGGTGGGGGCAGAGGTCAGACTTTGACCTACCATTCCCAGGCTGTGCTACTACTGCACTCTGCCTTTTCTGCCCAAGCCACCACTGCATCTTGTCATCCCAGGGTCCTCATCACTGCTGTATTCCCTCTCACCGGCACAAGTCACAGTAGTGAGCCCTTGAGACCCAAGTACCAGTTCCATAGGATATCTGCACATGTCCATGCCCTAGACACCTGTGTCACAGCCACAGCAAGTGTGCCTATGCTCCAGGACCCTGGCACTGTGGTAGTTCCATGTGTGCCTGATCCCCAGACCTCAGTTCCAAGACTGCTCTGAGAACTCTTGAGTGTCAGCACATCAGACCAGGCACCAAGAGGGGTCTCCTCAAGTAGAGGTTCCTCCCAAGAGCAAAAAAGTAGAGGAGAAGCAGGAAGATGTCAGCAGCCTTAGCCTCTGAAGATACCAATAGCCCTACCTGCCACCTATAGGTCCTCTGCAGCCTTAGCCATATAAGAACCCCACAGTCTGGCCAGTTTCAGCCTCAGCCAGTGGAGTGGCATGGAGGCTACATCGCTGTGCCTTCTCAGGAACCAAAGACACTGCATCCCAGTCAGCAGGTGCTCTAACAGCCACCACCAGGTGAAAGTCTTTCCCTACTGAAGCCAGTCTGAAAAGACCGGAAGAGGTGACTTCATCCTCAAATGCACAGATATCAACACAAACCCATCAGAAACATGAAAAAGCAAGGAAACATGACATCACCAAAGGAATGCAATACTACTCCATTAACTGCCCCTAAGGAAATAAAGATCTGTGACTGATCTGAGAAAGAATTCAGAATAATGATTTGAAGGAAGCTGAGTGATATGTGAGAGAACACAGACAGATCAATGAACTCTGGAATAGTATATGAACAAAATGAGAAATTCAACAAAGAAATAGAACTCATTGAAAAAAAATCAGAAATTTTGGAGAAGAATACAATGAATGAAATGAAAAATGTAATAGCTTTGACAAGGAGGCTCAATCAGGCAAAAGAAAGAATCTTGGAGCTTCAAGACATACCTCTTGACATTTTCCACTCAGAGGAGAATAAAGAAATTAGAATAAAAAAGAAGAAAGCCTGCATGAACTGTGGAACATGATCAAAAGAAAAATTATCCATATTATGGGAGTCCCAGAAGGAGAAGAGAAGGAGAAAGATACATAGAACTTATTTAAAAATATAATGGCTGAAAACTTTCAAATCTGGGGAGAGATACAGCCATCAAGGCACAAGAAGCTCAAAAATCCCCAAACAGATTCAACCCAAAGAGGTCTTCACTGAGACCCATTATAGTCAAGCTCTCAAAAATCAAAGACAAAAAGGGAATCTTGAAAGCAGCAAGACATAAAAGAATCATCACATATGAGGGAATCTTGATAAGGCTATCAGCAAATGTCTCAGCAGAAATCTTACAGACCAGGAGAGAATGGGATGATATATTCAAAACGCTCAAAGAAAAAAAACTACCACCAAGAATACTTCACCCAGAAAAGCTGTCATATAGAAATGAAGGAGAGAGAAAGACTTTCCCAGGTCGACAATAGCTAAAGGAATTTGTAGTCATTAGACCTGCCCTACAAGAAATGCTAAAAGGAGATCTTTAAGCTGAAACAAAAATATGCTAATCAGTAGCATGAAAATATATGAAAGTATGAAGAAGAGGGAACACTTCCAAACTTATTTTATGAGGCCAGCATTACCCTGATACTAAGTCCAGACAAAGACACTCTAAGAAAAGAATATTACTGACCAATATCCCTGATGAATACAGATGCAAAACTTCTCAACAAAATTTTAGCCACCCAAATTCAACAATGCATTAAATGGATCATTCACCATGATCAAGTGAGTTTTATCTCTGGAATGCAAGGATGCATTCAACATAGTACTAAACCAGACCAATTAGGCAGAAAAATAAATAAAATGTATCCATATCAAAAGGAAGAAGTAAAATGATCTCTGTTCACAGATGACATGATCTTATATAGAAAATCCCAAAGACCCCTAAAAAACTGTTAGAAATAATAAATAAATTCAGTAAAATTGCAGGATACAAAATTGACACACAGAAATCAGTTGTATTACTATACATTAACCATGAATTATCTGAAAAAGAAATTAGAAAGCAATCTCATTGACAATAGCATCAAACAAATTAAAATACCTAGGAATAAATTTAACCAAGGAGGTGAAAGATCTGTATACTAAAAACTATAAGACTTTAAGGAAAGAAACTGAAGAAAACACAAACCAATAGAAAGATACCCCATGTTCCTAGACTGAAAGAAGTAATATTGTGAAAATGTTCATATGACCCAAAGTGATCTACAGATTCAATGCAATCCCGATCACAATTCCACTGACATTTTTCACAGAAATAGAAAAAAACTATCCTAAAATTTATTTAGAGCCACAAAGTAATCCCAAGAGAGAAGGACAGAGCTGGAGGCACTATAATACCGATTTCAAGCTATATTATAAAGTCATAGCGATCAAAACATTATGGGGACTTCCCTGGTGGTCCAGTGGTAAAGAATCCACCTTACAATGCAGAGGACATGGGTTCGATCCTTGGTCAGGGAACTAAGATCCCACATGCAGTGGGGCAACTAAGCCCACATGTCCCCAACTACTGAGCTCGCATGCCTCAAGGAGAGAGCCCGAGTGCTGCAAACTACAGAGCCCATGCGCTCTGGAGTCTGTGCGCCACAACTAGAGAAGAGAAAACCTGTACGCCACAACTAGAGAGAAGCCTGTGCACAACAATGAAGAGCCTGCATGCCGCAACTAAGACCCGATGCAGCCAAAAATAAATAAATAAATAAATAATAAATCTTAAAAAAAAACACAGTATGGTATTATCATAAAAACAGGCATATAGATCAGTGGAACAGAATGGAGAGCACAGAGGTAAACTCCCACATATATGGTCAACTAATTTTTGACAACGGTGCCAAGAACACACCATAGAGAAAGGACAGATTCTTCAATAAATGGTATTTGGGACAACTAGATATCCATATGCAAAAGAATGAAATTGAACCCCTACCTCATGCCAATCACAAAAATTAACTTGAAATGGATCAAAGATTTAAATGTAAGATCTGAAACTATAAACCTCCTAGAAGAAAACATAGGGGAAAAGATCCTCGTTATTGGCCTAGGCAATGATTTCTTGGATAAGCCACCAGAAGCACTGGCAACAGAAACTAAAATAAATAAGTGTAATTGCATTAAACTAAAGAGCTTCTGCACAGCAAAGGTAACAATCAATAAGCTGAAAAGACAACCTACAGAATGGGAGAAAACATTTGCAAACTATACATCTGATAAGGGACTACTCTCCAAAATATAAAAAGAACTCACAACTCAATAGCAAAAAAGAAAATAGTCCAATTTAAAAATTGGCAAAGGACCTGAATAGATATTTTTCCAAAGAAGGTATACAAATGGCCAAGAGGTATTATGCAAAGGTGTTCAACATCACTAATCATCATGGAAATGAAAATCAAAATCACGATATCACCTTCACCTTAGCAAAAGGATGGCTTTTATCAAAAAGACAAGAGATAACAAATGGTGAGGATGTGGAGGAAAAGGAACCCTTATACACTGTTAACAGGAATGTAAATCAGTATAGACAATGTGCAAAACAGTATGGCAGTTCCTCAAAAAACCTGAAAATTGAACTACGGTATGATCCAACAATTCCGCTCCTGGGTATGTACTCAAAGGAATTCAAATCAGTATCTCAAAGGGATGCCTGTACACCCATGTTCACTGCAGCATTATTCACAGTAGCCAAGATAAGGAAATAACTTAAGTGTCCATCAACAGATGAATGGATAAAGAAGATGTGGTATATATATCACATCTGGAATATTATTCAGCCATGAGAAAAAAAGGAAATCCTGCATTTTCAACAACATGGGTGGACTTGGAAGACATATGCTAAGTGACATAAGTTAGACAGATAAAGACAGTACTGTATGATATCACTTATATGTAGAATCTAAAAAAACTGAACTTGTGAAAGCAGAGAGTGGTTACCATGGGCTGGAGGGTGGGGAAATTAAAGAGATGTTGTTTAAGGGTACAAACATACAACTAGTAAATATATAAGTTCTGGAGATTATAGTCAACAATACTGTATTATAAAAGTTGCCAAGAGACTATATCTTAACTGTTCTCAACAACAGCAAATGATAAAGATGTTTACCATGATAAAGACATTGTAAAGGCGCTAATGCTACTGTGTTTTATCTAATGCAATATATAAATATATCAAAATCAACACTTCCTACACCTTAAACTTACACAATGTTATAGGTCAATTTTTTCTTAATTTAAAAATTAATTAATAAATAAAGAAGAATGAGGGTCTTGGACTAGATCAGTGGTTCTCAAAGTATAATCCCCAGACCAGCAACATTAGAATCACCTGAGATATTAGAAATACAACTTTTGAAGCCTCATCCTAGACCTACGGAATCAGAAACTGAAGGTAAGGCCCATAAATCTGTGATTCTGATAGACACTAAAGTGCAGGGGTCACTGGGCTAGGTGATTTCTACGGTCATTTTATCTCAACAGTCTTAGAACTCTGTCACTCCACTTTCCCGAGATATTAGTTCTTGTCCACCTCTTATCTCTGTAATTGGTCTCCACAAAACCTCTTCAAACAGCTACTGGTCCTGAAGCCCCTGGTACCTATTGTCTTGATGGTTTTCAGAGCCACATCATCTCTCATCCAGACAGGCCATCTTTCTCCTCTTTTATGACTTCTCACCTGTAAGAGTCCCTTCCAAGCAATATTTAATGCCACTAAAAAAGGTACGTATTTTCATCCTTTATTTTCTAACAGTGTTCCCAAGTTGTTTTCCTCAGCACGCTGATTTTTATAATATATTCATTACAAAGGGTCCAGCATCATTCTGGAAAATGGTAAACTCTATGAAAATGTTTCTCGAATGAATTCTATTCTGTCACAGCCCACTCTTGACATTGAGATGTACATGGAGCACAAGGGAGTGCTCAAGAGCAACTGAAGTTCATGTTTACAGAAAAGGGAAATGATAGAATTATCCTAGAAAAATAGACTGTGGAAAAGTAGATATCAGTCAATAGTAAGGGCGATGTGGCTTTTGCAGGCAGAGATGGAGTTAGGACTAACTGATAGCTTTAAATAACAAGAGTTCTGCCATGGTCAAATGCAAAGTGGTGGGGTTAAGGTGACATGTTCTGCAGCCCTTCCTCTCTGGAGAAGTCCTGCAGTTGCTACTCGAACTAGTCTCCATAACGACGGCTGTTCTTGAGTGTGTGTGCGTGCACACGCGTGTGTATGACTATTTATGCATTTGTCTACTGAGATTTTTTTTTAACTATTTGTTTTTTAATGCAGCATCTACTCCTCCATGCCCCAAATGAAAGCCTTTTCCAAAAGTGTGTCTCTGTATTCTGCATCCCCCAGCCCTAGGCTTTCTTAGACATCTTACCGACCCATGTCACAACACTGCATGGGTTCCAGACAAAGGGAGAACAACTTAAGAGATCCTGTTGCTTCGCTCGTGTGACATTCTCCTTCCTGAAAGCTCCATTTGGATCTTCTATTCAGTAGCACTTTGGGGGCTAAAGAACCTCTCTACTCATTCTACACACCCAGTAGAACCTTCACGCTCAGTCAGCCCTGTTGACAGTCCCTCGTGTGGCTTTCTTATGCTCTCTCTTGGGATCTCGAGATTTAAATAATTTTCATCATGATGGAGGTTTGAGCACAGTGACTGATTTGGGCTCTGAGTGGCTTTTGGAGTCCTACCAACTTTTCCCACCAGGTCATCTACAGCCATGGGGGTCACAGAGTGGTGCTCAGCGGACCCAAGTAAGCCTCTGAGGAAGCTTCCTGCTTGCCCAAAAAAGCTGCAGAGCATGTGGTCTCCAACTACATCCCTACCCATATAGGGCCTTTGGCTTTGGGGATAATCAGCCCCCTGACAATATTTCTTTAAATAAAGTCGAGCCATTGAGTCTGCATTTGGTGTTTTTAGTTATGTAAGCTATAAGACCAAATAGCAGTTGAAATATTTTTAGCTTTGTCTTCCATGTTCAGTAGTTGTTTTTGAAATCCATTGAAACAATTACTGCCCTTGCAAAATCTGATTTACCCAATAATACCTCGTACAAGCGTGGGAACTACAGCCAAAATGGAATAAGTCTATGAAACATTAGCACAAAACCAAACTTCCCCAGAAATCATAACAACAGTATCTATGTTTTTCTTTTTTTTTTTTGAAAAGCCTTCGAAACCTTTTCACATGCATGGCCTCATTTTACCCTTACAGTGAAGATGGTTTGGTAAGAAATGCAGGCAAGCTTAACTCATGTAAAACATCACACCTCAGTCTTTGTGAAGAGTCTGTCAAATGCATGCAGCAGCTTTCAGTGAAGCATCATAAACAAACTGCTCACAACACACTGTATGCAGAACATGCTTTTAGAATTCTAGTTTTGCAAAATCAGTGTCCACCACAACGGGCAACAGTCATTCTGCTGGTGCTGCCCGGTATGATTCTTTATAACTAAAGATTTTGTTTAAATACAGCTGTCCTCCACAACTCGCCAGGAGCCAGAGGGACCAACTTCCAGTCACCCCATTCACTCCCAGCTGTGATGGAGGTGGACGGATAAACAGAGGCAGCTGAGGAAAACGGCTGTGGGGAGCCCTGGCTGGGGTTTGCCGGCTCCAGCATCCCCATGAATTTGAGTATGTCAGTGGGGTATCTGTCCCCTCTTCCTTGGGTGAGAAGCTTGTGTTTCTATAAATAAATCGATCCAGACAAATTAAGCACTCCATCACAGATGGGGGGAAAAAAGCTCTCTGCACATCCGACTATTCCCTTAAGAGCACATTTCCTTTTCATCCCAGGAATGCTATCAAATGAAGCGTGGTTCAATACTGGCATCCTGTGGCCAGAGAAATTCATCAAGTCTCTGAAACTCTCAGCTCCTCGGGTTCTGAACGTTCTCTGGCTATCTAAACTCAGCAGCCTGTCTCCATTTTCTGAACGCTGTTCGGTGACCTTGTGTGTTTTTAATGGATGCCCCCCTGGTAAGATGTATCTTGATAAACTATCATTTCACAGGGATGATCTGTTCAGGTATACTCGGGTGAAAATAAGTGATCAGACCAAGGCTAAAGAATGTTCCCCAGCTCAGCTTCCCTGGTGGCGCAGTGGTTGAGTGTCCGCCTGCTGATGCAGGGGACACGGGTTCGTGCCCCGGTCTGGGAAGATCCCACATGCCGCGGAGCGGCTGGGCCCGTGAGCCATGGCCGCTGAGCCTGCGCGTCCGGAGCCTGTGCTCCGCAACGGGAGAGGCCACAACAGTGAGAGGCCCGCATACCGCAAAAAAACAAAACAAAACAAGAATGTTCCCCAGCAGAACAATTTGGTGTTAACTCTACACCCTGCTCCAAGCAGAGGCTCTCTGGCTCCAAGTTTACACTGAGTTTCCCCCTAACAACAAGGAGGCAATTGGGAGAAGAGGCGAGGTGATGGCTCAGGACTCTGCTGTGTTGTGTGTCCGTGTGTGAGTGTTTTGTTTTGGCCAAAGGCTAGGAAAATACTTGCTACGGCCACAATAAATATGATGAATTTTCTTTATTTTACTGTAAGAATGCTGCCTAAGAGGAAAATCAAACAAAATTACAGAGGATTGCTGCTTTTCGCAAACTCACTCAAAAGTCAGCTATAAAAATAAAGAGTTACAATGATCGCAGTTTAAAGGCAGAATTGCCACGCTCCCTGGTAAGACTCAATGGCGTTGTTGAGAACCAAATAACCATTATGGGACTGCTACTTGCTGCTGCTTTCACGAATGGCTAACACTACATTTAGTGTCCTTGGAGATGTTCAAAACGCCATTGGAGACAGAAAAATAACAGAAAACTTCAAAACTACATGAGCATGGAAAAACATCAAAGAAGGAGCAAGTATGAAAACCAGTAGTTGCTATGTACTGGCAAAGAAATGGAAGAAAATATGCACATGTTAGCAGAAGGAAAGCATTTTTAGAGTTGGCTGACTGCAAACAGGAAGGACAAAATGCCTACTAAGTGGGCAAGAACAAGGAATTTGTTCTTTCATCATGGTCTCTCACACTGTAGTCCAACTCTAGGGCTACCCACTCTTTCTTCCTAAATTCTCATGGTTTTCCATGCATTCAGGGGTTTTCCTTGTCTCTAGCCAGGATCTGAGATGGACACAGACACAGCCCCCCAACCAGTGGTGAGTACTAATCTACCCTGAACATTGATAACGAGCAATTCTAATGGTAAATACTGTATAACAAGACTTGGATTTGTTTTTCAGCAAAGGCTCTCTATGTATTGCCTACAACAGATAAAACGTAACTAAAAATATTCTACCGAAAACCAGTGTGATCTAACAAGACACAGAGATTAAATACCCTGCTAGGCAATCCGTGTGCCTGTGTAAACCTTGAAGAACCTAACTTTTATAGTAACACTTCCTCTGGGAATAGTGTTGCCAGCTAGGAAACAAAATGCAGGTATAAATAGTAGTATAAGGTCTAAAGATATCAAACACCAATTAAAGCTAATAGGGAGTAGTAGCAGAAGTCTATTTTAAATGACTAGCTTCTAAATGAGTTTGTGTAGCACACTAGAGATGCAATATGTACACAAAGTTGTTGGTTGTTTTTTATTTTTAGTAACACTGACATAATTTATTAATAATTTTACCAGAAATCTCCCTGAACTTTTTACTGGGCTTTAAAAAATTAATGATGGTAAAGTAAGTAAATTAAAATGAATGAAAAGAAAAAAAGTGGATTTCTAAACTCACCAACCTCACCAGCAAGAACCTATCTGCTCCTCTGGATAAAGTTCTCACTCTCTCTCTTCCCACAGGTACCCAATCTAAAAAGAGCATGAATCTGAAGTCCAGCATATGTGGGTTCAAATCTCAGCTCAGTGGTTTAAAATCTATACACTTAAATTCTCCATCTCCCTGCACCCTGGTTTTCCCATCTGGGTGTAGAAATCAACCAGTTCACATGTGGATCTTGTGGAGGATTGAATGAGATGATGATGTGAGGAAAACAGCTTCACTGGCAGAGCCCCCGATAGAGGGTGAGGCTTTTGACAGAGGCTGTTCCTAAGCACCCTTCCTACCTACTGATTTTACTGTAGCTTCCTCTCCCCCAACTCACCTGGTCACCAAGCTCTGTTGGTTGTTCTCCTTTAATATCTTTCACTTTCTCTTGGACCCCTGCCAACATGACCTGTGTTCAAACCCTCCTCAGTTCTGTCAGGAGTACTGTGATAACCACCAATCTCTATTTTTGAGAATGTCTTCAGCCTCATGCTCTCTAATCCATCTTCACTGCCCACACCCCTCCACCAGGATGACTTTTACAAAGTACAAAACTGCCTGATTTGGAATTCTAGGTCTTCTACTTAATATCTACATGACTTGGAACACAGGATTCTCCCATACCATAACTCAAAATCTATAAAACGGGGATAATTTTTCCTGCCTCACAAAGTTGTTATAAGAATTAAACAAGGTTATATATGTGCTAACACATAGAAATCACTCAGTAATTATCAAGTTTCTTCCCTTGATTCTTTTTTTTTTTTAAATATTTATTTATTTGGCTGCACCGGGTCTTAGTTGCGGCATGCAGGATCTTAGTTGCCTGACCAGGGATCTAACCTGGGCCCCCTGCACTGGGAATGTGGAGTCTTTTTTTTTTTTTTTTTTTTTTGCGGTACGTGGGCCTCTCACTGCTGTGGCCTCTCCCGTTGCGGAGCACAGGCTCCAGACACGCAGGCTCAGCGGCCATGGCTCACGGGCCCAGCTGCTCCACAGCATGTGGGATCTTCCCAGACTGGGGCACAAACCCAGGTCCCCTGCATCGGCAGGCGGACTCTCAACCACTGCGCCACCAGGGAAGCCCGGAACGCGGAATCTGAACCACTGGACCACCAGGGAAGGCGGCTCTTGATCATTCTTGCTATTCTTATGACCCTCCATGATTCACCAATAGGGTGGTGTTATAATAATGATATTTAAGCCCTTTGCAGGCTCTACCTAACTCCCCACCAAATCTCATATCACTCATTAAGTAGTATGTTATCATACAGAATCAATACACTATATTCAACCCAGGATAAGAACAATTAAGTTAGTAAGGGATTCAGAAGAACAATTAGGTCATTTACAGAACTGCTGATAAAATTCTATCTAAAAATTTGTTCTCCTAAGAAGTGATTAAAGCAACTGAAACTCAATATCCCAAAAGGATTCAGTGGCTCTACCCTAAACATCCTTCCTGTCTTTTCTTCTGCCAGTTCTCATTAGAATACAGTAATGTATTCAAACTAGCAATTTCCCTACTTATATTTTCAAACTTTAAGGTATGCATGTTATATATGTACACAGAGATGGGTTTTCTACAACATGGTCTCGCAAAAGGTCCCAAAACTGCTTAAAAGTCTTACCTGACATTCTTCTAAACCACCTGGGTTTCTTGTCCCATATAATAAAGAGATAGTAGGCAGGGACCCCGGTCAGAGTGATGATGAAGCCAATCCCTGTACTAAATGGGTCTGAATAAAGGGAAAGGGCGACCATGAAGAGACACGTGAAGGAAAACAAAGCTGGGATGAAGAGCGGCACCTGGAACACAACACAAAAGAAAATCACTTCAAGGGCAGTTCAAGAGACAAAAGGTGGATTCAAGATGAGCACATCAGTCATGTGATCAGGTGATACACCTTGATCACGGGACCAAGTGACAGGCACCATCCTATCACACCTTCATACCAAAATCTCTTGCATAGGGCACAGAGACTATATTAAACACACTCCTTTAAATTAAAAAAAAAAAACACAACTTCGGGTAGAACAAAATCTAAGGATAAATAAGTGTGTTTCATTAGAGATGTTCTGTTTGAATTATTTTACTAGTTAAGCACTATGTTTTAGGATTTATGTTTTTGATTGTAAAAGATTGGTTCTTTGATAATTATGATTAGAATACACTTTAATGTAGAGCCAAGAGCACGGGCTGCTTGTTACATGTTAAAGCCTTTCAGTGCATATTGATTTTCTGTTGGAGATTCACAATAAGAACTGACAGGGATCAAACAGGCCAACTCCTATTCAACCACTAAGAAAGATGTTGCCGGCATTAGGCAATGAATATAATTAGAAACAAATTCTGACAACATGATGGACAAGATCATCTGTGTTATTTCTTAAAAGCAAATACGTAGTAAAGACAAATCAGTCCATGAGCTTTCAAGGCTAGAGGCATATGCGTCAGCCCTCCCAAAAGGAAACACTTAGCTATGGTAAATGGACATTCTATTAAGTGGTATATTCACACATCTTCACTTTCCCTATGTATTTCACATTTCTCCTCCTTCTGGAGTGTACAAGGCAGAAAAGGGGCAATATAACAAGTCACAACATTTAAGAACACTTAAAATGCCTTTTTGTAAAGCAGCATCCTTTTTAAAGTTTTAATTAGTGATGATTTCATACATATCTGCCTCACTCTTTCTCAGTATGGTTGTCCACAACTATTCAGCAGAAAAAAAAGAAGCAGTCTATATTTTGAACATATCATCAGGTCATTAGACACATTCATGAAAAATCAATATAACAAACATTGTATATTAATATCCCCACTTTTCAACAATGTGACCTAACAAAGTTCAGTATATCACAAACAAGCCGATGAACTATTTTTCCAAAGTAAAATAAATCCCATATGAAGGCATGACCTGCAAGAGTTAAACATTTTATTCCAGAGGATTCTGCCCTCTGCCCAAGCTCTTCATCATCAACTTATGACAAAGGGAGGACCAGGTATTAGGAGGAAGATTTATGTAAACCCATCAAGATTGCTGAGGTTACCTTGAAAGGACGATGCATATCTGGGTGTTTGTATCGAAGATAAATCAGCCCAGCAACCGCCAGCCCAATAAAAAGCCACCTGGCAAAACTGAGGAAATTCAAAAGACTGTAGAGGTCCCCAGAGAAGAGCATTATCATTGTCAAAGGGTGCTGGGGGGGAGGGGAAGGGAGAGAAAAATCATGCACAGTGAGTTAAAAGAGAACACATGTGATAACAAGCAATACCATCACTACACATTATTATTATCTTTTCCAAACGATTCTTTCTACTGATAAACGACCATTGCGATTAACACCTATACTCAACTAACCTCCTAGCTATATATCCAGCTTTTCTACTTGCTCTTTACACACACATATGGATGCATTATTTTTAGCTGTTTTTCATTTGAGTTAAGAGAACATGCTTTCAAAGAGCAAAACACAGGACACTCAATGACCCAAAATTTAAAGACCCAGAGACTGAGATGGTCGGTAAATAACTAACAATAAAAGTCAAAAGCGCATCCAATACACACATTTGCAGAGAGCTCCGTGAATGGTGTCTGATGAGCCCCTGGCTATGCATACACAGGAAGGACAGCCACCTCTAGAGACTGTGTCCTCTCCTGAGTGCAAAGCGTTGACCTTTCCTTCCTCCACACTTCCTCTCCCTGGGTGCTTGCCACATGTGACCCTCAAGACCGCAGAAAAGAATGAAGCACAGAGATCTGCACAGCAAGTCTCTACAGCTGCACAGACCAAGGACAGCATGACTGATAATGCAGGCTTAAAATGAAAGCCCTCTTCAATAATACATTCTGTTCCCACAAGTGAAGTAAATTTCCAGAATCCACACAGAGTACCCCGCCCGCCCACCGGGACTTTACAAAGAAATTTCAAGGAAACATTTTGAAACAAATGAAACCCATGGGGGGTGGAGATGGGGGTACAAAAGTGTTCAATGCCTTCTGTGGTGCGCCTGACAGCAGGAGATTGGGAAAAAATGTTACAAAATAGTAGGTAAAAAGGAATATAACATTGCCAATGGGGGATCTGAGGACTTCTACACCTTACACAGTTTTTCATATCCCATGTTTCACAAATACTTTTCTCTGCATAAAGAATCGTACAGCTCAAATTTAAGTTTTGGTGCTTTTATTTCTCCCATTTAGGGTTGCTCTCAAAATTCTCACTTTCAAGCACAGAATCCCTGCACTGTCTAGGATTCTGTCGACTTTTTCTGTAATTTTGTATGCATTTCATTATAAGGGGCCTCTGATGAGACATCTGGGCGTTTTGGGACTGTAGCTTTTAGCTCCACTTTCAATAAGTAGAATTGGGACTTATTACTCGACCTCCTTTTCTGCAAGGCTCTCTGTCGGTGACAGGAGCCCAGGCAATCATTTCCCTTTGATCTCACAGATTTCTACAAAGATGAAAAAGAAGTGACGTGTTATTGCTCCAAAGCATCAAATATGCATCAGATATACTGGATGAAGGGAAGCGATGGAAAATATCCTGCCTCTGCAAATCCACCAGGATACACATAGAGCCAATTTAGCAATGAATGAGAACAGAAAGCAGGAGCTGAAGTCAAGTTTGAAATCCTCTTTGCTAAGCTGTTCTTTGAGGTTACATCTAGATACACATGTTACTATGCATTACCAAAACAATAACAGCTGGCAGAGGAGTGTGCTTGCGGATGTGAATCATGGAGAGGATTTCCGGAAGGTGACCCTCCCGAGATGCAACATAGAATAACCTGACAGGAGAAAAATGTACAATTAATCATTTCCAAGGGAAAAAAAATCCAGAAATCGAAGAGAAAACTTGCATCTTCTTCATACCAAATGGTCTGACATTTCTTAGGTGATTACTTCGAATTTTATAAAATCTGCCAAAATGTTATGTTCCTTTGAGGAGAAACAGTAGCAACATCTGACTCAGCATAACTCACCCCACATATAAATAGCTGGTGGTGAATTTAGTTCTAGATTTCTAATACTGCACGTGTGTTATCAATCCAGTCCAACTCAACACACACACACACACACACACTCACAACATTCACATTTATGTGATTGGGTTTTCATCAAATTAAAACAAAAGGGACTTCTGCATCAAACAAAAGGGATACAGATGGTGGGATGGTGATGTCTTGTGTCTCTTACTTTACTTTTTTGCTTGTCACCTTTAGCGAAACAAAAGATTTTATTGCCAGAAATAAAATGCTGTTGTTAAACTCTGTAGACATACGATAAAACAACAACAAAAAACCCCTTCATCCCTGGCTTCAGAGTAGGCTATGAGTAGACAAGCAGTGCCCTCTAATGGACAGAATAGGACATGCTGTTGATACTTGGAGGAAGATTTCAATCTTGCGTTTCCCTTTAAAAACAGCAGGTTAGAGGCACTATTTCTTTTCTTTTTAAACTTATCCTTATCACATCCCATCTCAAACACAGAAATGCGTTTCTAGAAATGCTTGAACTCACTCACCTGGAGACAGCAAACACACCACCATTCATGGAACCAAAGCAGGAGAGGGCAACAAAGATTGGAACTGCTACTGAGAAATTTCCCAGGAGCCGCTCAGAAAAAGTCTAGTGAAAGACAGACGGAAGCAAATTAATGCTTTGCCAGAAAGTGGAATAAAATGCAACAATTTAGGCTAAACACGCTCTATGACTTTCTGTTCACCTGGTGATATGTGTGTGTTTTATAATCCTTTTTTGGGTTAGGGTCAGACTAACCTCTTAGAACAATAATCAAAGGCAGGTACCATGTCCTTGCTTGTTGCAGAATTATGGGCAATAGTCTAAACAAGCACCTTCCCTCTACTTCCAAAGAGCAATGATCCATTTATCAAATCTTTATCAACTATGATATCTATTGTCTCTGACTTTGGTAAATACAAAAAACTCAGTACAGAAGTTCTCCTTTTAGAGACAGAAATCTTTCTGTATAATACCTTCTCTTTCGTCTGGAAAGCCACATTTTTATAGCAAAGTACAAAGGTATTCTGAGAAGAGTTGCAGATACCTGTTTCATATACCAATCCCACTGTTATGACTTAAAAGCGTGGCAAAAAATAATTGAGGACTTAATCATGTATACTATGGATATGAACAGTTCTGAAAATCTTTTGCCCAGAATAATCACATCAGCTGAATCTCTGTTTATGAAGTCAATCCCGCCCTCTCAGGTATCTGCCAATTCCTTCTGTAGTCTCCTATTAAAAGGCTAGAATACCAACACAAGTCCAAGGAAATCAAACTACAGAAAATATAAAAGTTAAACAAAACTTCTGACATTTCCTTTTGCACATTCCATGGCATGTGCAACATTGCAAATTTTCATGAAGGATGTATTTTCAAAAAAAAAAAAAAGTGGGATTCTTTACTTGTCCTTGATGCAGCCGGTGCTATGTAATTAATGGACCACATTACGCTCAAAGACTAAGTGCTGCCCTTTGTCTAGTAAGATGAGATGACGACCTGACATCAGGAAGCTCTGTGCATTTGGTTGTCTGGTAGAAGTTACAGCAGTGGACAGAGTCTTTTCTAATACAGTGAACTCGTACATAGGTTCACATGAAATTAGATAATTTGTTCCCTGTGGATGTTGCTGATATGAGGTAATAGTGACTATTTTAAAAGGGACTGACATCTAGTGATGGGAAGTTCTTTTTTTTTCACCCTTCATTGTTATAAGGTCATGAATGAGTGCCCTCTTACTAGCTAAGTTTTTATACCAAAAAGTCTGTGTCACAGAATAGCAGTCCCATAACATGACCTTTGAAAGCAAAAGATGGTCCTGAAGTCAAATAAATTTTGGAAAATGCTGTAAAATTATGAGTATCCACGTCTTAGGGAGTTAAAATGCACATTAGCTTCTCTAATATTCTGAAAAGTATTATAGCAATGACATCTGTTTAACTTTGAATAACTCAGTATTTCTTCAAATTAATAATATCCTAGAACTTGTATTCAAAATGATATATATACTAGAAAAAAAGTGTTATGTGGTCCATTTGGAAATTCTAAAGTGGTACTTTGGGAAAAAGATTTTAAGTCAGCATTTGAAAAGCGTCTAAACAGGGAGGAGTACAGAATAAATGCAATTTGCATATCCCAAAATGCATTCACTTAAACTCAGTAACTGCCCACCTGTCTTTAAAGACATGTTGGAAGAATAATGACTTCTACTCAACATGTATGTGTGGAAATATGTTTTCAAGTAGACATATGTGGAAATGTTTTACATGAAATTAACAGTACAGAGAAATCATATAGGAGTGTAGCTGTATCAGTTAAATGGAATATGCTAAGGTATGTTCTAAATTTTTTAAATATTCATTATCATTCCGTTAAAAAAAATTACTGGATTTCAAAACACTTTCTGCTGGAGGGAACTACTATAAAATTGCATCATTTCATTAACCTAAATTCAAACTGGCATTTTCCCAGCTTAGACTTACCACTGCCACTGCCTTTGAAAGCAACAACTCCTCAGCACTAATGGTTGTAAAGTAGGCCACATTTGTTAGCACATAGCCAATGGTGACGACGGCCATGGATATACATATCGCAAGGGGGATGGTTCTGAAATGCACAAAGGAATCGCTTATCAGTCATCTTTCGTTAGTCATTTCTCTGCAAGCAAAGAAGATAACAGGCTCATTCAAACAAAGAACAAAAATGGTATGGATAACTACAGGCTCTGTTGGGTATGTATAAACATTTCATCAGGGTGAAGTACCACATATTCCTTTATAATTTAATCAAGTCCATAAGGGGAGGTACTACATTTGTCTTGTCTACTGCTCTACCACAGAGCATATGGGTCTGTCCGATTCCTGTGCTCCATAAATTCTAGGGCAGGGTTTCACAAACTTGAGCACGCATCACCCGGAAGGCTTGTTAAAACACAGATTGCTGAGCCCACCTCAGGAGTTTCTGATTCAGGAGGATTTGCATCTTTAGCAAGTTCCTGGGTGATTCTGATGCTGCTGGCCAGGGGACCACACTTTGAGACCCACTGTCCTATATATATGCCTTTCAAATACTGATTCACTTGCCTTGACACCTTTCTAATACTAGTTTCCCAAAAGATCTTTCGCATTCAGTGTTTTCCCCTTCAGTAATTCCCCTTGCCATCGAATATGTGTACACTTTTGGAAGCATGACAGCAACATATATCTACCTTTCTAAATGACAGTAATAATAATTTTGTACATAACACAAAAAGCCCAGAAGTGCTCCCAATAATGCCTTTGCACTGCCCTGCTGTGAGTTCAAAGGAACCTCAAGATCATGAGTATCTATTAAAGCAACAGCACAGATAATCCCATGAAATTAGAGGTGACATGCTGTGAAGTACATATGACTGGACAGTGCTGACACTATGTGGCATCAAGAAGTAGCCGGCACAAATACAATGTTATGTCTTCATTTAACGCACTGGGAAAGCCAGGAAGTTACTGACCCTCATAATTTGACTCCG
Organism: Hyperoodon ampullatus; assembly: GCF_949752795.1. Taxonomy (NCBI): domain Eukaryota; kingdom Metazoa; phylum Chordata; class Mammalia; order Artiodactyla; family Ziphiidae; genus Hyperoodon; species Hyperoodon ampullatus. The sequence goes on along the minus strand of NC_136914.1, from coordinate 130,196,514 downwards.
TGTTACCGATACACATTACTTGCTTAACAAAATCACCTCTTCAGACCGTTTCCAGTTCAAGCAACTTAAACCTTCGGCTCCCTGCACAAAGGCTGATGAGTTTTGTGGTTTTTCTTTTTTAGCCATAGAGCTTATCAGCCTTCATGGAGCCTTAACCCTGCTGGGTGCCACTAATGAAGACCTCCATATAATTTCTTCCAAGATGAAAATACAGGTCCGAACCAGGAAAAAAAAAAAAAAAAAAAAAAGGCACAGCCTGCCTCACTCCCCAAGCTGGGTGTGTGGAGCACGCTAAGTCCCAGCTCATTACTCTGAATTCTCTATCCCCTGTTGAGAACAGGCAAACCCAGCCAGTCAGCAACTGCCATTCATTATGCTGCTTGGAGCCCGACACTTCCCCTGGTCCCCAAAGCCTTAAGCCTTGATGGGGAAACACATTGACCTCTAAAATCCTGGCATCCTACTAGAAAAGGAGCAGATGTTCCCCTTCCCCAGTGTGAAGAGGGTCCTGTGGAATTTTCTGTTCATGCCGTACCACGCATTGCTGCTTGGGATTGATAAATGCTACATGTAAGCAAAGGAAATCACTGGGCCAATTAAATACCGAGCGGTAAGTGGCAGAAGGCATATTAAAGATGAATTGATGAATTCTGTTTCTTTGAAAGAGAGGTGATAGATCAGTGCAAAGGGGTAAGAAGGGGAGCACAAAAGCGTATCGGCAGCTTTTCAACCACTCACTGTATTATCAATATTTTAAACTTGAATCCTTCAGCTCTTATAACATGCCAAATGGGGTTTTGAGTTCCTCCTGTGGAGGAGAGAAGCAGAGAGAAAGAGAGGGAGAAAGACACTCTCTAGAGATCTCCTCGCAAGAGTAGGATTAAGAAATGCAAAGGGGGCTTCCCTGGTGGCGCAGTGGCTGGGAATCCGCCTGCCAATGCAGGGGACACGGGTTCGAGCCCTGGTCTGGGAGGATCCCACATGCCGCGGAGCAACTAAGCCCGTGAGCCACAACTACTGAGCCTGCGCGTCTGGAGCCTGTGCTCCGCAACAAGAGAGGCCGCGACAATGAGAGGCCCGCGCACCGTGATGAGGAGTGGCCCCCGCTCGCCGCAACTGGAGAAAGCCCTCGCACAGAAACGAAGACCCAACACAGCAAAAATAAATAAATAAATTAATTAATTAAAAAAAAAAAAAAAAGAAATGCAAAGGCTCTGCTAATAAAAAGTGAGGTGATTTATTGTTCAGTGCAGTGAAGTCACCTAACCTGTCCGGGACAGGTAGTACTGTCACGTCACACGATGCTGTCAAAGAACACAGAGAAGTCACTCTGAAATCTGACTGTGGCCCTGCCAGCATAGAATCTAGCCTCCCAGCCCAGCTCTTCGAGGCAGCCTGTGTTTCCTGCCCGGAGATTATGGTCTTTCTGAGGGAGGATTTCTAAACTGACGTTAGCACAAGGGACCTTTAAAAAATTTGAAACTTTCAGGTTAGTTTTCCTTTTGTTCTTCCTCAGCTTGTCAATAACAAAAAACAGCAGCAGCAGATGCTGCTATGTACCCACCCTTTTATTAGCTACTTTACATATTTGCCTCATTTTGTCCTTGGAAAATCCTGTGAGTTCGGAGCACAATCACCATTTTATATATGAGGAAATGAAGTCTTAGAGAGTTTAAAAAACTGTTCAAGGATACACAGCTGGTAAGTGGAAACCCAGAATTCAGCTGCGGATCTAGCCTACCCTGAAGTCAAAGCATTTAAACCACTGAAGTGTATTCTCTCTCATGCATGTGGGTTCTCAAACTCTTAACTATTACTTTTCAGAGAAATTATAATTATTGAATATAATGTTTATTGGAAAGCTCTTATCAAGGTTGTATTTCTCATGTATTCACTGAAAATACAGTTTTGTGTAGTATGAAGGAGGGGGAAAGACTTATTCCACGATTTTCTTAATTTTTCTGTGTGATATGAACTATAATGTCAAGTGAATGTTTTCAAAAGTTTCAATATTTTGGAAATACTAGTTTATTTTGAATTTAAAAAACCACAGGGGCACACTGAATAAACTTCCCTAGACAACTGTTATAGAAAAGGAGGAAAAGTAAGCATACTTATCAGACAAAATGAAACAGATTTTTAGCAGCTTTACTATCAGCCAAGTATACTATATAGATACTAGAGGAAAAAAAAAATCAAAGGAGCTTAAAATATAGGATAAAAGAGAAAAGGGGTCTAACCTTGCAGCAATTCACAGCAAACCCAGTAATTCCTCCCTAGGTAAAATTAAGCCATGGGAATTGAAGAGGATGTGGCCAGATAGCCAGTAGCTTCTGTCCTTAAGGTTCCATTTCACTTTAACAAAGGGAAGGAGAAGGGTTTGTGGCTGTCTTGGCATAAACAGCAATCATTTACCGAGGAAATCAGTTGACTTGTTCAGAAAGGCTTGGCACTGTGTGGTTAACTCCTGGATTTCAAGCAGCAAAGCTTAAGAGCCACTGGGTGAGCTGATAAGAGCTATTAGGGCATGCCAGAGCAATCTTTCTGGAGGCTTTAGATGCAGAGGGCAGATAAACACAGTTAGTAATCCAAGATTAAGGCAAATGGCTCATGATAATAAAAGGAATTACAGGAACTGGTAGGCAACTGACATTTCAAAGCCCCTGTGTAATTGTGAGGTATCCACCAATTCTAAGTGCAACAAAAGCATTGTCTTTAAGCTGAATAAAAATGACTCACACCTATGAGTTGTAAGCTTTCTCAAATGTTGTGTATATATTTTTTTATGATTAACAAGATACGAATGTATTGGGAGAAGTTACTTAATCCTTAAGAGCTTTTTGTCATTATACATAGTCTTTTCAATTATGTATTAATGAGAAATAAGCACTAAGTAAGTGAGAATCTGATATTTTTATTAATTGCAAATCATCTTCAATCAAAAGGTCTTGGATAGTCTTCTTTCCTTGCAGGTTTATTTTAAATTGGCATCTGTAACCAGTCTATGTAACACATAGATAAATATTAGTTTTATTGGAAATTATTAAATGGAAGTCTCTGGAACATCTGCTTAGAAGCACTCTCATTCTAAGGATAGAGCTCCCCAGGAATTTAAATGGCCCCAATAGTAATGGCAGGTAGCTTATATTTGTATAATCTACAAAGCACTGGCAAACGCATTTTATCTCCAAATATACACATTTCATTTCAAATCCTTTGTGGAATAACATAGAATATGAACAAATGACAAAATCCACAACAACCCACTGAAATAGGAGGTAATACCACCATTTTCAAACAATGGAACCAAGGCTCAGAGAGGTTAAGTGACTGGCCAAGGTCACAAAAGTAGTAAGTGAGAAAGCTGGGTCTTGAATTCAGATCCTCCATTGCTAAGTCCCACATTCCTGAAATATCTTGTCAGTGATATCATGGCTGTTTTGTGCCTACTTTAACTCTAGGTACAAAGTTCCTAGGATCCTTACATGCTGACAAACATGTACTCTATTTTATATATATGATACAAATATCAGTAGGCTGATTGTTACAATGTGACACATTTTAAGCCAAGTACATTTTACTATGCACTTAATAGTCATCACAAATAATCTTGCAAATGATGGAGCATGGGATGCATTTTTAATATACTTTGCAACTATATGTTAGAGCATCAGCGATGATCATTGTTTCCAGTGCTTTATGTTGGCTAAAAAGACTCCTGCCATGAAAACAGAATGAGTAAACCTAGCTTCAGAGAGTTGAGGACACAAGAAGGTCACAAGGATTTCTGATATTCAGGCCATCCAAGTAATTCTGTAGTCACTTGTATTTAGGACATTCCTAAAATTGTTTTATAACTGGCGCAAAATCTTCTGAGATTTATGTGAATCAAAATAAGTTTCATACATTCCCCGGTGTGGATACATCCACTGGAGACCACAGAAACCATTGATCCTGGGGCGTCTAAAATTGTCTTTGAGCCATGGGACTGGGCATGATGCCAGTTCTGCTAAAACCTTCTCCTGTATGTTCTGGAATCTTCTAAGAGAAGTGCTTTATACTTCACATTTTCTATTTAAAAATCATTAATGTTTTAACACATATATCTTGCATTCAGGAAAAAAGAGGGAGGGGAGAAAAGAGGAATTAAGAAGGGCAAGAAAATGACGAACTTCTTAATATGTGAGATGCAAATAAAAAGGAAAACAGGGTTTTTCAAAGAACTTTTAAATTTTTTAGTAAACTGTTTATATATAATTGAAACAAAGCCATGATTCATCTCAACATAAAGTATTTAAAATTATAAATGAGTATTTCTTGATTCTGAGTATTTATTTTAGAATCATACCTATTTCACATTTTCTTTATAATGACCCTGTAGAGACCTTGAAAGCTTTTCTCTAGATCTGACCCAGAAGTGACTCAAGTATCTCTTACTTCTCTCTTTTTGATCTACCAATTTATTTTTGAAGGATTATTCAGTTTACTTTATTACCACTGCTGTTAATTTTATTGTACTCCTCAAACTTCAGTCATGTGTTACAATCCAAAAGATAAATACTAGTATATCTCAAAGAAAATCTATCTATATTTTTCACTCACGTGATTTTTTTCTTCCATACATTTTTACATAATTTCCCTGATTCTTGCTCATCTCAAACTTTCCAGAGACACCCCCCTGCCCCCCGGCAAGCATGAAACTGTATTATCTGGCTATGTGATTTCTGATATTTCTAGCAGGGACTGAATTACAAATACGGGTTCTTGATTGTTTTCCAGACTTGAAACAATTAGATTACAGATGACTGGAACCCTATGAACTGCCTTGTATGTTTTTGGTGATTTTGCCCCCTTGTCATTTAGTGCTATCACTGTATCTCTAGTTGTACATTGTGAGTGGGAACTGGACTGTTAATAACAGTATAAGAGAAATGCACTTGAGGAGACATGGCGAGTTGGGGGGGAAGGTGTGGGTTGTCACTGAAAGAAGAAAATGTAGCAAGAGGAAGAGTACACTCAATAAACCTATTTAGAAACATTCTTAAAGGTCCATGGTTCATGTTCTAACTTAATGAGAATTTCTGGGCCAAGGCTGAACACAGTGATGTGACGAGCAGATTGTCACATAAAGGTACACAGTGATCCCACTGATTTCAAGCACTAAACACCTGCCCTCCGCTTCTTACTGTACCATGGCAAAACTACAGGTGTTTTCACTGAGACGTTTTAAATTTCAATACCACTGATGTCTAATCTAAATCTCACCATTCTCCATTGTCCACAGATGGAGAACTCCATAAACAAAAAGAGAAGACAGAGGGACCTGTAGGAAGATGTAAGAAATGAACAGACACAGATCAAAAGACTGCAGCCTGAAGGAGGCTCATGGAAAAAATGTACACAGATGCATGAAGGAGATAGAAAAGTGCAGCAAAACCACATAGAAAAATGAACCGAAATGGAAACTTATAATTCAGAAACATAGGGTCATAAGCAATCAGAAGCATGAGTCTAAGCGTTTTCAACCCTAATAATACTTTATTTTTTTATCCAACTAGCAGAATAAATTCCTGCCTAAATAAAATTATTCAGCAAAATATAGCTGGGGGTAAATTTTCATTTGCTTGAATTTCATACCAATAAAAAATCTGCATTGTCTGCATCTCATTTGTTCTCGTTTTCTCAAGATTTAGAGTGTGTCTTCCAGATATATTACAGTTATCCATATTTATCATGGATGAACGTAAAGAAATTAGTAAGCAAGTTTGAGTGCACAAAAATAGAAACGAAACTGGGTTTTGATAAAATGTTAGCAAGTAAATAACTAAGGAAACAAAATATTTTAATAACAGTAAATTACATTTCACACTAATGTTCAGCTCTTATTTTTGTTATATTGTTTTTACAGTATACTTTTTAAAATGTTATCATTTCCCTCAGGATTTTGTCTAAAGTACTCTAAGGTGATGCAACATCTCAGTGAACCTTTTTTTTTTTTTTTATAACTGAGTTCCTGAGATTCAGATATGCATGGCTGACAGAATGAAGTACTCACCACAGTTTTGTATTCCTCTTTCCAAAGTATCAGTCATTCCTGAGAAGAAGCTACCCAGATAGACCACATTTTCCAGACTCTCTGGTATCTAGGTAGGAGTGTGACTCATTCTTATGTGTCAACTGATGTGGCCGTTTCAGGCCAAGGTGGTTAAGAAGTGGGCTGCCTTGTCTGCCCCCAACCCTTTCCCTAGTTGTATAGAGGATCTATAGAGAGGCAAAGCCACAATGTGGAAGGAATCTGGGCCACAGAATCAACATGAGGAAGAAAGTCCACCACTCAGCCAGGGACACCAACAGTGGACTGTGACATGATCTAGAAACTAAACTTTCAATTGTTTAAAGCCATTGAAAATTTGTGGTTTTCTTGTTGGAGCATCTGGTATTACCCTAACTAATAAAAGAATGAAGGGCCTCATTACATCAAGACTTTTTGTAGATCTCAGTGAATTAGTTTATATGAGAATGGGTCCTCATTAATTTTTATCTCATATTTTTTTGTTTTGTAAGAGACCAGTATATGACATAAAGTCTTTAAAATAATGTCCCAAATGAGATCAAATTGAAACACTTACATTTGCTAAAGTTAAAACAGTGAAAATTCTATTATTCAAACTTCCCAGAAACAGAGCAAACATAGACCCCATTGTTCACTATTTTGAAATATAAAATCTCCTGCACATTTGACAATTGCCTCCGATCCAACAAAGATCAAAGTATAATCGCCTCTTGTTTTGGCCAAAGACACATAATAAAACAATGCAATGTTAAATAAATATACTCTTATGCTAAGTACAAGGCAAGGTAAAATAAATATACCCACTTTGGTATAATAAGTGGGAATTAGAGTCAAAATTTCCTCAGGCCATAAACACATGTCTTAGAAGAAACTGATAACACTTCTCCTACTATAAACCCATAAATCAAATCCAGTCACATTTCTGACCAGCTGCACGATAAGAAATGGAACAGGTACATATGGAGACATTCAACCCTGACAAATGAACTACTGCTTCTACCACTGAAAACTGCCTTCAATATTTGTGACCAACAATGACAAGTCTAATTATTAGTAATCATTTTACTTTGACATCTGGTAGGCAAGGAGACACGAGGGTAATATGGGAATCAGAATAGAAGATGGACAATTGATAAGATTAGAGGCTAACCTGTTTTCACTCACTTCAACCAGATCAGTCCTCTCTTCCTTGTTTTATGTATTGATATACAACTGAAGGGATCCAGTGCTTTCAAACAGTTTTAACACCACTCCACTAGATGCTACAAGTCAAATTGTGTCTTTAAATACGTTTTTGGGACTCAATGCTGGCTTCCTAAAGCACGGTTTTCAAACTCTATGAATTGGTTTCATAAAATGCCTATCTATGAATGATTATACAGGTATGTATGTATGTATATATATATTTGATCCTACAAAGTTGAAAATAATTTTTCACTGCAAGAAATCCTATTTATAGGTAATTGAGAGAAACATTCAGAGTAGGAAAGGTATAAGGTTGATAGGGGAGCCAATAGCTATGGCCTGGCTTTAATCAAAGTGGTAAATCCACATGGCTGGGCCCCAGAGAACATGACACAGCAGCTTAATGGAGCTGCAGAGAAAGGTGAAGATGAGAAGAAATTGAATTGATGGGTTAAATGTATTTCCAGTTGAGAGGGATGATATGTCATTGTCAAGAAAGGGATGATGTTGATTACTGCTTGGAACAGTTGACAGCTCCCTGCAAAGGTCACAAAGGCCCCCAGAATGGCAGAACTTCCTGTAAGCTCCCCTCTCCTCTCCTCGGGCTGTCCATTTACAAAGATTCATATTCCCAGCAGAAATGGAAATTTCATTATCTTTTATCTTTCAGCTCAAAAGTTAAACCTTTCAAAAAATAAGCTTTTGTGCTTTATTTTATATTTGGTGATGCCTTTTCTTAGACTACAAGGATTCGTAGGCAAAGTTCTCCCTAAAGATACTTTTGTAAAGTCAAACACAACATGCAATGGTTGAGGGACTACCTGCCCCAGAAAGAGAAGTGGTCCCCACATTCACCCACCCTATAATTTCCCTTCTCTTTCATAATTTCCCTCAGCCCCATCCCCAAATTCCTATAACCAAGAAAAAATTGTATATGTACCATCCCAAGTGTAAGTTCTCTTCATGCAACATCTTGTCTCCAATGTTTTGCCTTCAGTGTTTGTTTTGATTTCATAGAATTATGGACATTCTCTGGACTCCAATCTGAAAGCTGGGTCCAGTCATGTTCCAGTCACTGGCAGGAACCCTGGAGAACATTGGACCTCTCTAGGCATAAACTTCCTCCTTAGTTAAAGAGGGTGCTGAATTAATGAAACCTAACATCCATTTCTCTTGGAAGTTCATTATTCAATCACTTTAACAAATAAAGCTGATCTATAAACACTGTTTAACAGAATACTTTGAAAACTTAGTTCAGTCCTTGCTCATGTAACAGAGCATCCTAAGGAAGTGCCTGCGTCTGTCTTGTTCTGTTGCTCAGAGGAAAAAAATAGGACGCAGATTTTAACAACTCTTCTCCTGGGTCTTGAGGTTATGATCCTATCCTCAATCAGGAATACCAGTACATCATAGTACCTGCATAGTATCAGCCTGGCTGATAACAGTGATCATTACAGAAGAGCATTTAAAGGACAAGTGGTGAGGGACCTTCAAAATGGCAGAGGAGTAAGACATGCAGATCAGCTTCCTCCCCACAAATACATTGGAAATACATCTACGTGTGGAACAACTTCTACAGAACACCTACTGAACGCTGGCAGAAGACTTCAGACTTCCCAAAAGCTTCCCAAGAAACTCCCCATGTACCTGGCCATGTGGCTGACAGGGTCTTGGTGCTCCGGTCAGGTGTCAGGCCTGTGCCTCGGAGGTGGGAGAGCCGAGTTGAGGACATTGGTCCACCAGAGACCTCCTGGCTCCATGTAATAACGAACGGTGAAAGCTCTCCCAGAGATCTCCATCTCAACGCTAAGACCCAGCTCCACTCAACGACCAGCAAGCTACAGTGCTGGACATCCTATGCCAAACAACTAGCAAGACAGGAACATAGCCCAACCATTAGCAGAGAGGCTGCCTAAAATAATAATAAGGTCACAGGCACCCAAAAACACACCACGGGATGCAGTCCTGCCCACCAGAAAGATGAGATCTAGCCTCATCCACCAGAACACAGGCACTATTCCCCTCCACCAGGAAGCCTACACAACCCACTGAACCAACCTTAGCCACTGGGGGCAGACACCAAAAACAACAGGAACTACGAACATGCAGCCTGTGAAAAGGAGAACCCAAACACAGTAAGTTAAGCAAAAGGAGAAGACAGAAAAACACACACCAGATGAAGGAGCAAGGTAAAAACCCACCAGACCAAACAAATGAAGAAGAAATTGGCAGTCTACCTGAAAAAGAATTCAGAGTAATGATAGTAAAGATGATCCAAAACCTTGGAAATAGAATGAGAAAATACAAGAAATGTTTAACAAGGACCTAGAAGAACTAAAGAGCAAACAAACAATGATAAACAACACAATAAATGAAATTAAAAATTCTCTAGAAGGAATCAATAGCAGAATAACTGAGATAGAAGAACAGGTAAGTGACCTGGAAGATAAAATGGTGGAAATAACTGTCGGGGAGCAGAATAAAGAAAAAGGAATGAAAAGAATTGAGTACAGTCTCAGAGACCTCTGGGACAACATTAAACACACCAACATTCGAATTATAGGGGTCCCAGAAGAAGAAGAGAAAAAGAAAGGGACGGAGAAAATATTTGAAGGGATTATAGTTGAAAACTTCCCTCATATGGGAAAGGAAACAGTCAATCAAGTCCAGGAAGAGCAGACAGTGCCATACAGGATAAATCCAAGGAGAAACATGCCAAGACACATATTAATCAAACTATCAAAAATTAAACACAAAGAAAAATATTAAAAGCAGCAAGGGAAAAACAACAAATAACATATAAGGGAATCCCCATAAGGTTAACAGCTGATCTTTCAGCAGAAACTCTACAAGTCAAAAAGGAGTGGCAGGACATATTTAAAGTAATGAAAGGGAAAAACCTACAACCAAGATTACTCTACCCAGAAAGGATCTCATTCATATTCGATGGAGAAATTAAAACCTTTACAGATAAGCAAAAGCTAAGAGAATTCAACACCACCAAACCAGCTTTACAAAAAACGCTAAAGGAACTTATCTAGGCAGGAAACACAAGAGAAGGAAAAGACTTACAATAACAAAACTCAAACAATTAAGAAAACGGTAATAGGAACATACATATCAATAACTACCTTAAATGTAAATGGATTAAATGTTCCAACCAAAAGACACAGACTGGCTGAATGGATACAAAAACAAAACCCATATACATGCTGTCTACAAGAGACCCACTTCAGACCTAGGGACACATACAGACTGAAAGTGAGGGGATGGAAAAAGATATTCCATGCAAATAGAAATCAAAAGAAAGCTGGAGTAGCAATTCTCATATCAGACAAAATAGACTTTAAAATAAGACTATTACAAGAGACAAAGAAGGACACTACATAATGATCAAGGGATCCATCCAAGAAGATATAATAATTGCATCTATTTATGCACCCAACATAGGAGCACCTCAACACATAAGATGATGACCCAAAACCTATGGGATGCAGCAAAATCAGTTCTAAGAGGGAAGTTTATAGCAATACAATCCTACCTCAAGAAACAAGAAAAATCTCAAATACACAACCTAACCTTACACCTAAAGCAATTAGAGAAAGAAGAACAAAAGAACCCCAAAGTTAGGAGAAGGAAAGAAATCATAAAGATCAGATCAGAAGTAAATGGAAAAGAAATGAAGGAAACAATAACAAAGATCAATAAAACTAAAAGCTGGTTCTTTGAGAAGATAAAGAAAATTGACAAACCATTAGCCAGACTCATCAAGAAAAAAAGGGAGAAGACTCAAATCAAGAGAATTAGAAATGAAAAGGAGAAGTCACAACTGACACTGCAGAAATACAGAGGATCATGAGAGATTACTACAAGCAACTATATGCCAATAAAATGGACAACATGGAAGAAATGGACAAGTTCTTAGAAAAGCATAACCTTCCAAGACTGAACCAGGAAGAAACAGAAAATATAAACAGACCAATCACAAGCACTGAAATTGAAACTGTGATTAAAAATCTTCCAACAAACAAAAGCTGAGGACCAGATGTTTTCACAGGCAAATTCTGTCAAACATTTAGAGAAGAGCTAACACCTATCCTTCTCAAACTCTTCCAAAATATAGCAGAGGGAGGAACACTCCCAAATTCATTCTATGAGGCCACCATCACCCTGATACCAAAATCAGACAAAGATGTCACTAAGAAAGAAAACTACAGGCCAATACCACTAATGAACATAGATGCAAATATCCTCAGCAAAATATTAGCAAACAGAATCCAACAGCACATTAAAAGGATCATACACCATGATCAAGTGGGGTTTATCCCAGAAATGCAAGCATTCTTCAATATACGCAAATCAGTGTGATAAACCATATTAACAAACTGAAGGAGGAAAACCATATGAGCATCTCAATAGATGCAGAAAAAGTTTTTGACAAAATTCAACACCATTTATGATAAAAACCTTCTAGAAAGTAGGCACAGAAGGAACTTACCTCAACATAATAAAGGCCATATATGACAAACCCACAGTCAACATCGTTCTCAATGGTGAAAAACTGAAACCATCTTCTCTAGGATCAGGAACAAGACAAGGTTGTCTACTCTCAACACGATTATTCAAAATAGTTTTGGAAGTTTTAGCCACAGCAATCAGAGAAGAAAAAGAAATAAAAGGAATCCAAACTAAAAAAGAAGAAGTAAAACTGTCACTGTTTGCAGATGACATGATACTATACACAGAGAATCCTAAAGATGCTACCAGAAAACTACTAGAGCTAATCAAATGAATTTGGTAAAGTAGCAGGATACAAAATTAATACATAGAAATCTCTTGCATTCCTATACACTAATGATGAAAAATCTGAAAGAGAAATTAAGGAAACACCCCCATTTACAATTGCAACAAAAAGAATAAAATACCTAGGAATAAACCTACTTAAGGAGACAAAAGACCTGTATGCAGAAAACTATAAGACACTGATGAAAGAAATTAAAGATGATACAAACAGATGAAGAGATATACCATGTTATTGGATTGGAAGAATCAACCTTGTGAAAATGACTATACTACCCAAAGCAATCTACAGATTCAATGCCATCCCTATCAAACTAGCAATGGCATTTTTCACAGAACTAGAACAAAAAATTTCACAATTTGTATGGAAACACAAAAGACACCAAACAACCAAAGTAGTTTTGAGAAAGAAAAACAGAGCTGGAGGAATCAGGCTCCTGGACTTCAGACTATACTACAGTAATTAAGACAGTATGGTACTGGCACAAGAACAGAAATATAAATCAATGAAACAGGATAAAAAGCCCAGAAATAAACCCATGCACATAGAGTCACCTTATTTTTGATAAAGGAGGCAAGGATATACAATGGAGAAAAGATAGCATCTTCAATAAGTGGTCTGGGAAAACTGGACAGCTACATGTAAAAGAATGAAATTAGAATCTTCCTAACACCATACACAAAAATAAACACAAAATGGATTAAAGACCTAAATGTAAGGCCAGACACTATAAAACTCTTAGAGGAAAACAGGCAGAACACTCTATGACATAAATCGCAGCAAGATCCTTATTGACCCACCTCCTAGAGAAATGGAATTAAAAACAAAAATAAACAAATGGGACTTAATGAAACTTAAAAACTTTTGCACAGCAAAGGAAACCATAAACAAGATGAAAGACAACCCTCAGAATGGGAGAAAATATTTGCAAATGAAGCAACTGACAAAGGATTGATCTCCAAAATTTACAAGCAGCTCATGCAGCTCAATATCACAAAAACAAACAACTCAATCCAAAAATGGGCAGAAGACCTAAATAGACATTTCTCCAAAGAAGACATAAAGATGGTCAACAAATACATGAAAAGATGCTCAACATCACTAATCATTAGGGAAATGCCAATCAAAACCACAATGAGGTATCAGCTCACACTGGTCCAAATGGCCATCATCAAAAAATCTACAAACAATAAATGCTGGAGAGGGTGTGGAGAAGAGGGAACCCTCTTGTACTGTTGGTGGGAATATAAATTGGTACAGACACTATGGAGAACAGTATGGAGGTTCCTTAAAAAACTAAAAACAGAACTACCATATGACCCAGCAATCCCACTACTGGGCATATACCCTGAGAAAACATAATTCAAAATGAGTCATGTACCACAATGTTCACTGCAGCTCTATTTACAATAGCCAGGACATGGACGCAACTTAAGTGTCCATCAACAGATGAATGGATAAAGAAAATGTGGCACATATATACAACGGAATATTACTCAGCCATAAAAAGAAACAAAATTGAGTTATTTGTACTGAGGTGGATGGACCTAGAGTCTGTCATACAGAGTGAAGTAAGTCAGAAAGGGAAAAACAAATACTGTATGCTAACACATATATATGAAATCTAAGGGAAAAAATGGTTATGAAGAACCTAGGGGCAGGACAGGAATGAAGATGCCGACATAGAGAATGGACTTGTGGACATGGGGAGTGGGAAAGGTAAGTTAGGATGAAGTGAGATAGTGGCATGGACATATATACACTGCCAAATATAAAATAGATAGCTAGTGGGAAGAAGCTGCATAGCAGAGGGATATCAGCTCAGTGCTCTGTGACCACCTAGAGGGGTGGGATAGGGAGGGTGGGAGGGAGATTCAAGAGGGAGGAGATATGGGAACATATGTATATGTATAGCTGATTCACTTTGTTATAAAGCAGAAACTAACACACCATTGTAAAGCAATTATACTCCAATAAAGATGTTTAAAAAAAATTAAAAAATAAAGGACAAGTGGTCTGTCCATCCTTCCAGATTCTAAAATAGTGTCTGTAGATCAGGTCAGACCTCTGAATGCCACATTACATGGACCATCTTATCACAGACACTCATATTTTATGCCTTCAGTTTTTATCAAAACTGTATTGCAAATATATTTTAAAAAATCATATGAATTTTAGGAGGACATCTGTAGTAATATTATGAAGGATATTGTCCTTTATCAGAGTCCTTTATAAAAAGTTCACTTCACCTCTGTTTATCAAATATCTTCTTTATGCTAGACATTACTATAAGTAAAGTGATAAAGACATCAACTACAATCGAAAACTCACTCTCTCGTGGAATCTAAAATTCAAACAGGATAAGACATGGAGCTCCCTGCTCTGGTTCTTCACGTGATCATCTCATTCCTTTCACTTAGGCTCAAATCAAAAGTCTCCTCCTCAGAGAAATCTCCCCTCCTTTTCTAAGTATGCCCCACGTCCCCTGTACTCCTCATTCTCTACTATTTTTAATGGGAGGAAAACAAAACCAAACATTTTCTAACTTCAACAGTCTTCTCAAATATCTTTACATATTCATACTCACCAAATTCTATGGAGAAATTAAGGATATTCAACTGAGCACGTAATGTGGCCTGAAAATGTATCCTCTAAATCTCTAGGGCAAAATTTTTTTTTTTTCGGTACGCGGGCCTCTCACTGTTGTGGCCTCTCCTGTTGCGGAGCACAGGCTCCGGATGCGCAGGCTCAGCAGCCATGACTCATGGGCCCGGCCGCTCCACGGCATGTGGGATCTTCCCGGACCGGGGCACGAACCCGTGTCCCCTGCATTGGCAGATGGACTCTCAACCACTGCACCACCAGGGAAGCCCTAGGGCAAATATTTTTGAGAGGAGTTGTCAGAACTGTTTGCCAACCTTAAGGATAATTTCTGCTCATTAGCTTGTAATCACACATGGAAAGAGTTCCTGACCTCTTTGGCCTCTGTTATTTATTTATCTATTTATTTTTTGCTTTTTTATCAACCTTTTATTTGTACATGTTTTATTTTATTTGTAGGACATGTTCTAAAAGAAATAGTTCATTAAAACAGGGAGAGAAGATAACTACTTTGGAAAATATAACTTGGGATTAAAATAATTAAAATAGAAGTGTGCTTATAATAGTGGTGAAAAGACTCACAAAACTTACCAAATTTAAATCACTCCAACCAAACTAAGCTATCGTTTTGACTCTTCCTTTTACATTATTTTCACAGCTTTGAGATAAATCTGTACAAGCCTCCCAAAAGAAGACTTTAAAAAAATAAATAAATGGAAGCAGTGGAGAGGAAAAAGGAAATAAAAGGTTAAGAGGCAGCTTTAACAGAGAAAAGGAATGTTTATTCCACCAAAACCTCATGTGAATTCTAAATTATTAAATCTCTGAGAACACCTGACTTATGAACAGGATAACACGGCCCCTAGCCAAAATCATTTTTAATAAAAAGCAGGAAACCTCCTGAAGTTCATCTCAGATTTAATATCAAACACAGCAGCCACACATGAACATCTCCCCATAAAACACAAACAAACACAGCACAGCACAGTCAGCTGGCAGCCATCGGCAGGGAATCAAGAGTACAAACAAACAGGGTGTCCGAACCATGGAAGGGATCAGGCGTCACAAACTGGGGGGAGAAGCCAATGGAAATGGAACACAGACTAAAATGATGTCATTGAGGAAGGAAAAGGGCACGAGGGAGACTCAATTCTAAATACACAATAGCAGCTGATTCACTCTTGGTCAAAGCACTGAGGTTCTTGATTGACTATTAGATCAAGAGAGCAGCACAATTGTGTCTTGAGTTGATTTCTGTGCATACATTTGGAATATACCAGGTGAACTGGAACCAACATGAGAAAACAAATGCTAGAAATGACATAATCCAATATTGCCATTCTCATTTTGTAAGAAAAGTAGTAAATGTCTAAGAGACGCATAAAACATGATTCAAATATTTTCCAACAGATGTTTGGTTCAATCATAAGAAGGATATCAAGGAAAAAACTTATTCAGTCTAATGTATGTTGCTTAGGAATTGTGTTTATTACCATGTTAATAATCTATGTGCCAAAGGATTATTTCTCAGGAATATAAACTCAACTATTTGGATACATACATAATAATTAAATTAATTCATGTTTAATCCCTTACAGAGCAGTTTCACCAATTACAAGGATCATAAAGAAATAATTTTTTGCATGCTTCCATTGATATTTCCACTAATATTTTGGCATTTGGTATTTTGTTTAAAAATATTCTGGAAAATAGAAAATCATTATAAAAGGTGCTTCATTAGTAGAGCTCAGAGGTTAAAAAAGAAAGGCTGAAAGGGGAAAAAATAAGACTAATATTATCAGAAGATACCTTGTAGGTTACTTTAATTAGTTAGTATTTTTTAAATCTGATAGAAGTAAAAGAAGAAACCAATTAACCATAATATAACCAATATACAGAAGTCAACAATTAACCATAGTACACAGCAAAAGAAATTTCTGGAGTACAAAGGATTTAGTCATATATGAAGAATATATCTTTATACAGTACAGATTATATTATGAGATAATACTACCAAGATAATTTGAAAAACTATGAGCTTTAAATTTCAAAGTACTGTATAGATTCTCTTCCTATGCATGAAAAGCTGAGAGTAAAAACTGCCTTCATACAAATAAGTTATACTCAGCGTTGATTTATTTAGAGAAAAAGAATAATAATTACGGCCACCTTTCCCTCCAGATTAAAAAGAGTATTAAAACTTTTAATAATAAAAATTGTATAGTAATTGGCTGATACATCAATAGAAAGATAAGTGGAGCAGAATAGATTACCTTGAAATAAAATCTAGTATATGACATAAAAACTTAATACATAATGTGATGTGTAGTAAGTATTATAAACTAAGTAAATACCATAAGCTAAGTGGTATTATGACTGTTCAATAAATGATGGGATATTGGGAAATTTGGGGGGAAATCAAGAGCTTACACTGGATGGATCACACTCAAAGAAATCCATTCCGGATAAGATTAAAAGTTTAATGGGAGGGCTTCCCTGGTGGCACAGTGGTTGAGAGTCCGCCTGCCGATGCAGGGGACACAGGTTTGTGCCCCGGTCCAGGAAGATCCCACATGCTGTGGAGCGGCTGGGCCCATGAGCCATGGCCGCTGAGCCTGAGCGTCCGGAGCCTGTGCTCCGCAACGGGAGAGGCCACAACAGTGAGAGGCCTGCGTACCGCAAAAAAAAAAAAAAAAAAAAAAAAAAAGTTTAATGGGAAAAGAAATTGGAAAAACAAATAAAATATGAGTGAGATTTAAATGATCTAGGGATTAGAAAGATTTATGGTATAAAAGCAATATATAGAAAAAAATTTTAATGGTTACATTTAAATGTAGTAGTTAAATTTAAATATCTAACTTATTAATTACTATATTTAAATTCAAAGTTCTATAAGCTGAATCATAAAGAAAAATTTAGTTACATGAAAAACTGATGAAATGTTTACCAAAAATATAGGATATAAAGAATAAGTGCCCATGATATACAAAGAATTCTGCTGAATCGTGAATATTCATGCCCCCAAATGGCATCCACACACAGCTACTAGACACGGGAGAAGTATTAACCCTCATGCGTGATCAAAAACTGCAAATGAGGTATAATTTTTGCTTTCAGTTAACAAAGATTCTTGTTAATAATGACACACACTGATTAAATATCCTTAATTATCACTAATGGCAAAGGAAACATATACCCATTTTGTAAAGCAACTTGGTAATACAAAAAGAGACTTTTTAAAAGTTCATTGCCTTTGACATAGTAATTCTCTTTCATCAATCTTTCTAAGAAAATCATTGAATATGTACGAAGATTTATATATTAAATGAGTAACACAGCATTATTAAATTAAGAAAAATTGGAAACATTTTCAATGCCTAACAGGAAAACAAGTAAATAATGGTGCACCTACCCAATGAAATATTATACCATTAAAAATGGTGTTTACTTAGATTTTAAAGATCTAGGAAAATCTAATGAAATGACATGAAATGAAAAAAGGATAGATCTAGATTCATAGAAAGAGCTAGAGCTAAGCTCGAGATACAGCACATCTAGATGGCAGAGCAGACTTTAGGGTACCTCCAAACTGCTGGGGATGCAGCAATGAATGACACAGGAGAAACTGACAATAAATAAGCAAACAAGTAAATACATACTAAATATAATGCCAAAGTTATGAAGAAAAATGCATATGTACATTCATCTCAAGTAATATAATGCAATACACACATGCATGGCACAAATAACACATGTACACACAAATGTGAAAAAAATCAACAATAACAATGAGTACTTTCATTTGATCTGATTATGAGAAGATAGGTGACTTTAGTTTTCTTCTACATATTTTTGAATATTCTAAACTTTGATCATCTAGTATTATTAAGAGAAAGGGGGAAAGGCTACATATTGTTATTGAAAATACTGAAAATCATAAAGTTTTACTTTGACTTTTCCTGGTAGGGTACAGAAGCCATAGAAAGTAATTTTCCTTTCTATCTCTCGACTAAATCATTTGACTACAACTAGAGATGGAGAATTGTGTCCTAGCCATTTAAAAAATGGAATAAGCAAGGTGTGTCTGTTAGGAGAAATATGAGAATGAGATAACCAGGGTATCTTGTGCTCCTAGGTGTCCCTGGATCAGCCATGTGGAGTTGTGAGGCCAGGCTGAGAGGTGAGAGACTTTGGGGAGGAGTTGCTATACAAATGGCAACAGCAGGAACGGAACTAACACTATCTTTTAGAGAACAGGAAACTGCCGCTCTGTTTAGTTACTGATGTGTATCATAAACTTGACGGTTTGAAAGCACCTACATATCCAAGCAGAAGCTCTCTCGCTCGCTGCCCTTCAGAGTTCAGGCTGTGGCTTGGCAGCAAGACAAACAGCTTCGTGGCCCAGACAGAGACATCACTGAGTTCAATTTGCAGCTGCTTTCCCCCCACCTTTGCTACTTGCTCCACCCCTCCCTCCTCGGCAAGAGTACACGGCATTACCAGGATCAAATAGCTAAACACTTACATTTAAAACACATTTAACCTTTCCTCCATCAGACCCTGAGCAGCTACAAAACAGTCTTTTAGAATCATGACCTCCTCTTGCTATCTATCTCATTCATTTCTTTTGTCATTTTCTGGCTAAAAAAAAAATTAATTGCATCTTCTATCTCAATTTCTCTTTTGCCTGCCTCAGGCCAGAATACAGGAAGGGAGATTTTGATTGTTTGACAATATCAAGACAGGGAAATTAAATATTGCTCCCCCCACCCCCCCGAGATAGCACAACTATTTTAAGAAGCAGTCTCTCTGTAAAGATGTTAGAGAAAATAAAAAGCAACTATTTCCTGAGAAGAGCCTAACATTTTAGCATTTCCTAATCATCAAATTTCTGTTTTAATCTTGTAACTAAAAGACCTTCAATAAACGACCTGGAATAGAATACTTAATTCAAGTTAGCCTGGGACCTCTTTCATTATGTGTGTGAACAACAGTTTTAGAAAGTCGAATGCAGGCAAATGTTAATGCTTTTACACATTTTTAAAAGCAGTTTTGTTCTCTTCTCAAATGACAGTACAGGTCACTCCTAATGATTACATTCTTCTCCCAGCTAATTTCAAGGCTACGATCTCGCCCTAGCCATCCCTCTTAGATGTGTATTCAAACAACATTAAGTATTTAGAAAGAGGACTGGAAAGGGTTCAGGATTTTAACTCATAAATATAGACAAATTAATCTATCTCTATGACTTTGATTCTTTTATCTTTACAAAGAAAGAGTTGTAAAATGTGATGGCTACTTCCCTTCCAATTCTAACACCCCAGGCCTTTGTGATTTATTTTCCCAAGGTCAAGTTCGTTGTGTTGTTGACTGTGACAGTAAGTTAGTCTAATAAACTAGGCCACCCCAATGCCAATGTGTGAATGGAAGAAGGTAAATGGGTGGAGAACTATTTGTACACAGAGGTAACATGAAAATTGAAACAATTTAGACCTTTAGAGACATTATCACATCCTTTGCGATCTATCTTTGAGAGAATGACCATGATGGTAGAATGTTGGAGAGGAAGAAAAATGGCATCATGAAAGGCCAACAGGTGAGACACTTTGGATGAGGTGGAATATGAGATGCCTATAAAAAGCACTGTGTGATGGGTAACCTACCAGGTTCTAGAAATGACTGTTTATAAAGCCATGAATTATAATCTCTAGTCTCTTTCTCATTTTATGATATATGACTATATATTATAAGCCTTACTCTTTCACATATTATGAAATATTTGAGTGCTATGCTATAGACTTAATTTCATAAACTATCTTCCATATAATATTGTAAAACAGTGGCCTTTGTATTTCATCACTGCATTCTCAACTAATTTGCATTGGTATTGATTACTGTTAAGCTTTTAGCAGTTCTATTTGTTCCATATCTAAAATTTTAAGAAAGAGAGAGAATTTAAGAAAAGAGGAAAATTAGAATACGGCACAGTAGTGAACAGTCAGTTGGGAAAATCATTTGATTTTTAAAAGCTATGAGCTGGTCTCCTTAGAAAATGAATGAAATACTATATGCTTTTGAAAAACAACCTCCAAATTCAAAGATTAGAAATGCCTAACTCTGAGACTGAGGTAATTTCCGCCTCCCATGGCAAAGTGTTTCAGAAAGTGTGTCTTTTACCTTGTCATAATGGATTGCAAACCCAAGACTTAAGCAGGACAGAAGAGAAATACTTTGCCCAAGTTTACAAATCCTGATCTGATAATCCCTATTGGATTACAAATGAGCTAATGACATGATGTTTGATGACAACAATAAAAAGTAAGTTGACTACCATTAAATAAGAATCTACTATGAGCAAAATAATGTCAGACACGTCAGTATATTATTTCTCATTCTCACCAAAACTCTGCAAGATAAGCATTAGAATACCCATTTAACAGTTGGGTAAAGGAATGCATATACACTCTTGAAAGTTATTACCAAAATCTCTCTCTATTTCTTTCTCTCTCTCTCCCTCTCCTTCTCTCTCTCTCCCTCTCTCATTCTTTAGGTAGGCAGTATAAAATTATAAATAAATCAATAATTCTAATTGAATTATTGGAAATATCTTATGCTTAAAGTAGTAGACCTATCAGAGAAGATACCTCCCTGCATAAGTAATTCCCTCATAATATATGCTTAGACTCTTGAGAAAAATAAACACAGTAAAAGGTTACTAGGAACATCCTGTACCACTTTATAGACCATTTTATACCTTCTGTAGGCATATATGATAAAAATAGTAAACAGGATCTAGGATTCATCATTCATCATGAGATTACTGATCATCATCCCAACAAGTGTATTAGCATCTATATTCCTCCTGGTTCACACCACATATCATAAGATCCTGTACTAAAGGTGACCCCACTGCATCAGATTCCACAGCTTGGACTAACCCTAGATCTTCAGATCTAATAATTAAGTTTCCACATAAAGAGGTGCCAATCTGCTTTATCCCCACCCCACCCCCATTTGTCCATCCAAATTTCGTACCATTTTCTGAAATAACTCGAAAAACTTTGGTCCTGTCTGATCTCCAAATCATCATGAAATCTAGAAACTGGTCACAGAATCCCTTTCTCTGTATCTGTGTACTTGACACTTTTTCTTCCTGAGACAGATCTTACAAGTTTCATCCCTTCGCCATGCTCCCAAAATAACTTCTACTTGTCAAACTAGGTACTTGTGTGTCATCTACAAGAATCATAGAACATACTAGAGTTGACAGAAAACTCAGAATTTGCTACTCTACCATTCCTTTTCTGCAGATGAAAAATTAGCAGCTCAGAGGGGATAAAGGATGTAGCTAAGGTCACAAAATTAAATATTTTCAGTAGCGGAACTAGAACGTTACTCACTTACTCCAAGTTCAGAGCTATTTCTACAACACCAGTGTGAATCTCACTGTGGCTGGCAATGCCAATTACCTCCCAGCACAACTCTTGTCCTATACTGGCATAGCTATTTTCCTCACCTCCTTATTCCCCCTTCCCCTGGAATATCAAATGTTTGAAGGTCAGCTTTTTTAACACATCTTATTTAAAATATTTTGAAACTCTTCCCCAAGCACTGCTTCACATACACCAAAAACATGCAACATACCCACACCCATCCCATCCCACGGGCTCCTGGATCAGGTCCTAAACTCCTGTAATGGAAGCTAAGGCTCACCCCATGACAGCACCCACATCTTAACTACCCCTGTGTCTTCTATTCCTCTTCACAATCTTTTGCTTTAGCTACAGCAGTCTACACAGTTTTCCCTGAAACCAATGAACAGCTCCACGGCTTTGTGCATGCCCATTCCCTATCTGAGATGCCTTTACTTTTCTAGTCTACCTTTCTAGGTTCTGCCCTTCTCCCAACTTCCTCTTCCACAGCCAAGTTACTTCCTTAGTCAGCCATTACACCACCTTGCATACCCATGGATCATTTCTGCTCTGCCTCCCAAAGAGAACAACTGGCATTTGAAAAGAGCTCTGATGGATGGATCTAGAGGTGATCGTATCAAGCAAAGTAAGTCTGAAAGAGAAAAGTACCATATGATATCACTTATACTTGGAATCTAAACTATGACACAAACGAACTTCTCTACGGAACAGAAACAGATTCACAAATTTAAAGAACAGATGTTTGGTTGCCAGGGCGGTGGGGATGGGTGGCGATTGGAGGGATGCAGTGGGAGTTTGGGATTAGCAGATGCAAACTGTGATATACAGAATGGATAAACATCAAGGTCCTACTGTAGAGCACAGTGAATTACATTCAATATCCTATAATAAACCATAATGGAAAAGAATATGAAAAAGAATATATATATACACACACATACATATATACATATACATATGTATAAGTGAATCACTTTGCTATATACCAGAAACTAACACAACATTGTAAATTGATTATACTTTAATAAAAAAAAGAAAAAGAAAAGAAAATCTCTAGAGCCAGACCAACAGTCCATGAGTTATGTCTAACATGGATTATAATCCTGATTTCCTCACGTACTAATTACATGGCCGTGAGAAGTGAATTCACTTCTATGCACCTTCTCAACTGAATAATGGAAATAAAACACATCGTATTTTCAAAAATAATTTAGTGCTAACCTGTCATCCATCTCTTACTCAGATAACAAGTATCATTTATATTTTTAATAATGCATTTTTAAATTAGACAGAAATTCATTAAAAAATCATTTGGGGCTAAACTAACACTTGTATTCTCCTGTTTTGTACCAACTCTATAGCTTCTTTCCTGGAAAAAAAAATAAAAATTTCAATACATGATACCAGCCACTCAGATCAAGACCTTGTTTGTCAGATTTCATAAAGGAGTTTCTTGGTAAGATAGTGAGCCTAAAAATAGGTGACTGAAGTGGAAGTACAAATAGTCCATCCATTATAGCAGCACCATTGGCCAACAGTGTGACGAGGGCAGTATGGGTGTGGGTATGCAAATATTGGTTCAGAAGGAAAAAAAAACCTGCCAAGAAATTCATTCTGATTATGATGCGTGAGCATATTACCACCTGAGGGAGGTTAGAGACTATTAAATAAAAAGCAGTTCTCATCATCTTCTGAACCTTTTAACTACCGATAATTGGGTACTTGGCTGACAGTGCAGAACAACTTTTCAAATTGATTAATAAGTCATGTGTGTTGAAAAGGCACCCCTGTTCATAAAACAATTATGCTAATCCTCTCATTTTTTCCAAAGATTATGAAATATTCTAATCTTTGAAGAACATAGGTTTGGGTTGCAGATGGGTTTGTATATTACTTGTCAGGCTCATTAACATTTTTGATTTTCACATATTTTATCCTCACAACCCCATGAGAACTGCAATATAGGGATTATTACCCTCTATTTAAAAGGGGTAAACAAAGATTCAGAAGCAATTTAGAGGTCTGCCCAAGGTCAAACATCTAGTTAAGAGGAGACAGCATTAGAATGTTTATTTTCTGAACAAGTGCTATTTTCAAAGACTCAGTAAGTATTTTTATACTTCACAAAAGTGAAGGAAAATGTTGCTTTACTGGAAAGTCTCAACTTTACTGGGTTCATTTTAGGTGTTTAAATTATTGGTAATACAGCTTTAGCTTGCACCTATACGAATTCCAAAGTGGTTCATTTTCCTGAATTGGTCAGTAAGCTGAGTCAGTGTTTGAATATGACTAGAACTAAATTATCAAAATTACTTCAGTGCATGGCGAGCACACAGATAACAGCCTAGACGCATCTTGTCTCTGCCCATAAGGAACAATGTGGGATATTATTCTATTTTTGTGAGAATCTTAAACAACATTGTTTCATGAATGAATGAATACCATGCAGCAGTCCACGAACTAGATATTAGGGGGTCTAAGAAGTTTTTCACCAATTATAACCCAGAATGTAAAATTTAGTTATGAGCCGCCTGTTGGGTACAATCATTAACTTTCCAATTCAGGAATAGAGAAGGGTAGCTTATTTGCATAAAGCAGAATATGGATGAGGGGACCTACTAACGTGTGAACTCAAAAGCAGGAGACAATCTAATGACTGACTTATTACTTCTAATTGCAGGAGGCACTTCCTTTCAGTTAAGAGGATTCTAACTCTGCAACCTCTGGTGTATGAGAAATTAAATGACATTTGGGTTGTACCTATTTAGTCAAGACATTTGGCTCACCCTATTTATGCCAGCCAGCCAACAAATTTATCAAAGTTTGAAATGGTCACAGAAATTAGCAAGTTGGGGGGCGGAGTCAAGGTGGTGGACTAGGAGGACAAAGAATTCGCATCTCTGCGAATCACCTCGCAGCACAACTAGGGCACCCACCAGGCACCAGTGGAGAACCACGGACACCTAAGGGGACGGGAGGAACCCCCAGCGACTGGGTAGGACGTGGGGCATAGGGGGAGTGAAGGGGGAGGAGAAATGGAGGAGGGACAGGACTGGTGCCCCTGAGGGGCGGCTGGGGGAGGGGTAGGGATCCCACGCCTGAAGGGGTAAATTGGGGAACCATTTAAAGGTCAGAGGATCAAAAGGGAGTGTGGCCAGGTTTCCCCTGCCCACTTGGGCCCCAAGGAATCTGTTGAGATCCCAGGCCTGATCCTCTGCCCACCAAGGCCCCCTCCAGCTGTGAAGGTCCTGAGGGAGTGGGAGGGAGGGAACGGGGAGCAAAAGTAAAGGCTGGACCTCCAGGACCCACACCCCTGAGGGGCGGCTGGGGGAGGGGAGGAGTTCCTACACCCAGCGGGACCCACCCACGGTTAGGGGTTCAGTGGGGACCGGGGAGACCCTGGGGGAGACCGTGGGGGAGGGGGCATGGAGGAATGGAGGGGAACACAGCCAGCGCTTTCCCTGTCCACTTAGGGATGGGGGAGACTGTTGGGGTCCAGGGCCTAATCCTCTGTCCTCGGAGCCTCCCTCCTACTGAGAGCCCAAGCCCCGCTCCTACACCCTGACCCAGGGCCCTCTACACTTGGAGACCCCCGTCCTGAGACCCCCTCCAATGCACTGGGCCTAAGCCCCACCCACACAGCCTCACCCAGGGCCTTACCTCCAAACTCTGGAACTCCACACTCCAGAGACCCCCCCTTTGGCTGTGCTGCCTCTCCGCTTCCGGGCAGGTCCTAAGCAGGGGGCCCCGCCCCATGCTTGAACATCACCCTTCCTAGGCCTACCCCCCCAGGGCCTTTTCCGGCTATGTGGGTCCTGAGACTACACCCCCCATGCCCCCCGCCCTCCCTGCCTAGATCCTGTCCCTCCCAAAACCCCACCCCTGCCTAACTTCCACCCCTGCCTAAATTCCATCCCCCACAGCCAAAGATTTTTTTTTCTTTTTTCCTCTTTTAGATTGGGGTTCTGTTTCACCTTGCTATTGATTCATTGTTGTTGATTCATTTATATTTTTATTTTTTCTAATAAATCTTTTATTTTTCTAATTTTATTTCATTCTTTATACTTTGTTATTGTTCTGCTCCTTTTGGCTTGTTCCCCTTTTTCTTGTTTTCTTTTTTCTGTGTGGTTTTGTTTTACCTTGTTGCAGTTGTTTCAATTATATTTTTATTTTTCCTAATATATTTTTTATCTTTCTAATTTTATTTTGTTTTTTATTCTTTGTTATTGTGCTGCTCTTTTTTCTTTCTTTTTTCTTTTCCTTTTTGCCACATCATTTGGCTTGCGGGATCTTGGTTCCCGGGCTGGAGGTCGGGCCCGAGCTCCTGTGGTAGGAGATCCGAGTCCAAACCACTGGACTAACAGGGAACCTCAGGTCCCTGGGAATATTAATTGGACTGAGGCCTCCCGGAGGTCCTCATCTCGGCACCAAGAACTGGCTCTATCCAACTACCTGCAAACTCCAGTGTGGGACGCCTCAGGCCAAACAACCAGTAACACAGGAATACAGCCCTACTCATCAAAAAAAAAAAAAAAAAAAAAAGAATCGACAAAAAAAATATGTTACAGACTAAAGAGCAAGGTAAAAACCTACAAGACCAAATAAATGAAGATGAAATAGGCAACCTACCTGAAAAAGAATTCAGAGTACTGATAGTAAAGATGATCCAAAATCTTGGAAATGGAATGGAGAAACTATAAGAAACATTTAACAAGGATCTAGAAGAACTAAAGAGCAAACAAACAATGATGAACAACACAGTAACTGAAATTAAAAATACTCTAGAAGGAATCAATAGCAGAATAGCTGAGGCAGAAGAACAGATAAGTGAGCTGGAAGATAAAATGGTGGAAATAACTGCTGGGGAGCAGAATAAAGAAAAAAGAATGAAAAGAATTGAGGACAGTCTCAGAGACCTCTGGGATAACAGTAAACACACCAACATCTGAATTACAGGGGTCCCAGAAGAAAAGAAAAAGAAAGGGTCTGAGAAAATATTTGAAGAGATTATAGTGGAAAACTTCCCTAACATGGGAAAGGAAATAGTCAATCAAGTCCAGGAAGCACAGAGAGTCCCATACATGATAAACCCAAAGAGGAACATGCTGAGACACATATTAATCAAACTATCAAAAATTAAATACAAAGAAAAAATATTAAAAGCAGCAAGGGAAAAGCAATAAATAACATACAAGGGAATCCCCATAAGGTTAACAGCTGATCTTTCAGCAGAAACTCTACAAGTCAGAAGGGAGTGGCAGGACATATTTAAAGTGATGAAAGGGAAAAACCTACAACCAAGATTACTCTACCCGACAAGGATCTCATTCAGATTAAATGGAGAAATCAAAAGCTTTACAGACAAGCAAAAGCTATGGGAATTCAGCCCCACAAAACCAGCTTTACAACAAATGCTAAAGGAACTTCTCTAAGCCGGAAACACAAGGCAAGAAAAAGACCCACAAAAACAAACCCAAATCAATTAAGAAAATGGTAATAGAAACATACATATCAATAATCACCTTGAATATAAATGTATTAAATGCTCCAACCAAAAGACACAGACTGGCTGAATGGATAAAAAAACAAGACCCTTTTATATGCTGTCTACAAGAGACCCACTTTAGACCTAGGGAACATACAGACTGAAAGTGAGGTGATGGATAAAGATATTCCATGCAAATGGAAGTCACAAGAAAGCTGGAGTAGCAATACTCATATCAGATAAAATAGACTTTAAAATAAAGAGATAAGGAAGGACATTACATAATGATCAAGGAACAAATACAAGAAGAAACCATAACAATTACATATATTTATGCACCCAACAATAGGAGCAACCTCAATACATAAGGCAAATGCTAACAGCCATAAATGGAGAAATTGACAGTAACATGATAATAGTGGGGGATTTTAATACCCCACTAACACCAAGAAAAAGATCATCCAGACAGAAAATAAATAAAGAAACACAAGATTTAAATGACACAATAGACCGGATAGACTTAATTGATATTTTCAGGACATTTCACCCAAAAGTAAAGAATACATTTTCTTTGCAAGTGCACACAGAACGTTCTCCAGGACAGATCATATCTGTGTCACATATCAAGCTTAGGAAAATTTAAGAAAACTGAAATCATATCAAGCATCTTTTCCAACCACAACACTATGAGATTAGAAATCAACTACAGGAAAAAAAACAGGAAAAACCCCAAACACATGGAGGCTAAACAGTGCACTGCTAAATAACCAAGAGATCACTGAGGAAATCAAAAAATACCTAGAAACAAATGACAACAAAAACACGATGATCCAAAACCTATGGGATGCAGCAAAAGCAATTGTAAGAGGGAAGTTCATAGCAATTCAAGCTCACCTCAAGAAACAAGAAACATCTCAAACAAACAACCTAACCTTACACCTAAAGCAACTAAAAAAAAAGAACAAAGAAAACCCTAAGTTAGTAGATGGAAAGAAATCATAAAGATCAGAGCAGAAATAAATGAAATAAAAACAAAGAAGACAATAGCAAAGATCAATAAAACTAAAAGCTGCTTCTTTGAGAAGATAAACAAAATTGATAAACCTTTAGCCACACTCATCAAGAAAAAAGGGACAGGACTCAAATCAATAAAATTAGAAATGAAAAAGGAGAGATTACAACTGACACTGCAGAAATACAAAAGATGATAAGAGACTACTTCAAGCAACCATATGCAAATAAAACGCACAATCTGGAAGAAAAGGACAAATTCTTGGAAAAGTACAAGCTTCCAAGATCGAACCAGGAGGAATTAGAAAATATAAACAGACCAATCACAGGTAATGAACTTGAAACTGTAATTTAAAATCTTCCAACAAACAAAAGTCTAGGACCACATGACTTCACAGGTGAATTCTCTCAAACATTCAGAGAAGAGCTAACACCTATCCTTCTCAAATGCTTCCAAAAAATTGTGGAGGGAGGAACACTCCCAAACTAATTCTATGAGGACACCATCACCCTGATACCAAAACCAGACAAAGATACCACAGAAAAACAAAAATTACAGACTAATATCACTGATGAACATAGACACAAAAGTCCTCAACAAAATACTAATAAACAGAATCCAACAACACAGTAAAAGGATCACACATCATGATCAAGTGGGATTTATCCCAGGAATGCAAGGATTCTTCAATATACGTAAAACAATCAATGTGATACACCATATTAACAAATTAAAGAATAAAACCATATTATCATTTCAATAGGTACAGAAAAAGCTTTTGATGAAATTCAATACCCATTTATGATAAAACTCTCCAGAAAGTGGGCATAGAGGGAACCTACCTCAACATAATAAAAGCCACATATGACAAACCCACAGCAAACATCATTCACAATGGTGAAAAACTGAAAGCACTTCCTCTAAGATCAGGAACAACACAAGGACATCCACTCTCGTCACTCTTATTCAACATCGTATTGGAAGTCCTAGCCATGGCAATCAGAGAAGAAAGAGAAATTAAAGGAATACAAATTGGAAAAAAAGAAGTAAAACTGTCATGGTTTGCTGATGACATGATACTATACATAGAGAATCCTAAAGATGCCACCAGAAAACTACTAGAACTAATTAATTTGGTAAGGTTGCAGGATACAAAATTAATGTACAGAAATCTCTTGCATTCCTATACAATAACAATGAAAGATCAGAAAGAAAAATTAAGGAAACAATCCCACGTACCATCACAACAAAAAGAATAAAATACCTAGGAATAAACCTACCTAAGGAGGCAAAAGACCTGTACTCAGAAAACTATAAAACACTGATGAAAGAAATCATAGATAACATAAACAGATGGAGAGATATACCATGCTCCTGGATTGGAAGAATCAATATTGTGAAAACGACTATACTAGCCAAAGCAATCTACAGGTTCAATGCAATCCCTATCCAATTACCAATGGCATTTTTCACAGAACTAGAACAAGAAATTTTACAATTTGTATGGAAACACAAAAGACGCCGAATAGCCAAAGCAATCTTGAGAAAGAGAAATGGAGCTGGAGGAATCAGGCTCCCAGACTTCAGACTATACTGCAAAGCTACAGTAATCAAAACAGTATGGTACTGGCACAAAAACAGAAATATAGATCAATAGAACGGGATAGAAAGCCCAGAGATAAACCCACACACATATGGTCATGTTATCTTTGACAAAGGAGGCAAGAATATAAAATGGAGAAAAGACAGCCTCTTCAATAAGTGGTGCTGGGAAAACTGGACAACTACATGTAAAAGAATCAAATTAGAACACTTCCTAACACCATACACAAAAATAAACTCAAAATGGATTAAAGGCCTAAATGTAAGGCCAGACACTATAAAACTCTTAGAGGAAACATAGGCAGAACACCCTATGACATAAATCACAGCAAGATCCTTTTTGACCCACCTCCTAGAGAAATGGAAATAAAAACAAAGATAAACAAATGGGACTTAATGAAACTTAAAAGCTTTTGCACAGCAAAGGAAACCATAAACAAGATGAAAAGACAACCCTCAGGATGGGTGAAAATATTTGCAAATGAAGCAACTGACAAAGGAGTAAACTCCAAAATTTATAAGCAGCTCATGCATCTCAATATCAAAAAAACAAACAACCCAATCCAAAAATGGGCAGAAAGCCTAAATAGACATTTCTCCAAAGAAGATATACAGATTGCCCACACACACATGAAAGGATGCTCAACATCACTAATCATTAGAGAAATGCAAATCAAAACTACAGTGAGGTATCACCTCACCAGTCAGAATGGCCATCATCAAAAAATCTACAAACAGTAAATGCTGGAGAGGATGTGGAGAAAAGGGAACCCTCTTGCACTGTTGGTGGGAATGTAAATTGATACAGCCACTATGGAGAACAGTATGGAGGTTCCTTAAAAAACTAAAAATAGAATTATCATATGATCCAGCAATCCCACTACTGGGCACATACCCAGAGAAAACCATAATTCAAAAAGACACATGCACCCCAATGTTCATTGCAGCACTATTTACAATAGCCAGGACAAGGAAGCAACCTAAATGTCCATCGACAGATGAATGGATAAAGAAGATGTGGCACATGTATACAATGGAATATTACTCAGCCATAAAAAGGAATGAAATTGTGTTATTTGTAATGAGGTGGATGGTCCTAGTATGTGTCATACAGAGTGAAGTACATTAGGAAGAGAAAAACAAACACTGTATGCTGATACATATATATGGAATTTTAAAAAGTGGCACTGATGAACCTAGTGGCAGGGTAGGAATAAAGATGTAGACGTAGAGAACGGACTTGAGAGCATGGAGGGGAAGGGGAAGCTGGGATGAAGTGAGAGTGTAGCATTGACATATATACACCACCAAATATAAAATGGATGGCTAGTGGGAAGCAGCCGCATAGCACAGGAAGATCAGCTCGGAGCTTTGCGATGACCTAGAGGGATGGGATAGGGAGGGTGGGAGGGAGGCTCAAGAGGAAGGGGATTTGTGGATATATGTATACGTATAGCTGATTTACTTTTTTATACAGCAGAAACTAACACAACATTGTAAAGCATTTATACTCCAATAAAGATGTGGAAAAAAAAGAAATAAGCAGGTTGATAATCAACATATGCAGGTAAAAATTATTGGTAGCCCAGTCAAAGAGGTTATAGTAAGTTTCTCATTGTATTTTACATGAATTATATCTGTTTAAAGATATTATGGAGGAGATTCGTGCATTTGGTGAAAAGCTAGATTATACAGTGTCCAAGGTCCTCTTCTAGTTCTGAAGTTCTTTGATTCTATTCACTTGTGGTCTCTTATTTTATGGATAACTAATGGGATCAGAAACACAGGGTAGAATTAAATCAGTCATTATTATTGCTCCTAAAACACGAGTTTATGAGTCTAGACTCAAAACATAAATTCAATAAAGCTAAAATTCAAATTTAGAAACAACTAATGTGAAAGGACGTAAAGCAGTCAAAAGCACTGACCTTCAAATTTTTGCCTCATAATGGGGTTAGAATCCTTAAAATTTTTTTTTAAATATCTAAATGTCTTCCACAAAGCACTTGAAGGATTAATATCTGTCTTCTTTGATTACTGCCTGATAAAATACTATAACATAATCCTGTAATTTCTGCACCACTTATTTGACATTTCAGCCTTACAGGAACAAACTGTGTTTGAGCCAAACGTATTTTTTATGCATATGTGAAGCTGAGAAATGCAAGAATTTTGATCCCAGGGTACATCAACCTCATGTTCCATCAGTGAGAAATTTTTAAACTGCACAAAGGCAGAGCAACTTGGTGACCTTGTTGTCTGAACATAGAATCATTTCGTCTCTGTGTCATCTGGGCAAATACTGATCTTTTGTCTGCCTCAGTGGCTCAACTACTATATTTAAAAATGGGTTTACCAAACTTTCCATATATATATATATACATATACATATATATATATATACATATACATATATATATATATATATGTATATGTATATATATATATATATTTCCAGAAGAAATGCATAAAATAGAGTGATGTTAATTTAGGTTTCAATTATTTCAACAACTGAAGAGAAACACTGTCACATATTAAGATAATCCTAACAATGTCTTGTTGTCATTAATAAAGAGATGCCTCATTTTGTCAAAGAAATCTTGGTAAATTTTGGTATAAATTCAATTTTACAAATTAACCTGGTCAGGAGACATCATTTCGAAGAAGTTCATTTGGCAAATTCTTATTCTTATTATTATTTTTTGCGGTACGTGGGCCTCTCACTGTTGTGGCCTCTCCCGTTGTGGAGCACAGGCTCCGGACACACAGGCTCAGCGGCCATGGCTCACAGGCCCAGCCCCTCCGCGGCATGTGGGATCTTCCCGGGCCGGGGCACGAACCCGTGTCCCCTGCATCAGCAGGCGGACTCTCAACCACTGCACCACCAGGGAAGCCCTAGTTTTGCTGCGTTTTTAATCATGTTAACAGTTTTATATGTCCTATAAGCAATAGGCCTTATAAAACAGTAAAATATTATTAATAAATGCCTTTACTCTGGCTTAATATAAGTCAGTGAGGATTAAAACATATATGCTATGAATTTAAGACTGCACCATCTGAACTGAATGTAAGTAATGTGATAGTGGACCATTTATGAGCCCCTGTGATCGATCACAGACCTTAAAGGTTTTGGGGCATTTTTCCCAAACCAAATTTCTCTTCTTCTAAGTTATCATTGGTGCAAGGTGTGATGACTTTCAGGCATCAATTAATATAAATTGAAAGCAGGCAAAGTATTAATTAAACATGACACCCTGATTATTTAAACCTTCTATTAAAGTTGATTATTCACAGAGTGTTGATAGCCTGCTCTTCAACAATGACGGATGATATCAAGGTTTACTGACTTCCTTCAAGTCTAGTATTTCCAACTATTCAGAACAGAAGGAATAAATGAAGTGAGAAGAACACTGGAATGAGTCTGATAGACAGACTGACTAATCTCAGACCCCCAAGGTCAAAGTAAAGCAATTCATTTCTTGGCTTTCATCAGCATGAGACATGATTTATCCATCTGAGAGCAGGATTACAAACATTATACATCTCAATGATATGTTCTTTGCACCGTGTAACTTTTTGAACAGTGATAGATTGCACAGTTGCCACAAAATTAATGTCATAAAGCAAAACTCATTATATTTGCAAATAAAAACACTTTGATTTTTAAGAACAAATGTACACATTAGCAATTATTACCACTATACACTTCATTTGGGGGAAAATAACATTTTAAAATTCATATATTCCTTGGGATTCTATCACCTTCATGGTCCAAACTTTGGATATTTGTGCTCCTCAAAATACTATTCTTACTCTAATATTTATTGTTTGTGGAGCCAGTTACCATGCTATAAATAATTATTAAATGAAATACTTTTATATTTCTATAAAACTTCAATGATAATCACTGTGTTTTCAAATAAAAATGTTAAATACCTCCTAAAGGGTAACTACTCCCATAGATCCAAAGCTACTCTTAGAGAAGAAAACAAATTATAAGACCAACCATGGGAACATTTTTTAACATTACAAATGTAATCACAGAACAGGAATTTTGCCCAAATTTTTAGCATTAGTGCTTTACAAGCTTTAAAGAATAGATGAAACTTAAGAATAGAAAGAAGCCACGAGCTAGTTATTTGGATTGCATTAATCTCCCAGTTTCTCTCCCACTTGTTACGACATTAAGGAACTGTTCTGTAAGTCATACTCATAATAGCAGTTCAGAAATTATTCCATAAAGTAATGTTAGCTAATTTGAAAGATTTCCACTGAAATTAAACTATATGTAAAGGGTAGCCAATTGTGATCATGAAACCTTATTCCACATCCTATATATTTTAACTCACATTGCTATTTTCACTGATCTAAATTAATGATCCCTTTTTCTGTCAGGTCACAATTTTAGGGAAATTTTATTGCCTAGGTGGAGGAGGACAGTAAAAAGGGTTGTAATTCCAGCTGATGATTCATTTCACCAGCTGCTGAATGCTGCCCGTTACAGCACACCTGGACACATGCACCCGTGACTGATGGGCAAACACATTTATCTTGGCACGTCACAAAGGAGATGGAATTATAATTATTCTCCCTTGTATCTAAAGGTATTTTGGAGCCGTGTCTCCCTGCAAAATAATACAAATTACACATCTGGACGAGGTCCACATAATTTTACCATCTGTTCTCTATATTCGATCATCAATATTTCCCAAAGCATTCTCTGTGTTTAAAAAATAAGATTTAGTTTTAAAAGACCTGGAAAAATTGTCAACATTTCAGGGAAATGCTATTTTTAAAATTAAGACATTGAATAAATTGCTCAAAACCCTGAATTTCTTTGGTTGATAAATACATAGTACAAATTTAACCTTGACTTTCCATTAAGGGGATTTTGGAGATTTCTCATATTCTGATTTTGAGAAAATAAATGTGTTGTCTGAGTTTTACACAGACTCCTCCATGCAAACATTGAATATCTGAGTACCTAGCATAAAAGAACCAAAAGGTATCGGAGGTCTCTTTCTTCAAGTTGTCTTGGCAGTTACTCATTATCTTGACCTAAAAATCTAGAGATTTGTACTCTCTCCTGAAAAGTTCCTAAGTTTAAGAGTTTAAAATATAATTTTATCATCAAAAAATCTAGAAACAATAAATGCTGGAGAGGGTGTGGAGAAAAGGGAACCCTTTTGCACTGCTGGTGGGAATGTGAAATGGCGCAGCCACTATGGAGAACAGTATGGAGGTTCCTTAAAAAACTACAAATAGAACTACCATATGACCCAGCAATCCCACTACTGGGCATATACCCTGAGAAAACCATAATTCAAAAAGAGTCATGTACCAAAATGTTCATTGCAGCTCTATTTACAATAGCCCAGAGATGAAAACAACCTAAGTGTCCATCAATGGATGAATGGATAAAGAAGATGTGGCACATATATACAATGGAATATTACTCAGCCATAAAAAGAAATGAAATTGAGCTATTTGTAATGAGGTGGATGGACCTAGAGTCTGTCATACAGAGTGAAGTAAGTCAGAAAGAGAAAGACAAATACCATATGCTAACACATATATATGGAATTTAAGAAAAAAAAATGTCATGAAGAACCTAGAGGTAAAACAGGAATAAAGACACAGACCTACTTGAGAATGGACTTGAGGATATGGGGAGGGGAAAGGGTAAGCTGTGACAAAGTGAGAGAGTGGCATGGACATATATACACTACCAAACGTAAAATAGATAGCTAGTGGGAAGCAGCTGCATAGCACAGGGAGATCAGCTCGGTGCTTTGTGACCGCCTGGAGAGGTGGGATAGGGAGGGTGGGAGGGAGGGAGACGCAAGAGGGAAGGGATATGGGAACAGATGTGTATGTATAACTGATTCACTTTGTTATAAAGCAGAAACTAACACACCAATGTAAAGCAATTATACTCCAATAAAGTTATAAAATATATATATATAGATAATTTTAAAATTAAAAGTATTCTAGGAATATTTAATGCAATTTGAAGAATCATGATTTCCAGAAAATGACAATATTTCATCCAGTGTAACCAGTGATAACAATCTTAGTCTTATACAACAGGCTTCAATATGGTGTGAAAATTTTTTTTGCATTTCTTTCAAAAACACTGAAGAAAGAGAATTGCTTAGGATACTGAAATCTAGGAAACACTCTTATGGGAGTAACATTTTACCTTGCTCCTAAAATAAGGATATAATAATAGTAGCAACAACCAGTTATGTAGAGATTAAAAAGTAACAGTCACTAATCTACATACTCATTACCACAACCCAATGAAGTAGGTGCTATTATTATTCTCACTTTTTGAGATGAGGAAATTTCTTTGCAACAGCGGACAACAAACCCCGAATCAATACATCACTGTTCTTTAGTATTTGTATATCTTGATCATGAAGATTATCAATGTGTGAAACTAAGCCTCTTAAATTAAGAAGAAGAAAGAGGGAGAGAGAGAATCCTTGACTGGCATACCTCTATGGCAGAATGCATCAGAAATTCAGATCAAGCTTAATAATGGCATAGTTTGAATATGCTTAATATGCACAATAGTATAATTGGACATATTGAAAACAAGATCTATGCTTAAATTATTAAATAACATTAAATGAGAATATGAACTATCTCCATGCCACTGATGTACAATGTAATAACTGTTACATTATAGATCACATCCACAGACCTGCAGTTTGCCATTCTTTTCATAAGAAATATTCTCTGATATTGGATTTTAGTAATTGGTCTCTTTAAAATGTTTGTAGACTTAAAAAAGACAGTCATGAACCATAGTAATCTCTTTCACACAATGGAGACTCAATAAATACTTTACATAAAATCTAGTAAGAGGAGTCTTTCCTCCTCATTGCCACTTACACACTAATTATTTGCAAAAATAAAAAGGCAGGGCAACCCATTTATCTCTGTAATCAGCGGATTTAGAGTCATAATGTAGTTTATCATTTCAGAGCCATGCTAGAAAGAACTAGTTCTTGGTAAATGTATGTTCTCTACCAAAATTCCAGGTATAAATATGAAAACATTGCTAGAAATTTATCATATTTCTCAATAAAATAAACATTTCACATGTTTATATTACATAGTGATGTGCATAATGGTTAAATCAGAGAGTATGAAACACTATTTGAACCTCATTTACTGGTTTGCCTATTCAAAATTCTGACAACTCTGGTACTTGGCCAGATCTAATCGGCTGCCAATATACTTGCTGCCCGAATTTTAGTCTACATTAATTTGAATTGTCAATCCTTAAGCATGTTCTCTGAAGTCCAGGCTACTTCATACTGACTCACCTTTGTACTTGTTTCCTTTTCTTGGAAGTTTGTCCCTTCCTCTCCCTTCTCTCCCCGCCCCCTTATAATTACCTAAGGAACACCTACTCATCATTTGAGTCTCTATATAAGCGACATCTCCCTAGATAAATATTTTCTCCTTTCGTCTCTGTCAAATGGGGAAAATAATCTACTATGGTACCAATCACACCATGTTAGTTATTTGTTTACACATTTGACTCAATGACTAGACAATGGAATCTTGAATACGTCTTATTCATCATGTCAGATGATGCACAATAGTTGGAACATGGTATAGATATTTCATAAAAGTCAGATGAATTAAATAACTCTAAAATTCTGTCTTTATCTTACACTGTACTACTTAAAATTTCCCTTTTCTGGCTATAGATTATGTGATTTTCCTGTAAAAAGTCAAGTTTTTAGAAAAATCATAAAAATAATTCAGTTTTCAAAGTCCTAGGTTAAAAATAATTCATTCTGAAACATTATATAAATCATCATCAAATCACCTAATCATCAAAAGGATGATTTTTACCAATAACAAAAAGTAAAAGCAGTCGTCCAGCTCCCCAAATTTACAAGTTCCTAGAGTATTCTGCATTTATTTATAGGCTTTCATAACTACTTGTTCATTAATTACATTATTCTCTTTAATTGGATAGCTCTCAAAAAACTCACATGAATTACTAGAAATAATCAACTTTCAGAGTTCACATCTCATAGCACGTTTGTGAGCATCCAAGAGTCCATTTTAAGTTGTATGTATGTTTTTATGAAATGAGTTACCTAAAATATAACTCTATTCTTTTATGCTTTCAGGCTATCGGACAATTTTATATTGGATGTAGAATATACAATAAAGTTATTTACATCTAATTTATGATAAAATCAAGTAAGTTTTACCGCCCAAGAGAATGATGATAGTGAGAAAGCTAATTAGCCTTCATTGAATTCCTTCTTTAGGTCCACTTTTTTAACCATACAACCTTACATTTCATTCCTTATAAATATTTCAGAGTAGTTATGGCTACTTACTTTTCAGGATTTTCCACTTCTTCAGTAACAAAGTTGAGATAAAACCTAAGAAGACATACATGAATTATAAACCATTAATATATTTTATGATCATCACCCAAAGTTTGAAATTTTAAATATTTAAAATCAAACTCAGAATCATAAAAACTTTATAAACAAATAACCTAAGATGAAAATCTCCAGCACCCAAAGCTCTCACAATTCATTTTTCTATTAAGCAGTATTTATGGAGCTCTTTTTTTTTTCTTAACTTTTTCATAGAGGTATAGCACACAAACAGTAAAGTGAACAAATCTTAGTATACAATGATAAATTTTTACATATGTATACACCTATGTAACTGACAAAAGGATCCAAAGGTACAATATTTCTAGCACCCTAGAAGGTCCCCTCAAGGTCCTTTGCAATCATTATCATCTCCTCCACCCTCCTGTAAAGGCAACCACTATTCTGATTCATACCACTATAGATTAGCTTTGTTTGTTTCATTACAATAGACTAATAATATTTGCTTGTATAACAATTATACAATATTTATTCTTTTGTATCTGGCTTTTTTGCTGGACTTTATGTCTGTGGGTCTCATCCATGTTGTTTGTAGTAATTCATCATTCTTTACTGTTGCTTTTCATTGTATGAATGTAACACTATACACTCTACCACTGATGGATATTTGAATCATTTCCAATTTACAGCTATTATGAACATAGATACCATAAATATGCTTGCATATGTTCTTTTGGGGACCATGCAATCATTTCTCTTGGGCATATACTCAGAATACGATCACTGGGTCACAGAGCAGATACATGTTTATAGTCAAACTATTTTCCACCATTTTTGCATTCCTACCAGCAATGTATGAGATTATCACATGTCAGTCACTGGGGAAATAAAAGTAGAAAATCTATAATCTTTCTTGTCAAGGAGCTCATAGTTCATAGAATGGTCCATAGAGTGGTGTGATACAGCACAGAAGGCAATGTTAGAGCATGTCCAGTTACCATGGAAGCCAGGAGTGAGGTCTAAACCAGCCTGGCAGGTCTTGGAAGGTTTTTGAGAGAAGGCATCACCCAAGCTGAGTCTTCAAAAATGCTTGATGTTTAGCCCTGGTCAAGTGGTGTGAGGACATTCCAGGCAGAGTACAGCACATGAGCACGGGGGTGTGGGAAAGTGCTATATGCACAGGGGTGTGAGCAACAGCTCAGTACTCTGTAGCACAAAGCGTGCCCTGGGAGTGAGAACAGAATGTAAGTACAAGATGGCCTTTGGCTTCTGGGAATCCAGCTTTTAGTAGGGGTGATAAAAACTTGAAGGACAATAGAAGCATGGTAATAGCATTTCTTAGTTTTAGGGAATTGGCTTCTGGATATGAACACAGGAGGCACATAGGAAATAAAAATGGGATAAAGGATAATAAATTCTCAATTTGCACTTTTTCCTTTCAATTCACTGTTTTCCAGTATGCATCCCACCCAAATAACCTCAACTATGCCTTATGCATAATAGCAACGGTGAAGTTGCTGTGTGTGTGTGTGTGTGTGTGTGTATGTGTGTATGTGTGCATTTAGGCAGCTAATTTTAGGCCCATTGTTAGTCATTACACCGTAAGTTGATAACTAAAGGGCAGAACACTTTGAATATTTTCCCCAGATCCTGAACACTTTTGTCAGCTCTTACATGACAAGAAGCATTGCAGGCACACAATACTTCACTTTCAAGTCCCATAGGATTACATATATTACCCTAAATTTATTGCCCTAGAGAAATTCAGATTCCTTTCCCTCACTTTATGACATTACTTATCCCATCCAGGCATGTCAATTGCCTTGCATCCTTGACTTCTTTTTCCAATCTAAAGTGACTTCTGGAGACCATTTAAAGCCCTTAAAGTTCTCTTTCAAGGTTCCAAGATGTAAAATTGAGGCAGACTCCTCAAATAAGCACACAGAGATAACTGGATCATGAAGATGGGAGAACTAAGGGATCATAATGAAGAGAACTAGACATACAAAGACCTTTCTACTTCTCCATTTCAGAGGCTTAGAAACTTTCCACAAAGTAAAAAAGTCATATTTTCATTGTATTCCTCTATGCTCTTATTATTCCTTAGAAGATAAAATAGCTATTATATAGGTCCACAGAAGCATGGTTCTATAGGGACAAATTCTCTATCATCTAAAACCAAGAGGCTGGAATATTAGCCCATCAGCCTTTAATATAATTAAGGTATCTCACACCTTAAAACAAAGATGAGAAAACCTGTCTTATTCCACCTTTATTCACAAATAGGCAGTTGATGTTCATGGTTGTAAAACAAAACAAAACAAAACAAAACACAAGACAACAGGCCCAAAATGGAATTGCTTATGTTAAGCTTCCTGTCACCAAACCAAACTGTAATTCACTTAAAGATTCAGATCTCCCAGAAATAGAATCTGAAACCAGTCAATTAGGAATTGCATTATTTAAGCATTCTGCCTGACAGACCCCTGCCATCCCCTAAATGAAAATAACTTTGTAATAACCAAGCTGTTTTATGGCTTAGTATAACTTCCTTGTTCCCACCGCCTTCTGCCTAAAAAAGCCTTCTCTTCTGTACAGCTCCCTGGAGCTCCTTTCTGTCTGCAAGACAGGATGCTGTCAATTCATATCGATTTTTGCTCAAACTCTTAACATTTTAATATGCCTCAGTTTATCTTTTAATAAAGTTCAGGTGTCTAATACTGTAAGGACCATGTTCTAAGTAGAAATATTTGAATATCTGAGAGAAAACAGTAGCACCAAAGGTGATCTAAAAAGTCAGCAGCCAAGGATATTTTTTAATGACTAGAAAGTAAGTTTCTAAAAATAGAGGTTGTAGTTACACCAGGAATGCAAGCAACAATCAATACTTACATCTGGAATATGCACTCTGAGGGATCTGATGTGTTTGTTATAAGCCCAAGGCAGTGGGAAGTACAGGAAGAAAATGAACAAAACGAAAAACCTAAAAAAAAAAAAAAAAAAAAAAAAACCCATGCAAAAACCACACACACACTTAGAAATATTTCCAGGCTTCTCACTTCAAAAATAGCCAGTTCCTTCTAAACAGTTGTTTTAGAACTGGTCTTTTTCCAACAATGTTAAGGCGAGAAAGGAAATATTTATAAAAAAAGAATGCAATTTCAAACATTTTGCCATAGAGAAAAGGAAAAGCCTTGGGACAGGGTGGGAGGTGGGAAGGAGAAAGCTTCTTATTTTCGTCCAAACATTCACTCTTGTGGGAAATACATCTTTATGCTCTCTCAGTCTCCAGCCATGCATCCATAGCCCATCTCCTCAAGTTCTCTAGAGAATGTTCATAAGATCTATTGTTCCAGCTTTCCCATGATTGTGTATAAAAGGCACTGCAAAGCTGGCAGTGCATTCTGATACCCAACTATGTGAATTATTTTGAAAAGAAGCTTATTCTTTAGATTTGATTTGACACAATGCTACAAAATAATCCCAGCAGGTGCTTTAGAAAGACTAAATCCACTGAGGATAGGATTTAAAAGGGAGAAAAAAGACAGACCAAAAAACTATTTTCTATCACACAATTCAAAAAAAAAAAATCCCACCAACCAATATTTAGCTTTGGGTCAGGATATGGGACTGAAATTGATTGAGTTCCCCTGGGCCACAAGGGAGACTGGAGGACATATTTCTCTGAATGCAGACGTTGGCAATAATATAAAAGTTGTTCTGACCCAACTCTGTGACCTGGCTGGGTTAATGATTTCTTTCCCCCTAATCATGTTTCTGTGAAGGAGTTTTCATCACTCTAAAAAGGTCCAGCACTCCTCATAAATCAACAGCTTGCTCTATTCAGATCCAAGGGTTTGGCTGTGTCTTGTTCCTATTCAACACATAGGGGGTGACTTACTAATGGAGCAGGGCCTCCCAGACAACAGGGGTCTTGCTGCGTTAACTTACACCCTGGGTAGTTAACTTCTGAGGACAACAGCTGCTTCTGTCTCATTTGCAGTGCACCCTACACCCTTTTTTTTTTTTTTTATGCAGTATGCGGGCCTTTCACTGTTGTGGCCTCTCCCGTTGCGGAGCACAGGCTCCGGACGCGCAGGCTCAGCGGCCATGGCTCACGGGCCCAGCCGCTCCACGGCATGTGGGATCCTCCTGGACCGGGGCACGACCCGTGTCTCCTGAATCGGCAGGCGGACTCTCAACCACTGCGCCACCAGGGAAGCCCCTACACCCTTTTTTTTTTTCCTTTTTTTTGCATCAGAGATTGTCAGGGCAGCAGCACAGGGAGTGGAGGCTCATTTATGGCACCCAATTTATAATTCCACAACCCAGTCTTATAATTCCATCATGAAAGACAAAAAAAAAAAAACAAAAAACGTCAGAGAGGCAGGATCACATTTGGAAAGTGCCTAAACACCGCCTGCTTTGGGAACTCTTTTAGTCTCCATCTTGTTCCGTTTATATCCAGATATTAACTTTTTCCTCTGGCACTCCAAACCAACAGACTACTTCTTCTACACACAGCTCCCTTTTTCTAAGACTGATGGCCACAGATGAACAAGCAGATGATTTCTACCTATCCACAAAGCAACATTCAGGTAGCAGAACAGCCTGTTGGAGACATACAGTTACTTATCTGCCCCCTACATTAACCATTGGTAACACATAACAGTCCATTTAAAATCCCGGCCTTAATTTCCTACACTATGATTGAACCCTCTAGAATACAAGAAAACCAACAGTTTCCTGTTCTTTAAACTAGGATGTGGACATGAGGATTTGACGGGTAAAAGTATGACCAAATGTTCATGTAAACCCCATTTACACTGTAAACGGAGTATTGAAATATATTTCTAGGCCCAAGATGGAGCCACTCAACCTCCAAACCCCAAGCCACCTCTGGGGTCTATAATTATTTCCTTGTTTCATACTCATTTTCTATTTTTCTTTTCTTTGCTCCTTACTCTTCATCCTATAAAAGCTTCCTGTCCTCCACCCCATTTTGCAGTTCTTTGGACTCATTTATTATCACCTAAATTGTCATTTTTAACCATTTTAACAAGAGTAAT
The DNA here is from genome assembly GCF_949752795.1 of Hyperoodon ampullatus. Taxonomy (NCBI): domain Eukaryota; kingdom Metazoa; phylum Chordata; class Mammalia; order Artiodactyla; family Ziphiidae; genus Hyperoodon; species Hyperoodon ampullatus. The sequence goes on along the minus strand of NC_136914.1, from coordinate 130,152,872 downwards.
GTTTGGGGTTCAGCATCAACAAAACTAAAGATTAAGATAATAAGATCATTCAAAATGAAAAGTCTTTATACTTGGAGAAATCTACCAGCCCTCAAAAGCTTACAGAAGTGGAGAAGTTTTGCTCTACATAAAGCAGGTAACCTGAATATTCAGCACTTATAGTAGGGGAGTGAATTGGATAGAAGAATACTGTTAAGATTCCGTGGGAACAGATGCATGGTACTCACAGGCAAAAGAAACTTCATTCAATAGAATTAATCAAATCTCCCTCGTGACAATCTCCACATTCCGCATTCCTGATTGAATACCGCCAAGCCCCCAACACTTGGCTCTAGCTGAAAGCTTCTGTCATCTCCCCACTTGCTCTGGTGTCTCTTGGTGACCCTCCCAGGGCTTGGCTGGTGCCCCAGGGTGCCAGAGCTGTGATCAGGCTGAATAGCCATAGAATAGATGATTCTGCTGCTAACCCTGGGAGCACAATTGCGTTCTATTTTTTGTTCAGCACCACGTTGTGCTTTGGACAAAAATAAAAAGACTTCAAAAATACTAAGAGTAATGCTTACACGCAATGGCTATCAAAATATTTCGAGAGTACACAAACATTTTACACTAGACTTTTTAGAGCTACAATCTTCTAAGAACTTCAAACATTTTGCTTCAAATACCATATTAAAATTTTTAGTTCCTGTACTCTCCTAATTCTCCTCTAGTGCTCTATTTCCATAATTCAGTGAGATTAACAGGGAAAAAATATTTTTATATTCCATGCATTAGCTGGAATTTAAGATGCTAAAAACAAAAGAAACAAAAGGAAATTGTATTTGTATTTGAAATGAATTCACATAATTTTTGAGCTAGTGTAGTTCATTATTTTTAGACTCATAGAACATTCTCACAGCAACTGTACAACTATTAGCTCTATAAATAATAAAGAAGAACTATTGCTAGTAATTATTCCAAAACAATGAAATTTAATTACATTATAATTATTTTGATGTTTAAGTAGTATTTTTCTCCCTAATGGGATTTCATGCAGTAGTCGCTTCAACTAAACCTTATTAGATCAGTAAAATTTAATTAGGAAAAAAATCCCACTCCTGGCCATGATTATTGTTATTCAAGTTCCTGAATAAAGCAAGACATAAATACAAAGCTTTAATGCTTCAACCAGAATGGCATCACAGTTGGACAGGGATTTAGGAAATGTACTTGTGGCACAGTGATTTTATTCATCCTTCCTGCATTTTTTTGTTTTCAAGTGTTGAGGAAATTTTAAGGAATTTGTAAGGTCCTTTAAAATGTAACAGATTATCTAGTACACCTGATTTCACTACCCCGTTTTCTCCTCCCTGCCTTTAGAGTACCATTTTACCTCCTGGGAACATCTTACTTATTTCTGTAACTGAATTATTTCCTTCTCATGGGAAGGTGGAGTAAATCAATTAATCACTATTGGGTACACCTCTATAGCTTCTGCTGGGAGGCTTTCTGACAAAGTATCAATACTAATCTTTAATTTCTTGTGGCGCTCTTATGCCCTTATTGATCCATACTTATAAGTGATTTGTACTGGTTCTCAAGACCCAGCATTTGTTTCTTTTTTACATTATCAGGTTAAATCCGGTAGTTGCCTTGACTGGAAACCTCAGTGATGTTTGTGTTAAGTTGTGTGCACGGTAATTGGCCTGGTGAAGGGAGCCACATCATCTTTCTCACTTCAAGTAAAGCATGTCACACGGATTATGCCTGTTCACATTTGCCTAGCACCTTGCTTGGCACTTAAAGTACCTGAAGGAATTAATGAACCATCCAAATCACCAGTTGATAGCGATATCAACTTACCAGCCAGCATATGCATACATTCCATAATAAAAAGCCAGTGGCAATCCCATAATACTTGCATCTCTTCCTGAAAAGGCATCTTTAAAGTGTTGTGTTTGCCCTACAATAAGAATAGAAAGATTTAGGACTTTTCAAAGAAGTGGTTATTATTCATTCTTTAACCATAAACATGAATGGGGGGGAGGGGGGTTGGGAATGAACTATACAGTTTCAGGTCTAGATTTCTTACTCTCTGCTCATTCCCAACTTTATTAATGCTGTATCCATTCTACAGAAGGAGTCCCAAAAGTATACTGATTGCCACTAACACTACCTCACATTTATTTTAATAAAATCATGGCAAAGAGGAAAATGGCATTTCAAAAACAATCTCTTTTTTAAGCATGCCTCTACTCGTAACAGAGTTTGACCAGGAAAGAAGACTAAAGGATCGTCTGTAAACTATAGTTTTTAGGAGTGTGATATAATTCTTAAAAATGATGATAATGTAATGTTTGGGAAGAAATATTCAAGGGTCTATCTTCAATGAGGAGGCATGAAAGCCAAGAACCACCTTCTCACATCATTTAACTTACTTTCTGCTTTCTCCCTATAGTTCATTAGATACCAACAGGGGTTGGAAAACCCTGTGGAACAAATCTGCTCTGCACCCCCAAGCTTCTTTTGTAAAGAAAGATTTATTGGAGCACAGTTATGTTCATTTATTTACCTATGACTGATACTATCAGTCTATGGCTAATTTCACTCTCCAGCAGAGCTGATAGTTGTGGCAGAGACCACATGGTGCACAAAGTTGGAAACATTTATTATCCGCCCATTTACAGAGAAAGTCTGCAGACACTTTCCTAGAGAATGGCATGGTTTCCTTCTAGAAACACAAAAGAAACTATACTGAACTCTAAAATAAATAGGTTTAAACAAATTTTTGCATCAACATGTGAACTGGGCACTTTTATTTTTATTTTTTATAAATTTATTTATTTATTTTTGGCTGCGTTGGGTCTTCACTGCTGCACGCAGCCTTTCTCTAGTTGTGGCCAGCAGGGGCTACTTTTTATTGCGGTGCCTGGGCTTCTCATTGTGGTGGCTTCTCTTGTTGCGGAGCACGGATTCTAGGTGCACGGTCTTCAGTTGCTGTGGCATGCGGGCTCAGTAGTTGTGGCATGCGGGCTTAGGTGCTCCACTGCATATGGGATATTCCTGGAGCAGGGCTCGAACCCATGTCCCCTGCATTGGCAGGCGGATTCTTAACCACTGTGCCACCAGGGAAGCCCTGGACTGAGCACTTTTAGGCATAACAGTTTTCTCTACTTTGTAAATCATAATGGGACATTTCCTGTATATCTTTTGGATAATTAAAAAATAGAAATTCAGATTTACTTTAGTCAATCAGTATTCAAAGTTAAGCATGAAAAGTCTCTATTTCCCAAAGAAAATAGCAAATGAGATGATCTAAATGGGAAATGTGACTTGTTTCAAAACTGGCCTTCCCGTAAGAAAATAAAAGGTGGATGGGAGGTAGATGATATACATAAGACCCTTTCTCTCTTCACTCAAATCTCAGTTTTTGCCTGCATTGTCCAGACAACAACACATGTATCAACATAACGTGCAAGTTTTTAGACCCAAATTGGAGAATATTGAGTTATCCACTAAATGACTTTCCCCTCAAAGCATCCAATTCCCAAATATAGTTCATTTTTTAAAATGATACTGTCAATTCAAAAATACCTGTTTTACAGAAACATCTCTTGTCCTCATAGAAGGAAAATATAAATACTGGAAACCCTGTAAAAACATATGTTGCATATTGCTTTACCATGATCTGTAGTCTACTTGGCCTTACGGGACAATATTCCTAAGAGTGCAGCACTGAATAATCAATAAAAGATATCAAACTTTGCAAAGACTGAATCCCAAGCACAGATCCTAAAAAGGGCCATTTTGAGAGCATTACGAAAGAGAGGTGTTTCTAAGTTTCAGGAATATTTTGGCTGCATAACAGAGGTCTCACAAAGATGAAAGTAATTATATTCAAAGGAAAGTTTAACAAATCCTCATAAGAGAATACAGAACATACAGCTAGTTTCTGGATCTCATTAGTTTAGAATAACTGCACAATCTGTATAAGTAAAATTTTTCTCTTCTTGAAGTTTCATATTAATGTGAGAAATATGTGATAAGTTAGAGACAAAGAGAATCACTGTTTTATAGTAATAGAGTAAATAAATCTGCTAAGAATACTCTCCAAAATATTTAATTTACTTTAAATGTAGTAAAATTCTCAGGTCACTTCTCTGTTAAGTGAGATATAAGGAAACATGGTCACATTAAGCACTGATATTGAAACTGAGCAGGACCCTGTGGGGCCTTCCTGGGGACAGACCACTCCCCATGCCCCCTGCCTCTTGTTTGTAGAAAAGCTTTAACCTTCTAGGCCTTCCCTGAGTTCCAAAGAGCAATTTTAATCAGAGAAGTGAGAAAATGCAGAAACAAAGGAAAGCAGTCAAACAAGACAAAACAAAATAGTAATAGTTTAGCCGTAAAACAAACTCAAGGTCTTTTAGTTACTCCTCAAGGGCTATAGATAACATCCTGAGTCATACCCTTGAGTTGTTTTCCAGATACTAAAACCCCCACCAGGTGGAAGAAGCTAACTGCATGATCACCACAATCTTGTGGCCCCCAAACTGGCTGCCACCTGAGGATCGATAATGCTGACCTCTGTGACCTTACCTGTTACCTCCTCATCAACCAATCAGAGAATGGTGCATGAGCTGATCATGCACCCTGTGACCCTCTCCCCCACACTGTCTTTAAAAAGCCTTTCCTGAAAGCCATCCGGAGGTTCAGGTCTTTTGAGTATGAGCTGCCCATTCTCCTTGCTTGGCCCTGCAATAAACACTGTACTTTCCTTCACCACAACTCGGTGTCAGTAGATTGGCTTTGCTGTGCATCGGGCAGGCAGACCTAAGTTTGGTTCAGTAACAATATCATAAGTATTAAAGGATCATTCTATTGTAATGTCAAAAAACAAATCTAAACAATCTATCATGACTTTTGCTCTCAAGGAATTTGCAATACACTACCATTTGGGCAACCTCACCTCACATCACACACATATATAAATAAGTGGTAAAAACTGACTACAGTCTTACATTACATCAAAAAGAAAAAAGAAAAGAAAAAAGTCTTTGTTTTAAAGGATAGTATATCATCTTTTGGAACCTAAACTAGAACAAAAGAAGGGTCCATGACCCAGAGTTTCTGCACTTTCCAAAAATGGAAGAAATTCCTTACAGAAGTCTAAAGAGTTAGCCCAGAAAAGGAAAGCAGCAGCAAAACAGATTATTTTCCCTACATTTCTGATGGGTCAAATAAAATATGGGCAGGCCAGCTCTGTGGAGGCCAAGGTGAACTAGAAGAGTGAGCTCACATCTTCCCTTCAGTGTAAGCTATAGTGTTAAACATTTTCATTGTGTTTACGTTGGCTGAGGTTGCTGGACGAGGTTGCTGGACTTGATGCAAACATTTAGCCAGGAGAGCTCTAAGCTCTCCCACAAGGCTTATTAAATGGACAGCAGCAGCTCCTTTTCCCCAGCTACAGAATAACGGATCGTTCCACTTTTATTACTGTTTAATGCCTCTACCATCAGCAATTATTTTTTTGCTTAATTTTGGCATTTCCTTTTGTCTTGTGTAATTCTTCTCTTGCCACTTCATTAAATTTCTCTATAAATTCCCTTTCTTGGAACAGACAATATCAATGTAAACATTAAATACTTAACATGCCCAAGTTATATGTCACTCCTTTACAATTTCATCTCAGTTTCCTACTTATTTCCTACCATTGTGCCCATTGTTAGTTAAATAACTCACCTGGACCTCCTTCTCATCCAACAACTTCCCCTGAATCCAAGCAATTGCCTGTGCCTTCTTACCTAGAACAACTGAAACTATAAATGACATCACTCTCAACCATCTCATCTTTTCTTATTTAATAGTCAAGTCTATAAGGCAAATACTCCCAGAAAATGGTGTTACATTTCCACAGAAATGCAGATTTTACATTAAAAATAATGTAACAATAAAAGTTACATTTTTACAGCTATCTTTATTGTCAGATAATATTTGCCTTTTTGCGAACGCTATTCCCATATCTGACTCTCCTTCTGTCAAGAATCTATTCTCAAGGTAAAAGGAATAATAACCGTAAAAGAATTATTCATCATTTTTCATTATTTTCCAGATATCTTTTTCCCTCTAATCTTTAATACTGTGGTTGAACTACTTTAAAGTAAAAATAAGAAAACATCTTTATCTGTAGTTAAAACTAATGGCTTATTTTTCTTTCCCCCTTTGTGTTTTCACTACAAATAGTTTAGACCAAGAGAAAATTCACTGATGCCTTATTTTGTTGCTTGGCCCAGTCTTAACCCTCTTGTTGCCATTCAGCTGTAAATACCAACTCAACCCCCAATGCTGCAGGCTTTCAAATCAATTAGATGACACTACAGAGTCTAAGTTCCATGAGCAGAGAGTCTAATTAAGGGATTCTGCTAGTACAAGCGAAAGTTAGAGTTAGAAGAGACCAAAAGCAGAAACGTATTTTAAAAAGCATTTACTTTTCAGTCCCTACCTTTAATTAGCTGCATCACTCCAGGGACTATAATTATCAGAATTGCTGTGAGCTTGCAAAAGGTTAGGAAAATCTGGATCCGGGCGCTCCAGCTGACACTCATGCTATTTAGGACCATCACCACAGCTGCAAACAAATAGATGAAGTTAGAAAAGGTGAATCATCATTGGTATGAAGATGTCTTAGGTTGTGGCTCTTCAAAGTGCCATCCATGAGCCAGCAGTGTTGCCATTACCTGGAAGCAGTTGAGAAATGCTTAATCTCAGGCACCACACCAGACCTGAGGACTACAAATCTGTATCTCAGCAAGATCTCTAGGTGATTTTTATGCACACTGAAGTTTCAGAGGCTTGGATGAAACCTATGAACAGTAAGAAGTTGTCTCTTGTTCTTTCTATATGTCAATAAGAGTGGACAAATACTGTAGGGCCCTAATAATCATATAAAAATACCTTCTAAGCAAATCCCGAAGTCATCACAGGCAATGAGATTGTTGAATGTGACTCTTCAGCTTCATACAGCAGGCAGCTCTTTCCTCGTTCAATGATTGATCTTGTGCATAGTCACCTGCCAGCCGGGCATCACACTCAAGAAGGGGCAAAGTGTGAGCTGGGACATGATTCTTCACCTTCAGGACTAGCTTTAGACAGCACTTTTTGCATTTCCTTTTCACTTTCCAATCAGCACAGTCAGGAGTGACTTTCAACCTACCCTAAATGTATAGGCTTCCCAGATATGTTTTGGAACTTGAAAAAAGGTTACAAGGGATGAATCCAAAAGAGTTCCTAGATGCACATTGGGTCTGAAGCCAGCAAAATTTCCCTTTTTTGGTGACACTGTCCACAGTGTCCCGAGTAGTATTCAACTATTCACTCTCCCCGCACTGTGGACCATGAGAACCTTGAGGGCAGAACAAGCATTATTCATCTCTGTCTTGCTAGTATCCAGCTTTATCCCTGGCCCAGGAAGATCATCAACATGGTTTTGTTGAATCAATGAATGAGCTGGATCCTCAGTTTTAAAAAACCAACTTCAGCCAAAGAGGAATAAAGTGAATGGCGATATTCTCAAACCGTGCCTCCTGTACTCTGCTGGAGTGACTTATTCTAGACAGTGGATTTCAACTTTACGCTCTTTCTAAAACCTTATGCTTAGTGTTACTTGCTCCCTCCTCCACTGCCCAAAAAGCTACTTCATACCTGATATTTGTAGTTATTATCTATAAGTTTTATGTTTAAAAAGGTGTATTCTCCCTAAACAAATAACAAAAATGTATGAAAATACTTCTTGGAGGATAAAACCAAACACAGAATTCTTACAGTTCAGGTTGCAATAGGAAGCTTTCCATATGTACAATAATGAGTGATCTTCATAGTTCTAATTGCCTGATACAATCATTAGCTCATTTCAGAATTTAAGAATTGGAGCAAATGTATCAACACAATGTATAATAGCAAAATTTTTAAAATAACCTAGCCCCCTAAAGGAAGGCTAATTAAGGTATACCTTTATTTTTATTTATTTATTTATTTTGTGGTACGCGGGCCTCTCACTGTTGTGGCCTCTCCCGTTGCGGAGCACAGGCTCCGGACGTGCAGGCTCAGCGGCCATGGCTCCCTGGCCCAGCCGCTCCGCGGCATGTGGGATCTTCCCGGACCGGGGCACGAACCCGTGTCCCCTGCATCGGCAGGCGGACTCTCAACCACTGCGCCACCAGGGAAGCCCAAGGTATACCTTTTTAAGGGTTTACTATGCAGCCATTTAAAATCATGATGCAGTTAAATATTTATTACACGAAAGATTGTACATGACGTTTTACTGACCAATACAGCAAATTACAGAGAGATGGGTAGATGATAAATTGATAGGTAGATAGAAAGATAGATAAAGACACAAAGACAGAGAGAAAGGAATGGAAAAATTCTGAATGAGTGTTTACCAAAACATTAACAGAAGGTATCTATAGATGATAGAATATTGAACAATTTTCAAGTTTAAAAATTTATTTTTCTACATGATTTAAAATAATTTTTATAATGAACATGAAGTATTAAATAAAAATCAATAAAAGCAATTTTCATTTTTGAAAACAACTCAAAGATGGGAAGAATAAGGGACCATGAAAAGTTAGATAGGAGGTTACTAATGAAGAAATGTTTCAAAGGAATAATGATGAGAATGATTAGAAAGGCTGGAGCCCTGAATAAGCTACAGGGGAAGCTAAGAGAAATATTTTATCTATGTTTGAAGCTGGAAACATGAAGAAATAGACAGGTCCATTGTTAATCACCAAGTGCATTATTTTATCAGTGAAAAGATAAAAAATAATTATTTTTCTCTCCCCTATACAAAGCACTTATATATTGAAAATAATTTAATGCAACTCTGTGCTCATCTTCATTATCCAGTGATTCTTTTCCTTTTTCTATGTAAATTACTCTGTGATAAATGAGTCATGATAAGAAAGGGATTATTTTTTTAGTTAAGGAGATTCAGCACTGATCTGATAATAATTGGGTGCATGTTCCCACCACCAACAAAAGAGCACTGTTTTCTTTTATCTAGAGCTCCTACAACCCCAAAGTATTTTTGAGAGTATTTTTGGGAGTATTTTTGAGAGTACTCCACAATAGAAAAGAGCTGTTGTATGGAGAGGAGGGGAGAAAAACGAGGAAGGAGAAAAGGGAATAGAGGGCGGGAGGACAGGAAGGAAGAAAAAGAAGAAAGGGAGGGAGGGAAGAAGGGGGAGGGAAAAGAGAGAGGCCTTCTCATATTTAGAACCTCTAGATATTTGGGAAGAGGAAAGAAGGTTTGTTATGTTCATAAAGAGTGTAGGCACTACATTCAATGCCTATTGAAATAGAAAACAAATGAGTTTTGGGAATTTTATGTTGTAAAGTTTTCTTAGAAAAATGGAAGACAAAATCAAACAAATATTATGAATGGATAATCTCACCTTGCTTTCCTCTCAGACAGCTGAAATAAAAATTCAGGTTAAGCCTGATTTCTCTCAAAGGTTTCTCAAAACCCTGCTTTATCTGAGCATCCAGACATTGCCCTCATTATTCCATAGGACACATTCCAGATGAGATGTACCTCTATGACCCTGAAGGGATACAGCTTAACAAGTAACAAGGTAGCCAGTACAGAGGCACTGTGAAGGTCCTCAAGTGGCTAGAACTGCTGTTTCATCATGTGTCTTTACAGAGAAATTTAAGTCTACGTATATTGCTTATCCAACACTACTGAAAAGGGGTTTGGGATTCACTAAATGCAAGTTTTCAGAGTTTCTGAAACAACATCTACAATACTTTGGTTTTTATATACTATCTATCCACATTGTAATCATCAAAGAAATCTGAGCAAGCTTTCAGCCTAGCTTTACGTCCTTTGAATAATGATTGCTAACTTCATGCATTAAGAATTACTTGTATCGGGCCTCCCTGGTGGCGCAGTGGTTGGGAGTCCGCCTGCCGATGCAGGGGATACGGGTTCGTGCCCCGGTTCGGGAGGATCCCATATGCCGCGGAGCGGCTGGGCCCGTGAGCCGTGGCCGCTGAGCCTGTGCGTCCGGAGCCTGTGCTCCGCGACGGGAGAGGCCACAGCAGTGAGAGGCCCGCATACTGCAAAAAAAAAAAAAAGAATTACTTGTATCAGTTTGGGCTTATTATGATTATTGCTTACCTTAAATGTTACCAAAATGAAAACAGAGGGACATATAGTTTTTATTTATTTATTAATGATGCCGTTTCCTAAGAACTGAAATGCAGCAACGAGGAGTGTTAAAAACTGGTATTATGATTTAAGGACTGGCAAGTATTTCTTTCTGCACTTCCGTAATTCAAGTCTGTCTTTTGTTTTGCAGAGTGAGGTTACTGAGCCTGGATATACTGGGTTATCTCCCAGGTTCAGGTTCTCCCTGTCTTCTGGCTTCTGACTGCTCTGTGCTAAACTGGAAAAATATATGGACACTATATGGATGCGACATGGTGAGCTAAAGTGAATTGTTCCACTGTTCTTTGTAGCAGCTGCCTGGGTCGCCTCCATCTCTTTGTTTGCATTCGTTTCCTGGATACATTAATTTCAGACAGGTTTTAGCAATAAACAACCTTTATAAAGCAGAGAGACTATATCTAGGATCTCACTATTGGGAATAAAAATGGTAAGCCTTAAATAAATATATACTATTGTTATATGACAGCATTGTGCAAGGACCTTACATGGATAATGTTATTTAATCCTATCTCTATGACGTGGTTACCATCACTGGTGTTATTTTTCTGATGAGCAGCTGAGAATCCAGATATTACTTAACTTGCCCGTGTTCACGAAGGTAAGGTGTAAAGATAGGATTGTAGCCAAGTAAGCTGACCCCAGAGTCCACACTTTGACCAGTCGTTCACAGGTAACAATGAGGAAGTAGCTCAAAAGACACATACAATCTCACTAATATACCTAGTTCTTCCAAATTCCCGGTGACTCTTCCTCTCTGCTAGGTTCATGTTTAACTTCGCTGGGATTTCAGGACACTTTGATTCCACATTTTATTTCTCATCCTCCTGAAGGGTACGGTTGCTGTTCTGCAGTCCTTGTATATTTCAATACGACATGTATTTACCTAAGAATTGCTTGTCATGGTATCTAATTACGGTAGAAAAGGAGTAGGGATAGTCCAATTTCAGATTTATAAAGAGCCACTCCATGTACAATGTTTGAGAAGCTAGCACAGAACTGGGCCTAGAGTTTCTTTCATGTAATTTAATGATGCCAGGAAAGTACAGTTTTAGAAAAGAAAGTACAGTACTGCATTTGTAGAAATGGCTATTTCTTTTTCTCACATCGCCATCATTAGTGTTACTTTGCTTCCCCCAATTATTCCCACAGGTTATGGGAAGAAGGTAGGGCTCTTTACTCACCTACGTAAACTAAACTAGTAAGAAAATTGAGATGGAGAGAGAGGTTGTTTAGGGATGCATCTGAGACTAGATCCCACATTTTTTTTTTTTTTTTTGCAGTACGCGGGCCTCTCACTGTTGTGGCCTCTCCCGTTGCGGAGCACAGGCTCCGGACGCGCAGGCTCAGCGGCCATGGCTCACGGGCCCAGCCGCTCCGCGACATGTGGGATCTTCCCGGGCCGGGGCACGAACCCGTGTCCCCTGCATCGGCAGGCGGACTCTCAACCACTGTGCCACCAGGGAAGTCCTAGATCTCACATGTTAAGGAAAGTATTTTTATTATAATATTCTGCCATTTGAGTGTATACTTAAACAGGGTCTAGTTTCAGGAGAGCAGAACCAAAAAACTAAATATCATTTCAAATATTGAACATACTTCAATGTTTATTGAAGCTACAAGGAGAGTGAAAATTCATGGAGTTCCATAAAAGTTAAAGGGAGTAATGTCAGTATTGGGCTAGAGGAAAGAAGACAAATGTGAATATATAAGATTTCCCCATTCAACTTCCATGTGCCTGATACATTTACCAGAACGGACAAGATTTGGGGTAAACAAAAACTTCTCATTTTTATTAATTTGACAGAAACGAAGTAGAGCATTTTTAAAAGAGGAGGGAGTGAATTAGTATTCAGTAATGCCCCCCTACCACCTCACTCTCATTTTTCAAGTGGCTGGTTAAGGCACTCTGCTAAGTCTTAAAAATCTGACTAACTTCATCCTTCCACAGCCATTCAAGATAAATGATCTTTTCACAGGTATTTTACCAATAAATAAAAACAATGCTTAAAGAGGTTTAATATTTAGCCCTAAATCACATAACTAAGAAATTATGACACTAACTTTCAATTCCAGAGCCTGAGTTATCACCACTATGCTAAGATGGTTCAAAAATTCAAAAATCCATGGTGTCAGATCAGAGCAAACTGTTTACCTCCATCTTCCTGCTGCCTGAGAGACCTGAAGATGTGTAATCCTCCAAGTTTAACACACAGGCATTCCATTGGCTTCTCTACTAGAGAAAAATTCTTAGACCTCTTCTCATAAACATCAGTCATCAATAAATATTTACTGCTAGGTGCCATGGGAGGGGCTGGAAACACAGCAGTGAGTAAGCCCCTAGTCTCATGGAATTTGATGAGATGTTTTCCCACAAGAGTATAAAGAGCTACCATTTGTAACTTCATTCTTAAAAACTTTCTGGTATTCTCCAAAACACTTTATATACATTGTCTCTTTCACTATCGTTTAATCTTCACAAGACACCTGATGAGACTGGGCACGATTTAAAGGTAAGAACACTGAGGTGCAGAAAGTTGAAGTGATGTGCCCCCAAGTCTCACATCGGTAGTATGTATCAAGGACAAGATGAATCAAGAACACCATTACCTTTCCAGAACTCAGAAATGTCTAATTCGAGTATTTTTCTTTGTTTCCCTTCAAAGATTTCACCGAACAATTATTTGTGTATGTTCCATGAATTAAGGGGGAGAATCCAGGATGAACCTACTTATGTTCAGACATGCATGTACCCAGAACTAGAGATATTTTATGTGCAATTCCTAACTCTTTCCTGCTAACTGACCACTCACCCCTCTACTGTCAAATGTTCATCTCTCTCTTCATTGTTCTATTGAAATACTTCAACCATGTATAACTACAAATTCTTTCATGGGTATGCAGTTCAATTATTCCTGGGGAGCTCTCTATCTCCAAGTAGGTCAAACTTAATCAAGTGGGATCATATTGATTCTGAAAACAGTGATTCAGTTAGTATCTACAAGTAAGTGATCATCTCCCATCATATTTAAGAGCTTGGAATGTCGACTCTTATAAAAGGAAGTTAGAGTCATATTGGGCTTCATATCCCTTATATCATGTTGGCCATGTTCCTCTTTTTTAATTTCCTTTTTTAAACAAAGTTCTAATATCTGTGCCCATTGGTGAAAATGAACAACTTCCTAATTTAGAGACAATAAAGAAGACTCCTAGTTGAGAAACACTACTAATAATCAAATACTGGAAGAAGACTCTTGTGACCATCGATGGACAGCTAAAATCCTAACACTGAGAGTGACAGCTGCTAACACTAGAAAATTCATGAACACTACACACACCCAACACACAAACACCATTCCATGAGGCTAAGTGCATTATAATTCAACACGTTATCAGTGAGGAAGGATATTTTCCAATACAGAATCCAATTTAAAATTGGATTTTCATTTGTAAAAGTCTCTTTTTATGTACAATCCAGTTACTATTTTACTAACAAAGTGGTTTTGTTTGCCTATTTTAAAAGCTTAGCCATCATAGCTACTGACCCAGTGCAAAATGGGCATGTAATGTCATATCAGGCATCACTCCAACTCCTTATTCTTTTCTTCGTTTTCCAACACAAACTTAGCAATGAACTGTAAGCAAGAAGAACACCATGTGGGGAGCAGTCCCACCACACAAAAAGTCTCAAGAAACTTTGTCTCCAATCACTTTTGTAGGGATTTTTTTTCTTTTTCATATTTACACCTATGATACTCACTTATGCCCACAGCTGTAATGAGCTTGACTGCAAGTTCAGGAATTTCACAGTGAATGAAAAATGGTTCCAGAATGTACCGTCCAAAGGCGAGAGATATCACAGCAGTGGCTGCAGGGCTAGAAAAAAAAGTACATATTTAGGTTAACTACAGAAAAAAAAATAGCATCTTCACTAAACTTTTTCTACATTGAGGTGCTATTATTCAGCATGTGGAACATATTAAATAGGGAAGTCTGTGATTTTCAGAACTCCATATTTGATTAGGTTGTCATAGACATTCTAAATGAAATATTGTCTACAACTTTGGTGGCTACTGTTTTTTGTTGTTTTTTTTTCTTTTTTTGCGGTACGTGGGCCCCTCACTGCTGTGGCCTCTCCCATTGCGGAGCACAGACTCCAGACGCACAGGCTCAGCGACCATGGCTCACGGGCCCAGCCGCTCCGTGGCATGTGGGATCCTCCCAGACTGGGGCATGAACCCGCGTCCCCTGCATCGGCAGGTGGACTCTCAACCACTGTGCCACCAGGGAAGCCCCTGGTGGCTACTTTTTAAACTTCACATCTCCTTGGATACAAGGCTGGGTACTGTCAGTTTTGCCCCTGCCTTCCCACATTTGACTTTTTCTTAAAAATTGAGTTTATTACTTGAGATCCTGACAGAGGTGGGCCTCACAAGAAGCAATCTTCTTTCTCAGTAAGTCAACAATTAAACTCCAGCACAGTATGAATGCATTAACAGTGCAGGTCTAATGGGTTGGGGCATGGTCAGAAAAGGAACACAAAACTCACCTTAAAAAAATTAGTACTAATAAGTGTTCATGGCAAATATATGCTTATGTCCTTGATATCATATTAGTCTTGGTTTTCCATGCAGACCAAAACTTGAAGAGCCAAGTGATTATTCTTAATTCCACAGAAATATTTAGATGCAAAGTATACATTGAAAAATAAAAGTACTCTTGTAATTTTAAAAATGGAGAAAACATGCATGAAATAAGAAAATGCAATAACTTCAGGTATATAGTGAAATAGGTAACAAACCATTCTATATTAATTTTTCAACTATTTCTATGCAAAAATTACAGATGCCTTTTCAGTTTAAATATATCTGTATATGAATGCATATTTGTTAGATACACAGGCAAGTCCATGATATTATCTACTTTGTCCTGCCTGTCTTCCCTTTCAGCTTATCTTCCTTCTCTTGGTTATACAACACCCATGTCCAACTCCTAATTGTCAGAAAACCAACCACCATTATGTGTTCCAACCTTAACCTGCCAGTACTAGCATGACAGATTTCTTGATTTTTTTTTTCTTTTCCAAGAGAACCTCCTCCTCACCCCAACAAGATTATTTTTCTCGGTCACCATCATTTATAAATTTTTGATGTATAAATTAAAATCTGATCATGACATCTTAGTGCTTTCAAAACATGCTCAGGATATGCAAAAACTCTTCAATTCAAGGCTCTATCTGCTCTAAGCTTTTCCTTCCTCTTCAGTGTGCTTCTTCCCACACAAGGATATGAATACCTTTTGCATGAGGCACTGAAGTAAGTAGTGTAAGGGTTACAAAAAGTGTGAGACCTGGTCTTATATGCTTGAAATGCTTGCAGTTTTAACAGGGAAACAGAGCACGGATTCCTAAAATATTAAGTAAGGTTATATGACATTGTGTTCAATGTCAAATGAGAAGAGACTGCATTTTTTTCAGAAGAATTAAGAGAGGAAAGACATACTATAAACTAGGGTGAACAGGAAATTAACTGTGGAAATGAGAGAATTTAAGATGACCTTTGAAGAGTAATATTCAGATTATCAGAAAAGAGTGGAAGGCACATCCCGGGCAAATCCCAGAGTTTAGAAAAGGGACAAAATACCTCTTTATCAATATTTCATTATGACAAATTTTAAATAATGCAGAATTGTCTAAAATGAGAACAGATTTAACAAAGAAGTAAATACTACTCTAAGCTCTTTGATAAAAAAAGAGACTCCTAGAACTATAAAAACCAAGATTAGTGTTAAGTCAATACTTATTAGCTCTGCATTTGCCACTTAGCCCCACATGACAGGATAAAAGCTCACAGGAGCTCTCAGCTGTGTAAGTTTGATAAGTTTACAGTAAGAGCAAGTTTCTCTACTTATTTATGTTAAACTCTGCAATCAGAATGTGCTAGTCACATTTCATGGATGCCATTTGCCTTCAGGATACTTTTAAACTTCTCAGGTGACATCATAAGTTTCCCACAAAGTTGGAGGAAATTTGCTGTTCAGAGTGACTTAGCATTATCTGGTTTGATTTTAAA
The DNA here is from genome assembly GCF_949752795.1 of Hyperoodon ampullatus. Taxonomy (NCBI): domain Eukaryota; kingdom Metazoa; phylum Chordata; class Mammalia; order Artiodactyla; family Ziphiidae; genus Hyperoodon; species Hyperoodon ampullatus. The sequence goes on along the minus strand of NC_136914.1, from coordinate 130,136,588 downwards.
CCAGGGCAATCAGGAAGAGGAACGTATTCTTACAAAAATAAACTCAAAAAAGCTTTTCGCAACTGTCGTTTACTGATTTGTTTAAGATGAGGACGTGAGTCATCTGTGACAAGTGAAGTTTTGTTCTTTTACAGAGTATAAAACTTGGTAACGGGCTTCCCTGGTGGTGCAGTGGTTAAGAATCCGTCTGCCAATGCAGGAGACATGGGTTCAAGCCCTGGTCCAGGAAGATCCTACATGCCGCAGAGAAACTAAGCCCATGAGCCATAACTACTGAGCCTGCGCTCTAGAGCCCACATGCCACAACTACTGAGCCCACGTGCCACAACTACTGAAGCTCGCATGCCTGGAGCTCCACAATGAGAAGCCACCGCAATGAGGAGCCCATGCACCACAATGATGAGTAGCCCTTGCCTGCCACAACTAGAGAAAGCCCGCACGCAGCAATGAAGACCCAATGCAGCCAAAAAAAAAAAAAAAAAAAAACTTGGTGACGTACTAAATTGTTAGGAAAAGAAGTTTCTTAGTCAGGAAAACTGAGTAAACTAAGATGGCTTAATGGTGTAATCTACAAGAAGAAAAACTCCAGTTCCTATAACATAACATTTAATTTTGTCTAATTATGATTTACAATCAAACAAAAGGTCTGATTTATCAAGGTAGATTTTGATGCTTCATATCCTGTTCAAGTAAGCATCTGTCCTGAAAATGTCATGGAGAATAATTGAATATTAACAAAAAGCAGATGCTTTAAAAGTTTGGCAGGGTTGGCAAACTACCGCCAGTGGCAAAATTGCATTAAACACATTAATTGAGAAAGGTATTCCATCACAGATTTTATGTCCTGAAGTAGACATGCTTACCACATAATCATATGACATGTATATCTCTAACTACTTAAAAATAATCAAGGTGATTTAAAAATGGTATAATGAAGGGCTTCCCTGGTGGTGCAGTGGTTGAGGGTCCACCTGCCGATGCAGGGGACATGGGTTCGTGCCCCGGTCCAGGAGGATCCCACATGCTGCGGAGCGGCTGGGCCCGTGAACTGTGGCCGCTGAGCCTGCGAGTCCGGAGCCTGTGCTCCACAACGGGAGAGGCCACAACAGTGAGAGGCCCGCGTACCACCAAAAAAAAAAAAAAAAAAAAAAAACCAAAAAATGGTATAATGAATGGGTTTATTTTTCCTTAATTTTTTTGTATGTAGCCTCTTACCGTATAATGAGCAGTTCTACCCAGACTCGCACAAAAGCTGGTAATGGGCCAAAGACTTCCAGAATGTATGTGTAATGACCACCAGATTTCTTTATAGTTGTTCCCAGTTCAGCATAGGACAAGGCTCCTGTGAAATATTTATAATAAAAAGGTGAAAAGTTAAAATATTACCAAGTCATCCAGCAGTAGAATGGATACAACGTTTCTGTTGTGTGAGATGTTACTACATCCTTTGATCTGAATGACATCCTTTTTCAAAATTAATAACAGTCATCAAATTCCTAAGAGCCTCCAGATTCCTCTTGTAACTTCCTCACATTTGAGATCTAGTTCATTCTATTCAAACAATGTAATTTTACTTGAAATAGTAAGGACAAACTTCTAAAACAATATCACATTATTAAGAATTTTGAATCTCAAACCTGACAACAAGAGAAAAAGAGTAGATGGATGCCAATATTACTAACCTATTTTTCAAAGGACTTCACATCAAGACAAGGAATTATCACAAATTGACCTAATTATATTGAGAATCCTTTTAAAAAATGATATTTCTGTGGTATGTCAAAATAAATAAGATTCATCTGTTCTCCAGAGAAGTATGGACTCAAGGCTTTGCAAGACTTCATTTAACTTGTAGGATATGTTTTGTTGGTCAACAAAATGAATTTTGATGCAGATATTCTGTTTTTAGGAAAGTTTTTCTTGCATGTCTTCGAAGTACACACTCTCTATGGCTGAAATAACACATACTTTTAAAAAAGAGGTGCTATGACATATTTACATACATAGGTATGTACTAACCTAGGTAAAATTAACTATAGACCAAATTTTAACATTTAGCAATAAACTTCACACAGAGTTGAGCAAGTTATATAATCTCCCCAAACCTCAGTTTCATCCTCTGTAAAATAAAGATCTTAATTCTCACATCACAAGGAGTTTGTGTGCTTAAATATAAAATGGGTGCCAAGGACAGTGCTGGGCCTGACACACAGAAAGCACCTCATGAAATACAGCTATACCTACTAATGTAAGCAATTAATTTCCAAGAAAATGAAAAATATATTTTGACATTATGTGAAAAGTTCTATCCATACTGCTAAGTACTTAAGCATAAGACATAATTTCTGCCTGGCCTGCTCTGGGGACTCAAAGTGTGCGAAATTATTACTAATCAGTAAAGCTTCAGGTAGAACTGTCCAACATGAATGTAATTTGGATATTCAGCAAAATCTTAGTGTCAGTTATTGTATTGCTGTATCACTTATTGTATTCCTGAACCTAGTACTGTATCAGAGTCACCTGGGGAGAATTTTTTATTTAAAAACAAACAGAAAACAAATGCTAAGGTTATACCCCAGACATACTCTCTAACCAAGAGAGGCCAGACTGTCCAATAGAAGCATCCAAGAAAATCTATTATTTTAAAATTCACACAGGTTAATTTTAAAGTAACTAGTCTACAGATTGATATTTGGGGATCACTGATATAGCCTGTCTACTTATAACTAATTGGAACTAGTTGCAATTCACTCTCTGTTGGAAACCAGTCACCATGTTGGTAGGCTGTACAAAGAAGCAGCCAATATAAAATGTTACTGGAAAGTGTCTTAAGTACCTCAGAATTTATCCCCCAAGAATCAATACCTAGACCTTTGTATGCTTTGCTGAAACTCCAGGATAGTTGCCCCAGGTTTAAATTGAGTTCTGGAGAAATGAAATTTTCATTTAAAGGTCTCAAGCTCCATAACCATTTTACCCAGATGAAAAAAGTTCAAAATAGGTTGTAAGAATCCATGTATTGACCCTGGCTTTAAAAAAAACTGTAAATCCAATATACAAATTCTTTACTCTTAGTCCCAGAGTTCTAGAGTTCTAAGACAAAGGATTTTTTTTCCTTATATTTTGCTTTGCTTCCTGTTAAGAAGGCACTCTTATCAAAAGTTCCTAGTAATTTAAGTGATAAATGCAATGCAAATATAGATAAGTAGGTTAGTACAGGAGCACACTCACTGCAGTTAGTAATCAAAGAATACCAACTCAAGTATAAACTTAGCTAGTCCCTTTAGCTTTTTTTTTTTCCCCCGAACTTCTTGAGATGATATACTTATGCAGAAGCATATTTTCTTAGTACAGGCCAACATCACTTTCATCACTTTAACTAGTTAATGCTCAGAGCCATCCATTTTATTATATCTGAATAACCTTTTATTGTGTATGAAAATGGAATCGCATAGTGGGAGCTGCATGCACACAGTATGCAAAATCCAGGAAACTGGTTATGATTTCTCCTATCAGACACTGATTTGTTCTGAATATACCATGTGTTGGAGAAGATTAAAAGCTGAGGAGGCACAGTCATTTAGAAAGATCAACAGTTAAGTTTCTCTTTGTTCATCTATAAACGTACATGCCACACCATATGAATACCACGAACTCTTTGTAAGCTAAAATAAACCAAAAATAATTCCTCTGTAGATCTTTCTATACAGTGTTTGTGTGAACAAGTTTTATTTAAAATACCTTCTTCCTAATAACGGAAGTTTGAATTCTCTAGATGAATGCTCAAACCAACGCTGAAAACACTGCAAGGCCTTAAGAATAAATGGATTGGTCCATGTAGGACCAAGAGTTAGTACTTGGACCTAGAGTTTGGACAAAGAGTTAGTACCTTTAAAGAACAGTATCTTTTGAAATCAGAATACACTGTTTGCCAGAGAAGAGCAAATATGTCTTAGACATTTTTTGCATAACATAAATAAAATTTAATTTTCTTGACCATTCACCAGTTTTTGTCACCTTCACAACTAACCCAGGTAGCTTTCTAGTAATGTGCCCACCTCATGGGGGGACATTTATTACCTCTTTACTATTAATTATCAAGTCAATAAAAGAGATCTAGATTTTGAAGAAAAATAAATAATCATACTTCTTCTACCAGTTCTGTTTAGACTAACTCAGCAGACAGGTGGACCAATGATCTGTGTCTCTGAAGACCAAATGAACTAGAAATGAAGAAAACAGAGCTGGGCAAACACAGCAAACTAACACCCAATTCCAATTTTACAATTTATATTGCAAAGGTTTATGGGTACTGGGGAGAGATGAAAAGTTGAAAAAAATGTGAAATATGCTCAGACCCTTGCAATATTCTCTTTTACAAAAGGAATTGAATTATATGCCATCACACTTCTTTCCACAATAAGGACTTTTGAAAGAATACTGGGAACTGACAAGTGCATGAAGTTAAAAAATTAAAAAGGAAAAGACTGCCACCCATTTGCTTTGCCAATAAAAAGTCAGTAAAACTTCTGCTGAACACTCAGTTCTGTGTCTAAACAGGCCACGCCGGGTTTCACTTCACAGGTGTTTCATTCAGTGCACCAGCTGCCAAGATGCCCCAAACACAGGTAACTGAGCACAAATGCCTGGTACAGAAAGCTTGCCTGTATTTTACTGGGTCATCAAAGCTAGCCTTGACTTTGATTGCCACAGGGAAAAATCAGAAAATAATCTACCTTAGTCAGGAAAAGCGAGCACAGCCTACAGGTCGCAATTTCAGGGAATTCAGGATTCTGCCAACAGTGGAGAGTGTGCGTGGATAGTTCGCATACCTCCCCCCAGATCAGAAAATCTGGGGGAGCCTTGGCCATTCATTCCCTCCTCAGAAATCACCCTCTGTTCTCCCAGAGAGCACGGCACCCAGCCCCACAGACACACCCCCAGAGAAGCAGCAACACTCACCAAACAGTGACAGGACCCCGCAGACCGTCCAGACAACCAGGGACAAGCCCACGCTGCCCGTGTTCTGGAGCACGCCCTTAGGAGAGATGAAGATTCCTGCTCCAATGATGGTGCCGATGATGATGGAGATCCCTCTCAACAGACTGATTTTCCTCTTCAGCACAACTTTCTCCTGCCCAGGTGGCTCCTTGCCGCCCAGGGAAGACAGCCTCGCATTGACACCGCCCTGCAGGTAAGCCCCATTGGAGATGGTGGATGCCACAGCCTTTCTGACCATGGTAGTGACCCGCAGGGAAAAAAGGAAACAGAGCAAAAGAAAAAAAAAAAAATTAAAAGAATAAAACCTCCAAACTTTCAACTTTGGTGTCTCTTGGGGTGACTGACCGATTTGATCTCTTCCTCTTTGCCTTCAGATTCTTTCTCAGCGCTAGTGTGCTCCCAGGTAAAAACTCTAAGGTGTATTTTCGCCTTCCGCAATCTAATTACTCACAGGAACACCTGTGTGTTCGTTCATGGTGTTCTGGTTTCTCCACCTCCCCGACTACCTCTGCTGCTGAGGCTGCGGCTGCCGCCCTATCATTACAGCCCAGCTCAACTTCCTCATGGGCTGGTATTTAAGCTGCTGCCTGTCTCCCCAACTTACTCCAGCTACATGATGATGCAAATTCTCCAGGTTTGCATCAGCCACATGAGAAGGCTCCAGCATTACTCAGCTCTTTTTTTTTTTTTTTTTTTTTTTTTAACCACGAGCTGCAAGTTGCTCAACTGACCAAAGCTTTCAGAGAACAAAGCACACTCTTAATAGGGATCTTAACCAATCCAGAAGTAGTAAATTCGGAACAGACCTTCCGAGAGATTTCAAGCAACTCCTAGTGAGGGACAAAAGCTCTTCACTCGAAAAGAAAATGAAAAATGAAACAGGAAATGATCACTGTGTTGAAAGGAGTTTCTTTTCTTTAACGTACAAATAAAATAGTTTATACCAACCTTTTGATCACAGAACAGAACTCAAAGCTGCATTGTTTATAACAGCAAAATTTAGATTTCATGATGCTTCCTGCTTATTTAAATTCCTTTTTATTTTTGGGTTTCCTAGCAACACGGTCAAATCTAATATTTACAAACCTAGAATGATTCTGTATAGCTGCTGTCATGCACATAACAACTGTGAAGTTTTACTTAACATTAAAAGATAAAACTTATTTCTTACTACCCATAATAACACCAGTACTTAAAATTGCCATCTGAGTGTGACTACTTCAAAAATTACAGTGACTCCAGAAAAGAGTCATTTTCTGATTCTCATAAGTGCTAGGTGATCTCCTAAACTAAGTAAAAGATATACTCTTCATTTGCATGTTGTTCCAAAAAATTACACACACACACAAATCTAATTTCAAAATTAAGCAAAATTTACAATGATGTAAAAACATGCATATAACAAAGGCTTGAGAAAGGATACACAGAATAAAATTGAGGAAAGTGTTAAGATTATGTAGGAATTTTTTCTAAAGTATAGCAACTATTGTTATATTATGATTATAAACTTAGAATGAATTAGAAATATAAGCTAAGATTAAAATGTTTAGTTTGCTAATAAGGACCTACTGTATAGCACAGGGAACTCTACTCAATACTCTGTAATGGCCTATATGGGAAAAGAATATAAAAAAAGCAGATATATGTATATGTATAATTGATTCACTTTGCTGTACACCTGAAATTAACACAACATTGTAAATCAACTATACTCCAATAAAAATTTTTTTTAAAAGTTTACTTTGAAACAGTAAGAAAGGCAAACATTTTAAAACCCTATTAACTTCCTTAACCAAGTGTCCATAAAACAAATACTGAAAGAAAAGAAATCCTAGGTATCACTTTTGGCTGTGGTCATAGGTGGTTTTGGATTCAGTGAGAAGAATTAGATGTTATCATTACCCTGAAGCTACATTTGCAAACGTGATTAAATATGCTTCTGAACAGCTAAGCAAAGACAACAGACAGAAAACTTGTGTGTGCAAGGTGGAGGTGGGGATGGAGAGGGGGTCAGGATGACACAAGAAAGAAACAGCTACTAGAAAGTAGCATGGAGAAGGTCAGACTGTTTTCTGTTATGTTGGCACCTGAGGAATGATACCACATCAGTACTGTATCATCCAGATAACTGAGGCTATGTCATTTCTTATTTCTATTATGTAGCTAAACCCTACGTAATTTGCGTTGAGTATACCAAGTTAGGGTTTTTATCAAGCCAAAATAAATACTTTTCCCAGCTTCATGTCTTTCAAAAAATAAAGATGGGTAGTTTTCCTCATTCAACCTCGTTGAAATGCCACAAAAAAAAAGAAAAGAAAAGAAAAGAAAAAGCTATAGAAAAAAAAAAAGCTAAAGGAAGATTCTATTTCTCTTTCTCCTCCTACGTGTCCTTCAATCACACAATTCTCTTGAGTAATGCACATAATGAAGAGAGGAGACGCCTTTGCTTCCCCAAAAGGGGAACAGACTAGCCCTGAAGAAATATGAGTTAAAAGTAGAATGCAAACTAACACAGAGCCACAGTTCAATTTTAAATTTTGTGCTAAATGATTAAACTCATAAATTGAGAGTAAGAATGCATTCAGACAGAAGTTAGATACATTCTAAAGGAGGAAAAATATTCTTTTAATATCAAATGACATTCTCCTCCTTTGGAGTATTTTTAAAAATTATTTACGAAGAAAAGTTACTGAAGTTAGAACAATGGCCAAAAGGATTGTACTATCTATATAAAACAGAGTCAAATTCAAAACTTCTGCAAAGCTGCAGAACAGTTACCGAAGACACCAGTATACCTCATCCAGTCACCCAGAAATTTACAGAAAATGTAGTTTATAAAGAAAATATTGAGTTACCTTCTGGGTTACCTTATAAATCAACAGTCCTAAACTTATAAATAAAAAAATTGTATGGTCTTCAAATATGTGTGTACCATAAAAATTAGTTCCAAGCAAATGCATTTATATCCTCCGTCCTGCTTTAGGCCTTATTTTAAGCATTCCTGTCAAATTGGGAAACTATTTGAGTGCTATTTACAAATATTAATTTAGTGCACAAGAAATAGCCCCCACTCCCTAAAAGCATTTCATGGAAGAAACAGATGTGATATATCATGGTAGCTTCCCTTTTCTGGTAAGAATTTCTGTCCCATGATTATAACTATGGGCATATAATGAATGACCTGGCCAGATATAATCATCTCCCCAGCTGAAGGGTATAGGAATGTGGCCTGAGCTGGGATATTTCTAAACACAATTAGATTATTTTTTTTTCATCTGTCAGAAGTTGTAAAGATGTGACCCTAGAACAACTGGAGGCCATGTCCCCTGCCATATTGAGAAAATCCTTGCAAAATAAAAGAATAAGCAGAGAAGAGAGATACTTAGAAAGTCCCAACATCATCAAGCCCTGTTTTCATTCCTAAGAAACCCAGATTGGCTCTGGATCCTGAAGGTCTTCCTTCAATTCTATAAGCTACTTAGTTTCCTGGTTAAGTATGCTATCTCATGCTACACACAAGAAAACAATTGCATTTGGGCGGTAGAGTTAAATGTAAATGGCATATCATTAAAACCTCTAAACTAGGTTAATATGGCATATTGATAGCCACATATGATAGCCCTTAGACACATATGGTTATCAGCACTTGAAATGTGCCTAGTCCAAATGGGGATGTGCTGTAAGTGTAAAATATCCACTAGAATTTGAAATCTTATTTTTTTAAAGAATAAAAAATATCACCTTAATAATTTTGTTATCCTTATTAATTTCTCCAGCTTCATTATATTTTTAATGTGACTACTTAAAAGTTTAAATTATATGTGTGGTCCAAATTTGTGGTTCACATTGTTTCTAATGAACAGTGCTGATCTACAAGAAAACATAGACTGTATTTCCCAACTTGGTATATGTGGGGATTTCTTAAAAGGGACACACGAAGTACTAACCATAAAAGAAAGGTACATTGGAATATATTAAGAATTTCAGTTCATCGAAATACACGATCAAGAGATTCATGATACAAAATACATGATCAAAATACATAATCAAAAGTGAACAATTGGGCTTCCCTGGTGGCGCAGTGGTTGGGAGTCTGCCTGCCAATGCAGGGGACACGGGTTTGTGCTCCAGTCCGGGAAGATCCCACATGCCACGGAGTGGCTGGGCCCGTGAGCCATGGCCACTGAGCCTGCGCGTCCGGAGCCTGTGCTCCGCAGCAGGAGAGGCCACAACAGTGAGAGGCCCGCGTACCGCAAAGGAAAAATAAATAAATAAATAAAAGTAAACCATAAGGTGGAAGAAGGTATTAGTACCTGGCAAAGATCCCATATCCAGAATAAACAATACATTTCTACAAATCAATAGGAAAAAGACAGATAACCCAGTAGAAAATGGGCAAGAAATTTGAACGTACACTTGATAAATACATTTGATGTGAAAATCTACAGTAAATGGACATCTTTTTGGAAAACAAATAGATACTGAAATGGCCCTGAAAAACAGAAAAATTAAACAAATAGAAAAAATTGAATAACAATTTAAGGTGGTAATCAAGGATATCCTTGGCTCAAAAAAAGAAAACAAAACTAAGCTTCATTTGATTTACAGATAAGACCTACCAAATTTTTATGAACTAAATAATCTTTCTGAGAAAAGTTATTTAAGAGAATGGAAAAAGAAGAAACATCATCCAACTCATTTTTGTGAGTCTAGTGTAGGAGTTGGCAAACTTTTCTGTATAAGGCCACACATAGTCTCTGTCCAGTGTACTTTGTGTGTGTGTGTGTATGTGTGGTGTGTGTGTGTGTGTGTGACTGTGTGTATGTGTATGCATTTGTGTTTTACAACACTTTAAAAATGTAAAAATTATTCCTAGCTCTTGTGTAGTTTGCCAACCCTTGGTCTAGTAATACCTTGACTGCAAATAGGATAAGGTCATGCAAAGTCACTGCACTAGCTATGACAGATGACTTTGTAAATAATTTTTTATTAAAGCATAGACATGCCCACTTATTTGTATATTGTGTTTGGCTACTTTCACACTACAACGGCAGACATGAGTAATTGCAACAGAGACTGAATGGACCACAAACTGGAAAATGCTTACCATCAGCTCTTTACAGAAAGTGTGCTGACCCTGGCCTAAGGGAGCACACAGGAACTGCCAACCCATTTTTTTTTTTTAATTTTGTCTCTTGCTAGTAACTGTTTTTGAACATTCAGAGCTTGCTAGTCCTACAAGATAGACATGCTGCAGCCTTAGGGCATTTGCAATTGCTATTCCCTCTGCCTGAAATTTGATTCCCTTAATATCTACATGTTTCATTCTCACCTGCTGTACTAACTTCCATCACAAATAATCATTCTTTTTCAGTTAGTTTTATTAATTTTCTCTGTACCTTGTTAGATTGTGAGCGCCCTCATCTTGGACTGAAGTTTTATTTCTGCATCTTGAAATGCCTACCCTGTAATGTGTTACAGACTAGTAAGTACTGGATATGTATTTGATAATTATTAACTCCCAGAAACATAAACAATATTATTCTATAGCTCTACTGGGGGAAAAAAGGGGTGGATTAAGGGGAGAGAGGAATAGCCAAAGAGCCAAATCATCATCTTTCATAGCAGAAAGTTGATATATAACATACAAAACAATAACTGTAACCTAACAGGACACACATATTATTTAGAGATATGGACACAAAGAATAGGAGAAAAATCAGGTTCTGGGGGAATGTGTTGTGTCTGGGGAGCACCAAGAAGGGTAGGGGAAGGATGGAAAGGGATATTAAAACAGGAACACCGATCGTGTTATAAGCCTTAGAGAATAACTTGAATTTTCAAACTGTCTTCTTATCTTTGATAAAAATAAAACCAAAAAATAAAATAAAATTTAACAAAATATAGCTAGATTTGGATAAAATAACATAAAAAAGGGAAGTGGTTAAAGTAAGATTACTAAGGCCTTTTTATTTGAGCATAGGAAGGTAGAGGTATTAATCAATTAGATTATATAAAGTAGTGTATTCATGTGAATAATTTAAGAGTAATTATAAAAAGGGAAGAAAGGAAGGAAGGAATAAATGAGGGAAGGGAAAAAAAGAGAAAAGAAAAAAAAGAAGTGATTCATGACTCCCAAATCCAAAAAAAGGAAAAAGAAAATAGAAAAACCTCAGTTATTCCAGATTGCAATCAGGAAAGAGGGAAAAAAGGGCCAAGTAAGGGCAACCTAAACAAAACACACAAAATTAGATGATAAAATATATCCAAATATATGAATAATATCTATAAATTTAAATGGAGTAAAAGCACCAGTTAAAAGACAAAGATTTAGATTGAATTATAAAAAAATCAACATTCAGTTAGGTGCTATTTACAAAGATCACATGAAGTTAAAACAAAATAACTTTAAGATAAAAAATTATTATGGATGAAGCCACTGTGCAAATAAAACATATTTATGCACCTGAAATATAGACACAAAATAAGTGAAGCAAATTTGATAGAATTATAAGGAAAATTTGATACACAATTGTTGGCAACATCAACACTCTTATTTTAATTTTATTTATTTATTTATTTATTTATTTATTTATTTATTTATTTATGGCTGCATTGGGTCTTCGTTGCTGCGCACAGGCCCTCTGCAGTTGCAGCGAGAGGGGGCCACTCCCTGCTGCAGCATGAGGGCCTCCCACTGCAGTGGCCTCTCCCGCTGCGGAGCACAGGCTCCATGCACGTGGGCTTCAGCAGCTGTAGCACGTGGGCTCAGTAGCTGTGGCACGCAGGCTCAGTAGCTGTGGCTCACGGGCTCTAGAGCACAGCCTCAGTAGTTGTAGCATATGGGCTTAGCTGCTCCGCGGCATGTGGGATCTTCCCGGACCAGGGCTTGAACCCATGTCCCCTGCATTGGGAGGTGTATTCTCAACCACTGCACCACCAGGGAAGCCCAACACTCTTCTTTTAACATTTGTTGAATGAATAAAAAAAAGTTTTATCCACTGTAGCCAATTATTGATGTTCTATCCAAATTTCCTCATGTCACTATTTTTGTTTCTGTGTACCCATTTCCTGGCTTGTGATTTTGCTTTATAAAGCTATAGCTGTGACTCTTCTCAGAGGACTGCTCACAGACTAATGGAGTCATTTCCCAGGTTCATAGAACAGGAAGTACCTGGGAGTTTACATGCCTTACGAGATGTCAGCCAATGACCCACTGATCTGATTATATGAAAGTCCAATAATTCTTGCCTTGAGTTGAGAAAAACTCTAAGGTATAGTTTACCCTCAAGAAGTTCTTCCTGCAGAATCAGGCTGGAATGTTACCTGAAAAGTTGTATAACAAAAGTTGTATAATGAAAAGTTGTATATTTGCTTGTCTTCTTCCCCCTCCTTGCCCTGCTTTCTATATTCTCTTACAAGATTTCATGAAAGAATTTCTTTAGAAAATCACTTGCATATGATTCCTCATCTCATGATCTTTTTCTAGAGAATCTGAACTAAGATGGCTGATATTGAATATAGTCTAGAATGTAAAGTCTAAGAAAGTGATAGTGTAGTTGACTCACTCATCTGTCAAATGGCAGTAAGGAGCCCATAACTAACGGCAAGTAGAGCAGTCATAGCCCCTTTCAAGCTGTTGTATTGCAATTACTAAGACTTTCACCTGAGGTGAACTGAAAAAAAACACAGCTGGAAAGGGATGCACTGCCTTGTGCAAGTTCTTTGGTATCTGAGAACACAAGAAGCATTCCTCTTAATGTCAAGAATAACTCAAAGAAAATTTTTGTTACCATTATTTAATATTATCTATGAGGTACTAGTCACTGCAATTAGACAAGAAAAAGAACTTAAGTATTTAAAAATAAAAAAGAAGAGGCAAAAATGCTCACTATTTTATGATTAATTACCTGTAAAAAACAGAACATTCAACAATAACAATAAAAAATTCCTACCAGAATCAAAGAATTTATAAGGTAATTAATAAAAACAAACAAATACAGAAAATCAGTAGATAATAAATATATATATCTACAAACAAGTTAAATGAAATAATGAAATCAGTTATGCCATTTATAATAACAATGATAAATTTAAAATCAGAGAATGAACTTAATAAGAGATTTATAAAACTTATATTTTAAAAAGATCAGCTTCACCACATGGAAAGGTATGTCATGTTCTTGTATAGGAAGACTAATATCATAAAGCTGTCAATTTCTTAAATTAATTTATAAATAGAACATTATCCAGAGGAAAATGCCAAGAGTTTGTTGGTTTTTAAGTGATTCTGCACTTATACAAGAATACTGTTTTTAATTCTGAAAAATAAGAGCATTAAGGGAATACTAGGTTATCAAAATATACAACAGTTATTCATTAGTTAAAATTTGTGGCATCAGTACATTAAAAACCGAGTAATAGAAGAAAATACAAAGTCCAGTATTGACCTAAATACATTCAGGACTTTATGATAAAAGTGTCATCTCAAACTACAGAGGAAAATATGGACTATTCAATAATGATGTGGGGGAAGCTGGATAACCATTTAGAAAAACATAAACTTTTATGTTTTACACACCAGTTCTACACACCATATAAGAGGAATAAAATCCTAATAGGTCAAAGGTATAAATGTAAAAATAAAATCATAAAAGTATATAACAAAACATGTTATAGAATTCCTTTAGAATCTAGGAGTGCAGAAGTTTTATCTAACTGACACAAACTCCAGAAGTCATTAAAAAAATGATAATGTTAAGAGGATACAAATTTTAAAATCCATATAGCAATAAAACGCCCCCAAAACTCAAAAAATAAAATGGGAATGATATATTTAATATTACAACCAAAGATCTAGCCTCTTTAAATTTAATAGTTTTATACAAGTAAATAAGAAAAAAAGACAATCCAACAGAAAATGAGCAAAGCATATGAATAAATTCTTCACAGAAAAGGAAATACAAATGACTTTCATAAATATGACCAGATTTTCAATCTTACTCATGTTGAGAGAAATGCAATTCCATAAATCAAGAGTGTGCTCAATAATGAATAGAGCTGGTTGAAAGAGACCCTTTCTTGAAGCAGCTCTTATAGTTCAAATTTGGTAATTTGAGCATCAGGAAAGATAATGATTGCAATGGATTATAGCATACTTTTTTAATGGTGTGTATAGTTTACTTAGGAAAGGCGGGAGAAGGAAAAGGAGAAGAAAAGGAAAGTTCTCTAAAGAATCACCACTAATACATGTAAAATGATTCATGGATAAACAGAAATTTTGAATGCTTCAATAGTTAGAAATTAATCAGCAGTTTAAAAATCATGTATAACAAATGGACAAAAAGCATACTGGTAGTTTTATAGGGAAGATCTGTAAATAATCAAAGAACACATAATTCATGTCTTAAGCAAACTGTCACCCAAAGTAGTAAAAGAGAAAAAACTCCCAACTCTTTAATTATACTCCCAATGTATTTAATAATTCATAATTATCATCAGGCTATCTCAGTAATATAAAGTAGTTACCCTGCTTTATTTTTCATCATAACAATTTATTTTTCATCACTGCTGAGATAGGGAATTTCCCAAGACCTAGTACCTAGCACATAGAATTCCCTTGATAACATATTTAGAATTATAAAAATACCAAAAGAATTTAAGTATTTATAAATTTATCACATTAAGTTGACATTTTTCTGTACATTAAGTTGACATTTTTCTGTACATTAAAAATCACCATAAACATAGAAATAGGCCATATCTGAAAGTTAATTTTTATATTTCCAATAAGAGAAATACTTAAAGTCTAGAATATATAAATTTGAAAATCTATGAGAAAAGATAATCCAAGACAGAAAGGATTTAATCAAACTATTCCAGAGAAGAAAACCCATTTGGCAGAAAACATAAAAATGTGTACCTCACTAGGTACACAATCACTGTATTGACAAATGGTAGTAATAAATTTGGAAGACCAGCACCACTTAGGAAAATCAAATGAGGTTTATGTACCTAAAGCACAGAGAAAGAAGCAAATGCACTCAACATATACCTCAAAGTTCTTAGCTACATTCTTCAGCACAGACAGAAGTTCAAGTTCACCAGTTGTAGACCGTAAGATATGAATGAGATGAGTGAGGTCCCCCTGGCTTTCTGTTAGCATGACATCTACTCTCCAGATCTAGCCTGACATAATCCTGGAGAAATTGTGCATGTAAACCAATCTGAGTAAGTGCCAAGATCACCTTATCTGGGCCAGGTTTACCTCATCAATCTCAGAAGTGTACAATCTACAATTTGATTACAACTTACCCTACGTTTTACTGCTAGACATGAACAAACCTTCTCATCCAGCCTCATAAGCCTTCCTGGGGTCAACATAGTCTCATCCAAGACAGAATCAGAAGAAAAAAACACATTCTTCTCAAATACACATGGAACAGTTATCACAGTTGACCATACACTAGGCCATAATACAAATCTCACAACTTTTCTGAGAAAAGATATACAGATTATGTTTTCTGACCACAACACAATCAAGTTAGAAGGTGGAAATAAGAAAATTTAAATCCGCATGAAAAAAAAATCATTGGTCAAAAAATAAATGGTAAGCAATTTAAAAATCCTTAGAGATTAATAAAAATGAAAGTACTATACCTAGATTTGTGGAGAATAGTTAAGGCCTTTCGAAGAGAGGAATGTATAGCCTTAACTACTCACATTAGAAGAGAAGAAAGATTAAAAATTAAAGAGTAAACGTCCAACATAAGAAATTAGAAATAAACATTAAGCCCAAAGAAAGTAAAGAAAGGAAATAATTAAAAGTATGAAATGGAAGTAAAGAAAGGAAATAATTAAAAGTATGAAATGGAAGATGAAGATGAAATAAAGAAGTCAATAAACTCTAAGTTGGATCTTTGACAAGTGACAAAATACAAGCTAGCCTCTGGTAACACAGATAGATGAAAAGAGAGAGAATGCACACATAATTTTATGAGTGATAAAGGAGACATAATGCTAATGGTGCAAGTGAACTTTAAAAAGATAGTAAGTAAACATTATCAGCAACTTTATTCAAGTTTAATTGAAAACCTAGGTGAAATGGAAAAATTTTTAATAGAGAGGTAACCTAACAAAACTAACCTGTGAAGACAGAGAACACCTGAATGGAAATATAATTTTTATTAAAGAAATTGGAGAGTTGTAATATGTTAACAGAGCAACACAGATGGTTTTACAGGTGAATCTTACCAAAACTTCCAAGATTAGTACAGTTGGAAATTTGCTCACCCTACAACCCACCAATTCTCCCCATAGCAATTTAACTAAGAGAAAGGCTGACACATACACTGTGAGAGGTCCTCAAGAACAACTAGAAAGCAAAAATTACAAACAACCCAAATTCCCTTCGACTGCAGAATTGTTAAATTATGTTTTATCCACACAATGGAGTGTAAAGAAAAAAAAAAACTATAGCTGCATATAACAACATGGCTGAATCTTACATAATGTTAAGTAAAATAAAGTCCCCAAACCCTTCAATAGGATACTCTTTTCATGCAGTTTAAAAACAAGCAAAGGAAAACACACACACACACACACACAAACACACACACAATTCCTAAATGGCAAGGAAATGATAAACACTTTAAAATTCAGGGTTATGGGATGCAAAGGTAGAGGATTTGAGAGTTCATATGTGTCCATGACATTATTTACAAACAAACAAACAGGTAAGTAACAATATGGCCCTGCATGTTCTAACATGGTTTTGCATCTTGAACCTAGGAATATAATGAATGTAATGCTTGAGATCCTAAAGGAAATAAAGGAAGTAATTGTACCTTCTGGTCTCCTAGTAACAAACCATAACCAGCTAGGTTACACAGGGAAATGAAAGAAAAACTAACATTTTACCCCTCTCAGGTTGACAAATATTTAAGATGGATAACATCCACATTTGGTGAGGTTATGGGGAAAAAGAAACCTAAATATTGATCTGAGAGTATAAATTTATATAACTTTAGAGAGCAATTTAGAAATATCTAGAAAATGTAAAGTTGCACTTGCCCTATGAGTTATGAATTTCACTTCCAGAAATCTACCGTAAAGAAATTCCGATACAAGTGTTCAAAGGAGACAAGCACAGGATCTCTCACTGCAGCAATATTTATAACATCAAAAATATGGAAACGACCTAACTATTCGTCATAGAGGAATGGATAAACTGGCTTGTTCCTATAAAATGCAATAAAACTGGTAAAATGTATGAACCAAATGTGCATGTATCAACATCTCACTGAAAAAAAGCAAGTTGCAGCAGGATACACACAGTATGATTCCACTTATGTAAAGTTTAAAAGCACACAATACAATTTTGCATAGCGTTTATGAATCCATTCCATATGTAGTAAAAAGAACAAAAAACACAAAGGGATATAACCAACTCCAGAAGAGTGGTTACCCTTGAAGAGGAAAGAGAGGGAAGGGTTACAGGAATGAAGCTTTGTTGGGATCTTTAATGTGTTTCTTTCAAATAAACTGTGATCTCCAGGAAACACCATATCTGTTAAATAACGTCTGTTAAGTCCAAATTGTGCACCCTGTGTTTGTTATATTATTTTCTAATTTTTCTGTATGTTTGAATGATTTCATCAATAAAATTTGATTGAATTATATGACAAAATAATCTGACATTTCAAACTTTACCTGAAGTCCCAGTGAGCACCGTCACCTCCAGGAAGGATTCATAGTACACATCAGTAAGGGAATCATTGGAATCTTTGGAATTGTAAGATGTGCCTGGTCTTGCTTGTAATTATTTTACTTAACTAAGCCTAAATTGTGGCTTGAAAGAGATTTGTGGAAGAGTACTTAGCCTCTTGTAACATACATTTTTATCAGTCATCAGGGAATGCCTGAAAGTACTCTTTTGTAACAGATGGTTGAGGTTATATTAAACCTAAACAAACTAAAATCATTCATAAATGATCAATTTCAAAACACCTAGAGTAATTAAGAGCTTTAATTTTTTGTACTGTGATTTTTTTGGAAAAGGTGTGAACTCCAGAGGAAATATTCAGAAGCAATGAAGGAAAATTATAAATATAAGTTATAAATATAAATATGTACAACTGAAATATCATGATTCTTATGGTATTTCCATTTCAAAAACTCAAGCTGTAAATGAATCATGTTTTTTAACTTCAATCATAACATTGAGTCATCACAATATAAGTACAGGCAAGTCTCAACTTGGATTTCTACTCTTCATTCTTTTAAGAAGCAGGAAATCTTATAATCTCTGAAAAGAATACACCCATCACCACTACTGATAGCACAGCTACAATACGATTTATGTCAACATTCAGTGGTATAATTTGTTAGAGGTCCTGTACTTCATACTTTGTACCAGGAATGAGCTTATTAAAGGAATTTTCCAAAAGATAGTTACAAACAAAATCATTGCTGAATGGAAGGGAGGGTGGAATCTTTGTCTCTAACATAAACCAATTCACACATTTTATCTATTAAACAAAGTAAGTTAAAAATTGTGAATTGAATCCTAGTTAATTCAGTCATGAGTTATATGAAAATCTCACTGTGAAATTCAGGGCCAGAATTCACCAAAATAATTTCTATAAAATGGCTAACTCACTCTCGCAGGTGTCACAAAGAATGATAAATAAATTGTAAAATCAAAAACTAACAATAGGGCTTCCCTGGTGGCGCAGTGGTTGCGAGTCCGCCTGCCGATGCAGGGGACACGGGTTTGTGCCCCGGTCCGGGAAGGTCCCACATGCCGCGGAGCAGCTGGGCCCATGAGCCATGGCCGCTGAGCCTGCGCGTCCGGAGCCTGTGCTCCGCAACGGGAGAGGCCACAGCAGTGAGAGGCCCGCATACCACAAAAAAAAAGAAGAAAAAAAAAAACTAACAATATAAAATTATTTTGCTGAAATTGGATTCTTTTCAAATCTGTTTATTAAGTATTTGAATTAATATTGCTAAGCAAATTCTCTTTCCACTTGAACATCCTGTGAAAGCATAAAAATGAGATATGAAGTCATATACCTGACTGTATGTAGCCCTTAGACGAGAACATCCACTTTGGAAGAACCAACACAATTCATATGACTCTATGCTTTTCCCCTGTGCATCTGTCCATTTACTCCTTCCTTCAGCAAACATTTAATGAATATTTACCAGGGGCCAGGCATTATATTATACAAGGTGGGAATATTTAGTGGTATAATAATAATAATAATAATAATAATAATAATAATAACGTGTGTTATGTACTTGGAACTGAATAACCACTTTACAATCCCTTCCTTCATGAAGTTTATAGTCTAGTAGGGAAGAAGCAGCTAATGAATCTATTTCAATTATAGTAAACAATTAGAAGGAATCCTATGGGAATCTAAATGACAGGGAGATGGTCTGAAAGTCAGGGATGATGTTTGTGAGAAAGCACAGGAACAGAAAGCACACCACACCTCCTTGTCTTGCCCCACTTGTCCAATATTGCTTTTCTCTGAACACCAATGCTGTACCCCATGGACTTCACTCAGCCTCTTCCTACCGCTTCCCTTTTCTCTCCCATGTCCTGACTTGCCCTTGATAATAAGCTCATACTTGGCCTCCATCTCCATATTTAGGCAAATATCCTTCATCCCACTGAATATGCAAAGACTCACATGAGCACACATGTGCAGTTATTTCCCTGCATCAAATAAGCAAACCCAAAGAGAATGCAGGAATTGCTGATTCAAAGCTACCTTTTCCCCAAGTTCTTAAATCACTCCTAATTCGCAAACCATTCTCTTTCCTTGCAAGGAAGAAAATGAGAGCAAGAGGGCAGGAAGGAGGAAGGAATAAAAGAAGAGAAAAAAAGAACAGAAAGAAAAACTGGAAGAGAAGAAGGAAAGGAGGAGGAGAGAAGGGCACCAGCAGGAAGTTCATGATCAATTTTCAAAGCATAGGAGAACGCTGACATGCCTTTTTCCTCCCTCCCTTTTTCCTTCTTCCTCTTCTTTCTTTCACCTTTCTCCTTATGTTCCTTTTTATCTCCTTTGGCCATCAATACACACAAATGCACAAATTACATAACCTACATCATGCAATTAATATAGCCAGAGTTCCTTCCTACATGCAGATGACATTGCAATGCCAAAGTCAGTCCCTGGATATGAGGGCTGCATAGTATTGAGGTCACCTTTCTGACACTGGAGAGTTTTGCCTGGTCATCTTCCATCCAGAGAGAATGCCAACCATTGGAAAGTTATCCAGTAGCTAGTTATCCCTTAGCTACTTTCATCTTCTCTCTCATTCTCAGGCTGCCTAGAGAACCTCAAACTTCTTATTTTGCCACCAGAGCAATTGGTTTGCCTTTGCCTCACTCCTAGCCCAGCCTGTTCTTACACCAAGAGACATCATTCCACAAACCAGATGGCCCATCATAACACTTCTCAAGAAGGTGTTTGCTTCACCAAAGAGGAATCCTTTCCTATTTTTTAAACTAACAGGTTCTTTTTTCTTCCTGTCTATAATTTTGAAAGCGTAATTGTGAATTAAAATAAAAAATAAAGCAAAAGCAAACAGAACAAATCAGTCTCAAAGGAATAATACTGAAAGGTAAAATATGCTGTCATAAGTATGTTTAAAAATTCTGGCTAGTACCTTATAGAAACAGTACTTCATGGAAGCAATAACAATGGAATTCTCTCCAACAAATACAAGTTTTGTTCAGTTTGTGTATATATGTGTGTGTGTGTCTATGTATCCAAAAGTCTCTAAGATAGTAAGAAACAGTCTAATATGTGGCATACCACACTGTGAGGACAAAGAAGAAAAGAATTAAGACTTCGGTGAACAGTCAAGCAGTAGCAGAAACCTCAGAAATATAGGTACAGTTATTGTTACTGAGTCCAAGCTTGCACTATTTGCTGCAAGACAGGCCAATCAACAGAGAGATGAGTTTTGGGGGCAAGAAATAGTGAATTTATTCAGAAAGCCAGCAGACTGAGAAGATGGTAGACTAGTGTTCCAAAGAACCATCTTGCCAGGATTTGGATGCTAGTTTCTTTTATAGAACAAAGAAGAGGGGGTGAGGAAGTAAAGTAAAAAGGTGATAAGTTACTGTAAATATTTCCTGGTTCCAGCGAGAGTGCAGAGGGAATCTGTTAATATCTTCTTTCCTACAGCCATTCACAAGTCGGCCTGGTCAGGATGTTTCCTGTGAGCTAAACAAAAGGTATTTTAGCTTAGCACTCAGGCATGGGGGGCAGGGTTCCCGGAGATGGGCCATTATGTACACTTTAAACTATAAGCAGCATCCGTTTAGCGATTAACTTGTAGCCAAAGCAATAGAATACAAAGGTTAAAGTGAAAGAAACAGATTCAATATGGTGTCAGATTTGTTCTTCCCTATTACATTATGACTCCGAAAGTCAAATAGGTTGTGAAAATCAGTGTGTGTATGTATGGTGTTGGTTGAAAAGGTGGGATGGGAAACGTGAGAACTGCTGGAGCAGCCACTCAAATGACAACCATACACCACATATCCAGATGGTCCATTTGTTCTGCCTTCCCATGAAACTCTGAGTTGATCAATCTGCCAAGTTAATGAGCAAACTGCAGCATAGCTGTCTGTCCCATCCAAGCCTGTGATGATCAAACACCACACTTGTGAAAGAATCAAAGAGGAAACCCAGGCTAGAGCTAACCAAAAACATATATCACATCCTGGGAAAGTGTCAATGAATCTGGAATGAACACTTAAAAAAAAAAAGTAAAGGAAGAAAGTATCAAGACTTGACAGGTGTTCATGACAAAGCTGAAAACAATGGGGAGGACGATAAGTGAAGCTGATGCAGAGAGAGTGTGTTGAATATTTTGAAGTAATGCAGGTAGTTATGCTTTGCTTGGGGATTACAGACTCCAATACAGCATGATTGACAATAACTTAAATTTGCAAAGCTCTAAGTTGGAAGTGAGTTTTAATTTGACAAAGCAGCCTTTTCCTTCCATGAACGTCAAGTCAGAATGCATCCATTTCAGTTAAATAGCCAGCTGCAACATTCAGTGCCCTTGTCATAACTAGGTATTTGACCACATAATTGTGGCTTCGATTTCTTGATAGGAATGGTAGGAAATTGGACCAATTACAGCTTTGAAGTTTGGGTATTCAATACGCCAATGAAGTAAGGGTTAGAACTGTACCTATTAGTGTCAGGTATCATTTCCTAGCAAACTGAGTCAACACTGGTTTGCCTTTTAAGAAAGAAAAGGAAGGAAAGGAAGGAAGGAGGGAGGGACGAGGGAGAGAGGAAGTCATCTTTTAAATATATGTATGTGGCTAGGTGTTTTATGGTCATCTTAATTGAGAATGCCATATGAGAAAAGCATCTAATTATAATAACTCATGTTTCTCTGACACATTTTAAATATGAGAGAAAGAAATTGAAGCCAGCCATTTTTATGGGTTTGAGAGAATCAAAATATTTTTGCTGTTTTAAAAGATGAAGGTCAGGCAATCCATGGTGTGCAAAGTCTTTCAAGGAGGACATGTTCGGTGGCACACTTAGGAAAATGGTAAATCAGGATAAATTTATTGCTGCCCTCCAGCAATCATCCTTTTCCCTCCTTTCAGCTGAATATATTTGTTGTGTTTTTGGTCTATTGAAATCCTCCAACTAAATCCACTTTTCACTAAAGTGCCCCATAACACAAAATAATCCTTTCTTCAATGAAAATGCCTTTTCTTATACATATAACAAAAAAAAAAAGCAATTCTATTGGAGAAATCCATACTAAGTGTGAACGGCTGATATAAGCCCAATCCTCAAAGGGGAATTTTCAATCGATGGTACAGATAGGAAGGTTGGTTTGTTTGTTTTGATGTTTTTGTTTATTTGTTTGGCATGGAAGCATTCAAAGCACTCACTCTGACAGAGTAGACTTTTATCCCATGTGTTTTCAAAATAATTACACAATAATTCAGTAGATTTTTCTATTGGTTGCTGGCCTTTGCAAAAAACTGGCAACCTGTCCTTCTGTTTGTAGCATAGTGGCATCTTCCTGATTTCACGGTACTCCTCCCCTATTACTCAACCCAGGTGCTACTGAGGACAGGTATTGATACTGAGCAGGGCCCTGTGGGGCTCCTGGGTGCAAAGTCTTTCTGTGTCCCCCATTTCTTTGATTACAGGAAATAGCTTTCATTCAGCCTCCATGACCTACCCTGAGTTCCAAAGGGCAGATTCAAGCAGTTGTTAATTAGGGAAGGGAGGGGACGCCAGACCAGGGAGAAACAAACAGTCAAGGGAAACAATAGTGCAGCCTTGGGGCAAGGTCCTGGTTCCCCATCAACAGATACGCACAACAATATCTTTGAGCTGTTCTGCAGGTACTGAAACCCCCTTCAGGTGGGAGAAGTTAATAATGATGGTATGCTGCCCACAAGCATGTAGACCCCAGACCAGTTGGAACCTGAAGGTTGATGATGCTGACCACCAACCCATCAGAATAATGTCCATGAGCTGATCACGCCCTCTTTGAACCATTACTATAAAACTTCTTACTATCTCTTCCAAGTTGGGACACATAGTTTTTCGAGGTAGGAACCTGCTGTATCCCCCTCTGCCTGGCAAACTAATAAAGCTCTCGTTTTCTACTTCACCCAAACTCTGTCTCTGAGATTCGATTTGGCACGGGTGTACAGAGAAGCTGAGCTTTCGGCATCAGTAGTGAAATTTCAGCCTCAGTCACTGGGAGTTATGATGAGCAAGTCTTGCCACCATTTCCCCCACAGTCAAGAATGAGATCACCCCGGTCATCCACCTGCCCAGACTGCTCCTACTGTCCCAAACCCACAACACGCGAGCCCAGATCATGTGAATGATTTTCTGTCTCAGTTTCTCCACATATGCTCTTCAGCTGTAACTAGACCCCTACCCTGACTGCATCTCTCTGTGAGCCCTTGACTTTCCATCCCTCTCAGGAGCCAGAGCTCCATAAACATCCCACCTACCACCTCCAGCAAACCAAACACACTCAGCCCGAGTTGTTACCTGTCACATGGAGCTAACATATCCTCATAAGGCCACGAGGAACAAGTGACCTTCTGAACACAAAGGACTCAGAACAGTGCCTAAGAGATTATGTAAAATGCCTTTGACTTCCTTTCTAAATACAAGAAGTCATAGGAAAACACTAAGTATAGATTTGTACTGGGCCCATGGTTTATTTAGTAAGTGTCAATTAAAAATTTTGATTTTAAATACCTGAATAAGGTATTTTTGTCTTTTTGGGGCTCCTCCAAAATCTCTTGAAGAAAACAAAAACAAAGAAGAAAAAGCTCCATTCTGAGAGTTGTGAATATTTACATATGATATTAAAAGATTCTGGGAAGATATGACAGGAAAGGCATACTTTGGGATCTCCCTGAATCCCCCATATAAGCAGCTATCAAAGACCCAAAAGCTACAGATAATATCTACCACAAAATTAAGTGACAGAATCTCCTTACAAACCCCCAAATATGAGTCAGTGGCCACAAGCCATCCAAAGCAGAAAGAACCAGAGTATCAGCAACTGCTAAGGAAAAAGTAATGGAAAGGTAAAGGGCCCTGACAGCTGGAGAAGCCAAATATTGCCAAGAGATACTCACTGAAAAGCCGAGTAGAGCCAGCTGTAAGCAGCATCGAAACTGCAGGTGGGGACTTCCCTGGTGGTCCAGTGGCTTACACTCCCCACTTCCGCTGCAGAGGGCATGGGTTCAATCCCTGGTCGGGGAAGTTCTGCATGCCATGTGGCGTGGCCAAAAAAAAAAAAAAAAAAAAGAACTGCAGGAGGTGGGCTTTGCTGCTCCAGTTCATAGGTGAGTGCAAAGGGACCACAGAAAGATGTGGCTGTGCTGGAGGATTCAGACTCACCAGATTCCTGAAATTAACCAAATGAAGCTGCCTTCCGGGATGAAACGCCCACTAAGGAGAACCTCTTGAGAGGAGAATGAAGAGGACAGGGACTAGAATAGAGGGGGCAGGTTGGGAGGAAGAGCACTGTGGTTTTACATCAGTTCAGGGACAGACCCACCTGTAACATGACATTGGAGCAGAAATCCGAGGGAAATAAGGAGTGTGTTAGTTTCCTATTGACGCCGTAGTAAATTACCACAGACTTAGCGGCTCAAAGCAGCAGAAATTTATTATCTTGCACTTCTAGGGGTGCGAAGTTCAAGATCAGCCTCACTGGGCTAAAGTCAAGGTGGCCGCAGGGCTGGTTCCTCCCGGAGGCTCTAGGGGACAACGCCTTTCCTTGCCTTATTCAGCTTCTAGAGGCTCCCTGCTTTCCTTGACTCATGGCTCCTCCTCAGTCCAAGTTCTTTTCTCCTATTCTTCTCTCTGATCTCCTGTCCCTATCAGAAGACCTCCAGTGATTACACTGGGCTCACATAGATAATCCAGTATAATCTTCCCATTTTAAGATCCCTAAACACATCTTCAAAATTTTTTTTGCAATATAAGATGACATCATCACAAGTTTCAGAGATTAGGATATGGATGTCTTTGAGGGGACATTATTATGGATGTCTTTGAGGGGATATTATTCAGGAAGCAAGCCTACCAAGACTAGCCTTTCTTATGAAATGCAAAGTAAGAAACACCTGCACTTAGGTAAAGCTGTGATGGGTCATTATGTTCACAATTCTACTAGCACTTTAAACAAGTTCCTCCGGGCCTCTCAATTGTTTTGAAAACAATCACTGCCCTCTGGGTTTTGACTGTGTCCCTGGAACCTGAACAGAAAATGTTTCAAAGATGAGAAAGAAGGTTTAGATTTAAGGCAAATATCTGTTCATTTCAATCTATTTCAAAATCTGCTATTTAGCTAGAGAGACTTAGGAGGATGCCAAATTGTACATCAAAATGAAAAAAAAGGAAGATATATACTGTACATCAACTTTTCACTGTGAAGTATGATGTTAGCTGTGTGTTTGTCATATACAGCCTTCATTATGTTGAGATAGGTTCCCTCTGTGTCCACTTTCTGGAGACTTTTTATCATAAATGGATGTTGAATTTTATCAAAAGCTTTTTCTGCATCTACTGAGATGAACATATGATTTTTATTCTTCAATTTGTTAATGTGGTGTATCGCACTGATTGATTTGAGGTTACTGAAAAGTCCCTGCATCCCTGGGATAAATCCCACTTGATCACGGTGTATGATCCTTTTAATGGTGTTGTTGGATTCAGTTTGCTAGTACTTTGTTGAGGATTTTTGCGTCTATGTTCATCAGTGATACTAGCTTGTAATTTTCTTTTTCTGTGGTATCTTTGTCTGGTTTTGGTATCAGGGTGATGGTGGCCTCATAGAATGAGTCAAGATGTAAAGAGAACACATTTATGAATCAATGTTTTAAATGGCCTGCTATTGCTGAGCATTGATAAGTTACTTTAAGTAATTTCTGGTATGATTTACAAAAAACTGTTTGCTGCCCTTTGGCCCTGCTACAAAGTACAGTAGGTGGAAATGTGAAGAAATTTTCATTCACTCATGGTCATTAATACAAAAGGCAATGCATTTTATTAAAAACTAATAATTAGTCTTCATAGTATAAAAAAAGAAAGAAAAAAAATTTAAACACTACACACATATAAAATGTTTAAATCTCACCTAATATCCTAGGAAGGAAGACATATTAGAATCTGGACTCTGGAATCAGCTCTTCTCAATGAGACTCACTAGCCCTATGAGCTTAGACAAGTTGCTTAAACTCTGTAAACGCATTTTCCTACCTATAAAATGGGGATAAGTGATGGACCACCTCTTAGATTGGTTGTGGGGATTAGATGAGGTTATGTAACGTTAACTCTACCCAGAGCTTATACATTGGGTAAAGCTTTCAGTAAATACATGTTACTCCTCTTTTCATTTACTTTTCCATTTCACATTTTAAGATTTTAAAGAAAATCATGTTCTCTACCTCACAGATCAGTGAGAACATGAAACAGAGTGATTGTTGCTCTAAAATGTTGAGTCCCATCCGGTTGCTCCCTTGGTTTCTAACTGATGGTCTGTGAAAGCAGTCGTCCTTATGATGGCCTGGAAGTTCCCTCAGTCATCTCTGACAGCATTTATTGCTCCTCCCCTCAGTCCATTCCCGTATCGCCTTTCCTGCCAGTCTTGGGGAATGCCAGTTCCTCCCTGCCTCCGGGCATTTACCCTTGCTCTCTACACTGTCCGGAACATTTGAGCCCCATGAATCTGCCAGCTCCCTCCTTCTTTCCAGTCTTGAGCAGGGAGGCCATTCTTGACCACGCTGGATGCAATAGCTCTTTTTCCCACTCAGTGCTCCCAATCATTTTCTGCTTGATATTTCTCCAAAGCACTTACTCCCTTTCTGTTATATGTCACAAATTACCTATTTATCTTACCTATTATTTGTCTTTCCTACCCACGTATAGACTCTTAAGACATCAGGAAATTTTGTGTCATTTGTTCATTGCTCCATTCCCTTTGCCTAGAACAATGCCACAGAGGTATAAGGTATTTTGGTGCCCTTACTTAAATTGATGCCTTCACTTTTTTTTCCATCAAGGGAGAGCCAGACCAGGGCCCTGTCATTCACTGCACACTTCTAACATCATCTGAACAGCATGTTCCCCTCTATTATTCTCAATTGTCAGACACAGTTAATGGGGCTTCCCTTACAATAATTTTTACGCATACCTAGCTTATATACTTTACCTCTTAATTCTCACAGAGCAAAACCAAATAGGACTGAAGTATCTTCTATAATGGGAAAAGCTCCAAACTTCCTATTATAATTTAATGAAATGTTTCTCTCCCTTGTAACAGTCATCTCCTGCTACTGATGCTTTACTCTGCTAATCATATATTATCCCACTTAATGTTCACAATAACTCTGTGGGGTATATACTACAATCCCTATTTCAGAGATGAGGGAACAGAGCCTCAGAGAGCTTAAGAAACCTGACACAAGGTTAGTAGGTCTCATGAGGAGTGATTTCAACTTAGAGACGTCTTTCTCCAAAGTCTCTGTTCTTGGCACTTTGCTATACTGCCTCTTCAACTGTGGAAGATCTGACATCATTTTCAAAGAGTCTTGAAGTCTAAAACCACATTCTTTTCTTGTATCCTTAGAGACGAATTAGTATTTGAAGTGTATGCGCAAGCATTTCTACTCTGTACAATTTCCAATAAATATAAATGCTTTCTTTTTATGTTTCTGATAATATGTGAAATGTCAAATATAGCTTTTCAGCAAAACCTCCTCTGTATCCTTGTGGAAGGCAGTCATCACTTCTGCTGATAAAGGGATGGCATAAGAATAATCAGGATATCCATTTAAGATTTAAGTTGGATCCAAGTAGAAACTCATTTATAAAGTTGACTAAACAATAGAGCAAACCACTGAGAGCGACCCACTTTCAAAAGGATCTAGACAAAACTAAAAACAAAAAAAGGAAGGGGAAAAAAACACTTGGCTCAACACAGATTCTCTGTACTATGAAAGAAATTAAAATAAAAGTGGAGAAAACATCCCACATGTGTAAAAAATTCTTCTACATGAGTAATATCAGATAGCATATAATGCTCACAGAGTTAACATTGAATTGCCGTCAATGGATTCTAGAGGGGCTCATTTTCCCGACAAATAAATGTGTATATTGTATCTTCCTAAAGGAAAAATGCTCAATCTGAAAAAGGATTACTTGGAGGCCTACCAAGGAGATTACCAGTTTATTGGAGCACAGCCTTTATTTTATTCCTGCATTTTATTGAGACTGTTACTTTAGCCTCACAAATATTTTTCAAAATCTATTCCCACCTCTTTCTCTTTTGGCTTTCTGAAAAGTATCAGAGCTCAGCTTCTTCACTTTTACAATACACTCTTCAGTTAACATATTACCTTTAACAATTACGTCTAAAATGTTGCAACCTAATCATAATAGAAAAATACTATCATTTTGAGTTGAATGTCTGCATAAATTACTTCCAACAATCTCCGAGGATAATTTTTAGCTGGAGAGTTGAATCATTCTCCTATTTTAAAAAATTACATCTAAAATATATCCCTAATATTTGTCCAATTATCATTTGCTTGATAAAAGTAATCTTGTGCCTAACTGGCAAATCACTTTATTCTGTATTTCATTACTGTACTTGTTGATTAATAACTGTTTTAATTGACTAAATTGCAATGTACAAATATAATATTTGAAAACTAGGAAAAGCTAGATATTTTAAGGTCACTTTATTCAAAACCACAAAATCTACTATGAAAGACAATTCTATTTCCTCATCATCCAGGGTTAATATTCAAAGGCATTGACTTTTTGCTCTTTTCTTCATTTATGATTGATACAGGCACCAGTTTATGCTTGTTATAGAGAATCAGTATCCCAATCTTACTTAACTCAGATTGCTCCATGTCACAGATCAGGGAGATGTGAAAGCAAGTTTTAGCTTTAGCAAAAGTCATTAACTTCCAGACCCTCAGAAACAGTGCTTGTTCCAACTTGTTAGAGAACCTTGCTTCCAACTATTTCTGCAAAGCTCTGTTGTAAAAGATAAGATTTTTGGTGGCCCTTGGCACAGTGAGAAAAGACATTCAAAACTACAGTGGACGAGAGATGAAAATTCTTAAAGGATCAATTAAATTCAACCAGAATCTGAAATTTTACTACACCCAATGGATGTTCTTATATTTTGAGCAGAATCGGGTGGCCAAACACAAAAAATGTCTTCATTAGGACCCCATTCTCAAGACATATCTGTGTGCAGTAAAAATAGGCATCTCCTGAAAGACAAGGAACAAATAAAAGTAGTTGACCTACAAATGTAAAGCATCACAACATTGGCAGGATGATTTATTCTGATCTTCAGATACTATAATGTGTCTCAGATTCACAAATAATTCCAGCTGTAACTGTTCATTTACTCTCTTGACATTGGTGATGTCACTACCAACAATGACTTAACTAGATCTTGATTAAACTTACCTTCATTTTCATAGGCAAAACATTCTCTGACATAAATTGTACCAATGTTTTCTTAGGTCAGTCCCCCAAGGCAATGGAAATAAAAGCAAAAATAAACAAATGGGACCTAATCAGACTTACAAGCTTTTGCACAGCAAAGGAAACCATAAACAAAACAAAAAGACAATCTACAGAATGAGAGAAAATATTTGCAAATGATACAACCAACAAGGGCTTAACTTCCAAAATATACAACAGCTCATACAACTCAACAACAAAAAAACAAACCCAATAGAAAAGTGGGCAGAAGACCTAAATAGACATTTCTCCAAAAAAGACATACTGATGGCAACAAGCACATGAAAAGATGCTCAAAATCACTAATTATCAGAGAAATGCAAATCAAAACTACAGTGAGGTGACACCTCACACTGGTCAGAATGGCCATCATAAAAAGTCTACAAATAACAAATGCTGGAGAGGGTGTGGAGAAAAGGGAACCCTCCTACACTGTTGGTGGGAATGTAAGTTGGTGCAGATACTATGGAAAACAGCATGGAGGTTCCTCAGAAAACTAAAACTAGACTTGCCATATGATCCAGCAATGCCACTCCTGGGCATATACCCAGAGAAAACTATAATTCAAAAAGATACACGTACCCCTATGCTCATAGCAGCACTAATCACAATAGCCAAGACATGGAAACAACCTAAATGTCCATTGACAGATGAATGGATAAAGAAGATGTAGTACATATATGTTATGGAATACTACTCAGCCACAAAAAAAGAAAGAAGTAATGCCATTTGCAGCAACATGGGTGGAATTAGAGATTATCATACTAAGAGAAATAACTCAGAAAGGGAAAGACAAATACCATATGATATCACTTATATGTGGAATCTAAAATATGACACAAATGAACTTATCTAAGAAACAGAAACAGACTCACAGACATAGAGAACAGACATGTGGTTGTCAAGGGGGAGGGGGCGGGGGAGGGATGAATTGGGAGTTTGGGACTCGCAGTTGCAGACTATTATATACAAAATGGATAAACAGCAAGCTCTTACTGTATAGCGCAGGGAACTATATTCAATATCCTGTGATAAACCATAATGGAAAAGATTATTTAAAAAGAATGTGTGTGTATATATATATATATATATATATATATGTATATATATATACACATATATACACACACATGTATGTGTATATGTATAACTGAATCACTTTGCTGTACAGCAGAAATGAACACATTGTAAATCAACTATACTTTAATTAAAATAAATAAATAAACTTACATTCATTCTAATTTAATGACCATCTCATTAAGGTGATCCTAATTGCTAACTTTTTAGAGATTTTGCTATGTTCATTTAAGTGCTGGGCATTTATTTGTCCATTTAATCCTCATAACTAGAGCATGAGAACTTGTTTCAAGGGGTTATCCTAAGGTCTAATGAGTTGATATATGCAAAGTGTTTAGTTCCTGGTTCATATAAGAATTCCAAAAGTGCTAACCATTTAGTAAATAAAATTATTATCTACATTTTACAATTAGAGAGAACCCTTAAGTTCATATGCGTGCCCTTGTCCACAATCCTGTGTTTAGTATGAACTGCATGAAATTAGAAATCATATGCAGAAGAAAGGACATACCTGTCTTTGGAGTCAGATTCTCTTCCCATACGATTCTACTCCCTTGATCGCATTTCTCACTAACCTCCATTTCACGCCCTCTCTGACAGCATGTTGCTACAGAGTGAACTTTGAGCCCCTAAAAAGGCAATTTCTTATTTCTGAAACAAATTCCAGGAAAGAATATTGCATCTTATGTCTAATTGTTTGTTTCAAGGTCTCTATTTTCTGAAGCATTCTAGGGTTTACTCCATCTCTTTTCAATCTCTAACCCACCTCACAATCCCTGACCTCTCAATATGCTTCATTTTTTTCTTTATATTGAGGGGTATGCTTAGAAACACATCTTTCATTCTCCCTATTGGATTCTTAGGAAGTAGCAACATTGTCTGAAGCCTTGGTTGTTTTCTACAAAAGCCAGATTTATTAAAATTGTAAGCTTCTAAGGGTGCCTGTATCAAGAAGCTGCACCTTTGGCTGACACGTTCCAAAAAAAGGATACTTATCAAAATTATTAAAAAATGTTGATTACAATATTCAAATTCCTAAGTATACCAAATATTGCCCAATTGTGAAGCATAGTCCAAGATTCAATCTACTTCTTTTTCCTTCATTTAACAGGTCTGAAATGCAAAATCAAAAGCACAACCTCTATCATTAATAAATTGTATGCTTTGTCTAATAAATGAAGTAGAGTGTGCAATTACACAAGGAGCCCACAGTGTTCAAATAATAAATCACCTTCGTATTTAGAAAATATTGTGCCATGAATCAAAACCTTTATTAGAATCATAAGGTATTTTATTTATGCTACATCAGAGTGACTGTGAAATATTACACAAATTTTCAATATGAAGTTATGTAAAATTTTTCTGATACTAGATTCACAAGTGATACACATTACTATGACAGTCTTACAACCAAGAAGGATCCCTACACTGCAGAGTGAGTGTGATAGATCAACAATAGCCCTGTAGCCCATTCTACACAGGGTACTAACGGGATGTCAGGCAAATGATTCGCCTTATCTCCCACTGCAATTTTTTCATTTACAAAATGGGTGGGTTAACAGAGTCCTGCCTTGTTTCTAAATTCTATCAAAAAATCTCTAAATATGCCATATAATTTTCAAAAAATTGATAGCATATTATTCATAAGAATGATTTAATTTAGTCACCATGTCTACATTTAATATCTATGGTGTTCCTACTTCATAATTGAACATTAATGCTACAGTGCCACACTTCTGACAAAATTAAATCATATTCTAGTCTACTTTAAGCAGTTTTGTAATTTATCCTACTTAGAATGTCTCTATAATAAATGTTTCCTTGATCTTTATAGAAAAATAATATCTATATTAAGAAAGCTTTAGGGAGAACATTGATAATATACAAGTGTTGCACATAACTTTTCAATTGCGTGCTTTTGAAAAATTCACTGTCTCTTTAAAGTAATTACAAAAATTAAATAGATTTCAGAGGGGCAGGAATGTTTCTTTCTATTATTAGGATACAAATTTTCCTCCTAAATTCTCTCTCTCTCCTTTGCCTCTGGGCCTCTATTTTCTACTCTCAAGTTAAAAATGCTGTGTGAACTAGGAAACACATCAGAAAGCGAACACAAATGTATCATCGTAAATCACACCCATTTTCCAAGCATGAACATTGGTGCAGTTTTTATGAAGGGTATGTTTCTTTATAATGATCTTTGCCCACATCAGCTCTGCTTGTCCATGGCCTTAGAAAATATATTCACATAGGAGACACATTCAACACCGAACACCAGAACGCGGGGGCGGTGGGGGGGGGCAGAGGCAAGGGATAATGACTTATTACAAATAACTCATTTTGGATAATACCAGAGATTTATTCAACTAGATGTTCCTGGGTTCTGATGTCTGATAGCTGTGCAAGAATGCAAACATGGTATATGCCTCTGCAGTGGCTGTCAGAAACAAGAGCTTTGAAACATATTGTTTTTTTCAAGTGGACTTTTGTAATGGAAGGGAAAACATCAGGGAGAGTGGAAATCAAATTACTTTTTGCTCTTCCCTTCTAACCACTTTAAAACGGATTCAGAGGTTGTTTTACTAAGGAATTTGCTAGCATCACACAGCTCCATTTTCAAAATAAAATGAACAGGGATGGTATGACTATAAACACATCAGCTACTTTTCTGGATTTTCCTGGCTTATCTCATCACTAAGTTTTTGCTTGATGTAAGACTGATGATTCCTTTTTAGAATACTTATTATATTGAAAAACAAAAACAAAAACATCATTTGAAAGGGAAAGCCAGAAAAAAAGATCCAAGTTATGGAGTATCAAAAGAAAACCTCCATTTGGCTCTACTGCTTTTCTTTTTAAGGTATTGATCTTTATTGTTTATTTAGATGTTCAGAGCTAGGAAAAAACAATACAATTATCTATCTCACCTCCCCATTCTCAAGTAACTTTTATTAATGAAATGCAAAAATTATTTCTGCACCATAATAATTCAATATTTCCTATTATGAATGCTCCTTGATTCTGTCCCTAACATTGCTATTTATTCCAAAGAACATTCTTTTCAACAAAGTAAACCTTAAAAGTGCATACCAATTGGAAACTTTATTTTTGAATATATTTGCGAGTAATACTGTCCAACTTTAAAGCCCTAGACTTAGGACTCAGTGCAAATCCCAGTGACCTCGGGATAGGTCACACCTCATCAAACTGATGGTATTACGTGCTGTTCAGTGTCAGGCCTGCTGAATAAATTAGAAGAAGTGTAAACTGAAATATGGGCTGTGTCTTGCTAGAATGAAAATTCAGATGTTAGGTCTGTTTTTTAGTTTGATATGTACCCTTGATCTTCAGCTGCCAGAGCAACTTTGGGTGTTATGTTTTTTGTGGTTTAAAAAGTATTTACAGGTGTGAGACAACAATTCTTTTAAGCAAAATGTTATTTTTTCACAATTCAAATAATCTGATAAGTAAAATACTTTGTTTAGAGACAAAGTATTGTTTTCACTGGGATATAACATCATAAAATAGTAAAAGAGAAGTCTAGTCTTTTATGATCCAATGTTTAAAAATATGTATGTATATATTTATTGTTTATGTATATATTCACCCACATAATGTACATTAATTGTAAGTCACACAACCCAAAATTAATACACTGAGTGTAATTTTTAATTTTTATTCAAAGTCTGTAAACTAAACACAAAGTTTGACAACCTGCAGACTTGCAGACCACAAACAGGCATTTACAATAATCAGAAATGGAGAACTTTTTCTCCTTTTTTCTGGTATTAATTCTGTGGAATCCCCTTAGAATATCAAAGTAATGTTTGGAGAGAAAAAGGAACCAGGAAGTACATCTGTGATCATTTTCTCCACTGCATGGGAAAAAACAGTTTTAACAGAAATTTGTGGGACAATATCATTGTCGATATAACAAACAGGCAGGTAAGAATAAGGAGAAGAAAGGTAAAACATAAACTAACGCTGTGTTGAGATAAATCTTTATCTTGTATCACATTCCACTGGATTCACTCAAGGCTACCCAGGATTATGTCTTTATTGGCCTTCTTAATTTTTTCCCAAGAAAAACTCTCAACATATGATTTGCTAAACTCTGCATTGCTCCAAAGCAAACTATTTTTAGAAAACTACGTTCAATTTAATGGGAACAATTAAAACCACAAGGCTTCCAAGAGAATTTTAGAAAACTAGTTAAATCTTTGTGAATTTTTAAAATAAGAACTCCTGTTATGCACAGACCATTGGGTCAATATTTATTTTTAAAAAGAAATGTATTTGTAAAACACAAACATAATTATGCTTGGCTACAGCGTTTTACATTTTCCAAAATGTTTTAATGTACTTCACCTTATTTAATTGTCACACCCCTATATCATAGGTTAATCAGTTATTATTATACATCCTGAGTATTTGCTGTACCAATTTCTCTCCCTGCTTTCAACCAGCAGCCTCTTTTGTTCTTTTCCATGACAACAAAAGAAAGAACCTGAGCTTAACCTGGTAGTGAAGTCATAATTCACTTTCTATGCATCTGTTTCCTAAATCCTAATCGAAATATTCGCTATCTAACTTTGGTCCCTATTTAAATATCTGAACACTGGTATCTTCAGTTGTAGGGGAAGACTATTCACTGCTGATAGGGACCTATTGTTTTTGTTAAAATGCTCTAAAAAATGAGACTACTTTATGTACATATTATATGTGCCCCAAACATCTGTATTTATATATATATTTATACAATATACTATATATATATATATATATAAGATCACTATTTAAATTACAAATTCAAAAATGTAATAGGGAAGAACAATTCTGACTCCATATTAGATCTGTCCCTTCTGCTTTAATCTTTGTGCTTTGTTGCCTGTGCTTAGTCATGCTGGCTCTGCACCTTTTGTAAAAGAATGTTGCCTATAGCCTGAAATATACAGTATAGCTTATTCTCAGGACTCTGACCTTTAAGCATCCATTCACATAGAGATAAAAAGTTCCAGAACAGAGAATAACATTTGTTTTGTTGCAGGTTTGTAGGAACATTGTGACTTGACTTAGGCAGACAGCTTTAAGAACAAAGGATTCTGACACCAAGAAGTTTGCAACAACTAACCACGCCTCTCCCTCACCTTGCCTTTAAAAGTGCTTTGCTGAAACCTTTGGGGAGTTCGAGATTTTGGGGGCATGAGCCCCTGTCTCCTTGCATGGCCCGACAATAAACTTTTCTCTGCTCCAAATTCTGACGTTTTAGTTTGGCCTCACTGTGCATCGGGCACATGAACCTGCACTTGGTAACAAAAGTGCAAAATGGGCAGTAGCATAATTCAATGTGATGAAGAATATTTTATTCCCAGGCTTGGAAAGATGACTTCTTGACTTTGGTATTCTACCCATAACTTGGCAGAGAGACGGAAAAAGAATTTTCATCTGAGATTCCTCAGATGCTAGCCTTATTTAAAATTATAAGCATTATCAGCTGTTTTAAACACCTAGACAAAAAAATCATCAACAGTACAAAAGTGATTTCAAGATTTAATTCTTCACCTGCATGACTAACAATGAAATGAATGTAAAGATGTTCAGTATATAAATAATATTGGCCAATATTATTCTAAGGGTATTACTGATGGTTGGTTGTCAAGTGAGCGAAGAGACTGTCCCAGACATCCTGGTCCCCATCATCCTCAGGCTTCACACAGTTAATCATGAGTCTGGGTTTCCTAGCCAACAGAAAGTAGGGACTCAAAATTTGTAATATATAGGTGATCCTACCCCAACTATCAAGCTGTACCTGTTGGTTTGCCTGAGAGCTGAAATATCTCCCAGAGGAAAAAATGAAACTCACAACTTTGTCTTTCTAAGTATCTACTAAAGCCTCTGGAACTGGGAGAGGGCAAGCAAAAGGATCCATATTCACAGATACTCATACCCTGAGAGAGCATATTTTACAAAGGTTCAAGGAGACGGCACAGGATGCTGGATTTCATAGGAGGACCTGAGCATCAGAGGAGAACCCATCCACATTCAATGACACAAGAAAGCACTTTGTGTGCTCCAGGCAGCAAACGAAGTTTAAGTTTCGAAGACTCTCAGTGTGCTTAAGAGAGTTTAAAGAAGTGTTCAAATGGTCATGAAGTTTTGGAAATTCAGCAAACATAAGATGTTTTAACCTCAACCACTAAAGACTACTAACTCTCTCCATCCCAACCTCTGCTCCAGTTGGAATGGTTGCAAAAACATGTTTGGGATCCAGTAAAGTAGATGTTGAGTCGGGGATAAATTTATATTGAGTTTAATGAGATATATTCCTGTGGTTCTCAGTCATGTATGTGTGTGGTTAGGTTACTGTCAGCTGGGTGAGGCTTTCAGCAACATGCTACCTCATAAACACACCCAGTTTCATGACGCAAACAGGCAGATCCAGAGATTATATCACAATGGGAGCAAATCCTATAGCACCTAGGACCAGAGCATGTGGGGAGGAACATGAGATGTGAGATGTAGAGAGCCGGAAGCTAGACTGTGGAAAAGTGTTCCAATTATTAGATAAGTTAAAATTGTAAACAGAGAATTTGATTCACATTGATATCTACTCAAAAGGAATTGACTCCTGTCAGAAATACACCTGATAAATAAATGTATACAATTACAAACACACTATAGTGATTTTCTTAAATTTTACAATCCCCCAAAATGGACATGATGGCTTTAATAGGAAGTGGTGAAAACATCAATAAAAACAAATTTTAATCAACCATCTGAGAGGAAGGGTGGAATTATCTTTCTATACTTTATAGAAAATGTTATAAAATCTTTCTTCTATGAAAAGGTGTTCAAAGAGTATTTAGCCCAAAAGTGGAGGAGGAAAGTATTCTAGTGGTGTGGGGATTTTCTGATGTCCTCAGCATTACTCAACTTTTTAAAATGTGCTGTGGTTTTCTAATTCTGCATCAATAGTCTCTTTCATACCTAAATTTGTATTCATACTATTGTATCCTTTTCTTAAAGAGTTTCTACAAAATCTTGTAAGTGCCAGGCTCAACGAGACCTATATCTTCCCCTAAGTGGGGGATTAATAATAATTTCCCCTCATTTATATCTGAATCAGGGTGCTAAATAGGACTCTACCAATAATTTGAGATTGCTATAAAATCCCAAAGCTGAGGACTATCCCTGCTAAATATCACACACACTCTTGAGGGCCAACCGACACATCTCCACAGGACCTACCAAGGGTTCTAGTTGCTACCTTAAACGTCACACACCCTACCCCAGCCTTCTAGCCTTACATAAAAGCAGACTACAACATTCAAAGAGAATGCTTAAGAATTGAGGGTCATTAGTCTAGGGAGAGAATGTTACATGCCCTTCTCCTCCCCTGCAGGTCCACCTTCCAAGCCTTCTCCATATACCCCTGCCCTGAAAGGCAGCCTGTATGGGCTGCATCAATGGGTTCTCATGCTGTCTGGCTGTCCTTGGGTGCCCCTCTTGGGGAGAATGGGCAGGAGATGGTGGAGAGAAAGCAGAGCTCTAGCATTAACAAGAGCTGGCTGTACCTATTGGGTGAAGAACACAACTCCTGCTGAGTGACCTTCTCTCCACACAGCTCTGTCTCCAGCTTCAGTAACCATCCTCTCCATAGTATTTCAGTCTTAGGGGTAGTGGCTGCAAGAGGTCAAGTGTATTGAATTCTCCTTTTGGTATTCCTGTATCTTCCCCCCACCTTTTAAAATAGTCATTTTTTTAATGCATAAAAAAATTTATTGTTTTACTTTGACCAGTTTATCACAAGTTAGATTTTCATTTTCTCACCCATAGGCTTTTCCAGGTGAGTTTTTTCTCTCAATTTTTTTTCTGGGAAAATGTACCGACATTGACTATATGAACTACTTCTAAGTGTACAGTTCAGTGGTATGAAGTATATTCATACTGTTGCACAACAATCACCACCATCGATCTCCAGAACTGTCTACCTTGCAAACTTAAAACTCTGTACCCATTAAACAGTAACTCCCTATTCTTCTCTCCCCCCAGTCCATGGCAAACACTATTCCACTTTCTGCCTCTAAAAAGACAACCCACAGAATGGGAGAAAATATTTATAAATCATATATCTGATAAGGAATTAATATCCACAATATATGGAGAACTACTAAAACTCACCAACAAAAACACAATCTGATTTTTTTTAAATGGCAAAAGCCTTGAATAGACATTTCTCCAAAGAAGATATACAAATGGCCAATACCTTCAAATACCTTTAGACTTCTGCTTATTCAGAGGACTTGCTGATCTTCCCTCTATGCTGTGGGGACTCCTGCCAGAGGCAGGAGCTGAGGGGACCCAGAAGAGGTGAAACAGGAACACAGTCTCCCAGGTCAGGGACTTGAGCACTGGGAGGTCACCTGCAGAGCCTCCTAAGAGTATGCATTTGCCCCATGAGATGACCCCCATTGGAGCTCCTGCCACTAGGGCAGCAAAGCAGAACCCTGAGAATCAGTCAAGGGAAATGGCTTAGTATCAAGTGCTCAGTTACACAAAAGACATTTTTCTCTTTCTTTTCCCCTTTTCCAAGCTCCAATGCCCTGGAGGATCCAAAGGATGTAAGAGTAGGGTTACCAGATAAAATACAGGATGCCCAGAGAAATTTGAATTTCAGATCAACAGCAGCAACAAAAAACATTAGTGTAAGTATGCACCACAGAATATTTGGAATATACTATACTAAAAATAACTTGTTGGGGGGACTTTCCTGGTGGTCCAGTGGTTAAGACTCCGCACTTCCAATGCAGGGGATATGGTCTTGATCCCTGGTCAGGGAGCTAAGATCCTGCGGCTAAAAAAACCCAAAAACATAAAACAGAAGCAGCATTGTAACAAATTCAATAAAGACTTTAAAAATGGTCCACATCAAAAAAAAAAAACTTAAAAAAATATTTTTTATAAAATAAAAATAGTTTGTTTATCTGAAATTCCAATTTAACTCGGACTTAGCTTTTTGTTGTTGTTTTTATTCTTTATTTTTTGTTTTCTAAATATGACAACCTAACATAAGAGAAAGGAGACAGTGTCTCGGGGTTAGAACTTTCCCCACCCGGACCGCCACACACACAGTTTAAGGCTGATCATTAAAGGGGAGGAGAAGAGAGAGTTTTAGATCAGAAATGAGATTGAATTCTAAAGTATTCTAGACCAGACTGGACTGTTTTCCATAGAAAAGGAACAGGAACATTCTAGAATCTGTCATAAGTCCCCTTAAAGGGTGACAAGGAGAAAAAGGAAGACAAGTTCACGTTCTTGTGCCCCACCAATTTCAGATTTATTCAATAAGACTACAATAAGAAAGTTAAATGTCCAGAATTTGTTAAAATATCCAAATGCAACCCTGGATTGTCATTAATTCTGATGTGGAACATATCTATCCATACACAGATAACTACCATCCCTAGAAATAGATGCAATGAGTTTTTGGAATAGTGGCCATGTCTTTCTTTGAGGACAGATCCAAGAATTTTGATGAGGATTCTCAGAGATCAGTCCAGGCTTGAGAAATACCAGAAAACTGGGATGGGGATGAAAATGAGGACTTTCCAGCCTCTTAGGTAAAGCCCCTGTGCAGACATAAAGTGCTCGGCTAGAAGTTCAAATGGGAACAGCATGAATGCAGCCTTGATAGAGCTTGCTGAGGATGCTGATTCCTCTGCCACCTCTGGGCACCCCTCATGAAAAAGGGGTGTCTAGAAAATGATACTTAAACACCACCTCAGATACTCAGTTTTTTCAAAAGACTGAATCTCTTCTTTTTTTAACTTTATTTTTAAATTTAATTCTTATTTTATACTGAACATCTTCTTCAAGAAAGAAAAAAATATTGTGTAAGAATGGCCCACATCTTATGACCTGACATCCCTCCCTAAAGTGCTTGGGCATGCCATCAGAGAAGCAGGCTCATCTAATAGAATGGACAGAAGAGTGTGCTCTCAAGCCTTTTAGGGAAACCAGGAAGGCACAAAAATACAGGGAATTCTGGACCTGTCCTGGGGGAAGAAACTTTGGAGCCCTAGTTAAAAATTATTGAGATGCAAGCTACTGTTCTCCTGAAGTTAATGAAGCTAATTTGGGAAAAGGAGGAAAGGGAGGACAAAGTCAATGAAGACAGAAAGAGGGAAAAGATGAGAAATTGTTAACAGTCATGAAGATCCCTGGCAGGGCTTTAAGTGGAACAGATGATTCCTTGGAACATTGTTCAGTGATAACTTTAAAGGCCTGAGACTCAGTAAATCAGACAGGCCAACCCTGCTTTCTAGATTGAATGCTCAGGTATCAGATGCCAAAGTAGTAGATCTTCTTCTCTTGAACTAATGGACTACTCCTCCAAGGTGAAAAATAATATAGAAGGCCTACCTTGTAGGGATAGAGATAAATTAGCCTGCATAAAACTGTTGGAGAGTCCCTTTCTGAGAAAGCAGGATTTAAGATGAGGAGTCAGCCCTGCAAACAGCAAAAGGGAAGAGCAACTCAGACTGAACAGCACATGGTATGGCTTCAAAGTGAAAAGCAGCTTTGCATGTTTGAGGTACTGAATAGAAATCCATTTGGCTGGAGCACAGCGAGAGAGCAAATAGCACCAAGGAGTTAGGGAGGCATGTTAGAAGTTGAATAAGAAAGTGAAGAAATAAGTGAATAAATGTGTGATTACTATGAAGGATGTTTGCCTTCCACTTGTCAGTCAGATGTGTGAAGAAAGGATGCTCTAGGTACAAAACGAGTCGTGGCTGTTTTATACAGGAAAGAAAAGTAAAATGAATCCCTAGAATCTACAGACAGAAAAGAATTTAAAGTCTTGGGGAAAGACAGCATGAATGTAAAAAGTAAATATTGGTTCCATGATAGAGAGACACCCTTCTCCCCTTGCTCCAAGAAGGCTGATGAGGCAGGGATTTCCCACCCCAGAAGCCAAGCATTTGGAAAGCATTAGTGCAAACAAAAGCTCCCTTGTTTCTTTCCAGGAAACTGCAAGAAGACCCTCACTCACAACAGGTGTAAACGGATAGACTGCATGCTCAGGATTTCCTTAACTGGCAAAGAACAGCTCCTGGATGACTGGTTTTTGAGAAGATGGTAGTCATTGCCATTGACAATTAGTGTCATATAGTCAATAGTGAGAAGAATTATCTAGATAACTATGACTGTAACTGTCAGCTTCTTGAAACTAAGTAGAATTAAGTCATGAAAATAGATCTTTAAATCATAAAATTTTGAAACTGGAAGATAACTTGAAGTACAAGTCATCAATCTCTCTGTTGCAAGTTAGGAAAGTGAAACAAACATAAAGCAAGTGATTTACATATAGCTATAACAGGTTCAGTGACTGCTAATTTAGACTCAGTAAGAGACTCAGAGACCAAGGTCTATAACAATTCTTTGCCAGCAAAATGTAATTCAGAAAACGTGAATACTAGTTTAGAATGACCCTTTTATTTCAAGGACAAACATATCTACATCTTTAGTATAAATCGTAACAGATACATTTTATACTATAAATTGTTTAAAGAGGGGCAGCAATTCAGGAATAAATACCAAAATGAATAATTCTAGAGTTTGGGATTATGAAAATTTGGGGATGTCAAAATTTCCAAGCACATTTTTTAAATCCTATATCTCAAAGTATATTGAATATCTTTATAAATACTCAGCTCTCATATTTCAATTGTTTTTGTTCCACAATCAGGAACACATTTTTCTCCCTTGAGGGTGAAGTTGTTGAAAATATATACAAACTGCTGATTTAGATAATGCGATCCTAGTAAAAAATTTATCACCTCTCTGAATCTGCCTAATCCATTTCAATCTGTAGTTCCTTTTGCAACAAAATATTGTTGTAGAGAGAATGTGGCCCCCTGAATGTTAGTTTACATGGCAAAGGGGAATTTACTGTATAGATGGGATTAAGTTGTTAAGCAGCTGACCTTTAAACAGGGAGATTAGCCTGGAATATCCACATGGGCCCAATTAATCACAAGGGTCCTTAAATATGAAAGAGGGGGACAGAATATTCAATGTCAGAATTACACAATGTGAGAAGGACTTGAATGGCCATTGCTGGCTTTAAAGATGGAAGAGGGCTAGGGTCAAGTAATGTGGGCAAGCTGGAAAAGGCAAGAAAACACATTTTCTTCTAAAGCCTCCAGAGAGGAATGCAGCCCTGCCCTCATCTTTTGTTTTTTTTACATCTTTATTGGAGTATAATTGCTTTACAATGGTGAGTTGGCTTCTGCTTTATAACTAAGTGAATCAGCTATACATATACATATGTTCCCATATCTCTTCCCTCTTACGTCTCCCTCCCTCCCACCCTCCCTATCCCACCACTCTAGGTGGTCACAAAGCACCGAGCTGATCTCCCTGTGCTCTGTGGCTGCTTCCCACTAGCTATCTATTTTACGTTTGGTAGTGTATATATGTCCATGCCACTCTCTCGCTTTGTCACAGCTTACCCTTCCCCCTCCCCATATCCTCAAGTCCATGCTCTAGTAGGTCTGTGTCTTTATTCCT
Source organism: Hyperoodon ampullatus (assembly GCF_949752795.1). Taxonomy (NCBI): domain Eukaryota; kingdom Metazoa; phylum Chordata; class Mammalia; order Artiodactyla; family Ziphiidae; genus Hyperoodon; species Hyperoodon ampullatus. The sequence continues at coordinate 130,092,846 of NC_136914.1, read as the reverse complement.
GTCTTACCCCTAGGTTCTTCATGACATTTTTTTTTAATTCCATATATATGTGTTAGCATACGGTATTTGTTTTTCTCTTTCTGACTTACTTCACTCTGTATGACAGACTCTAGGTCCATCCACCTCATTACAAATAGCTCAATTTCATTTCTTTTTATGGCTGAGTAATATTCCATTGCATATATGTGCCACATCTTCTTTATCCATTCATCCGATGATGGACACTTAGGTTGTTTCCATCTCCGGGCTATTGTAAACAGAGCTGCAATGAACATTGTGGTACATGACTCTTTTTGTATTATGATTTTCTCAGGGTATATGCCCAGTAGTGGGATTGCTGGGTCATATGGTAGTTCTATTTGTAGTTTTTTAAGGAACCTCCATACTGTTCTCCATAGTGGCTGTATCAATTTACATTCCCACCAACAGTGCAAGAGGGTTCCCTTTTCTCCACACCCTCTCTAGCATTTATTGTTTCTAGACTTTTTGATGATGGCCATTCTGACTGGTGTGAGATGATATCTCATTGTAGTTTTGATTTGCATTTCTCTAATGATTAATGATGTTGAGCATTCTTTTGCACAGCAAAGGAAACCATAAACAGGACCAAAAGACAACCCTCAGAATGGGAGAAAATATTTCCAAATGAAGCAACTGACAAAGGATTAATCTCCAAAATTTATAAGCAGCTCATGCAGCTCAATAACAAAAAAACAAACAACCCAATCCAAAAATGGGCAGAAGACCTAAATAGACATTTCTCCAAAGAAGATATACAGACTGCCAACAAACACATGAAAGAATGCTCAACATCATTAATCATTAGAGAAATGCAAACCTGCCCTCATCTTGATTTAAGCCCAGTGAGATCCATTTTGGACTTCTGACCTCCAGAAGCCCAAACAATTGGACCGTAAGATGATAAATTTGTATTGTTTTAAACTACCAAGTATGGTAATTTGTTAGAGCAGTCACAGAAAACTAATATGCATGACAAAGGAGTACATATAAAATGATTCAGGTTTACGAACAATATTAAATAAGCGGAGTTAAGAAAGATAACTGAATTTGGAAATTAACTTCTCAACAATTTCATGCCACACTTTCCCAAAGAAAAATCAATAAATTTAGCTTCTAAAAGAGCATGAAAGAAGCAGTGTTGTAGGCACAGAATATACAACTTGTTTAATGTTATTTTACACTAACCACATTCTCTATTCTTCAGAACAATTACTTCTTTTAAACTTCTGCACTGCCTATTATAAATTTAAAAATAAAATTAATCTGTACCATTTTAGTTATTTAAGTATTCACATCAGTCACTCAATATTTATTGAGCTTTCTCTGCCCAGCTGTTCTCACTGAATTTATAATCCATATTAAGAGGCTCATTTTTATTTTTTTAACATAAAAAGAGTGTTACAATAAAAGTAGGAATTGTACAAATAAATCATATAGAGTGATTTGAGAAGATTCTAATAAATATTCATGGGAATGTTATTAAAATGATGTTTATATTCAAGACTTTAAGGAATAGGATTCAATTAGTCTGACATATTTGCAAACTTTCAAAAACCGACAATACAGTAACAGTGCTTTTATGCACATGATACAAATGTAAGTGCTTACTTTTTAGAAAAATAGTTTGATTTATATTTGTTTTATATAATAATAAATGTCAATCATTATTAATAAATGATTGACATTTATTACTGCTCACAGTTTGAATAGTGTTACTCATAAGAGAAAACCATCATTACTCATTACATATTACAAAATCTCTCATTACTTGGGAATTTTTGCCTTCACACATATTGCATTTTTATTGGTATGCTTTATTAGAATTTACTTTGAAACTACAAAAGCAACAAATGTTTGTTTAACACACAGAGTAACATAAATATAGTAAAGAAAAACATGACAAATCTTGTCTTCTATCACTTTCTCAATTAAGATACCAATATTAAAAGCCTGACAAATGTTTTTCTTAGATTTTCTCTATGCTAATACAAATTAACAGAAATGTATTTCTAAGTATCAGAATGTGTTGTTTTTACAAAAGTGTGATCTTTTGTTATGCAAAGTAGTATTTTTCTTGCATTCATTTTCCTCTCAGTAATATTTCATGGATGTCAATATTTTCACTGGCCACATAATATTCTATAGTTTGGAGAGTAACTACACCATAATTTCTTCAACATTTCTCTATTAATGAATATTTTAGATTGCTTTCACAGAACACAGTGCTGATTCACACATCTTTTTATCTGTATCCTTATATATTTATGGTTTATATCCTTAAGAAAGATGCCCCAAATCATACTGCTATGTTAAATGGAATGTACAAGTAATATTAGTAGATATTATCAGATTACATTCCAAAAGTTGTGGAATGTAACTCACAAGAGGAATGCAGGAAAACATCCATTTTCCTATCATCTAAATAAGTGCATGTTCAGTCTTCTAACTTTCAACAATCTTATAGGTGAAAATGGAATATTGCTGACCTTTCACCTGGAAGTCTCTCAGATGAAGCATCTTTACATACATTTCTTTTCTATTTGCCTCTCTGTTTCTGTGGATGACCTGCTTTTGTCTTTTGTTCAGTTTTTGTACTGAGCAGTCTTACTTTTCATTTCCTTAACTGGTAAGAGCTTTTTATATTTAGGGATATTCACACTTATTCTACCATATGTGTTGCAAATATTTTCTCAGAAATGATTTTTTATATTTTGATGTTTTATAAGCATCTTTTGCTATGTAGAAAATTTTAATTTCTATATACTCAAATTTGTCATTTTCTACTTCTGTGGTACCATAATAATTTTTAATGCAAGGAAAGTACTAATTAAGTACATTGCAATGGTCCTTCTAGTTTCCCATTTATTTATTCAATACTTAAAATATCCTGAAACTGACTTAAGTACCAAATTGTCTAATGTTCTATTTTACTGAAAATTATTTTCAAAACACAACAGTTCTACTTTAAAATTCCTAAATAATTTCTAAAATTGCATGCTTCTGTAGAATTTGAATTTAGAGAATAGATTTTTATTTGATTATTGAGATTTACTTGAGAGTTGACATTTGCTGAGGCAACAGTGGTGTTACTGACTAAATTGCTCCCTAAAATATTAAGAATACTCTGCTGTTAACAGTATGAAATGTTGTGCCTGAAAATAAACAAACAAGCAAATGCACCCATGTGTTTGCCTGTAAACAAATGAAGAACTGTAGAGATAGATTACTAGTTTGGGAGACAGCTAAATTAGCAGCCAGGGATAATACCATCTGCAACTTGATATGGGAAAAATATTTAGTTTGGGGTAAAATTTTGTCATATTCTCTGTTAGCTGAATCTTCCTAAACCTGTTTTCCCCTTTTATGGTAGTATGAAGGCATAAATAACTAAAGTGAACTTTTTTCTCCCATGAAAATCCAAAATAAGTCTAAATCTCACAAGAAGACCCTCTTTATTAGCAAGGAGATAAATTTACAAGCAAGTTGATGGCCAGTTCCTCAGGATTATCACATTAATTCTGGCATGTGGCAGGTGTAGAGACCACCCAGTTGCCAACTACCCTGACTAAATCAAGTGGCTAAGAGAGTTATTTGCAAATCTGAATGGCATTATATGAAAGATTTTAAAAATATCATAATTTCAAAAATGATTACACCATTCTATTCCATTCAATTGAAAATTACCACTGAGTGACCAGTTTTTCTCTATTTAATAACCACTACTTGTTCCTTAATGGAAAATAATTATGCAAAGGAATCAATAAGAAAACAATGGATCATAAAATTATCACTTAATTGTCAAAATGATAATAGCCAATACTTTGTGTGTATTATGGAACAGGAACCATTTTGAGTGCTTTGAATGAATTAATTTATTTCTCACAACAACCTTGAAGTAATGACACTTGTTATCCTCATTCTACAGATGAAGAAAGTGAGGTCTAAATAGGTTAAATAACATGCTTAGGTCACAACGTCAATAAGTTGCAGACGTGAGATTTAAATCCAGAAAATATGGAGCTAGAGCCTATACTCTTCACTATTATGCCACAGTGCCGTGTATAAGCATACAGATAGAAGAAAATTATTCTTTTCCAAAATATGGTCAATGCTTAATAGCTTCTAATATTAATCTTCTAGAGTATTTTTCTTGGAATTAAAATTTCTTTGGGTTAGCAAAGTTTATAATAAAAGGATTCTATTTCATTTAAAGATAATATCGTTACAAAAATGTGTTTATATGTTCTGAATTTAGTAAAAGCAGATCAGGTAATTTGGCAACCCTCCTGCTAAGAACAACTAGAAAATTTAGGGTAAACATTAAAAAAAATCTGTTTAAAGATCTCAAAGATCTTAAATAAGCAGTCATGAATTTCAAGATCAATATCTGGGGGTCGAGAGAGGAAGAAGCCTTCACTGGCTAAGACAGTTATTTATAAGTCCGAACACCATTATATGAGAGATTTGGAACTGGCATCATTCTGAAAAGCCATTAGTCATCATTACACCATTGTATTCTATTCAGTTGAGTAGAATGTGAAAAGTGAACCGGCATTTAGACCCTCTTTTCTCCTAGGGGAATCCCCTGATTTCTGAATTAGCATCTATCAGGCCTAGAAGCTGAGCAGACCTTTTGACATCCTTGCGAGGCAAAGGGGAAATGTTTTAGAGTCTAAGGTCCTGGTAAATCTCTTATGCTTTAGACTGGAAACCTAGAGGCTACAACTTAGAGTAACCAGGAAATGCACCAGCCCTCACAGGGGCTGAAGCTTATCTTTAAATGGGATAAATGTGGTAAAATAGTCTAGGATAGAAAGAGTTCTTATCCACCTGAGAGAAGCCAAGACTCAAATTATTGCTACAAAATTTCACACTAATATCCAGTACTCAATCACAAATAAATAAGCACAGGAAAAGATGGATTAATTTGATCAAAAACAAGATAAGCAACAAAGAGCAGAAACTGACCTTCAGAGATCCAGATAAGCAAAAGAGACTTCAAAATAAATATTCCACTTAAATTCAAGAAACTAAAGGATGTAAGTAAGAATTTTGGCAGAAACCAGAAACTGTTTAAAAGAAAACCAATAAAAATTTTAACTGAAGAGTACAAAAAAGTAAAAGTCAGTGGGTAGATTTCAGAAAATTAGACTTGATTGAATAAAGAATTAGCAAACAACACGATAAGCAAAAAGAAAATAAGCACCCTAAAGCATGGAAAGACAAATGAATGGAATATACAGAAGAGAGTATAGAAGACATAAGAGATATGGTAAAAAAGTGAAATGGTCTATTATATGTGTGACTGGAGAGCATAGAAGTAATGGGATGAAAGGAATATTTGAAGAGATAATAGCTGAGAATTGCTACAGTCATATATTTCCAATTCTGTACTCTACAGTCTACAAATGCTACAATCATACATTGAGATACTATAAAGAAATAACAATGAATGAATTCCAGGGACTTCCCTGGTGGTCCAGTGGTTAAGACTCCCCCTTCCAATACAGGGGGTGTGGTTTTGATCCCTGGTGGGGGAGCTAAGATCCCACATGCTTCGCAGTCAAAAAAAAACCAAAGCATAAAAGAGAAGCAATACTGTAACAAATGCAATAAAGACTTTTAAAAAAAAGGTCCACATCAAAAAAAATCTTTAAAAAAAATTAAAAATACAGTGAATGAATTCCAGTTGCACCAGAACAGGTTGGATTAATTTTATACCCATAATACTGAGGCAAGGAAGCCAAACACAAAAGGGTACATGCTAATGATTTATATGTGTAATAGAAAGTTTGAAAACAGACAAAATTTATTAAAATGTCAGAAGTCAGAATAGCAGCTATCTTTTGTACTGAAGAAGAGAATACTGATTGGAGGGTCACCAGGCAGGCTTCTGAGTGCTGACACTGTTCTATTTCTTGATCTTTGTGCTTTACCCAAGCATATTCACGTTGTAATAATTCCTATATATTTTTTTACTTTGTATATTTTTGACACACTTCATATAAAAACTTAAAAATAAAGGAAAGGGCTTCCCTGGTGGTGCAATGGTTAAGAATCTGCCTGCCAAGGCAGGGGACACGGGTTCGATCCCTGGTCCGGGAAGATCCCACATGCCGCAGAGCAACTGAACCTGTGTGCCACAACTATTGAGCCTGTGCTCTAGAGCCCATGAGCCACAACTACTCAGCCCGTGTGCCACAACTACTGAAGCCCGTGAGCCTAGAGCCTATGCTCTGCAACAAGAGAAGCCACCACAATGAGAAGCCCGCGCACCGCAACAAAGAGTAGCCCCTGCTCGCCGAAACTAGAGAAAGACTGTGCACAGCAACGAAGACCCAACACAGCCAAAAATAAATAAATAAATTTATTTTAAAAATAAATATAGCAAAAATAATCATTATAATATACTTATTGTAGAGAAAATATTAATTCCAAAAACTAAAAGAAATTTCTTATTTGAATACGGCTCTTAAATTAAGAATTACATTTTATGATTTATATTTTAAATATGAAACGATATGTAAGACTATAGATCATCTCAATTCTCTGTCTCTTTCATAGTTTCTATAATTTAGGACTTCCATGATGAAAGAAAAAAACCCAGAAGTTTAATGCACCTTACGTCAAAAAAAGAACTTTGTGGTGACACTTATACAATTTTTCCTCTATTTTCCATTTTTCTGATTCCCAAATGGTTAGATAGAATATATCAGTACTGAAAGTTACATGTAAATGTCTTTACTTTTTTAGAATCATAAATTTCTCCTATATACTAAGTAAGATATGCAGAAGGAACTTGCTAGCCACAATATTCATTCTGGTTTGGATCTAAGGCAGCAGGTAACAAGAGATGTCTATGTTAAATTATCTGATTAAGTTGACTGAGCAAATCTTGATTGCTTGTTTGACATGGAATCACTGTTGTACAAAAATCTTTGTGATGAGATCTGACCTTAAATCATACTTTAATGAGACCTGAAGAAAGTATATATAATCTTAAGTAGCTGAAAATATTTAGTGATTTTAAGAAGAAAACATCAGTATTCCAAACACAAAGCAAATGTGTAGAATTATCTTCCCATTATAAGGTGTGAATGCTAAAACTGAGGGGTCATTTCACTGTTTAACCAACCCCTAGGAATAGGAAACCTAATTATTTACAATTGAAACTGTAAATAACTATTGATAATCTAAAACATGAATTATTCTGAGACTTGCCAAGAGAGATCTGAAAAGACATTTCTTCAATCAAGTGTAAGAAAAGCAATAACTATCAACTTCAATAATAAATGAATGTTGAAATATTAAGAGAAATGTTATAAGGACTGATCTATATATGTCTGCATCCTTTTTAAAACTTTTTGGATAGTTTTATCCTCTTTAAATAGGGCAACTTGCAAAAGAATAACAAAATTTAAATGTACATCCCTGTAAAATTTTTTCATATAAATAAATCCATGGGTCAGCGGGTACATAGAGATTCATTTGTATCTCTATTATTGTGTTTACCACATCATTTTAAAACTATGTATTTATTTATTCTCCCAGTGTACTGTAAGCAACCATTAGGAAGGAACAATACCTTGTTTATATCCCCAAGACCTTACATGATATGGTGCTCAATAAAAATTTGTTGAACTAAACTGAGCCTTAAAAAGTAGTCTTATTCCTACAACCCCCATACCTTAACACTAGTTCCATTGTCCTGTATAAAATAAAGACCAGGCAAATAAGCCCTCTGGCAGAGACTCAAAGTTCATTCTCTCCTTTTTTTTTATTAACAGAACACCAATTTTCAGCTGTACACTTGCCACCCAATAAAAGGTCTACATTTCCCTGCCTACCTTGCAACTTAGTATGAACATGTTAGCCTGGCCACTCTGGCAATGAGTTCTTTCAAAAGGAGAAGATATATAGAGAAATTATATATTAAAATATATGTTAAAAATTAAAATATAAAACATACTAGTAAAAGTAAGTATACAATCAAATTCAGAATAACATCACAATATGGTGGTGTGTTAACCATTTAACCCTACTGTAAAGGTAAAAGGACAAGCCACTCTAACTATAGCTACAATAATTTGTTAATTGATACACAATATAAAAAGAGGCAAACTGTGACATCAAAAACATAAAATAGGGCTTCCCTGGTGGCACAGTGGTTGAGAATCTGTCTGCCAATGCAGGGGACACGGGTTCGAGCCCTGGTCTGGGAAGATCCCACATGCCGTGGAGCAACTAGGCCCGTGAGCCACAACTACTGAGCCTGCGCGTCTGGAGCCTATGCTCCGCAACAAGAGAGGCCACGACAGTGAGAGGCCCGCGCACTGCAATGAAGAGTGGCCCCTGCTTGCCGCAACTAGAGAAAGCCCTCGCACAGAAACGAAGACGCAACACAGCCAAAAATAAATAAATTTATTTAAAAAAACATAAAATAGATGATATATCAATTATAACCCCAAAAATAAATAAATAAAGGAAAAAAATAAAAACTAAAGTGACAACTCATAACAAAAAGCCATAAATTATGGAAGGGAGTAAAATGACAGCATTTTTATATGTGATCAAAGTTAAGTTAATATTACCATAAAATAGTCTGTTATATCTACAAGATGTTTTCTATAAACCTAATGGTAACCACAAAGCAAAAGCCTACTATAGATTCACAGAAGATTAAGGAAAGGGATTCAAAGCATAACACTATGGAAAATCATCAATTCAAAAGGAAGGCAGCAAGAGAGGAAGACAGAAACAAGGGAAATTACAAAACAGCAGGAAAATAATTAATAAAATGGCATTAATAAGTTCTTACCTATCAATAATTACCCTAAATATAATCTGATTAAATTCTTCAGTCAAAAAGTACAAAGTGCCTGGATGGAAAAAAAAACAAAGAAACAACCCTATGTTGCCTACAAGAGACTCACTTCAGCTCTAAGGACATACATGGGATCTAAGTGAAGGGATGGAAAAATATATTCCATGCAAACGGAAACTAAAGGAGGAGAGTGGGGTAGCTATACTTATATCAGATAAAATAGACTTTAAGCCAAACACTGTAACAAGAGACAAAAGATTAGCATATAATGATAAAGGGCTCAATTCATCAAGAGGATATAACAATCATAAACATACATGCACCCAACACTGAAGAGCCTAAATGCTAACAGATCTGAAGTGAGCAATAGACAACAATACAATAATAGTAGGGGATTTCAATACCCCATATGCAATAAAGGAAAGATCATCCAGACAGAAAGCCAACAAAGAAATGTTGAAATTGAACTACACTTTAGACCAAATGGATATAACAGATGTATATATAAAACATTCCATCCAATAGCCACTGAATACACGTTCTTCTAAAGTACCCACAAAAAATTTTCTAGGGTAGATTACATAATAGGTCACAAAATAAGTCTTAGCAAATTTAAGATTAAAATTAAATCAAGTATCTTTTCCAACCGCAGTGACTTGAAACTAAAAATCAACAACAGAAGGAAAGCTGGAAAGTTCAAAATATGTGTAAATTAAACAACACACTCCTGAACAAACCATGGGCCAAAAGAGAAATTAAAAATATCTTGAAACGGGCTTCCCTGGTGGCGCAGTGGTTGAGAGTCCGCCTGCCGATGCAGGGGACACGGGTTCGTGCCCCGGTCTGGGAGGATCCCACGTGCCGCGGAGCGGCTGGGCCCGTGAGCCATGGCCGCTGAGCCTGCGCGTCCGGAGCCTGTGCTCCGCAAGGGGAGAGGCCACAACAGTGAGAGGCCCGCCTACCGCAAAAAAAAAAAAAAAAAAAAAAAATCTTGAAACAAATGAAAATTGAAAGACAACATACCAAAAGCTATGGGATGTAGAAAAGCAGTTCTAAGAGGGAAGTTTATAGTGACACATGCCTACATTTAAGAAAAAAGAAAGATCTAAGACATACAACCTAAGGTTACACTTCAAGGAATTAGAAAAAGAAAAACAAACCAAGCCCAAAGTTAGTAGAAGGAAGGAAATAACAGAGATCAGAGCAGAAATAAATGAAATAGAGACCAGAAGGACAATAGAAAAGATCAACAAAACTAAGAGCTGGATTTTTGAAAGGATAAACAAATTGACAAAACTTTGGCTAGACGAATGAAGGAAAAAAGAGAGAAAACTCAAATAAATAAAATCTAATATGAAAGAAGAGACATTAAAACTAATAACACAGGAAAACAAAGGATCGTAAGGGACTACTATCAACAATTATACTCCAACAAGTTGGATAATCTAGAAGAAATGGATAAATTCCTATAACATAGAACCAACCAAGACTGAATTAAAAAAAAGAAAGAAAGAAAATAGACAATGTGTACAGACCAATAACAAGTAAGGAGACTGAAGCAGTAATTAAAATTTTCCTAACAAAGAAAAGGTCAGGGGCTTCCCTGGTGGCGCAGTGGTTGGGAGCCCGCCTGCCGATGCAGGGGACAAGGGTTCGTGCCCCGGTCCGGGAAGATCCCACATGCTGTGGAGCGGCTGGGCCCGTGAGCCATGGCCACTGAGCCTGCACATCCAGAGCCTGTGCTCCGCAACAGGAGAGGCCACAGCAGTGAGAGGCCCACATACCACAAAAAAAAGAAAAGAAAAGGTCAGGCCCAATCCTTCTCAGTCTTCCAAAAAGTTGAAAAGGAGGGAATGGTCCCAAACTCATTTTAGGAGGCTAGCATTACCCTAAACTAAGTCAAATAAGAACACTGCAGGAAAAGAAAACTTGATGAATATGCTTGATGAATATAGATGCAAAATCTCTTAACAAAATATTAACAAACTGAATTCAACAGCACATAAAAAGGATCATATACCATGATCAAGTGGGATTTATCCCTGGGATGCACAGATGGTTCAACATAGGTAAATGAATAAATGTAATGCACTACCTTAATAGAATGAAAAATAAAAATAATATATCACCTCAATAGATGTAGAAAAAGTTTTTGGAAAAATGCAACATCCTTTAATGATAAAAACACTCAACAAACTGTAATACAGAAGGAATATACCTCATCATAATAAAAGCCATATATGAGAAGTTCACAGCTAACATCATACTCAATGGTGAAAGGTTGAAAGCTTTTCCTCTAAGGTCAGGAACGAGACAAGAGTGATCACTCTCACATGTCTATTCAACATATTACCGGAAGTCCTAGCCAGAGTAATTAGGCAAGAAAAAAAATAATAAAGGCATTCAAATCAGAAAGGAAGAAGTAAAATTGTCTCTGATTACCAATGATAAAATCTTACATATAGAAAATCCTACAGACTCCACCAAAAACTGTTTGAACTGATCAACAAACTCAGCAGTTTCAGGAATCAAAATCAACATACAGAAAACAGTTGTATTTCTATGCAGTAACAATGAAATACCTGAAAAATAATTTTTAAAAAGAAATCCCATTTATAACAGCATCCAAAACAATAAAATACTTAGGAATATATTTAATCAAGGAGGTGAAAGTTTTGTACACTGAAGACTATAAGACTTTGATGATAGAAACTGAAGAAGACACAAGTATCCTATATTCAGGGATTAGAAGAAATAATATTGTTAAATTGTCCATACTACCCAAAGCACCTATAGATTCAATGTAATCCATATAAAAATTCCATTGCATTTTTCACAGAAATAGAAAAAAACAATCCTAAAATTTCTATGAAATCACAAAAGACCCCAAATAGCAATCTTGAGAAAGAAGAACAAAGCTGGAGGCATCATACCCCCTGATTTCAAACTATACCTTTAAACTACAGAATGCAAAACAGCATAAAAATAGACACATAGATCAACTGAACAGAACTGAGAGCCCAGAAATAAACCCACACATAGAGGTCAGCTAATATTTGATAAGAGAGACCAGAATACTCACTGAGGGAAAAAATAGTCTCTTCAATAAATGGTACTGGGAAAACTGGATAATCACATACAGAAGAATGAAATTGGACTCTAATGTTACACTACTCACAAAAGTTAATTTAAAATTAATTAAAAACATAAGAAGTTGAGACACAGATGTAGAGAACAAACGTAGGGACACCAAAGGGGGAAAACCACAGTGGGTGGGGATAGTGCTGTGCTGAATTGGGCAATTGGGATTGACATGTATACACTGATGTGTATAAAACTGATGACTGATAAGAACCTGCAGTACAAACAAACAAACAAACAAACAAACAACTAGTACTAAACTTTCTTTGGGTTATTTGTATGGAAATATGTTAATATAAATGTTTCAGACATTACACGAAATTTCTAAAAATCTTATATGTTCTGGTATAATGTTATAATTCTAGTTATTACTTTAAAATGTATATCTCAGAAATAATTAAATTTCCTTGTCAATTGCATTATTATGAACTTTCATCAAATCTTTAACTGTGGTCATTTTTAAGTCTTTTGTCATTTATAGACAGTTCTGGGTGTACTCTGATGCTTTTGCAAATATGTTCCTATAAAAGAGTTTCATCTTCAAGGAATTCATGGAAAAGACTCTGACAAGTACAGGTTTCTGGTAACTGACTATACTGCTGAACTGAATGAATAAGCATTTTCAGAACTCTAATGGAAAACTGATGAATTCATAAAAGTGCTAACAAAAGATCAAGATGAAAAAAAAATTAATTACATGGGACTGAGTGAACTGATGAGGATGATTGTAATTTTTGTGACTTTCTGTTTGAATAATAAAAAAAAAATCCCACAAGCACTCAGAGGCAAAAAATATACAAATCAATTTTCACTGCAAAGTAAGGGAGCTGTTACAGTGGAGGATTACTGGACTGAATGTCAATATTATGACATAGTATGAGTGTGTTTCGTGTTTGGTAATTGCAATCACTGTTGCTTTTGTTGTGGTCATCCATTTACAATGCTTGGTGTCAGTTTATTTATCTCTTGTAAAAATAAAATACAGTGTGTGTGTGTGAAAAAAAAATTAATTTAAAATTAATTAAAAACATAAGACCCAAAAAACTCCTAGAAGAAAACACTGGGGAAAACTCTTTGATATTGGTCTCAGAAACAATTTTTTTGGATATTATACCAACATAGCAAGCAACAAAAGCAAAAATAAGTATATGGGATTGCATCAAACTAAAAAAAGTATTTTTTTCATAGCAAAAAAAAAATGAAGAAAAAATTAAGAAAATAAAAAGGCAATCTACAGAATGATAGAAAATATTTGCAAGTCAAATAAGGGGTTAATATCCAAAATATAAAAGGAATTCATACAACTCAACAGCAAAAGCCAAACAATCTAATTTAAAAATGGGCAGAGGAACTGAATGGACATTTTTTTCCAAAGAGGACATACAAATGGCCAACAGGTACATGAAAAAGTGCTCAATTTTACTAATAATCAGGAAAATGCAAATCAAAACCACAATGAGATATGAACTCACTCATGTTAGAATGGCTATCATCAAAAAGACCAAGAGATAACAAATATTAGTGAGAATGTGGAGAAAAAGGAATTCTTGTGCACTGTTGGTGGGAATGTAAAATGGTACAGCCATTATGAAAAACAGTATGGAGTTTCGTCAAAAAATTAAAAATAGAACTGACATATGATCCAGCAATCCCACTTCTGGGTATATATCCAAAGGAAGTGAAATCAGGATCTCAAAGAGATATCTGTGCTCCCATGTTCATTGCAGCATCATTCGCAATAGCCAAGGAAACAACCTAAGTATCCAACTATAGATGAATGGATAAAGAATATGTGGTACATATATATATATATATATATATATATATATATATATATATATATATATATATATATATAATGGAATATTATTCAGCCATGACAAAGAAGGAGATTCTCCCACTTGTGACAACACAGGTGAACCTGGAGGGTATTATGCTGGGTGAAATAAACCTGAGAAAGACAAATACTGTGTGATTTCACATATATGTGGACTCTAAAAAAGCCAGACTCCTAGAAACAGAAGGTAGAATGGTGGTTGCCAGGGGCTGGAATTGGGGGAAATGGGGAGATACTGGTTCAAGGGTACAAAATTCCAATTATAGGATAATAAGTTCTGGGGATCTAATGTACAGCATGGTGATTATAGTTAACAATACTGCATTGTATATTTGAAAGTTGTTAAGATTTTAAGTGTTCTCACCACATAAAGGAAATTGTAATTATGTGAGGTGTTGGATGTGTTAACTAATGCTACTCTGGTAATCATCTGGCAATATGTAAGTGCATCATCAACACATTATACACCTTAAACTTGCATTTTGTTCTATGTCAATTAAATCTCAGTAAAGCTGGGGGAAAATAACCTATGAAATAGGTAGTATTGCCATTACTGTATTAGGAGTGAGAAAACCAAGGCACAGAGATATTAAATAATTTGCCCAAGATCACTTAGTGAATGGTAGGTCCGGGTCTTGAACCCAGAAATCTGGCTCCCAAGTCTGTGCTCCTAACCACTATGACTGTTTCTAAAGTATTTATGTAATGGAGATTTAAAAACAAAAAATTTCTCTGAAAATTCTTCAAGTTGTATACTTGTGATTTGTCCATATTTCTGTGTGTATGTTATACCTTAAATTTTAAAATTTAGTTTAAAAATATGGAAATTTTATCGTGCTAGGTACAAGAGGAATATAAATACAGGGTTTCTGACTTCCAGAGGATTCTAGGCAATTAACACCTGGTACTATTAAGAAATAAGAGAAGGAGCAGAAGGTTGCAGATTTGAAAGGAGATATCTTCATTAAAATATCATTTTCTTAACCAAAAAAACTTTTTTTAAGATCAAAAGATCCTATATATTTAAAGACAGAAGAGAAGGAAAGAACTTGTGCATAAAGGAAGACAAAGTTAAAAGCAAGAGCCTGTGTGATTCGGCAATAGATAAATAAATCACATGAGGTTGACAAACTATGGCCTATGGGGCAAATTAATCCCACTGCCTATTTTTGTAAGTACAGATTTAGTGGAAGACAGCATTGTGGCTTAATTTACTTATTGAGCCTTTGGGACAGAGACACCATGGCCTACAGAGACTAAAATAGTTACTATCCGGCCCCTTACTGAAAAAGTTTGGCAACCCTTGATCTAGAAAAAGTTAAAAATTTAATAATCCATATTTTTTAATAATATTCTGTGAAATGAGATCCATTTAATTTTTTAAAATGTCTTCTAGAAAGCCAGTGTGGCTGACTTTACTTCCCTAGTCCTTTGAGTGAATGTATGATACATGTGTGTTCTTAGTGGTAATTGCACTTCCAAAATCAAGGCCACTTAACTGTTAAATTAGGATCAGGGGCATAGATATAAAATGCTTTAAATAAAATGGAGATTAATTAGGAATTCAAATGCATTAACATTACGTGAATGGTCAATTAAATAACTAATTACGTTGAAAAATTAATTGCCTGCTTAAGTAGATGACTGCACCCCATCACATATTTTTTCTCAGCCCACACAGGTGCTCCATGTCTCCTAGACTTCAAAAATGATTTGGCATTCATATTTAATGATTGGAATAGCCAGACATTTTTAAACTGTTCAATTATCTATTCATTCTACAAGCATATAACACATGACAATTTTGTGCTAGGAACTATATTAGCATTTAGGAGTATAGTGAAAAAGATGGTCCCTGAACTCAAAAAACTCACTTTTCTCTCATTCTCTCTTATATGTATTAGGTCTCATTCCAAAAGTTACACATCCTTACGGCATTACGTTTATACAGTAAGCCCTCCATATCTGTGGATGTGGAGCCCAGGGATACAGAGGACCAACTGAATCCCTATAATAGGATGCACAAAGAGAGAAACATTGCTACTATGACAACTGATGTTGAAGGAAGATTTGCTTGGTTGGCAAAACATTTGTCTGGGCCCATTGATTGTATCCATGTTGGCTCTCAGGATGGTGTGGAGGAGAGAGGCTGAAAGTAAAATGGGCAAATTTATTCCACATAACTAAGTACCGTCAACTTTTGATTTCCCCTGGTGACTTGGAAACTCTTCCTTAACATTTGGGAAATAGAGATGGAAGGTGGATTTTGGTTAAGGTGAGGGTGAACCCCAGCAATACGTGGGAAGTCTGGGACCCAAAGAAATACATAAGTGAGTGATTTCCATACAGGAAGAATATCTGACCAAAGAGAAGAATTGCAGAACATCTAATATTCAAGTTTAATTGATCTCTCAGTCTGTACTTTAATGAACTTCCATTTTTTTCTAGATTTTCAGTTACCCAACCCAACAGCCTTGGGTTAATGATTCTTTTGAGAAATGAAGGAGAAATGCCCAACCTTGGGATAAAGCCCCAAGAACCAGGAAGAAGCAGGCAGAGATGATGAGAAGCAATCAGGATAGAGCTTGGAGTTGAAGACGCAGGCAGGCATCCACTGGGAGAGTATAAGTGCCAGCAGGCAGGAATTCTCAGAAACCCTAGAAATGACACTGAACTTCTCATAGTGTTTGGAATGGGGTCTTGAGTGTTTTATTTGGACATAAAAGAAAAAGGCCCCAAGAAGCCTTGGGGACTTGGAAACTTTCAGCTTATTATTATGAGCCTGATTTTTGCCTCATGTTATGCATATTTAAATCACATTGAACTTCCCCAGTGGAGCATAAGCACATGTCATATTTATCTTTTTATTTCTTCTATACCAAGTTAGTATATTATAGAGAAGGAGCTCATTAAATTAAGGAGGAAAAGGATTTCAGAAGCAGCAGGATGACTGCATAAAAATGATGATCTTTGTTTCAACGTAAGAAGCAATATGGAACTGGCTGAGGGCTAAATAAATTACTCTTGTGTAGTTGAGTTTCCCCAACTGAAAATAGTTTCTCTACGGTTAGGAGTGGGGAAGGGTGGGAACTGTGTCAGGGAGTACATGTTCAGAATAGTTGTAAGTGAAGTTGCAAAATGGAAAGAACTTCTTCTGTAACAAAACCTCAAGCTGGGAGAAAAAAAAGTAAAAGAGGGGAATATATTTGCCTTTTCAATAAAGAGAAAATAGGAATCACTAATGCTAATGTTGTAACAGAGAAGAACAAACCTGACTCTATAGTGAATCAGTTCCTTTAGCCCTAATTCTTGTGCTCTGTTGCCTGAGCTTAGTCATGCTGGCTCTGCACCTTTGTAGAAGAATGTTGCCTATAGCCTGGAATACACAGGCTAGCCCATTCTCAAGGCTCTGATCTCTAAAAGTATAACACTGTTCCACTCATATAGAGATAAAAAAGTCACAGAACAGAGAATAACATTTGTCTTCTGGGGGGTTTATAGGAACACTGTGACCAGATCTATATGGACAGCTGCAAGAGCAAAGTATTCTGGTACCCTGAAGTTTCCAAACAACCAACCACACTCTCTCCCCTTTTAGTATAAAAGAAGCCTGAATTCTAACCGGGGTAAGATGGTTCTTTGGGACACTAGTCCAACATCTTCTCGGTCTGCTGGCTTTCCAAATAAAGTCACTATTCCTTGCCCCTACAACACATCTCTTGATTTATTGGCCTGTTGTGCAGCAAGCAGTATGAGCATGGACTTGGTAACACTTTGACTTATTCTGTGGATCATATATGATATGAACCAGAGATTTCTAAACATAACTGTACAATATTGAAAATATATGCTCAGGTTCAATCTCTGGACATTCTGATATTTTTGGTCTGAGTACACCTTTGAAATCTATATTTTTATTATATTTCCTACAGCACATTGAAATCCTAGGGGAAAGTTTCTATTCCTACTGCATTTTTTTTTTTTTTTTTTTTTGTGGTACACAGGCCTCTCACTGTTGTGGCCTCTCCCATTGCGGAGCACAGGCTCCGGACGCGCAGGCTCAGCGGCCATGGCTCACGGGCCCAGCTGCTCCACGGCATGTGGGATCTTCCTGGACCAGGGCATGAACCCGTGTCCCCTGCATTGGCAGGTGGACTCTCAACCACTGCGCCACCAGGGAAGCCCCCTACTGGTCTTTTTAATCCCAGGTCTCGCATGCTTACTGAATTAATAATGTGTTTTCAATGCAACATCTGTCTCTTGCCTTCAGAAATTCAAAATTTATCAATAGAGATAGTTTAATCTAATTTTCACGCTGTTTTGCTTTAAATTAATCTTCCCAGTGCCAGTATTACGTATACCTAAGACACTCATCATCCTGCCCAATAAGCAGAAAACTTAGGGAATGGCTAAAATAAGGCTCTCGGCTAGGAAAAAAATTGGTAGCAAAAAAAAAAAAACAAAAAGGAAAAAAGTACTGAATAAGTAACTTTTATTATGTCATTAATGGACAAGATATTAGTAGCAGCAGCATATAGAGAAAATTTTGTTTTTGTGTTTCAGACTTTCAATCTGTAATTGTTTTCTTGCATTCACCTTAAATACTATAACAGATCAATCAATTCTATCCATAGATAGAAATAGAGAGATAGAAACAAAAAGATAGAGGTAGATAAAGAAACAGTAAGGAATTTTACAATTTAAAACATGTCACACAAAAAATCCAATTAGAAAAAGAAAGGGAAATCCAGATTTCCCAGTGTAAATTCTTCATTTGTTGTTTTACTTTAAATGTAATAATGTCAATTTCTGACCTGTAATTATGTGGTTCTGTTTCAGATGGTGATATAATAAATGTGGCTTCAGTATTTTTATTCATCCTCTGTTCATGAGATTCTAAGTTGGGGCATCAGCTTTGTTTAGCAACTTAAACTGAGAGGATACAAGACATTTTTAAGAAAGCTAAGAACAGGAAAATTGTTGCAAAGCTCATTTTCTGATAGAAGATAGCAGAAAAGTTTGGAGTCCACACAATACCCACAAATGTTATGACATAGGAGTTCCAATGATTTGAAACTTCTGAAGGAGAAAAAAGTATATTTCCCCCAATTGAAAAAGCACAATTCTGGAATAGTTCTATTCACACCACACCAAAGCTTTCAAATTATTTATATAACATTACCACCCATGTTTCTGAGATGTAGCCACTTAATTTTCATAAACACACACACACACAGCTTTCTGAAAGAGGATGCATTTTACAATTAATGAGTATATTCTATGTAGTTTGTTTTCCATGAGAACTAATAATAAGTCAAGGGTATATTTTACAACTGATAGCATATTAAAAATGAGAAAATACTGCATTCAATTCCCAAATTTAGTTAATGATTCATTTTTTCTGTGTAAATGAAACTGTGCTACACTGATGCTACGAGCCTAGGCCTAGAGAAAAAGGAAATTCCTTGGAAGTCAAGAGAACTGGGGAAAAGATCAGGATTATATCGACTGTGCACTTAGAACAGGTGTAATTAATTTAACAAGTTACTGGGAGATACAAAGGTCACAGCTGTTCCAATACTTCATTCAGTTCCCATAAGTCAGAAAGGTACTGCCCTGTCCCTGTTAGATTAACAAAAACTGACCAAGATAAGCAATGAAAATAAATTAAAAGAAAAAAATTTGAATAGTTCTAAAATTAACCAAGGTAAGTCCCACATTCACACTTTTCTAGAGAAAGAGGATAAGTATTTTGTAAGTGTGCTGAAACCTACTCTTACGGACTCCCTAAAACTGATTGCTAAATTTTCAGGAATTTTGTGAGCCAGGTGTCAACTTATCAGTAGCTTGAAATTGGCCATAGTGGGAGTATCTTCAACAGGGAAACCAGAAAATGCTACAAGTCTGGACCTTCTGTTCCCCCAGAGAGCCTTTCTATTGAGAAACATTTGCTTTGGGACAACTGCTTCTCTATTTCAAAATGTATTCACTTTTTATGGTTCTATTTTTAGAAATTATCTGGAAAACACATGAAACTCTATGTTGGGGCAGAATTTATTATCTTAAAAAGCAATACTTTAGGGCTTCCCTGGTGGTGCAGTGGTTGGGAGTCCGCCTGCCGATGCAGGGGACACAGGTTCATGCCCCGGTCCAGGAAGACCCTGCATGCCACAGAGCAGCTGGGCCCATGAGCCATGGCCACTGAGCCTGCGCATACGGAGCCTGTGCTCCACAGCGGGAGAGGCCACAACAGTGAGAGGCCTGCGTACTGCAAAAAAAAAAAAAGCAATACTTTAGATCAAGAAACAAGTTGCCCAGGGCTTCCCTGGTGGCACAGTGGTTGAGAATCCATCTGCCAAGGCAGGGAACATGGGTTCGAGCCCTGGCCTGGGAAGATCCCACATGCCATGGAGCAACTAAGACCATGTGCCACAGCTACTGAGCCTGTGCTCCAGAGCCCGCAAGCCACAACTACTGAGCCCACATGCCACAACTACTGAAGCCCGCATGCCTAGAGCTCGTGCTCTGCAACAAGAGAAGCCACCACAATGAGAAGCCCGCACACCACAAGGAAGAGTAGCCCCCGCTCGCCACTAGAGAAAGCCCGCGTGCAGCAACAAAGTCCCAACACAGCCATAAATAAATAAAGAATTTTATTTATTTATTTAAAAAAACAAGTTGCCCTAGTTCTGACCTAGCCTCATCAACCAAATATCATTTTAACATATTTGCTTATCAATATTTACAAAGATACATGAAGTCTTCTCACCTTAAGCCAAATAGAAACTAAATTAAACCTAAATTACACACACACGCACATGCACACGCACACTGACATGGGCCATACTCTTCCAATCCAAATACAGTGATTATCATCCACAAAGAAATATCATCCACAAAGAAGACAACCCTTTGGGCGTCTGAAATCTACAGGCAAGATGGCAGAGCTCCTAGAGGCATAACCCATCTAAACATGTCTCCCTGAAGACACCACAAGGTACTAAATAATAATCTCTCACTTGAAATCTGACTGCCTGCTCCAATGAAAATATAGGCCTCTGTGAACCTTGAATTGGGGATAAGGGATAAAATGTCTGATTCTATTTAAGATTCTTGTATATGAAGATTTCATGTGTGAATGTTTTGAGAAAAAAATCTTAAAAAATTTTTTAAACCAAGACATTTTAAAGCATGAAATTTGGTCCAAATATGGGACTAAGTGGGTCATAAATATCACAGTCTCTCTTCAATACTACAATAAATATTGAAGAGTATATTTTTGGGAGCCTAATAGTATGCATATAATTGTTTTTCATATTAAAAATTGACCTGGTCTCAGTTAATCTGTTTAGAGTGAGGCAATCTGTGTACCATATCAGGAGAAGAAGGCTATGGCCAATAACATAACATAAATAGAATATACATTTGCTACATGTTCTGTAGGAAAGAAAAAGCCCTTATAAAGCTTAAGACTCTTGAATCAAATCTTAGTAGCAATGTTAAACAAAATCTCTTTTCTAAGCAAAAGCAATGAGAATCCCAGCTCACAAGGAGCTCAAATATTCTACTGCACCTATTGTGTTAGGAAAAATGGCATATTTACAGAAATGAATAAAGGTTGAAAATTAAAATAACTGTGGATGAGTTTTTAAATTTAATTTTTAAATTTAAAATTTTAGTTTGGTCATGAATACTAAATATCCATATCTAAAAGTCTGTTCTAATGTATACTGGTTCCCTTGTTGTCCCTAAAATACTTCAGTTATCCTCCCACCTCAGGGCCTCTGCACGTGCTACTTCCTCTGTGTGGAATGGTCTTCTCCCTGATATCGGGATGGCTCACTCCTCACTTCCTTCAGGTCTTTGCTTAAACACCACCGTGTGAGTGTGTCCTTCCAATATAAAAGAGCAAATTACATTCCCTTCCTCCATCCTGCATTTCTTGTCTCTCTTAGCCTTGCTCCAAAGCACTTATCATCACCTAATATAGAATACATACGCTTAAAACATTTTTTGTTGTCCATTTATTGTCATGAGAGAAGGATCATTATCTGTTTTATTTACTGCTGTACCCTGAGCACCAAAAGCAATGTCCACGTGTAGTGACAGCTTAATTAATAAATCTGAAATAAATGAAAATAGCCACAGGGTCAGAAGGAACCCAAGTGTTCTCTGACAGCTTCAATATTAAGTCATTGCAAAACCACAACTAGAATTACTGCCACCCCAAATAAAAAAGTGTTGTATTTAAACATAGTAAACACTATTTCTCCACAATCACTTTATTGAATCTTTACAATTGTATTATTCTAATATAAGGAGGAAAAGGTTTTTTTTATATACCATCAAAAGAAAGCTACTTAAAATTTTACTCCATCTAGTATGCAAACCATTAGGAGAACAAAGGGCTTAATGGGCCAAAACTTTACATGGGTGGAGAAATTAAATCAGAAAATCAACAGCATCTTATATATATTGAATATATGTTTCCATTAGACAAAAATTTAATTAATTTATGAGTATAAATTGAATATCAATCTATAGTTTGATTCCCAGTTACTTAAAAGG
Source organism: Hyperoodon ampullatus (assembly GCF_949752795.1). Lineage (NCBI taxonomy): Eukaryota > Metazoa > Chordata > Mammalia > Artiodactyla > Ziphiidae > Hyperoodon > Hyperoodon ampullatus. The sequence continues at coordinate 130,070,455 of NC_136914.1, read as the reverse complement.
AAGATCCTCCTTTAAGCCCACAGTGATGGCTGATAATTTTGTTCTCATAGACTTTAACTTCTGAAGTGAATGATAAACATCCCTAGAAGATAAGAATAATCACTAACACCAGAGTACTTTCTATGTTTCAGGAGCTGTGCTTGCATTAAGCACTATCCTATGACAATTCTGTAAGGTAAGATTTTCTTTCTGATTTTCATAGATTTAAAAAGAAAGGAGGAACTAGGATTTTGCACTAAATTCATGTTGAAGCGATCAGAGAATATTTAGGTTCCTCCTGACCCTATGGTTACATTAATTCACTTAAGGTGTATTAACTGAGCTGTCACTACATGCAGACATTGCTTAGGTACTTAGCAGTGAATAAAACAGATAATGATAAAATTGAGTAAATAAATAAATAAGGGAAGAAATGACAAATCTCCCTTACAGAAGAATTCAGAATAATTTATGTAGATATTCTCCTTTTGAGGATGTGGAGTTGAAGGCTCTCCCTATTCTTGAGTGTGGGCTATGCTTACACACTTACCGACTTTTTTCCAAAGGGTAGAGTGCAGAAAAGGGAGAGAGAAGGAAGAAGAACTTTACAGTGGAGAACCCTGGCCACACTTCCTCAGCAGTTGATCAAGGTTAACATCATCAGGGATAAGTCATGTTGATAGCCTGTGTACTTGACAGGATGTGATGAGAATGGTACCTCACCTCTGTGGTCTTCCTGCAAAAGCACATAACCCTAGTCTAATCATGAGGGAAAACCTCAGACAAATCCAAGTTGAAGGACAGTGTACAAGATACCTGATAAGTCTTCCTCAAAATTGTCCAGATCCTCAAAACAAGGAAAGTCAGAAAAACTGTCACACAGAAAACTAAGGGGCATGACAACTAAATGTAATGTGCACCCTGGAACAGAAAAGGTCATTAGGGAAAAAATTAGTGGAATTCAAATAAAGTGTGGAGTTGAGTTGATAATAATGTAATAATGTTGGCCCTTTCATTGTGACAAGAGTACCCCTAGTCATGTAAAATGTTAACAATAGGGGAAACTGAGATAGGGACAGATGGGCATTCTCTGTGCTATTTTTGCAACTTTTCTGTAAATCTAAAACCATTCTAAAATTAAAAGTTTTAAAATATATATTTAACATAGTTAACCCCTTAGACAAAAATTCAAAGAACTCGTACTCCCATTCCCGAGCATATTCACCCACCCCCACCATGACAACAACAAAAGTGATGTAAAATGGAGTCCAAGATATTCAAACTGGAACCAACATAGAGAGTGGTTTACCTTGGACGAGTGGGGATGACTCTATTGGCCAGACATAAGAGAGAGGCTGGAAAGTATAATTACCTGGATGAAAGATTTTGGTTTTTCTAATTTCAGGGGTGGATAAAAGCTTCAAAATCTCAGCTGAGCACTGGAGCAACAGGGAAGTTTTCCTTTCCATGCATGAGAAAGGCCTCATTAAGAATTTCTGTTAACTTAGGATAAAAATCAAGAAGGGGTTACTTTGGAGATGTTGGGAGTAAAGCCAAAAGAAGGGAGCTCTGGGAGCAGAAAACCACAGGAAAACAATTGCTGGAGAGACCTTGGGGGTCCCGGGGCAGAAATGCTTATCTGCTCAGTGGAATGTGATTCTGAGTGCTGTAAGGGAGAGATTCCTGACTGAAGGAGACTAAGACCCAAAGGGCACTGTGGGTCCCGCCGGCACCATATTGGAATTGTAGACCTGAGGTTCATTTATTTTGTTGCTGTTAATTAAATCTCTCTCTAAAATACACATTAAGAACGTTTTCAAGTTAGGATGTATTTTTTCCCACATGGGACAAGCCAGTGAATTTTCAGCCTATCATAATGTACATTTACAATCTGTGTCACTGAAATCTTGAATGTAAGGAATCAGCTGTAATTCTCAATTTAAGAGAGGCCCAAACCAGGAAACGAGGACCAGAGGAAGCAGCATCATGAGAAGTAAATTTAATTTTGACCTTGATTATTTTGTATCTCTTGCCATATCTACACTGATCAAAGAAGAAAGGAAAAATTTTTTTGATTTGAAAATGAAATCTGTCCTTCTGAAAAAGGACCAAAAGGGAGACACATGTATTTCAAGCAAAATAAAAAGTGTGTATCTTTCTTCTGGGCTCTTGTCACCTACTGCTCATATGTATGATTGTCTTCCCTGGCGTAATAATTTATTGCCTATTAGTTCACTATTTTGTAGGCCCACTTTTCTCTCTTTGGCTGCATGGATTACTCCATTTGTGGTAATGAGCTGGGTTGTGGGTAATCACACCATCAAGACCCATCTACCTTAAGCCCCAAAGCTTGAAACCCTCTCAGCATTTAGTCCTGCAAACAGAAAAAGAGCAATGACCTGCAAAAATAGAGACCTGAGAACTTCTGGAGATATTAAGCTTAAGCTTAATAGGCAGTCATTAATAAATAACATGCAGTATAATTGTCAATATGAACCACATTTAGTAATTAATACCTTGCAAACAAAAGAGAAATGAAATACTGAGTGGAATTAGACAGAGGTTATATTCTGTTCCCCTTGAAGATCCTGCTTTGAAGGGGAAATCACAAACTGTTGAAAATGATAGAAGAGCCATCTCCCCAAAGCTCACATAGTGAGTTGCTTAGCAAATAGGATTCTTAATACGTATCCGTCCGTGCTCTTACAAGCCTTACCTATGCTTAATTCTAAATGTCCAACTCCTCCCATTTAATTACAACTTTTCACCTTTCATTGAAGTATCAAAAGGTTTTGGCAGAAGTGTGTGATTAATAAAAATGAGTGGGAAAAGTAGTTAAATATAGCCTCTTTCATATGTCATTCTTTTTATCTGGGATTCTTAGGCTAGAATTTATTGGTTGTAACCTCTAGTTTCTGCTGATAATTCCCATTTTTTGATGACCTATACTTTATTGAGTAAGGGAAGGGAACTAGTAATTACAGAGCAATCACCAAGGTAGATGGATTATCCCACTGGCTATCTCATGGAATTCTCTAAACAAGTCTATGAGATCAGGCTTGTTAGCATCAATGAACAGACCAGAAATTTCAGGCTAAGAGAGGCCAAGCCACTGACCCAGACTAAAAGTAATAGATTGAGAATGCACTTACTGATCTTTCCAGCCCCTAAGCCTGTCATTTTCCAATTCTGGGAGCTAAATGTATCTAGAAATAGAATATGAAGGTCTTCTTGATGCTTTGTAAGTGACCATATCTAAAGTAAAGTTGTAGTTATTTATATGACATTTGATCAATGCCCCATAAAATTTAGCAGTTTGTCAATGGTTGAGAGAACAAAGGATAATTGCACTTCCCAAGTTCAAGTCACTGATTCAGAAGGGAATCCAGTTATTGCCAGCACTGCTGGCCAGTTGAGTCTGTGATAGAAGGAGAGAAACAAGCTCAAACCATCACTCATAAACCCTTTTCACCAACCCGTCCCCACTGCACCAGCCACGGAACAATGCCTGGATGTTGGAGGGAAGAGTTACAATTTCTTTCCATAATTGTTACCTAGCACAGCAAGTCTAACCCTCATCGTGATGTTCAAGTTAAGCTAGAATGAGAGCAGATACACTTCAGGATATGTTATTGGATATCAAAATGTAATATTTTTTTTTTCACTGTCTTCTGCCAGGAGGTCAAACATTTAGCAGGATCTGAGATTTCCTTTTTTTTTTTTTTTTTTTTTTTTAGGAATGGAATATTAGTTTAGTCACGATCCCATACCTGTATCATCTATGGTTTCAGTGACCCCAATCTGACTTTCTCCGGCAGGGCATCTTCCAGAGTGCTGTGAACACAGTAGGTATTCCATGCTTTTTAAATTGAATAAATGTGTGTTTGGATCTCAGATTCCGTTCAAAATACTCATCAGATTCTGTTCACATTGCTTCAATCTTAGTCAAATTTTACTGGAAACACATTTTTAAGACAATTGTGATAATAATAATAAATAACAATAGTAAAACAAATACTCCATCTTAAACAAGTTTTAATACTTAACACTAGAAAAAGGACTCAATGCTTATTATAGTCAATGATTTCTCTCTACCTGATGAGAACAATACAAGGAAGCTTTAGATTTTAAAAATTCCTTAGCCGCAAGGATCACATAGGCAGTTAGCATTGCCTACTATGATCAGAAGAAAAATGAAAGAGAAACAAAATTATCATAGGAAATAAGAACTTGGCATAAACTCATCAAAAACAAGTCATCTGTTCAAACAGAATTAAATTCGGATCCCCTAGATATACTATCTCTCATAAGAATAGCTCCAAAAGAACACATTCACCCAATTTCGGGAAATGTCCTTCCTGCTCTGTGGTACTTGTTTGAACTCTAGCCATCTTTCAAATCTCAGTTCATTGCATTTCCTTCCTGAAGCCATTAGCTCTTATTCCGTCCCTTTCTCCATTTCCTAAATGCCATGAAAGTAGGGTTGTGCCTCACAAATTAACATACAGCACATACAGGACACGTTTCTATGACATTGTAAGGTGGTACACACATTTTCATGTGTAACTCTCATCTCTGACACAAGAAACTGAGCCACCGGAATGCAGAAATTGCTCCTACATTCCTTCCCTGTAGCTAGCAGTGAGCTAGGCACAAATTATACTCAATAAATGCTCATGGACTGACTTCTGGGTGAATACCAAATGATCTGCTGGTTTGCTGTGTAATGCTGTGTTTTGGCATGTATTCATCTCTTATTATTTTTTTGGAAGTTCTTTATCTCCTCTTGATTTATTTTCTGAACCATGACATGCAAATGTTTTTTACCTTCCTCTCATCAATCTAAATGCTACACCTCATTAAAATCTATCCTTAATCTCTGCCTCTTCCAGGAATTCCCTCTGACACCCCTGTGTGTAGCCATCTTTCCTTTAGCAGATGTACTTTAAATAATGCTATCAAGTTGGTAAACCCCTATTACTTCACACTAGTCTTCAGTGTTTTCCATTGTCCATATTACTTCCCCAAGTAGACAATAATCTCCCTTAGCTCAGGGGATGTGCCTTCTACTTTCTTTGAATCACCCACAAAAATCATCCATGAAATCTAAAGAAATGTGGATTGATCAGGTTTCTGATTCTGTCACATTTTGTGGTCTCTTCTAGCCTCAGTTAGCTGATCCATCATATACTTTTTTTCCCCAAAGAGTGATTGCTTTTTACTTTACAACTCAGCCATACAGGGATTTTTTTTTTTTTTTTTTTTTTTTTTTTGCGTTACGCGGGCCTCTCACTGTTGCGGCCTCTCCCGTTGTGGAACACAGGCTCCGGACGCGCAGGCTCAGCGGCCATGGCTCACAGGCCCAGCCGCTCCGCGGCATGTGGGAACTTCCCAGACCGGGGCACGAACCCGTGTCCCCTGCATCGGCAGGCGGACTCTCAACCACTGTGTCACCAGGGAAGCCCAGGGATTTTATTAATAGCTCAAACTACTTAATATGTGTGAGACATTCCTCTTGGATTTCCAATATGGTGTTTTTAAGAAGGTCCCAATTCCTGGAGATTTTAAGGTCTTTTTAAAACTTCTCACTTCAGTTTTTTTCTAGTATTTGGCCACAGTTTCCTTTTCTAAAATCAAGTAACCAAATAATGGACTTTTTCCCCCATTATAGCCAGAATATTTAAATAAATTTAATTATGTTATGGTAATTGCAATAAAGGCAAAATAATTATAAAATCACCATGAATTACTGTAACCTCTCCCTTTTGTTTTTTATACACACTCACTGTATTTGTCTTTGTGGGTTCTGAAAGTCTGTCTAGAGAAGTAGCCCTCTTACCAAATCACGGAATGACTGACAGAACCCTTATATTTTAAAAAAGTCACATTTTCTCCCACTTCACAAATCTGTGAATTTTTACACTGATTATGTTTTTATTGTTAAATTAACCGTGTGGTTACAGAGAAAAGCATAAGGTTTTGAGCTTCCTAAAAATTGTTAAAATTGAGGTAATAGCTAAAAGTTCTGCTTCTTTGTTTATCGTAGTCTCTAAAAGAAATACATTAATCCAACATATTTGATATTCATGTATAAAGCAAAGGAAGAAAAAATAGTGTGATAAATAGAGTGTGTAAATGTTAGTGGATATGAATTTTACTGGGATTGATTTACACTTTTACAATCATCTGCAGAGAAATAGCACTATTTAATATTTTAAATAAGGAATCTGAAAAATACACACACATATATGAAATTGTCAGTTGCTTAATTTAACAGATAAAAGTTCAATTGTATAGATTAAGACCTGATGATAAACAAGCACCTCTTCTAATTGCTTTATTGGTTAAAACAATACATTCTTTTACTATCAATATCAGAGATTTATAGATTTATGAGCTTCTCCCCATTGTAATGGTTCTTGCTCTGTAAATAATATATGCTTTCTTCAAAGTAATTGTAACACTAAAAGAGAAAAGTGTGAAGTTATTAAAAAAAGGACATACAGAGGGGATAGAGAATATTGAAGACAGAAGATTATATTGAGAAGAATAAATATTGAAAATAATTAACTATATGCTTCATAATTAACTATATGAAATAGACTCAAAGGCTTGAGTACTTTCATTTATTTTTCTGAGCATGGAGTCATGTATATATAGACTGTTGTAATGGGTAAACATGTCTGTCTGCTTCTCAGTTGCCAGCCCAGTCCCCTTCTTTTCCCAACTGCCTCTTCTTCTCTTCAGTGTCAGCTCTCTTAAGCCCCTTCCTCAACTTCTTATCTCTTAGTTTCTAAATTTACAATTAATTTGATGAGAATAATAAATTACTTCGTGACCATTAAAGCAACTGAAAGAGACAAACATCATTAGAATTTGATTTAAATAATTAATGTTCAACTCTCCTGACGCTAAGCAATGAAAAATTCTGGGCATAACAACATGCTGTCTGCATCCTGAGAGTGTCTCTCTGTAAGGTACAGAAAGGGTTGCTGCTTATGGCTCTCTTTGAATCCCTCTCTACTGACACTGCTCAGTGTGCATCACAGGCCTATGGTATCTTGTTTCCACAGTGCAGAGGTGAGATGGAAAAGTAATACGGCCACAAAGCTCTATGAACAATCTAAAGAGGAACTCTTATTTCCATGTCTGTTGACCCTATATGTGCTGTTTTTGATGCCTCAAATTCCTTCCCTTCGGGCTTCCCTGGTGGCGCAGTGGTTAAGAATCCACCTGCCAATGCAGGGTACATGGGTTTGATTCCTGGTCCGGGAAGATCCCACGTGCCATGGAGCAACTAAGCCCGCATGCCACAACTACTGAGCCTGCGCTCTAGAGCCCGCGAGCCACAACTACTGAGCCTGCGTGCTACGACTACTGAGCTCGCGTGCCTAGAGCCTGTGCTCCACAACAAGAGAAGCCACTGCAATGAGAAGCCCGCACACCGCAATGAAGAGTAGCCCCCGTTCGCCGCAACTAGAGAAAGCCTGCACAGAGCAACAAAGCTGACACAGCCTAAAATAAATAAATAAATATTAAAAAAAAAAATTCTTTCCCTTTTTTAGTCTTCCTTCCCTTCTTCCTATTCCTCCATCAGGACTCAACTGAGGCACCCCCCTTCTTGTTTCTCTGCCTCTGTGCTCCCCTGTATTCATCTTTTGTGGTGCTCACTACTACTCTGTAATTGCCTGTCTACTTGTCTACCTTTCAAACCATTCTGCCAGCCATACTGAGAGTCCCCTTTAAGTGGGTACTCGGTCTTTCACCTCTGTGTCACTCCTAGATATCCATCATGGTGCCCAAATTATAAATTTGAATGAATAGATAAATGTCTGTATTCATGAACAGCTCCCTTCTTCTCACAGGATAGTCTGGACTTGTAGCCTGGTTCCAGACTTGCCATCTTCCTCCCTTTCCTCTTTATCTCCTGTAAACTCCCTCAAGTTTTCTGCGCACTCAAATGGTCCAGTCATCCAGGACATCCTTTTTCACACAGGCTGTGTCTTTTTTTTTTTTAATTAAAAAAAATTATTTTATTTATTTATTTTTGGCTGCATTGGGTCTTCGCTGCTGTGCGCCAGCTTTCTCTGGTTGTGGCGAGCGGGGACTACTCTTCATTGTGGTGTGCGAGCTTCTCATTGCGGTGGCTTCTTTTGTTGCAGATCACGGGCTCTAGGCTTGCGGGCTTCAGTAGTTGTGCCGCATGGGCTCAGTAGTTGTGACCCGCGGGCTCTAGAGTGCAGGCTCAGTAGTTGTGGTGCACGGGCTTAGTTGCTCTGCAGCATGTGGGATCTTCCCGGATCAGGGCTAGAACCCATGTCTCCTGCATTGGCAGGCGGATTCCTAACCAGTGCACCACCAGGAAAGCCCAGGCTGTGTCTTTCTAATTAAAATATTTTCTGTACTGTATGCAGGGAAAATCAAGACTGGGCTCAAATGTTGCTGCCTCCTTGTTCCCTGAGCACTTTGTTTATAACACTAATATAGCATGAATTACATTGTCCCATAGCTAGTAATATATCTGTCCATCTTTCCCATCACCCTGAACTCTTCATGGAGAAAGAGCTGTTCGGTTTTGTCTTTTTACCTTCAGAGTTTAAGTGATTTGCTCAAGTCCACAAAGCTGGCAAAAAAAGCAAAGGCAAACCCAGATATTCTGCCTGTAAGTCTGGTACTCTAAAAATATTTTTCTGAACTTCCCTTTCTTTCACACCTGCCCAGGAACTTTATTACTTTTAACAATATTAACAATAATACCAAACGTGTGTGTGCACACACATGGACACACACACACACACACACAAAACACACGTTTTTCTTTGTCTGTTCTTATAAATTATGACACAAATAACCCTGGAAACCAAAATAAATGTAGATAGTAAATATAGAGGCCCTGTTGGGAATAATTCTAAATAGAAAGCCAGACACCAGCATTATTCCTAAAGCTATGCAAAGCTCTGTTGGTAGTATTTGTCATTATTATGTAACTTCCTTTGCTGAAGTTTCCCACTAAACCCTTAAAGTTCTGATGCACAAGATGAAGACTGATGACAGCTGTCTAATTGTTTCATGGCGGAAAAAAAAAAAACTTTTGAAATTTCCCTATATGAAAGCCAGTTTTTGAGGGGAAACTGCCAGTTAAGCTATAATGGAGCTCAACTACAACCAGCCAATATCTGGTGTATTTTCTGGACTGTAGACCTCTTGCTGACAGAGCTCAAATACTCAACAGAGCGCTCTGGAGCAGGATGAGGGAGGGAGGACTTATTAGGTAGGCCAAGGCAGCTTGAAATAAGTGCAGTCTGAGAGCAGGTCTTGGAATCTTGAGTCTTTCTGAACTGTAATCCTAGCTCAGACACTGATCCCTCCTGCAACCTGGGATAAATGACTCAACCTTCTTCCCTGGGTTTCCAGATCCTCTAAATAGGGGTAATAATCCTGACCAGAGCAGGTTAGCATATGAATTAAACATCTGAGAGGTCTGATCTTAAGGAAAGGCAGAATGAAGCATCACATTCCTTACAGATAGTAGTAACTCTTTCAACTTAAGCTACCCAGAACAATTTCTGTTAACGGGGTAAGAGATGGCTGATTCAGGTATCCAGGTATCCTGAAAGTGTTGTTTAGGCCTAAAAGGAATTCAAAGACATAAATGAAAGAAACACGAGGCTGAAAACTGAAAACAAAAATAAAAACAAAATAATGTTGACTTCACCCAAAATCACCATACTTTTTCTATCTGTGACAAGATAGTGTTTCAGTTTGAAGATACCTGGCATTTCTGAGCATTGTTCCTACTACCTAAACTTATCAGCATATTTTGTTATTTACTTCAATAGCTTACAGATATATTTAGTTCGAGAAAAACTCAAATTATAATCACCAACAGTTCAAGGATACAACTTTTTGATACCTGGAGAGTCTATCAAAAGTGCCATTGTAGATTATACAGAACATTAAGATTCTGTAATCTTGCAATAAAATTAAAATATGTAGAATTGAGTCACTTATAAAATAGGTGAGGGGATGTGTTTTAGAACATCATACAGAGTTCCAAATTCACTCAATTCCAGATTAATTTTCCCATAGGAATAAATGCAAAAGAGGGGAAATGCATTCTTGGAAAGATGAACTCTAAAGCCACTCTAATACATATTTACTTTGATTCTTTTCTCAGCATTATTTCTCTTATCTCAGAGTCTGCTCTCCTACATTAACAACAAAACAAAACATGGTGGTGATTTGTCCGTTGAATCAGTTATCTATTGCTGCATAGCCAATTACCCCAAAACTTGGGGCTTAAAACAACAATATTTATTATCTCACTTTATTAGGAACCTGGACATGGCTTAGTAGGGTTCTCAAGCTTAGGGCCTTTCACCATCAAGATGCAATCAAGCCGCAGTCATCTCAAGGCTCAAATGAGGAAGGATCTGCATCCACACTTACTTGGCTGTTGGGGCAGGATCTAGTTCTGCATGGGCTGTTGCACTGAGGCTATCAGTTCCTCACTAGCTGTTGGCCAGAGGCTGTTCTCCATCCCTTACCATATAGGCCTCTGCAAATGGCAGCTCGTAATGTGGCAGCTTACTTCACCAAACAAGCAAGCAAGAAGAGTTAGAGAGAAAGTGAGAGAGAGAGAGAGAAAGGGAGATAAAGACAGCAAGACTGAAGTCAGTCTTTTGTAACTTAATTTCAGAAGTGACATCTCTTTTGCCATATTCTATGAATTAGAAGTGAGCTGCTAGGTCCAGCCCACATTCAATGGGAGGCAATTATACAAAGCTATGAATACCAGGAGGTGGGGATCAGTGGAGGCCATATGAGAAGGCTACCTGCTACAGACATCTGTATACCTTATATTACATCTAATTTCCTTTCCAACAGTATTTATATTCAAAAGTGTTTTTCAGAGTTAGCATAAGCTTTACTACTTAGGATATACTTGTATGACGTTGTTATAAGATGTAAAAGAGCTCTCAAAATACCACAGTGAATGTTAAAATAACATCACAAAAGTCCCCTAAATCACTCAGAGAAGTACAGGAGCACAGACATATCACCAACAGTGATATGTTGGTCTCCCAGGAGACCAACAAGGACGGCAGGGGTCTGTGCAAGGTATAAGGTGGCATTACCCTGTGACAATAGCATCAACTCAGTTTATTCAATTCATTCAAATGTGTTTTCCAATACAATACCAGCTTGCAAATAATGCAATTCTTGAATATTTTGGGGAAGAACGCTTAGATTTTCATTAGTTCATATTCATAAGTGAGATTTTATTAACATGCCGTGTCACACTGTTCCAAATTTGTATAAAATATGACCATACTCTATGTCTCTGTATGTGAATATGTTTGTAAAAATAAGGCCTATATTCCATAAATGTTGGTATGTGGAATGTTTTTGAAATCTGATCAGGTTTTTCATTTAGATCATGGTGTTAATTCAAAGTCATATTCTTGATATTCATGTAAGCTACCTAGTTTTGCAAAAGAAAAAAAAATTGTTCCTGAGAGTGTTATCCTATTTCTGTTGTTATGTATGTGTGTGTGTATATATATATATATATATATATATATATATATATATACACACACACATACATATATATGTATATATTTGTATAACATATATAATTGTGAGTGTGTACAGATTAGAATGTGGACAGATTGGAGGAAAAATGTATTACTGCTCTTACGAAAACAACCCAAGGTATATTACCTACAAAGAGAGGGTCAACATCATGATTTATACATGTCGTCTCAACAGTAATCATTTGCTTGGAAAGATAATACTTACTTAAGAACACCTATTCAACTTCCACTCTGATATTGTTGAATACATATTTAATGAGAAATGCTACATTTAATATGTTTACTAAAAGAGTTCTGTTACAGTTGCAGAAGATACTTTTGCTTACCAGCCACTCCTTTTGTACAAATTTCTTCCTCTTTTCTGAAATGCTTTATATTTGTTATTTTCAAGCATATGGTTATTTAGCTTATCCCTAATTAAGTGGTCTGAGATAAGATATATTACAAAAGACGTATTTCCATTTCTACATCATCAAAGAGGACAGATGGAGAAAAATAGGAATTTTTTTCCTCAAACTTGCTATCTATGATTAATTAGTTGCTGACTTTGTGGAGAAAAATTCCCTTCCACAAGGGTTTCAAAGCATCATTCATGAATGTAAGATGCAGAAGTTCACTGTGAGTCAATAGTTTGAGCTGTGAAAACTCAATGCAACTTAGATTGTGTTAACAGAGGAACAGCAACTACAAAAAAAGGAAAAAAAAAATAAACTAACCATTCCTCTCTTCTGTTCACTTGTCAGACTATCTAAAATAAAGTGTTGACAGCAACAAATTAATGAAAAATGACCAAAACCTCAATAGAAAAAAAATGAGCAAAGGATATAAACAGTAGGAAAAATAAAAGTTCTTAAACATTTGAAACGATTCTCAAACTCATTTATATTCAGACAAACAGATTGAAAGTATTTTTTATTCATCAGATTTGCAAAGATCAAAAAGTTTAAAAGTTTGTGGATGAGAGCAGAGGGATGCAGATAACTCACACACAATTAATGGAACTGGTTAGATTGCTACAGAAGGCAATTTTGCAATATTGTCAAAATATAAAATGCATATACCTTTTGACATCTAGGAATTCTCCCACATATACATAGGACATATGCAAAGATGTTCATTGCAGTATTAGTTATAACAACATTAGAAAACAATGTAGATGTCCAACAATAAGAGAATGGTTAAACAGACCATATGCAGCTGGTTAAAAAGAACTATATGCTCTATATGTCCGGAATTGGAACTACATGGTATACAGTCACCCCTCCTATCAGCGGGGAATTGGTTCCATGATCTCACACCCCCCCGGGATACCAAAATCGGCAATGCTCAAGTCCCTTATATAAAATGGCATCTGGGAAACCTGGTGATCCAAAGAGCTGACTGCAACGTGAAGTAAGAAAAAGTATGATGCTTTTAGTGGTATACTTAAAAGGCTACCATTTATGTACAAAGCAATAATACATGCAAATACATATTCTTGTCTATCTCTGGAAGAATATCTAGTAAAAGTGGTAGTCTTAGGAAAGAAGGAAGGGTAGGAGAGAACCCTTTCACTGTTTACATTTTTAATATTGTATCAAGTTTATGTATTTCATTTTCACATAAACACATTAATTATATGTACAAGGCAACATTTACTATTTAATATGCACAAGTAATCTCAACATAAATTGTTCCTTTTCAATGTCCGGAGCCAGTTTTAATAACTGCACTTGTGAGTTCATACCTACAAAACCTATAGATATGAAATTCTGAGTAGTCTTTGAAAACCTGAAGCAATGAATGAATTGCTGATTGGATGAGCCACTTATATCCTTTAATTAGAAGATAACTATTAAAAGAAATTGGTGAATTTTTTATTGTAAGCATAACCTTTCTTCCAACCTGCCTTTCCAAACTTTATTCCATATTGAAGGGGCAAAAAAGAGAGCTAGATAGAGACTTAAAGCCATTTCTTTTATAAGGTGGGCATTGATATAAAATCCAGAACACAGTATATATCACATGAATAATAGCTGAAAAACAATCTACGTATTCAGATCATGACCTCCTTCTACTCATTTAAAAATGGTTATATGTCAACCCCAGAGCCTTAAAAGAAATTATTATTTTTGTTCCTGAAAGAGGCACTATTAAACTTAACCTTCTCATATGCCTCGTAAGTTAATAAAAATAGTTTTCAGTAGTGTCATCTTCTTCATGTTATCTTGATTTGTAAAATCCCTTTTCTAGTTGCTGATAAAAATATCAATTGTCATTTCAAATTAGTATGATATGTATCTATTTTTTAAAAATTAAAATAAAGTGTTTACTCTTGGCATCAAATTCCAGGAGGGATAATGATACATCAGAATGACTGTGGTCAAAGGCCATAGGATAATACTGGTATAAAAGGTAATTGAAGAATTCATGGATGCTGTATTAATCTGGGAGGGCTGCCGTAACAAAGTGCCTGTCACAAACTCGGGGGGCTGAAACAAAAGAAATGTATTTTCACAGCTCTGGAGGCTGGATATCCTAAATCAAGGAATTGGCAGGCTTGGTTCCTTCTGTAGACTGTGACAAAAAGATCTGTCCCATGCCCCTCTTCCTCCTGTACTTTCACATCACCTTCTCTCTATGCATGTTCCTGTGTCCAAATTCCTCTTTTTATAAGGCCAGCAGTTATATATTATTGAGGTCCACATTAATGACCTCACTTTAACTTGATTACTTCTATAAACACTCTGTCACCAGATAAGGTCACATTTTGAGGTACTAGGGCTTAGGACTCCAACAAATAAATTTGGGGAGGATGCAATTCAACCCATAACAAATTCCTATGTTTAGTAAAAAAAAAAAAAAAAAGTATTTGAAGGTATATAATAAGTATTTTCAAATTTCTGAAGGACTGGGGTGAAAAAGAGGGATGAGATTTTCTGGGCTGCTCTAAAAAACCCAAAACTAAAATGAATCTATGAAGTTAGGGGAATAAAATATTCAATTATATATAAGGCAATACATTCTTTGAGAGGTTGTATAAGTGCCTATACGAAAGGCTTTGTATATTGCAGACAAGAAGGTAACTGCCAGCTACAGACCCTGGACTTGTTTTTAATTTCTCTCTGCCTTGACTATTACCCTTTAGTAAAATGGAGGTAATAACACCTACTTCCTATGGTTTCTCTGAAAACTAAATGAGATGATATACATTCAACATCCAGCACAGATTAGAACCAAAGGGAGTTATTAATATCATTATTATTACTATTTGGTATTTTCTAATAATTGTAACGTATTGAGATTGTTCAGAAGAATTAAAATTGTGGTTAGAGGGCCACTTTGCACAGATAATATTACAGGAACTCTTACACTGTTTGCAAGTTGGATTGAGGATTTTTAAGGTCACTTGTAAATTAGTATTTTATAGTTCTAGAAGGCAAATGGTAAGTTGAAAATAGATTCAGCAGCCTTGGTTATACATCTTCCCCCGTCAACACAAACTAGAGTTGTTATTGTTTACTTTGGTTGTATCACTCCTCAGCTACTTAATTTCATAACTTGTAGCAATATTTTCCCCTGTCATGTGTTTGATTAATGTTGAAAAATATCTGTACAAACACCAACATCAATTTTAATGTAATCTTCAATGTCAAACATTATCACAAAAAACAGCACTGAATATTCTACTGATGTAGCAGCTCCTTGGAACTGAATTGCCTCTAAATGCAAGTCCATTGTGGGTTTATTAAGAATAAGTACAAGTTAACCTTGTCCTCATATCATATATAGAGACTACATCATCCATTCATTTATTGATTCCTAAGTCACCAAAATACACTTTGGTACCCTGTTATGTGCCCAGAGACTGTCCTGGCTCGAGGGATACAAAAACAACAAAAAAAGGTATTCCCATCTTCAGAGAGTTTTCAGCTTAGTGGTCAAAACATCTAAAGAGACATACAATTTCTGAAGTATTAGTACTGTGGTAGGTGAAGCATAGATTATCAAGGGGGTAGATGGGATGGGCACCTAACCACAATTCTGATGGTCAGGAAGGACTTGGCGATGGAAATGTTTCTAAGCTTAGACCCACAGGGTTAGTAGGAGTTCACAACTGAAAAGGAAGGGAAAAAGAGGATGCTAGAAAAGAAAAAAGTATGTGTGAATGCTCAGGGTCAAGAAAGGTCATGTAAGGGGAGGATGGGATGAACTGGGGGATTAGGATTGACATATATACACTATCATGCGTAAAACAGATAGCTAGTGGGAACCTGCTGTATATAGCACAGGGAGTTCAGCTGGGTGCTCTGTGGTGACCTAGATGGGTGGGATGGGGGAGGGAGGTCCAAGAGGGAGGGGATATAAGTATACATATAGCTGATTCACTTTGGTGTACAGCAGAAACTAACACAACATTGTAAAGCAATTATACTCCAATTAAAAAAAAAGGTCATGCATCTCTATGAAAATATTGAAAACTGAAGATTGGGAATTTACAGAAAGTCTTTGCTACATGGATACTCTGTTTCTTACCTCACAACTACAAACTTTACAGTAAACACATGACTGAATACAAAGGGACAGAGGTCACCTGGGCCAGTGTCAGATCACCAAGGTTCTTCTTACATGCAGACTCCTGGGCTCCACTGCAAACCTACCATGTTAAAAACGAGAGTGGGGATGGCGTGGAGGTGGGGCGGTGTTGAGAATCTGCATTTTTAACAAGTTATTCAGGGGATCCTTATGAACCCTAAAGTTTGGGAATCACTGTTACCTATCTTCTTGCAGTCCTAAGAGGAAACACCCACAGCCTCCCAAGGATCACGTATTACTTCCAGAAGCCTTCAAAACAGACCAGGAGTGGTGAAAATGACACTATTCATCCCAATTATTCATTTTCATTCCCCTTCCTAATATGTCTATCTTTTGCCACGTGACTTGCAGTGCTTCTCTTTGGGAAAGACGTACTCCACAGTCACCTCATTTACATCTCACTTGACCATGTAACTTACTGTGGCCAATGCAGTGTAAGTAAAAGTAATAGGTGCAACACTTGGGAAGATGCTTCAAGTGCCATTGCATGGCTCCCCCATGACAAGACTGAAATAAGGTCTTTTCTTTATTAGTCTGGATCCCCAAATGAAGAAGGTGTGTAATACAGAGCCACAACTCTTCAGGAGCTCACATAGTGATGACCAGAAACAAAGAGACTGCCAGGTATTTCTCCAGCAAAGATGGGTTTATTTGGGATCAGCAGAGAATTGAAATTCGGGGTCTACAACCATGGCAAGCCACATGCAAATCCGCCCCATGGGAAGGGAAGGAGAACCCTTTTATAGAGGGGAAAAGAAAGTTGGGAGGGCAACAGTGAACAAAGAGTCCATGGCTTTTCATTGGCTGAGTCCTTACCAAGAAAGAAGGGGAGTCTTTCTTCTTCCTGTTGGGTTCTGCTATCATCTCAGGGCATGAGAGCTCCCCCTTCTGGGCTCCCAACTCTATTAAATTGAGGTTTCTGTCGATTAATTTTTTTATAATGGACAGAGTGAGAAATAAACTGTTATTTATGTAAACCACTGAGATCTTGAACTTATATTTTATTAAGGCAAAACATAGAGAAAGATTTCAGATCCGAAGAGATGAAAAAAAAATTTAATGTCTTTCCCTAAGACAAAATATGGTAAGTATGGCCACAGAAACACAAAAAGGAATTTGCAGTGCCCCTAAAGTGGTGTAGTAAGTGCACCTGGCAATACCCAACAAAAGGCCAGATCCTACGTGTACACAGTTACCTGATGGTCTCACCCCACTGTGGCTCCCCAGACTATACTGTCTCAAGGACAACAGTAAGACCTCTAATCTGTCTTCAGAACACTGCAAGGAGGGCTTATCTGCCCTGCTGCTCTCTTACACACACACACACACACACACACACACACACACTTTGGACAAGAAAGAATACCACTGGGCAAATAGCCTTCAAATACATCATCTATCTAATTTCTTCATGGCTTTTCCTGTTTGCTTTTCCAAATTCACCTTCTCATCTTCCATGGTAACAGGACAAGACAAAATGGTTCTGTTTTAATATTCAAGGGCTGTCACTCACAGACAATGCAGTGCTTTCAGTGAAGAGCACCATTCAGCATACAAAAAATTTCTTGAATTCTTCCTTTCTCATCACTTGTGAATGAAAGATTCCCTGAACAATACCTTGCCAGACTCCTGATTTCATCTTCCTGATGAAATAGGTTACAAACAAAAAAGAGCATGAAAAATAACATGTATGGCTAAACCATTTGCTATCTACTCATTTCTTTCTATAAATCGACAAAACGGCAAGATTCTGAAATGGATGTGTAACATTAGCTTGGTAAATACCATTTGGATCTGGAGTCCTATACATGGAAAGAAATTCCCAGAAGCTACCTTTTTCTAACTTCTGGTCTTCTAAAGTAAATAGAAACATATGCAGACTTTTAAAAAGAAGAATTCTAAAAGATGCTGGAAACAAGTTTAATTAATATGCTGAAAATATACATGCAGGTATACTCTGTACCTAGGTGACAAATAAGTCACACAGAATTTTATTAAAGCAATTATCACATGCCATTTGTGCCTCATGATTAGTCTGGCATCCTTAGTACAGCGGCAAATGTCTCTGATGATAAAAAGCCACTAATTCCTGCAGGTGTAATTAGTCATATAATTTGGCATTAATGTGCTTTAAAATGGTATGTGGCTACTTTCAAAGCCCCAATATTTATCAAATATGATTTTTCAAATGTGCTTAAAGTTACTAACATAAGCTGGAGTCCCTAGCTCCCAATACTTGCTTCAAATGTAAAGAAGAGATCCTTCCATAGGAATATAGCTGTTCCGAAGTCACAAGGTCCTTTACTCCATGACCCAAGCCAGTTGAGTCAGAGGTAATGATAATTGAAGTCTCTCTTGTTACCTGTCTTAGAAGGCCATGATTCTGCTGGACTGTTTATAATTAACCCTTACCAAGATCCCAGTGTAGTCCAGGGGTTTCTGAGGCTGTGAGTCAAAATTGGGAGCACAAGGGTATCCTAAACTCCACCAAGACTAACTCCATGGGGACAATTCCTGGCCCAAGATAACCATTGGAAACCTGGTGAATTATTTATAGATTCTTTCCCCTTCCTTCACTGACTGCAAGAATCCAAGATATTCCAAAAGGTCTAGGAGCCACTCACTTGGTCCTGTACTTTCTGGAATACCTCAGATGGCCCCAGCGTTGTTTTTTTAACCCCAGGGAACCTCCAGATTTCTAGAAATGACAGGAAAGAATACACACACATCGATTATGGGCTGGACTATGTGCCCATTAGATCAGAGTTAGAGTCAAGCAAATACTCAGATAAATCCAGCCTCCTCCAAGTTTCAGGGTACAAAAAGTCAGGCTTCATTCATTGACTGGCAGTCACTATGACAGGCATCCACGTCTCACCAAATGTATCATCACTCCGATAGGGACAAGTTTGCCCTCCGTCTCCCAGGGATTCTTTTACTTCTCTTACACATTCTCCTTACCTAAGTTTCTTTACTATCCCACCTCCAAAATATATGGCCATAATAAGAATGCCATCTATACTGGTTAGGGCATTTGTTCATTAAAAAGCCATCTCTCAGCTAAATGAAGAGCCAAATATCATTAGAGGTGACAGAGCATAGAATTTTTACAATGAGTACCTCCCATAAGGGCTCAAATATCACCTTAGCCATTTATGACTCTCTTGGTGTGTATTTTATACACCATTTATTTAAAACAGCTTTGAGAGAAGGTCATTCAGGTATCTGGATGTGGGTTAACATCTAAAATGAACCATGGTTTATTATTCTTCTTATTGTCCACTTAGTAAGGATAGTATAGTAGGTGGCTGAAGGCTATGGCCTCACTTGAGAAAGTGCAAAAACAGCACTTTTCCTTCGTTCACATTAGAATGAATATTTTAATATTTAAGTCTCTAACCCTTTAGGAGTGAAAGGTAATTTGGTGCGTATAGCATATCTGTAGCTCATCCTTCTGACCCTCAAGAATAATACTCTAGCTCAGGTAGAGAAGAGCTGCAGCAAAAGGACATTAGTGTCTGCAGCAGTGTTCTGTTTAAACGACTTGGATCTATAAGGCAATCTTATCAAGCTTGTTTTAGAATAAATGGCAGCTTTATGTAGAAGAACAAGAGGAAGTAGTGAAGGATGCCGCCATGCATCATAACCCTGCAGGATTTTTACAAGCTGAGATAAATACTGAGATAATGAGAAGAGATTTACTTGTCAGAGGCTCTGATGTCAAAACCAGAGTTTTCTATGACTTTCAAAAAGAATGCTTTTTAATACATTCACAACACAATAGCCCGCAACAGCAAATGATGATCCACAGAAATATATGTAAATTAATATCAAAAAGAAGCATCTCCCTCTGATTGTCAGGAATGCCTGTGGGTAATACGAGAGTTACTTTAAACACTGTGATATTTTTGAATGTTAACTTTTGCAAGCCCATCTCAAGTTTGCTCTCATTTTTCTGGAAATAACTGAAGGGTCATACACAGAAAGACAAAAAACAATTCATCTGAGACTCTGAGTAGATTTTTATGAAAACCATCCACAAGCAGGAAACTTATTAACCACAAGGCACAAGAAGAAGCTCCATCATAAAAACATCTTTGAGGAGAACTGAGAAGAATTAAATGGTTAAGATTCAGAATATAAAGAGGTTATTGTGGGATGCCCCAAGAGTGTGCTTCAAAACTGTTAATGTTCAATGAATTTATTAACCTCAGAAAACAAGGGGTTGGGAGTTTAAAAGTTTGCTAATGTTATGGAAGTGTTAAAAGAATTCAGGAATGAGAGGATTTTAAGAGCTACCAGGGGCCATCTGATTCCTTTCTATTATGCCCTCTGAGTGAAGCCTGGAAACAGCCCTGATGGAGAATGCCTCTGCATTAAGAGATGATAACTGAGTTTCCTAAACAAGGACCAAAGAACTATTTTAGATTCTTAAAGGAAAAGGGGGCAAGGGCACTCAGAATCATACTAGGAAAAAAAACATTTTAACTATTTGTTCCTTACTGATAAATGTAATTATTGGACATCGAGGAAATAATATTCAGTAAGGATTCAGAATCAAACAAAATTTCGAAGATTGTCTCAAACTGGCTTAAGAGATGAAAATTGAAGAAAAAATATAGATTGTGCCAATGTATAAACCAGTATCACAGACATATGATGAACACCATTTTTGAGTTTGATAAGCAAACTTAGTAGAATTTTATTTTAAAAATGTAAAGGGATTTCAAGCACTAGGTCCTATTATTTCCCTTAAGACCAGTACTCCCAGATGCTCCAAATGGAGCAGCAAAGTGAAATTAACCAACTCCCTTGAAAGGCTGTAGTGGTTCAGCTTGGGGGGGGGCTTGTTAATTTCCCTTCTCCAGGGGTTCTCAGTGAGGCCGGGGAGCAGAGCAGAGCAGGCAGGCAGAGTGAAAAAGAGAAATTAGCAAGCTTTCTAAAGTATTGCCTCCCCTACTTCTTTCAAGGGAATTGGTTAATTTCACTGTGCAACTCCATTCAGATCAGTTCAAGTTTGAGAAAAGCTCCAATTAAAAAGAGGGAGAGGGGAAACAAAGGAAATTGGGTAGAGGAAATGGATAGAATTTAAATCAATGACCTCAATCCAAAGCCTTCCCCCCAAATACTTAGAGCATTTAACCTGTAAGGATTACAAATATATATATATATATATTTTTTAATTTGGCCAGGTAAAAGAAGTTTTCTTTACACTTTTATTAATTTTATTCTTCCTTAGACTCTTGGTAGAACTTCTGAAATACAAATATTTTCTACTTTACCTGAATCATAGGGTTAAAGGCTGTTTATTTATGTCTGATCCATAAAACCCTCATTCCCTCTCTTCAAATCTGTATGATGTCAATATCTCTACCCATTTCCCATGTGAAATAACATTATCAAGTGTTTTAAAACTGAAAAAGCTAGAAGGGACTTCTTGTAAACACTGCCTTGAATTATGAAAAGGGAAAAATGAGAAAACTAAATGAAAAAAACCGGAATTAAAAAAATGAAAGAAAATAGTAGAAAAACTAAAGGAATGATAAGTGGAAGAGGCTTGAAGGGAAGAGACATATGAAAATAGTAAGTGCATGTATATCACCTAAGGACGCGAGGTACCATATTTTTTAAGGTATCGTTTTAATAGAGGAGAACAAACCTGACTCCACATTGGATCTATTCCTTTAGCTGTAACCTTTATGCTCTGTTTCCTGTGCTTAGTCATGCTGGCTCTGCACCTTTGTCTGCTCAGTCAGTAAGAGAAGGTTGCCTATATAGCCTGAAATATACATAATAGGCCTTTCTCAAAGCTCTGCCTCCAGGCTTGACCTTCAAACCCACAACACTTTTCATTCATATACAGATTTAAAACTTTGCAGAACAGAAAATAACATTTGTTTCATGTAGGTTGACAAGAACATCATGACCAGACCTACATGGACAGCTGTAAGAACAAAGGATTACCACCTCCCTCCCCTAGGAGGTCTGGCCGGCACCAAGAAGTCTGCAACAAACAATCACACCGCCTCCCCTTTCAGTATAATAGAAGCCTGATTTCTACCTTGGGTAAGATGGTTTATGGGGACACTGGTCCACCATCTTCTTAGTCTGCTGGCTTTCCAAAGGAAGTGGCTGTTCCTTGCCCCGACACCTCATCTCTTGATTTATTGGCCTGTTGTACAGTGAGCAGTACAAGCTTGGACTCAGTAACATGGTGAAGGGCAGAAGTCAACACACGCATTCAATTTATAACATCACTAAATAACAGACAAATTTTTACTAAGAAACCCTAGAATATGTAAAATCACTGAAATAATGTACTACAGCTGTTAGCCTAGTATAAATAAGTGTTCACTAATGGTATCTTAAAATGACTTGACTATTATCTATAGATCATTTCTATTCATGCTTCTCTTTTATAAAGTATGTAAAGTCCTTTTGTTAGAGAATAATCTTTTATCTTCAACACATTTGACTTAAACCAACCAATAATATTAAAACAGTTAAGGATATATAAAGTCTTTTTGTAGGTACCATGGTGAAATAAAAAATACACAGCTTTGATTCCAGATCACAAATAAAATCTAAGTTCATCAGTTTCTAGGTAGACTCTACATGTGGTCTTGGGCAAATTACTGGCCCTTCCAAAGAAAGAAATGTCAATTTTTAGAAAATTAGGTTAATAATGATCTTGAAGGGACAGCAGTGAGTGGTCCTGAAGAGAGATCTTAGTTCTCTGCCCAGGAATTGAACCTGGCTAGCCTGGATGAAAACCAGGAATCTTAGCCATGAGACCACCAGGGACTAGAGGTTAGAAGCAAAGTGAGCCCTGGCTCTTTCCCCCATTTGAAAGCAAGAATGTTTCAAGGAGGCAATAACTGTAAAAACAGGTATGAAGTTTATTATTAAAGACACAGCACGGTATGGGAGAGAACACAAAGAAACAGTTTATTTAAGTCAGAAGCAGGGCAGAAATACACACCCAGAGAGAAGGGGTATGAGCATCCTCTCTAATGAGGAGGAGAGCAGTATAGGTCAGAAACGAGGCAGAAATACACACCAGGAGAGGAGGGCGGGCATCCCGAATGCGGAGCGCAGTAAAGAGGTGACTTAAATCACTTATGTAGGACAGTCCTTCTGGGTCTTTGTTCACATTTGGCCAACTATCTTGTTTCTTTTTTCACATCTGACTGGTCCCAGGACCCTCCCCACCATGTGTGCACAACTTTTTGTTAAGATGGATCTCACCACATAGGCCTGTGGGTGCATGTCCACACCACTTATTATGGGGTGGCGCCGCCTCCCTTTTTGACCCCAAGGAGCCTTCCTGCACATGGAGAGACAGGGAAGTTTTCCTTGACCTCAGGAGTGGTCATCTTATCTCTTTACTTCAGCAGAGCTCAGCCTCTGCCACTAGGTTTGTCCTTGGAGTGTCTGGGTGAGAACAAAGCTTAAATTTTACTCCACTTGACAAATCCCAGCTGTCCAGCCCAGAGGGCCATCTGTCTCCTACCTCAATAAGATCCACCATGAGTGATTGTTTGATTAGAGGATATGTATGTAACGTATCCAAGACACTGAATGTTTAGTGTTCAATGAATGGTAGCTATTATTATCATTATTAAGTTTCAATACAGATAAGCCTAAGGCTGAAGTAATTTAAGAGATCATCAAGTTTAGCGGTTCCCAAAACTAGGATCTGATTTCAGGGTCCAATCTCAAATTTATTAGATGAGAATCTCTGTAAATGCTGTCCAGAAATCTATTTGCAATCCAACATATTACTTTTATTAATAATACTTAAATAAGTTAAGTCACTTGCTAATATCTCACAGCAGCAGCACAAAAACTAGAACCTTACATTTTGTATATCTCAACTTGAGCTTTTCTGTTAAACACTGTATCTCTACAGTCAGCTTTTCCGTTATACACTGTATCTCTACAGTATTATACTCACGGTGTCCTTAGGAGTCTGATTAATCTTCATATCTTTGTTTTTTTTAACATTTTGTGGTCTAATTCTATACACTTGGCAAATCCCACTATCTTTTTTCTAAACTCCAGATTCTTCGTGGCAGACAATACTCAAGCACATATTTTGCCCATTTTCTATAGATTTTTCCTATTACTTTTGCAGTTTTGTTTATAGAGACAGAGCTAAATCAATAATTCAGATATACCAGCTTCAATAAAACCACATTAAAAAATATTTAACTTCAATGTAAAGTTGTACTTCTAAACAAGATAGAGTAACAAGAACTATATTTTTCTTCCTGTCTGAAGCAACTGAAAATCTGGACAAGCTATATAAAACAACAGTTCTTAATACAGTGGACATCAGGAAGTCTGAAATAAGGAGGTTTAGAACATGCTACCCCAAAATATGTTGGTTTGGCATATTGGCTATTTTGAGCTAAAGGTATTTGAAAAACAGCAGGTGCAAGAAGAGTGTGCTGACCTCCCCCTTTTCTTCCTAAAAGCAAGGGATAAAAAAAAAAAAAACCAAGGAAAGGTGCCCTTCTTATATCAAGAGGAAAATAACATTCTTATCCTGAAAGACAAGGAGTCAAGGCCAAGAGAAATCTGTACAAACATACCTTGTTAAAATAACCCTAACTTTCCTTACCCTCCCTAAATATATTAGTTACTTTGCCACAATTACTACTCTTTGTTCAACCTAGAATATAAGCATTTAGGCCTAACCATTTGGGTCTTCATTTTCCTATGGAAGGCTCACAAGTACATGTAAAAATAAAACTTATATGCTTTTCTCCTGTTGCTCTATCTTATGTCAACTTAATTTTCAGGACTAGCTGGAGATCTTAAGAGGGCACAGGAAAAGTTTTACTTCCCTTCACAATGAACGACAGTGATCCCTGCACAACTGGAAATAAATATGATAGTGCCTACCATGCCCCAGCTTACTTTTCTAAAGAGAGTTTTCACGCCATAGTGTAGAGAGGGGAAACCTGGGACAGGCTAAAAAGAGTTCAAATCATACAAAATATCTTATCTGACCACAGTGGAATTAAATTAGAAATAAACAATAGAGGAATCTCTGGAAAATCTCCAAATACTTGGAAATTAAATAACACTCTACTAAACAACCCATGGATCAAAGAAGAAATCAGAAGTGAAATTAGAAAGGGTTTTAAGTTAAATGAAAACACACATATCAAAATTTGTGTGATGCAGGACATATATACACTACCAAATGTAAAATAGATAGCTAGTGGGAAGCAGCCAAATAGCACAGGGAGATCAGCTCAGTGCTTTGTGTCCACCTAGAGGGGTGGGATAGGGAGAGTGGGAGGGAGATGCAAGAGGGAGCAGATATGGAGATATATGTATAGCTGATTCACTTTGTTATACAGCAGAAACTAGCACAAAATTGTAAAGCAATTATACTCCAATAAAGATGTTAAAAAAAAAAAACTGTGTGATGCAGACAAAGCAATACATGAGGAAAATGTATAGCATTTATAATGTTATATATTTAGAAAAAGGCCTATATTTGAAAAAAAGAAAGGTATTAGTTTTTACCTGGAGAAAAAGAAAAACAAAATAAATCTGAAGTAATCAGATAAAAGAAAAAATATCAGAGTGGAAATCAGTGCAATAGAAATCAGTAAAACAATGGAGAAAATTAATTGCTATAACCCAAATCTGTTTATTTTAGAAGATTAATAAAATCTATAAACTACTAACCATACTGAATAGGGGTAGAAAAAGACATAAATTATCAATAGCAGAAATGAGAGAGATGATACCATTACTGATTTTACTGATATTAAGTGAATCATAAGGGAATATTATGAACAAAGTTATGTTAATACATACATTTGACAACTTAAATAAAATGGATAAATTCCTTGAAAGACACAAATTGCCAACTCAATTAAAAAATAGCCTGAATAGTCTTATATATACTAAAGAAATTAAACTTGAAATAAAAATCTTCCCACAAAGAGAAGTGATAGGGAAGGATTACAAAGGGGAATTAGGAGATGTTTGGAAATGGATAGATAGGTTCATTACTTTTATTGTGGTGATGTTTTCAAAGGTGAATACATATGTGAAGACATCAAATTGTACATTTTATATGCAGTTTATTGACTATTAATGAAACATAAAAATGTGATGTAAAAAACACTGATTACATTTAGCAAGGCTGTGATAGTTAATAGTCAGTTTATTCAAGAGGATACCAGAAATTAACAATCAGATGGATAAAGAAGATGTGGCACATATATACAATGGAATATTACTCAGCCATAAAAAGGAACGAAATTGAGTTATTTGTAGTGAGGTGGTTGGACCTAGAGTCTGTCATACAGAGTGAAGTCAGAAAGAGAAAAACAAATACCGTATGCTAACACATATATATGGAATCTAAAACAAAAAAATGGTTATGAAGAACCTAGGGGCAGGACAGGAATAAAGATGCAGATGTAGAGAATGGACTTGAGGACATTGGGAGGGGGAAGGGTAAGCTGGGACGAAGTGAGAGAGTGGCATGGACTTATATATACTACCAAATGTAAAATAGATAGCTAGGGGGAAGCAACCGCATAGCACAGGGAGATCAGCTCGGTGCTTTGTGACCACCTAGAGGGTTGGGATAGGGAGGGTGGGAGGGAGACACAAGAGGGAGGAGATATGGGGATATGGGTATATGTATGGCTGATTCACTTTGTTATAAAGCAGAAACTAACACACAATTGTAAAGCAATTATACTCCAATAAAGATGCTAAAAAAAAATAAGTAAATAAACATCACACACACAAAAAAAGAAGAGGTCTTGGAACTCAAAAAAGAAAAAAAGAAATCAGAAACATACAACCCCAACCTTTGAAAGTGGTCAAAAGACAACATTCAAGCAGAGAGTAAAACTGCTTCAAGTTTAATGACATTGTAGATATTCTAGAAGTGTTATTTTCCTTCTTTGGGTCAAATGTGATTATTTGAATTTCTGATTTGAAAACATCTGATATTTTAAAAAATCTTGTGTTTACCAATGGAGAGAGAAAACTATAATAACTGTTACTGAAATCAATCAGAGAAGAAGAATACCTCCATGTCAGAGTGTGGACAGTCTGTTCATCTCTCTCAGTTGTTTATCACTAATATCTGCCCACTTCTCTCAAAGGCCTCTTGTGAGAATAAAATAAAATAATGTATCTGAAAAAAGTTTTTCCTATAAAGTGTCTAATACTTTGAGTGAGCAAGACTCACAGGGTGGAATGGAAAATATCTTTATTCTTTTCTTGAATCTGCCTGTATGTATCCATTCAAAGGTGATTATTTCAACCTCCAGACCCCCCTTTCACATTTCTAGTTTATATGGAATCTAGGGAAAGTCCCATGATTTTTTTGATAAAGTTCACATAATCAGAAAGTCTTCTTCAGTCTCCCAGGCAGTCCTGGGACATTAATGACCATGTTCCGCCCAGGGTAATAGCAACACTGTACTGAATTGAGTGCTAAAGCTTCTTCCCTGATTCATACCACCTACAGTGGAGGAAGCTAGAATGAATGACTGTCTCCTTCCCTTTTTCTCCTGTTTGTGCTTCAAAACATCTTCCCTCAGCTTGCTACTGTGAATGTGTTACCTCTCTAGAATCTAAATAGAGGAGGTAGCACAGGAAAAAGGGCAGGAGAGTTCCTACATAACAGGTACCAGTATGGCTGTCTTGGGGTTTAAAGCAGACCCTTTCCCTTACAGGAGCATTCATGAGTTCTTGGGAGACCCTCATTACAGGAAATCTTTTACTAGCAGTTCTCAGTGCAGGTATTCCTTGGATGGTTGCTTAGAATTCTTCTCTAAGCCCTTGGGTATCTGACTGTATACTGCCAACATCTTTCAGCTGAGTTTACTTTGCCTTTTTAAGCAGTCCTCTTGAACACAATCTAAAATGACCCTCTAACCACTCTTATTCTCCTGTGGCTCACAATCTGTCCCCGGGAAACTGCCCAAACTTTGCTGTCATTCGGAGTGCAATTGCATGCTGTATTTGTTTCCTAGGGCTGCCGTAACAAAGTACCACAAATTTGGTGGTTTAAAATAATAGAAATATATTGTCTCCCAATTCTGGAGACTAGAAGTCCAAAAGAAGGTGTTGGCAGGACCATGCTCACTCAGAAACCTGTAGGGGAAAATCAGTCCTGGCCTCTTGTACCTTCTGGTACTTGCCAGTAACCCTTGGCATTCCTTGGTTTATAGATGCATCACTCTAGTCTCTGTCTCTGTCATCACATGGTCATTATCTCGCTGTGTGTCTCCATCTCTCCTCTTCTTATAAGGACACTAGTCTTACTGAATTAGGACCCAGGGTAATTCAGTATTGCCTCATCTTGACTTGTTTACATCTACAAAGACCCTATTTCCAAATTACAGGTTTTGAGGGTTGGGACTTCAACATAGTTTTTGGAGGGGAAGCAATTCAACCCATAACACATACCAATCATTCCAATGGTACCCCTAAGCTCTACTGCCATTGGATCCTCAACCCAATGCTCACCTTTCAGATTTCTCAGTCATGAGACAAGCACCAACCTCAGAGTCCTTCAAGCTCTCTGAATGGTTTCTTTAGAGCTCCTCTTATTGCATTGAAGTAAGAGTCAAACATCGCCTTCCCACCCAACACCCACTTCCTCTAAATTTTCACATAGATGGTTCAACATCTCCTTTTGGAACATGGGAAGAGGTAGTACCTATTATATTAGGACCTCAGTTAAAATTGAAGCTGAAATAGCTCAACATTTCCATATACAATTGTGAGAGTGGTTTAACTCTCACATGCTTCTGTTAAAGCAGATGCATACCAAGTACATGTGTCATCAGAAATTTCATTCTCAAAGGTTTAAATAAAAAGAATACATCCCCCAAAGTGAGAGTTTTTGCCTTCTCTGTTGCTCCCTTAATGGGTGAAGCCAGATGATCTTTATTAAAAAGTTGTGTGGTATTACTGGCTCACACATACATAGTGTGATCATGAGTAATAAACCCCAAAGCACTGTAACTGAAATCAGTAAATCATGCAGAAGACTAAAATTAGCCTGTACCCTAAAAAGGCATCCCTCCAAATGACTTTTGTTAAATAAATAATAAAATTGGTAATTTGACATCTTTCACCTAATTGGCTTGTAGGTGAAATTTAGATGAGAATTAAAGTGGTTGAAAACAAGCATAAAAGAGCAAAAGTGAAGGTAGAAACTTAAAAGATGGGAGTAATCAAGAAACTGAATAACTGTTTTAAGAGTTATTGAATACATTTAAAATAATAAATAAAATAAAATAAAAGGTAGAGTAAAAAGTGGCTTTATTTCACACGACTCATAAAGACAACTAACTTTTGTAGAATCTAAGAAAACTATTAGTTGCACATATAAAAGCTAAGATTACATGACTGTATTTGTAATCATTCCTTTTTTTTTTTTTTTAATCATTCTTGAGATTTGGAATGGACATGATCACATATAACATGCACTACCACCCACCACATACCTCATGGACCCATTGATCATAATTTTATCTGCTAAGTACCAAGAGCTATATGAACTCTACTTGAGAGAGGATAATGATAGTTAATTCTTCTTTTCTAAGTTTCATCAGATAACATCTTTTTTTTTTCTGCCACTATATACATCCATTCGAGCTTTAACTGCATATGTCCAAACTACATCATTGAGTCAAAAAAAACTACTTGGTAGTATTAAAAATTTTTGTACACGTGTATAGTAACACCTCTCCCCCCTCTGACTGCCTGCATTTACATACAATTAACTTAAACTGATTCCCTAATATGTGCTTTATTCAACGATATCAAATCACATTATTCTCTGCTTAGTACTTTTTTAAGTCAGGCCGGCATCAGGACTTCCTGTAACATGTACATGGTTAGAATTACAAAATATTCTTGGGAAAACCCAGATGTGCATTCTCTCACTTCCTTATTTCGTCCATTCCAACCTCTAGCTCTTTGAGACTCTCCATTCTCCCACAGAATCTGTTTCCAATAAGCTCCATTTATTTTCCCTTTAATGAATGAAAGTTGTCAAACTGATCTCAGCTCCAGCTCATTATCCAAACTAGCTGTAGCTTTGAATGGATTTTTCAAACACATGCTGTGTTTGAGCAACAAATACTCCACGCAGGTCAGGGTTCACTTATACGGAGCTAAATGGACAACCTTAGAAAATTTGGGAGGTAGAAACAATAGTTTTCATTCATCTTTTGTAAGCATCATTTTCTCCCTCTTCTTGTCTGCCCTCCTCTGCCAGCAAGATGCCTTTTATTCTTCAGTTCTCTAGCACTAACATGATGGTCATTGTGAAAATGACCTAAATTCATTTACAAGAAGACATTATATGCGTAATAAGTTATACCTTAGGAATAGTTACCTTTCTAAATAATACAAAGGGAAGAAACTCTTTAAAAATGGGAACCAGTACAAAAAAATCAATGAATTCTAGAACTGGAAGAAACATAAATCCTTCCTTGGATCTCATTGTATTCAAGTGTCCAGCAGATATATATATATATATTTTTTAAATTTTTTTATTTTTTGCTTTATAACAAATTTAATCAGTTATACATATACATATGTTCCCATATCCCCTCCCTTTTGCGTCTCCCTCCCACCCTCCCTATCCCACCCCTCCAGGCGGTCACAAAGCACCGAGCTGATCTCCCTGTGCTATGCGGCTGCTTCCCACTAGCTATCTACCTTACGTTTGGTAGTGTATATATGTCCATGCCGCTCTTTCACTTTGTCACAGCTTACCCTTCCCCCTCCCCATCTCCTCAAGTCCATTCTCTAGTAGGTCTGTGTCTTTATTCCTGTCTTACCCCTATGTTCTTCATGACATTTTTTTTTCTTAAATTCCATATATATGTGTCAGCATACAGTATTTGTCTTTCTCTTTCTGACTTACTTCACTCTGTATGACAGACTCTAGGTCCATCCACCTCATTACAAATAGCTCAATTTCATTTCTTTTTATGGCTGAGTAATATTCCATTGTATATATGTGCCACATCTTCTTTACCCATTCATCCGATGATGGACACTTAGGTTGTTTCCATCTCCGGGCTATTGTAAATAGGGCTGCTATGAACATTTTGGTGCATGTCTCTTTTTGAATTATGGTTTTCTCAAGGTATATGCCCAGTAGTGGGATTTAGCAGATATTTTTTGAGAGCCAATATGTACTCTCATGATAACATTCTTTTATTTTATCCCAATCTGTTCTATACCAATATTAGTTGGACATTTGTCTGTTTCTCTCTGACTTTCAGGCCGGAATAATAGCCTATTTAGTATTGACATGATAAATATTTGAGGAATTTAATTCAGCTCTATCCAGTTCCTCACTTTATAGTTAAGGGAAAGAATATGCTGGAATGTTAGGGGACTTTCCCAATAGCATACGTGTGGTGAGTGGAAAGCAGGTGAAAACCACTAGCATTTTAGGCATTGGTATAGAAAAATACCAATGATGCAAACCTAGAATAATGTGGGAGGAGGGTGACCAGGCTGGCAGAGGATGTAAACACAGTTGTGTGGAAAATGGCTAGAGTATTAGGGGATCTTGGACCTTGAGCATAAAGAATTTCAGGGGGCCTGTAAATGCTATTTTCAAATCCTTGAAGATATTTAATATGGTAAATGAATTTTCTTGTGTGTGTCTATCTTCAGAGACAATAATAAACCAACGTTTTGGGGAAGTGAAAGGAAACCAGATAACTATCAGTTTAGGTATAAATGATTTATTGTATCAGCTGGACTCATAGGGTGCAACTAGAAAGAGAGAAAGGAGGGGAGAGGAGAGGAGAGGAGAGGAGAGGAAAGGAGAGGAGGGGAAAGGAAAGGAAGGGGAAAGGGAAGGAAAGGAAGAGAAAAGGGAAGAGAAGGGAAAAGGAAAGGGAAGGGAAGGAAGAAGAAAACTTTCCCTCTGCCATTCAAACACACTTATGGGATTTCTCTCTCCCCAGCATTGATGACATATAGGGCTACCCTCTCAGCCCCATTTAGTCACAAGAACAATCTCATTTCAATAATTCTAAAAGTCCTATCCCATAATATAAAAATTCCAAACCTTATCCTCTTTGAAGCTCCCCCTTCCCTCCCTTCCCCTGTATCTGGGCTGGAATCAGAAATGCATGAGTGATTGACCTCCTCTCTCTTCCCAGTTCCCCCTCTTTTCCTCACTCCCTGGCTACTCGTTTGATGGCTCCAGGGCCAGACCCAGGTAGTGAATGAAGATTAGAAAGAAATGGCTTTGTTGTGTGAGGTTGGCAGAATTACTGTGATTGACTGTCTCACTGATGTTTTTGCAGACTCCTTGGAGCTCTTCTACTGAGGATCCCCATCTGAAGGTCACTCAGCCTGAGCAAGGCTGCTTCCCCAGCTGTCTGCTTAGGATTAATCTGGACTCCTGGTGGTTACCTCTGCTGAGGACTTCTTGTCCCTTTAGTCAGTCCTTTTGGGTAGGATTCCTTTCAACCTGACCTACAGTCAGTTCCCTTCAAGTCTACATGTTGGTGAGGACATAGCTGGAGCAAATGCAGCTCATTCCCAGAAATTCTATTCCCTCTACCACCAGGAAGGGGCAGCTCCAGTCACAGCCTCTCATCATTAGACTGTAACCTAGCAGGACCCTATGGGACCTTCCCAGGACAGACCCCTCCCTCCATGTCCTCTGCCTGCCTCTTGTTTGTAGAAAAGCTGCAGTCTCCCAGGCCTCCCCTGAGTCACAAAAGCCTGGCTCAAGAATTAATGACTAAAAGGATGTGAATATGTAATGACAAAAGTAGCAGTTGGGCCAGGAGAACTGGTAACAATTTAAACAGTAAATTATCACAGAATCTTTAGCTCCTCACTGAAATACATCAATAGCAGTATCTGATGTACATTTCCTGAGTTCTTTTACAGATACTAAAACCCCATACGGTTGGAAGAAGTTAACTACTTGATGAGCATGAGACCTACTAGAGCCTGAGGATTGAGACTGATCACGTTAACCTCTTGACACCCCCCTGTTACCTCACTGTCAACCAGTCAGAGAATCATGCACGAGCTGATCACACACCCTGCAACTCCCCTCCCTCACCTTGCGTTTAAAAATATTTCCCTGAAACCCATCAGGGAGTTCAGGCTTTCCAAGCATTAGCTGCCCCAACTCCTTGTCTGGTGCCTTACAATAAATGCTGCACTTTCCTTCACCACAACCCAGTGTCAGTAGATCGGTTTTACTGTGAGAGGACCACCAGACCTAAGTTTGGTTTGGTAACAAGACTGTCTGAGAAGTTGAGTAACATGTCTTTAAACATCAAGAGCTTGACCAACACACTGTCAACCAGGGAAACCTCTCTGCTCATTGAAATCTGATCCCTCCCTAAAGCTTTCTCACTTAAAGTGGGGAGGAAAATACTTACTTCTTCTTCCCCCATCCCAGCAACACACAGAAAATGCTCTCCAAAGAAATATCTTCCCTAAAGTTTTTTCAACCTCCATCTTTCATATAGGCTTGCAGGTGGGTAATAGTCAATACAGGCAGGATCTAACTCCTTTGCTAGATTTTGCAAGTCTAGCTCCTTGATATAGAATGCTTTGTTCTCCAATTTGGGCCTCTGGAGAAAACAGAATATACCACCGAACATCCTGTTGCTTACATAAATTTTTTAATAATTAGAGCAGTTCAGAAAATGTAATTGTCAGCCTTGTGAACACTGACAGAGTTCAGACAGAGGCTGGATCTCGATCCGAGACTGTCAGAGCATAGGTAAAGCTCCAGCACAAATTGGGAAGACAGTCATCTC
The DNA here is from genome assembly GCF_949752795.1 of Hyperoodon ampullatus. Lineage (NCBI taxonomy): Eukaryota > Metazoa > Chordata > Mammalia > Artiodactyla > Ziphiidae > Hyperoodon > Hyperoodon ampullatus. The sequence goes on along the minus strand of NC_136914.1, from coordinate 130,036,476 downwards.
AAAGGTACTTTTTAGCTATTAAGACTTAACGATCTACAGGCTGCCTCTGTATAGGATGAGCAGAGAGGTTTCCCTAGTTGTCAAGGACAAACAGAGGGAAGAACATCAACAGAAAACCAGAATATGATGTGACTCAAACATCTCCACATATCCTACTCAGCTATCGTTTATTTGATCTCTTCTCATTTTGTTTGAATTGGCATGTCATGATGGCACCAAGCTTGTTATTTCAACTTTAACATAAGATCCCTAGAGGGATAAAAGGAGAGTTCTGGGTTCATATACACCAAGGATTCAGATAATCAAAAGAAGTTTAAAAATAAAACAGTAACAACATAGGAATAGTTATGTGGAAATAGTCAACATCACCCTTTAAAAATAATTACTAATAATTATAACAATAACATAATTTTGTTCTTCCTTTTCCTCAGGCTCCTTCATTTTAATTGCACTTTGGTATTTTCTTTCTAAGGCCAGATATTATCTAACACATTTAGATAGGTCCTTCTTGCCTCTCACAAAGTTGCTTCAGCTTGATTTCTGTTCAGTAACTGAAAGAAATATTTAAATTCTAGGGTAGTTTTTTTTCTAATCCTCTTGCTCTGGAGTTCATCAACACATGCACTTTTTTGCTCTTTCTGAGAAAACCTGGATGCCGAATTCATTACTTCTCTAAGTGGTCCTAAGGAATTCACACACACACACAAATACACAATATATGAGCAATGTAGATTTTCCAACATTTTCATAAGTAAGATGGGTGGAAAGGTTAACATTTTATACTCCACAACAAACAACTTGAAACCCCTCAGATGTTTCTGCCTCTAACATTCTGTTCAGCTAAACCTCCATGGAAGACTTTTTTTTTCTTCTTTTGACCTCGCCCTTCCCTCCTGCAGTATTAGACTCTGCGCTCTTTTCTCCTCTCTCCCAGATTTCCCTCAGAAACTTCCAATTCTTCTCTCCTTTATATGTAGAGTAAATCCTCTCTACCTCAGTGCCTACTGTGCATTTTGCACATCTGAACACATCCCCGACATGTTGAGCCAACAAACTCTCTTATGACACAAACCACCTTCCTAGGAATACAGTGTAAACACCCCCTTTGATTACCAGAATATGCTCACCTGGCCTACCCTCCCTCTTCCCTAGAGGTTCATCCAGATATTCTAGTGAAGGAGACGTTCTCCCTCTAGATATGCCAGCTGAGTGAAAGAATGCACATTTTCTTCCTGAGTTGTTTCTCTGTCCTGTCAACTAAAGTTTAATGAATAATTCCTGGTAGTCACAGCAGAGAATTCAATAAGATGACACGAACACATGACCAAGCAGTCTCTGAGTTAGTTGTGGAAAGTGAATTGGACGGTGCCACCACTGTCCTGTGCCCTGTGTCTTGAAAGGTCCTGAGTCCTCATGCCCCAGAGTCTTCGCCAATGGGAACTATTTCCTTTCCAGAACCCACATTTCTCATGGCCCTGAGAATTACATTCCACAAGATGATTTTTCTTCCCAACCGTAAACCTACAAACTTGTTTAGATGAAAAGAATGACAACACGATCCAGATAATCATACCTTGAATTTATAGGGCACTTTTCTGAGGAACTCAGAATTCTTCTCGAGGATCTAAGACTCCCCATCATTCCCCTCCCCTATATATCATCATCTGAAAACTAATGATTGGACCCATCATTGAAGACTTAGTTCAAGGGTTTAAATACATCTTTAACAGCTAGCCCTAAACACAGAATTCTAGCATATTCCAACAGTGACGAAATAGGAAGCTGACAGACAGTTATGGTGCCTACGGAGGTTGTAAAGGACTTTCTTTCTGCCTGAGTAAGGTATTAAGACGTGTCAGGGCTCGTTAGGGAAGGTGTTGGGCAACTGTCAGCCCCCAAATGATTACAGACCACAGTTTCTTTTAAGACGTGCTCCCCATTTCCTGCACGGTGGTACCTGCTTACCACCACCTGCTCTGTCACACTGCCGGCAGAGAGTGCAAGGGACAGGCTTGGATCACCTGAGGTTAATGATTCCCTGTGGCTTCCCTCCACAGTTTACACATTCTAACGTTCTCCTGCTGAATTATCACCTGCCAGCTTCCACAGGGAAAGAAAGAAGTGCATGGCGGGTCCAAATTACCGGTAGACTTCACCACCGATGTGTGTGTATGTGTGTGCGAGCATGTGTTTAATCAACAGTGTTGCTATAGTACCATTAGACTAAATTGGAAAAGGAAGAACCAAAGGGAAGGACTTGAATCAAAATCATCTCTCCAGGGGCTTCCCTGGTGGCGCAGTGGTTGAGAATCTGCCTGCCAATGCAGGGGATACGCGTTCAAGCCCTGGTCTGGGAAGATCCCACATGCCACGGAGCAACTGGGCCCGTGAGCCACAACTACTGAGCCTGCACGTCTGGAGCCTGTGCTCTGCAACAAGAGAGGCCACGACAGTGAGAGGCCCGCGCGCCGCGATGAAGAGTGGCCCCCACTTGCGATGACTAGAGAAAGCCATCACACAGAAACGAAGACCCAACACAGCCAAAAATAAATAAATAAATAAATTTATAAAAAAAAAAAAATCATCTCTCCAAAGATATGTCATTGAACCAGAGAAGGGATGCCCTGTAAGCATTCAAAATGATATTTTTAAGGGCTACCTGCATAGACAGATATGCTGCTCAGCTGCTTTAAACTGATGTTTTGCCATGTGCAGATAGGCACAAACACACATAAAAACACACAGCGAGAACTTTCATCTGTTTCTTAAATACTGCCTTGACTAGGAAAGCTCAGGTCTTTATGTGGTTAGGAGACGGTAATTTGGGCACAGCAAGGCTGCTCTTTATGTTGAGAAAATGAAAGCCCTTTGGAGATTAATAGGACGGTGGGTCTTCATTCATTTTGCAAGGGCACAGCCATGCTGATTCCCACACTGTAGCAATTTAAGGGGAGCAAGAATCAGCTTCACCTGAGAGAAATGAATCATGAAGCAATCTTCCCCAGACTGCCCCCTTTCCTTCAGTCTTCCGCAAGCCCTCCGGTTTGCTATGTCAACTCTCATCTCCTCCAGATACTTCTTAGAAAAGTTCACTCACACTAGACATCTCAGTAAGTATAAAGTACATGAAGGGGTCAGACATCTTGCCCAACAAATTAGCAAGTTTGATTTAGCACATTTGAACTCCCTGAAGTGGTATTCGGAACCTCCTGGGACGTTTCCTTCCTACAGCAAAGGTGATGCCAAAAAACTGTTTCCCCAGAGTGCATTCATCCCTTGTTTCAGGTCCATCCACGGGAAAACACAACTGTCCTGCTGTAGCTCCCCCTGCCTGGGTCTCTAATGAGGTTCTGTTAATCTCCAATTCCTATAAGTGGCTGATTTTTTACTACATCTTGGGCTTACAGCTGTGTGGCTTTTGGGTTGGGACTATTTTTTAAAAGCCATGTCTAAAGGCAATTCACTGGATCCGAGAGTTATATCTTGACTTCCTCTTTTATCATTTCCCCATCAGATTTGGGCTGCAGGTGAAATCCTGCAGTTACTTTGTTTAACATTAAAAATAATTTCAATTTCCTGCCAGAAACTGGTCTTACTGATCATGTTGCTGCTTAGAAGCCTGGAGAATCATGACTTTCATCTCACTTTTAGTAGTGAAAGATGGCAGATAATCCTAATTAAGAAAGAAACACGGATGGGGAGCAAGACTGCAATACAGAAGAAGAAGAAGAAGAACAACTCTACTGTAGCAGCTATTTCCATAGTCCAAAAGAGAAAGGGAAATTGTCAAGGCAGCAGGAACTGCTTTCAAGAGTAGAGCAGAGATGCAGCAAAATTTACTCAGATCCACTTCTTTTTTCAGCTCAGCTGAGGATTTCTATTTAATTTAGTACTGCCAAACCTACAGTTCAGTAGAGAACGCCACAGATTCTGAAAGGAAAATGATTTGCATTCAAGAAGCAAAAATGGTATATCTCACTATGGCATTAAGTAAATTTGCATTCAAAAGATCTGAAGATATTTTTCCCTAGGCATTATTTCTTCTTTTCTTTTCTTCAAATAGTTAAAAATCTTGTTTTGAGGACTCAGAGCTGATGCAGAAATGTCAGTGACTGCAGGACTGTGACCTGCTGCAGTTGACAGCCAGCCTCTTGACTTGGGTGTCCAATGCTGTTGACAAACCACTGAGGGCTTGTTCATTACAGCCCTGGGTAATGGCAATGAGCATTATCCAGGGCAGCATACCATGAATGCTGAATCTGAACACAGCACAGAGAAAATCTAGGAACGTCAATGAATCGTTACCTTTTTGTTATATGGCTCCCATAACAGAAAACAGACGTCTTACGTACATGCAATAAAGAACAGGAAGTAAATTTCTCTCTAGAATGTTATATAGAAAGGGCATGGGCTTCAGAGTCAGACAAACCTAACTCCATGTAAACACACAGAAATGTTACTGCCCACTGGACACCTTATACTGTTCACAATTGGTATAGTTTCTAACTGGTATAGCAAACTCAATAACCCAATAAATGGGGGCAATCGTGGGAAAGGTCTTGGCCAAAAAATATTGAACACCAAGCATCACTCATTCCACATTGAAAATTTACAGAAATGTTCTCTAAAATTCAGAATTAAGGGGTTCTCATAGAACCTTAAGGGCTTACCCAGAACAGTGTCAAAGATCCTATAACTCATGGAGAGATAAATTCAGGTTTTGCTGTGTTTAAAAAGGGATAGGGAAATTATTTCAATTGATTTCCTATTGCATATCAGATATTTTATACACAGCTCACTTATTTCTCAGTGCAGTGAAAGTATTATTACCTTCATTTTACAGAGGAAAAAATTGAAACTAAAATACTAGTAATAACATGCACAATGATTGTTTTTATTACTATTATAGTTAATATTGGGGGCAACAATTTGTCAATTACTGTACTAAGTGACTTAAATATATTACTTCATATAGACCTCCCCAGAAGAGTCAGATATTTGTATTCTCCTTCTATGGATGAAGAAATTGAGGCTTGCAGAGTTAGAATAACTTGCCCAAGATCACACAGCAAAACTATCAGGCCAGGATTAAAACCCTGTAACTTCCCCTAGGTCACAACCACCTAGCGAGTCGGATATGATATACTTTACTTGCTATAAATCTTCACATTTTGTAAGTTACTAGTTATGTGAAGTATAGTAGGCCTCTCTAAATTACTGCTAACGATAATTAAAATATTACAAAAATTAAAAGCGTACAGCAGTCACTGGGAAAATAAAGGTAATATTTAGAGCATGCAAGTTTGGAGGGGTCTACCTACGTTAGATTAACAAATAAGAAACTTTATGCATACAACTTCCCTGAAATTCTTACCAAGAAATCTCATGATGATATAAAAATTACTTTGAGCACCAATAAGTATATTCATTTCTCCACATCGCCTAACCTGTATTTTATTACAAGCACAATTAATGGTTGACTTAAATAGTTTACTTCAAAGAGTGGGGTCTCTTGAAGATTTTGTGTCTGCCAAGGTCACATTTCTTTTTTGATTATAATTACCCTAGAAAAATTATGAAGTATCTTAAAATCTATACATTGATAAACCAAAACGCCTGTGAAGAGGTTTGGAAATATTCTCATATTATCCTAAAACACCTGTAGAATTTCAAAGTACTCTTGCCAAAAATATTTTCGAAGGTAGGTTTTGGGATCTCCAGAGTTTTACTTTCTGACTGTGTGAGGGGTCAGGAACCTCATTCTACCTGTGAGCACCTCTGCTTCCCAGCATCCCTCACGGTTAGGTTGGCCATGTGATTGACAGCACACAATGCAACATAGGCAGAAGGGATGGGAGGCCAGGCTCCTAAAATATTCCAAGTAATTTTTCAAACCCACTCTCTGGAGTCTGTGCATCTGGAAGTGAAAATCTCAAGACATGGTGAAGTCACACAATGAAAGGACTCTAATCCCTCAGTAACCACTAGGGGCAAAGCTACCCAACTAGGAAACTCTGCATCAGTATTTGTGGGTGAGAATTAACCTTTGTTGGGTGAATTCACAGAGAATTGTTTTAATAGCAGCCAGCCTTATTTATGGCAACCTTGGATCTGGAAAATTAGGACTTTACTATCTGCTTCATAAAGTCCCCATGAAGATGGAATGAAATAATGAATTTAGATGCACAGCAAATATCCCTCCATCTTTACATGAGCTTGAGTTTGTAGCCTGTAAGCTTGTGTGTGCGTGTGTGTTAGCTTAAAAAAAAAAAAAAAGAAAGTTAAATATGTATTCTATGACATATACTTGGTTAAGTAAGTACACATACATTTATACCTAAATATATAGACACACTTCTCACCCAGTCTATACATTCCTCTGCTGTTAAAGTCTGAAAAGGAGACAAGCTTTTTTTTTTTTAATTAATTTATTTTATTTTTGGCTGCGTTGGGTCTTCATTGCTGCGCTTGGGCTTTTCTCTAGTCATGGTGAGTGGGGGCTACTCTTAGTTGTGGTGCACAGGCTTCTCATTGCAGCAGCTTCTCTTGTTGCAGAGCACAGGCTCTAGGCACATGGGCTTCAGTAGTTGTGACACGTGGGCTCAGTAGTTGTGGCACACGGGCTTAGTAGCTCCGCAGCATGTGGGATCTTCGTGGACCAGGGCTTGAACCTGTGTCCCCTGCACTAGCAGGCAGACTCTTAACCACTGTGCCACCAGGGAAGCTCAAGACAATCTTTACAATGCCATTTGGTGGTTACCAGACATAGACAAAGAAGGCACTAAAACATGAATTTTAGAACATTTTGGTGTTCATGCTGGACTCCCACCAGCATTCTTCCTTCTAGAGCAACAGAATTAAAGACTCTGATTCATATAGAATCACCAAATTCATGTGATCATGAACCAGCTCTACATGTGATTCACATAGAATCAAGAATGACAAGCCCACAGAGTGAACTGAATGAACTTCTGTATATTGAAAGACCAGAGCTGGAGTTCAGGTCTGTGTCCCAAAAAGATGGCCCAAGAGATAAAGCTGTTGTGACTGATTTCTGGGACTTTTAGAAGCTCCTCCATTCTCAACTGAATTAGATAGCTAAAACACTCTTTCTAACAGTGGTGGGATTTACACCAGGCAGCAGGGAATGGGGGATCAAAATTTTAGAGAGGTCTTAATAGTTTCTCACTAGAAGTTAGAAGAACAACTAGAATAAACGACATGGTTGAAATCATTTGTATCTATAGAAAGACTATAACTGTTCAAGTCTAGTACATTAAATGCTTAAGCTATATAGATACTGGGTCAGACTGGTTCAAGAGAGAGATCTAAATTCAGAGTCAAGGTCTGTTCTAGCACTAAATCTCTTCCTTCCTCTGAATCAGAAATCTCTGGCAGGCTAGAATTTAAATTCCAGCTTCCAGGCATTGTTTACAAAATACACAGGAACAACCTAAGTGTCCATCAACAGATGAATAGATAAAGAAAATGTGGCACGCACACACACACACACACACACACAGAGGAATATTATTCAGCTATAAAAGAAAGAAAAAATCCTGCCATTTGTGAGAGCAAGGATGAGGGCATTGTTCTAAGTTGAATAAGTCAGAGAGAGAAAGACAAATACTGTATGATCTCACTTACATGTAGAACCTTAAAAAAAAAAAAGCAGAACAAATTCATAGAAATAGAGAACAGATTGGTGGTTGCCAGGGGCAGGGAGTGGGAGAAATGGGTGAAGGTGGTCAAAGGGTACAAACTGTAAGTTATAATTTATAAGATGAATAGGTTCTGAGGATTTCATGTACAGCATGATGACTACAGTTAACAATACTGTATTATATATTTGAAAGATGCAAAGAGAGTAGATTTTTTTAAAATTGTAACTTATGTGAGGTGATGGATGTGTTAACTAACCTTACTGTACTAAGCATTTTGCAATATATACACATATAAAATTACTGCATTGTATACCTTAAATTAAGCATGTTATATGTTAATTATATTCAATAAAGCTGAGAGAGACAGACAGATAGACAGATAAATTTCAGCTGCCACCACTGGCTCATCCCTCAGATCTAAATGTCTTTCTGAAATCGTGTACAGATCAGAATGAATTCTTGTTCAACACTTCATCATCTTCTGCTTTATTATCCCATGTTTCATAGCTTTATTTGTTAGCTTGGACCCTCTGGGTTTTCAAATCTAATTTCTGAAGGTGGGTAGAAGCTGCATATATATCTGTGACTCTGGATTCTGGATACCTTGCTCCCTGAAAGCTTTTTCCTTCCTGTACCATAGTTTGTCCCATCTGGTACTACGTGGGGGTTAAAAGAAGTGGAGGCTGGAATTCTATGTCAACACCAAATCACTGCATGAGATGATGCAATGCAGGAGACAGGCATTTTTGGAAAGCAGCAGAAGCTCTCCTGATGGTGACAAAGGCCTAGCATAAAAGATCCCAGTGCTGCCATCCTTCGAGAGAAATAAGATGAGACAGCCAGGGGGATAGTCAAGTCCTCCCAAGCTTGAGCATGGAGCTTTGGGTACCAAGCAACACATTCTGCCAAGTAGGAACCTCTTCAATTGGATTTAAAGTTGGCTTCCTGCCAAATTCTTAAAATTATTCTACCCTAATTATACATACTCATATATGTATCAATACTTGCAAAAATTACTTGAATGTATTGGATGTCTTTCTAGGTATATTTATTTGCTAGGTCTGCCATAACAAACCATCACAAATTTATTTTCTCAGAGTTCTGGAGACCAGAAGGCTGAGGTGTCAGCAGGGTTGCCTCTTCTGAGGCCTCCTTCCTTTGCTCACAGACGGCCACCTTCTCACTGTGCCCTCATCCCTAGCTTCTCTTTGTGTGTCCAAATTTCCTCTTCTTATAAGAATACCTGTCATATTGAATTGGGGACCACCCTAATAGCCTCATTTCAACTTAATTATCTCTTTAAAGGCTCTCTCTCCAAAGAACAGTCACATTCTGAGGTCCTGTGGGTTACGGCTTCAACATAGGAACTTTGGAAAAACACAATTTAACCCATAACACTAGGTCATGAATTAAATTATATAAGAGACTAAAGATGGGCCTTAGGCGTAATTGCATTAAGAATAGATTCTAGGTTGGACCAGGAGTGGATGGATCCAGTGGTTCTGAATGTGGTGAGGCTCAGTGTACCAGGAAGTCATTTACAAGTAGGTTTGAGTGTCTTCTTCACTCCAGGTACTATGGTAGGTGGGTACACAGACATAACAGCAACAGTCCCTGTTTCTAAGAAGTTCAGAACCCAATGACAAGACATGAACACTAACAATTTAATCTGATAATAAATAAGTGTTAGAGTAGCGGTATAGATGGGACATCATGAGATCAAAGGGAAGGATCTCTCCTCCTAGAAATAAGGAAAGTTTCACAGTATAAAGGACCCTTCAGTGGAGTAAGAAACCAAGCAAGAAAGACGGAAAAAGAAAAAAGGGAGAGAAGGAGATTCGGGTGAAACACAAAGAGTAGTAAACTTTTCTCCATGCCTAGGTTAGGGTGTGAGTTAGAGAATGATGGTCATTTGGTCAGAAGAAGAAAAGGCCTGGCGTGTTTTCTCATGCACTCACAGACAATCTAGAACAATGCTGCCCAATAGAACTTTCTGTGTTGAGGGAAATGTTCCATATCTGTGCCATGCAATGGGGTAGACACTAGAACTTGTGGCTCTTGAGTCCTGAAATGTGGCTGGTGCCACGGAAGAAGTCGAATTTTAACTTAATTGTTTTACATTTAAATTTAAATAGGCACACATGGCTAGTGCCTACTGTATTGGACAGCACAGATCTGGAGGAAAGAGTTTTCACCCTTCTGCTTCTATACTGTCCACATGCATTGCACAAAACTCCTATCAATAACACTTTTCAGAATGTTCAAATGGAAGTTTGGCTGAGAACATAAGGCAACAAGTATCACAAAGCAAAATTAATTGTGAGATAGATCTCCAAGTGTATTAGTCAGGGTTCTCCAGAGAAAACAGAACCAAGAGGATGTATATATATGAGTCAGCAAGCTGAAAGCCCAGGAGAGCTGATAGCACCATTCCCGCTCAAGTACAAAGACCCAAGAACCAGGAGAGCCAATGGTGTAGTTCAAGTCCAAAGGCAGGAGAAAGCCAAAATCTCAGTTCAAAGGCAGTGAGGCAAGAGGAATTCTCTCTTACTTGGGGGAGAATCAGCCTTTTTGTTCTATTCAGGCCTTCAGTTGATTGGATGAAGCTCACCCACACCGGGGAGGGCAATCTCCTATACCCAGTCTGCTGATTTAAAAGTCAATTGCATCCCCAAACACCCAGAATAATGTTTGGCCAAATATCTGGGCAACTTGTGGCCCAGTCAAGTTGACACAAAAAAAATGAACCATCACACCAAGTAAAGCCTAATAATAAAAGTACTTACTAGAGACTCTTAAACCTCTCACCCATGTGAACAATATAAAAGAGTTGAGGGAGGAATTTTGGAGAAAATTCTTGGGGACCCCAGAAAGAACTACCTGTGGTTTGGTTTGCTATGAGAAAGGCCTCATCCACCCCTCACTCAACCCTAATGAAAGAGCTTCAACAGAGAGATGGATAGGTGTCTTTGCTATTGGGGTGAAGCGTGGATTGGAGACTGCCTTCCACCTGAAAATCCCACAAGGCAGAGTGGGGCTGGATAGCTGTTCCAGGCAGGAGGAGGGAATGAAAGGCAGCAGATTTCAGTCGCCTGAACTCCCACACGAGGTTGACACAAAGTATGTTGGAGTCTTTCCCATCAGTAGAAGTGGGCCACGTGTGAGCTCCTTTATTATAAGATCACCCAGCCAGGAAACAGGCCTCAGCACAGTATCACATATCATATGATAGTGTCCCTAGAGTCAGAGAAGAGTCTATCACCTACATCAAGGGGAGTGTAAATGAGAGCTCCCAGAAGACTCACAAGTTTACCACCCAAGAAGAAGGAGCTTTCAATTTCAGTCAGGTCCTGAGAGTCTGAGATCAGGTTTTGTATAGACCAGTCAAGTAAGAGATTTCCAGCCCACATACCTGCTCTTCCTCTAGTCAAAAGGATCAGGAGTCACAGTTCCTAAGCTGACGGAAGGAGAACTAGCACCAAAAGAAAAAGCCGACCACGTACTCTTCCCCAACTGCAAGCTTTCTACAGCTGGCCTTACCTAGGAAAAGGCGAACAGCTCTAACCTGAATGAACTTGAAGTTTTGTCTGTAATGTGGAACTAGACAAATTCAAGAGATGTCTAAGAGGCAAAATTGACAGCTCTTGATGGACACATTTCATACAGGTGGTGAGGACGAGAGGTTTTTGAGGATCATGCTTGGGTTTCTGTTTTGGGTAATTCTCTCCAGCTGTATCTGATGATCCTACAACTTTGTATTTCCTAAGATTAAATAGATAGTGGAGTTTCCATCTTTAGCAGAGGAAAATCTAGCCCCATAGAGAAAAGTTTTAAGAGACCATGGAGAAAAAAATAATTACTCTGAATCCATAGTTGTGCTAATTTAGTGTACCAGATACACGCACAATGATTTTCAAATGGTTGTCCAGTGAGAGGGAGAGGGCATGATCTCTAAATCATCTTAGAATCTTGGGGCAGATGAGTGGAAATTTATATAATTCAGAATGCCTTTTAAGAAGCTTCTTTTTTGTGTGATGAAAACTCTAATTCAAAAAGATACATGCATGCCAGTGTTCATAGCAGCACGACTTAAAATAGCCAAGACGTGGAAGCAACCTAAATGTCCATGGACTTCATCCATGGAATGGATGAAGAAGATGTGCTTTATATATACAATGTACTATTACTCTGCTATAAAAAAATAATAAAATAATGCCATTTGCAGCAACATGGATGGACCTAGAGATTATCATACAAAGTGAAGTAAGTCAGACAGAGAAAGACAAATATCATATGATACTGCTTATGTGTGGAATCTAAAAAATGATACAAATGAACTTATTTACAAAGCAGAAATAGATTCACAGACAGAAAACAAACTTAGGGTTACCAAAGGGGAAAGTGGGGGGAGGATAAATTAGGATTAACAAATACACACTACTATATATAAAATAGATAAATGACAAAGACTTACTGTATAGCACAGGGAACTGTATTCAATATCTTATATATTCAATATCTTATATATGTTATATATATATATAACTGAATCACTTTGCTGTACACCTGAAAAACAACATTGTAAATCAACTATACTTCAATAAAAGATTTAAAAATTTAAAAAATTAAAAAATAAGGTTCTGATTCTCCCAACCCAGATGTGAATCACTGCTATGAAGGGCAGGAGCCATTAACAAGGAGAATGACATAAACATATTCGTGTTTTAGGAAGCCCATCCTGATGCTTGAATGCGAAACGGGAATGGACCAAGTGTAGAGACTTTAAATATGAACACTCGCTCGGAGCTAAAGGCAATTATTCAGGTGAAAGACGATGGGAATCTGAGCTAAGGTTACTAAGGGATGCAACAAAGGGAAGAAATTCAGGAGATATTTAAGAGGCAAAATTAACAGATCTTAGTGATAAAATTGGATATAAGGGGTGGGAAAAAGAATTTTTAAAGATGATGTTCAGGTTTCTGACTTGGGTAATTCCCTCCAACTGTATTAAGGTAGAGACCCCAAAGACATAAGCTGAGACTTGGATAAGGATTGTCAAGTTAGAGCCAGTCCTGAGTGGGCATTCTGCTATATCACATGACTATATCATATCACCTTGCTGTGGTAGGTACAGTAAAGCCTGCCCCTTCACAAGATGTCTATGTTCTAATCTTGGAACATTTTAGGTTACATGGGAAAGAGGAATTACAACTGCATTGGAATTAGGTTGCCAACGACCTGGTTTTTAAATGGCAAGATTATCCTGAATCATCCAGGTGGGTCCAATGTAAAATGTCCTTAAAGGTGGAAGAAGAAGGCAGAAGAGGCAGTGTTGAATGATGCCATGTGAGAAAGACTCAGCAGCAGCCATTGCTGTTAAGGGGGGTTGGGTGGGGAAGGGCGGGGACAGGAGCCAAGACATGCCAACAGCCTTAGGAGCTGGAAAAGACAAGGAAACACATTCTCCCCTAGAACCTCCAGAAAAAAATGTATCATTGCTGATAACTTGATTTTACACCAGTGAGACCCATTTCCATCTTCTGACCTCCAGAACTGGAAAACGACAAATTTCTGTTGTTTTAAGCCTGTAGCACTTTGTTACAGCAGCTGTAAGAGACCGATACCCTTACCATCTATCCTCCCTTAGCAAATCACTGGTCTCTGACCTATGTTCCGAATTCATTTACCTCTAAGTAATGTTTTAAACTTTTCTTGACTCTTTGAAATGTATGAGCTGGCTACTATGAGCCTACAACTGTGTGACTACCTCTGCATTAAGTTAAACTACTGGGTGTATTCCCTGTGAACAGTTGGGCCCACTGAATTATTCAATACGAACATAAAACAAAAGAACACTTTGCAATGCAGTCTTTTCTTTCTTTTTTTAACCCTGCTTATCTAATCACCATTCAACCAAAACATTTCTCAAGTAATCAATAATTTAGTTATAAAACTTCGGCAGCTTTCTGTCACAAGGTATAATATTTATTTTGCTGTTGAATTAATTAATGTTTGGAAAATGCCATGTAAATGTTAGCTCTTATCCTTTCCTTATTTATAGTAACTACATAACCTTAAATTTAATTCCATGCAATAGAAAACTCTGTGAAATATATGTGGTAATGATGGATGAACATTATTTACCCTTATGACTTTCTCTATAACCTATATATAATATTCAGAACTTGAAATGATGAGGATAATTTCTCTCAGACCTAGCTTGGCCTAGTACTCAGGAAGTACAGATGTGAATGATTTTGGCTGGAAGACTTAAAAATGAATATAAAGCCACTACACTTTTCGCATAACTCTAAAGCAAGAGAGGAGGAGAGCAGGAGTCAAGGCTGTCAAAATTGTGTCTTTTGGACGATGAGAATATTATACGTATTTTTATAAGGTGCAAAATATGTTTCCCAAACAGAGATAAAGCAAAGACAATTTTGATTCTGTTTCAAGCTCATAAATAGTCTAACGTCAGGTTTATGTTGTGAATCACCCCCGCTGGAAGATGGGTCCCACCTGGAAGCACACATCATATTCACTGTACCACTGCCAAGTGTTCCAAGAGGTTAGCAGAAAAGAGCTGTGGGGCCCCAAAGACAAGGGCTGCAGCATCTTCTTTATAGGCTGAGGAGTGATGAGAACATCATGTTGTTCCACAAAGTGCTGGCCAGCCAGACAGGCAAGGGAGCAAAGAATCTGGCCTCTGGGTTATCCTTAGTTATTACACTACCACCTAAAAGGACAAAAATGTAAAGTGGGTCAAGAAGAAACACATGAATTATATAAGTAAAGGAAATTGAAACTTGACTCTGGGCCCACAGCAAGCTAGAGATACTCTACTATAAAATTCCAGAATTTTGCACACTCGTCTAAGCCCTTAAGCCACAGAGACACCAAAAGGCCTCTCTATGAAGATGATACTGGAAGCTATAATTGGATTAAGGTTGAGGTACTGTGGTTATAAACTGCATGCGAAATAACAAATATTTTAAACACAAAAATTGTTTGTTGTGTTTCTTAAATTTGAGCCACATGCCATCAATCTCAAAATGCAGGGTAATTGCAGTCTCTGTGACATGTCTGTTTGTAGAGCAAAACCTATATTTGAGCATCTCCGGAGAGCTAAGGTGTAATCTGCCACAGCTGTGTAATTGAAGAAGCTCTGATGTATGGAACTATACATGTTATTTTCAACTAGCAGAATTCAGGATATTTTTTTTTCTTTTTTTGAGAATTAAAGTGTAGAGGTCTGGATTATAGTTGTATTTCTACCAAATTAAAGGAGCTCACAAATGCTTATGCTGTGATAGAAGCAGGCCTTAAAAGAGTCCATATGTACGACTGCACTTCTACTCGGCAATGTGATTTTTAACCAACTTTTAAATACCGTAAGCAAAATTCACCTGAACTCATACACACAGTGAATCCTGGGTGGGAATGTTAATTCAAATGTGTGCTTTACCATAAGTAAATATCCTGAAATACAGCTTCCTGTTCACATTATCTGCCCCTCCCAAATATGGGCTCCAAAGTTACTTCATGGGCTATTCAAAAGAATATTGCTTCCTGCCTTCGTATGCATGATTGTTTCAATCATCTAGACAGACTCTGGCGCAATGCTCAGTACTTGGAACTTTCCATAGCTTATGCTCCCTGGAAGCTTTGTAGCCCCTTTTCCACTTTATTAACTTGAGAATAGCTGATTTGTCCCTGGGTTTTCTTGGGTGAATTGACTTTCCACCAAGTACTATCAAGAGAGCTTAATTTCTGGATCTTGCCTTAATGAAAAAAAGAGTTGCAGTTCCACGTAGCTGGTTGTGGCCCACATGTAAGTATGCCCTTGACATAACTTGAGCACAACTTTAGACAGTGGATATGACCCAGATCCTTCTCTACCCTGAGAGAAACTAGCTAGAGGGAATGCCACAGGATCACCAGGGATTACTAAAGAGCTTTCAGCTTTTTGTGGGTCATTTAAAAGAACAACATATCGTTTGTAGGACTTGGAACAGAGAGGACTCTCTGTTCTCTATAAATGGACCTTGACCATGTTTAGAGACACTAGCAGGGAATGCAGCTCCCCACAAAGCCCTCTTACAATTTCACTATCCAGCAGGGCAGCCTCTCTAAGAACATAGCTTGGAAGGGACTCATATGACGAGGTGAGAGAGAAGGGAGCTGACAATTCAACCACCCACAACAGCCAACACAAGGGTAACCAAGATGGCAGATGCCACAGGGAGATAGACAGCACTGTGTTCCCTTTTGTCTCCTACTATTTTAATTTGACTCCTTATTATTGTACAAAAATACCCTAACTTGGCATAAGACACAAATGTCTTAATAACAACACTATTATTAACATGCTAGAATTAGTCCATATACAACTAGCCTGTGAGCTTCTTTGCTAGATGGTGAACTCTGTGAGGGAAGAACATTTTCATTTTGTATGTACAGAACCTGGCATATTTGGCAGACAATGGGTGCTAGAGAAGTGTTTATTAATTTGAGTTTTTTTCAGTGCACCTTATTTGTCTAGTGTCTATATTGTCCTCACCATGGCCATTTCCTAGTCCCTGGAAACTTTGAATAATGAAGTGTAAAACAAATATTTAATACCATACACAACACCACAAGATCAATTATACCATATCTTGGTTCCTTTGTACCTTTCATCTTACTTATTAAATAGATGTGAGAAAACACCACAAGGAGAGTCACATGTTAGGATTTTAGACGTATTTAAGAATGTGGAAATCCTCACTAGCCTGAGATAGTTTACCATAGAAATTCATCAATTTCATCAAAAATGAATTTCTGATCAACATGGGGAAAGTACCAGTGCTATTAAATCCTGCATAGTTATAACTGCGCCCAGGTCTTCATTTCTTTAGTTCCATTGGCAGATTCAGAAGCAGAGCAAATGTGGAAAAGATTCACGAATATGATGCTCAGCACATGGTTTCCTTGATTTCCCCACCCCCTTCTTTGAGACCTGAGAAGTCTGGCGAAGATGCTACAACGAAAGTTTGCCCACATGAGTTACCTATCCTTTGCCCAGTTTATCTCTCTTGGAACCCAGAGCAGCTTGTGATTTAGATCCCTGTCTTATCCAGCTCTGCAGAGCTGAGAAAGCACGGGGGAGGAAGTCAGTGAAAAGAAGAGGGATCACCACGCTCCCAGCTTCACTCAGGCAACAGATTGCCACGGCTCAATAGCGCAGAGTGAAATGATCATGATCCAGAGCTTGAAAATCCCCATTAGAAGAACACTTACAGCATTAGGAGAAAATGTGCTTTCCTTTAGGGGTGACTGGCTGCAGGGCTGCTCTCTGTCAGTCAGGCTCTGAAAAATCTCCCCCGCCCCTCCTTCCCCCGGGATGTTACATTCAGGGCTGCTCTGCTCTGTCGTGAGGATGGCACCTCATATACCCTCAGTCAAGAGGCAATCTGGAAAGATGAAAAAAACTGGACTATTAAAAAAATTTTTTTTTCTTATTGAAGTATAGTTGACTTACAATGTTGTTAGTTTCAGGTGTACAGTAAAGCGATTCAGATATATATACAAATAGATAGATATAGATATATTCTTTTTCAGATTCTTTTCCATTACAGGTTATTACAAGATGCTGAATACAGTTCCCTGTGCTACACAGTAGGTCCTTGTTGTTTATCTATTTCATATATAGTAGTGTGTATCTGTTTACCCTAGACTTTTTGATCTGAACCTTCACGAAGTATTCAGGTAAGATGCCTGCAGCCCAGGGCAATGAAGCACCCCAGAGCCCAAGTAAAGAATAAGTAGTAGGGCAGGATAGAATATGGTTATTCTTATCCCTGAACTTATTAATTAGAGAATTTGGGTCAGTTGGGCGCTTGATTCGTTTGCAGATTTCCATGATGTTGGACAACTAATTAGAGCTCATGGGTTACTATAGTCTCTACTTTTAACACACATATATGAAAAGCACAGTCACTCAATGACCAAAGAGAAAACTTCCAACAACTCTTTTATACCATGGAACCCAGAAGAGCCTTTCAGGTCTTGATGGTGAATTTCATGAACACAGCAGGTCAATATCAGTTAAATTTTGACAGCCCTTCAAACAGTGAAAGCCACTGTGGGTTAGTGGTTCAGAGTATGGATTTGGAGCCACACTACCAGACTTGAAATCTTGGATCTTTTCAAATCAATGGTTATATGACTATGTGAGTTATTTAACATCTCTGTGCCTCAATTTTCCTACCTATAAAGTGGGAGTGATAATAAGATACTTACCTCACAATAACTAATAAAAGTGATGAACCTGTAAGAGTGTATGAACTTGAAAGTATATAGTAAGTGCTTAATAAGCATTAGTTACCATATCTAACATTTTGTGAGGAGAAAAATTGGAAAAAATAGTGTCTACACTCTGTGGTCTTGTTGGAAAATAAGAAAGTACGTTTTAAAATAGTTTTTTATATATATAAATTTATTTACTTTATTTATTTATTTTTGGCTGCGTTGGGTCTTCACTGCTGCGCACAGGCTTTCTCTAGTTGCGGCGAGTGGGGGCTACTCTTCGTTGCAGTGCTCGGGCTTCTCATTGCAGTGGCTTCTCTTGTTGCTGAGCACGGGCTCTAGGCACACAGGCTTCAGTAGTTGTGGCACTTGGGCTCAGTAGTTGTGGCTTGCGGGCTCTAGAGCACAGGCTGAGTAGTTGTGGCAAACGGGCTTTGTTGCTCCGTGGCATGTGGGATCTTCCCGAACCAGGGCTTGAACCCATGTCCCCTGCATCGGCAGGTGGATTCTTAACCACTGCGCCACCAGGGAAGTCCTTTAAAATAGTTCTTAAAAAGAAAAATGAAAGATCCTAAGAGCATGAAAGGAAATAAGACCAAAGGCTGTTATGGTTATAGATTATAAGCAAGAAAGAGAAAGGCCTCTGAACTTGGCAATAGTCAAATGTGTTTTTCATGAACATTAAACAATTTCTGTGATTGAATCAGCCATCCATTAAATTTTAAATTAAGAAAAGCCTTATAGAGAAGATAGACAACAAGCTAGACAACTAAAATGGGGATTAAAAAGCCACTATAAATTTGATTTTCATATAATTTCTTTATAAGATTAATATAAATGCCTGTTAAAGTAGACTAGTCTATGTACATCAAGTTTTACATAAAAAGTTTAACTTAGATTAGGTATTCCTAACAAATCAAGCAAGTTGTCCAATATAAAATATACTATTACTTTAATATACAAGGACATCTAAATAGCTATTCCAAAAGAAAAGAAGAAAATTGCTTGCTTTTTAAAGGCATCCCAAGGTAGTAATAATAGTATTAGTTTCATTTGGGATTTATTTACATATTCACTACATGGATGATGCAAATATGTCCATTTCCTCACTGCCATATAAGGATTTGTACAAACCAAGAGTATTTTAGATTTTGAGGCATTTTAAATCACTGACCACCAACCCTAATTTTTAGGTTTTAAAACTGAGGCCCACAGAAGAGAACGAACTTGCCTAAAATTATAAATAAAATAATTCCCATGTATGTTTGTCTCACATAAAGAGAACTTGCTCTCACTCAGGGAAGACAATACAATACTATACTGCCAGTGCACCGTTTTCCTATGGCTGCTGTAACAAATTATCATAAACTGGGGGGCTTAAAATAACAGAAATGTATTTTCTCATGGTTCTGGAGCCAGAAGTCCAAAATCAAGGCATGCGCAGGGCTGCACTCCTTCTGGAGGCTCTAGGGGAACATCCATTTCTTGCATCTTCCAGCTTCTGGTAGCCATCAGCATCCCTTGGTTTGTGGCCCCTTCTCTCTCTATGCCCTCTTCACGTCACCTTCTCTGTGTGAGTCTAACTCCAAACCTCCTCATTTAGAGCCTATCCAGATAATTCTGAATAAAACCTCTGCTCAAAATGTTTAACTTAATCTCATCTTTTACCTTATAAGGTAATACTCACAGGTTCTGAAGGCTAGGTTGTAGACATATCTCTTTTTTGAGGGGGGAGGGGCGAGTGGGAGGTGAGGGGCAGGGTACCACTTAGTCCACTACAGCCAGGGAGAGTTACTGAGTTTGTGGATGCCTCTAAAATAGAAATTCCATCTCTGAGGGGCTTCAGATGATAAAACCGTAAGAAATTATTGCCCTTTACCAATTGTTCTGCAACTCCCTTCTCTTGATTAATTGAAATGTCATTACAGAATTGTAGAATCCTATCATTAGCAAACCATTTTTTGTCTATATCTCCAGGTCCTACTTAACCTTGACATGTGGATTCTGGTTAAACATGACAGATTGGATACATCCAATGATCTCCATTCATTCCTGAAAGCCCACTAAGAAGCCAGTTAAGGAATACAACAGATAAACACATACAAGGTGAAATATTATAGAAGAAGATAAAGAGCAGAAGAGATATATCAACCAAATTTTGGAAGATGGAAAGCAGATGGGCAAGTGAAGACTAACTTAACAGAGCAAAGAAAGACAACACTAAGTTTGCAGAGGGAGAAGTCAGTAAGTCATGTATGGGTTCATACCTAGAAACTCCAGAAAAGCTAAGGAACTGGAGGCATTAGTTACCCTTAAAGGCCAAGTAAGAGGTAAGGATTCAATAATGCCTTATCTGTAACACTGAAATCCAAAATTTCTGACAAATAAATTTTGTGTGTGTGTGTGTCTGGTATGCAGGCCTCTCACTGTTGTGGCCTCTCCCGCTGCAGAGCACAGGCTCCGGACAAGCAGGCTCAGCGGCCATGGCTCACGGGCCTAGCCGCTCCGCGGCATGTGGGATCCTCCCGGACCAGGGCACGAACCCATCTCCCCTGCATCAGCACGTGGACTTTCAACCACTGCACCACCAGGGAAGCCCCTAAATTTTAAAATACTCACTTGGGGGCTTCCCTGGTGGCACAGTGGTTAAGAATCCACCTGCCAATGCAGGGGACATGGGTTCGAGCCCTGGTCCAGGAAGATCCCACATGCCGCGGAGCAACTAAGCCCCTACACCACAACTACTGAGCTTGCATGTCACAACTACTGAAGCCTGTGTGCCTAGAGCCCATGCTCTGTAACAAGAGAAGCCATCACAATGAGAAGCCCACGTGCTGCAATGAAGAGTAGCCCTGCTCACAGAAACTAGAGGAAGCCCGTGCACAGCAACAAAAGACCCAATGCAGCCAAAATAAATAAATAAATAAATAATAAAATACTCACTTGGCAGCAAACCTTGACATTATCTGAACTACTCTGCTATCAAAATTATTTTTAACATATATAAAACTAATAGTAGTCTTTATTTACCCCTCTTAGTGTGTGAATATTCATGTTCCATTGCACAAAATTCAATATATTTGATTAAAGAGCCTGTCTTAGGTCCCACTAGGTAATATATTTATTATGCATTATATTTGCTGAAATCTTTAAAAATATTTGATGGGATTGCCTAGGAGATGGCACAGAGGGAGAAAAGTAAGAGAGGTAGTGGATTGGGGCTTCTCACTCTTTCTAAGAATTTTAAGTTTCATTTTTGGCCCCTCAAGCCAGGCTTTTCCTGGAGCTTTCTCTGTCTGAACCATAATGCTTACTTCCAGGGTTCTGGCTGTGTAAGGTACAAGCCAGGGAATACCAGAGGAGAAAAAATGGAAAACTCAATGGTGGTTTGGAGAAAAATCACAGTGAATTTAGAAGTTACTAGGGTGAGTGTAATCAATAAAATCAGAAATGAAAGAGGAGACATGATAACTAATAACACAAACACTAAGCATCATAAGAAGCTACTATGAACACTAACAAACCAGATAACCTAGAAGAAATGGATACATTCCTAGAAACATACAATCTACCAAGACTGAATCATGAAGAAACAGAAAATCTGAACAAACCAATTACTAGTAAGGAGATTAAATCAGTAATCAAAATCTGCCAACAGACAGAAGTCCAGGATCAGATGGCTTCATGATGAATTCTACCAAACATTTAAAGAAGAATTAATAGTTAATCAAGTCCAGGAGGCACAGAGAGTCCCATACAGAATAAATCCAAGGAGAAATACACCAAGACACATATTAATCAAACTCAAAAATTAAACACAAAGAAATCATATTAAAAGCAGCAAGGCAAAAACAACAAATAACATACAAGGGAATCCCCATCAGGATAACAGCTGATCTCTCAGCAGAAACTCTACAAGCCAGAAGGGAGTGGCAGGACATAATTAAAGTGATGAAGGAGAAAAACCTGCAACCAAGATTACTCTACCCAGCAAGGATATCATTCAGATTTGATGGAGAAATTAAAACGTTTACAGACAAGCAAAAGCTGAGAGAGTTCAGCACCACCAAACCAGCTTTACAACAAATGCTAAAGGAACTTCTCTAGGCAAGAAACACAACAGAAGGAAAAGACCTACAATAACGAACCCAAAACAATTAAGAAAATGGCAATAGGAACATACATATCGATAATTACCTTAAATGTAAATGGACTAAATGCTCCCACCAAAAGACACAGATTGGCTGAATGGATACAAAAACAAGACCCATATATAAGCTGTCTACAAGAGACCCACTTCAGACCTAGAGACACATACAGACTGAAAGTAAGGGGATGGAACAAGATATTCCATGCAAATGGAAACCAAAAGAAAGCTGGAGTAGCAATTCTCATATCAGACAAAATAGACTTTAAAATAAAGACTACTAGAAGAGACAAAGAAGGACACTGCATAATGATCAAGGGGTCGATCCAAGAAGAAGATATAACAATTGTAAATATTTATGCACCCAACATAGGAGCACCTCAATACATAAGGCAAATACTAAAAGCCATAAAAGGAGAAATCGACAGTAACACAATCATAGTAGGGGACTTTAACACCCCACTTTCACCAATGGACAGATCATCCAAAATGAAAATAAATAAGGAAACACAAGCTTTAAATGATACATTAAACAAGATGAACTTAATTGATATTTATAGGACATTCCATCCAAAAACAACAGAATACACATTTTTCTCAAGTGCTCATGGAACATTCTCCAGGATAGATCATATCTTGGGTCACAAATCAAGCCTTGGTAAATTTAAGAAAATTGAAATTGTATCAAGTATCTTTTCCGACCACAATGCTATGAGACTAGATACCAATTACAGGAAAAGAGCTGTAAAAAATACAAACACATGGAGGCTAAACAATACACTACTTAATAACGAAGTGATCACTGAAGAAATCAAAGAGGAAATTAAAAAATACCTAGAAACAAATGACAATGGAGACACGATGACCCAAAACCTATGGGATGCAGCAAAAGCAGTTCTAAGAGGGAAGTTTATAGCAATACAATCCCACCTTAAGAAACAGGAAACATCTCGAATAAACAACCTAACCTTGCACCTAAAGCAATTAGAGAAAGAAGAACAAAAACATCCCAAAGTTAGCAGAAGGAAAGAAATCATAAAAATCAGATCAGAAATAAATGAAAAAGAAATGAAGGAAACGATAGCAAAGATCAATAAAACTAAAAGCTGGTTCTTTGAGAAGATAAACAAAATTGATAAACCATTAGCCAGACTCATCAGGAAAAAAAGGGAGAAGACTCAAATCAATAGAATTAGAAATGAAAAAGGAGAAGTAACAACTGACACTGCAGAAATACAAAAGATCATGAGAGATTACTATAAGCAACTCTATGCCAATAAAATGGACAACCTGGAAGAAATGGACAAATTCTTAGAAATGCACAAACTGCTAAGACTGAATCAGGAAGAAATAGAAAATATGAACAGACCAATCACAAGCACTGAAATTGAAACTGTGATAAAAAATCTTCCAACAAACAAAAGCCCAGGACCAGATGGCTTCACAGGAGAATTCTATCAAGCATTTAGAGAAGAGCTAACACCTATCCTTCTCAAACTCTTCCAAAATATAGCAGAGGGAGGAACACTCCCAAACTCATTCTACGAGGCCACCATCACCTTGATACCAAAACCAGACAAGGATGTCACAAAGAAAGAAAACTACAGGCCAATATCACTGATGAACATAGATGCAAAAATCCTCAACAAAATACTAGCAAACAGAATCCAACAGCACATTAAAAGGATCATACACCATGATCAAGTGGGATTTATTCCAGGAATGCAAGGATTCTTCAATATACGCAAATCAATCAACGTGATACACCATATTAACAAATTGAAGGAGAAAAACCATATGATCATCTCAATAGATGCAGAGAAAGCTTTCGACAAAATTCAACACCCATTTATGATAAAAACCCTGCAGAAAGTAGGCATAGAGGGAACTTTCCTCAACATAATAAAGGCCATATATGACAAACGCACAGCCAGCATCGTCCTCAATGGTGAAAAACTGAAACCATTTCCACTAAGATCAGGAACAAGACAAGGCTGCCCACTCTCACCACCCTTATTCAACATAGTTTTGGAAGTTTTAGCCACAGCAATCAGAGAAGAAAAGGAAATAAAAGGAATCCAAATCAGTAAAGAAGAAGTAAAGCTGTCACTGTTTGCAGATGACATGATACTATACATAGAGAATCCTAAAGATGCTACCAGAAAACTACTAGAGCTAATCAATGAATTTGGTAAAGTAGCAGGATACAAAATTAATGCACAGAAATCTCTGGCATTTCTATATACTAATGATGAAAAATCTGAAAGTGAAATCAAGGAAACACTCCCATTTACCATTGCAACAAAAAGAATAAAATATCTAGGAATAAACCTACCTAAGGAGACAAAAGACCTGTATGCAGAAAATTATAAGACACTGATGAAAGAAATTAAAATTGACACAAATAGATGGAGAGATGTACCATGCTCCTGGATTGGAAGAATCAACATTGTGAAAATGACTCTACTACCCAAAGCAATCTACAGATTCAATGCAATCCCTATCAAACTACCACTGGCATTTTTCACAGAACTAGAACAAAAAATTTCACAATTTGTATGGAAACACAAAAGACCCCGAATAGCCAAAGCAATCTTGAGAACGAAAAATGGAGCTGGAGGAATCAGGCTCCCTGACTTCAGACTATACTACAAAGCTACAGTAATCAAGACAGTATCGTACTGGCACAAAACCAGAAATATAGATCAGTGGAACAGGATAGAAAGCCCAGAGATAAACCCACGCACATATGGTCACCTTATCTTTGATAAAGGAGGCAGGAATGTACAGTGGAGAAAGGACAGTCTCTTCAATAAGTGGTGCTGGGAAAACTGGACAGGGACATGTAAAAGTATGAGATTAGATCACTCCCTAACACCATACACAAAAATAAGCTCAAAATGGATTAAAGACCTAAATGTAAGGCCAGACACTATCAAACTCTTAGAGGAAAACATAGGCAGAACACTCTATGACATAAATCACAGCAAGATCCTTTTTGACCCACCTCCTAGAGAAATGGAAATAAAGACAAAAATAAACACATGGGACCTAATGAAACTTAAAAGCTTTTGCACAGCAAAGGAAACCATAAACAAGACCAAAAGACAACCCTCAGAATGGGAGAAAATATTTGCAAATGAAGCAACTGACAAAGGATTAATCTCCAAAATTTATAAGCAGCTCATGCAGCTCAATAACAAAAAAACAAACAGCCCAATCCAAAAATGGGCAGAAGACCTAAATAGACATTTCTCCACAGAAGATATACAGACTGCCAACAAACACATGAAAGGATGCTCAACATCTTTACTCATTAGAGAAATGCAAATCAAAACTACAATGAGATATCATCTCACACCAGTCAGAATGGCCATCATCAAAAAATCTAGAAACAATAAATGCTGGAGAGGGTGTGGAAAAAAGGGAACACTCTTGCACTGCTGGTGGGAATGTGAATTGGTACAGCCACTATGGAGAACGGTATGGAGGTTCCTTAAAAAACTACAAATAGAACTACCATATGACCCAGCAATCCCACTACTGGGCATATACCCTGAGAAAACCTTAATTCAAAAAGAGACATGTACCAAAATGTTCATAGCAGCCCTATTTACAATAGCCCGGAGATGGAAACAACCTAAGTGTCCATCATCGGATGAATGGGTAAAGAAGATGTGGCACATATATACAATGGAATATTACTCAGCCATAAAAAGAAATGAAACTGAGCTATTTGTAATGAGGTGGATGGACCTAGAGTCTGTCATACAGAGTGAAGTAAGTCAGAAAGAGAAAGACAAATACTGTATGCTGACACATATATATGGAATTTAAGAAAAAAAAAATGTCATGAAGAACATAGGGGTAAGACAGGAATAAAGACACAGACCTACTAGAGAATGGACTTGAGGAGATGGGGAGGGGGAAGGGTAAGCTGTGACAAAGTGAAAGAGCGACATGGACATATATACACTACCAAACGTAAGGTAGATAGCTAGTGGGAAGCAGCTGCATAGCACAGGGAGATCAGCTCGGTGCTTTGTGACCGCCTGGAGGGGTGGGATAGGGAGGGTGGGAGGGAGACGCAAAAGGGAGGGGATATGGGAACATATGTATATGTATAACTGATTAAATTTGTTATAAAGCAAAAAATAAAAAAAATAAAAAAAATAAAAAGAATTAATACCAATTTATCTTAAACTCTTCCAAAAAATAAAGAGGAGGGAATACTTCTAAACTCATTTTATGAGGCCAGTCATACCCTGATACCAAAACCAGATAAAGATCTTTAGCAGGCTAGTATCCCTGATGAACAAAGATTCAAAAATCCTCAGCCAAATATTAGCAAACTGAATTCAAGAGTACATTGAAAGGATCATACACCAAGATCAAGTGGGATTTAGTCCTGGGATGTAAGGATGGCTCAACATCTACAAGTCAGTGTGATATAATGTATTAACCAAATGAAGGATAAAAATTATATGATTAGGGCTTCCCTGCTGGCGCAGTGGTTGAGAGTCCGCCTGCCGATGCAGGGGACGCGGGTTCGTGCCCCGGTCCGGGAGGATCCTGCATGCCGTGGAGCGGCTAGGCCCGTGAGACATGGCCGCTGAGCCTGCGCGTCCAGAGCCTATGCTCTGCAATGGGAGAGGCCACAACAGTGAGAGGCCCGCGTACCGCAAAAAAAAAAAAAAATTATATGATTATATCAACAGATGGAGAAAAAGCATTTGCCAAAATTCAACATCCCTTATGATAACCATCAACAAACTAGGTGTAGATGACATAACAAAGTGCATATATGACAAACTCACATTTATCATACTCAGTGGTGACAGGTTGAAAGATTTCCCACTAAGATCAGGAATAAGACAAATGGGTCCCCACTCTCACCACTCCTTTTCAACATAGTATTAAAAATCCTAGCCAGAACCATTAGGCAGGAAGAAGTAACAAAAGTCATCCAAATCTGGGGCCTCCCTGGTGGCGCAGTGGTTGAGAGTCCGCCTGCCGATGCAGGGGATACGGGTTCGTGCCCTGGTCTGGGAGGATCCCATATGCCGCGGAGCGGCTGGGCCCGTGAGCCATGGCTGCTGAGCCTGCGCATCCGGAGCCTGTGCTCCGCAACGGGAGAGGCCACAACAGTGAGAGGCCCGCGTACCACAAAAAAAAAAAAAAAAAAAAAGTCATCCAAATCTGAAGGGAAGAAGTAAAATGGTCTCTGATTGCAGATGATACAATCTTACATATAGGAAACTAAAGACTCCACAAAAAACTGTTAGAACTAATGAACAAATTCAGTAAAGTTGCAAGATACAAAAACAACATACAGAAATCAGTTGCATTTCTATATACTAACAACTAATTATCTGGAAAATAAATCAAGAAAACAATTCCATTTATAATGGCACCAAAATAATAATACTTAGGAATAAATTTAACAAAGGAGATGAAAGATCTGTATACTGGAAATTTTAAGACGTTGATGAAAGAAATTAAAGAAGACACAAAGATGGAAAGATATCCTGTATTCATAGATCAGGAAAATTAATATTGTTAAAATGCCCATTCTACTCGAAGCCATCTATATATTCAATGTAAATCCTATCAAAATTCCAATGGCATATTCCCAGATATAGAAAAAACAATATTAAATTTCATAAGAAACCACAAAAGATCCGAAATAGTCAAAGAAATCCTAGGAAAGAAGGACAAAGCTGGAGGCATCATGCTTCCTGATTTAACACTTTATTATGAAGCTATAGTAATCAAAATGTATGATAATGGCATAAAAACAGACACATAGACCAATGAAATAGAATTGAGAGCCCAGAAATAAATCCACACGTATATGATAAACAAATATTTGACAAGGGAGCCAAGAACACTCAATGAGGAAAGACAGTCTCTTCAATAAATGGTTTTGGGAAAATTGGATATTCACATGCAAAAGAATGAAATTGGCCACCATCTTACACCACTCACAAAAATGAACTCAAAGTGGATTACAAGTGGTGTACAGCCACTATAGAAAACAGTATGAAGTTTTTTCAGATTAAAACTAGATTTTATTTCTTTTGGACATATACCCAGCAATCATCCAGCAAATAACTTGATTTTAAAAATGCACAAATGACCTGAATAGATATTTTTTCAAAGAAGACATACAAATAGCCAGCAGGCACATGAAAAGACGCTTAGCATCGTTAATCTTCAGAGAATTGAAGATCAAACAACAATAAGATATCACCTCACACTTTTGGACTGTCCATTATCAAAAACATAAGAGCTAACAAGTGTTGGTGAGGATGAGGAGAAAAAGCACACCTGTACACTGTTGGTGGGAATGTAAACTGGTGCAGCCACTGTGGAAAACAGTATGGAGGTCCCTCAAGAAATTTAAAAGAGAACTACCATATGATCCAGCAATTCCACTTCTGGGTATATATCCAAAGGAAATAAAATCATTATCTTGAAGAAATATTCCTATGTTCACTGCAGCATTATTCACAATAAGCAAGGTATATAAGTAACCTAAGTGTCCCTTAATAGATGAATGGCTCAAGAAAATGTGATACACACACACACACACACACACACACACACAGAGGAATATTATTCAGTCTTAAAAAGAAGGAAATCCTACCACTTGCACCAACATGGATAAACTTGGAGGGCATTATGCTAAGTAAAATAAGCCAGACACAGAAAGACAAATACTACATGGTATCACTTACATGTAGAACCTTAAAAAAATTGATTAGAAAATTATTAGATTTCCTGGACTACTTGCTCATATTGAAAGAGCCATAGGAAACTAAGCAAACAAAAACCAAGGCAGTTATTACCTTCACTAAAAACAAAAAGTAGTATAAGAAACGAAACAATGGGCTTCCCTGGTGGCGCAGTGGTTGAGAGTCCGCCTGCCGATGCAGGGGACACGGGTTCGTGCCCTGGTCTGGGAGGATCCCACATGCCGCGGAGCGGCTGGGCCCGTGAGCCATGGCCACTGAGCCTGTGCTCCGCAAGGGGAGAGGCCACAGCAGTGAGAGGCCCGCCTACCGCAAAAAAAAAAAAAAAAAAAAAAAAAAAAAAAGAAACGAAACAATAATTATAGTAGTCCACATGGCTTTGCCATGCACAGTATTTATGTAACATAAAATAAAAGCATCAAATATAAATTTGATATATGATTAATATATTATCAAATAGCAATTCAATATATGGTTAAAATATGTTCATGAGAAGAATGGGGGAAAGGAATTAAGGGAGTGAATGTAGGGTATTATAATAGGTTGATATGAGAAAGATACTATCTAAATTTTAAAATCAAGAACTAGACAAATGCATTTGAAATTTAGAAATAAGGAGGTAGCTATTAGAAGAAACAGGTAAAAGAGGTGAAAGTTGTTACCTCTGATACAGAGACCTGGGGTGGTTTGACTTGAGCAAGAGTCTGTTATTTTTCATTATAAATCTCTAACTTTTTAAAATATGGGTTAATTTGATATAAATAAAAATCAAATTAATTTTTAATAGAGACTAGTGATAGTGTTAGCAAATAAATAAGATTAATATTATTGTAATTTCTTGCCTGTACAAGTTTAATATTTTCCCTCCTCTCCTTTTCTACCTAATCTGCATTTTTTCAGCCTATATTGCATTTTTTTCTTTTTTTGTCAAATTACTCTTTCTATAGTACAGCTCAAATCATGTTCTTCTCAAAAACTTTAAGTGGCTAAACTCACTAATTTGGCATGCAAGTTCTCTACAACTTACTCCCCAACTATTTTCCTTCCACTTAATCAACAGATATTCGTGGAACCACTGTTGTGTGTTTTGTTGGAAGCAGTAGGATACAATGATGGACAAGATAGGCATAATTCCAGTCTTTGAGGCACTTACATTCTACAGACTTCCTGCTAACACTCTTTTGCTAGACTTTTGTTCTAATACTTTTGGATTTTCAGCCCTCTCCTTTCTCTTCCAGGGTGTATACTCAAACCTTGGTTCTCTTCAAGGCAGAAGGCAAACGTTACCCCCTTCACAAGGTCCACTGTGACCTCACCCACGCCCAGTGAGAGTAAATTTTTTTCTTACCCAAACATCCTTTGAACTTCAGCCCTGTGGCTTGTATGTACTTACTGCTTTTCCCCAGGATTATAGCAACTCATAAACATGCCTTCCCAAGTAAAACCTGAATTCCTAGAGAACAGGGTCCTTATAGATTCATTTCTATATCCTTTACTGAACCCCTACACAAAGTAAGTAATAAGCAGTTATCTAGAGAATCCATTTGGATATTTCCACCTACAAGCATTGAAGCACGATATTATACTCATGTTTACTTCCTATTTTCTTTTCTGTCAAATAAGTATTTTATTTTAGAATAGATTTAAATTCACAGAAAAATTGCAAGGATAGTAGAGAGTTCCCATGTACCCCACACCACTCCTCTTATTTTTAATATTAATAATATGGCACATCAATATGGTACCTTTGTCACAATTATTGAACTAATATTGATACATTATTAACTCAAGTACATACGGTATTCAGATTTCCTTGGTTTTACTTAACGTCCTTTTTTCTGTTCCTGGATCCATCCAGGACATCACATTACACTTAGTTATCAAGCCCCCTTAGGCTCCTCTTGGCTGTGACAGTTTAGTTTCTCAGACTCTTCCTATTTTGGATGACTATATTAGTTTTCTATTGCTGCAATAAAATATTACCACAAACTTAGTGGCTTAAAACAATATAAATTGATTCTCTTCCTGTTCTGTAGGTCATACATCCAATCCAGGTCTCACTGGCCTAAAATCAAGGTGTCAGGAGGGCTTGTTCCTTTCTGGAGGCTCTAGGGGACAACGTTGTTTCCTTACCTTGTCCAGGTTCTACAAGCTGTCTACATTCTTACCAATGACCTCTGATAATTTTGAAGAGAACTGTTCTGGTATTTTACAGAATGTCCCCCAATTGGGATTTGTCTGATGTTTTTCTCATGATTAGACTGGGGTTATGGGTTTGGGGGAGGGTAAAGTAACACTCTTACCACATATCAAGTCCACACATATGGTATCAACCCGACTTGTCACTGTTGATGTGATCCTGGGTCACCTGGCTGAGGTAGGATTTGTCAGATGCGGTCGACAGCTTACCCCAAGATACATCTGTGTCCTATACCCTGGAGACTGTGATTATCTTAGGTTGCATAACAAAGGAGAATTAAGGTTGTCCGATGGAAATAAGTTTTCTAACCAGCAGACCTTAAGATAGGGAGGTTGTCCTGAATTACCTAGGTGGGCCCACCGTAAAAGGCAGAAGAGAGAGTCAGAGAAAGAGATGGAATGAAGGAAGCAGCTCAGGATGATATGATGTGATAAGAAATGGACAGGCCTTTGCTGGCTTTGAAGACAGAGGAAGCGGGTCATGAGCCAAGAAATACGGGCAATCTCTGGAAGCCAGAAAAGGCAAGGAATCGGATTCTCCTCTAGAGCCTCCAGAGAGGAATGTAGCCCTGTTCCCACGCCTGACCACACCTTGATTTTAGCCCAGTGTTACACTTCTAACCCACAGACTGTGAGATAACCAAATTTTATTGTTTAACACCGCTAAGTTTGTAGTACTTTGTTACAGCAGCAAAACTACTACTGATTTTTCCCTGAAAAATTATTCTTCCCTCCCCCCACCAACAGTCTACTCTTTGAAAGGAAGGCACAACGCACAGTCCATACTTGAGGAGAGGGAATTACTCTCTATTTCCTTAAACATAAGGTAGCCACATCAATTATTTGGAATTCTTCTACAGGAGAAATTTGTCTATTCTTCCCGTCTACTTATTTTTTCAATCATTTATTTATGTCAGTATGAACTCATGGATATTTATTTGATATTTAAGATTATTAGATTTACATCTTACATCTTCTTGGCCCAAATGGGTCATATATCAAGTCCTGGACCAACTGCTAGCAAAAAGATCTCCATGACTGGTTCTGACTGATCATGATTCACCACTGGGGCTACACACAATAGCTATATACCCCCCCCCCCCAAAATAGATGAATTCAAGGGAGAGGGTAGGAATGCATCGTTTGCTGTTCAGTGGGCAACAAACACTCAGGCAACTAACAGATAATCGTTTTTGGTTTTGCTTTGTTTTAATAAGAAATGAGTCCAAAAGACACTAGTGCTCTGAATCTATCAATTAGAGACACAGTATTGACTGATTTATCATCACATTTGAAAATAAGTTTCTTCTGGTCTTGACACATATAGGCAGCTGAAAAGACAAAAGCATACTTTTCACATTGAAGCAAGTTTTTTTCTAAAGTTACATCACTAATCATTAGAGAAATACAAATCAAAACTACTGTGCTGGAGAGGGTGTGGAGAAAAGGGAACCCTCTTGCACTGTTGGTGGGAATGTAAATTGATACAGCCACTATGGAGAACAGTATGGAGGTTCCTTAAAAAACTACAAATAGAACTACCATATGACCCAGCAATCCCACTACTGGGCATATACCCTGAGAAAACCATAATTCAAAAAGAGTCATGTACCACAATGTTCACTGCAGCTCTATTTACAATAACCAGGACAAGGAAGCAACCTAAGTGTCCATCAACTGATGAATGGATAAAGAAGATGTGGCACATATATACAATGGAATATTACTCAGCCATAAAAAGGAATGAAATTGAGTTATTTGTAGTGAGGTGGATGGACCTAGAGTCTGTCATACAGAGTGAAGTAAGTCAGAAAGAGAAAAACAAATACCATATGCTAACACATATATATGGAATCTAAAAAAAAATGGTTCTGAAGAACCTAGGTGCAGGACAAGAATAAAGATGCAGACGTAGAGAATGGACTTGAGGACATGGGGAGTGGGAAGGGTAAGCTGGGATGAAGTGAGAGAGTGGCATGGACTTATAGATACTACCAAATGTAAAATAGATAGCTAGTGGGAAGCAGCCGCATAGTACAGGGAGATCAGCTCAGTGCTTTGTGACCACCTAGAGGGGTGGCATAGGGAGGGTGGGAGGGAGACGCAAGAGGGAGCCGATACGGGGATATATGTATATGTATAGTTGATTCACTTTGTTATATAGCAGAAACTAACATACCATTGTACAGCAATTATACTCTAATAAAGGTGTTAAAAAAAAGTTTAAAAAGATTTCAGGAGTTTGCTATACATATCACAGTAAAGATTCCCAGAAAACAAACTTACAAAATTACAGAAAATAAATTGCCTGTCGTTGTTTTTTTCATGTGTCATTGTAGCTAGGCTGTAGTTTCCAGTTATTCAATGAAACATCATTTTAGGTGTTGCTATGAAGGAACCATGCAGATGTACTTAAAGTCCCTAATCAGATGACTTTAAGTAAGGTAGATTGTCCTGGATAGTCTGGATGGGCTTGATTGAATCAGTTGGAAGAATTTAAAAGCAGGGATGAAGTTTCACTAAAAGAGAAAAAACTCTGCCTGTGGACAACTACCACCCATGCCTGAATGTTCAAGCCTGCCCATGATCTTCCCTTCCTGGTGAACTGCCTGATGGATTTTGGACTTGCTTAGACACCCCCTACAGTCAAGTAAGGCAATTCCTTGTAATAAATATCCCTGGTTCTCTTCCTGCCTCCCTCCCTCCCTCCCATATCCATCGTCCATCCTTCTGTCCGTCCATCCTTCCATCCATCCATCCATCTAACTACCTACTTGTCTATCTACCTTTCTATCTATCTACCTACCCACCCATCCACTCTTCCACCCATCCACCCATCCACCCATCGACACTACTGATTCTGCTTCTCTGGTTGAACTCTAACTGAAACACTTAGAGACAAATCACTTCAGAGAGGTTCATCTTCTGATCTTCTGATTAGTATTATAATATTCCTTCTTCACCCTAATATTTCTATTATGCTTTTTTCTTAAAATTGTATCAACTTTTATAGATAAAGAATTAAATGATTTCACTGTTATCCATTAAGCGTTCAATGCACTCAACATTAATCACGTTCTCTAGAAGGAAATTTCTTCTGAGCTTGGCTAAATTAGAAGGGAAGGTCGGAGTTGGGGGAAAAACTAGGGCAGAGCGTAGAAGGTGGGGATGTGCATTCACAAGATGAAAAATAACACATTTTGACATTTTGACAACATAAATACATCTAAAACCTCTGCTGGTTTTGGGGTGTTTTGAGTACTCCACAGGCTTGCTGACACAGTTCTAGAAGTAAACAAGAATCCAATGCCAGCTGATTGCAGCTCTTGCCTTTCAACAGGGGACAAGTAACAGTGCTTTTATTTGCCTGAAAATTAAAACTCTTAATTCCTTAGCTGCGATGATACTCCAACTTTTCTTCTTCTCTCCATTACGATTGTTCGGTCTTTATTGCTTACTTGGAGAATAATTAACAAACCACAGAAATTATCCTTTCTCATGAATACATCTCAAGAAATCTCATCAGGCAACAATCTCATGTTCTTCGTATCTTACTGTCACCAAAGTAACACAAGGTTTGAAGACAGAACTCCTAGGTTTAATCAACTGTACTCCAATATAAAATAAAAAGTTTAAAGAAAGAACTCCTAGGTTTGAATCCAATCAAATCTTGTAGCTGAACACTACCTCCCTTCCCTCTTTATTTTCCACCATAATACCACCTTCTTACATTCACTGTCATGTATTTATTCATCTTGTTTATTGTCTTTCTCCCCCATTAGAATCTAGGATAAAAACTCCAGGAGGGCTGGGATTTTGTCTATGGATTCACTGCTGAGTTCTAGTAAGTACTGATAGTACAATGCCTGGCACATAGTCAGTGCTTACTAAATATCAACCAAACAAATCTCATTGTGTTACTAAATCTGTAACTTGAATATCATAATGGTACCTAATTTACTAGATTATTATGAGGGTGGAAATGATAAGCCATGTGATGCTCTGGAATATCTCAGTAACCTGAGCTCAGAAACTTTCTACAGGGATTCCAACATCTGCTTCTATCCAAACAGAATATATGGGAGTTAGAGTAATACGGGGCAGAAATAAAGCATTCATTTTACCTTTTCTCAGAATTTACTATTCTGTTACCTACAATTCTTTGATTCTTTATCTACAACATTGTCTTGGGTTGGACCCAGTGAGAAGTTTGTTTGCTTTAACCTAGTACTGCACTAAGTAGGGATTTAGGAGAACATTTAGCTGCTTGTCATCTACTCAAGTTATTCAGCCAGTCAACAAACAGAATCCATGTTGCCTGGCATTCTGCTGAAAGTGGTGGTGTATTCAAGATCAATAAGACATTTGTTCCTGTAGCTAGTTAAAATTCCAAGAAATTTTTCTTCAGACAGAACCCAAATACCTTCTGCTGGGCTTTGCAGTTTATCCTTTTTATTCTTTTTTTTTTTTTAAGTGGAAATGGAAGGAAAATGGATATCCTTTCTGCCATAAAATACTGGAGAGAACTTGCAAATAAACTCTTTTGAATATTCAATTTTGAACCCTGAGACCAAAGAACAGAAATGTGCCAGGCTGCGTTCTTCAACACTCTGATATTGAGAATGAATAATCCAATGTTAAATTAAAAATATGAATGAAGTCCTCAGGGACACACAAGAGTGTTAACAGTGGTTGTCTCTGGGTCACAGAATTTTTGTTATTATTGATACCTTAATTTTTTTCAAGAGCGAGCGGCATTATTCATATATATATTAATTTTAAGAAAGAGTTTCTTTCTTTAAAATGGCATTTTAAATCTTGGGAGTAAAAGAAATTTTGCAAATGTTTTCAAAGTCTTATCATTAGCTAAGTAGAAAGGGAGAAAAGATAAAAAAGCAAACAGGAGTTTAAAACATGAAAATAGGTAACCACAGGTCATGTAAGAAATATGCAGTCAAAAGTTCAATAAACAAACTGTTTTGGCAACACAGTTAACTCACTTATAAACAGCTTCTCTCGGCCCTTCCGATATTTTCTCATAAACGCTAAGATATCACTGTGTTCAGGGACTGTGGGCTATTGGCAGGGGACAAAACACGAAGCACATTTTTGACTAATAATATTTTACTTTAAAATGCCACTGATCTTAAGCTACCTCCACAATTGCACATTGGGGGCTTTTCAAGTAATTTATAGGGAAAAACTGTGAAGTTTATCTTTTGAAATGAAATGAAATAATACCTGCACTTCCTACTTTGGGGACATTTTATGTTAAATCACTCCGACAGGCAGAGATGACAAAACACTGAGAAACAGTTAAAGATTTCATTTCTCTTCCTGATAACGACAAGCTTCATTTTGTGCTCTCAGAGGGGAAATCAAATCTGATTTACTGTCAACTACTTCAGTGCCATGATCCACATTTCACATCCTTTAAACAGCCTCAGCAAAGCAAGGATATTACTGTCCTCTCACAGTGGGGTTGATCAACTGCCAAATGCCTGATAAATCATCAAATGCTTTCATTTCAAACGACCTGTTTCTTTATCATGATAAAGCATGATGCACAACATGTGGCAACCCATCATAACTTTATGGGTAGAAAGAAACTTCATTTACACAACCTTTCTTTGAAAGGGCAAACAATGGCAGTGAAAGGACAGACTACAACTACACGTATTTTTTCATTCTTCTCAATTTTCCTCCTTTTTTTATTTTGTTTCACCCAAACAGCAGAAGAGCTCACTCCTTTCTTTGGCCCTGAGAAAAACCAAATAAGATCTGAAGAAAGCCCAGAAGCATCTGAAAAATTACGTTGACCAGCCTCACTCTCATAAGCCTCAAATTGCTATTCTGACCCTGAATCCCAAGGAGACCGGCAGTGAGCTAAGAGGAAACAGTCGTGAACTGGCTATGAATTTAAACAACCAGCAGAAAAGGAGTTAAAATGTTTAATCATCCTACCAAGCTCATAAGGGGTAGCAAAGCAAATACTAGCTGCCTTGACTGGATTGGAAGGAAGATTGTTGGCAGCTCTTTGAGGGTGAGTGTGGATTATATTTTATTGTTGCTAGTTTTTTCTAAGAACTGGATTCAAGTTGGTCAAAATTGTGGCTCAAGGTCAAACTCCCAGGGGTACCTCCCTCTTCCTGAGCCCACCCCAAGCCATCATGCTGGGCCCTTTGGGTTTTATTCTTTCCTCTGTGCCAATGGCCATAAATTCTCAATGATAAGATTCAGAGGTGGAATGAGAAAGGTAAAAGACAATCTATTGCATTCTTGAAGAGATACCAAGATAAAGGATATAACTATATCCATCAGTAGTCTCCCCCTGAATAATTGAGGGTGAGAAGCAAGAAAAACATTGGGAGAGCCAGGTGAGTGATGCCAGGAAACTAAATTCATCGCTTAAGGAAAGCAAACCAAAACAGCATGACAAATTCTCATTTTAATACAAGGTATAATTAATTGCCTATTTCTCCCCTTTCCAAAGCCTAAAAGAGGAAGTTGTAACTAACTTGCTTGGCCTTTCCATTCAAAACCATTTCTTTAAAATCCTGTGTTTCCTATCAAGACATGGATTCTCTTGCCGTTCACTAAAGACCTACATAACTTATCTGTTTTTCTATTCAGCCATTGTCTTGCTATTGGTCCACATTTCAATTAATTTTTTTTAGGCAACAAGTAAAACTAAAATATTTTACTATCTCTGAGGAGTTCAAGTGCATACAGATAAGAGGGGAAAGATTAGTCACCTCATAAAATAGGCTTCAGGAGAGACTAAGCCCACCTCTCTCAACCCTGCAGTACACAGACTGTTTTCTACTGAAGGCAATGTCCCAGAATTTAAGTCTTTGGTGGGGTAAAAAGCCACAGCCATCCGTCCTGTGACTGGGCCACAGGGCTGGCCACTGCTGTACCACATGCCCATGGCATTCCTGGTGCCATCTGGATTTCCAGGCCGGTGTGGGTTTTCTCTATGCCTAGTTGGCTATGTTCACAGTTTTGCACCGAAAGCCCTGAGTACCTGCTGCAATGTCCCTTTAGGCACCTGCTTGATGACCCAACTGTCTCTGTCACCATCACCTTTGATCATCTTATTTTTTCATGCATGAGACCCAAACCCACTTATTCACTCTGGTCCAAGAGCACAGAAAGGAAAGTCTGTCCAGCCTGATGGACTCCTCACCTGGGCAGCCTTGTGATTCATGGTACAGCCCTGGTATTGGATGGGCCAGCACGTGTGTGTAAACATGCTTGGGCAAGACCACTGTTCAGTCCAGCTATTTCTCTTCGTCTCAGGATTACTAGGAAATGCGGACCTGGGATCACCTATTCAGATTAGCAACGCCTAGTCTGTGGAGGAAAAATGAAATACTGCAAATGATGTTGCCATGTTTAGGCAAAAGAAATTCATGGTGAAACTTGGAGTTCAAATGAAGTTCTGCCATTTTTCCCATTTGCTGAAAGTACATCCAGCAGATTATTTTCAAGAAAAATTTAATCTTTCATGGTTTTTAAATATGCAGATGACCTCTCAACATATTTGATGAATTGACCATTATGTTCTTGTTAAACTTCTGTTCTCCTGGTTTATGAACACTTTAGTCTCTAGGTTTTTCTCCTACCCCTCAGGTTACTAGACCATCTCTCCTTTAGTATG
Source organism: Hyperoodon ampullatus (assembly GCF_949752795.1). NCBI lineage: Eukaryota > Metazoa > Chordata > Mammalia > Artiodactyla > Ziphiidae > Hyperoodon > Hyperoodon ampullatus. The sequence goes on along the minus strand of NC_136914.1, from coordinate 129,997,761 downwards.
TCTTCCTCCACTATTGAATTTTGCAATGTTAGGATTCAACTCTTTGGCTTAAATTATCATGACTATGATAGTAAAGTATTTATTTTTTAGGAAAAAAGTTTATTATCTACAATCCTCCTCTCCCTCCCACTCTCTCCTCTTCGGCAGGTCTGAAATAGATCTTTGTTTTACAGAGAAGATTGACAGGTGACCTGATGAATGACAGAAGGTAGGGAAAGCCACTCTTACACACAGAAATAAAGGATTTGTTGAGGAAGACTGGTGGGGCGGGGAGGGCAGTGATCACAGAAACATAAGTGTTACAGAAAAAGAGGGTGAAGAGATAAGGCAGCCACTGTTGAGAAAGAACCTTTGGCAATGAGCTGCCATATTTAGAAAGGAACTATTTGAGAAGTTTGCTATGTGATATATGATATGCCCTTTATTGTCTCTCACGAAACCTTGTTAATAAATCTACATTATTCATCATTGTTTCTATAGATGGATTTATATGGGGGGAGTTTGTTTGTTTGGGGTATGCAAAGACATGTTGCACTGATCTCAATTAAGGAAAACAAAGAACAAAAGTGGCTCAAGTTCTATGCCCCATTCAGACCTATTCTCTCAGCTATACATTGAGTATCCAACTGCTTCCTGCCATGTCTGCTTCAAGCGACTGAAACTACTACAGCCCAAACTAAACTCAAAACGTGCTCTCCTTCCACCATTTCCCTTTGAGGAAATAGCAGCACAGTCCACCTAGTTGTGTGTCTCATAAATCTTGAAGGACAGCTCCTTGTCCCTTGCTCGTGACTTCACAGCAGTCATCATGTTCTTCCTTGCTATCTTGAATCCATCCCCTTCTCTCCATTTCCTCTGCCCCAGTCTCAACCCAAGCTACTGTCATCTCTGTCTAGAACTCCTGCTAAAGCTCTAACTGGTCTCCTGCCTCCCATCTTCCCCTTTTCAATCAGAGGGATCTTTAAAATATATCATCTCCTAAGAGGAGGGCCTTCCATTCTTTTAGAATAAAATTCAGACTCCCTCCTTTCACTGGCAAGGCCTTTCATGATATGACCCCTACTTACTTTTCCACCCAATCTCCTTTCTTGGTATTCTTTGTGTTCTCAAGGCACACTGATCACTTTTTGGCTCCACTGAAGTACTAAGTAAATTCCTGTCATCAAGCATGTTTGCTTTGCCTGAAAGCCTCACCCCCACTCAGTCCCTAATCTTCACTTAGCTAAGTCCTCTCTTCTATTCACTTCAGATCACAGTTTGAATGTCACCTCTTCAGAGAAGCATCCCTAACGCTGCCCCTCTCCCCACCCCTTGTCACTCCCGGACTGATCGGGTCTCCCTGTTATGTGGACTCCTAGCAAAATGCACATTTTGGTTATGGCACTTATTTTATCTATAATTAAATAATCTTCTCTATGTAATTATTAATGTCTACCTCCACCATAGGCTCTCAATTATATGATCCATGATATCAGCATCACTGGTATTATGTTGGTGAATAGCTAATTAGTTCATGCTGTATAGCCAGTCGTATCTGGGCTCCCTATTTCTGTGATAGAATCTTTGAAGGCTAAGACATTAAAAATTAAAAGTTTATATATAAATCATATTTACATTTTCTATTTGTCTATACTTCAGAAGAAAGAATATACCTAAACTATTCTATATATGTATAGGAAATTAGGCTGAGGTGAGAATAAAACTAAAATAAAAATTCTGGGGATTTTAGGGGAATGGCATTTTTGTCTTCAAGGATATGTCAATCACTAACAAGGACAAGATCTTCCACCTACGACTGTAAATCTTTGCACCTCTAGAAATAAAGAACTGGAATCCATTTTAATTTTAATACCACTCTCATTGCTGAGGGAGCTCACAAAAGGAGTTCATTAGTGCCACCTGGGGTGAAAAGTTTATGGTTCCATCATTACAGCTGCTAATAAATGAACTGATGATATGAATCAAATTCACTAAAATCTCTGTTCATCTTGAACTACACTGTAAAATATCAAAGTCAAGACGATGTGCTCCATAGTATTTCAGATAATATAGCCTAAAGCTCTTACCACAAAATGAGAATTATGTGCAGTGAGCTATCTTATTTAACCCAAAATGTTTTGGGGGCTAATAGGCCATAGCATACTACTCATCAAAATGGACCAAGAGAAAAGATGTGATTGAAATCAGTAGGCTGACACTATTGCCACTTGTGATTGCTTCCACCTCTAAGACATATATAAGTATAAGCACATTTACCCATAGATGGCTTAGATGGTTTTCCTGGGGGAGCCACGTTGATTCTTTTCTCCACTTATCATCCACTGCAAACAAGCAGGACCCCACAGGGTCTTCCCAGTGGTAGATCCCTTCATTTCCCCTGTTTCTTGTTTATAGAAAAAGGACTTTAGTCTCGTAGGCCTTTCCTGAGTTCCAAAGAGCAGACTCAACCAGTTATTAATTACAGAAGTGAGGGAAAGCAGAAACAAAGAAAAGCAGTGAAACAAAAAGTAATGATAGCTTAAACAATAGTTTAGCCATAAAACAGTCACAGGACTCCTGGTTCTTCAAGAGATATAGATAACAATCTAACACATATCCTTGAGTTGTTTTACAGAAGCCAGGACCCTACCAGACGGAATTGCTGACCATAATCACAAAGACCCCAGACTGGTTGGACCCAGAAGACTGAGGATTAAGATTTCCAAAACACCACCCTGTTACCTCCCCACCAATGAGAGGAATATCTACAAGCTGATCATGCACCCTGCAACCCTAACCCCTAATGTTGCTTTTAAGAACCCTTCCCTAAAAGCCATGGGGGAGTTCAGGTCTTCTTAGCATTAACTGCCCATTTCCCTTGCTTGGTGCCCTGAAGATACACTTTCCTTCACCACAACCTGGTGTCACTAGATTGGCTTTGCTGCATCTCATGCTGGGAGAGCGGACCCAAGCTCAGTTCAGTCACACCACTACTTATGACTCTTGATTCTCTCCTCTGATAGGAATTTAATGTGTATTCAGTAAACGTTCATGGCCTCTTGGCAGATTGTAATACAAAATGAGATATAGAGTCAGCACTTTAAAACTAGTTAGCGAGGTTATATTTACAACTTTCACATATACATCTAAACAAAACTAGCAGACAACTATCTTTAAGAGTGGAGAGTCTTTTTAAATAGATCACATGGTAGGTTTTAAGTAAACTTCAAAATAAAAAGAGGTCATTGTGGGATAAGTTGAGTCTAAGAAATGCTCTTAGAGGAACATAAAAGAATATAGGATTTTATCTGTGATTGTACCTATAGCCTGTTTACTGTGTTGGGTTGAGGAAAGTTGAAGAGAAGAAGTTGACTGATATTGAAAGCAGAAAGAGAAAACATTGATAAGGTGGGGTCATGTTAAGAAAGATTTTAAATGCTGGAATGAGATAACCCAAACAACCCTAAAAGGGCTAAGGAAGTACTATACTCTTAAGGAGAGTGACATAAGAAAAGTGGTGCTGCAAGAAAATTACTGATTAAGGAATGAATATGCAAATATTAGGGAGACTTGTTACGAGATTGTTGTGGCAGTACAGGTCTACAATAATGAGGACCTTGATTAGTTTATGGAGATTAGAATAAATAACACAATGACTGAGAATGACACTGAGAAATAAAGATCTGTAGGATTTAGTGACAGATCAGTTATCAGAGATTTTAGGAGAGATAGACATGAAAGAGAAAAGTGACTTGAACATTTTGATACTTGGAGATGGAAAGAAATGGCATTCTAATCAACAAACTTGGAAAAATGGAGGAAGACATCCATTTGGAAACTACTCAAATTTGGTAGGTAGGATTTTGCAGTGAAGGACAGAGGTTCAGATGGAACTGCCAAAATTCTAGAGTTGAGAGGCCCTTAAGGATGCTGGGGTTCAAGTTCCCAGCAGGACTCAGGAATCCTTTCTGTAAAACAAATATTTTCTCTGTTTAGGGACATTACTAGGAACCCCTTCTTTACAATGAATTAAAATTTACTTCCCTGTAACTTGCACCTAAAACTTCCATTTCTACCTTCTGGGATGACACTGAACAAGACTATGTCCTATTCCAGGTAATAATTGTTCAAATATATGACAGTCACTGCATCCCCCTTTAATTTCAGCTTTTCAGTAATGACCATCCCCACCTAATTCCTTCAGGTATAGCTCATTCACAGAACTTATAAACTTCTTATTTATTAACAGAGATTAATAAGGCATCACAAATATCTCCCAGTTATGAGAATTACTGATTGCTATTTTAGTCTTATGGCTGGATTTTGATAATTCTCTCTTACAAAAAATGGACAGGCAACTTTCTTTTCCCTAAAAGTAAAGAATATAAAAACTACATTCAAAACTAAAATATCTTGTGTCTAATGAAAACCCAAGACCAGCAAGTCTGAAGAGTTCGTGCTAGGGTTTCTATCTTAAATGAAAGAATAAATTTAAGAGAATCAAATTCAATTTCCCAAAGGATTGTGATTTTCTACTTGTATTCATGCTACAAATTTGGCAGGCCATAAAGATTTTAGAAAAATTATTGCTATTATTGTCTGATATTTTTAACAATGAGTTTGCTTCTAAACCTTGAGGTGCACTCATGAAAAAGAAAAATCCATTTAACTATCTATTATCTCTGAATGGAGACTGTATTTGATGAAATGCAGCTAACAAATGTTTGCCTACCCAAATGACTTTTGCTCTGGCATTATGCCTCAGAAAATAAATTATTATTATTTATGACCATAATAATCTACATTTACATAATAAGTTTCTCAGAGGAGTTGAAACCAGTTTTTGCATAGTCTACAGAACCTCTCATTTGTAAAAGTCAAAAAACTGCAGCTTCGTTGTTCCAAGAGGGAAAATGTGTTAGAAAGGCATAGGCCTATGAAAGCAAAAGTCAGTATTCAGTGTGCCAGCAGTCAGAGAAGACTCATGAATCTTGTGAATCAACACTCATAATCCTTAAATTCAGCATCAGCTACTTTTATAAAATAAAAATCTTAGAAGCTTAAAAATGAATGCCCAGTACCGTAAATACTATAATACTGTAAATACCTACTGTGTGACCAACATTATATGATAGGGAAGAAGTGGTCCAGTCTCAAATCTGAGAAGATATCAAAACAAGAAAGAACTTGAGATTCTTGTAAGAAAGAATATAATGGCTTCTTTAGGGGAAGCAGCAGCATTGCTAAATTACAGGATAAGACATTCAAAGAGCTCTGTTTTATTCCCTACTCTGCAACCAACCTGAGGCTAGTTACTTATCCCACCTGTAAAATGCAGTAGAACTACACACCACCATCCTATCCCAGAAGGATAGGTGAGGATTAATTACCTATAGGTGTCTGGAGTTTCACAAAGGGCGTTTTGATATACAAATTACAGAGCTTTCATTTTGCTTTTATAACTCATTCATGGCCCTTACACACTGGAGGGTACCTTCAGTGGTCCAGATAGCACGTCAACATATATCCAACATCCCTCTTCAATATCTCCTGAGGATTAGCTGAAGACCAAGCTAGAGATATGACTCACTGATGGCACATTAATCATACAAGATTGAGATGTACAAGGCCTCAGTTTACTTTCATAATACAAAATTAACCTTGCAGGTACAAGATTACAGCATTATTTTATAATTATAGGTATATCCTCTGTATTTATGAGACATTACAAAATACCTGACCTTCACAATGTAGGTTAGCTAATTATTTTGTATCTAGGAAAAGCAAGTTCATGAAACCTGTAACTCAATATGTGTGACTAACACTTCTTCATCTTACCAGTTTCTATTACCATTGTTCCTGACACATTAATTAAATTCCATATTCAAGTATGCATTTAGAATTTAAAAACTTAGCCAAGCGCACCCCAGTGACTGTTTATAGTATCAGACTCTCAGCGTAGAAAAAGCATAAGTGACTTCCTATTTATTTAGCCATATGTTTGTTTTTTTTCTCTCTCTCTCTATTAGACTATAAGCTGTTTTGGGGTACGGAATTAAATTTATTTTTTTAACTCATGCTTGTAACCATAGTTCCTAGAAAGACTTTGCACATGATAAGCAAATAATAAATATTTGTAGCATGTTTGAACAATGTTTGGATTGAAATGAAAGATATGGCTACACTGTGTTGTTATGGTCAATAGAATGTTGTCAGTTTGTATTGGTCAGGTTTTTAACACTGGTCATGCTCTGATTTGCATGGGTTTTAAACAACTGCAAGTCTAAATCTAAAACCCAAGATTCCATCCAATGAAACTATGTTCACTCATCTTCCCTCTTTTTTTTTTTTTTTTTTTTTTTTGCGGTACGCAGGCCTCTCACTGTTGTGGCCTCTCCCGTTGCAGAGCACAGGCTCCGGACACGCAGGCTCAGCGGCCATGGCTCAGGGGCCCAGCCGCTCCGCAGCATGTGGGATCTTCCTGGACCGGGGCACGAACCCGTGTCCCCTGCATCGGCAGGCAGACTCTCAACCACTGCGCCACCAGGGAAGCCCCTGATGCCAAATTTTTGATATATGCATTCCACCTAACCATCACGTTATCCTTCCTCAGAGTTTTCTCAACCTACAGATTTTTCCCTTTCTTTTCTATGAAACATGCAAGAGCCATTTGCTTGCTACTTCCTTCCTCTGATGGGAACTCATAGGAAACCTGTATTTTTAATATGAAAGTTTGAGCTTAAGAATTCTACTACAAGTCCTTTATATAAAATGAGAAAAATCAAGGTCCACATATTAAGACATAACTATGGAAGTAGTTGAGATGCCGTGAAAGAACTTTCCCTTTTAACATATTCATTCTGTATGCCTTGTAGCAATGGTGCACAATCAAACTGACATTACTCAAGTGAGCTGCAATGTTAGCTATTTTAAAATAATTTATTTAATTTCCATTAAGAATAGAAAACTATTAGGTGCAGGTAGAAATGCAAATGAAATAAAGCTTGATCTTGAAGCGTTTATAGTAAATTTGTAGGAACAAAACATAGTACCAAGAAATAAGTAAGAATAATTATAACAAGCCTACAAGGGCAAGCCACACTCTACTCATAGAATATGTAAGTCTTTAGAAAAAAGGTGCTAATGGTTAACAGTGGAGGTGATTTCAGGGGCTAGAAATTCCCACAAGTAGATTTAACAGGTTACAACAGATCAGGACCAGCTTCATTTCCCATTCACCGGTACCACGTGAATAAGCAATGTCACTGGCCACAACGTTCATACTGAAAAGTGGATGAATAAAGCCAGGAAAATGACAACAACCAGTAAGCGTTTTCCCACGGCACCTCAGCTTTGTTCCTGAAGCACTGAGTATTCAATCCCCCTCGGAAGGAGGAAAGGGAGAGTGGGTGAACACATGGTAGCATTTATGTTAAAAATAAGTGGTGGCATCATTTGGAAAGATGAATTAAGATAAGAAAGAGATTTTCCCAGAATCACAAAATTTATCTTTTATAACTGAGGTAAAAGACAGCTAGGACTTGTGGTAAATCATCAATATAACATGTACCATCAAAGGGGAGGGGATGAGTAATGTTAGGGCTTAAGGTAAAATTTGAACAGGAAAATGTGTTTATTCTATTCCAGTACAGGAAATCCCAGACTTCCTGGCTTTTAACACAGGATTGAGAATAAATGTGGTAACTTATGATTGCTAGATCCTATTTCAAAATTCATAAGAAATAAGAAGATAGTTATAAAATTATTTACATACTTAGCTAGCTACTCTTGCCATTTAAAGATCCTATAAGTCAAATTGCTGTCAGCCTTCTCTTCTTCAATTTTTTTTTAAAAACATCTTTATTGGAGTATAATTGCTTTACAATGGTATGTTAGTTTCTACTTTATAACAAAGTGAATCAGCTATACATATGCATATATCCCCATATCTCCTCCCTCTTGCGTCTCCCTCTTCTTCAATTTTAAACATAAGTCAAAGACTGGGAATATTTATAAAGCTAACATAAAATCATAAATAAGAGAAAACCTCAAAAATTTATCCTCACATTTTCCTGACATGATAATGACATTTTTAGTGAAAAGAAGGTAAAATTGAGACTTATGACAAATGAAAATATGAAAACAATAGAAGATTGTGCGTGTGTAAAAAATGGTATTATGTTCTTGATTTCTTCTCTATTTTATATAAAAATCCACTGCATCTCTAAGTAGACATAAATAAAATTATGTTAAACATCAATTATTAATTAGTAAATATTAACCCTAGTGTAAGTTCAGAAATGAGTACAAATGATTTTTCATCTTCTTTTCCTGCCACTAGATAAAAACACATCCTTTTTATTACTATTCAGTTCGCGGTGAATATCAGAGTGGGTCTGCATTATTATTGTGACCAGAGAAACTTTAATCAAACTGTTAAAAAAAGCAAAAAAACAAAAACAGTTTTGTTTTTCATTCTGGAAGTTAAATTACATGTGGAGAAGTAGTTGCATTTTCTCTTCTACCCTCCAACTCTGAAGTTCAGTTTTAACCTAATTTATTGATTCTACTTTATGGTGTTTCAATCCTTGATGAAGCATCTCTCAGGGGCTTTGGGCCTGGAAACAAAAACAATATCAAAAACTACAACTTGGAACTACTGCTAAATATAAAAATAAGGAAATTCAAAAGCAAGCAAGCATTGTCAAAAGGCACCAAGCAGGCGAGATTTAGCTTGCTCACTCATTTCTTCTAGAGAGAACTTAAAGTACTATTTGTTTTAGACTCACAGACTTAGAGAACGAACTTATGGTCCCCAGGTGGGGGGAGGGACAGTTAGGGAGTTTGGGATTGACATGTACACACTGCTAACCAACAAGGACCAACTGGTTTGATAACCAACAAGGACCTACTGTCTAGCACAGGGAACTCTGCTCAATACTCTGTAATGACCTAATTGGGAAAAGAATTTGAAAAAGAATAGACATATGTATATGTGAAAAAAAAGTACTCTTTGTTTTAATTATAAAAGCACACTTTTTCTCAATAACATTGTTTAGTGTCTGTTGATCCAATATGGCGGACCAAAAAACCCTTTTAGCTGTACAGTTTTTGTCTCTGATAACTCCATCCAAAAGTGGATGAAGGCTAAGGCAGTAGTCTCCAAACGTTCACTGTAGCTGCTTCAGAACCACCTGGAGGTCTTGTTAAACAGACTGCCACCCCTGCCCACCTCAGTTTCTGATTCAGTAGGTCTTAGGAGTGAGGTGGGCAGGGTACTCAGATTTTGTTTTCCAACAGGTTCCTAAGTGCTGCTGGTGCTACTGGTTCTGGGACTACCCTCTATAAACACTGGACTAAGGGGAACTAGAGACAAAGGAGACTGAAGAACTGAAACTTGTAAAGATTTAGTCTCCCCAGAATCCAGCTGAACAAAGAATTCCAACCCAGAAATTTAACTACTGATGAATGTACTATGTAGAAGTCAGTAAATATTTTCAGATCCTTCGAGAAATTATCTAATCAATGCTTCCCAGGTGTAATGTCTAAGATTAATCTCATGTGCCTAAGAACCACAAAGAACTAAAGATCCAGAATCAGGAGCAATGCTGGATAATTCATTTGTCTCGTATCACCACCCCGTACATTCCTTTCTTTATTGTGTACATTAGCAAATGCGTGCATGTGTATAAGCCAGAATGCACCCTCTGCCAGCCCCACCAGTAACAACTGCAGGGCACGCACAAGAGTACAAGTGGAGGCCCACATACCATGTGTCTAAATATTTTAAGGTTATAAATACACCTAAAAATCTATTAAATAAAATATGTTCTATTTACTTACCATGATGACTACATTTTCATAACAACTGGCCAGGGTCAGTTCTCATTTAGAATATGTAAATGCAGAATTTTGTACCTAAATATTGAGGCTCCAGAAGAACCAGTCCCCAGCCTACAAGTAACTCTCCTTCTCTTTCCAACTTCAGCTCTGACTTACACTGTGAGGGGCCTGGAGATCTGTCCACATCCCACAAAAACAGCTGCTACTCCTTGGCCCTGCAGTGTGGACACAGTGGCATGGTCTACCTTGGAAAAGTGGTCCCATTCAATTGCAGACTAGATGTCAGGAAGGGCTGATCATCTGAAGGCTTGGTTGGGACTGGCAGATTTCCTTCCCCAGGCAGCTCACTCACACGACTGGCTGGTTGGTGCTGGTTCTTGGCAGGAAGCCTCAGTTTTCTCCTACTGGGCCCTCTTCATAAGCCTGCCTGAAGGTCCTCACTACATGATGTCCAGTTTCCCCAGGGTATGAGGCCAAGGCAAAAGCCATAATGCTTTCTCTGTGACCTCGTCTCAGAAGTCACACACCCTCACTTCCATCCTATTCTGTTGGTCACAGAGTCAACCCTGATTCAACCAGGAGGCGCAATGCAAAAGCATGAATATCATGAGGTGTGGCCCACTGAGGGCCTTTTTGAATTCTGGCTACCACAGATGACTTCTATAGACTCTTCACATTCTAAGATTTTATGACTGAAGGGAATATAGAACGGTTATTAATAATATTGAAATACATTCAACTGAAAATAGACCTAATGTTAGAGATGAATAAAATCATCTGTAGTAGGCAAAATAATGGCCATCCAAAAATGTCCATCCCCTAATCTCTAGAACCTGTGAATATGCTATTTTATATGGGAAAAGAGGCACTGCAGATAAGATTTAAGTTAAAGACCTCAAGATGGGGAAATTACTCTGGATTATTCAAGTTGTTCCAATCTAATCACATGGGTAGTTAAAGAATCTTTCTTGGCTGTGGTCAAAGGGAAATGTAACTATGGAAGAGAGAATCAGAGGGATGGCCGTATGAAAACTCAGTCCCCTGCCATTGCTGCCTTTGAAGATGAGGAAGGAGCCAAGAAATGCCAGTGGTCTCCAGAAGCTGGAAAAGGCAAGAAAATGGATTCTCCCCTCATGCCTCCAGGAAGGAACGTGACCCCAAGATGCCTTGAATTTAGTCCAATGAGTCTCATGATGGGCTTCTTTTTTTTTTTTTTTTGATTTTTGAATTTTATTTTATTTATTTTTTATACAGCAGGTTCTTATCAGTTCTCCATTTTATACACATCAGTGTATACATGTCAATCCCAACCTCCTAATTCATCACACCACCACCACCACCCGCCACTTTCCCCCCTTGGTGTCCGTACATTTGTTCTCTATATCAGGATGGGCTTTGATCTACAGAACTTCAGCAACTTTGTGTTCTTTTAAACCACTACGTTTGTGGTAGTTTGTTATAGTGGCAAGAGAAAACTATAATCAACTACGCAATTTAATTTTTAAAACACTTGATAACATTAAAATCTTGAATGAGTTCATCATTCAAGATAAGTATAGAATAATATCTAATGGAATTTGCAGTTCCTGTATCATTGGCATTATATTTTATTTCATTACATTAACACTCAAGTTTTGCCTTGAGATCAAACTGACAAGAATCAAAATCTCCTGAGTTAGAAAATGTATTGTGGTGAAATTGTTTTCAAGGGTACATTCCGCCTCTCAGGAGACTACACTGGATTTCATTTTTAACAACAATTCTTGTGGAAACTGTTAAAGGTAGATGAGAGTTAGAAATTGCAAGGACAAGATTTGAATGTGATAGAAGGTTGAGAACACCTAACATTTTAAAAAATAAATTTGATTGTGTAAAAATGTGGTTGTATAAAACTTTGAACTATTTAATGTCAGTGTCAGATTTAAGTATGGGTAGGAAAAAGATATTAATTTATTTTACCAGTAAAATGTACTTAATATCATTTATCATTTGTTATGCTTGCATTTGAATACCTAATATCCATATACCATAAGGGCCTGTGGAAGTTATCAAGTTTAAGACTTTATTATTAATCTCAGAACATGGACAACCTAAAATGAGAATACAAGATAATTAAACAGTAAATTACAGTTAAAATTAGCAACAGAAGAGATGACAAACTACCAGATGATGAATTTCCAAATAAATGACTCAGAGAATACATTATATGAAACTTGAAATGTAGGAAACGTGATTAAGTGAGAAGATGATGGAGATACCATTTTACCTGGGTTTTGAAAAGGGTAAGGAATTGTACAGTAAGAGAAAAGAGGGAAAAAATCTTAAGTGGCTAACCTAGAGATAATAAAATATGTCTTTCATTATACAAATCACTTTATAATTATTGGTGATTTATTTAGGAATTATTTTAAGGACGAGAACCATACCTCACACTTGTACGCCAGGATTTATGAGAGCCCAAAGAATAAGGTACAAACTCAATAAATATTTAGTGAGTGAAAGAGATGATTTTTAGAATAGTGAAGTTATAGAAAAAATGGATTTTCACAAAATAAACCTAAAGGCATTTTATAAGATGAACTGAGGTTCAAAAAGAGGCTCAGAGGGCTTCCCTGGTGGCGCAGTGGTTGAGAGTCCGCCTGCCGATGCAGGGGACACGGGTTCATGCCCCGGTCCGGGAAGATGCCACATGCCGCGGAGCAGCTGGGCCCGTGAGCCATGGCCGCTGAGCCTGCGTGTCCGGAGCCTGTGCTCCGCAACGGGAGAGGCCACAACAGTGAGAGGCCTGCGTACCGCCAAAAAAAAAAAAAAAAAGGCTCAGATGTCTATTAAAAGGTAGTGTTAACTTTCTGATAAGAGATAATCAAAACATGGACTGAGGGCTGACAATGAGAAAGAAGAGATATAAGACATGTCGATGAGAAGGAAATGACAGAATTAGGTATTTGGGTGAAGGAGGGGTCAAGATGAAATTTGACGCTTAGATGCTACATGACTACGATGCTGCTGCTGCAATTAACAAGAAGGGGGAAATGAGACTGAGAAGGCAATTTGTAGTTAAAGACAGACGCTCCTGTGGTTTTTACATGTTGAGTGAAGTATAAAACATATGAAATACATATGGACCATGGGAGTGTGCTCCAATAACTAGGGGGGGAAGATACATATTTGAGAGCTATGTGCACATAAACCATGATTGGAACCATGAGGAAGGATGAGATCACTGAGTGAATTCCTGGAAGAAAAAAGAGTAAGGATACAACTTGGGAAAGTCCCACATTTAAAGAAATAAAGGCTGGGCTTCCCTGGTGGTGCAGTGGTTAAGGATCCGCCTGCCAGTGCAGGGGACACGGGGTTTGAGCCCTGGTCCGGGAAGATCTCACATGCCGCAGAGCAACTGAGCCTGTGCTCCACAACTACTGAGCCTGCGCTCTAGAGCCTGCGAACACAACTACTGAGCCTGCGTGCCCCAGCTACTGAAGCCCGCGCACCTGGAGCCCATGCTCTGCAACGAGAAGCCACTGCAGTGAGAAGCCCGTGCACCGCAACGAAGAGTAGCCCCTGCTCGCTGCCACTAAAGAATGCCTGTGAGCAGCAATGAAGACCCAATGCAGCCAAAAATAAATAAATACAACAAATAAATTTATTTAAAAAAAAAAAATAAAGGAAAGATGAGAAACTAGTAAAGGAGAGAGAGAAACGACAGAGATGCCCAAGGGAGGCATGAGGAAGATAGGATAGGTCAATCATCAGGGCCAAAGGCTTCTGCAAGATAAAAGGACCCTCTGGATTGAGTAAGTGTTTTTGGATTTGCATTAGATGGCAGCTTGTGACCCTTGAGAAGGTACTTTCAGATGAATGATTAAGTGGGTAATTGATATTGTGCACCTTTTTGTTTCTAAAACTTATTAAATCAAAAGTTAACATATTGAAACAGAAAGAATAGGGCTCTCCACAAGAATCCAATATCCTATCACACTCCCTCCTCCTAGTTTCTACTAGGTGTGTATCTAAAGCAGTCGAAGTAGTTTCAGGTTTGTGAAGCAGCTAATGACCAAACTACTCACCCACGTAAGGTCAGGTATATGTCAGGGGAGGAGTGTGCCTGTGCCTTGAACCTTGAATCCAGTGACACTGACAACAGAAAGGATCTAAGAATCTCAATTTTGTCATGGTGGGGACAGAGATCTATGATTTGTGTGGCCCCAAGTCTCTGAATATAGAGAATTCAAGTCAGTGTGGGCATTTCCTCATTGTTTGGGGGACAACTAATGTCTGAACCACAGAGGAAGGAGAGTACACTCTCCACCACTCAAATAATCAGTGCAGCAACATTTGCCTGTGATATACATGATACAGAACAGAGGTAGTTTCTTCTAAGACAAGCACTACCTTTACCTTCCAATTTACATTAAGAATTTATAGTAAGGCTGCAAGATGAAAACATGTTAAATTAGCAAAACTGTGGGTTCATAAATGTGTATCTCACATGCCAGTAGATAAACCGCTCGTGCTGACATTTTTGTCAACACACTCTGCTAATTATTCAGGATAACATTTTTTTGTAATTGGCAAGGCCGTGCCCCCCTGTGTGGACTTTCTCACTGAATGTTGAAAATCGCCAAATACAATTTATGTAATTTATTTTTGTCAATGTCCTTATTAGTGCTTCTACTGCTGAACTGTGTTTGTGAGTGGATGTGTATATGAAAAAGCAGTCTTGACTTTTTCAAGAAAGAAGTTATATAACTTTACACTTCATAAATTTAACAACCAAAATGTTATCTGCGATCAGTGTTTCTGGGAAGCATGATTTTTACCACTGACTGGTTTGATGGGAGTTGATTAGATCATGGTTTTTCATCTGTGTGTTGTTACCGATACTGGCTCCATTCCAGTTGGCAGTGAAGGTGTCTAAACACTCACAAACAGAAATTACCCATAAAACTGTGACAGGGTTCTTGGGGTTCATAGCTACAGATCACTGCACATCTGGATGGGTTGTTTCAGCTGAGTTTATAATGTCACACCCCTTGTAAACATGACACACCTGTCTCTCTGTTTAACAGACAGTTTTTTGAAGCTGAAGCATTTATTTTCTCCCAGAACTCAGCAGTGACACATTATTTACTGATATTGAACCTGGGAGCCCCCAAAACATTCCATTCTTTTCTCTTTAGATGCAATAACCTTTCACTTCAACAAACCGGCAAAAAAACAAAACAAAATTTTGACATAAAGGGGGAATTAAAAGGGACACAATGAGAGAATCAAATTCTTGATGATTCCCATTATCTTTTCAGAAATTCAAGACAGGGATTTGTAGCTATTTTCAATTTTCCCAGGTTGAAAGTCACTTTTGCTGTCAGTGTTATAAAAGATTAATCACCAAACTATCTGTGAGCATCCACTTTGTGCAATGCTCTCTGTACCAGACTTAACGAAGTTACAAAGGGGTGTATCAGTGTTGTCACCATGTTCCAGAGCGGCTTATAACCATTCAGAGGAGAGGATGGAAATGCATGAAGAGACGCTAAACTGGACAGTAAGTGGCTGTCAATCATGTGCAAAGTGGGAATAAAGCAAATGATGAACAGCAAGTACTTATGTCCACAGGAAGCAGGGATGAAGTCCTCCCTTCAATTTAAGGTCTGAGCTGCTACCCGCTGAGTCAATCACTAGTTGTTACTCTGGCCCTTACCTCAAAATCATTCATTTCAAATGAGCTACTTTATTAACGGAGGTCTCCAGATTGATTTCCAGCCATGTCCACAAACTATATACCAGATTTCTCACTCTTCACCCCAGTGTTCTTCTGCTTAGCCTTAAATACAGACTCCCCATTCCCAAAGTATGTATCCATATCCACACTCATCTTTACTTTTACTGGATATGCCACCCAAAATAATTACATTGGGAAGGAAGCATAGATGGCGATACTTAAATACTGCCTGGGCACTTGGAGTCAGAGGTTGAATAATTTTCAGGACAAAACTCCTGGAGGTATATCTTTATAATTATGGCTCATATGAAGTGGTTTAAGGTAACAAAATGGAAAATAGTTTCTGAAGAACAAAACATACTCATACATTTTCTTTCTGACCATAAGACTTAACTCCCGTAATTCAACATTGGTGGATTAAAAATTGCCTTGATCTTTTCAGAATTTATTCACTTCATTCTATATACCTCTATTAAGTAGCTACTATATGGCAATTTCTCTGATGGGAGCTAGGAAAAAAATGAACCATTCTCTGCCCTCAAGGGGTTGCATTCTGGTGAGGAAGACAGACAAGGAAATAAGCTACGGAGATGTATGCATGTGATTCTACAGAAGCACAGAACAAGAAGAAAGGAGGAAAACCCAGAGCAGGTAATACTTGAGCTGAGTTTTAGAAAGAGAAACAGAAGGGAAAGAAAACAGCAGGAAAAGGAGACAATACATGTTTTGTAGGTTCATATGGGCCCAGAAAATAGTATCCTTTAACCCAAAATAAAGATTAACTTAGGGCTTCCTTGGTGGTGCAGTGGTTAAGAATCCACCTGCCAATGCAGGGGACATGGGTTTGAGCCCTGGTCCAGGAAGATCCTACATGCCGCGGAGCAACTAAGCCTGTGCGTCACAACTACTGAGCCCGCATGCCACAACTACTGAAGCCCACGTGCCTACAGCCTGTGCTCCGCAACAAGAGAAGCCACCGCAATGAGAAGCCTGCGCACCGCTACAAAGAGTAGCCCCTGCTCGCCGCAACTAGAGAAAGCCTGCTTGCAGCAACAAAGACCCAACTCAGCCAAAAATAAATTTAAAAAAAAAAGGATTAACTTATACCCACTACTATATATTAAATAGATAACCAACAAGGACATACTGTAGAGCACAGGGAACTCTACTCAATATTCTGTGATAGCCCATATGGGAAAAGAATCTGAAAAAGAATGAATATGTGTATGTATAACTGAATCACTGTGCTGTACACCTGAAACTAACACAACATTGTAAATCAACTATACTTCAATAAAAAAAAATTTTAAAAGAACCAATTGAAAAATAATTCAAAAAAGACAGCAGATGGAAGCCCAAAAGAAAATCTGTATTACCAAAGAAGGCTAGGGTAAAGGATGCAGGTTTTATCTGTGGGCAAGTGGACACTGCTAGTGAGTTGGCCAGACTTACTCTTCCAGTCATTGGCAGTGTGGGACCATGAGAACATGGTGGGCAAAGGAGAAGAAGCTAGCTGCCAAAGAAAACGAGAGAGCAGGGGCTGGCCTACTCATGCTCAGCTTCTCTTTCCAAACCCTCCAATGAGATAAGTCACACTTTACCTTCTCGGGAGCGATGTGTGAATGCACGAAGGGAGGTCAGAAGTGTTACTCTGGGGGACCTTCCTCCACATTCATAGATACATGGTGAGCGGGAAAGAAACATTCCTCCCTAGCACTGTCAAATGCACAGACATGAGAGAGCATGGACTGAAACCCCAAATAAGTTGACATGGTGGAAGCAAAGTGTATGTTAACAGATGCAGCCGAGGATGAGTGTTGGGGGCCATATCACAAAGGGCTGAAAACAAGAAGCCAGGAATTCACTATATTTTATGGCTTCATGCCCACCCTGTCCCCAGTACCATCAACCCATTCCTACACCAAATCTAATCAGTTTCAATCTTTTGATGCTTGTGCCTAAGTGTTGGTGATATTGTCAATCTGCGGGAAATATACAATTAATCAGAAGTCAGCAGGCAGGGTAAATGGCTAAATGATGGAAATATTATGAATACTACTCATTAGAAGCAATAAACTATCCCTTCTGCCCATCTGTTCTTTTTTTTTTTTGGTATAAATTTATTTATTTATTTTCTGCTGTGTTGGGTCTTTGTTGCTGCACACGGGCTTTCTCTAGTTGCAGCGAGCAGGGGCTACTCTTTGTTGCAGTGTGCGGGCTTCTCATTGTGGTGGCTTCTCTTGTTAAGGAGCACAGGCTCTAGGTGCATTGGCTTCAGTAGTTGTGGCTTGCGGGCTCTAGAGTGCAGGCTCAGTAGTTGTGGCTCACGAGCTTAGTTGCTCCATGGCCTGTGGGATCCTCCCAGACCAGGGCTCGAACCCGTGTCCCCTGCATTGGCAGGCTGATTCTTAACCACTGTGTCACCAAGGAAGCCCATCATCTATTCATTTTTATGTCTTTAAAACTACAGTGTTACTCTGAAGGTTTGGAAATAGTATGGAGTCACAGAATTGTATTCTACATCTAAAAAAACGATCACTCACAAGAGTTTATAGAGTCATGTTTTTTAGTTATTATTTATTAAATTCCTTGCGCAAGATCAATCGTGCCAAGATATTTCCTCTTAATATCCTGCAAAATCAAGATTTCCATTTGACCAACGGAAGCAATTTTCTGACGGAATTAAGTGACATTAAAACAACTGTTTCTGATTAACTCCATTTATAAGATGACTACTTGAAAATATTCTGTCTGGTTCTATCTATAAAAGGTGATCTACAAATCAAAACCACAAAGAGATAGTGCCTCACGCCTGTTAGAATGGCTGTCATCAAAAAGACAAGAGACAGCAAGTGTTGGTGAAAAGTGTGGAGAAAAGAAAACCCTTGCACACTGTTGGTGGCCATGTAAATTGGTGCAGCTACTGTGGAAAACAGTATCGGTTCCTCAAAAAATTAAAAACAGAACTACTATACGATCCAGCAATCCCACTTTGGATATATAGTCAAAGGAAATGAAACCACTATCTCAAAGAGCTATCTGCATCCCCATGTTCATTGCCGCATTATTTACAATAGCCAAGATATAGAAACAACTTAAGTGTCCACTGATGGATGAACGGATTTAAAAAATGTGAGATACATACACACACACACACACACACACACAATAGAATATTATTCAGCCATAAAAAAGAAGGAAATCTTGCCATTTGAGGCAATATTATGGACCTTGAGGGCATTATGTTAGGTGAAATAAGTCAGACAAGGAAAGACAGCACTATGTAATATGGTATAATCTCACTTATATGTGGAATCTGAAAAAACTGAACTCATACAAACAGAACAGATTGGTGGTTGCCAGAGGTGGAGGATGGAGGTGGGAAATGGGTAAAAGTGGTCAAAAGATAACAAACTACCAAATACAAGATAAATAAGTTCTGAGGATGTAACATATAGCATAGTGACTATAGTTAACAATACTGTACTGTATATTTGCAAGCTGCTAAAAGTTCTCATTGTGAGAAAAAAAATGTGTTACTATGTGAGGTGATGAATGTTAACTAAACTTATTTTGCTGATCATTTCTCCATATATACATGTATCAAATCATTATGCTGTACACATAAAACGATTATAATATGATGTTCTATGTCAATTATATCTCAATAAAACTGGGAAAAAAATTTAAAGATAATCTAGAAGGTCTTAACCAAAAACTAATATATATAGCCCACAGACACATACACACACATATTTATATGCATGTGATAGAATGAGATACCATAAGTTGTTTTCAGAGCAAACTAAGAATATAAGTATAAACATAAGTATGTAAACACTAACATCAAATAGGAAACAATATCTTTCTAACACTGATCCTCTGTTGTTTCTCTATCCATTGAATAAAAATTGCATCAGCTTGAAGTTTTCTCCTCTAATGGTGCTCAAATGTCCTGAAGAAAAACAAAGGAAGGCTACCTTTATTTGCATAGTGTCACCTCACCTTAAGAAAATCCCTTCCTCACTTCCCTCTGCTCTGCTGGGCTAGCAGGGTCCTTTGATTCCTGCTGCTGCAGTTCCTGTTTGCTCTCAGGCTTATTTGATCACTGCGGGACGGGGAGGGGGGGGCATGGCAGAACAGCACAGAACTGTTGTCTTTTTGGCACAGGTTTCATATCCAACAGTAGGTGGTTTCTCACCAGTTTGGCTCCCACTTTAGGACAATAAGTGACAAGATGTTAGTTCACACAGCATGATTTATGTAACAGACAAAAGATAAGAGATCGGGCTGGAGGTTTATTCTGCAAATCAGCAAGATTTTCAAACCAAGAATAAAAGTCTTTTCCCAGCATCCCAAGATAAAGATGAGTTGGCCAAACCAATAAAGGGCAACTCAGTCAAGAGAATGAGTCAATGTGAAGAATGTCATTTTTAGGTTAATTCCATTCAAAAGAGCCAAACTGAGATCCCTGAAGAAGATGCCTTTTGGAGAGGAGTTGAAAACATGAAATATTATTTACTAAGGTGTTCATTTATTGAAACAGTAGCCATGTTAATATAATGAATGTAAACCTAGAAAAAATGTCTACCCCAGAGTTTCAAGAAATCGAAAATTATGTAACAATTTTGCACGAACCTGATAAAACTCATATGAGTGCTTGCGTCTTCCTTAGAGATTTTAGCTTCCTTAAAACTAGTTGTTAGAAAGTCAAACATCCCTCAAGAAGATAGTTCTGAAATAGTTGTTCTTTGAATTTGAGAAGGAGGGTTTCGGGAGTCTCAGTTATGATTTATTATCACAGCTCACAAGATAAACTTCCTGAGAAGTTACACAATTGTTACAATGCAGGGTGTAGATTTCTCAATAAATCATAACCCCTTGCTGCCTACGAATAGTACTCAAACTGCAAACAAAATTTCTAAGATTGCCCAATGTTTGGTTATCATGTTCTTCATGAAGTTAAAGAACAAAACAAACAGAAACAGACTGTGTGCATCCCTCCAGGATCTGGAATGCAAATCTCAATATACTTTCCTATAATTATGTCTGAAGGGGGCAATTTCCCACCAAATTTAAGAAGCCAATTAGGTTTTACCAGGCAATTAAAATCCAGCCCCTCTCCCCAGTCACACATCTATCCATTTTTTAAAATTAATTTTTATCGGAGTATAGTTGATTTATAATGCATTAGTTTCTGCTGTACAGCAAAGTGAATCAGTTATACATATACATATATCTACTCTTTTTTGGGTTCTTTTCCCATATAGGCCATTACAGAGCACTGGGTAGAGTTCCCTGTGCTAGACAGTAGGTTGTTATTAGTTATCTATATTATATATAGTAGTGTGTCTATGTCAATCCCAATCTCCCAATTTATCCCTTCCTACCCTTTACCCCTTGGAAAACCGTAAGTTTGTTTTCTACCTCTGAGAATCTATTTCTGTTTTGTAAATAAGGGTATTAAGACGGCTTCCCATTGCAATGACAGACCTGTAGGATTCCTTTCACCTCTATCTACAAGAACTTAAAATTTTTCACAGAAGCCTTGAAAATAAAGTAAAAATAAAATCACTTTCACAACAATTCTACAATTTAATTTTTAGAATGTGATTAGAACAGAGGTCAAATATACTGAAATACCAACCAAAACTGCTTTCAGTAAGCTAAAAGCAAATGACCATCCTATATATTGCAGCGTTCTATGTTTCTTTAAGTCTGAAAAATTATTAGGATCATTAGCAGAAAATAAATTGTACAGGTAGAGTTGTAGAGTGGAACAGCTACATAACATAGACAAACCAAACGAGCTCTTTGGCCAACCCAATACTAGTGACAAAAGAAATGGGTTCATGCCAGTTCAACCATGGTGACCTCTTCAACATGATGTTTCTGAGACACTGGACTACAAGAGCTGCTCCGTTCATTCACTACACTAGGTGGTTGTGAAGTTCAAATCATAGCATGTATATAAATGTGCTTGATAAATTGTGATATACCCAGAACAAGGCTAGGTGTTATTGTGCAAAGGTAAGGTGTTATGATTTTTGTTAAGGTCGTGTGAAAGCTGCCCACACTATAGTCAATATCTTGTAATAACCTATAATGGAAAAAAATCTAAAAAAGAGTATATATATATATATATATATATATATATATAAAATATATATAATATATATACATAATGTATGTTTTATATATACAATATATATACATAATATATATTTTATATATATTATATGTACATATGTTTTATATATTATATATATACATAATATATAGTATATATAATATATACATAATATATATGTATAATATATATACATAATATATATTTTATATGTATAATATATATAATATATATGTAACAGAATCACTTTGCTGTATACCTGAAACAAACACAACATTGTAAATCAACTGTATTTCCAAAAAAAATTTTTTTAAGAGAATGATTTTTAAAAAATCAAGCACATGATTATAAAATCTTCATGAATCAAAAGCGCACAGCTACTATTTATTTCATTAATCCTCACTTCCATCCTTTGGCCCAGTTATGTCATATAATCATATACTTTTGATATAAGAAGGATATTAGTCAACTTCTAGTCCCAAATCATAATTTTGTAGCCAAGGAGACTGAAGTAAAAATATAAAATGAAGTTACAAAGATGGTGCCCAAAAGCACCCAACTGCAAGCATAAGATATCAGCTGGCAGTGGAGATTCAGACTTAGTTTTCTTTCCTTCTGACTATCTCCATGGCTGATAATAGTTTTAAGAAAGGATTAGTCCTAGAATCATTGATGGCTAATAGCTATCTATCTGCAAGAGCACAGTGCTGTACATATCATGTCTATGAAAGTCAAAAATAACAATCAAATTTGATTAACTGTATTATTTGTGTTTGAAAAGTGTCCATGCTGACTGAACAAACACATTCAGGCACCGCACATCTGTGCTCCATAGCATCACAGGGCTTTCATCACACTCTGCCCATTCTTTGAGAGAGACTGGCTTCATGCTGAACTCAGCATGAGGACAACAGGGCAGGACACCAATTAATGGAGGCATTTGTACCAACTTGACAGGACCACTGAGCAGGGAAGGTCACTTGACCCCAAGCAATGGTGGAAGCATGTCCTTTGTCAGGAAATAATTAAACTAGAAGTAAAAACTTCATCCTTCATAGATATAGGCTGGATATTTGTCCAAGAAAATCTTCAAATTTCAGAAAATCTGATCCCACGTGATCTTGACAAAGCCACTAGAAATTGCACTGTTATCCTGTGCCACACTTCCTATGTGATCTAAATTTACTTTTTTGCCCTTCAGCAGGATAGGCATGGAAGCAGAAGCCATCACTGAGTTAGCATAGTTTCAGGTAGAAACTACTCCCTGACAATAAAAACAACTATAATTATTTGCCTCTCTGGCCGGCAAATGCCATTATACTTTTTTTTTTTTTTTTTTTGTGGTACGCGGGCCTCTCACTGTTGTGGCCTCTCCTGTTGCGGAGCACAGGCTCCAGACGCACAGGCTCAGCGACCATGGCTCACGGACCCAGCCACTCCACGGCATGTGGGATCTTCCCGGACCAGGGCACGAACCCGTGTCCGCTGCATCAGCAGGCAGACTCTCAACCACTGCGCCACCAGGGAAGCCCTGCCATTATACTTTTATAGTTCACATGATCCCATTTAGCTATAATTTTTAAGTATTCTATTTTCTAAGTTTTTACATCCGAAATTGTTTTTAGAGGGAAAAAAAAAAAGTGACCTAAGTAGCCATGTGTTGGTTGTATTTTTTGTAGCACGTTTTGCTTTTTAATTCCAATTTCCAAATCTAATTCCCTCTTAGTCTATTTCTATTCAGACAGATCCACTAGAAAATACTAAGAAAAGATCAGAAACCAAATCCTATGAAAATATCCTCAGAAATTTTAAACAGCTCTGAGAGGTTTGGCCTCCGCCCCAAACATTAACATGATCACTCAATTTTAATGAGGTCAAACAAGCTGCTGGGCATCTGGCTGGTGATCAAGTTCTTGACCTGAATGGGGAGGGCCACTGTTCTTACAAAGCATGTAAGATGCGGGGACAGGTGATAATGCAATGCATGAAGCTCCTGCCCTGGGCCACTCCATCTTTTCACCCTGCTGGGATCCCAGAGGCAACCACGCTTTATCCAGATGTAAATAGTAGCTGAGGCTCTGAAGGAGAACCATATTTTTGCAGAGAAAAAAATTTAAGGGATTTAAATAAATCCCTAACATTAGTCACATCAAAGATCTATATCATTTTACAATTCTTCCCCCCTAAATATAATCTGAAAAAATTAAGTCACTCTTGAGTAGAATGTTTTTGAGTACCAGCAATATATTCAGGTCCGAATCATTTACTAATTATAAAAGGAAGCTCATTTGAGGCCAAGATCAAAAAAGAAAAAAAATACTTGAGCCTGAAATCTCAGAAACTTGACAAACAATCGCTTCCATTTTCCTTCCAATTGCTCATATGATCTTTTCATCTTAATATCATGATCAGTACAGAGCTTGCCATGGTACCAGTGGGGGCCATATCACCAAATACAGGAAGGGGAAAAGTGCCTATAAACAGTTTTAACATTTACTTTTAAAATAAAACACTGAGATGAACACATATATACAGGAATGAGGAAGCAAAAACACTGAAGTCATTCTCTGTTAATATTATGTTATACCTCAGAATCTGCAAACCTCCACTGTTTGATGCATTTCAAGGGTTACGAAGAAACCAAAAAGGGTTTAACACTATAGAAATCAGTTTAAGAACCTAGAACTTGGTTTAGTTGACCTATAAACAACATCAAGCTACCTTATTGCAGAAGTCGTGATGTCCTCTAGTACAATTTGGGAAAGCACTTCACCAGAAAATGAACTATAGGGACTTCCCTGGTGGTGCAGTGGTTAAGAATCTGCTTGCCAATGCAGGGGACACTGGTTCAAGCACTGGTCCAGGAAGATCCCACATGCCGCGGAGCAACTAAGCCCATGTGTCACAAGTACTGAGCCTGAGCTCTAGAGCCTGCAAGCCACAACTACTGAAGCCTGCATGCCTAGAGCCCCTGCTCCACAATGAGAGAAGCCAGAGCAATGAGAAGCTCACGTGCCACAACGAACAGTAGTCCCTGCTCGCCACAACTAGAGAAAGCCCATGCATAGCAATGAAGACCCAAGGCAGCCAAATAAATAAATAATTTTTTTAAATGAATGATGAAAATATAAAGCAAGAATACTGAGAGAAACAAGAAGAACAACCATCCTGCAGCCTGTGGAATAAAAACCACATTCACAGAAATATAGACAAGATGAAAAGGCAGATGGCTATGTACCAGATGAAGGAACAAGATAAAACCCCAGAAAAACAACTAAATAAAGTGGAGATACGCAACCTTCCAGAAAAAGAATTCAGAATAATGATAGTGAAGATGATCCAGGACCTCGGAAAAAGAATGGAGGCAAAGATCGAAATGATGCAAGAAATGTTTAACAAAGAGCTAGAAGAATTAAAGATCAAACAAACAGAGATGAACAACACAATAACTGAAATGAAAAATACACTAGAGGGAATCAATAGCAGAATAACTGAGGCAGAAGAACAGATAAGTGACCTGGAAGACAGAAAGGTGGAATTCACTGCTGTGGAACAGAATAAAGAAAAAAGAATGAAAAGAAATGGAGACAGCTTAAGAGACCTCTGGGGCAATATTAAATGCAACAACATTTTCATTATAGGGGTCCCAGAAGGAGAAGAGAGAGAGAAAGGACTCGAGAAAACATTTGAAGAGATTATAGTCAAAAACTTCCCTATAATGGGAAAGGAAATAGCCACTCAAGTCCAGGAAGTGCAGAGAGTCCCATACAGGATAAACCCAAGGAAAAACCTGCCGAGACACATAGTAATCAAATTGGCAAAAATTAAAGACAAAGAAAAATTATTGAAAGCAGCAAGGGAAAAATGACAAGTAATATACAAGAGAGCTCCCATAAGGTTAACAGCTGATTTCTCAGCAGAAACTCTACAAGCCAGAAGGGAGTGGCATGATATACTTAAAGTGATGAAAGGGTAGAACCTACAACCAAGATTACTCTACCCTGCAAGGATCTCATTCAGATTCCATGGAGAAATCAAAAGCTTTACAGACAAGCAAAAGCTAAGAGAATTCAGCACCACCAAACCAGCTCTACAACAAATGCTAAAGGAACTTCTCTAAGTGGGAAACACAAGAGAAGAAAAGGACCTACAAAAACAAACCCAAAACAATTAAGAAAATGGTCATAAGAACATATATATTGATAATTACCTTAAACGTGAATGGATTAAATGCTCCAACCAAAAGACACAGGCTTGCTGAATGGATACAAAAACAAGACCCATATATGTGCTGTCTACAAGAGACCCACTTCAGACCTAGGGGCACATTCAGACTGAAAGTGAAGGAATTGAAAAAGATATTCCATGCAAACGGAAATCAAAAGAAAGCTGGAGGGCTTCCCTGGTGGCGCAGTGGTTGAGAGTCCGCCTGCCGATGCAGGGGACACGGGTTCGTGCCCCGGTCCGGGAAGATCCCACATGCCGCGGAGCGGCTGGGCCCGTGAGCCATGGCCGCTGAGCCTGCGCGTCCGGAGCCTGTGCTCCGCAGCGGGAGAGGCCACAGCAGTGAGAGGCCCGCGTACCGCAAAAAAAAAAAAAAAAAAAAAAAAAAGAAAGCTGGAGTAGCAATACTCATATCAGATAAAATAGACTTTAAAATAAAGACTGTTACAAGAGACAAAGAAGGACACTACATAATGATCAAGGGATCAATCCAAGAAGAAGATATAACATTTATAAATATACATGCACCCAACATAGGAGCACCTCAATACATAAGGCAACTGCTAACAGCTATAAAAGAGGAAATCAACAGTAACACAATAATAGTGGGGCACTTTTAACACCTCACTTACACCAATGGACAGATCATCCAAAATGAAAATAAATACAGAAACAGAAGCTTTAAATGACACAATAGACCAGATAGATTTAATCGATATTTATAGGACATTCCATCCAAAAACAGCAGATTACACTTTGTTCTCAAGTGCACACAGAACATTCTCCAGGATAGATCACATCTTGGGTCACAAATCAAGCCACAGGAAATTTAAGAAAATTGAAATCATATCAAGCATCTTTTCTGACCAGAACGCTATGAGATTAGAAATCAATTACAGGGAGAAAAACGTAAAAAACACAAGCACATGGAGCCTAAACAATACATTACTAAATAACCAAGAGATCACTGAAGAAATCAAAGAGGAAATCAAAAAATACCTAGAGAGAAATGACAATGAAAACACAACTATCCAAAACCTATGGGATGCAGCAAAGGCAATTCTGAGAGGAAAGTTTATAGCTATACAAGCTTACCTCAAGAAACAAGAAAAATCTCAAATAAACAATCTAACCTTACACCTAAAGGGACTAGAGAAAGAAGAACAAACAAAACCCAAAGTTAGCAGAAGGAAAGAAATCATAAAGATCAGAGCAGAAATAAATGAAATAGAAAGAAAGAAAATAGCAAAGATCAATAAAACTAAAAGCTGGTTCTTTGAGAAGATAAACAAAATTGATAAACCATTAGCCAGACTCATCAAGAAAATGAGGGAGAGGACTTAAAAAAAATAGTGAGAAACTCAATGTTTTTTTCCTAATTCCTAGTGACAGAAATAGCATATGAATCAGCAGCCACATAGGTAAAGATGGTCATTTTCTGAGACCAGACAGAGGATTCCTGAGTCCCTCTTAAGTTAAATCCCTCTTAAGTGTTAAGTACTGTCCTTCTGCTAAAAATACGTGAATGGGGTAAAAATTATTTCACTAACTCCAAGATTCTTTTATGACGCACTCAACAAGAGTATTGTCACAAATCACTGAAAGGTACTTTTCTGTGCCATTATGAATGCATAGGCCAGCGATCAGGGGTGCTCTACCCTAAAGAACACCATCCATTAGAACTTTCTGCAATGTTGAAAATGTTCCAGACCTACACTGTCCAATATGGTAGCCATTAGCTACCATATAGCTACCGAGTACATGAGATGTGGCTACTGTGACTGAAGAACTGAAATTTTTATTTTGTTTTATTTTAATTGGTTTAAACTTCAATAGTCATGGTTGGCTAATAACTACCTCATTAGACAGTGAAGTTGTAGAGAGTAAGCATAAAGCTTGTGGACAGTAATCAACTAGATCTACTAAAACATGCATCAGTCTGCACTGGAAAAAGGGAAACCTTATTCTTTTTTGACAGATCTATTTTAGTTCTATCACCACCACTGTTTCAGTTCTCTAGTGTCACCTGCTGTTGGATTTATGAAAATTGGGAAATAAAAAGCTAGGGTAGAAAATCTCATTAAGTCAGAATATTCCAGGTGGTAGAAAATATTAGTAACATGGACACTTATATGCACACCTAATGTGCATTATGCAGCCTACTCATGCATGTGGCAAACAAGTTTACCAAAAGCTATGAATAACAACAGGTATTTAGCTTAGAGAAAGAAGTATAATCTTGATCAATGAGAGTTTTCAGGCCAATGGAAGGGTTCTTTCAAGAATCAGCTGTTTTTCCCTTCTGGGCAGGTAGTCCAAGAAGAAATAGCCAAAAGTTATACCGAGAAAATACAGATCCCATGCAAAGAGGTTTCTTCAAACTTTGACATTACGCAGTCAGTGGAATGAGTTCGCAAAGAGTGACTTTGGAATTGCTAACACAGGATACTGACTACATGCCCTGTGCTCTAACTCTCTGGTATCATCCACTATATACTATTTCTGGAATTATGTGTTTTATTTCAGCTGAGTATATTTAGCTGAGTTTCTTACATAATGGTCTTGCTACATCTTTTCCAGACGTGCATAATTATTTCCTTAAAAGTAGCTGCTCCAGGGCTTCCCTGGTGGTGCAGTGGTTGGGAGTCCGCCTGCCGATGCAGGGGACGCGGGTTCGTGCCCTGGTCCGGGAGGATCCCACGTGCCGCGGAGTGGCTGGGCCTGTGAGCCATGGCCGCTGAGCCTGCGCGTCCGGAGCCTGTGCTCCGCAACGGGAGAGGCCACAACAGTGGGAGGCCCGCGTATCGCAAAAAAAGAAAAAAAAAAAAGTAGTTGCTCCATTAAGGTTCATATGTTCAGTTAAAGTTAAGAAGCTCTCACGTATGTTGTTACTAAGGTCATTGTTCAGTTGTAAAAGGTAACCGTGTGGTTGGCATCGTATTGAGGTACAGACGATGCAATTCTTAACCTGTGGACATAGTCTAAAATTTAGCCAAGTGAAAGATAAAGAGATGGCTACTGATGAAAGAAAAAAAACTTGAGACAAAGAAAAAGTTAGGAGGGTTGAAACTACAGGAGCCCTGCTTTCCTGTCTGTAGTTCTTGAGCTGGCTGAAGCTATGAGCAGACGTGATAGTGAGGGTTCATAACAGACGAGTCCCTTGCACTGCCTTCAACAGGTCATGATCTGACTCCTACCATTAGTGTGATAAAGACCACAGAAATGTCTGGGCTGAAAATCAGATCACTCAGCCTCTAGCTAGTAAGGCTGGTAACATGACCACTTATACACCCACCCCATGAGTAAAGATTATATCACACGTTGCACTGTATAGCCTCCTCATGCATATGGTTGAACTGGCATGGACCCATTTATTTTGTCACTAGTACAAGAGCTGTTGCACTCTACAATTCTACCTCTACACTTTATTTACTGCCCTAAGACTCCTGGACACTTTACGACAGGTGTCTCTGGGTTTTGGAGTCAGACTGTCCAAGTGCAAACTTCACACCACTGACCAGCTGCATGACCTTAGGCAAGTTAATGACGCTTCTCAGGCCTCAGTTTCCCCAACTGTGAATGAGCATGCAATAATAGTGACGTGAAAGCCCGGGAGTCCTGAAGGAGATCATGCTCGGCAAATCTATAGAACAGTGTCTGGCTTGGAATAAACACTCAATAAATATTACTTATGATTATTATTTGTAGCTTTCCTACTGTGTTGAAATAGTTTAACTGAATTTTCCATAACAAACAAAATTATTGATATTTAACAGGTACTTAACAGATAGACATGGTGGTTTTAGTGGTTGGTAAATCTCATTAAATAGGTTCCTAACAGCCAGCTGATATTTAGTGAGCATATTAATGGTCTTATTGCCTTTAAATTAAACTCTTATTTCAACCATTTAATTTCTGTTTATAACATACTTCCATTCTTTTAAAAGAAGCATAGAAAACTTCTCTTATAAAAGAATAATGATGCCCACTGGCTTCTTTTCTTCCCTGTTTTATTGACTACCTAAGTCCTTAGAAGCATTTGGGCAAAGTTGCTGTGAGCTGTTTAATCCTGTTGGGTCATATGTTGTTGTGAAATTATTTTCTGCCTAGCCACAAATACAGTATTCTTGTATAACTTCCTCTTTTACATTTCCACAATTTCTGATTCACAGACAATCCTAATGTCACATGCAGATTCTCTTTTTATTTGGCAACACAACATCTATCTTTATGCTCTACTATCTTTCCCCTTATGTCTTTTCCCCTTGTGGATGACTTCAACCCCATCATTTCTGTTCCTGTCCACTTGCAATATCAATATTATCTTAACATTGTGTTGATCTGTACTTTCTTCTATCCCATATGTCCTATCAGTATAAACTCTTTCCCTAGATTGACTAACCAGCCTGGTTTAATGTACTGTTTCTTTGTCTTCAGTTGATTATCACACATTTATCATCACCGAATAAACTTCATAGCTTGTGCCACAAAGTAATAAGGGATCATTTGCTACTAGAAAAAGACACATTTACAAATCATACGGCAAAGAGCAAGCTGATCCCCTGCTTGAGATCTTTGCAGAAAAGTGTGGAAAACTCACAAAAGCCCCCAACAAGAGAGTCAACTGTAAACATCGGTCAAGTTGTCAGCTATGAACACCTCACCTGTCAAGATGCTAGATCACCACACGGGGAGCCATGAAATAACACCATTGCTGCCTTTCTTACCTCTTCTTCCCCTCCACCCCGAAATTCTGAAGAGCCAGAAAGTTCTATGGGTGAGTTGGACAAGGAAGGAGGAGAAGAAGATTAGGTAATAAATCCCTCCCACTCCCACTCAAATTCAGGCTTCCCACTGAGTTTCCAGACAGGATGAAGCATCAACTTTAACTCAAAATTGAAGTTTTTATTAACACATTCAACTGACAGTAAAATTGCTAAACTGAGACAGTTGTCTGTGATCTGAAGTTACCAGAAAACCATATTGACCAAGAGTGACCAGAAATGCCATGGAGTCTGCCTAACTTTTCACAGTGATGGGAAAATCTCATCCCACAGACCACGTTTATGACTAGAGTCTTCAAGTCATCTCTGTTCAATGTGTCAGTTGCTTTTTAAAAGAGAAAATGGTGATACCCGGGGCCAAAGTGGCTTCCCCAGGAATGAAGATACCAGAGCAGAGTCTAACTCCGTGACATGGCTTGAAATCAGGGAAACCATCCTGAGCAGGAAACATGTCACTTGTCATCACTGGGTCAGAATTGCTAGTCACTCCATGTTTTGCTCTACCTAGGGACATGGAAAGGCACCAAACTTCAAATATGTACATTTTCCTGTCCTGAGCTGCTGAGAAGAAATCATCTAACATGCCTCTCCCTTGCCTCCCAGGAAGGTAAAGATTCTCATGAAAAATTATTATAATTATCCTTTTAAATAATGACTTAGGCATTAATGGAAACGTTATTATTCTGCATGATAATGCCATTGCTTAAAGACACAATGTATGACAGCACGAACTGCTCAGAGGAGAGGTGCTAAATCAATGCAAAACAACAAAAGGAAAGAAAACATATCCGCAGAGACAACCCAAGAAATGCACTCTGTTTTGCATTTATTAAAATGTAAATGTACACGTGAGACAAAAAATTATAATATTAAACCAAGAACTTAAATTTCGTAGAATATTATATAAGATTATAACTGCTTTCCTTTCCTCCTCTCTCAATTGTCCTGTTATTCCCATCTTGGAGTATCGGTCCACAAGGAACGAACTCAAACCATTTGCTCTGGGGGCCCATCTGTCTCCTGCCTCATAACCACACCTGACAAGTGATTTGGGGCACTTCCAGAGCCCAGATGGCATGTCACTGTTTCTCCCTCAAGCAACCATTTCCTAAGAAACCCTTTGAGAACTCTGTTAGACAGTGACCAACCATCCTAATTTGTCCTAGTCTGAGGGGTTTCCCAGTATGGAACACTTCCAGTGCTAAAACCAGGGTAGTCCCAGGCTAGCGGGCATGATTGGTCACCTCAGTGAAACATCCAATATCAGATGCCTCAAATCTTGAACCCAACTAGTAAACCAGTTCCTGTTGCAGAGATTCACACTGGTAATCCTCTTGTTATGACATGAGAAGCCCTCATCAACTGAATGATCATGAAAATCTTGAATGATGTACATCAGGGTTACTCATCCTAGCTATGATGGCTTATAAACCTTTGTGAAGGCGGCATTGAACACTAGACCATAACCAGGTGACCTGCCCCCAGCCACCACTCTTTTTCTGTCTCCCCTCCCCCGCTCCCTTCTTGCTCACGGTATTCCAGTCACTCTGGCTTCCTGCTGTCCCCGAAAATATCCAAATATCCACATGGATGGCTCCTTCATTCAAATCTTAGCACAAATCTCCCCTCCTCAGAGAGGGCTTCTCTGACAACCTTTTATAAAATCTCCTTTTCTCCTTCACTCTCCCTTTATCATTTCATTTCTCTTCCTGTAGTTACAATCTCCTAACATGAGCTCATGCATTTGTTTAGCATTTATTTTCCTCTCCACTAGACGACAAGCTCCAGACAGTGCAACAGGAACTTAAGAGCTACTTGTGAAATGAATTGATGAATTATATGAGATAGTGGTAAACCATGGACTGGAATCAGCATGTCCAAATTCAAAACCCAGCTCTACCTCGAATAAATACATTTCTGCATAGGTAAAATGGGGTTAATGACAGCCCCATCCTCTTAAGGTTGTTGTGAGGAAGACATAGAGTCATACAGGTGATGCATTAAGAGCAAGTGTGATAAGTACTCAATGAACACAACTGTGTATTTCTATTATTCTACTACTTAATGCATATGTTTCCAAATATTGCACATATATAGAGGCATCAAGTCGGGACCCTCTGAATATGAATATGTGAATGATCAAAATCACCAAATGGCAGGTGCTGTATATTACTGTTTAATTCTTCAGACTTTATTCTAAAGTTTTCTGAATGCCATACTCTCGCAAGGGGCCCTTCCTTTTTTGCAGAAGTTTCCATTCCACAATCTAGACTCTGGTTTCAAGCTGGCTGCTAATCCAACACTTCTGAGCTGAGTCATAAGTGACGGTCTAAGCATGTTCTGTGGGTTTTCTGCCATGGACTGGTCTTGGGTTTTATTGAGTGCATTTACACTGAGAACAACATTTGTATTGGGAATTGTTCCTTTAATTTCTAAAGCATTTACAAAACCAGTTTCCCTGAATAGGATCATTTTCTGGGCCATAAAGCACACTAAATTTGGTTTAGTTGCGAGCATCAGTGGAGGCCTTTGTCATGGATTCCACCAGCAGGGCCTTCTTATAACATGTAATATAAATATTTCTGAAATTTTACAGAGTTGAGCAGATAGTTCAACTCTCTGACACTGGCCATAATGGCCTTACCAAGCTTATGATTTCATTTGTAAAATTTTAATCTTTAAACAATGGATCATGAAGGTAGGTGGGGAAGTCACTGGGAAGCACTTTTTTAAATGATTCGATGATATCATCCTATGGGTCCATAAGTGGTCAAAAAGATAGATTCTTATTCATAATCTTCCAATCTACTGGGTTCAGGATGTTTGGGGAGAGAAGGAAGACGATTTGAAGTTTTAAAATATAGCTTATGTCACTTACTAAAGGAAAACATAAGGGTCAAGACCAGCAGGCAGAAGCTGGGCAACTACCACATCTCAACACTCTCCACATCAACTGCACGGCTGTCTTTGATATGAAGGCAAATCATAAGCCCTCCCCCTCTGTGAAGTGCTTGTGATCCACAGGGAGGAAGGGCCTCAGGACATTCAAACAGCCCTTGTACTCACAAGTTAACAAACTTCAAAATGTCATTTGAAAGAGAAACTAATAACATATCAAAAAGAGGTCACAATACTGTCTAAAGATCTATAAAGGAGTCATGATCTTTGTTGGAGGAGGCAAAAAAATTAAGGAAACTCTTGTTGGTGCTGTTTTGAACTGAATGTGTGCTATGAAGTTCCTCTGATTATGGAAGTTGAAGTTGCTTTCCTATTCAAAAATAAAATAAAATGCTCTTGATATGCAAATAATAAGATTATCCTTTGGTATCAAATAGTATCTAAAAGCAAACTCTGCAAAGTGTCCCAGAACCAGTTTGTTTGTTTGTTTGTTTTGCAGTATGCGGGCCTCTCACTGTTGTGGCCTCTCCCCTTGCGGAGCACAGGCTCCGGACACACAGGCCCAGCGGCCATGGCTCACGGGCCCAGCCACTCTGCGGCATGTGGGATCTTCCTGGACCGGGACACGAACCCGTGTCCCCTGCATCGGCAGGCGGACTCTCAACCACTGAGCCACCGGGGAAGCCCCCAGAACAAGTTTAAGCGGTCAAACTTCAAGGTGGAACCTACAGGCAAATATTTACCCAGATTATTTGAAAAGGGATTTTCAGTGATTTCCATTGTCCAGCTTTATTTCGTTGATTTCTACCATTTAACTTTTTCAATGATATCAAATTCTTGCTTTAAGAGATCAATAATAATATATTAATAATAGAATCCAAAATTTTCTAACAGTTAAGAACTCTGCAAATAACTATAATGAACTCTCCTTAGGTTACAAATATAATAAATACATAAACTGTATTAATCCAGGTCACATCAAACAGGACAGTATAACTGACTCAGTAACAGCCATGAAAAAACTTCTCGTCTTAGACCAAGAGCGAAAGTAGCTGGAAATTCGAGTGGTAAAACTTTCTTGCACTAGTTCAAGAAGGTTGCCAGTTTCTTTCCCTTGATTTCACCCCATGATTATGACTACCATATTTTCCAACGCTCATCCTCCATTTCCTCTATCGTACCATCAAGTGCCTCTCTGTGTGTCCTACTGTATTCTGGTGAAAGCAGTTGCTTCTCTTGGTAGCCCTGTCAGCTCAACTGAACCCAGGATCTCTGGACTGCAGTAATATATTCTGTCCTGAGGGCATAGCTGCCCTCCAACTCAGCCTGAGTTGCGTGGTGTAACTCTGTTACTAGGCAACAATGTGATATGACCATGAACGCTGGTTTCATATGGATACATCGTTCCTAGTCAACTGACTTTCTGTAAGAGTCTCCCCTCACTGGGATCTGAGACAGGCCTTTGGAGACTGGTCCAGAAGATAATTAGTGTTAGATAAAGCTTATTTAAGCTTACTAATAATCCTCTGGGGCCATGCTCCCACCCCACATCCCGATCTCTGTCAGAGGGAAACCCTAAACCAAAAGAACTTATTCAAAGCTGGCTCAATTCTATCATGGACAAAAACACACAAGATAGTGACATTAAAACCTAGCATAGCTGGTTCTTTTGTCAAGAGACTGGACTGAGGCAGAGCCTAAAGGAGCTCATTGCTTGTCAATCATCCTCTACCCAAAGCTCCTAAGAGGAGGCAGATGCTCATTCTGCTATAGCATGGAGTGGTTAAAAGGTCAGTCTCTGAAAACGGGAGACATGAGTATGAATCCCAACTCCCTTGTTCTTTGAAGATGTTTTTAACCTCTTTTGGCTGGAATAAGTGCCTAATTATTTGTCTGGAATAAGTGCCTAACTTCTTTTGGCTGGAATAAGTGCCTGATAGAATCTCCCTCTCAGAAGATGTTTAAAAATAGGGATTTTAAAAGAATAGAAATAATTGTCTAATTATTCATGTTAGACAATTAGCATGTCTAGAAGACAAAAGAATGAATGACTATTGAAGCCTCAAATGATAGAAGTATAATTTGGAATAATTCTTGGATATCAGATAGTCTCATGACATACTCAATGGTTAATTTTTATTAGATATCTGTGAATCAAAGCACTTACAAATTTATTACTTACTGGTAAGATTTGTTTGATTTTTTAAAAATAATATCATGCCTTTAAATACTTAGGTTTAAAACACTGTCCCTGACATACTTTTATTTCTCTTCCCACATTTTTGTGAGATATAAAATACTCCATGAAGCCTTTACTACTGGTTCTATAACAAATACATATAGAACTGCAAAACACATTTTATGCCTGATTACTGTTTTTCTATCTTTGTCCACTAGTATAATCCATTCTATTGAGTTAACAACTTGGGTATTGTAATAGTTATGCTAGCATGTAGCCTCCTTTGGAAGTAGGGAGTTTGGAAGGCTGAGTAGAAGCAGTAGATGAAACAACAGGGCAATATATCTGAAAGTATGTAGATAGTGACATGATGAATTTGACTCTGGCTTATATGGGTATTAAAATTATGAGAGACCTCCCTGTGGTGCAGTGGTTAAGACTCTGCACTCCCAATGCAGGGGGCCCCTGTTCGACCCTTGGTTCAGGGAACTAGACCCCGCATGCCCCAATGGAGATCCCGCATGTCCCAACGAAGATCCTGCATGCCGAAGCTAAGACCCGGCGCAGCCAAATTTTAAAACATTAAAAAAACAAATATTTTTTAAAAAATTATGAGACCACTGGTGATATCAAATGTACAGTGAGTCAAATTCTATATGAATCAGCCTCTTAATAATGCTTGGAGCTTTCATTTGGATAGCAGTTCACCATCACCCCTTTTGGCTACTGGTTGATTAAACTCCTGGTAGCTAATGTCATTGCTGCTGTGAATCCTGCCGGACTCAATACACCCCAATATTTGAACCCTAGAACTTA
The DNA here is from genome assembly GCF_949752795.1 of Hyperoodon ampullatus. NCBI lineage: Eukaryota > Metazoa > Chordata > Mammalia > Artiodactyla > Ziphiidae > Hyperoodon > Hyperoodon ampullatus. The sequence goes on along the minus strand of NC_136914.1, from coordinate 129,961,186 downwards.
AGAATGCTTTAAGACTATCCAAAAGACCCCAAGTAAAATCTAGGAAAATTCCTACAAAACAGCTGCTGAAAAGATTAGACACATCAGCCAGGGATTCCCTCAAGGACTTGAGGTACATTTATAAGGCGGAAACAAGCCACACATGGCCAAGTCCAAGGTCCATCCCAGACAATATCTAATCAATATTTATGGGGTTTCTCCAGAACGAGTCAGGGAGGGCTAGGAGCTAAGAGATCTGTCTAAATTCTGCCACCAATGAACTGTGTGGTTCTGGGAATGCCACTTAGTGTTTCCTGGCCTTGGTTTCTTCCGCTGCAAATTGGGTAAGATAATCTATGGTTCTATCCAAATAATTCCATCCTCTGCTCAGTTAACAGGATCATGGCTATTAATTGGGAAGTTTTATTTTAAAGTCCATGGGAGTCCAGAACATAAAACTTTATAACCTCAAGCACTTTTCTATTTTAAGCATCATTATATTTGAGGGAAAATGTTTATTTATTTATTTTTTGTGGTACGCGGGCCTGTCACTGTTATGGCCTCTCCCGTTGTGGAGCACAGGCTCTGCACGCGCAGGCTCAGCGGCCATGGCTCACGGGCCCAGCCGCTCCACGGCATGTGGGATCTTCCCGGACCGGGGCACAAACCTGTGTCCCCTGCATTGGCAGGCAGACTCTCAACCACTGCGCCACCAGGGAAGCCCCCAGGGAAGCCCCCAAGGAAGCCCCCAAGGAAGCCCCCAAATGTTTTTAAACTAATTCTTCTTAGCAACTTTCTAACAGTCCCTAAATTATTCAAATTAAGCAGCAAATTGAGACATCCTAAAGCAGATATACATTTAGCTTTAAATTGCCGCCTTTATATTTTACATATAATTGAATTTTCAAATAATACAATTAGCAACAGGGCAAAAATATAAGTGAATTGAATTTAAACTGTGAGGCTACAGGGATAGAAGTTTTTAATCACTAAATGTTCTGTAGCATAACTGAATTCAAGTGGCTTATGATAATTTTATTACCTTGGCCCTCTTTTTAACAGAATTATTATATTATCTCATGATGTGTGATATCACACTTTCGAAGCCCTTTCAGTAACTGGAACTCTGTGAACCTGGCTTCCAAGCTTCATTAATGTGAAAAATTATCTTAAAAGTTAAATAAGTACATCCATTTCATTTTAGTTTGGACCTTCCAACTATGAAAGATATTTTCTATATGTATGAAATCAGTATTTCTGATTAGAGATCGCCTCTTTTTGTCAACACTGTGTCTTCATGAATTGCATTTACATTAGACCCATTTGTAAGAGGAGAGTTTTAATATTTCAAACTAAAAAGGTCAATGTGTCTGTTTTGCCCATATTGCAAATTTTATTCCAGGGACCCTACAGCAGGGATTTTAACCTTAATTGCTCTTCAGACCACCTCAAAAATTTTATCAAAAAAAGAATCTATAACTGGGCCTAGCACCAGAACATTTAAAGCAGAAACCTTGGAGGTGAACAGCAGGTTATCAGTATATTGCAAAACATTCACTGGGGATGTGCAGTCAGGACTGAACTGCTGGCCTAGAGTAACCACTTATCTCAGTGAACTTGGATCAATCTCACTGCGTTTTACTGTTGGCATTCCCCTGCCTACACCTGCTCTGCCACAATGCCCTCTATTTTTCCTGTCTCTAAGAGTTTTTCAACATGTTCTTGAAGTAGTGGTTCATTTTGTCTTTCTTTCTAACAATTTTATAGAGTTGGCAGCCACGTACTATTTTACAAATGAGAAAGTCTGGGTTTGCCCAAGGGAACACAAACGCGAAGTGAGAAAGCCAGAATTAGGACTCAGATGCTCCTATGCCAGTTGTAGTGCATTTCCCATGTTTGGAACCCCAATGTCTACCTTTAACCATTCCTGGTCTGTGTACAAAACTGAATCTTGGGACTATCCAAAGAAGACGGCAAAAAAGTAGAGGGGATTCGTATTGTGTGTACCTGACACCCACTGCCTGCCTGTACTCAGTCCATGATAATTCCTTTAACAGTTTTGACAAGGCCTTCAATGTTTTTTGTTTCTGTAATTTTTCTTACTAAAGACAAGTCTTTTGAATAAGTCACTAGGTTTTAGCCAACTATCAATTAGTTGAAAATTATTAGCCAGATTTATGCTCTAGCCTGTTTTTCTCTGTCATTTTACTACTTTTCCCCCACCTTCTCTTCCCTAATTCAAAAATTCTCAACTCCTTAACACTTTCTACTCTCTGGCTTCCAGATCTGGAAAGAAAGAAGAGAACCTTTCCATTCTGGTAACGTATTTTAAATGCATATGATTTAAATGTTAAAATTAAAGGAAAATATCACATAGCAAATATTTTCAGAGCATGGTATCTTGACTCTAAGATTTGCTGACATATAATCATGTGAATGTGATCCATGCTTTTGATTTTCATAACTCAATCCAAAATCTCAACCTTCTTTCCTCAACAATGGATTTACACTTTTTTTGCTTCAGTAATCCGAATGATTGGTTCAACTGCCCATTTCTCTTTATTTATGTATAAAAGTAGACCATGATAATATATAAAGAATATAGCTATACAGACTCACAGATTTAGAAAACAAACTTATGGTTACCAAAGGGGAAAGGTAGCGGGAGGGATAAATTGAGAGTTTGGGATTAACAAGTACACACTACTATATTTAAACTAGATAACCAACAAGGACCTACTGTATAGCACAGGCAACTCTACTCAATATTCTGTAATAACCTAAATGGGAAAAGAATTTGAAAAAGAATAGATATGTGTATATGTGTAACTGAATCACTTTGCTGTACACCTGAAACACAATATTGTAAATCAACTATACTCCAATATAAAATAAAAATTAAAAAAAAGAATATAGCTGATGAAAAGAGATCTCTAGGAACTGAAAAGTAAATTATATTTTTAATTTGAAAAAAATGATAAATAGTAATTAAAGAAGTCTTGCAGATTGATTCTTATTTATCGGTCAGTGGTAAACTGAAAAATGGACATCCCTGGCCAGTCCAAACAAACAGAAAAGAGACAAGAATTTCCCTACAACCACTATATAGAAGTAGTATAGCATGCAGTATCAGCGAAGAACAAAAACCCTGGGTCCAGTCCCAATACTCCTCAGTACTGCCTCAGTTTCCTTATCTATAAAATGAGGATAATAAAAGTTTCTGCCTCATACGGTTGTTGTAAGTATTTAAAAAGTTAATGTACACAAAAGCCTTGTAGAGCACCTGGCCCAAAGAGCAAGGGCTACCTACTAAAGTCTTAGCTCATATTATTATTATAGATTGTTGGCACACAAGGGTATTTTTTTTTTAACATCTTTACTGGAGTATAATTGTTTTACAATGGTGTGTTAGTTTCTGCTTTATAACAAAGTGAATCAGCTATACGTATACGTATGTTCCCATATCTCCTCCCTCTTGTGTCTCCCTCCCACCCTCCCTATCCCACCTCTCTAGGTGGTCACAAAGCACCGAGCTGATCTCCCTGTGCTATGTGGCTGCTTCCAACTAACTATCTATTTTACATTTGGTGGTATATATATGTCCATGCCACTCTCTCACTTTGTCCCAGCTTACCCTTCCCACTCCCCGTGTCCTCAAGTCCATTCTCTACGTCTGTGTCTTTATTCCTGTCCTGCCCCTAGGTTCCTCAGAACCTTTTTTTTTTCTAGATTCCATATATATGTGTTAGCATATGGTATTTGTTTTTCTCTTTCTGGCTTACTTCACTCAGTATGACAGACTCTAGGTCCATCCACCTCACTACAAATAACTCAGTTTTGTTTCTTTTTATGGCTGAGACATATTCCATTGTATATATGTGCCACATCTTCTTTGTCCATTCCTCTGTCGATGGACACTTAGGTTGCTTCCGTGTCCTGGCTATTGAAATAGAGCTGCAATGAACATTGTGGTACATGACTCTTTTTGAATTATGCTTTTCTCTGGGTATATGCCCAGTAGTGGGATTGCTAGGTCGTATGGTAGTTCTATTTTCAGTTTTTTAAGGAACCTCCATACTGTTCTCCATAGTGGCTGTATCAACAGGCCCCTATTTTTACCCACTAATAATATTTTGCTTTAGATAGCACAATTGGTGGAGAAAATACAAAAGAACGGATCTGTTAAATATGATTTGGGTTATTTAGAATTAACCAACTAATTCGTGAGAATAGAATTTTCCACTTCAGAGAACAACTTGATACCTAATAAACATACACATCACTCATTCAAATCCTGTAATATCCTTTTCTCTAAGCAGGATGAAATTCTATCATTTGAAACTCATACCCTTTTTTATTACTTAAAATGAACAAAATAGATTTGTAAGTTTGTAGGAATTTAAAACGTAGCAATAGAATTAGAATCCTTATGCCTTTGGCAATGACCCTGATGCTGCATAAATGCCACTAGTAAATGAAAACTAATTACAGTTCTTTCAAGCTAAAAAGCAGCAGCTGAATACTACTAATTATGCAATGAAGCTAACAATGCTAAAAACATTAGCAATAAATGTATTCACAAGAAAGACAAAGAGTAAATGCAGCAAATCAACTGTTGTAGGAAAAAAAAAATGGCCAATACTGAAATCTTCCTGTTGTGCACAATGGATATTTTTAAATGCTTAATTATCAGACAATGATTACTTCTAGCTCATCACAAGGCAATTTTCATAGCTGTCACATACCCCCAAATGCATCTTTAACACATATTGATGACTTTGAGTTTTATATTAATGGAGCTATGCCTAGGCTCACATAGCAAATAGCTAGAGCTGACATTCAGTTATGCCAAGAATCATAGATCAATTTATAAGATCACAGTTATCCAAATGATTGGGAAGGAAAAAACTGGATTCTGTTTGGATTTGGGGGAAGTAATTGCAATTCAACGGTGTTAACCTGGCCAAATTGCTCTTCCACGTGGACTTTCATTGAGGTCAAATTAGATGCTACATAAAATCCTCAGGATTCAGTTTGGAGCATATGCCAGTTTTATCCTTTTTAAAAAATATTTATTTATTTATTTTATATTTATTTTTGGCTGCGTTGGGTCTTCATTGCTGCACACGGGCTTTCTCTAGTTGCTGCGAGCAGGGGCTCCTCTTCATTGCGGTGCCCGGGCTTCTCATTGCAGTGACTTCTCTCGTTGTGGAGCACAGGCTCTAGGCATGCGGGCTTCAGTAGTTGTGGCACATGGGCTTAGTTGCTCCGTGGCATGTGGGATCTTCCTGGACCTAGGGCTCGAACCCATGTCGCCTGCCTTGGCAAGCAGATTCTTAACCACTGTGCCACCAGGGAAGCCCTGTGATTATTTTAGAGAAGTAGGAGCTAGAAATGCTGGAACTAACCTTTGAGTTAGAGACAGCAAACTAGGTGCCAGAACTAACTCAGAAATTAATGTGACCTTGAAAATGTTATAGTTTATCTACTTACAAAATGAGCTATGATTCTATTATTTTTAGCATTCTTAGTACTAAATTCCTATCTATAGTATTTCTGAAACTTCTTAATCATTCCAAAGAGGAGGGAAAAAAGGGAATAAAAGTTGTTGTTTTTTTTTTTTTAAGGAAGTAAAGAGAAACAAAGGAAAAGTGAAGTTGAAAGACCATAACCCAAACTATATGTCAGGGGGACTAATTAAATAGTAGGCAGGGAGATCCAAAATCTCCTGGACCTTAAGCAGAGGGGAAGGGACTCAGAAAACAGCACAAAATTATGAGAATAAAGTTCAGTGCAAAAATGAGTACTTATTTTGAATGAAAAAGGAGTGACAACAAATTACAAATTTTGGAGAAAATTTAGTTTTTGAAGAAAAAACTAAAGGTCAAAAATTAAATTAAAAAAAAGTTACTGTTCTTTCAGGACAAGGGAGAGCCTGGTAAACCAACAAATTCAGCCGGACTCTCAGAGCAAAAAAGCAAAAGGGGGACTTTATTCTACATTGAGAGGATTCTGATTAGTTAAGAAAAGGATTGTAAAACCCTCAGAATAAAATCCTTGCTTTCTTTTGGGTTACAGGAGATCCTGTACAGTTTCAAAGAGGGGGAGCATCTGGGTCCAAGGTCATATAGGAGGCACTGCATATGCTTACACTTAGGAGCTGGTAAACTCTCCTCTAGTACCATAAATATCACAAAATCCATAATAGAAATAATAATACTTATATTAGGTAACTGTCACACACTAGGTTTTTTCTGGCTGCGCACTCTTTTTTTTTTTTTTTTTGTGGTACACAGGCCTCTCACTGCTGTGGCCTCTTCCGTTGCGGAGCACAGGCTCCAGACGCGCAGGCTCATGGGCCCAGCCGCTCCGCGGCATGTGGGATCTTCCCGGTTCGGGGCACGAACCTGTGTCCCCTGCATCGGCAGGCGGACTCTCAACCACTGCGCTACCAGGGAAGCCCCCTGGCTGTGTACTCTTGATTGCCTTTTCATATGACAATTTTGCCACGCATATTCTTAAATGAGCATTTCCTCTATTTTATTTTATACTTAAAAATCAATAATATATTATCTGTTACACAACAATGTGAGCATACTTATCACCACTGAACTGTTTACTTAGAAATAGTTAAGATGGTGATGTTTATGTTACATATTTTTACCACAATTTTTAATTTTTTAAAAAATTTGTTTAATTTATTTATTTTTGGCTGTGTTGGGTCTTTGTTGCTGCGCGTGAGCTTTCTCTAGCTGTGGTGAGCGGGGCCCACTCTTCGTTGTGGTGTGCAGGCTTCTCATTGCAGGGGCTTGTCTTCTTGTGGAGCATGGGCTCTAGGGGCACAGGCCTCAGTACTTGCAGCACGCAGGTTCAGTAGTTGTGGCTCGTGGGCTGTAGAGTGCAGGCTCAATAGTTGTGGTGCACAGGCTTAGTTGCTCCACGGCATGTGGGATCTTCCCGGACCAGGGCTCGAACCCATGTCCCCTGCATTGGCAGGCGGATTCTTAACCACTGCACCACCAGGGAAGCCCTAAATTATTTTTAAAAAATCAATTCTAGGATAATTCAGAAAAATTTCTTTCCGTGTCACAATTCATTATGTACTGTACATTTTTAGGACTGTGGTCAAATTGGAGGAAATAGTTTTACAAATTAAGCTCATCTAAGTATTAAGTATTGTAGTGAATAATCTTAAAGAGTCTGAATTATTGAACTTCCTTAAGTTTGTGGTTGATGATGTTTTATGTTATCTTCATCTACGTCAGTATTTATGTCAAAATATCAAGAAATTTAAATCTTTTCCCAATATGTTCATATGATTCATTCCTCTTCATTAGTTGGGTTATCAAAAATCTAAGACCCTATTCACTATCTGTACCTAAAACGTATCTCTTCCCCTAAATCAATTACTGCTTTGAGTATGATTTTTTTAATGTTACACTATAATTTTTTAATATCCCATTTTTATAACATTCTCTTAGCTCTTTAAAAATTATACCTAAAAATAACCAGAAAAAGGGGGCTTATTGACACATTACAAAACATTTTTCCAAAATGCACTGCAAACGAAGTATCCGGGCTTTATCAACTGTTTTGAGTAAAGGGCTTTTTTCCATCTACTTATTGTTTGGGTTTCTCTTTCAAGTGTCTTTATTATCATTAATAAACCCAAGTTACTGGGCTCAAACCACTTTAAAGTTCAAACCATCCCATTACCCATGACCTCTAAAGACAAACCCCAGTTGGCATATGTGTTTAAAATTCTCTATCCAAGCAATGAACTAGAAAAGGAAAAAAAGACAAACTGTTTTCACAGAAGTTGTTCCCAACCTCAAGGATAGATGATAGAGGTTGGGGGGCGGGGGCAACAGATGATGGGGAACGGTGGCTTTGCTTTTGCAACTCCCACTGAACAAATTCAGCACCAGGATTTGGAAGACAGGACTAGGGGTGAGTATCTGCTACAGGGCATCCTGGGCTGATACAGGTTTTCAAGGGAGCACTGGCAGGAGGGAAGGGACAATTAGCTACTGTTCTGCGACAATAAAAGGAATTCTCCTTGAAGGCTCCCAGTTTCCTGCTTTCTGAGAGCAAGAAACATGCTGGGATCAGAATAGTCTTCAAGGCTTCACCAGTGCCTTCTCAGCAGGTGTCCTTGCTAGCTGTAATTTAACCACTCATGGAAGTATCTGCAAACCAGATAACTATACCCCACTAAATCCAAACTAACTGTGTTCCCAACTCAACTCACCCTGAGCCCACCATGAAACATCCACAGCCACTGAGACACCCAAGAGGAAGGGAATTTTCACGGAGAGGGAGTCAGAATTGGGAGTCAAGGGTTCTTAATCAATTGCAGACAAACTGGCTCACTTTTGCAAAATATTTTCAAATGCATGATCATATGAACCCATTCCTAGGGCCCCTTCTGGAGCTCTGAATGGGACCTAGACAGGTGAGTGGCTCTGGAGCTCACACTTTATTCTCTACACCAGTAGATCCCCCTGCTTCAGCCTCCAAGCTTCCTGAGGACAGAAGCTGCATCTTTATCTTTGCAAACTCGGCTCTTTGCACAGTGCACGATGCAGTGGAGGTACACATATAGCAGGGGTAAATGGAGCAACTGTGATGCATATAAGACACAAAGTTACCAAGAGGAGGCAATCAACTCTTCATGTCCACGTGAATAGAGGAACCAAGGGAAGTTTCTGAAATGCCTGAAATAAAATGTTATTAGGAGGAATATAGTGGGCAATTCCAAAGGATTTTTTTCTACCCCTCATCTGATCTCTCTTTCCTAAATTTGGGAGATTAACCATTAGCTGAGTCTTGTGGGAGGCTGTGCTTGCCTCTTATTACAGAAGCAAAAAAGGCCAGCTATATGCTTTCCCTACATCCAGGAGGTTAGGTTACAGGAATATGGCCTAAGCTTTGCCAATCAGATACAATCACTAAGTCCTGCATCAGGAGTTTGCGATGAGAATCCATTCCGGGAATGGGGAGAGTATCTAGTGTCTAATGGCAGAGGGCCAGCCACGATGTGTGGTTCCCAAGGCATGGTGATGGTGGTACCAGGGCCAGAATTCATTGTCAAACGGCATCTCTGGAGATGCACAGCTATACAGAAATTATTCAGCCTCTCTTCCTTTGTCTCCATGACAACACACTTTTCTGTTGTCCTCCTGTCTCTCTGCCCATTTCTTCTCTGTCACCTTTGAAGGTTCTTTCTGATTTCACCAGCCTTTAAATATTAGATCTTCAAGATTCATCCTTAGCCCTGCTTTCTTCACTCTGTAATCTCCCACTGGCAACCTTGTCTACCTCTCTGTACCCCAGTTCCAGGTACCACCACTTCCAGCTCACACTACCACAGTAGCATCTTTGCAGTCCTCCCACACCCACTGCTCATGCCTCCTACCCTCCACCTAGCCTCTGTAAACCCATCTCTATATTAAACCAGAGTGGCCTTTCTACATGGCAATCAGATCACCCCTCTGCTGTATAAGCCCCTCATTGCATTCCCAGTGCCTTTAGGATAAATACCAGAATCCTTACTTTGGCCTAGGAAGCTCTGTGTGGTCTTGATTCTGCCCACCCTCCAAACACATAACATGACACTTGCCTTTTGATGGAATCAGCCTGGCCCCTTGCCCCCAACTCTCCTTTCAATTAATTATTTCCTTTTTGTTTTTCAAATCTCAGTTCAAGTATTATATCCTAAGGAAAGTCCTTCCTGACCCAAACCAAGTCTGATCTCTGCTTAAATGTTCTTGTAGAACCAAATACCATTCCTGCATAAGACTTACCATTTAGAATTATCCATTTGGGTATGGAATTTTATGTCTAAATCCCCAATTAAATGGTAAGAACTATGAGGAAGGGACCTCATTTTTGTTGCTGTTCACCATGATGTTCCAATCCATAGACGTTACAATAAACATGTTGAAGGAACAAGTGCAAAGAAGCTTCATGTTTAAAGAATTTAATACTAATCTGTTAATAATACCCAATTCTCCCACTCTCCCCCTCACTCAAGACCCGGGAGCTACCACTGATCCTTCCTTCCCTTCATTCATTATTTAAACATCCAGTCTCATCATTCTTACTTGGAAATTTTCTCCTTCATTTTCACTTTATAATTATACTGTCCATGCACTCACACAACCATGCTTTCAGAAATAATTTTTTTAATGGCTGTTCGAAGTGCTTGAGACTCTTGTGAGTGCATCTCACATATTGCTGCAAAATTTAGCACACATCCCAGAAATAACTAAAATATCCATTTGATTATCACTAGATGCATAAATGAAGCCATCAGAGTTTGAGTTTTTAACAGTTTCTTAACCTAATCAACCTAGTCCATCAAAGCCTGCAGTCAACACACCTAAATAACTTCATTTCCCAACATAAAATACCACCTTTTGCTAGGAGAGTCTAATCACTTTCTATTAATTTATGGCTCCCATTTCTTCTTCTTGTCTTAAATTGTTCTCACTTCCTAGAATGTCCTCATCTTGTTTTGACTGTAGAAAGCTATAACCCCTTACAACGGAGGCCTCACTCAGCCCAATCTCTCATAACCTCCAAATGACAGAAAATCATAAATAAAAGCAATTCCAGTTTTTACCCGTTTCCACCAAGGGGCAAGATGGCAGAGGTAAGATCAAAATATACTAAACATACCACAAAACATGATAAATCCTTCTCTATTTCTACTGCTTCCAATATTATCCAGTTCTTTCTCTCCTCTACCTTCCATATTTCAACCCAAAACATTTTCTAAATTCAGCCCATAATTCTTCGTTTTTCCCCCAGTCCTCTGTAATTTGAATTTGCCTGCCTTTCCCCTGACAGTGATTCCTAATAGGTCATTCTTTATATTATAAATCTTTTTGACTCTGCTTATCTGGACTGTCATCATGTGCTATGTGAGTGTGGAGTGAGATAGGCCTGAATACTCTTACATGAGTAATTTTTGCCCCTGTTCCATAATACTATGTATCCTTAAAAATGAGTCTTAAGAATTATTTCTTCCTTAAAAACCCTCTCTGATGGTTTCATCATATTCTTTATATACTTACATAATTAGGTTCTGTATCACAAATATTTTAGCTCTTAAATACACAATCATTGATCAAATTTTAAAGCTGGAAAAGTTTTTGGAGATCATCTACATTCATTCCTTCCTTTTGCAGATGAGAAAATGAAAACTGTGTTTCTCAACCATGCTAGAGCTGCATGCCTCATTGCTTCCCACTAGACTTAGGTACTTGGAGGCAGGAGAACAACTGTGCCTGCTTTCATCTCTTCCTCAGCCCAATGCATAGTACTATGCACAAAATAAGTAAGTAACTGTTTAATATCTAAACTGAATAAATAAGAGATACAATGTCAAGAAAGTTACTAAAAGGGAGTCACTTGCTCAAATTCAATTTCAAATAAGGAAACTAAAGTCTGGAGATGCTAAGTGCTTTGTACAAGATCACACATCTAGTTAGTACTCAGTGTAAAGAATTTAAATGTATGATTTTTAAATTTCATACATATTGTCATATATTATCATATATTTAAATTCATATATATAAACAAACTACTATGAAAGAAAGGGAAAAATCAATGCCAATTCAAGATAACAGTTTTAGCTGAAGGGTAAGGGAAGATGAAAATAATAGGGGAAATGTACAGAAAGGGCATCCAAGGTAGTAGTATTCAAACAATGAGTGGTGGGTCCATGGCAGTACATTGAACGGCTATTCTTTTAGCCCTATGAATGTTTTTGCAATGACAGCTTTCTATTAAACTATAACATAGAATATCACATAAATATTCAGTGAACAGGTTGGTGAGTTACAAATAAGTGAACACATCTGTGTAACTGGCACCCATACTGGGATACAGAAATTTACAAGAACCTGAAAGCTTCCTTGGTCTCCCTTCCAGTCATCACCCTCCACCAGAAAACACTATCCTGAACTACCAACAACATGGATTAGTGTTGTCAGATTAGAGTTGAACTTCATACAAATGAAATTATGCATTAAGTACTCTTTGGTGCCTGGTTTCTTTTGTACAATATGCCTGTGAGGTCCAACCATGTTGCTACTTATAATTCCTGTTTATTCATTCTTATTGTTAAGAATACTTCCATTTATTTATTCTTTCCATTGTTGATGAACACATGTATTCTTTCTGGCTCTTATAAATAGCGCTGCTATAGATGTTTTTGTTCACATACAAGTACGTACTTCTGTCAGGAATGTACCTGAGTGTGGAGTTTCTGGTTCACAGGGTAAATATATGTTCAGCTTTAGCAGATACTGGGAAATTGTTTTCTGAAATGATTGTATCAATTTATATTCCTACCATCAGTGAATGAGAGTTTGAATTGCTTGATATCCCCACTAATATTTGGCATTATCAGTCTTCCATTTTAGTCATTCTAGTCCTACACATATTTTATAAATATTTTGTATCTAGTCAAAATTTAATGAAAACAATTTTTTAATGTGGAGCATTTTAAAAATAAAAATTCTCATGATTTAAGAATTTGCTTTTTTTTAGTTCTTTATGGCGAGGTAGATATTTTATTTTTTTAACTTTATATTTATTGGCATATAGTTGCTTTGTTAAGAACCTGCTTTTAATTGAACTCCTTGTATCATGAAAACCTGAACATATGCTATCGTATTATGTGAAGATAATTCTTCTCATTCTTCTCTTACCCAAGTAATACTATATTTATGCTTACATTATGGTACTTGTCCTTTCCTATCTTATGTAATAGATTTTCATGCCACTCATTAAATGGTGAGCTTGGGCAGTACAGTGAACCTATATGTGCCTTAAAGTTGGGTGGTCAGAGGTCCAAATCCTAAGGCAGCCACTCGCTAGCTAAGTGACCTTAAGCAAGGTAGTTGACCTCGGGCATATTATCTGTAAAAGCAGGGATAAATTTAACTTCACCTATTATTGTAAAGATTAATTGTGCATGTAAAGTGCTTATTACACAGCTGACACTGAAATAGTAGCAGGTATTTTTTCAAGCTTCATATATGCCAGCAGATTTCACAACTTAATCTCACTTAGTGCTCAGAACAATGCTATGAAATAGGCTTCATGCCACTTAGCATTTGCAGAAGCTGAGGATCAAGTTGCCTACATAGTAAGTGACAGACTGCCTGGTCTTTATTTATTTTATATTCCTCATTGGCAACATGCCGTGTACATAATAGGTGCTCAGTTAACAAAACAAAACAAAACAAACCAGTGAGTGAGCATTTCAAAGTGTTCAGAAACAAACAAGAATTTACTGATCAAAACCAAATAAGAATGTAGTTATACTAAGTCAATCATAGTTCATGTTTTATGTTACATTTCCTTATGTTGTGAAAAAAAGGTAATCAGGACCTATACTTAAAAGTGATTCTAAATTTGGAAGTCATCCTGCAAAAAGAGGACAGAAATAGCAAAATAATACCCTGCTGCAGAAAAAGCAAACTTAATTTATCTTAGGTAAGATAATCCAAAACACCTGGAAGGTGGTAATGACCAAAAAGACCCAGAGAGAAGAATGGATAACAGATGATATATGGGCTTGCATTAAAGTACAGAAACAAAAGGAAAGGAGAAAAAGCAGCCTAATGTAATTTTGCTGTAAGCGCAGAGGAATCATGATGCTGAACAGAATTTCACCTAGAAAGCTCTGGTCAGTTCTGGATATCACGGTGTGTAATAGTTGTAAAACACTGGAGGCATTTCCAAGAAAAGTAATAAAAGTGAGCCCAAGAAGAGCTGGATGCGGGCTGAAATCTACACGATGCCTCTGTGCACAAGTGGTCTGTAAAATTCAGTCCTGACCGCTTACTTCCATTAACACAGCGCAAAGAACAGATCAGCTTGAAGAATCCAACAATTCTGTGAACATCTATGTTTGTGCGTGGAAACATTACATCTCTGAAAAATCAGTATATCGTCTCTTTTCAGAACTTAAAACCTAGAAAAGACGGGCCACTTTCCAGTTTTCTCTAGATATAGGACAAGTAAACTCAGATTTTGTTTCCAATGAAACTTTAAGCCGCCACAAGGAGTGGGCCAAGTGGGCAAATTAACATTAACAAGGAGGGAATGAGCACCTTACTAGAGAAAAGGCACAGTACCTTAACGGTTAAGAAACTGGGTTTTCTAGCCACGTGCCTGTTCAAATCCCAACTCTGCTAAGGATTTAGCTAGGCTGACCTTGGGCTCATTACTCAACCTTGCCAAAACTTAGCTAACTCAGACCTAGAAAAAGCCCTTACCACCAAGGGAGGGTAATAAAGATTAAATGAACTAAGATTGCGAGTGCATAGTAGAATAGAGTCCATTCAGTGTTAGTTAGTAGTTATTCAAAGAGCAGGCTCAAAATCAAGTGATAAAGGGAAATTAAGATTTGAGGAAGTTGTCCAAAATTTACAGTCACAAATTCTGAGTTCAAATTGGAGTCACAGGACTTAATTGATGTGTGTGACCTATGAAATGCCCTGGCTATCTGTGCCTCAGTTTCCTCAGATGTGATAATTCTATTTTTTACAATATCATATTATTTGTATAATGATACGATTATATAAGAGAAGGAAGACTATAAGAGGCTATATGCTATTTTATTATTATTTTTCAGCACATGTCAGAGTGCAGAGTGCTTAATAGGTGTTCAGTAAATGTTCATGTTAGATGAATCTTATGATAAATTGTTTTGAGGTAATTACTTGAGGAACTGTTTTGAGGTAGTTATTGAGAAAACAGAAGAGGAGGGAAGAATTCTCAGAGCTGACATAAAACAATTTGTTTGGGGGTGTAAATTATTGATTGATTTAATTTTCCTGTAATTATCTCAAATTCCACTTTTGCATTTTACAAAGACTTGTATATAAAATATTAAGAAATTAAGGTATTTTTCTCAGTAAGAAAACCAAAACAATATGTAGTTACTAAATTTAAATTATATCCAGTATATGGTATATCAAGATACCAGATCATAAGTTTCAGCTATTTCAGAGATGAGGTCAACGAACAACATCCACAAATTATGTAAGTCAACAGATTCAATTCATTCCTCCAAAGACCTTTCCTGGAACTAATTGCAAGAAGCAAACTGGACTAGCTTTTTAAGAAGCATCTCTGCTATGGAACATTTTTTTTTAAAGACATTTATGGAGGTACAGCCAAAGAGTTTTTTGACATGTTGCTTCCTGATTTCTCCAAGAACAGACTGGAAGTGTGAAAAGATGAAAGGACTTACATATATCCGCAATGGACATGTTCTTAAGACAGTTGTGGAAAGGAGAAAAGCAGGAACAGTTGAGGAGTGGACCTTCTTGGTGACTAAATTACATGTATGATGATACAATACTTCAGTTGGTAATTGAGGTGAATTGACCATCCATCAGTCAACTTTGTAAAACAGCCTTAAGTATTATTTTCCAAACATGAGTTTCTAAGCATCTCAATTCATGGAAATGACCCCCTTGAAATTATTATTTCTTTTCAAATTTTCAATCACTATCACTTCTCCTTGTAATAGAAAATGCCTATGTCTTTTCTAAATTTTAGCCCTAATATTAAGACATAAAGGTTATTAATTACTAAAAACAATAATAACACTGAAAACATTTGTTGACTGTATACTATATGCCAGACAATTGTGGTATAGCTTTTAACATTTACATGGCATTTTTGTATTTCTTAGAGCATCTGACCCTTGTAACAATTATATAAAATAAAAAGTTATCATCATTCCCAGTTTAAATTTGAACAATCTCCACAGCCAATCTCCACACCGTACTAATGGTAAAACTGTAATAACATTCCCATTAAAGCCAAGAATAAGAGAAGAATGCCTCTTTGTCATTTTTCTTATATGTAGCACTGTTCTGAAATGTCTAATTAATGAGGTATAAAGGTTACACAGGAGAAGACAAAAATTATTTTATCTGCATATGGCTTTATTGTTCAACATATTAAACTCAATAAAATTAAATTAAAAAACCTGAACAACAATAAAAAAAAATTGTAGCATTTAGGTTTGTGTTTTGGTGAATGATAAAACAACTGTAATAAACAATGGCTTGAATATGCAAAGGTTATTCTCCCATGAAAAGATTGTGGAGGTGGATGACATTCTACAAAATCATTAGGGAGCCAGCTTCTTCCAGATTTCTACTCTGAACTCCCTAAGGAATGTCCTCGTGGCTCCTAAATCTAGCAATACTGCATTTCTCCAGAAAGGAAAAGGAAGAAATAGAGGACATACACTCTCACTTACAGAACTACTGTCCACAATTCAGAAGTTGGACTTGTCATATATGGTCTATATTATGTTGAGGTATGTTCCCTCTATGAAACCTTGCTTTATTGAGTTTTTTTTTATCATAAATGGATGTCGAATTTTTTAAGATGCTTTTTATGCATCTATTGTGATGATCGTATCATTTTTATCCTTCATTTTGTTCATGTGGTGTATCACACTGACTGATTTGCAGATGTTGAACTATCCTTGAATCCCTGGAATAAATCCCACTTGATCATGGTATATGATCCTTTTAATGTATTGTTGAATTCTGTTTGCTAATATTTTGCTGAGGATTTTTCCTTCTATGTTCATCAGGGTTATTAGCTTGCAATTTTCTTGTGGAGTTCTTGTCTGGTTTTGATATCAGGGTAATGCTGGCCTTTTAATGTGACATTGGAAGAGTTCCTTCCTCTTTTATTTTTTAGAAAAGTTTGAGAAGGATTGGTATTAATTCTTCTTTAAATGTTTGGTGGAATTCACCAGTGAAGTCATTGGGTCCTAAACTTTTGTTTTTTGAGAGGTTTTTGGTTACTGACTCAATCTCTTTGTTAGTAGTTGGTTTGTCAGATTTTCTATTTCATCAATATACCCTCTTGGTAGGTAGTCTTGCATGTTTCTAGGAATTTATCCATTTCTTTTATATTGTCCAATTTGTTGATGTATAGTTGTTCATAGTAATCTCTTAGGATCCTTTGTGGTAATACCAGCAATATCTCCTCTTTCATTTGTAGTTTTATTTGTTTTCTCGGTTTTTTTCTTGGTGAGTCTGGCTAAAAGCTTGTCAGTTTTGTTTATCTTTTCAAAGAACCAGCTCTTAGTTTCACTGATCTCCCCTAAAATCTTTTTAGTCTCTATTTTTTTTTCTGCTCTTATCTTTGTTACTTCCTTCCTTCTACTAACTTTGAGCTTCATTTGTTATTTTTCTAGTTCCTTGAGGTGTAAAGTTAGGTTGTTTGAGACTTTTCTTCTTTCTTAATGTAGGTGTTTATCACAATGAACTTCCCTCTTAGAACTGCTTTTGCTGCACCTCACAAATTTTGGTATATTTTCATTTTTTTGTCTCAAGGTATTTTGAGTTCTTTTTTGATTTTTCCTTTGACCCATTGGTTTTTCAATAACATGTTGTTTAATCTCCACACATTTGTGAATTTTCTAGATTTTGTCACGTACTTAATTTCTAGTTTTATACCATTGTAGTAAAAAAAAAAGATTCTTCTTATAATTTCAATCCTCTTAAATTTATTAAGACTTTTTTGTGGCCTAATATATGATCTATCCTGGAAAATACTCCATATGCACTTGAGAAAAATGTATATTCTGTTACTTTCAGATGAAATGTTCCAACCCATGAAATCTAGAGAAAGAATAACAAGGCTAGAGGCATCACACTCTGTGATTTCAAACTATATTACAAAGCTATAGTAATTCAAAAGTATAACATTAGTATAAAAACAGACACATAGATCAATAAAACATAATAGGGAGCTCAGAAAAACCCCCACACATATATGGTCAGTTAATTCACAAGAAAGGAGCCAAAAATATACAATGAGGAAAGGTATTGGGAAAACTGGACAGCAATGTAAAAGAATAAAACTTCAACCACCATCTTACACCATAAACATAATGTAAATCAAAACCACAATGAGATATTACCACACACTTGTCAGAATGACTATTATCAAAATGACAACAAATAACAAGTGTTGACAAGGATGTGGAAAAACGGAACCCTTGTGCACTGCTGGTGGGAATGTAAATTGCTGCAGCCACTATGGAAAACAATATGGCAGTTTCTAAAAAAATTAAAAATAGAACAACCATATGATCCAACAATTACACTTCTGGCTATTTATCTGAAGAAAATGCAAACACTAATTTGAAAGGACATATGCACCCCAGTGTTCACTGCAGCATTACAGCCAAGATATGAAAGCAACCTAAGTGTACTTCGATAGATGAATGGATAAAGAAGATGTGATATATACATATACACACAATGGAATATTACTAATCCATGAAAAAAGAAATCTTGCTATCTGCAACAATATGGCTGGACCTCAATGGCATTGTGCTAAGTCAGTAAGTCAGACAGAGAAAAACAAATACTGTATGATCACTCATATGTGGGATCTACAAAAAAAGCAAACAAACAAACAAAAAGCAAGCTTATAGATACAGAGAACAGATTAGTGGTGTCAGATGTGGCAGGGACAGGAGTGGGAGAAATGAGTGAAGGGAGTCAAAAGATAAAAAGGAAAAAAATTTCCCTAAAGTGCAAAACTGTAGAAATTTACCTTTATGTCCTTGGGCTAGTTGCTCAGCTGCACAAAGACTGGATTTTATTATATGTAAAATGAAAGTCCTAGCAATATCTGTTTCAGAGTCTGTCAAGAGCATCAAATGAGAATCTGTATGTGAAAGTGCTTTGTGAACTTTAAAAAAATACATTAGGATTAGCTGGATGTTTATTTACAAATGGTTTTGTATACACACATTTTGTGAGAGTAATAGGATTTCAGATGATCTTTGTGGATTAGGTAGGAGTGAAACTGGCAGAGAAGAGAAGTGACGAGTCAGTGTGTGGGGGAAATGCTATGATATTTTAAAAAGAAGAAGAAAGGGACAGACATCTCTTGGAACACAAATCAGAATCATAGAAGGTTACTAAATCTCAACATTCTAAGTTGAGATTTAGTACATTGAATTTCTATTTAAAGTAAATATCATTGGTGTTAATGTTTTCCTTCTTGGTGTATCAAATATCCCAATTGCCTGAAATTCGTTTTAAGCAAGACGTAATTTTCAATGAAATTAATGTGACTACTGCTATCTTCATATTTGTTTTTCATAATTGTCCCAGTCCAACAATCACATAAAACAATTTAAAAATAAAAATCAAAAAAAGATTATCCACATCATCTCTCATCAGGGAAAGGCAGATTAAACAAGATATCACGGGCTTCCCTGGTGGCGCAGTGGTTAAGAATCCACCTGCCAGTGCAGGGGACATGGGTTCGAGCCCTGGTCTGGGAAGATCCCACATGCTGTGGAGCAACTAAGCCCATGCGCCACAACTACTGAGCCTGCGCTCTAGATCCCGTGAGCCACAACTACTGAGGCCTGAGCACCTAGACCCCATGCTCTACAACATGAGAGGCCACAACAATGAGAAGCCTGCACACCGCAGCAAGCAGTGGCCCCCACTCTCCACAACTAGAGAAAATCCTGTGTGCAGCAATGAAGACACAGTGAAGCAAATGATAAAATAAAATAATAAAATAAATTAAAAAACAAAACAAGATATCACTACATATCTATTTATGAGAATGGTCAAGATCAAAAAAAAAATGGCCAAGTGCTGGCAAACATATGGAACAACATGCACTCTCACAGATTACTGGTAGGAATGCCAAAAGGCACAGCCACTTTGGAAGTTCAGCCATTGCACTCCTTGGTATTTACCCTAAGGAGCTGAAAACGTGTCCACACAAAAACCTGCACATGAATGTTTGTAGTAGCTTTATTCTTAACTGCCAAAGCTTGGAAGCAACCAAGATGTCCTTCAATAGGTGAGTGGATAAACTGTGGCACATCATACAATGAAATATCATTCAGCACTAAAAAGAAATAAACTATCGAGACATGAAAAGACAAGGAGGAATCTTTTTTTTTTAATTTATTTATTTTTATTTATTAGTTTTGGCTGTGTTGGGTCTTTGTTGCTGTGCGCGGGCTTTCTCTAGTTGCGGCAAGCGGGGGCTACCCTTCGTTGCAGTGTGCAGGCTTCTCATTGTGGTGGCTTTTTTGTTGCAGAGCACGGGCTCTAGGTGCATTGGCTTCAGTAGTTGTGGCACCTGGGCTCAGTAGTTGTGGCACACAGGCTTAGGTGCTCTGTGGCATGTGGGATCTTCCCGGACTAGGGCTCGAACCTGTGACTCCTGCATTGGCAGGTGGATTCTTAACAGTGGTCTGCGCCACTAGGGAAGCCGCAAGGAGGAATCTTAAATGCATATTACTAAGTGAAAGAAGACATTCTGAAAAGATGACATACTCTATGATTCCAACTATATGATTATGGAAAAAGCAAAACTATGGAGACAACTAAAAGCTCAGTTGTGGCCAGGGCTGGGGGGATAAATAAGTGGAGCAAAGGGGATTTTCCCAGCTGAACACCAGGTGGTCTCATAAGTGAGAAATATATGATTTTATTTTATGCCACTGAGATTTCTATGGTTGTTTCTTATGCTACATTATTATGGCAATGTTTGACTAATACACTTACTTATCAGGCACACATATTAAGACAACTATAATTATAAAGCACTGTGCCAAAAGGAAACATACTTTACAATTTCAGAGAGCTAACAAAAATAGAGCAAAACATTTTTTAAAAGTAGATACTAGGAGGAAGGAGAGAGACTGTGACAGTGTATTATAGTTACAAAGCCCTTTTCAGTAAGTGTTACTATTACCTCTGGTTTTGAAATCATAAAACAGAGGCTCAATAATTTCCCAGAAAATGGTAAAAATAGGATTTCTGCTTAGGTTTTCTGGTTCCAAATTCTGTGCATCTCTAGTATTTAAGGCTCTTCTCAAACCTTTTCATGAAGAGAAAGCATACAAAGTAGTCTCACAGTTTTGAAAATGTTACTCATCACTCAGAAATCCAATAAGGATATGTTCTAAAGCAGGAACTTTCAGGTTCATTCCAAGTCGCTAAGCCACGGATGAGCTTCTTTCCTTGATGCAAATATCTCAAAATGGGTGCAAGACATTTATACAGTATTTTCTAAGAAAAGCATTAGAAACTAGATGAAACAGCAGTCCGTTGTAGAGGGAGAGAGGTGAAATCTCCAGGTCAAAACACCCACCTTTGAGACATGAACGTGTTGTCTTTCCAAAATAGAAATTAGAGTTTTCTCACGGATACTTATTTATGAAAATCCTTTTTTATCTAAAACAATGCTCTGCAGCTGGTCCAGGAATGGATACCTAGCCTGCCATTGGATGTATACTCATGAGCTCCACATCCCTCGGGCCTATAGCATTTTCTCTTTCATTCTTTTATCTCCAGAGGAGAATACAGAGACATTACATGAGTTACTTTTTCTCTAGTGTGAACATTTGGCAGGGATGATATCATTTCCAGATGCTTTCTTCATTTTCATCTGTTTAACGACCTTACTCATCAGAGAGTTGGAAGGTTTCTAAGTTTGGCTGCATCTGCCTATGACGTTGAAATAACGTTGAAAGCCTTCTTGCCAGCAGAGTCTCCGTGATGACTGCCCAATGAAGCTTCCAATATGTAAGGTGACTCCCCTTTTCCCATCCTGTTCAGGTGTGGAATAATCTATAATTAAAGTAATGAAATTATTAACATCTATCAAGGCCAATAAGAGGGAGTTTAAGTACCGCTTTGTGATTCTACTGTCCAGGTAGCAGTTGATTGTTTTGTGGACATCAGCAGCTGCATTACGGGCAGGATGACTGCAGACTTCAGATTTATAAGTTACTGAAAATACTTGAATGAGTACACATAGTCAGCTGACCCCAGGAAACATGGCATAACTTTAACGTGACTGACTTCCCAAGATTCTCCATGTGATTATAATGTCAATTCTGTTGAGAATTTTTCAAATACCATTTTAGGTATCTTATTACATATAAGGTTAAATGTATTTCCAGGGGCTTCCCTGGTGGTGCAGTGGTTGAGAGTCTGCCTGCCGATGCAGGGGACATGGGTTCGTGCCCCGTTCCAGGAGGATCCCACATGCCGTGGAGTGGCTGGGCCCGTGAGCCATGGTCGCTGGGCCTGCGTGTCCGGAGCCTGTGCTCTGCAACGGGAGGGGTCACAGCAGTGAGAGGCCCGTGTACCGCAAAAAAAAAAAAAAAAAAAAAAAAAAAAAAAAAAAATGTATAGACTCATCTAATTATCATGAAGTAGTATAGAAACAACAATTCTATACAGAATTCAGCTATGCTATGGTCTCATTGAACCAGAATATCTAGCAAAACTGGAAATGAGCAGAAGAGACCTAATTTCAGGGAAACTGAAATAGGTGTGACGAAATTGATCTTCTTCCCAGAGCCCATTTATTTGTGTTTTCAACCATTTGCAAGAAACCTGGTTTTCCATTCCCTGTGGCCAGAAGTGATCATTTTAAATGACGTAGAACCCAATTTGGAATGTCTTATCTCTTTTAAAAATATAACTTTTAAAATTTGGTGTTGTGTTTTCTTTGAACTTGTAAGATTGCATAATGAGAGATTATGTTTTCTTTAGAAGACTTCAGAGACTTTCTTTCCAAAAGCAACGTACCCACAGACTGACTAATTTTAGAGGACTAAAGTAGGCCATTTTACTTTCCTTCATCCAGAAAAGTGGTACCTTGGCAGTCCCGTACCTGTAAAGCACCACGAAAGCAAGAGTTTCACATTTCATTCTGTGCACACCTGACACAGCACTGAATTCATTTAGGTATTTATATTTTTGGTGCTAGAGCTAATGACAACGAAGAAGTCTGGGGTGAACACTTCAGCCCATCTGTACACCTTTATAATTTTTCTGTTACTTTCCACCAAACTACCTGATTTGGGGAAAATCATATCAAATGATCATTTCTTCATACCTTCACTTTAAATTTAATATTATCCTGTTTATACCAAAGCATTTCTCTTTCAGGTTTTTGAGAAATGCGCACAACTTTCATATCATGTGATAAGCATGTCTTTACTGGGAGCCCAAGGACAGGGTAATTACTAATATAACATATGCAATGTCTTTGACATAGGATTTTGCACGTGTGGCTCAGAACATCTGGAAGGGTCAGCTGGAAGTCCCTCTCCCTTGGCTTCCTTGCTCCTACTCTTTCCCTCCTCCAGGGCCCTGGCTTTATCCTGCAGCTAGTCCTGTGATCTGTTCCTAGTTTCAGCCAGAGGGGAGTACAGTGAAGCTTTCTTCTTCAGAGACTAACGTTGATAAAAAATAAAAACAAGGTTATTTCCTGCTAATGCTGATGGCATTTATACCCTAAAAGATCTCGCCTCACTGAGAGTAAAGTGGAAAGGATTAAAGAAATGAAAGGCCATGTTCTGTTCACATGCATTTTCCCCCAAAATCACAATGAAAAGGACAAGGGTACTAAAGCCAAGAGTTTTTGCATTCTATAAGGTACAGCATGAATCTGGCAGAAGTTTTTCCAACAGCATCTCTTGTTCTTTCTCATTAAAGAGGGCAAAACCGTAGCCTCAAGCCTGTACTATCAAATGGCAGTGGAGGTGATAAGCCTTTCCCTTGTGAAGTGATATATTTCCAAATGTAGGGATTCTTTTTCTACATTTACAAAATGGCATATGTTATTATTTCCTAAGACAGACCATCAACCAGTGTCTGTCTAAAATTTTGTTGTTGTTGTTTAGGACGTTTAGTGGGGTTTTTTCCTTAAAAAACATAAAGTTTTTGAAAATTTTCTCTGTGAAAATCCCCAACCTAACAAAACCAGAGTTAACAATGAAAAATGACTTCTAAATACATCCCTCTTTTAAGAATCCATTCTGATCAAAAATATCAAACTTAAAAATTTATCATTACTATATAGAGCTGAAATTTAATGGGCAATCTAAACTTTTCAAAAAGAATCCCTAGTGTGAACCGTAAGATAAGGGACCTACTTAGCAGATTTTATTTTCACATTGTCCTATGCATATAATAAGCTAAAGGATTTTTTCTTTATTTAGAACAAGGAGATGAAATAGTTGTTATTCTTATTTTGATGTTCTTGAAGGGCAGATCAGATGAAGCTTACCCACAATAATAATGATTGATGAGCTTCATCTCATGATAATCCTTAATACCTTGGAGAACTATCCCAATAGCTTCAAACAGCAACAAAATTCTGGCTCAACGAAGGGCACTGTGAGTACACACAAAGATATGCTGTTAGTCCGTTTTTAAAAAAAAAAAAGTACATATGTTAACCCCAGCATGGCACAAAGGAAAGACAGCTGGCATTGTCATTCTAAATTCCTGGCTGTTCATCCTAGCTGTGTCACTTAAGAACAGTGGACATGGGGGATTTCACTAATTTCTGTGAAATTTAGAGTCCACAAGTATAAAACAGGCACTTGTTTAATTGTTTCTTTCCTCTCTTGATTTTAAATTCTATGAAGTTAGAGACCCTGTCTCTCTGGTTCAGTTCTGTTTTTACGGGAGTCCAGCAAACTGTCTGACTCTCAGTAAAGGCAGAATAAATTTTTGATGACTTAAAGAATGAAATCATTCAGCGTTCAATATATATTTAGTATGCATCTCCTGTGGTCCAGGCACTGTTCTAGTTGCTGGATAGAAGGGTATAGAGAGTAGCAGAGGGGAGAAAGCAGAGAAAAAATCCCTACGTTTGTGGAGTTTACGTTCTAATGGGGTAGACAATTGAAAAAGCCAGTAGGTAAAATTGATACCAAAAAAAAAAAAATTTTAAGCTGGAAAGGAAGACATGAAAAGTTGGGTGTTGTGCAATTTTAGTTAGGATTGCTAGGGAAGTCCTTGGTGGTGAGAAGGTGACTTTCCAGTAAAGACCTGAAGGAACTGGGCTCCTACCCACATGCTTATCTTAGAAGCAACCATTCCAAATAGAAGGAACAGAAAGTACGAAAACCCTGAGATAGGAATTTCCCAAAAACAGCACGGGTGCCCCATGTCATTTAGGAGTAACAGGAAGGGAGGAAGGATGAAGTCAGAGAGGTCAGGGGGTGGAGGCAAATCATAGGACTTGTAGGTTATAGCGAGGACTTTGGCTTTTACTCTGAGACAGGAAGCTGCTGGAAGGTTCTGAGCAGAGAAGTAACAGGATCTGACTTACACTTGAACAGGGTCACTCTGGCTGCTGTGTTAAAAACAGATCGCAGGGGGGCAAAGGTAGAGATAAAATAAACACCCACCTCATAGCATTTTTGTAAAGATGACTCAGAAAGACACGTGTAGAGCCTAGCACAGACCTGGCACTAATTGCCCTTCCTCACTAAGGGCGAGCTGGTGCCATCTTCGCAGATAATAGTTGCAACACTGTTGCAGACACACACACGGAGCCCCCATGTGGTCACCGTTAACAGTCCCAAGAGTCCATATCTCATTTCTGGCAGCCTGGGTTGGGACATTAAATTAATATGAGCAAGAAGAATAATGGACCCCCCAAAGGAAAGAAAGGACCCAAGCATCTCAGGCAAAGGGAAGCAGCCACCTTATTTACCATTCCTGCCCCCAGCTCTCATTCCCTTAGTGGTGAGGCATCAAAGGTTTGTGAGGATGCTGGGAATTTAGCTTTTATCAAAATGTTTACATTTAAATTCCACAGCACTAGCATCAAAGGACAGCCACTCACATCAACATCTTCAAACAAAACACACGGGGTGCTTTATACTCACTCCATGTCTGATATGTTTTCCTGAGGAAAAGCTAAAAGCTACATGAAATGTAACAAAATCCATGAATGCTAATTAAATTTCTTCTCAAAACCCCATCATTAGACATTAACTAGGGATCGCTGAGTCTCTGAAGAAGTAGCTGGCTAGTTTTATTTCTGCTTAATAAAAAAGAACCCGATGATCTGAGGGGAGGCTGTCCAAGCCGCCCTGATCTTGCAAATAGCCAGCTGAGCAGGTGGCACTTCCCTTCCCCCCCTCTATCCTTCCTGCTCACAGATCTTGAAAGACTCCCTGTTCCCATGGCTACCCTCACCTCAGTGCTACTCCTGGGAGGGTTTGCAGCAATTGATTCAACAACAATTTACTGAGTGTCTATTTTGTGCCAGGTACCTTTCTAGATGCTAATGATACAGCAGGGAACCAGTCAAGACACTGCTGTCTGGAAGCCTACCTTTCACAACCTGTGTAGGTTAAAGGAGAAGAGGTGAGAATAAGAAAGAATAACCCATCTCCAACTCCTCCCTTTCACTACACCTCCATTCCCAAACACTCCTCGGGTGGCCTTCAATGCATGCCAATGACAGCCTTCTTTGGGAAGGAAAACACTTGAGAACAGATCAGGGCTTTCCTGGGAAATGTTGATGGAACACGTTTTACTTTTAGGGACCTAAGCACACACCACATCACCTGTGTGCTTTTTGTGTCTCTACATGTGATACTGAGCAGAAAGGAGGAGGGGGGAAATGTGCTGGAACTGTGTTCATAGCAAATAAAGTAGACTCCAGGAGTATCAGGCTTTTTTTTTTTTTAAGTTGTAATTTTCCCTTTAATTATTATTTTTATCCATTTTAGTTCAAGTTTCATCAGTTACTGCATTATCCAGAGCTTCTGCTTTGCAGAGGATGTTTATGAGAGTTACTCACTATAGAAGACACTCTTGGTTGTCTACTCTGCATCATTTCCCTATTCTACCTTCCTAGCAGAACCCAGTTTTTACTCAGAGATCCCCTTCCCATTTATGATGCCAGGCAAGGTGACATCTCTGACTCCAGGGGCAATTCATGATCAGACTCAGCCAATCAGCTTAGAGAATTCCAGAGAGGGTATTAATGCCTGAGGAGTGGACATGGGACCTTAGATGGCTTAATTAGATGGAATGGAAGATGTCCATTGTTGGGGAGTTTTTTCCTCTCTCTACTGCTAGATAAAAGCAAGAGATTCGAGTTAACACTGTGAGAGACAGAACCTGAGCCTACTCTTGAGCTAAGTGACTCGAACACGAGGCTACAGGAGATGATAAATTTCTTTATTGTCTAAGCCAATCTGAGTCAGCTACTCTGTTACTTGCAGCCCAAAGCATTATATCAACTACACACTGGAATTGTCACAGCTCTGGGCAAATGCAGGATTTATTTGCAGTTCAGATTCTAAGCAGGAAAAGATTCTTCACATCACACAATCTTTTTTTAAACCACTCCTGTTTTATGACATGAAAACAGCTGTGTCAGAGCAAGAAACTCTGATCCTGGCAGAGATTAGACAAAGAACTCTCAGGTTAGATATTAATCCTACAGACCCACGGTATTATGAGATTACTTTGAGTACTCAAAGATGGCATTTTAAACAAGTATGTAAGTAAAGATCATATTAAAGTAATAGTAAAATCCTACAGGCAGCTTAACTGTGTGGAACAAGAACAACACAGGACACAAAGAAGAGAATCTGGATGAGACTATACTAGTTCCATTCCCTAGTGAAGAGGAAAGGGAGACATAACAGAAGCTGCTGCATATATTTATATATTTTATTATACCAGAAAATATGTCCAGCATATGTGTGTAGTACTAGTATTATTTTCCTTATAGCCTGTTCAGTCATTCTCAGCAGGTCCTACTCTTAAACGCGCAAATAAATTCTAAGTATTTTTTTGTAGACATATTGATAAGATTAGGGTAGATCCTCTCTGGTAGATTGTTTGCAAAAATGGCTTCATCAATTCCTCCCATTCCTGGGAGCATATGTCTCTATAAACTGACTTTGCTACTCTTCTCCTCAAGGTGGAACTAGTTTCCCTACCTTTGATATGGGCTGACCCTGTCCTGTGATTTGCAGCCAACTGAGGGCACACATTGTGTGACTTCAAAGCTTTAACTTCAAGAGGCCTTGCAGCTTCCTCTCTTGCCCTTTTGCTGCCCCGAGGATGCCATGGAAGGAAGCCCAGGCTCACCTGCTTGGGAATGGGCTGTGAGGGGGAGAGAGAGAGACCCAGCCATCACCACTGAGGTCCAGACATGTTACTGAGACCACATGGGGCCAACCAGCCCCCAGTCGACACACCAACTGATGACAGCCACATCGGTGACATCCAGTGAGACCTAGACAAGTCACCCCTCTAAGCCCAGCCCATGTTGCGAAATTGAGAATAAATTCAAGTCATTACAATTCAAGTCATTACATTTTGGGATAGAAAACTGATACATCCTCCCTGGCTACTGAAGTCAGGATTCTGGTGCAAAATCAAGTATATTCCTACTTTAGAAGCTTTCTTTTTTCTGCTTGGATATGTTACATACTATGCCACAAATAAGTGTCTTAGAAAGCCCAGGAGGGAGTCATTATGGAAAGAAAACAATCTCCTCCTCATCCAAAGGTCTAGTTCCTTCTATTTTATACCAGTGACACCTTCTCTTGCCATCACAACTACTGTCCCATCTACCTGCTGTAGGTCACAGAAAACAATGTCCACGATTAGAACTGAAATGGTAGAAAGCCATGATCCCATTCCACCAGACACAGCCGCCGACGGTGGCCACACATCACATTCCATCAGTACAATCGTTCACATGAACTACAGGGTGGGCTTCGGTGAGCTGGTCTGAGGACCTAATACCCATATGTCGCATTAGTTAAGAGCTCCAAACCACTAACTTACAAACCCATTTTGTTACAACTCTAACCAATTGATGTAAAAGCAAACCCAGGAGGGTGCAATCAGTGGACAGTTTCAGTTTCCTCCACTGCCTTCTGGCTCATTCCATCCAATTTCCCACTATATTTTATTTTTTTAATCTATTTTTTATTGGAGTATAGTTGCTTTACAATGTTGTGTCAGTTTCTACTGCACAGCAAAGTGAATCAGCTATACGTATACATATGTCTCCTCTTTTTTTAGATTTCCTTCCCATTTAGGTACCACAGAGCACTGAGCAGAGTTCCCTGAGCTATACAGTAGGTTCTCATTAGTTATCTATTTTATATATAGTTATCAATAGTCTACCTCATGATAGCACTAAGCTCAGACTCTGTACTTTTGAATCACTTTCAAGTTTTTAAAAACTCCAGTCAATTCCAAAGTATTTATCTCCAAGCTAAATCAAAGCTTCTCCCCTCCTTTCAGCATAAGCCTTTCCCTGGATGTTCAGTCTAGAAATTCTAGACTCTACCCTGGGATTTCTCAACCTCGGCACCATTGATGTTTTGGATCAGCGAATTCTTTGTTGTGGGAGCTGTTCTGTGCATTGTAGGATGTTTTGCAGCATCCCTGACCTCCTCCCAATTGATGCTAGTTGCACACCCTCCAGTTGTAATGAGCAAAAATGTCTTCAGATACTGCCAAATGTCCCTTGGGAGGAAAATTCTCCCTAGTTAAGAATCACTCCTCTAGGGACTTCCCTGGTGGTCCAGTGGCTAAGACTCCATGCTCCCAATGCAGGGTGCCCGGGTTCGATCCCTGATCAGGGAAGTAGATCCCACATGCTGTGACTTAAAGATCCCACACGCTTCAATGTAGATCCCACACTTGGCAACAAAGATCCTGCTTGTGGCAACAAAGACCCAGCACAGCTAAATAAATGAAATGAAAGGAAAGGAAATGAAAATTTAAAAAAAAAGAATCACTGCTCTAGACCATGCATTCTCAATGGGCATGGTCTTGAGGGATGAAAAAAAAAGCGTTAGATGTTCCAATAGTTCGTGGGCCCTCCAAAGGGCCACAGTACATAAGCATACAGTGTATCTGTGGCATTAACCACTCACAGGGTTATGTAGAAATTAGGTGGGAAAAGTTAGATGACCTAGATGGGTCATCTAGGTCATCATGGGATGAGGGGGTGGTTGGGCCGGAGGTCCAAGAGGGAGGGGATATATGCATACATATAGCTGATTCACTTTGTTGTGCAGCAGAAACTAACACAACATTGTAAAGCAATTATACTCCAATAAAAAAAAAAGTTAGAAATGGCTCCTTGAGGGAGCAACAATGAGTAAAGTTGAGAAACGCTGCCCTATTCCAAGGGTGAGATGTGAGGTCTGTTCTTTCCCTCTCCTCTTCTTCATTTACTCTACCAGGGTGGGTAAGAATGGAATGGGCAAGGTCTTTTTCTTAGCTGCTGTTATGTCATTGTCCCTTGGCTACTGAATCCCCTCTGCCATGGCAAGCATCCACAGGTGGGTCTCCTTAAAATGTGGGCCTTGGTGGTTTTTACCAGCTTCCACTCCCCACTCTGTACCACTCTCTGATGTGGGTAGTCCTCCTTCTAGCTGTCCTCCAGCAGTTAACCCTCCACAGCATCTTTCTATGGGGAGCCCTCAGTCTCTAGACAATTCTCCTGGACGAGACTTTTTAAAGAAGGCTTTTGTTTGGCTACCTATCTTGGTTCCACTGACCCAGAGGAATTCACTGAGGTTCATCTTTCTCAGAAGTGAAAGCAACCCTAGCCACCTCCAGCATTCATACTTCTCCCTGACAAAGTCACCAGTTTCTGTGCCCTTAAACTCCAGTGAGCTCCTATCAGGATCTACAGAGAGCTCTCCAGCTCTCTGCTTTGGTAGCAATCCATGGAGCAGCCTCAGAAAATACAGCTTGTGGCTGAGCAAGCCTCCAGGCTGGGAGCCATCTAGCAGGAGTCCCCCCTTAGGGGTCTAAGTGCACTCCCTCAAATGCCTGGCAGGGGAAGCCTCCCACCGCCCATCCAGTGTTCCCTCAGCCCAGGTGGATCCCTTGACTTACATGGGCTGGAGATAGGTAAGCAGGGTTGATGGTTTGGCCACCTTTTAAGAAATTTTTTAGGGATCTATATAAAATCTCTCTGTAGAACATTTTGTCCTCAGCTTTGAGGCATCATTAAAAATCCTGAGACAACAGGATAACAGTCATTAAATATCCAGTTATCCGGCCCTTTAGTCAATTGCGACTTCATGTGGAAGGAAGAATCTAAGCCACTGTGTCCCAGTTTTTAGGCTGAAAAACTCGGTGATTATGAGGGGTTTCATATTTTCTTTCTCGCTCAACAAACATTTAGTGAGTATCTATCAGGAGCACCCTTGGATATTGCAGAAACAAGTCCGGCAAAGTCTCCGCTCTCATGAAGAATAGTGTAGCAAAGGAGTGCAGCCAAGAAATAAGGCAACTCCAGATTGCAGGAAGCGCTCTGGGCAAAAACAGGGCAGGTGATGCAACAGAGAGTGATTGGAAGGCGTGGCAGGTGGTGAGAGTGCTGCTGTGGACTGAAAGGCTGTAGGAAAGGTTCTTTGTGTGGGAAACTTTTGAGTTGAATCCAGAATAGTAAGAAAAAGCCCATCTTGTGAAGATCTTGGGGGTAAGAATTCCAAGAAGAGGAAGAGCAGATGCAAGGGCCCCGAGCAAGAGTGAGCTGGGCATGTCCCCGAGAGAAGGCAGACATGCCTTGAATATGTTACTAAATGCCTCGCAGCTTTCTGTCATGAGTAAAGGGATGGTGAAATCTACTGATGTTAAAAGTCCTTACCTCTAAAAATACTAGAAACCACTCCCTTCTCTGACTTCCTGATACTAGATTTACTTGTACAAAATTGAGTTTGCATTCTTTCTTCTATTCTGAAGAGAAATAAAAGTTTGCAAACAGGGAAATGTGTACAGACTCACTCTATATCCATCTTCAAAGGGCCACAGATCTGTGTACCATAGACAAACCTGAGGGTAGTTGGTATACGCAAAAAAAAAACTAGAGATCACCTTCAGGCAAGTATCTCTGGGTTCCTGGTACAAAAATCCCTCTCATATAAACACAGTATTTGTTATCTCCAGAGATTCTGCGTATCTACATTCCGAATAAATCTAAGTAGAACAAGAACTGTATACTTTATCACCTTAGCAGGCATAGATTTTTACTAATAGAGATAATAAATACAGTTATTCGTAATGATACATATTGAAAGAAGAGCTTTTTTAATGGCTGATGCCAAAATCATCAGGGAACTACCTCTAACTTACTATCAGAAGCTTATTTACCATAATTGAGTTTCTCGTTTCACTTTGTCTTTGACCCTGTATACCAAGCATGATGCTTCTGAATTTAAAAGAGAAAGTAATGTAGTCACTGCAGAGACAGTCAAGCTCATATATGCCAATGGGGACCTGAGAGAAGCCCAATAAATAATAACCACCATGACTGCCCACACTCTCATTCTCTGTTTCACTGCATCTTACAGGCAGCCCTTTAAATGAGAGGTCACTTATTTTAAAGCCAAATATATTTCTGTGCTATTTGAAACTTATTTATGCCATGGTCAGGAAAAAATATTTACATCTGAAAATGCTGAACCATGAAACTCTAGCCACAGGAAAGGTTTCTTGTATAAAAAAATAGAAGTTTTTACCAACATAATTTCCATAATCATTTTTTCTACTCAGGAAACAAACTCTTGCCTCAGCTTTGCCTTGAGAAACTAACTTTTGGGTATCCCTTCTGCTCCAATTTCTCTAGGGGACAAATCCCAAATCAAAAGCCTTTGAGGATGAATGCAAAAATCCGTTCACTATGAGAGGAAAATAACAAAAGAAATCAATTCTGGAAACGTAGATGATGGAAGAACAATGGTTTTGTGAAATTAAAGAACAACAGTGGATTTCAAATTCATTCTGTGTAGGATGTAGAGAATTGGAAATGAATATCCAGTTTCTAATTTCTTAGTAATCAGGAGTTAATGAATACTCTAATTCAGTTTTGTTTTCAAAGATCATTTATCTCTCCCTCCCACTATTACATATTATCTTTCCATTCTATTGCTTCTTGGGTCTATTCTGATAGTTATTAGTTTACTAGAAATTGTGCTCTCTCTTTCTCATAAGCAGTAAAGTAAGTCAAGGCACAGGGAAATAGGTACTGTGGAAAATTCAGTTAACTCATCACTGAGTGTATTAACAGAAATGTAATAAGCAACAAGAAGAAAGACGGGAAGGAAGAGGTGAGAGAGCGCCATTCAAAGGGTCTCATTGGTACTTAGATTACTGCACTAGAGATAACACTTATGTTTCTGTCAGCTTCCTACTTCATTCAAATATGCCAAGATTATTCTATTTTAGTGGTGGCTCAGTCATAATTAGCCTCCTCCTCCCTCCCTATCCAAAGTTTCAAGTCTGAATCTCTATTAATGGATTTCATGAGAAACCCATTGGGTTTAAATCTCAGCTCTGTCCTGTAACACCAAATCACTTAAACCCACTGAATGTCAGTTTCTTTATCTATAATATGAAATCATAATACAATAAAATAGCACAGGGGGCAACTCCAACTCTTGACACAAAGTAACTACTTCACAGGACTTAAGAGTGATTCTGGTCTATTTTGTGTCTCTGTTTGAGGAAGTTCTCTCACTTATTGTTTCTTTTATTCTTCTAGTCATTTAAATATTTACTGAACATCAAATAAATACCAGGATTTGAACCAGGTGTTAGAAATACGCGACATGACACAGTCCCTAACTTTAAGGAACTTGAAATCAAGTGGGAATTCAATCAAGAGATGCTCCCAAAGGGTCTTCACAACTTGTTAAAACTTCTGCTCTCATTTGTATCTTAATACTTGAAGCTTCTGCATCACTAGAATAAATTTTAAGACGAAAGTCACTTTCTCAGAATTACTCAAGCCAAAACTTAGTTTCTACTATATAGTAGCTAATATAATGAAACACAAAGTATAGAACAAAGGAATTTAATATTCAAACCTAATAATTGATTATTTATATTTATACTAACTTTTTAAAATCTTCAGATAGAATAAAAAGGAGTCTCATTTTTGACAGATCTTTTATAAGACAGTACTCAATTCCCCTCCCCCCCAGCTTCTCCTGGGTAAGATTTAAGGCTCATCCACATCAGAGTCAACATCACCAAGGAAATACCAACAGAGAAAAAAAACAGAAGATAAAGAGGCCAAAGACAGTGTTTTATTAGTTTGAAATATTAAAAGATAGGTGACACTAGACATTCCCTCTAATATCTTTTGGGTGCCTGAGTCCAAGTAGAAAGAATTACTGCTGACCTACTGGTTTCTTGCTTTCCCCTACATAATAGATTGACATATGGATTCCAGGAGGACAACATGTCTGGCTCAGCACTCACTATAGAAAGAAACAAGAATATGAAAAGAACATAAACAGATACCCATAAATATAGTCAACTTATCTTTGACAAAGAAACAAAGGAAATAAAATGGAGCAAAGACAGTCTTTTCAACAAATGATTCTAGAACAACTGGACACCCATATGGCAAAAAAATAAATAAATAGACACGGACTTACACCCTTCATAACAATTAACTCAAGTGGATCATACACCTAAATGTAAAATTCAAAACTATAAAACTCCTAAAAGATAACATAGGAGGAAATCTAAATGACCTTGGTATGGTATTTAGATATAAAACCAAAGACACAATCGATGAAAGAAAGAACTGATGAACTAGACTTCATTAAAACTAAAATGTCTGCTCTGCAAAATACAATGTCAAGAGAATTAGAAGACAAGCCACAGACTGGGAGAAAATATTTGCAAAAGATATATCTGATAAAAGACTGTTATCTACAATATACTAAGAACTCTTAAAACTCAACAAGAAGAAAACAAACAGTCGGGCTTCCCTGGTGGTGCAGTGGTTAAGAATCCACCTGCCAATGCAGGGGACACGGGTTCAAGCCCTGGTCTGGGAAGATCCCACAGCCATGGAGCAACAAAGCCCGTGAGCCACAACTACTGAGCCCGCATGCCACAACTACTGAAGCTCATGCGCCTAGAGCCCATGCTATGCAAAAAGAGAAGCCACCACAATGAGAAGCCTGCACAGTGTAACAAAGAGTAGCCCCCGCTCACCACAACTAGAGAAAGCCTGTGTGCAGCAACAAAGACCCAACACAGCCAAAAATAAATTGAAAAAAAAAAAGAAAAAGAAAACAAACAACCTAACTAAAAATGAACCAAAGACCTTAACAGACACCTCACCAAAGAATATGCAGTTGGCAAATAAGCATGGGAAAAGATGCTTCACATCATTTGTCATCAGGGAAATGCAAATTAAAACAATGAGATGCGACTACACACTTAATAGAAAGACCAAAATCCAGAACACTGGCAACACCAAATAATACCAAGGATATGGAGCAACAAGAACTCTCATACCATGCTGGTGGAAATGCAAAATGGTACAGCCACTTTGGAAGATAGTTTGGTGGTTTCTTACAAAACTAACCTTACTCTTACCATAGAATCCAGCAATCATTCTTCTTTGTATTTGCCCAAAGGAGGTGGAAACTTATATCCACACAAAAACTTGCACGTGGATATTTATAGTAGCTTTATTCACAATTACCAAAACTTGGAAGCAACCAAAATGTCCTTCAGTAGGTGAATGGTTAAACAGTGGTATATCCAGACAATGGAATATTTTTCAGAGCTTAAAAACAAAATGAACTATCAAGTCATGAAAAGACACAGATGAACCTTAAATGTGTATTACTAAGTGAAAGAAGCCTATCTGAAATGGTTACATCCTGTATGATGACAACGACATTCTGGGAAGGAAAAAATGATGGCAACAACAAAATAGATCAGTAGCAGGAGGGGAGGATGAATAGGTGGAACACAGAGGATTTTTAGGAGAGTGAAAATACTCTGTATGATACTATAATGATGGATATATGCCCTTATACATTGGTCCAAATCCATAAAATATACAACGTTAAGAGTGAACCCTGGGCTTCCCTGGTGGCGCAGTGGTTGAGAGTCCGCCTGCCGATGCAGGGGACACAGGTTCGTGCCCCGGTCCGGGAAGATCCCACATGCCGCGGAGCGGCTGGGCCCGTGAGCCATGGCCGCTGAGCCTGCGCGTCCGGAGCCTGTGCTCCGCAACGGGAGAGGCCACAACAGTGAGAGGCCCGCGTACTGCAAAAAAAAAAAAAAAAAAAAAAAAAAAAAAAAAAAAAAGAGTGAACCCTAAGGTTGATGGGTCAATGTGGGTTCTTCCTTGCTAGAAAAAAAAAAGTACCATTCTGGCGAGGGATGTCAATTATGGGGGAGGCCATGTGTGTGTGGAAGCTAGGGGCATATGGGAAATCTCTGTACTTTCATCTCAATTTTATTGTAAACCTAAAACTGCTTTAAAAAATAAAGTTTTTAATTAAAAAAAAAAGAATATAAACATGACCAATTCGGTTTGGTATATGGTTAAACTTGCTCCATGTTTTAAACTCTCTTTACTAGACATTAAGTGTTGGTATTTACCAAATATTTTAAAAATAAAACCAATTAGTTTTTAATTTTAAATGAAATGACTGAAAAATTACATTTAGATATGTAATATTAATAAAAAATTCATGCAGGAGAGTGCCTTGCAGAACCTATTTTCTTGATTTGTTCTAGTTTCTTATCACTTTTTACCCCAACACTAATTTTTCAAATGCTCTACATAGGTAAGGCTGAATGACACCCAGCACCAGCACACTTTGAAAAAGCCAAGATTGACCAGATAATCCTGAGTCACTGGAGGAGAGACAGTGAGATTGTCCTAAGGCAACAAAACTAGAAAATTCACTGACACGAAACTCAATGTTCCTGAACGGAAACTCCAAAATAGACTATACCCCAACAGGGAAGATATGGATTACAGACAGTGAGGCTTTCTCTCCAGCACCAAAATAGCTAGTTCATTCAGTCAATGAAGTTGTGGAAAAAGCCAGCTGGATTGTTCTATTGATCTGGAAGAGAGTTAAGTCAATCAAAACACTCACTAAGTGGGGAAAAGAAGAGTCAGTTATCAGAGTCTTTATATTAAAAACAAAACAAACTTTTGTTCTGTAATGGATATTTGGCATGTGCTAGTATTTTCCCCTGATCTATTCTACAACATACATCAGTTCTCCACTTAAACTAGACTAAGGAGATGCAATAAAAGCTACCAGTGAAAATCTCTTGCTCTCATCTAAATAAACTATTTTAGTTTTATCCCCTCTTACACACACATTAGTTATCAACTGTGTCAGCCTGAGGAAGAATTAATCATTCAAATGGATTTTGTCAATTCAATTCAACAAATTCTTGTTCAGCATCTCCATCAGAGACACTTACCCTCCTTTTGAGGGTTATGGTCCACTTTCAGAATCTGAAGAAATTTGATGGACCCTCTTCCTAGAAAAATGATATGTACATGTTGACATATACACATACTCTCAAATGCACAAAATATTGCCTATCAATTTCAAGAACTTAACAGATTCTCTGTGTCATTAACTCTGGGTTAAGAACCCCTGTCTTATGTACCTGGAACTAAACTAGACACTGAAGTCCTGAATTAAGAAAGACCTAATAGACAGCAAAACATACTAACACACTTTACAAAGCAAAACAGTCTGTTATCATGCAGAAATATAAAACCAAGGCAATAGAATAGAGTCTGGAAGTATACCCACACATACATGAGGATTTTAGCTGTAAGATTTATAACAAAGTTGTTATTTCAAATTAGTGGGGTAAATGAACTATTCAATAAATGGCATAGGTAAAAAAGAATGAAATAATGCCATTTGTAGCAACATGGATGGACCTAGACATTATCACACTAAGTGCAGTCAGAAAAGGAAAAATACCATATGATATCACTTATATGTGCAATCTAAAACACAATACAAATGAACTTATTCACGAAACAGAAACAGACTCAGACACGAAAACAAACTTATGGTTACCAAAGGGGAATGGGAATGGGGGAGGGGTAAATTAGGAGTTTGGGATTAGCAGATACAAACTGCTATATATAAAATAGATAAACAACAAGGTCCTACTGTATAGCACAGGGAACTATATACAACACCCTGTAATAAACCATAATGGAAAAGAATACAGAAAAGAATATTTATATATATAAATATATATATATATATAACTGAATCACTTTGCTGTATGCCAGAAACTAACACAATGTTGTAAATCAACTATACTTCAGTAAAAAAATAAAATAAAATAAATAATAAATGGCATAGGGAAAACCAGTGATTTGTAAGGAAAACAAGTTCAGATCCCAGTCCCACAACTAGGGCTGCAACACTGCACACAGCATTTACAAACTGAAGATGGATTAAAGAATTAAATTTGTATGTGCATGTGTTAGAGGAAAGTACAGGGGAATATTTTGATAATTTTAGAATATAAAATACATCCCTAAGCAAGCCACATAAAAGTCCTAAAGGAAAAACTGACAATTTTGAGCTTATGAAAATTTAAGTCTTTTCATTTTGTTAATTGTTTGTTTTGCTCTGTAGAAGCTTTTTTAGTTTGATGCAGCCCCACTGTCTATTTGCTTTTATTGCCTGTGCTCTTGGTGTCATGTTCAAGATATCATTGCCAAAACCAATGTCGAGAAGTTTCCCTATATTTTCCTCTTGGAGTTTTATGCTTTTAGGTCTTATATTTAAGTCTTTAATCCTTTTTGAGTTAATTTTTTGTGTGGGGTAAGAAATGGATCAAATTTCATTCTTTGGCATGTGGATATCTAATTTTCTCAGGACAATTTATTGAAGACACTATTAACAGCATCATTTCCTCACTGTGTATTCTTGGCACCTTTGCCAAACACCAGTTGACCATTATATGTATGGATTTATTTCTGGGCTATCTATTCTGTTCCATTAGTCTATATGTCTGTTTTCATGCCAGTACCAATATTGTTTTGATTACCATAGTATTATATTTTGAAATCAGGAAGTGTGATGCTTCCAGCTCTTCTTGTTCAAAATTGCTGGCTATTCAGAGTCTTTTGTGGTTCTACACAAATTCTAGAAATTTTTTTCCATAAAAAATGCCATTGAGAATTTGATAAGGATTGCGTGAATACGTAGATAACTTTGGGTAGTATAAACATCTAAACAATATTATTAATTCTTTCAGACCATAAACATGTAATGTCTTTCCATTTATTTGTGTCTGCTTTAATTTCTATCAGCCATGTTTTATAGTTTTCAACGTATGAGTCAACTCCTTAAGTTTATTCTCAAGTAATTTGATTTTTTTGCTATTGTAAATGGGATTGTTTTCTTAGTTTCCTTTTTGGATAGTTTGTTGTTGGTGTATAGAAGGGCAACTAAAATGTTTCTGCACAGCAAAAGAAGCAATCAATAAAATGAAAAGACAATCTATGGAATGGGAGAAAGTATCTGTAAACCATATATCTGATAAAGGGTTAATATCCAAAATATATAGGAAACTCCTACAACTCAATAGAAAAAACACTTAGGGCTTCACTGGTGGCGCAGTGGTTGAGAATCTGCCTGCCAATGCAGGGGACATGCGTTTGAGCCCTGGTCTGGGAAGATCCCACGTGCCGCGGAGCAGCTGGTGCCGTGAGCCACAACTACTGAGCCTGCACATCTGGAGCCTGTGCTCCACAACAAGAGAGGCCACGACAGTGAGAGGCCCACGCACCGCAATGAAGAGTGGCCCCCGCTCGCCACAACTAGAGAAAGCCCTCGCACAGAAATGAAGACCCAACACAGCAAAATAAATAAATAAATTAATTAATTAAAAAAAAGAAAACAAAAAAACAATTAGAACATGGGCAAAGGGACTGAATGGACGTTTTTCCAAGGAAGACGTGCAAATGGCTAACAGGTACATGAAAATGTGTTCAACATCACTAATCATCAGGGAAATGTCAATCAAAACCACAGTGAGATATCACCTTACACCTGTTAAAGTGGGTATACTGAAAAACAAAAGATAACAAGTGTTTGCATAGATTTGGAGAAAGGGAATCCTAGTATAATATTGGTGGGAATGTAAATTGGTTCAGCCATTATGGAAAACAGTATGGAGGTTCCTCAAAAAATTAAAAATAGAACTACATATGACCTAGCAATCCCACATCTGGTTACATAATCAAAGGAATTGAAATTAGGATCTTGAGGGTATATGTGCATGTCACGTTCACTGCAGCATTGTTCACAATAGCCAAGGTATGGAAGCAACCTAAATGTCCGTCAATGAACAAAAGGATAAGAAAATGCGGTATACACATACAATGGTATATTACTTAGCTTAAAAAAAAAAGGAAATTCTGCTATTTGTAATAACATGCATGCCAGACACATGACAATTACTACATGATACCACTTATATGAGGACACTAAAATAGTCAAACTCACAAAAGCAGAGAGTTGAACGAACTCCCAGAGGCTGGGAACAGGGGGAAAGAGAGATAGTAGTCAAGGGGTACAAAGTTTCAGTTCGGCAAAA
This sequence comes from Hyperoodon ampullatus, assembly GCF_949752795.1. Classification (NCBI taxonomy): domain Eukaryota; kingdom Metazoa; phylum Chordata; class Mammalia; order Artiodactyla; family Ziphiidae; genus Hyperoodon; species Hyperoodon ampullatus. The sequence continues at coordinate 129,920,921 of NC_136914.1, read as the reverse complement.
TGAATAAATCCTCGAGATCTACCATACCGTACCATAGTGCCTATAGTGAAGAATACTGTATTGTATACTTAAATATTTGCTAAGAGGATATATCTTATGTCCTTATCACTAATAATAATTTATAATAATCAATAGAGAAGGCATGTAAAAACTTTTGGAGGTGATGGATATGTTTATGGCATAGATTGTGGTGATGGTTTCACAGGTGTATATTTAACTCCAAACTCATCCAGTTGTATACATTAAATATGTACAGCTTTTTATATGTCAATCATATCTCGATAAAGTTATTTTTAAAAAGTAAGAGCATTTTTACAACAAAAGACTTCAAAAACAAAGTCGGAGGCAAGTGACTGACAGAGAGAAAACATCCATAGCAGATTCTACAAAGGCTTAATATCTACAATGTACAAAAATGACTTAATATATACAATGTATAAAAATGACTTAATATATATAATGTAAAAAATCAGCATAGTAGATGAACAGGCAATTCTCAGAAGAACCAAAAGTGACCAATAAACTCATGAAAGGAAACCACCTCTCTGGTAATCAGGGAACTACAAAGTTCTAAAATACAACAGGATCTTTTTATTGTGGTAAGAACACTTTACATGAAACGTGCCTTAACAAATTTTACATACACAATACTATAGGCAAAATGTTGTACAGCAGGTCTCTAGGACTTACTCATATTGAAAAACTGAAACTTTATACCCACTGAGCAGTAACAGTCCAATTTTTCATTTTTCATCTCTCAGACTGGCAGCAGTTAAAAAGACATACTAAGCATGGGTGAGGAAGGCAAAAGACAGGCATTCCTGTACACTTTTAAAGGGAAGGGTATAAATTAATGAAATCTTTTTGGAAGGCAATTTCAGGGATGAAATTCAAAGAACTTAATATCCAGTGTGGCACAGGCCTTGGCTCATCAAAACAGATGCCAGCTATAACCAGTTGACAATATCCTTCCAGTATACTCTTCCCAATACATACCATTTGAATATCAACCCCAGCCATATTTATCCAGTCTTGAAGTGTGCATGCTCTTTGACCCAGCAATTCCATTGCTGGGAACCTACCCCAAAGAAATTTTCTTTTAAGTGCACAAAGATGTGTGTACATCGATGTTTATTTCATCACTGTTTCAAATAGCTTTAAAAAAGGCAAGCAATCTTAATGGCCCCCAAAATGAAGTGGTTAAATAAATTATGGTGCATTCATCCCATAGAATACTATACAGCCATTAAAAAGAACGAGGTGGGGCTTCCCTGGTGGTGCAGTGGTTGAGAGTCCGCCTGCTGATGCAGGGGACACGGGTTCGTGCCCCAGTCTGGGAAGATCCCACATGCCACGGAGCGGCTGGGCCCGTGAGCCATGGCCACTGAGCCTGCGTGTCCGGAGCCTGTGCTCTGCAACGGGAGAGGCCACAACAGTGAGAGGCCTGCATACCGAAAAAAAGAATGAGGTGAACCTAAATGGACCAACACAGAAAAAAAGTAGCACAATATAAGGTGGAAAAAGGCAAGTTGCAAGTCACAGAACAACTTGTATACTTAATCCCATGTATTTTAAAAATATGCATAGGTTTTCATGTGTAAGTATGCATATAGCATTATGTGCATGAATACATATTAAAGCATAGAAAAGAGGATGCAAGAATGTGCAACACTAGTTCTAAGAGTCACCTCTAGCAAAGAAGTATGAAGGCAGAAGAGGGTAATACAGTTTTGCTTTGTGTACTCTGAACTGAAGTTTGACTCATCTACAATGAGAATACCGATAACTTTTTTAAAGACATAAAAATATATATAGGAAGCCCTCGAAATACTAGGTGCACTCTTCAAAATCACTGCATGACTGAAAGGTACATTCACTTTTAGAGATAAAAGTCAATGTCACTTCTCGACATATAACCTGAAATACTCAAAGTGTATAGAATAAGCCACATGTCAAGGGCAGCATTCTAAATAGAATTGATTGAACCATTTTTAAATTAGCTAATGCTCAGTTTTAAATATTTGACCTCTGGGTTTTACCCAGTGTCCTTATATTCTCTCACATTCTGAATTTTGGTTTCTTCTTGAAGGAGAATTCCTAGAAGCACTCAGGGAAAACAGGCTACCTAACTTGTTAAACATGGAAAAGTCTGAACCCAAAGCCCAAATGTATACTTGTCTCTGTATTTTTTAGAGCAGAACATCATTTGCAATTGATATTCCTCTCCATAGTTATGGTATTTTATTTCATATTCTGTATCACTAACTCCACAATGGCCAGACTTCCAGTTGTAAAACGCCTATGCCTAACTCTTTAAAGTCTATTACATCTGTAGTGTGCCATAAAGGAGAAACTCCGTTCTGCAAACGGACAGAATTTAAAGATAACTCTTAGAAATATCCAACAAGGGCTTCCCTGGTGGCACAGTAGTTAAGAATCTGCCTGCCAAGGCAGGGGACATGGGTTCGAGCCCTGGTCTGGGAAGATCCCACATGTCGCAGAGCAACTAAGCCCATGCGCCACAACTACTGAGCCTGCACTCTAGAGCCCGCGAGCCACAACTACTGAGCCCATGTGCCACAACTACTGAAGTCCCTGTGCCTAGAGCCAGTGCTCTGCAATGAGAGGCCACTGCAATGAGAAGCCTGCACACCGCAACGAAGATTAGCCCCCGCTCACCGCAACTAGAAGAAGCCTGTGCACAGCAGCGAAAACTCAAAGCAGCCAAAAAGAAAAAAACGAAGAAAAAGAAATATCCAACAAAAATCTGTATACAACCAGCTCTATGTCTCACAGGCGAGAATACAACGCCTCAGAGGATGTTTGATTAGGTAGCCTTAATCAGGAAGGGAAAAGCCATCTTGGCGGGGAGGGGAGCTTGCCTGGGGAAATCTAATATATTGCTCATATTTTCTGAAGAACTGTACTCTTCACAATCAAATCTGCTCTAATTCACAGTAGGTGCTGGAACAGATTTCCCGGTTATGTTTATTAAATCTATATAATTTTTGCATCACATATTCACCAAATTAACACTTTTAGAAGAGCTTCATCAAGGAGTAAAGGAACCACAAGACTCTCTTCTCAATTTTATACCATATTCTTGCTCAGAATGCCTGGACAACAGAAGAGTAATTTGAATAGATGGAGTATATTTTCCTTAGGTAATTTGATTGTGCTTTCATTTAACTTGTCTGGTATATATTCCTTTTAGATTCCTGCAAGACAAATGAACCATCATTCTCAAGGTGACAAGAATATTCAATGAATTTGGGAAAAGCTAATGAGGTGATGGTTCAAGTCTAAATACGAGACAATCAAAACTCCGTTATCCTTTCAGTAATTTTAGCCCATTGATTTTTCTTCTAGTTTTAATTGTGAGCTTGACTTTTTTGTGGATTTACTGCATGAGATTACAGTTATTCAAGTAAAGAAGTTCAAAAGGTGTTAATACAGACATCCTTATATCCTTTAGGAAAGACATTTTTCACTGTCATTAACTTGACATGGCTCCACAAGGCAGAGTCCAATATTTTTCTTTCCCAAGCCACTAAAATCACAGAAATTTCAAATAACTGGATATATTAAAACCGGAAATGTGTCCAATTTAGGTCAAGTTTTTATTTTTTGGCTGTTCTATCATAATCCTTAAGAGACCTTGTATAGCATCTAAGCTCCTCAAATTTTTGAGAACAAAATGTACTGCGTGCCATAAAGAGGCTTTTTGTTTCCACTACAATTCAAAACATGATGTTCCAGAAATCAAAACTGCATAACAGAGCAAATATTCACTCATTCTCAGCTGTTTCAGGTTATTTGTTTCAGGAGGTCATGGCTTTAAATACTCACAGGCAAAAGCAAGATGCCTATTTGGGTGGCCAAAGGGAGAGAGATAAGGTATGTAGAAAACAAGGCATGAACTCCTACCTAGCCCTAATTACTCAGAAGAGAGAAATAAAAAAGGACTTACAGGTACACTACTAAATCAAGGATTATTCCATTTCAGATCTGGCACAAGTCTGACCACTGGAGGTCTACGTTCTGTCAGGTGTCTAGGCCACAAACCTGGAAGGAGGCTAGCAAAGTCTGGGGGAAGTGAAGACTTACTGCTTAACCCACATTCTTGACATAGATAGGAAAATAGGGCATAACTGAGGTTATTCAGTCAACCCTTGGGAGATCTGGTCCCCCATTTCTCCTTCACCCAATCTTTCCAGGCTATTGCTCTGATACGGGCATCAAAGCCAGTAAAAGCACATTTGAAAATGAAAGGTCTATCACATTACACGCTTCTTTTGAAACATCAAAAATCCACATAAAGAAGCAGTAGGGCTAGAAAAAGCTGACAAGGAGCAGGACAGTGCCTGTTAGGACAGCAGGCATAGCTGGAGGTGAACCAATGTGAGGTCTATGAAAAGGCGAGCGAGAGAACCAGAAATCTGATGCTGACAAGATGAAACAGCCCACAGCTGTGTCATGCTAATAAAAAGTTAATTTCAACTTTCAGACACTCTTCATGGTACTTTACAGTTCAGTGGTACCAAATTCATCCATTGTACTGCATCACCTGCCGAGGCTGGGTCTATTTACAAGCTCTCGGGATCCAGATAGAATTTGAGGAAACTATTTTATTCCTGAAAGATGTCCATGAGAATAAGAACATTTGTGATCAAGTTGGACAGCTACCCCAGCGTCCTTACAAACTCAAGCTTCAGTCTTAAAATAAGTCCCAAAGCACAGACACGAACGGATCAGGAGATTTTCCTTAGCCATAGTTCATGCCATCACTGTCAAAATCTGGGGATAAGCAGTTCCAGTTGGAATAAAAAAAATAATCTTAAATTTCTTGATAAATCTTCGGTCACTCTCATGACCTACTTCTTTCAGGCTGAAAGAGACAACCTACAAAACTTTTTTTGAAGGCATGTCACTAAGTTTTCTACTATGTTATTTCCTGAGACTGTAAATCCAAGCTGTTATGTATACATGGAAGCTGCCTCTAGGAATCTTGTATCTGGTGATGTTTAAGAAATACAAGCAGAAAACAAAAATCCAATCATTTCTCACACGCACATCTTCTTTTGTGCCCTGACTTCAGAAAAAGTCATAATGACTCTTTCACTTTAGAAATAGGATAAGCATTACATTTCTTACAAAGACCATGTGATTTAGAAGTGCCATGTATTCGAAATTTAAAAGCTTGGGTGTGAATCTCAGCTTTGTCACTGATTGTTTCATTGTAAGCAAAATATTTAACTCTATCTCAGGCCACAATCTCCTGATGTGTAAAGTGAGATTTAATAAAGGCTGTCCTGCCCTGCTCACCTTACAAGGGGATGTTTTGACGAGCAATTGAAAAAATACTTTCCAAATAGCACTGAAAAGTATACCATTATTAGACTCAGCAACACCTAGCAGTATCTGACACTGAGTACATTCAACATGCTTGCTGAATTAATGGAAAAATCAACTACTCATAATACTAAGGAAATTTTACCATGACTTTATTTCAATACACATATTTTAATAAGCTTTAGGATTCATGGTTGAAATATTCTTAATATTCCACTGCATATAATTATACTTATTTTAATATCTTCTGTTTGCTATATTAACTTTCTTTTTTTTGGATATTAGCTCTTCTGCTCACTTTTAAAGAGATGCTTATCATCAAATGTTTGGTGAGTCTTTGCTATCTGAGCACCTTTGCTTTTGAGAATGCCAGTTTTATGACCTTTTCTACTCCAACCTGCTCCAGGTTATTGTGGAGAAATAGTGAGACATAGGGCTTCATGGGACATAATGATAGATTCCTTTTTGTGAAGATGAATCCCAGACCCTCTTGGTCTTGGGAACTACTGAGGATACTGCTCTGCCCGTGCAGACCCAACACACACAGTGACTTCATCTGCTGTGGAGACATGACGCTACTGAGCCATTCTAGAAAAAGCGAGTCTTGTGGGAGAGGCAACCAAGCCAGATGCTGCAAGCTGGCCCCTTTGCTCTTGCCCTTCGTTGACTGTGAGCTGAGAAGATGGCCAAATGGTTCCAGCTTGCAGAGGAGTCAATTCCTCACGTGTATCTGGTGTATCTCTTTGAGTCCATTTGCTTCCTGTTTTCCAGAAACACTTCAATTTCTCATTCTCTGATAAGAACCCGTTCTTCTTTTTGACTTGGTGATATGAGGGATTTGCTAAGTGAAATATGGACAGAAGAAATTCGCTGGGAAACAGCCCCATGCAATTGGTTTGCTTATCACTTTATCTGTCCATCAGTCCATCCATTTATTATGAAAATAACACATGTTTGGTCAGAAATGCAAATAGTACAATAAAGTTTCCAAAGAAAAGTGATTCTCCTTCCTACCCTAGTCCTTCAGAGTTACTCCCAAGTGGTAACCACAGTCAACAGTTTCCTGTATGTCTTTCCAGAACATTTCCATACAAATACCTGTCTGTAGACACTAAGTATGGACCTTCCTTTTGTTTAACTTAAAAATATAGCTTGAAGTCTGTCCAAATCAGCACATGTAGATACACTCTTTTTAATGGCTATGTAACAATGTTTTATATAACTGCATCAAAATATTTTAGTCACTCTTATTGATGGACAAGTTTTTTTTTAACATTCTAAATAATACTGCAACGAACAATCTTTGTTCAGACCTCTCTGCATATATGTGCAAACAAAGCCAGAAGACAAATTCCTAGAAGTAGGAATTGCAATATTTGCATTTTAAATTTTGATAATGTTATCCAGTTGCATTCCAAAAAAACTGTACTAATTTTTTCCATTCCTGTACCACATACATACCTGTACCCTCACCATCATCCACTGTGAATTTCCAAATTTTATGACTATCACCAACCTGATAGATGAAAAATTGTCTCATGATCTGAATTTGTTTAATTATGAATGAGACTGAAGATTTTTCATGTGCTTAAAATGATATTTTTCTCTCCAAACTCCTTTCTCATATCTTTTGCCTATTTTTTGAGATCTCTTTGTATTTTTCTTGTTGATAAGAACCCTGTATACATATTTTGAGGATATAGGTGCATATACAGTGCAGGTGCAGTAAAACTTGGTACGACCTCTATGGAATACAATTGGACATGTACATATATTTTTTACAGTTTTGCCTTTTGCCTTTAATTACCATATTTTTCCATAGAGAAGTTTTAATATTTTATAGCAAAATACATCTCTATCATTCTTGTTTTTAAATGTCTACTTAGGTGGCTTCTTACTTGAGAAGGTCTTATTCCAAGATTACTGAAACTTTTTTTCCAGGAGGCCTAATAAAATTTGTATAGTTTTGCATTTTCTCTTTAAAGCAGAGAACTCATTTTTTTCCCTAAAATGGCTAAAAAGTTGTCTCAATACCACTTATTAAATAATCTTTCTTTCTTCACTGATTTAAAATGCCATCCTTATCATACACTAGATTCCCTGAAGTATTTGGACCTACTTAAGATTCTATTCTGTTCCACTGATCTGTCTGCCTATGCAGATATTTCAGAAGTGAATACATTTATGAGCTATAATTTAGCATATATGGGCATACTTCCAGGCTTTAGTTATTTGTATTCTACAGTATGTTTATTTGTCACTGTGTTCCTCTGGTTTGACTTCCTCAAGGGCAAAGATCATGGATTCTCCTCCCTTTGTAATTCCCTAAAACTCTAGTCTTTGCCAAGTTTGATATTACAGAAACTGAAATCAAGCCGTGTCCTTTAGGTAGAAACACTGATGGTCTGGGAGATTTGAGCAAATTAAATCCCAGCTCAAGACTTTGGACCCCTAAGCATAACATATACAACACTACAACAATTAATTCCTTTCACTAAAGGGGCTTCCCTGTTAAAATGTTCATATGTTTGCATGTCACTGAGAGTAAGTTTATCATATTGTCTTCTCAGTCTAGGTTTTGCTAGAAAGGCAACATGAATTAACATTGCAAGAGCCACACAATCTGATGAGAACGGTACATATTCCATCTCACTGAATATTCCCAATAGCCTAGGAAATTGGTATCATTAATCTCACCTGGCAGAGAGGAGATAGGCTCAGAGAAGTAAGTTAATTTGCCAAGACAGCTAATGGCAAAGCCTGGATTCAAATCCAAGCCTGTCTGACTCAAATATGTCTGATTCAAAGCTCGGTTACTTGATTGCATGTATAGTTCTAGAATGTTCCTGTGCTCTCCCATGCTGCCTCTCAGAGACAGAGCTCCCCAAGCAAGGATGTAAAATAATTTCCACTTCTTGTGCCAGCTCTGCAGTGGCTGCCTAGAGCTCGGAATGGAGAATAATTCCTAGCTGGAAAGAGGACCGTGATAAATGACGGATGTCTGCCATGGACGTCAGAGGCAGGTGTGGCAGGGTGGGACACTGCAGTTGCCACTACTGCCCAAGGCACAACACTGGGGACCAAAGAAACACATCACTAACTTCACAGTTGTCTTTCAGAAAAACCCTTAAAAAAATCAATCAATAAAACTCCACTTTGTAAATAAAGCCTACAGAGTCAATGATACAAATACATTTTGAGAAATATAGTAAATAGAAAAGAGCATTGTCTATGGTATCCAAAGGAGACCAAGCCTGCCAACTTGACCTACTACATGTTCAGCCTCATTTTGTCGTGATCAACTTGGCTCTTCCAGTCCTAAGAAAGTCCCCTTGACCTTCTGCCTGTGCTTCACCAAGGCCAAAACAGTTTTCCCCAGCAGAAGAGAGGTAAGAAATCCTAGGCTGGTGGGTAAATGTCACAGCACCTAATTTGCTTTGTTGACAGCTCCATTCTAGAACTAGATATCAAACTAAGTAACTGAGCTTTGAATCAAGCTCTACCCCGATTTACCTGTTCTAGAAAGTGGGCTCCTGGATTTACGTGTTAATCAATCTCTCCAAGACGAACATCCAGCCTCTCTGGAGTAGCCACTGGGAGTGGCCACCCAACTTCTACTTCGCTTCCTTGCCTTCAGAGGCCTGCAATTTTATTTAGGGATCCAGTCATCCCTCCCAACCTCATGTGGCTCAGGAAGGCTTAGCCCCACCCTAGTCCTAACAGTCCACATACAACCCCATCACCCTTGTCAGTGACTAGACTAGCAATGACATGTGATTGTGTTCAGAGTCCCAAGATGCAGACGGAGGTTTGCTCTAAGCATCTGACGAAGTTCTTCCTTGCTCCCCTGGGACAGCATCAGAGCACAGGTGTTTCTTTTCTTCCGGCCAGTGTCCTGTACCGATAGGAGATCCAGAACTGCTGCAGCCATGTCTCTACCCGTCAACACTCAGAGGAGGGCAGAGCCAAAGAATCACAGGAAAATGGCTCAGGACTCAGACCTGGTGCCCACAATAACTGTGAGCTTGTGGATACCAAGTCAGTCAACGTGTTTACACTGTAAGCCGGTACTTGCCTCCAAATGCTCCCTAGCTGACCCCGCTCATGTACCTCCACCACGAGTCTCTGAGACTCCAGACTAGGTCTCCAGACTAGGTCTCCCTGAAGCTATTTGCCTGATTCAAGGACAGTGTAAGAATTAAAAACACAGGTTCAAACCTTGGTCCTGGCACTTATTTCCTGTGTGACCTCAGACAAGTTACATAAACTTCCCATGCCTCAGTTTCCTCATCTGTAAAGTGGGGACAACATTCACATCCCAGAGCTGTATGAGGATTAATGAGATAAATCATGTAAAATGCTTGGAACTGGGCCTGGCATGTAATTACTATCATTATTGCATGAAGGCTGGTAATGCCTACTGCCTGATTTTCCCCACCCAACAGCAGGACTCCAACTCCACCCTCCCTGTGTCTACTTGGATTACTACCAGTAACAGCCACCCCTGAATCCAGCCCAAGGTTCTGACTAGCCAGTGTACCCTGGTCATGCTGAGTTTCGAATGACTCTTTTCACATCCAGCTGTAGTCATTGTTATTTTCCCATCCAGGAATCCCAGAGAAGATATAGCTAATATAAGCTTGTAACTTAAAGAAGTCCAAGTCTGGCACTAGAAGGAGTCTTGCAGATTTTATCCACTGTTACTTGCCACGGCACTGCGGCTTAAGGGCTTGTTTTTGTAGATTCATGTATATAGAAAAGTAAGTTACTAGTTGCTTTTCTTATTTGGCTTTTTTTTTTTAATACAGCAGGTTCTTATTACTTATCTATTTTATACATGTTAGTGTATCTATGTCAATCCCAATTCCTATTTGGCTTTGCTTCTCCACGGACAATCATCTGGCTGCAGTAGCCCTCTCCTCCCATTTGGCCCCAGCTGTTTAATTCATTTGGCATTACTTATTTATTTATTTATTTTTCTTTGCTATGGAGCCACTCTGAGCTGTTAGGCTGAATTTCAAAAGGAGACTGATCAGGGAAATCTTCAAATACATCTTTCAAGTTTCTTTTCTCCTAGAAAATGAAGTTGAACAGTCCATATACCAGTAAATGTGGCAGTTGATGGGATAACTCCTCTAAAAGCACATACCTAGGGCTGTTTTCCATACCCTGGCATCCTCTTGTCCACCACTTTTCATGTAGCTTTCCTGGGAACAGTGCCAAATACAGCTATCACTTTCTGTTTGTAAAGAGGAAGAATGAGATCAGGATCGTTAGATTCTATAAACACTTGAATGCTTGAGAAATGCAAAGCAGTGAGCTATTTCACAAGGCTGCTGGAGATGAGAAGTGGAGAGAGGAGAAAAGATATTACTGTGTCTTAAAACTCCGATGCTTACCATTGTTACATGATCTAAAGAGACAGGAATTCAAGTTGAGCATGTGAATGTTGAAACAAGATAGACTATGCAATGATCCTTCCAGCAAAATAGTTGCAATACATGTACTGCTCTGCATGGAAAAGGGAAGAAAACAAGAGAAACAGGGATAAAATGAAACGCAAGGAAAAGAGAGATGGATGGTCCAGGGAGGGTGCAGTTAAGACTCCTGCAGTTTTGTATGAAAACTAATTCTGTTACAGAAAGGGAGTTAAAAAGAAAGAAATAGGAAGAAGTCAGGCTGAACTTCAGAATCTATGATTCTCTGACAAAGAATAATCCCTCATCTGATTCCAACAATTTCAGGTGGCCAATTCAGTGCTACAGAATCTCAGAACTGATTCATGGGGCCAAATAAGCAACTTTGGAGAATCTAAACTCCCTGGTTCAAATCCAAGAATATTATTTTCCTATTTTTCTTCAGCTGCTCTCCAGTTCCAAGGCAGATTAACAGAAAGCCAATAAAATTTCAATGTGGTCTGTATAACCTTTCCCCATCTGCACAGATACGGAGAGGCCTATTTTGGTGTGCTTTTAAATTTTTCTGCTCTTCTACGAAATGGAATGCTCCTGAGAAACCAGAGTGGTAAAGAACTTGGAGATGGTGATAAAACCTCATTTTTGCACTGTCATTCAATGACACTGCACTGCTGAAGCTGCCAGGCAGTGATGGCCATTGAAATGATACTGGCCCACCAGTCCCTGGACAGGAAGAACACAAGCTGTGAGAACTTGGATTTTATTGAAAATCAAAAGCGAGCTGACAGGATGCTCTCTGCACTCACCCAGGAAGGTCTTAGTTGAAATCATAGGATATAACAATACTCTGAGAAAGATTCAGAACCTAAACCTCAGGGACTTGTTTTAACACACACACACACACATCAGGAGGAATTTTATAAAAATATATGAAAGACTACAGGAAAAGGGGGATTTAAAGACAGTATACCACAGCCATCAAACATCTAATGCATTTTTAAGTTCAATAAATTCCTAATAACCATAATTGAGCCTGAAAGCACAGAGTAGAAAAATAAGCAAAATAAGAATCGTTTTAAGGCTGTTTACTTATTTTTCTAAATAAACATAAGGCAGAATGGGTGTATACAAAGGCATACGTAACAGGTGTGATTATGTAAAACAGTAATTCCTCACTCATGTGTTCCACAAAGGTTTACTGAGCCCCTACTCTGGGCTGGTGTCTGTTCCGTGTGTTGTGGCTACCACTTCCAACAAGATAGCATTTCTACCCCTACAGAACTTATTTTCTCATTGGAGAAAATAAAAAATAAACAAATATATTTATGTAGCTATAGTCAATGTCTATATATAACCAAGAACAGCCTCTTCACTCAACATTTATACCAGAAAAAATATAAAAGCCTATTTGGATCATGGCACATTTTCATAGACTCCAAAAATGTAGCTTTTTTAAGAGTATGATGATTACACACCAGTGAGGATGGCCACCATCAAAAAGTCTACAAATAATAAATGCTGGAGAGGGTGTGGAGAAAAAGGAACCCTCCTACACTGTTGGTGAGAATGTAAATTGGTGAAGCCACTATGGAGAACAGTATGGAGGTTCCTTAAAAATCTAAAAATAGAGTTACCATATGATCTAGCAATTCCACTCCTGGGCATATATCCAGAGAAAACTTTAATTTGAAAAGATACATGCACCCCAGTGTTCATAGCAGCACTATTTACAATAGCCAAGAACTGGAAGCAACCCAAATGTCCACTGACAGGTGAATGGATAAAGAAGATGTGGTACATATATACCATGGAATATTACTCAGCCATAAAAAAGAATGAAATAATGCCATTTGCAACAACATGGGTGGGTCTAGAGATTATCATAATAAGACAGACAGAAAAGACAAATATTTGATATCACTTATATGTGGAATCTAAAAAAATGATACAAATGAACTTATTTACAAAACAGAAATAGACTCACAGACACAGAAAACAAACTTATGGTTACCAAAGGGGAAACTAGAGGTGGGGGGAATAAATTAGTAGTTTGGGATTAACAGATAGACACTACTATATATACAATAGATAAACAACAAGGACCTACTGTATAGCACAGGGAACTATACTCAATATCATGTAATAACCAACAGTGGAAAAGAATCTGAAAAAGAATATATATCTGAGTACACCTGAAACTAACACATTATACTTCAATTTAAAAAAAAAGTAGAATGATTATATTTATGAAATACATATTCTTTATTTTTCCTTATCTAAGTTGATACACAGAAGCCATCTTAAGGCCAACTAGTATCCAAAGTAAAGATTTGTCACTTTCAGAAGATCAAAAAAATTTGCATCTCTGCTTTGTTATAATTATGTTTAACATTTTCAAAAAAATTTTTAAGTAATCAAAAAATGCAATCAGGGGCCTCCCTGGTGGCGCAGTGGTTGAGAGTCCGCCTGCCGATGCAGGGGATACGGGTTCGTGCCCCGGTCTGGGAGGATCCCATATGCCACGGAGCGGCTGGGCCCGTGAGCCATGGCCGCTGAGCCTGCGCATCCGGAGCCTGTGCTCCGCAACGGGAGAGACCACAACAGTGAGAGGCCCGCGTACCGCAAAAAAAAAAAAAAAAAAAATGCAATCAGGGGGCTTCCCTGGTGGCGCAGTGGTTGAGAGTCCACCTGCCGATGCAGGGGACGTGGGTTTGTGCCCCAGTTTGGGAAGATCCCACATGCCACGGAGCAGCTAGGCCCGTGAGCCATGGCCGCTGAGCCTGCACGTCCGGAGCCTGTGCTCCGTAACAGGAGAGGCCACAACAGTGAGAGGCCCATGTACCGAAAAAAAAGAAAAAAAAAAAAAAGAATGCAGTCAAATATTCAAGTAATTAGACAAACAACCACACAAAAAAGACAATACTGTTAAAAGGAAATTGCCTGGCACGTAGTTTCACTATGCAACAGCTTGAATTTTTGTCTCCTGCTATAAGAAAGTGCAAAGTTAATGAATGAAAGGTGATTTAGAAGAGTGAAAGTATCATGGAATAAAAGGGCAATTTGTATGAAAGATGAATTTAAAGAAGTGTCTATACCAAGTTGGGCACACACACTGTGCTACTGTAATTAATAAACATTAATAAAATTAATAGAACTTTCCATTACAAGGTTGTCCTGTGACACATCATTCCAGGTCTTGCCCTCTCTAAGGTGGGAAAGACAGGGGTCTGAGCCTCTGAGTGAGGTCCAAAGGAGCCATTAACGTAATATCTGCCATAAGACTATTCCATCCAAAGGGTAAGGAAAACCAGATACGTTAGTCTTCTACTCAGAGTTCAGGGATGAGAGACTGGGGACCAGGTGATTGGTGCCATGTCTCTCTTTTTCTTCATATCCACACTTATATCACGTAGGTAGGCTCGTGAGAATGGAAATAGGCCATACATTTTTTAAGGCAGCCCTTAAAAAGTCATTCTGCAGCAGTGGCCTTCAGCGATTCCTTTAACCTCTCTGAGGCTTAGTTTCCTCATCTCTAAAATGAAGATGGATGACTGAAATAACTCATTAAAAGACAGTACTGTTATGCAGGTACATAGAAAACACTCAATGTGGGTTACTGAATAAATATGCCAGTATCGTTTTTAACAGGTGACCAAAACTGTATATCTAGGTGAGAGTACAAAGTTATCTAACCCTTGATACATGTATCACCTATCACTAAGGTAAGAAAAAATCAAAACCATTATTTAAACCAACGTTAGCAACCTAGAACAAATTCCTACAAAATACATCAAAGTGGATCTGATCGTTGAGTAAAGAAATTTCAAACGTCCTCTGGAATACAAAATTTAATTTCTGATAAATCGATTAGCCATCTTCCTTTTCATATTTTTGGTTTGGTTTTTTTGGTTTGGTTTTGTTTTGTTTGCAGTACGCGGGCCTCTCACTGTTGTGGCCTCTCCCGTTGCAGAGCACAGGCTCCGGACACGCAGCCTCAGCAGCCATGGCTCACGGGCCCAGCCGCTCCGCGGCATGTGGGATCTTCCTGGACTGGGGCACGAACCCACGTCCCCTGCATCAGCAGGCGGACTCCCAACCACTGGGCCACCAGGGAAGCCCTTTGGTTTGGTTTTTGAAAACATATTAATTTCTCACCTTCTTTATGTTTATCTTCCTAATCAAATTTGTTTTAGCAGAAAATTAATGGTTATGAATTTATGATTTTGTCATTTATAGCTTTCAATCAGCTATAGAATATTATTTTTAAAGTATATAAAATACAAATTTTCTATTCAAGAAATAATTGAACAACTTGTTTTAAACTCATTAATTGTCTAATCTCATTAATATTTTTCTAATCCCATTAGTTTCTTAGTAGTCATGTGTTTTACTTCTTAGTTTTCAAAGGCTCTTTGTGAGATGCTTTCTTATTTTCTCTAAACTGGGTTGAACAGAGTTCAAAATACAGCAATCATTGCTGCATTCCATGTATGTCACTTTCTCACAACACCATAAATAATAGGCAAAAATCAATAATAATTTTATGTCTGATTGCTGGTTCAATGCCATTTCGTAGGAAAGAATCTCTTTGTGTGGATTCTCATATTCTTCTATTTTCTCTTAAGAAAATTAGCCAGTAACTTTGCAATCTTTGTCCTCAATCAGATAAATTTTACTCAGGGTTCTTTAAAAATAAATGGACTTGGGGGTAGGATACAGAAACATATTCCACCTGAGTTCCTCTTCAATAATGTTAGATTTAACTAGGCAAGACTAATTTGCTAAAGATCATGTGCTTATTTTTAAGACAATGAGTGATTGACATTTTAAGAAGTAATATGTAATATTTATTACTAAATACTCAAAGTATATAAACTAGGTAATGTACTACATAATATCTATATTGATGTTCAAAGAATCAGAAAGTTAATATCTACAGGGAATGCCACACATTGACCATCATCAGAACATAATCTGTACCTGTAAGAGTGTCTCTCAGAGCCAGGAAGGTATAACGCCCTCACAGGGCTCCTTGAGAAAAATCAGGGTAAGCAAGTTATATTGCAGCAACAAGCAACCTTTAGAACCTCAGTGATTTGAGACCACAAAGCTTTCCCTCTGGTCCATGCTCTGTATCCATCACAGGTTAGCAGGGGCCTCTGTTCCTTTCAGCCTCTCAGGGATCCAAGCCAAGCACTGGCTACTCCATCCGAGCCCATGCTTAAAAATCACTAAAGCTGGGACGTCCCTGGTGGCACAGTGGTTAAGAATCCACCTGCCAATGCAGGGGACACGGGTTCGAGCCCTGGTCTAGGAAGATCCCACATGTCGTGGAGCAACGAAGCCCGTGCGCCACAACTACTGAGCCTGTGCTCTAGAGCCCACAAGCCACAATTACTGAGCCCGCGTGCCACAACTACTGAAGCCCATCCACTTAGAGCCCATGCTGTGCAACAAGACAAGCCACCACAATGAGAAGCCGGCAAACCACAACGAAGAGCAGCCCCTGCTCGTCTCAACTAGAGAGAGCCCGTGCGCAGCAACAAAGACCCAACGCAGCCAAAAATAAATAAATAAAAATTTAAAAAATCACTAAAGCAGGAGGGGAGCAAGAGCTTAATTAATCAAGCATTCAGCACTAAGGATTCTTCCTAAAAGTCATAATCAGCACTCCCTCTCACACTTCATTAGCCAAAGCAAGCTCTTGGATCACCCAAGATGATGTGGGCAGGGAAGTGTGATTCCTCCATGTGCTAAGGACAACTGGAAATATTTGGTGAACAGCAGTCCTGGCTGTCACAGCCCCTAGTCACCTTGTCATCAAGGAGAGAAGCAAGAGGCAGTTATAACAACTGGCCCAACAAATGCCCAAACTCCTTTCAGAGACATTTGTCCTATTCCTTTCTAACTTGGACTCCAGAGGTACAGGGATGAAGAGAATAAGAGCTACCATTTTCCCTCAAGCATCACCTACTTGTACATGCAAATATGCAGCTGAAAACGATCCTTTCCTCCTCTTGTGTTTCCATGATATTGCTAAATGTGAACGTGGCTAGCTTCAAAACTTCCCAGAAAAATTAGGAAGAGGTTAGTTAGCTCCTCTCAAGTTAGAGGACCTAACTTGAGAACGTTAAGTCCCTCATGTTTATTTAGACTCTATGCCAGATGCTATTCTTAGCAGTTTGTACCCACCATCTCATATACAGTAAGTCCCCTACATACAAACCTTCAAGTTGCGAACTTTCAAAGATGCGAACATGCCCAGAGAAAGGACAAAAAGAGACAAGAGGAAGAAGTAACTGAAGAACCGAAGAGACTCATGATGCAGGAAATGGCAAGGGAATTTTCTTTATTTGAGGAGGCACTGTGAGTTTTTGAGGCACAGGACCTGAACGTAGAATGGTACACGAAGGTTGCAGAAGCCGTTCAGGAGGCAACCCAGTACTACTGTGTCATCTATGACGAGATAAAAAGAGCTACTACCCAGATATCACTGGATCGTTTTTTCAAGAGGGTAGATAGAATTGAATCTAGCAATGAACCAGAACCTGGGCCATCAGCGTCAGGCGTGAGTGGAATTGCAGGTTGCCCTCCGTCTCCTATTGTGGACAATCCTGATTCAGCTCTACCATCTCCCACCTCCTCTCCCTCCTCCAGTCAGGAACTCTCCTGGCCCGTTCACTCGATGCCAGCCCCTGTATGCCAGCTGTTGTACTGTACTACTGTACTTTTCAGGGTACTGTACTGTAAGGTTAAAAAATGTTTTATTTTTTGTGTTTGTTTTTTATGTATTATTTATAAGAAAAGTATTATAAACCTATTACAGGACAGTACTATACAGCCGATTGTGTTAGTTGGGTACCTAGGCTAACTCTGTTGGACTTATGAACATGCACTCAGAATGGAACTTGTTTGTATGTAGGGGACTTACTGTAATCTTCATAACAATCATATGAAGTATGTAGATACGATGATCATCCTCATGCTTCGAATAAGGAAGGTTAAGAAGATCACAGAAGTCCTTAGTGAAAGCGGAAGGAATCTGTCCCAGCTGTGGACTCTGGAGCCTGCACTCCCAACCCACATATGACAGTGAGTAATACTGGTAAAATGTTTTATTATAAATGACATTTGAACTTGTCTATTTATATAAGTGCCAATTTACAATCGTAATTCTGAGACAGGTGTTCCAAAGCAGCATTCCAGCACATTTCCCGCCCCCCAAAAAAAACAGCACTAGCTTTTAACTTTGTCAGATTCCCTTCATACATCAAAATGGCAGGATATATAAAGAGTATTTTTGGAACAACTTTATAAACTTTACATAGCTGTAGACTAATTAGAAAAACGTTAATATTCCTCAGAATGAATAAGACTAAAGTTCATGAGGAGTGTATTGAGAACAGGACAATATTCACAGCTGTCGCATTTTATAACTGGAATGTCATTCGTGGAGGCCATGTGTGTGTCACCCTCTGGAGTTGTGTGGTGTACAATGTGTGTGACCATATGTGTAGGCCTTGATGTTTTCTACAGTAAAACTGTCGTCGCCTACATTCCTATTCCAATATGTTGTGTCCTGACAGACAATCCTACTTCGGTTTTGGTTTTCCAAAGAGCCTTGAAGAATCTAATACCTTAAATTCTTTTGCAAATTGATAGCAGAGAATGTTGTCACCCTGACATGATAAACATTAGCAAATGCAGTCTTAAATAAGCACTTCTTATATTGTCATTCTGTTGGCTAGAAGGGTGTCTAGGTCTGCATATGTAAATTATATTAGGTGAACTGGGAATCCACGAAAACAGTTGAATTTAAGGAACTGTATTTATTTGAGTATAGAAAGACAGCTAGTCAACTATTTCAAAACTTTGTAGCAATGTATTATGTTGCGTTGTAGACTTTTCGTGTTTGCTGATATCTGTGGGGAAGAAATCATAATTATTTTCAAGAATACAAGGAACAAACGCCACTTCCGTTCATCAACCTCAACCGCATCCTATGCCCATCTCCAGAAAACTGCTGGTTTATTCCTCTCCTTCCAGAGGACCTCATTACACACCCCACAGGATCCTTCCACTGCTGCTACTGTGTCTTAATTTTGTTTTAACCATTTTTTCAATCCTCCAACCCACCCTAGTTCAGCAAGCCGCTACTGATCTTGAGAAGTCCTTTGCTGCAAATCCTGCAGAGCTGCTTTCTGCAGAGAATTACCCCCTTTGAAGACTGGCCCCAGTAGTCTTTGTGTGAGCTGCTTCAGTGAAGGAATAAAGAGGTATGCCTTAGGTAAGGGCGTTTACAATGCCTTTTCAAACGGTATTCGTACACTTTAGTAGTCATCATAGACTCTCCACTGACCTAACAGATTTGCAGCTTTATAAAGGCTGTAAAGCAGATGCTTAGAATATGCATGAATCCTTTTCTTCTTTTGGAACAGGCCCCAAAAGGAATGACTTGTGGGCAAATATTGATTTCTGTTCCCAAACATCAACTATTAAGTATGAAAAGACACCTAAACATGAAACCAACAGATTTACACTGTCAAACCAGAACCAAAGGTGGGGAAGGAAGGCTGCACTTTCCCACTTTGGGAGCGCAAGAGCTAAGGAACAAGTCAGAAAGGCAATGCCCGTGGTACTTCCTATGAGAGTCTGGAAGCTGAAGATAAGTAAATGAAGCAATTTAAGGATGTGTTTCTCAGACTTAAACCTTATGCGCCTATGAATCACCAGGGACCTTATGAAAATGCAGATTCTGTTTTACTGGGTCAGGGTTGGAACCTGGGAGTCTACATTTCTGACTAGCCTCCTGACTGATGCTGATTCCGCTGGTCCAGGGACCCTACTTTGAGCACCCTGGTACTTTGAGTACCAAGGGCTTGGGCCACTTGCTAGTAGCAACTGACTGTGCTGCCCCATAAGAGCAAACGTCTGAGTTCATTCCAGCAAAAGAGGCAGAAGAGGCATTGATGCCACATTTGCATTTCCTGCCTCAGAGAATAAAGCAGCATGGGGAGCCTCCATGTGGCACTCTGCCCACGAAAAGATTACATCCACATGAAACAGGGATTGAGGGAGGCAATGGGGTTGTGCGGTGAGCTCGGCAATTCCTCTGCTGAGTGCTGGCAGCACTGGGTTTGGTTTCACATTACCAGCCTCAGTGAGGTGCAACAGAGGATTACAAAGGGATAAACTAAATGGCAATTGCAAGTGTATTGTTGTGGTCACCAGCACCTTTTCCATCAGTATTTTCTACTTCTCCAAAGCCATATGGAGCAGCTAATCTATTTAGGTGATTTCTTAAGAGGAAATGAACAATACATGTTCCCAAGTGGCAAGTGTAGTGAAAGTTAAAAAATGGTATTTTCTTTTACCCCAAATCCTCCAAAAAGTTCACAGATCTTACTATTATCATAAAAATAAATGACAAAAGCGATTTAGTTCAGTTAGAAATCAGCCTGCTATTGGCCAGGCCAAGAAACTTAAAATAAAACACACTGCTTTCTAGCCTTCAGCCCCGTCTAGCCTTCAGTAATGGGATAAAAGTCCAATATGAAAGCTAATGATCTACGATGTGAAGAGCTGGCTGTTTTAACAGAGGTCGTGGGCAAAAAGTGAGAAAAAGAGGAATTTCAGATCCAAGACTAAAAATAGTAGATTTATGCTTAAATGGGTTTGTTCCTTTAGAGAATGCTCCACTGATCTGACTGAAATTCTTCCAGGTGAGTTACTTGCTCTGTAGAAGAGCAGTTGCTATCTAAAAAATAATAAGGCATTTATTTCTAAGCTAACAGTTCTCTCTAGTTGAGTCAGAGACTTTGGACACATTTACAAAGAAACATTTTTCACTGACTTCCAAAGACATATATCAATATTGTAAGTAAAAAATTCAAAGAAATTAAACATAAATGTTTAAGAGCCAAGGGCGGTTGCACCAAATCTACATGGTAGAGGTCTGGGATGAAGCCTAATTAGAAGAAAAATGGCCAAAGAGAACCCGGCCTAATTTATACTGTTACTCCCAAGGCCAGGATAATCTAATTGGTAAGCAGAGGAGGTGCCCACCTATATGAAATGACAGGGTTCCGGGGACACTTCCTTTACCCCAGTCCCAAAATATCTTTTGCCTAAAATTCCAAATGAGGTACCCTAGTCCTATTAATACATCCATGGGAAATAACACATTCAACTGTGTTTGATTCTTTGATATATTTGCATTGTTTTGATTATTACAGCCTCTTCTTATGATCTAGCCATAAGAGATTTTGATTTCAGGATGGGAGTAAGAGGAGGAACAAAGGAAAGGTGAAGTCCAGAACAAAATCAGGACTGATGAGCAAGCCATCCAGGGGTGAGTAGAAGGGTATTCAGATATCTGGAGCCTGAATTCTGAATTGGGCCTTTGCCCAAGGCAAACTTAGTATTCTTTACATTTTTGCCTACAACAATGAAAGCAATCACAGAATGATCGGTCAAAGCTGGCACTGCACACCTCAAGTTAAACATACGCAGACCCCAAAGAGAGACTCTTTTCAATTAGAAACACAAATGACTGACAGCAATTGTTGGACAAAATTTGGGTAAAACACCCTAATTGAATGTCATCCACCTTATCTGTAGTTGAGGAATTCGTAATAGACAGGAAACAAATCTCTCAATACCCAGGATCACTTATATGCACTTAGGAAACGTTTTGCCCCTCTGGCAAGAAAGCCTTTTTGGTATTAAACGGATGTTTCTGCCTCCCCCTTAAAAAAGGCTGTGACTCACCCAAATTCAAGTTATCTAGTCAAAACCTGTCAGGAGTGCCTCGTGGCACATGTACTGTTAGGGAAAACGTATGTGGCTGACAGTAGTTGGGTGAGGGAGACTATCGTGCCACGAAGCTCTCCGTTGATCTGTAGGGGAACTGGATGTCCTTGGGCATGATGGTGACGTGCTTGGCATGGATGGCACACAGGGTGGTGTCCTCGAAGAGCCCCACCAGGTAGGCCTCGCACGCTTCCTGCAGCGCCATCACGGCCGAGCTCTGGAAGCGCAGGCTGGTCTTGAAGTCCTGAGCGATCTCGCGCACCAGGCGCTGGAACGGCAGCTTGCGGATCAGCAGCTCCATGGACTTCTGGTAGCGGCGGACCTCGCACAGGGCCACCGTGCCGGGCCAGTAGCGGTGCGGCTTCTTCACGCCGCCCGTGGCCGGCGTGCTCTCGCAGGCCGCCTGGTCAGGTCCTTGCTGCACCGTCTGCTAAATTCGAGTCAGCGTAGTGCTTCTTTTGTACCAAAATATTTCAGAAACTTTTATTAAATCTCACTACCCCTTTTCATCGTCCAACGTAACAAATGTTAAACTCTTTTACAGAAAACATGGGTGGCCCTAAAAAGAGCCTTTGGTTTGAATTTACTCGAGTTGCTATAATCTAGGTAATTACTTGCCCTTGGCCTTGTGGTGGCTCTCAGTCTTCTTGGGCATCAGCACAGCCTGGATGTTGGGCAGGACCCCACCCTGAGCGATGGTGACTTTACCCAGCAGCTTGTTGAGCTCCTCGTCGTTGCGGATGGCCAGCTGCAGATGACGCGGAATGATACGCGTCTTTTTGTTGTCGCGAGCCGCGTTGCCCGCCAGCTCCAGGATCTCCGCGGTCAGGTACTCCAGCACTGCCACCAGGTACACCGGCGCGCCGGCCCTGACCCGTTCGGCATAGTTGCCCTTTCGGAGCAGGCGGTGCACTCGTCCCACGGGAAACTGGAGCCCCGCCCGTGAAGAGCGGGTCTTGGCCTTGGCGCGAGCTTTCCCGCCTTGCTTGCCTTGTCCAGACATCATGAAACCGGCAAGTTACTTTTTATATCCATGGAGAGTAAAGATGTGGGGGAATGGGTGGGACAGGTAATGCTGTCAAATAAAAAAGACTTGGGCTTCCCTGGTGGCACCGTGGTTAGGAATCCGCCTGCCAATGCAGGGGACAAGGGTTCAATCCCTGATCCGGGAAGATCTCACATGCTGCAGAGCAACTAAGCCCATGCAACACAACTACTGAGCCTGTGACCTAGAGCCCACAAGCCACAACTACTGAAGCCCGCACGCATAGAGCCCGTGCTCCACAACAAGAGAAGCCACTGCAGTGAGAAGCCCGTGCACCACAACAAAGAGTAGCCCCCGCTCACCGCAACTAGAGAACGCCCACATGCAGCAACAAAGATCCAACTCAGCCAAAAATAAATAAATAAATAAATAAAATTTATTTTAAAAATAAATAAATAAATAAAAATAAAAATAAATAAAAATAAAAAAGACTTTCAGCGGATGTCAAAGACAAATTCTCCTGGTCCTCGGAGTCTCTTTTTCTGCTTAACCACACTGTTCCCCCCCTTTGGTGTCCTTGATGCAGCTCTGAACATGCTGAGAATGATTTTCAAACCAAATACACCAGGGAACACAGGGGATAAAGAGTAAGCAAGACAATGTCCCCACCTCCATGGAACTTACAGTGTAGGGGAGACAGACAATACAGAATCCAAAAAGTCCTGTATACATGTCACGCAATGCTGGGTAGTAAATAATAAGCACTGTGAGTTTAAATAAATCTGGGGGAGCAGGTGAGGGGGCACCTTCAAGACGGCGGAGGAGTAAGATGTGGAGATCCCTTTCCTCCCCACAAGTACATCGGAAATACATCTACAAGTGGAACAACACCTACAGAACAACTACTAAACACTGGCAGAAGACCTCAGACTTCCCATAAAGCAAGAAACTCCCCACGTACCCGGGTAGGGCAAAAGAAAAAAGAAAAAACAGAGACAAAAGAACAGGGACAGGACCTGCACCTCTGGGAGGGGGCTGTGAGGGAGGAAAGGTTTCCACACACTAGGAAACGCCTTCTCTGGTGGAGACGGGGCATGGGCATGGGGGAAGCTTCAGAGCCATGGAGGAGAGCGCAGCTACAGGGGTGCAAAGGGCAAAGCGGAGAGATTCCCGCACAAAGGATTGGTGCCAACCAGCACTCACCAGCCTGAGACACTTGTCTGCTCACCTGCCAGGGCGGGTGGGGGTTGGGAGCAGAGGCTCAGGCTTCAGAGGTCGGACCCCAGGGAGAAGACTGGGGTTGGCTGAGTGAACACAACCTGAAGGGGGCTAGTGCACCACAGCTAGCCAGGAGGGAGTCCGGGAAAAAGTCTGGAGCTGCTGAAGAGGCAAAAGACCATTGTTTCGAGGTGCACGAGGAGAGGGGATTCACAGCACTGCCTAAAAGAGCTCCAGAGATGGGCGCGAGCCACGGCTATCAGCGCGGACCCCAGAGACAGGCATGAGACACTAAGGCTGATGCTGCAGCCACCAAGAAGCCTGTGTGCAAGCACAGGTCACTATCCACACCTCCCCTCCCGGGAGCCTGTGCAGCCCGCCACTGCCAGGGTCCCGTGATCCAGGAACAACTTCCCCAGGAGAATGCACAGCATGCCTCAGGCTGGTGCAACATCCCGCTGGCCTCTGCCGCCACAGGCTCGCCCTGCATTCCGTACCCCTCCCTCCCTCTGGTCTAAGTGAGCCACAGCCCCCGAATCAGCTGCTCCTTTAACCCCGTCCTGTCTGAGAGAAGAACAGACACCCTCAGGTGACCTACATGCAGAGGCGGGTCCAAATCCAAAGCTGAACCCCAGGAGCTGTGCAAACAAAGAAGAGAAAGGGAAATCTCTCCCAGCAGCCTCAGGAGCAGATTAAATCTCCACAGTCAACTTGATGTACCCTGCATCTGTGGAATACCTGAATAGACAACAATTCATCCTAAAATTGAGGTGGTGGACTTTGGGAGCAACTGTACCCTTGGGGTTTGCTTTCTACATCTAATTTGTTTTTGGTTTTATCTTTATCTTAATTTAGTATTTAGAGCTTATTATCATTGGTAGATTTGTTTATTGATTTGGTTGCTATCTTCCTTTTTTGCTTTTTATATATTTTTTCCTTTTTCTCTTTTTGTGAGTGTGTATGTGTATGCTTCTTTTTGTGATTTTGTCTGTATAGTTTTGCTTTTGCCATTTGTCCTAGGGTTCTGACTGTCCGTTTTTTTGTTTTTGTTTTTGTTTTTAGTATAGTTTTTAGTGCTTGTTATCATTGATGGATTTGTTTTTTGGTTTGCTTGCTCTCTTCTTTCTTTCACTCTTTCTTCTATTACCACTTTTTAATTTTTTTACTTTTAATAATTTCTTCCATGTTAATAACTTTATTGTCTTCCTTCCTTCCTTCCTGCCTGCCTGCCTTCCTTCTTTTCTCTCCCTTTTCTTCTGAGCCATGTGGCTGACAGGGTCGTGGTGCTCTGGACGGTGTGAAACCTGAGTCTCTAAGGTGGGAGAGCCAAGTTCAGGACATCAATTCACCAGAGACCTCCCGGCTCCATGTAGTGTCAAACGGTGAAAGATTTCCCAGAGACCTCCACCTCAATGTTGTGACCCAGCTCCACCCAACGACCAGAAAGCTACAGGGCTGGACACCCTACGCCAAACAACTAGCAAGACAGGAACACAACCCACCCATTAGCAGAGAGGCTGCCGAAAATCATAGTAGGGTCACAGACACCCCAAAACACAACACCGGATGTGGTCCTGTCCACAAGAAAGACAAGGTCCAACCTCATCCACAAGAACACAGGCACTAGTCCCCTCCACCAGGAAGCCTACACAACCCACTGAACCAACCTTAGCCACTGGGGACAGATAACCAAAAACAACAGGAACTACGAACCTGCAGCCTGGGAAAAGGAGACCCCAAATACAGTAAGTTAAGCAAAATGAGAAGACAGAGAAATACACAGCAGATGAAGGAGCAAGGTAAAAACCCACCAGACGAAACAAATGAAGAGGAAACAGGCAGTCTACCTGAAAAAGAATTCAGAGTAATGATAGTAATGATATTCAAAATCTTGGAAATAGAATGGAGAAAATACAAGAAACGTTTAACAAGACCTAGAAGAACTAAAGAGCAAACAAACAATGATGAACAACACAATAAATGAAATTTAAAATTCTCTAGAAGGAATCAATAGCAGAATAACTGAGGCAGAAGAAAGGATAAGTGACCTGGAAGAGAAAATAGTGGAAATAACTACCGCAGAGCAGAATAAACAAAAAAAACAAAAAAAAAAAAAAAAAAAAGGAAAAGAATTGAGTACAATCTCAGAGACCTCTGGGACATTAAATTCAACAACATCTGAATTATAGGGGTCCGAGAAGAAGAAGAGAAAAAAAAAGGGACTGAGAAAATATTTGAAGAGACTATACTTGAAAACTTCCCTAATATGGGTAAGGAAATAGTCAATCTAGTCCAGTACATGCAGAGAGTTCCATACAGGATAAATCCAAGGAGAAATATGCCAAGACACATGTTAATCAAACTAACAAAAATTAAATACAAAGAAAAAATATTAAAAACAGCAAGGGAAAAGCAACACTTAACATGCAAGGGAATCCCCATAAGGTTAATGGCTGATCTTTAAGCAGTAACTCTGCAAGCCAGAAAGGAGTGGCAGGACATATTTAAAGTGATGAAACAGAAAAACCTACAACCAAGATTATTCTACTCAGCAAGGATCTCATTCAGATTCAACGGAAACTTAAAACCTTTAGAGACAAGCAAAAGCTAAGAGAATTCAGCACCACCAAACCAGCTCTACAACAAATGCTAAAGGAACTTCTCTAGGCAGGATACACAAGAGAAGGAAAAGACAATAACAAACCCCCCAAAATTAAGAAAATTGTAACAGGAACATACATATCGATAATTACCTTAAATATAAATGGATTAAATGCTCCAACCAAAACACATAGATTGGCTGAATGGATACAAAAAAAGACCTGTATATATGCAGTCTACAAGAGACCCATTTCAGACCTAGGGACACATACAGACTGACAGTGAGGGGCTGGAAAAAGATATTCCATGCATACTGAAGTCAAAAGAAAGCTGGAGTAGCAATTCTCATATCAGACAAAATAGATTTTAAAATAAACACTATTACAGGAGACAAAGAAGGACACTACATAATGATCAAGAGATCAATCCAAAAAGAACATATAACAATTGTAAATATTTATGCAACCAACATAGGAGCACCTCAATACATAAGGCATGCAGCTACATAAGGCATATATGCATATGTACATAGGTACATATGGCTAACGGCCATAAAAGGGGAAAACAGGGCTTCCCTGGTGGTACAATGGTTGAGAGTCCGCCTGCCGATGCAGGGGACGTGGGTTCGTGCTCCGGTCCGGGAGGATCCCACATGCCACGGAGTGGCTGGGCCCATGGGCCATGACCACTGAGCCTGTGTGTCCAGAGCCTGTGCTCCACAATGGGAGAGGCTGCGGTGGTGAGAAGCCCGCATACCGCAAAAAAAAAAGGGTGGGGGAAATCGACAGTAACACAATAAGAGTAGGCAACTTTAACACCACACTTTCAAAAACGGACAGATCATCCAAAATGAAAATAAATAAGGAAACACAAGCTTTAAATGATACATTAAACAAGATGGACTTAATTGATATTTATAGGACATTCCATCCAAAAACAGCAGATTACAGTTTCTTCTCAAATGCTAATGGAGCATTCTCCAGGACAGGTCATATCTTCGGTCACAAGTCAAGCCTTAGTAAATTTAAGAAAATTGAAATCGTATCAAGTATCTTTTCCAACCACAATGCTATGAGAGTAGATATCAATTACAGGAAAAAAACTGTAAAAAATACAAACACATGGAGGCTAAACAATACACTACTAAATAACCAAGAGATCACTGAAGAAATCAAAGAGGAGATCAAAAAACACCTAGAAACAAATGACAATGAAAACACGACAACCGAAAACCTATGGGATGCAGCAAAACCAGTTCTAACAGAGAACTTTATAGCAATACAATCCTACCTCAAGAAACAAGAAACATCTCAAATAAACAACCTAACCTTACACGTAAAGCAATTAGGGAAAGAAGAAAAAAAAAAAAACCCAAAGTTAGGAGAAGGAAAGAAATCATAAAGATCAGATCAGAAATAAATGAAAAAGAAATGAAGGAAACAATAGCAAAGATCAATAAAACTAAAAGCTGGTTCTTTGAGAAGATAAACAAAATTGATAAACCATTAGCCAGACTCATCAAGAAAAAAAGGGAGAAGACTCAAATCCATAGAATTAGAAATGAAACAGAAGAAGTAACAACTGACACTGCAGAAACACAGAGGATCATGAGAGATTACTACAAGCAATTATATGCCAATAAAATGGACAACCTGGAAGAAATGGACAAATTCTCAGACAAGCACAACCTTCTGAGACTGAACCAGGAAGAAATAGAAAATATAAAGAGACCAATCACAAGAACTGAAATTGAGACTGTAATTAAAAATCTTCCAACAAACAAAAGGCCAGGACTAGATGGCTTCACAGGGGAATTCTATCAAACATTCATAGAAGAGCTAACACCTATCCTTCTCAAACTCTTCCAAAATATACCAGAGGGAGGAATATTCCCAAATTCATTCTACAAGGCCACCATCACCCTGATATCAAAACCAGACAAAGATGCCACAAAAAAAGAAAACTACAGGCTAATATCACTGATGAACAGATGCAAAAAACCAAGAAAATACTAACCAACAGAATGCAACAGCACATTAAAAGGATCAAACACCATGATCAAGTGGGGTCTATCCCAGGAATGCAAGGATTCTTCAATATACGCAAATAAATCAATGTGATACACCACATTAACAAACTGAAGGAGAAAAACCATATGATCATTTCAATAGATGCAGAAAAAGCTTTAGACAAATTCAACACCTATTTATGATAAAAACAAGAAAGTAGGCATAGAGGCAACTTACCTCAACATAATAAAGGCCATATATGACAAACCCACAGCCAACATTTTTATCAATGGTGAAAAACTGAAACCATTTTCACTAAGATCAGGAACAAGACAAGGTTGCCCACTCTCACCACTATTATTCAACATAGTTTTGGAAGATTTAGCCACAGCAATCAGAGAAGAAAAACAAATAAAAGGAATCCAAATCAGAAAAGAAGAAGAAAAACTGTCACTGTTTGCAGATGACATGATACTATACATAGAGAATCCTAAAGATGCTACCAGAAAACTACTGGAACTAATCAATGAATGCGGTAAAGCAGCAGGATACAAAATTAATGCACAGAAATCTCTTGCATTCCTATACATTAATGATGAAAAATCTGAAAGAGAAATTAAGAAAATACTCCCATTTACTGTTGCAACAAAAAGAATAAAATACCTAGGAATAAACCTACCTAAGGAGACAGAGACCTGTATGCAGAAAACTGTGAGACACTGATGAAGGAAATTAAAGATGATACAAATAGATGGAGAGATATACCATGTTCTTGGATTGGAAGAATCAACATTGTGAAAATGACTATTCTACTCAAAGCAATCTACTGATTCAATGCAATCCATATCAAAATACCAATGAGATTTTTCACAGAACTAGAACAAAAAATTTCACAACTCATATGGAAACACAAAAGACACAAAATAGCCAAAGCAATCTTGAGAAAGAAAAACGGAGCTGGAGGAATCAGGCTCCCAGACTTCAGAATATACTACAAAGCTACAGTAATCAAGACAGTATGGTACTAGCACAAAAACAGAAATATAGATCAATGGAACAAGATAGAAAGCCCACTGATAAACCCATGCACATATGGTCACCTTATCTTTGATAAAGGAGGCAAGAATATACAATGGAGAAAAGACAGCCTCTTCAGTAAGTGGTGCTGGGAAAACTGAACAGCTACATGTAAAATAATGAAATTAAAACACTCCCTAACACCATACACAAAAATAAAGTCAAAATGGATTAAAGACCTAAATGTAGGCCAGACACTATAAAACTCTTAGAGGAGAACATAGGCAGAACACTTCATGACATAAATCACAGCAAGATCCTTTTTGACCCACCTCCTAGAGAAATGGAAATAGAAACAGAAATAAACAAATGGAACCTAATGAAACTTAAAAGCTTTTGCACAGCAAACGAAACCACAAACAAGACAAAAAGACAACCCTCAGAATAGGAGAAAATATTTGCAAACAGAGCAACTGATAAAGGATTAATCTCCAGAATTTACAAGCAGCTCATACAGCTCAATAACAAAAAAACAAACAACCCAATCCAAAAATGGGCAGAAGACCTAAATAGACATTTCTCCAAAGAAGATATACAGATACACAGAAGATATACAGATATACAGATTGCCAACAAACACATGAAAGCATGCTCAACATCACTAATCATTAGAGAAAGCAAAACTACAATGAGGTATCACCTCACACCAGTCAGAACGGCCATCATCAAAAAATCTGCAAACAGGGCTTCCCCGGTGGCGCAGTGGTTGAGAGCCTGCCTGCTGATGCAGAAGACACGGGTTCGTGCCCCGATCCGGGAAGATCCCACATGCCGCAGAGTGGCTGGGCTCGTGAGCCATGGCCGCTAAGCCTGTGCGTCCGGAGCCTGTGCTCCACAATGGGAGAGGCCAAAACAGTGAGAGGCCCACGTACCACACACAAAAAAAAAAAAAAAAAAAAATCTACAAACAATAAATGCTGGAGAGGGTGTGGAGAAAAGGGAACGCTTTTGCACTGCTGGTGGGAATGTAAATTGATACAGCCATTATGGAGAACAATATGGAGGTTCCTGCAAAAACTAAAAGTAGAAATACCATATGACCCAGCAGTAGCACTACTGGGGATATACCTTGAGAATACCATAGTTCAAAAAGAGTCATGTACCACAGTATTCACTGCAGCTTTATTTACAATAGCCAGGACATGAAAGCAACCTCAGTGTTGATAGATGAATGGATAAAGAAGATGTGGCAAGTATATACAATGGAATATTACTCAGCCATAAAAAGGAACGAAATTGAGTTATTTGTAGTGAGGTGGTTGGACCTAGAGATTGTCATACAGAGTGAAGTAAGTCAGAAAGAGAAAAACAAACCATATGCTAACATATATATGGAATCAGAAAAAAAAAAAAAAGGTTCTGAAGAACCTAGGGGCAGGACAGGAGTAAAGACACAGATGTAGAGAATGGACTTGAGGACACGTGGAGGGGGACGTGTAAGCTGGGACGAAGTGAGAGAGTGCCAAGGATATATATACACTACCAAATGTAAAATAGATTGCTAGTGGGAAGCAGTCACATAGAACAGTGAGATCAGCTCGGTGCTCTGTGACCACATAGAGGGGTGGGATAGGGAGGGTGGAAGGGAGACACAAGAAGGAGGAGATATGGGGATATATGTATATGTATAGCTGATTCACTTTGTTATAAAGCAGAAACTAACACACCATTGTAAAGCAATTATACTCCATTAAATATTTTAATAAATGAATTAAAAAATAATAAAAATAAAATAAAATAAACCTGGGTAAGGGGATCAAGGTGAAGGTGGAGTATATATCCAATAGGCCCATCTGAGAAGGGGATATCAGGATGAAGATTTGTATAAAACGGTGAAGCAGTCCTTACAGATACCTGGGGGTAGAGGTCTCTCCAAGCAGAGGAAATAAGAATATGGTCAAGGCCCTTAGGTGGGCAGCAACCTCCGTATTTTTGAGGAATACCGAGAACCAGGGTGGTAGAGTTGTGAGCGGCAGGAGATGAGGTTGTGTGGACAGGACAAGGGCAGATCAAATGGAGCCTTCAGACTAGAGTAAAAAGCTGGAATTTTATTCTGACTGAATAAATCCATTGGAGGATTTTCAGCAGAAAAGTCACATTCCATTACCTTATTTACATTTTTTTTTCTTTTTTTTTTTTTTTTTCTGTATGCGGGCCTCTCACTGCTGGGGCCTCTCCTGTTGCGGAGCACAGGCTCCAGATGCGCAGGCTCAGCAGCCATGGCTCATGGGCCCAGCCGCTCCGCGGCATGTGGGATCCTCCCGGACCGGGGCATAAACCCATGTCCCCTGCATCGGCAGGCAGACTCTCAACCACTGTGCCACCAGGGAAGCCCTGATTTACATTTTAATCAGATTACCTGAGCTCTTGACTTGGGGGTGGGAAACATGAGAAGCAGAGAAACCAATTAGGAGTCTAAA
Organism: Hyperoodon ampullatus; assembly: GCF_949752795.1. Classification (NCBI taxonomy): domain Eukaryota; kingdom Metazoa; phylum Chordata; class Mammalia; order Artiodactyla; family Ziphiidae; genus Hyperoodon; species Hyperoodon ampullatus. The sequence continues at coordinate 129,889,030 of NC_136914.1, read as the reverse complement.
TAGGGGTCTTGGCCTAGGAAAGTAATGGTGAACATGATGAACTTATTAAAATCTAGATCTATTTTGAGGTTGGAGATGATTTTCTGATATAGTAAATGTGAAGTTTGGGGGCTACAGTGGCATCAAAGATAACTCCCAGTTTTTGATCTGAACTACTTAGTGAATGGTGGTGTTGTTTATGAAAATAAGAGGAAGAACAGTTGGGGAAAAGAGAATCAAGGGTTCTGTTTTGAAGCTGTTAAATTTGAAAATCCTGTATATACATCCAAGTGGAGATGTTGAGCAGGGAGTTAGACATACACGTCTGAAGCCCAGAGAAGTTGAAAGGGTATAAATTCAGAACCACCTAGATATAGATATTTAAAGCCACAACAGTAAATGAGATCACTAAGGAGAGAGCACAGTAAAATAGAGAAGACAATCAAAGGATTGAGCCCTAGATCACCCCCCAAATTTTTAGGTCAAGGAGAGAAGGAGCCAGCAAGAAGAAGGGGAAGGCACCACCATTCCATAGCAAGAAAATAAGGCAAGAATAGAGCTGCCCAAGACAAGTAAAAAAGGTGCTTCCAGAAGGAGAAAGCAAACAACTGGGTCAAGTGCTACTGAGCGGTCATGATTGAGAAATGCCCATGGGATGTGGCAAGATGGAAATCATTGCCAGCTTCAACAAGTAGGGTTTCAGGCACTTCCCTGGAAGTCCAGTGGTTAAAGACTTTGCCTTCCAATGCAGGGGGTGTGGGTTTGATCCCTGGTTGGGGAGCTAAGATCCCCCAGGCTCTGCAGCATGGCCAAAAAAATAAATAAAACACAAAACAGAAGCTATACTGGAACAAGTTCAGTAAAGACTTTAGAAGATGGTGGTGTGGGAAGATGACAAGTTAGCATCTCCCCACGACTAGGGTGCCTGCCGGCCACTGGAAGGGAACCCTGACATGCAAAGAGATGGGAGGAACCCCCATGTGAACCGGTAGGTCGTGTGGGGACAGAGGTGGGAGGAGAAGTGGAGGCCAGACAGGATTGGTGCCCCTGAGGCTGGGGAGATCAGGAGAGGCAGGTGGGAGGGGCCCTCTGGGAGGAGCAGGAGAGAAACAGAGGGTGACTGCCATGTCCACTTGGACCAGGGAGACTGCTGAGCTCCCAGGCTGATCCCCTGCCCCCCAAAGCCCCCACCCCAGGCCGTGTGGGTCCTTGGGGGCATAGGAGGGAGGTTGGGGCGATCAGGAGTGGTGGGCAGGAGGGGCCCTCCTGGGATGTAGGGGAAAGAGAGGAGTGGCGGGTGATTGCCCCACCCACTAGAGACCAGAAAGTCTGCTGAGCTCCCAGGTGAGGTCCTCTGCCGTCTTAGACCAGGGGTGGGGGGTCACGCCTGGGCCCCTTCTGTTCCTTGAGTTTAAGCCCCAACCCCCACAGCCCTCAGGGCCTTTTCCAGCCCTGTGGGTCCTGAGCATTGGCCCCGCCCACTGCCCAAACCTCACCCTTGCTTAGGCCCCATTCTCCACAGCCAAGGCCTTTCCCCTGCCCTTTTTTTTTTTCCTTTCCCTCCTCCATTTTTTTTTTTTTTTTTTACCATTGTGGTACTGATGTACCTTCCAGTTGTTGACTTATCTATATTTTTATTTTTATATTCTTTCTAACATATCTGTTAGTTTCCTAGTCTAATTTTATTTTTTCCATTGTTATTGTTCTCTCTCTCTCTTTTTTCTTTTTTTGCCACCCCACACAGCTTTCAGAATCTTGGTTCAGGAGCCAGGGGTCAGGCCAAAGCTCCTGCAGTGGGATCTCTGTGTCAGAACCACTGGACTAACAGAGAAGCTCAGACCCCAAGGAATATTTATCAGAGTGAGGTCTCGAGAGGTCCTCATCTCAGCAATAAGACACAGCTCTACCCAACATCCTATAAACTCCAGTGCTGGAAGCACCAGGCCAAACAACCAGTAAGACAGGAACACAATCCCACTCATTTAAAAAAAAAAAAAAAGAAATGAAATGGCAAAAAAATATATCACAGATGAAGGAGCAAGGTAAAAACCTACAAGACCAAATAAATGAAGAGGAAATAGGCAATCTACCTGAAAAAGAATTCAGAGTGATGATAGTAAAGATGATAAAGAATATCGGAAAAAGAATGGAGGCATGGATTGAGAAAATACAAGAAATGTTTAACAAAGATCTAGAAGAACTAAAGAACAAACAAACAGATGAACAACACAATAACCTGAAATGAAAAATACACTAAAAGGAATCAATAACAGAATAACTGAGACAGAAGAATGAATAAGTGAGCTGGAAGACAAAATGGTGGAAATAACTGCCAAGGAGCAGAACAAAGGAAAAAGAATGAAAAGAATTGAAGACAATCTCAGAGATGTCTGGGACAACACTAAATGCACCAACATTCAAATTACAGGGGTCCCAGAAGAAGAAGAGAAAAAGAAAGGGTCTGAGAAAATATTCGAAGAGATTATAGTTGAAAACTTCCCTAACATGGGAAAGGAAATAGTCACCCAAGTCCAGGAAGCACAGAGAGTCCCATACAAGATAAAGCCTAGGAAAAACACATCAAGACACATATTAATCAAACTAACAAAAATTAAATTCAGATAAAAAATATTAAAAGCAGCAAGGGAAAACCAAAAAATAACATACAAAGGAATCCCCATAAGGTTATCAGCTGATTTTTCAGCAGAAACTCTGCAGGGCAGAAGGGAGTGGCAGGATATACATAAAGTGATGAAAGAGAAAGACCTACAACCAACATTACTCTACCCAGCAAGGATCTCATTCACATTCGACAATGAAACCAAAAGCTTTTCAGACAAGCAAAAGCTAAGAGAATTCAGCACCACCAAACCAGCTTTACAACAAATGCTAAAGAAACTTCTCTAGGTGGGAAACACAAGAGAAGAAAAAGACCCACAAAAATAAACCCAAAACAATTAAGAAAATGGTAATAGGAACAAACATATCAATAACTACCTTAAATGTAAATGGATTAAATGTCCCAACCAAAAGACACAGACTGGCTGAATGGATACAAAAACAAGACCCATATATATGCTGTCTACAAGAGACCTACTTCAGACCTAGGTTACCCACCTCAGACACATAGAGATACATACACATACAGGTGAATGGATGGAAAAAGATATTCCATGCAAATGGAAATAAAAAGAAAGCTTGAGGAGCAATACTCATATCCAATAAAAGAGACTTTAAAATAAAGAATGTTACAAGAGATAAGGAGAGACACTACCTAATGACAAAAGGATCAATCCAAGAAGAAGATATAACAATTATAAATGTTTATGCACCCAACATAGGAGCACCTCAATACATAAGGCAAAAGCTAACAACCACAATAATAGTAGGGTACTCCAACATGCCACTTACACCAATGGACAGATCATCCAAACAGAAAATAAATAAGGAAACACAAGCTTTAAATGACACAATAGACCAGATAGCTTTAATTGATATTTATAGAACATTCCACCCAAAAGTGGCAGAATACACTTTCATCTCAAGTGCACATGGAACATTCTCCAGGATAGATCACATCTTGGGTCACAAATCAGGCCTCAGAAAATTTAAGAAAATTGAAATCGTAACAAGCATCTTTTCTGACCACAATGCTATGAGACTGGAAATCAATTACAGGAAAACAAACTGTAAATAACAAAAATACATGGAGGCTAACCGGTATGCTACTAAATAAGCAAGAGATCACTGAAGAAATCAAAGAAGAAATTTAAAAATACATGGAAACAAATGACAATGAAAACACGATGACCCAAAACCTATGGGATGCAGAAAAAGCAGTCCTAAGAGGGAAGTTTATAGCAATTCAATCTCACCTCAAGAAACAAGAAAAATCTGAAATAAACAATCTAACCTCACACTTAAAACAACTAGATAAAAAAGAACAAAGAAAACCCGAAGTAAGTAGAAGGAAAAAAATCATAAAAATCGGAGCAGAAGTAAATGAAATAGAAATGAAGAAAACAATAGCAAAGATCAATAGAACTAAAATCTGGTTCTTTGAGAAGATAAACAAAATTGATAAACCCTTAGCCAGACTCATCAAGAAAAAAAGGGAGAAGACACAAATCAATAAAATTAGAAATGAGGGCTTCCCTGGTGGTGCAGTGGTTGAGAGTCCGCCTGCCGATGCAGGGGACACGGGTTCGTGCCCCGGTCCGGGAAGACCCCACATGCCGCGGAGCGGCTAGGCCCATGAGCCATGGCCGCTGAGCCTGCGTGTCCGGAGCCTGTGCTCCGCAACAGGAGAGGCCATAACAGTGAGAGGCCCGCGTACCTCAAAAAAAAATAAAATAAATAAATAAAATAAAATAAAATTAGAAATGAAAAAGGAGAAATCACAACTGACACCACAGAAATGCAAAGGATTATAAGAGACTACTACAGACAACCATATGCCAATAAAATGGTCAACCACAAAGAAATAGACAAATTCTTGGAAAAGTACAATTTTCCAAGACTGAACCAGGAAGAATTAGAAAATATAAACTGACCTATCACAAGTAATGAAATTGAAACCATAATTTAAAATCTTCCAACAAACAAAAGTCCAGGACCAGATGGCTTCACAGGAGAATTCAATCAAACATTTACAGAAGAGCTAACACTGATCCTTCTCAAACTCTTCCAAAAAATTGCAGAGGGAGAAACACTCCCAAATTCATTCTACAAAGCCACTATCTATCACCCTGATACCAAAACCAGAAAAAGATAATGCAAAAAAAGAAAATTATAGACCAATATCACTGATGAACATAAATGCAAAAATCCTGAACAAAATACTAGCAAATAGAATCCAACAGCACCTTAAAAGGATCATACACCATGATCAAGTGGGATTTATCCCCGGTACACAAGGATTCTTCAATATACGTAAATCAATCAATGTGATACACCACATTAAAAAATTAAGGAATAAAAACCATATGATCATCTCAGTAGATGCAGAAAAAGCTTTTGACAAAATTCAACACCCATTTATGATAAAAACTCTCCAGAAAATGGGCATAGAGGGAACCTACCTCAACATAATAAAGGCCATATATGACAAACCCACAGCAAGCATCACACTCAATGGTGAAAAACTGAAAGCATTTCCTCTAAGACCAGGAACAAGACAAGGATGACCACTCTTGTCACTCTTATTCAACATAGTTTTGGAAGTCCTAGCCATGGCAATCAGAGAAGAAAAAGAAATAAAAGGAATCCAAATCAGAAAAAAAGAAGTAAAACTGTCATTGTCTGCGGATGGCATGATATTATACATAGAAAATCCTAAAGATGCCACCAGAAAACAACTAGAACTAATCAATGAATTTGGTAAGGTTGCAGGATACAAAATTAATGCACAGATATCTCTGGCATTCCTATACACCAACAACAAAAAATCAGAAAGAGAAATTAAGGAAACAATCCCATTTACCATCACAGCAAAAAGAATAAAATACCTAGGAATAAACCTGCCTAAGGAGGTTAAAGACTTGACTCAGAAAACTATAAAACACTGATGAAAGAAATCAAAGATGATGTAAACAGATGGAGAAATATGCCATGTTCTTGGATTAGAAGAATCAATATTGTGAAAATGACTATACTACCCAAAGCAATCAACAGATTCAATGCAGTCCTTATCAAACTACCAATGGCATTCTTCATAGAATGAGAACAAAAAATTTTACAATTCGCATGGAAACACAAAAGATCCCGAATAGCCGAAGCAATCTTGAGAATGAAAAATGGAGTTAGAGGAATCAGGCTCTCTAGCTTCATACTATACCACAAAGCTACACTGATCAAGACAGTATGGTACTGGCACAAAAACAGAAATATAGATCAATGGTACAGGATAGAATGCCCAGAGATAAACCCACGTACATATGGTCACCTAATGTATGACTAAGGAGGCAAGAACATACAATGGAGAAAAGACAGCCTGTTCGATAAGTGGTGCTGGGAAAACTGGACAAATACATGTACAAGAATGAAATTAGAACACTCCATAACACCATACACAAAAATAAACTCCAAATGGATTAAAGACCTAAATGTAAGACCATACACTATAAAACTCTTAGAGGAAAACATAGGAAAAACACTCTTTGACATAAACCAGAGCAAGATCTTTTTTGACTCACCTCCTAGAGTAATGAAAATAAAAATAAAAATAAACAAATGGGACTTAATTGAACTTCAAAGCTTTTGCACAGCAAAGGAAACCATAAACAAGACAAAAAAGACAACCCTCAAAATGGGGAAAAATATTTGCAAATGAAACAACAGACAAAGGATTAATCTCCAAAATATACAAATAGCTCACGGAGCTCAATATCAAAAAAACAAACAATCCAGTTAAAAAATGGGCAGAAGACCTAAATAGACATTTCACCAAGGAAGACATAGAGATGGCCAACAGGCACGTAAAAAGATGCTCAACTTCACTAATTATTAGAGAAATACAAATCAAAACTACAATGAGGTATCACTTCATGCCAGTCAGAATGGCTGTTATCAAAAAATCTAGAAACAATAAATGCTGGAAAGGGTGTAGTGAAAAGGGAACACTCCTGCACTGTTGGTGGGAATGTAAATTGATACAGCCACTATGGAGAACAGTATGGAGGTTCCTTAAAAATCTAAAAATAGAACTACCATATGACCCAGCAATTGCACTACTGGGTGTATACCCTGAGAAAACCATAATTCAAGAGACATGTACCACAATATTCATTGCAGCACTATTTATAATAGCCAGGACATGGAAGCAACCTAAATGTCCATCAACAGATGAATGGATAAAGAAGATGTAGCACATATATACAATGGAATATTACTCAGCCGTAAAAAGAAACAAAATTGAGTTATTTGTAGTGAGGTGGGTGGACCTAGAGTCTGTCATACAGAGTGAAGTAAGTCAGAAAGAGAAAGACAAATACTGTATGCTAACACATATATATGGAATCTAAAAAAAAAAAATGGTTCTGAGGAACCTAGAGACAGGACAGGAATAAAGATGCAGACATAGAGAATGGACTTGAGGACACGGGGAGGGGGAAGTGTAAGCTGGGACGAAGTGAGAGAGTGGCATTGACATATATACACTACTAAATGTAAAACAGATAGTGGGAAGCAGCTGCATAGCACAGGGAGATCAGCTCAGTGCTTTGTGACCACCTAGAGGAGTGGGATAGGGAGGGTGGGAGGGAGACGAAAGAGGGAGGGGATATGGGGATATATGTATACATATAGCTGATTTACTTTGTTATATAGCAGAATCTAACACAACGCTGTAAAGCAATTATACTCCAACAAAGATGTTAAAAAAAAAAAAAGATTAGTGAAGCACAAAAAAGAAATTTTCCTGTTTGTCTTTATTCTCTCCGTGAAATAACAGGCAAGGCCATCAGATTAAAGCGAAGGGAAAGGGTATCAAATGCTAGAGGAGCAGGAGAAAGTGTGAAACAGAGTCACAGAGAGTGGTGGAGGGAGTTGACCATGGAACCTAAACGCTGTCCAGACCGTACACTGAGGTGGGGTCACAAGTTAAGTGACTCTCTGCCTCCCATTTTTTCATCAGTGTTGGTGGATCATCTTTATATTCTAAGATACTTTTTTCTATTTTAAACTAGAGAGCATAAAACTAAATACAATAGGAATCATGTTGTAATAGGCAAAAATACACAAGTGGAAGAAGTCTTTAACCAAACTCTCCAACCCAACTTTACAATCATAATGGTCTTTATTCTCATTTCCTTCTATACACAGAGTATCCCCATATAAGCTTAGAAGCTCATTTTCTTTTCTCTTTTTTTTTGCAAATGAATGACTTTTATTGAAGTGACAGAGCAGGGCTGCCAGGAAGTTCATTTTCTTTGATTCAAGGAGCACTGTACTATCAGAAGACCTGCTTCTAATCTCTGTCATTAGAAAATTGTGTGATCCTAAAAAATATCCTTTCCTCCTTCTCGATCAGTAACAGAACTCTTGGTTCTCAGCTGGTGGATGACTCCCGGAAATAAAACCAACTTTCCCAACCCCCTTTGAAGCTAGGTGTGGCCATGGAATTAAGTTTGGGCCAATAAGATATAAAAAAAAGTTATTGAGGTAGGTTCTAGGAAACTTCCTTTAAAAACATGTCATGTATGTACTCCTTACAGGCTTTTAAATCTCTTCTTCTATGTTAGCTAGAGTTCCAGTCATCGCCTTGAACCATCCTAAGAAAGGCCATGAGCTAGAGAGAGCCCCCAGGGTCCTGGAGTCCAAATGTCCAGCCTTCAAAACAATGTGAGAGAGAACTCTATCATGCAAACTGAACTTAAAAATGACTGATAGACTCTAAGTCTCAGTTTTCTCTTCTTTAGACTAAAGCTATTGTCAAGTTTCCTGTGCAAATGTACAAGTCTCATTTACAATTCTATCTCTCTGTTTCAGAGGTCAAAGTAGTAAGATCTACAGTAGCTAGAAACCAAAACGTGTGGCTCTAACCCCTTGGCTGAATGCCATTCTGAAATCTGTGTAGTACTGCCAAGGGGGTTAATAGCCAGAGTTTTAACTCCTCTCTTCACACTTCTATTTCCACAGAGGTGGGCGATCAGACTGATCGCTCCAGTTCAACAGCACAGTTCTAACACAGGCTTAGCTTGGGATACGGAGCAAAGAGCCCCTGCTGAATACTTTCTGTGAGCCCCTGGATCCCTCACCCCAGCCCCCAACCATTTCACTAGACTAGTCTGAACAGTCTACTGTAATATGAAGAAAACAAGAACTGAAAATTATACCTCTTGTGAAAAGTTTCTCCCCCATGTTTTATTGTTTGGGGGTTTTTTGCTATTCTAAATAAAATGAACAGTATCTGACCATAGGATTTATTCATTAACCTGGGGCACCTGTAGTTTCATTTGTAAAAAGCATCTACCAAAACGATGGAAAAAAATCTGCCAGACAAAAACAATTATTCAAAACAAGTTTTGTGAAAACTAAGTCTTTAGGAAATATAATTTTGAAGTTATTTTGATAATGTGTATGTAACTTTTTTTTTGAACATCTTTATTGGAGTATAACTGCTTTACAATGGTGTGTTAGTTTCTGCTTTATAACAAAGTGAATCAGTTATACATATACATATGTTCCCATATCTCTTCCCTCTTGCGTCTCCCTCCCTCCCACCCTCCCTATCCCACCCCTCTAGGTGGTCACAAAGCACCGAGCTGATCTCCCTGTGCTATGCGGCTGCTTCCCACTAGCTATCTATTTTACGTTTGGTAGTGTATATATGTCCATGCCACTCTCTCACTTTGTCCCAGTTTACCTTTCCCCCTCCCAGTATCCTCAAGTCCATTCTCTAGTAGGTCTGCGTCTTTATTCCCGTCTTGCCCCTAGGTCCTTCATGACCTTTTTTTTTTTTTTAGATTCCATATATATGTGTTAGCTTACGGTATTTGTTTTTCTCTTTCGGACTTACTTCACTCTGTATGACAGACTCTAGGTCCATCCACCTCACTACAAATAACTCAATTCCGTTCCTTTTTATGGCTGAGTAATATTCCACTATATATATGTGCCACATCTTCTTTATCCATTCATCTGTCGATGGACACTTAGGTTGTTTCCATCTCCGGGCTATTGTAAATAGAGCTGCAATGGTACATGACTCTTTTTGAATTATGGTTTTCTCAGGGTATATGCTCGGTAGTGGGATTGCTGGGTCCTATGGTAGTTCTATTTTTAGTTTTTTAAGGAACCTCCATACTGCTCCATAGTGGCTGTATCAATTTACATTCCCACCAACAGTGCAAGAGGGTTCCTTTTTCTCCACACCATTTCCAGCATTTATTGTTCATAGATTTTTTGATGATGGCCATTCTAACTGGTGTTAGGTGATACCTCATTGTGGTTTTGATTTGCGTTTCTCTAATGATTAGTGATGTTGAGCATCCTTTCATGTGTTTGTTGGCAATCTGTATATCTTCTTTGGAGAAATGATGAATTGGGTGATTGGGATTGACATGTATACACTGATGTGTATAAAATTGATGACTAAGAAGGGCCTGCTGTATAAAAAAATAAATAAAATTAAATTTAAAAATTAAGGGCTTCCCTGGTGGCGCAGTGGTTGAGAGTCCACCTGCCGACGCAGGGGACACGGGTTCGTGCCCCGGTCTGGGAGGATCCCACATGCCGCGGAGCGGCTGGGCCCGTGAGCCATGGCCGCTGAGCCTGCGCGTCCGGAGCCTGTGCTCCACAACGGGAGAGGCCACAACACTGAGAGGCCCACATACTGCAAAAAAAAAAAAAAAAAAAAAAATTAAAAAAAAATCTCCTTGGATTTTCAGCCAATTTAGGGAAATATAACTTGCAGGAGAAAAAAAACTTATAAAATATAATGCTCTAACAGAATCTCTTTTTTGAAGCAGTTGAGCCTTCTGCAGCCTACACAAATAGCATGGAGCCAACAGAGACTGCTGTCAGAGCCAGCAGTGGAAGTCTGTCTCTGCATTTTCTTTTGGTGTCTCTGGATTTAATGCCCTCATGAAGCGCAAATGCAATATATGCATGTCACAGCATGGCAGAGGGATAATATATTTCCCCCTGCTTCGCTGAACATGAGTTGTGTATCTTGCCATCTTGAGAGTCCAGAGTGTGGGACATTTATCCCCATTAGAAAAGCTCACTCCAATAATATATGGATGCTGCAGCCATTTATGACAAATATGTAAAATCATAACCTTATACCTTCTGGGGATGGGGTGCATGTACATTGAATCTGTTAACCATGCACTGATAGATTTTTGTTAAAGATAGATTTTCAAGTCCAAGACTAAAGGGCAAATGTATGGATTATATTTCTATATAACGGCAGGCTCAAAAAGCTATAACTTTAATTTGAAGACAGAAAAAAGAACAATGCTTTCCACTTTGGCCGTATAGGAATTCACTTTGCCCATCATGAGCAAAAAACTATGTAGAACAGAGTGCGTGTTTATAAGTATTGTTTGATTAATTTGTGACAGTACATTCAGCTTTCTAATCTCATTTTAGATCTAAAGATTGCAATGAAAGAGTACATTTTTAAAAGTGACCCCCAAATAAGGAACTATTTACAGTTCAAATCCCAACATTTACTAGCATGTAACCTTGGGCAAGTTTACTTGATCCAAGTCTCAGTTTGCTCATCTGTAAAATGGGGATAATAATTATATCTACTTTATAGGATTGCATGTAAAGTGGTACTCAGTAAGTGTTGGCTATTTTCGTCATGATGATTACCTGAGGACCCTCACCAGTATGCCAGTGGGAAGGACTAAGCATAAGTGAAAACAAGAAAGTAGGGAAGCTGCCATTGACTGTGCTCTCCAGTGATCCTTATCCACTCCCAAGGGGTATAATGTGATGTCCCCAAACACAACTGAGAAACAGGTATAGATGCTGAGAACCACACAAAGGCCTGATAAACCCAGAAAAAGTTGGGGTTCTATCATCATAAGCTCCAAAATTTAAATCTGTGTCTACATCTAATTGGTACACAAAAACACCTTTTAGCAACCTTATAAGCAAGAGAATAATGGTCAGGGGGCACTTGAAGTTAGCGATAGGGTTAGTTTTCTCTCCTCTGTAACCACATGTTACAGCGTTTACATCTTTCCAATCTCAGGTTTAACATTTCTTGGAACAGATTGTGTAAAACACTATCAATTAGTTGATTCTCTGTGTTGATAATGCTATAAACACACTACTCAATTTCTTTGGCTTGGAGGATAAAAGTCATGGCATTGAAAAATAATGTTTCACACCATTTTCCATAAAGTTAAAGATTCAAATATATGATCAGTATTAAAATCTCATAGTATTCTTAATATACCTGTTTCTCCAATTAACACAGCACAGTCATTAATATACTATATTATGTTATGGAGTCATAATTGCAGCCAAGCAGAAAATAATTATTGTCTATCAGCTCTCACGTTTTACAAAAGCAAAATTATTTTTCCTTTGTTTTAGAAGTTCCCTAGAACAAATCATAGTTTTACATTGGCAGCCCTTTCATTTCATGACCCAACTGCACATGTCTCTACGAAGCTTCATATATCCTTCTGGGCTCAACTCACGTGTAGCAGTTTCAATTTTAAAATCTAATCCAAGGGCAAATCCTCCTGATTCCACTGCAAACACCTGGTACTGACAACAGTGAAAAATACTGGGTCTCTTTCAAATGTATCTCCATGTGAAAACAAGTGACACACATCTCTCAGAACTATAAAGCAATTAATTAAAAGCAATTAATTTATGTCACCAAGCCAATAACAAACACTCACTCTCAGATGCATACTTGGGCTCTTGAAGGTATCAGGCAGTGTATAGATCACTGGAGAACAAAATAAGTAAGGGGCACAAATAACTGTAACATAAGGCAGATGAAGAAAAAGGCCTGAAAGAAAGATAATTACAAGGTTCAGAGCAGGACAACTCAAGATCATCAAATTAGATAGACAGACATCATTGAAAAGATGCAATGTAAGGGTGGTAGAAATTCATCCAAAGAGATATGTCTGGACATTCCTGGCAGAGGGAACAGCGTTACGAAAGACCTTAATGCAGGAAAGCACATGGTGTTTTGGAATCAACAAGTGATCCAGTTTGCTTGAGTCAAGAATAATCTGTGTAATGGACTTCTGTTGTTTCTGCTACCCAAAATATAGTCTGATATTTCAACAAATACATGCAGCTATGTAACCATTAAACTATCACCACAATCAAGAAATAGAATATTTCCATCCCCCCCAAAATTCTTGCTCATGCCCATTTATGGCCACTCACTCTCAACCTCTGGCCCCAGACAACCATGGGTCTGCTTTCTGTCACTATGGATTGCTTTTGCCCATTCTAAAATGTTATATAAGTGTAGTCATATAGCATGACTCTTTGTGTCTGGCTTCTTTCACTCAGAATAATGCTTTTGAGATTCATCCATGCTATTTGGTATATGAGTAGTTTGTTTCTTTTTATTCTTGAGGAATATTTAATTATATGGATATATTATAATTTGTTTATTCATTTTCCTATTGAGGGACATTTGGGTTTTTTGAGGGTTTTGGCTATAATGAATAAATTTGCTAGGAAAATATGTATACCAATCTTTGTCAGGTTATATACTTTCATTTTTCTTGGGTAAATATCTAGGAGTGGAATGGCTGGGTCTTAGGGAAACAATATGTTTGATCCTATAAGAAACTTCCAAGCTGTTTTCCAAAAGAGTTGTACCACTGTATATTCCTACCAGCACTCTATGAGGGTTCCAGTTACTCCACTTTTTTGCCAGCCAGAATTTGGTATTTAAGTCTCTTTAATCTTACCATTCAAGTGGGTACATAGAGGTATTCTGTGATTTTAATTTGCATTTTCCTTATGTCTAATGATGTCAAGTATCTTTTCATGTATTATTGGCCATTCTTTCATGAAATAGCCACTCAAACCATTTGCCTATTGGGTTGTCTTCTTATATTCTTCAAAAAGAGAATCTTTATACCCTCCTGGTTTGTCCCATGCAATCACGCATGCATTGGATGAACTTCTTCTCTGTGTCTCTCTGAATAATCTCTGTTGTTGTTTTTATTTAAGTACAGTTGATGTACAATACTATATATGTTATAGGTATACCATATAGTGATTCACAATTTTTAAAGGTTATACTGCATTTATAGTTATTATAAAATATTGACTATATTCCCTGTGTTGTACAATATAACCTTGTAGCTTATTTATTTTATACATATTAGTTTGTACCTCTTAGTCCCTTAACATTATATTGCCCCTCCTCCCTTCCCTCTCCCCACTGGTAACCACTAATTTGTTCTCTGTACCTGTGAGTCTGCTCCTTTTTTGTTATATTCACTAGTCTGTTGTATTTTTCAGATTCCACATATAAGTGATTTCATACAGTACTTGTCTTTCTCTGACTTATTTCACTTAGAATAATACCCTTCAAGCCCATCCATATTGCTTCAGATGGCAAAATTTCATTCTCTTTTATGGCTGAGTAGTATTCCATTTTACATGTATGTGTGTGTGTGTGTGTGTGTGTGCACATTTTCTTTATCCATTCATCTGTTGAGGGACACTTAGGTTGTTTCCCATATCTTGGCTATTTAAATAATGCTGCTATGAACACTCGGGTGTATGCATCTTTCACATTAGTGTTTTGGGGTTTTTTTGGATATATACCTAGGAGCAGAATTGCTGGGTCCTATGGTAGTTCTATTTTTAGTATTTTGAGAAACCTCCATATTCTTTTCCATAGTGGCTGCACCAATTTATATTCCTACCAACAGTGTACGAGGATTCCCTTTTCTCCACATCCCTGCCAACATTTATTATTTGTGCTCTTTTTGATGATAGTCATTCTGACAAGTTTGAGGTGACATCTCATTGTGGTTTTGATTTGCATTTCCCTGGTGATTAGCAATGTCAAGCATATTTTCATGTGCCTGTTGGCCATCTGCATTCCCTCTTTAGAAAAATGTCTATTCAGGTATTCTACCAATTTGTAGTGGGGTTGTTCTTTTTTTGATGTTGAGTTATATGAGCTGTTTATGTATGTTGGATATTAATCTCTTATCAGTCATATCATCTGCAAATATTTTCTCCCATTCAGTAGCTTGTCTTTTCACTTTGTTGATGGTTTCCTTTGCTGTGCAAAAGCTTTTAAGTTTAATTAGGTCCTGTTTGTTTATTTTTGCTTATATTTCCTTTGCTTAGGAGACAGATCCAAAAAATTATTGCTACGCTTTGTGTCAAAGAGTGTCCTGCCTGTGTTTTCCTCTAGGAGTTTTATGGTTTCTGGTCTTAAATACATTTAGGTCTTTAATCCATTTTGAGTTTATTTTTGTGTATGATGTTAAAAAACATTCTAATTTCATTCTTTTATGTGTAGCTGTCCAGTTTTCCCAGCACCATGCATTGAAGAGACTGTCTTTTCTCCATTGTATATTCTTGCCTACTTTGTCATAGATTAATTGACCGTAAGTGTGTGGGTTTATTTCTGGGCTGTCTATTCTGTTCCACTGATCTATGTGTCTGTTTTTGTGCCAGTACCATATTGTTTTGATGACTGTAGCTTTGTAGTATAGCCTGAATTCAGGAAGCATGATTTCTCCAGCTCTGCTCTTTGTTAAAATTGTTTTGGCTATTCAGGGTCTTTTGCGTTTATCTGAATACTTTTTTAAAGTCTGGCTCATAGGTCAGCTGGGAAGCTGAGAAGTTCTCCTTCTCTGTGCAGCTTTTCCCCACCTTCCCAATCACTCCCTCCTCTGTGTTCTCACAGGACCTCATTCACACATTCCTCTATAATGGCACTTACCATATCACATCATAATTCAGAGTTATGTATCTCTATCTGCCCCCAGACTGGGAACTCCTTGAGGGTATAGGTGAATATGTTTCTTCTTTGAATCTGCTCAAGGCTTAATAAGTGTACCTACCACATTTAAGTACTCAGGCTCACTTAAATATGATTATAGATCTGTAAGAGAAGGAATATTGACCTATTGAGACAAAAGCCATGGAGGGGTAAAGGTAGGTTCAGAATTCCGGGTGAGTCACTTATTCATTCATTAATTTAACAAATAGTTCTTGAACTCTATGTACCAGACATCTTAGATGCTAAGATGCAGAGATAAATGAGCTAAACAAAATCTCTGCCTGGGTGGAATTTAGCCTACAGCAAGGAAGACAAATCCATTAGCCACAAGTTAAAAACCAGTGTGGCACATGCTACTGTAAGGGAAATCGGGGATGAAAAGGGAGCTCATTGCAGAATCTCTAACTCAGATTTTGAAATCAGAGGAGAGTTTGTGGAGAAGAGATATCTAAGCTGAGATGTGAAGGATGTGTAGAGGAACCCAAGTCAAGAGATAGAGGAACAGCAGTTCATGCAAAGGCCCAGATATAAGAAAGAGCAAAGCTCATTCAGGGAACTACAATAAGCGGGTAGAACTGGAGAACAGCTATTGGATATAGGGAAAGACTGCAGAGGAAAATGCTGGTGATGGTTCCAGTAAACAATCAACAAAGGTAAGATAAAGGCTTTTAACAAACCTTGATTTTTGTTGCATAAGAGGATCAATCATTTCCCCCTATAATCCCACCTCCATCTGCCTGTATGATCTTGGAAAAGTAGAACCTCCCTGTATCTGTCTCCTCATCTGTATCACAGAAATAAAACCTCCCTAAAGTTGGTATGAAGAATGAGCTAATGCAGGTAAAATGCCATGTCAAAGATAAACTAGGACTTCCCTGGTGGTGCAGTGGTTAAGAATCCACCTGCCAATGCAGGGGACATGGGTTCGAGCCCTTGTCCGGGAAGATCCCACATGCCGCAGAGCAACTAAGCCCATGTGCCACAACTACTGAGCCCGTTTGCCTAGAGCCCGTGCTCTGCAACAAGAGAAGTCACCGCGGTGAGAAGCCCGCGCATCGCAACTAAGAGTAGCCCCCATTCGCCACAACTAGAGAAAGGCTGCACGCAGCAACAAAAGACCCAATGCAGCCAAAAATTAATTAATTAATTTTAAAAAAGATATATATATCTATATATAGATCTATATATAGATCTATATATAGATATAGATATATAGATATAGATATATAGATATAGATAGATAGATAGATAGATAGATAGATAGATATAAACTAGATGCTCACCAAATGTTTTACCCCTCCTGGGCACAGTCAAAATACATTTTGCAGCAACCTTATATCTAGGTGGGCCATGTAACTCATTATGACACTAGAATGTGAGCCCAATGGTGGTGTCAGTTCTGGGCTAAGACAGTTAAGAGCAGGTATGCCTTTCTCATCATCTCTCTTTCCTTTTACGATAACTTTGAAATTCACATGCTGAACATTCACTGGGGAGAAGCCTGGATTTCTGAATGGCTGCATGGAGCACAGCCCCTGGGCTCCACCACACACCTACCCTCTGCTTATCTCATTGCTTTGTGACATGCTGTAGGGAAAAAAAATTTTTTTTTTATTGTGTTAAGACACTAAAGATTTGAGGTTGTTTTTTTACACTAGTTATCCTATCCTGATTTATTCCAACGTTTAGCCCAATGTTTAGCACATAGTAAGTACCCAATAAATGTTAGCTGAGGATGCTATAACTGTTATTTGTGGTTTTATTAGATTATTATTATTACTTGAGACAATATGCAATATGGCATAGTAGTTTAAGTTCAAGTTCTGGAATCAGGCAACATTGGGTCTGACTCCTGACTCCATTTTTACCCACTTTGTTTGCCAGTTCCTTAGTTTCTTGAGCCTCACTTCACTCATGTACAAAATGCGGATGATGACCTTGCCTACCCTGGAAGGTCACTGTGAGCACTGAACGAGACGAAGCATGTAAATCTTTTAGCACACTTGCATGTAGTAAGTGCTCATTAAGTGGAAACTAGTAGTACTACTACCTTGAGAGCAGAATCTGATATTGGGGAAGTCTGAAGATTTGCTACTGCTTCATTTTTGGAGAAACCTCCAGGGAAGCCTAACTCCCTTGCATTTTAACATCTCAGCTAGAAAGTTCAGCATGCCTTCCTTTCTGCTCCAGGTCATATGCAAGAGTGGACTGGTCACTTTGGCAAACTGAAACCTGATGGTACTCCCTGTAATCACCCCAGGAATGTTTGTTACTCTGAATGTATATCCCTAATATTGTCAGGTCAGTAATTACTCTGACAGAGATAATAATGTGATAACAGATCAGGCCTCCAGTGCTCATAAATTATTCTTTCTTTCCTTCCCCAGCAAGTAGCTCAGGGATGCAGGGGATGTGAGTTGTTATTGGCCTCCAAGGTTTTTCTGTGGCCGCCTCTTTCTCACTGCTAATGCTCCCAGCGTGCTCCATTTTCCCAGAACCACCAGTTGCAATCAACTTGTGCTGGCAGTTGACATCTTTTAATATTTGTTGCTCTCTTTCTGCCTAGCACTTGTGGCTCCATATTGACATGAAGCCGTTTCTTTTATTGCCGTAACTAACTAAATAGCTCTTGGACTCTAGCTGGGAAACAGTGCCATAAATTGCTTAGTTACCCTATTTCCAGCAAACAAAAATCCCGGCAGCTTCAGGCCCCTTTTTACTTTATTATTTATACAGCCAGGCCACTTATTTCAAGATACTACCTCTCTCCGGGTTGGAGTAGGCAAATTATTCCATTTTCTATTGTAAATGGTACAACTTCTGATTCAGCAGCCTCAACAGGAGGCGTACTTGGGATGGAAGTGACTGCACATTTGTTGCTGAGAGCAGGAAATCATTATCTGTGCCCTGTTCTTCTTTGGCCCTTAAAACAGAGTGGGATTGAAGAGATGGATTTTCATATCACTTTAGCCACTGGGTCAGGCTACTGCTGGAGAGAGAAAGATGGAGAGAGAAAGCTTAGACAGCATGGATTCATTTTAATGGTCTATTGGTTCCACTTAGTGAAGGCCTATTAATTGTGTGATACGCATCTGTATCTGTGTCTTTCAAATAACATTTCTAACCACCTGGGGAACGGCTCAGAAGGCACAGAGGGATATAAAAAGAATGGGTGCAATTAGGCAATTACGATCAAGGATGGAGAAAGTTTGAAGGGAGAGAAGGGAAAGATGGTCCTACTTCAGGGCTGTAGGATATTTTTTATCATACACAAAAAAAGGACTCTAGTTATGAAAGTCTCTCTCTTGTAAATTGCTACACAAGCAATACAAAGACTGAGGGAAGTAAATTCATCAGTGAAGTGATCAAATGTGTTATGAAAAGTAGAAGGAGACCCAGGAGGCTTCTGATTGAAAAGAAATTTATTTTTTTATTATTTTGATAAAAACCTGGTAAAATAATCCTGTTTATCATTTCCTAATGAAATTTCATTTTAATGAACTATGGGAATGAATAACTATCTTGGTAGGTTTTTAACCCTACCTAGTATCTTGTGCCCACTGAGGGACCCCAAAGTGCATCTTTGAGGAAGAGGAAGCATCCTGATTCCCCTACAAGAGGATGTTGCTGATTCCCGACTGTATCATTCATCCAGCCTCTGTCATCACAGTGCTCTCTCCCTTAGCAGACCATAAGCTAGTAGGGGACAAGGGGCTTTCTTTAAGTATACTGTTTTGATTATCTCACCTTAGAAAAACAAGTACTTTGAAAATTTTGAAAATATTTAGATTTGTTATATATCTATTAGAAGTCAATGAATAGCAACAGATATTTTCTCTTTTTGAGTTACTATATTTTGATTTGCCAGGAAAGACAAAGCATCCAACAAGAAGTGCCTCTGCTTCTAGAACATTCTCGGGTGGAAGGAATAAGCCAGTTAGGAGTGAGCCCCTTTTGATGTGGTCACCTTGAGAGAGGTGGATTAACGAAGATCAGGTTCTCTCCCTGGTGCCAGAGCAACTGGGAAATCATTGTAAGAGCACCAGAACTGGTCTCTGGCTAGACTACACACTTGGCTCCTTTTGGAGGATGCCTTGAAAATCAATTCAACTCCTTGGCTTTTGGATCAGAGCCCAGCAGTAGACAAGCTGCAGAGGCCAAGAGGCAGAACTGATATGGTGCCCACTGCCTGCGAGGCTCAGCCCAGAGAAGGACAGCTGGACAGTGAACTTGTCCGGGGCCTACACGTGGCTGTTAAGGAAATAAGTGGTTGACACCTCTACCTTAACCTTCGTCTACCACACACCCAAAATATGGGCCTCTTCTTTAAAGTCTAAGTACTAACAGGAGTAACTAATTCTATTTTCTCTCTTGACAGGTATGGCATTACCGTGAGCTATTTCTCTGCTAAGATGGGCCTTCTTATGAGTCCAGGATGAGACCTAGGAGTTAAACTGTGATGCTAAGTCCCAAGGAGGAAAATACAGTGCTTTCTGGAGCTCCATCCAAAGCAATTACAAACAGCAACAACCTGTGACGTTTAGGACGCTAGTAGTAGTGTATAGGACTTAAAATTCAGTCTGGAAGTGGGTTTTGTTAAAGGTATCATACTTTGACTTCCAGAGCATCTCCTTTAGCCAATACTACAAAGCTTTTGATATAAGCCTCATGCACTAACAGCCAGCGACCACCTCTCTTATTCTACGATGTAATTTCAGACCATCGGTAATAGCCACATATGACATTATTATTCCTACACCATGAAGCTTAGTGTCTTCTACTTGGTAAGTCAAAAGTACTTGTTAAATAAAATTAAATAAAATGGAATGAAATGGAATTAACTTCTTGCAGAGATTAGAAATTTCACAGTTTAGTGTATTTCCCCTATATAACCCTTCTCCGTGTGACCTTGTTACAAAGGAATGATGCACTTATAGAAAAAATTAAAAAATGCTTTGCCCTCCACCTGCAACAGGGGTGATCAAAATGATGTTTGGGGGACAACTTTTCAAAGGTGGGTTGTCTCCCTTACACATAAGACCAAGTAGAGAATCACAGCTAAGTCGTATAACACCACTGATTAAACAAATATGTTTCATGGGTACTAAAGACATATGCTGGACAGCAGTTCAGTTTAAATCAACCTTTTAAGATAGAGCTGACTAGGTTTTAACTTCTTGTCACTGGGACCCTTTACTGATGAGAACTTACATATTTTGTCTTCCTGTTCCTAACAGATAAAAACAGATGTGAAAGAGAGAGTAGTCTTCTACCACCCTGTTCTCAAAATCTCAGATGGCTCTGGTCATTGATTACAGGGATCCACCTCCAACTAGCTAAAGGCAAGAGAAAAAAGGAAAGAATTGGGCTTCCCTTATGGTGCAGTGGTTAAGAATCTGCCTGCCAATGCAGGGGACACAGGTTCTATCCCTGGTCCAGGAAGATCCCACATGCCGCAGAGCAACTAAACCCATGTGCCACAACTACTGAGCCTGCGTTCTAGAGCCCGCAAGCCACAACTACTGAGCCCACGTGCCACAACTACTGAAGCCTGCGTGCCTAGAGCCCATACTCTGCAACAGAAGCCACTGCAAAGAGAAGCCTGCACACCGCAACGAAGAGTAGCCCCTGCTCGCCACAACTAGAGAAAGCCCATGCACAGCAATGAAGATCCAACGCAGCCAAGAATAAATAAATAAATATTAAAGAAAAAGGAAAGAATTAATACTGTTTAAAGTAGCATCAAAATAAACTTTAAGAAGGAAAAGATAAACCAAACAATGTGGACTAAACAAAAATTACAAAATATTCCCAAATATTCCCTGAAGAATTGCATCGTTCATTGTCAATATATTAGGAAATGCAAAGCCATCTCTACAGTGGCTGCTGAATCAGGCTCCAAGGGAAGGCCTTTTTTCCCAGGACTTTTCATGACATGGAACTCACAGAAAATTATTATTGTTGCTATTGTTACTGTTATCATCATTGCAAAGCATACTGTAGTAAATACCTATTGTGGACAGAGGTGACCTGCAGGGATTGAGAGGCACACCTCAAGTCCAAGGATATGTGCAGCTTAAGCACTGTCCCTTCTAGAAGAATGACTGGGAAACTTTTTCTGTAAAGGGCCAGAGAGTAAATTTTGGTTTGGCCAAAAAGTTCGTTCGGGTTTTTCTGTACGATGTTATGGAAAAATCCGAACGACCTTTTTGGTAAACCTGATATTTTATTTACATTTTGCCTAAATAGGTCTCTGTCTCAACTATTCAACTCTGATGTTGGAGCACAAAAGCAGTCACAGACAATACATAAATGAATGGCCATGGCTGCATTCAATAAAACTTGATTTGCAAAGACAGGAAATGGTAGGATTTGGCCAACGACCACATGTTGCTGACACTTACTCTTGGAGAATGAAATGGGAACTGAGTGAGCAGGCTCTGCCCCAACACACACACACACACACACACACACTCTTACACCAAGGAAGCTTTATTCTTATTGATTTTGCCTATTGAGTTTCCATGTGAAATATTGTTTTTAAATATCTTTACGACTGAAAAACAGATAAATAAAACTGTGAAAGCTAGCTCAATAAATATTATAAAAATATATACCTTCATTAAAAGGATAGCATTATTTAACTAAATTCTACTACTTTTTTCATAGTATAAGATTCAAGGGAGAGCAGTACTTGAAGAAATACTAACACCTAGGCACAAAAAAGGTATTTTACTCACTAAATTTAAAATGGCATCTATTCTTCTGCTAAATCTAGATCCTTCTTTATAGTTTCAAAGAAAGAAAGGTTTGCTCGTTTGTTTGTTCACTGTTTACGTACTTACAAATACTGAAAAATTCTAAGACCCTTGGGATGTTTATGAGCTCTGATTACGTCACTTATAACTAAAGCATGAAAAGAAGTTTCAGGGCTTTTATTTACTTTCTTAACTAATTGATAAATTTAGGAGCAAAACTTCATGGGATACCTGAAGGGGAAAAGTTTTCTGGGAATTAAGGGTGGAAAGGATAGATACATAACACTTGCAACTCATTTTCACCTACCATTCTTGAAAGAGCTTCTTTGCTTATCCCAGGGAAAGCTTCCAGCAGACTTTTCCCTTCAACCTAATTTGCTAGTAGTTTTCATTTTTATATAAAATAGATAATCAACAAGGACCTACTATATAGCACAAGGAACTCTACTCAATACTCTGTAATAACCTAAATGGGAAAAGAATCTGAAAAATAATAGATGTATGTACACGTATAACTAAATCAGTTTGCTGCACACCTGAAACTAACACGACATTGTAAATCAACTATACTCCAATATAATATAAAAAATTTTAAATCTTTCCATTCTCACACACAGAAAAATAATATTCATTAAAAAAATTTGCTAGTAGTTTTCAAACTTCAATTGCATAATATTTAATTAGGGATGTCCAGTGAAAATGTAAAATTCAATGATTCTCATTCAGAAGATCTGAGGTTAGGCCCAGGGATCTGCATTTTTTAACAGATATCTGACGTTAGTGGACCACTGTTGAGTGAAATAATGACATAAACTTCATTGACTTACAGCAATAGGCTCTTACCCTTCTGAAACGTGGAGGAATCAGAGAATAGCATATTTTTTAGACAAGTATTCTCTTTACTGTGAACAAGTGTTCTCTTTATTTTCTTTGAAACGTGTCTGCTCTAGGTGTCTGAAGAATATTTTAGCTTCTTTGTTACTACATTTGCTGGTGTTCACTGATGTCTACCCCTAACAGAAATGTTTTTAAAGGGTACAGGAACACAACTACACAGAGATATGATATATTTTAAAGCAGCCCTTGGTTTGAGACATTTCTTAGATGTCTTTGGGGAGTTGAGTTTATATTTCATTCTAAAAGTACCAACCCTCAACAGACGCTAGTGTTGCAGTCAGCCGAGTTGAAATCATTGTACAAGGACATATTTTTAGCCAGTTTCAGATTTCATTCAAACAGTATTAAGTTCCCTGTACCTCATTTTCATGAGAAATAGCTGTTATAACTTCTAAGAGAAAAAAAAAGAAAAAGAATCACTAGAAATATTGATCTCTAATGAAAAATTTTAAAAAAAGGAATTTAAGAGAAAAAGAGAAAAATATGTTTAGAATGTCAGGTGCAAGCATGGTAACAATCTGTAAACACTGACGAGGTCCGATAAACACTTCCTTAGGAGACAGGAACATTTAGTTCAGCACAGGGCTCAAGACAAAGAGAAATGGGTCCTGATTTCTGTGTAGCTTTCTGTCAGACTCCAAGTTGCTGATGACATAGTTTCAGCCGTTTGTGAAAAACGGGTTTGGGCACCCACAAGTGAAGCTCTTCACTAATCCAGGACTGCTGATGTGAATGCAGCAAGAGTCTGTTTATAATTAGGCCTCACACTCCCAAAGGTAAATCCATTTTTTTAAAATCCTTAGGAAACTTACCTATGCAAAAACTCTACTTTCCCCTCCCCCCAAGGGCGTCAACTTGGGATGGGTGAATCAAACCATTACCTTGCTGAGTAGCACAAATATTAGAAAATATTTTGCAACTCTCATGATTTCTTTTTTTTTTAATTGGAGTATAATTGCTTTAAAATGTTGTGTTAGTTTCTGCTGTACAATGAAGTGAATCTGCTACATGTATACATATATCCCCTCCCTCTTGGACCTCCCTCCCCCACCCCCAATCCCACCCATCTAGGTCATCACAGAGCACTGAGCTGAGCTTCCTGTCCTTTATAACAGGTTCCCACTAGCTAGCTATTTTACGCATGGCAGTGTATATATGTCATTCCTAATCTCCCAATTTGTCCCACCCTCCCCTTCCCACACTGTGTTTGCATGTCTGTTCTCTATGTCTGCATCTCTATTCCTGCCCTGGATGTAGGTTCATCTGTACCATTTTTCTAGATTCCACATATAGGCGTTAATATACAATATTTGCTTTTCTCTTTCTGACTTACTTTATTCTGTATGACAGACTCTAGGTCCATCCACGTCTCTACAAATGACCCAATTTTGTTCCTTTCTATGGCTGAGTAATAGTCCATTGAGTATATGTACCACATCTTTTTTATCCATTCATTTGTCAATGGACATTTAGGTTGCTTCCATGTCCTGGCTATTGTAAATAGTGCTGCAGTGAATATTGGGGAGCATGTGTCCACTTTATTTATTTATTTTTTTGCGGTATGTGGGCCTCTCACTGTTGTGGCTTCTCCTGTTGTGGAGCACAGGCTCCGGATGCGCAGGCTCAGCAGCCATGGCTCACGGGCCCAGCCGCTCCGCGGCATGTGGGATCTTCCTGGACCGGGGCATGAACCCGTGTCCCCTGCATCAGCAGGCGGACTCTCAACCACTGCACCACCAGGGAAGCCCCACATGTGTCCTTTTGATTTATGGTTTTCTTAGGGTATATGCCCAGTAGTGGGATTGCTGGGTCATATTTTAAAAGCTTACAAGTGCTACGCTTCCCTTTCAGTAAGCTATGTTAACCAGAAACTCAGAAAAACATTGATGCTGGCTGGCCTGGAAGATAATTCACATCCCCAGAGTGAAAACTACTGCTTATCCACTCTCATCTCCAGGGCACATGCTACATCTGCATTCACGTTTCAGTATTGATTCAAAATATCACCTGCCCCTTTCATGTGGTTTCCTCCCAAGATTTATGTCCTCAGAAAGGTCAGTTTTGCACCATATCTAACTATTTCTGAAACTGTGTCTTTCTACCTTGCCATGATATATTTTTCCTTGTTTATTTTACCTCATGATGTCTTATCAATAAAAACCAATAGCCCCTGGAAGAGAACTGGCTTGAAGTGTTGTACAGAGTAGTCAAGTGCTTGTCTAAGGACACTTTCATGCAACAGCTCTTTGAGTGTGCTCTGCAGTCCAGGACCATCAGCATCACCTAGAAGAAATGCAGAATCTCAACACCTATCCAGACTTACAGAATCTAAATCTCCATTTTAACAAGATCCCAAGGTGATTCATGTCATTGGAATAACTTCCTAAGCCCAAGATGGAGCTGCTGCTGCCTGGGGTACTTTGTCAGCACTTAAACCTACATAACTTTCATGTCCCTGTAAATATTCTGCTTGACCAGAAATGCAGGATATTCTGTCAGCCAACCCCCAAATGCCAAGCCAACTCTGGGCTTACTTGCTTGCCTCTTCTCACCCCAAACAAGGTTGACTATATGGCCCCAGCCAATCAGATTTTCTCTATTTTTCTCTTCCAATTCTTCATTCTTTACCCTAAGAAACCTTCCTTGCTTCTGCCCTATTTTGCTATACTCTCTGGATGGAGACTGTCCACTTCATGAAGTGTTAAATACAGGTTCTTTGTATCACCTCAATTGTCTTCTTTAATTATTTTTTAATAGTCTATACTTCAAAGTTTGAGAAGCAGAAGTTCTTACACAGGCAAGGAGTTTGGGCAGGGAGGGAATCAGAACCACCAGGGAGGGTGTTTTCCACGTCCATCTAGCTCACGCACTCTCAGGATTCGGATTCCACCATGTCTTACGAGACTGCCCTGGATGGATTGGGTGGAAAACGTGATGGAGATACTTCTTCTGTGTTTTTCCCTGGTAGGAAGAGTCCTAGGGTGTCATTTAGCACTCTGTCTAGGGCAGACCACACAGACAGTAAAATTCTAGAGAAACAAACTATTCTCAGACAAGCTACTCTCAAACTTATAGCTCCAGTGCAGATGGCAGTGCCTGACATATAATAGGTATTCATTACATTATTATTATTAATGACACTATTATATGTCATTACATTATAAATGTATACAATACATTACAAATGGAATCCGAAGAGTACCAAAATCATGGATAAAATATGGAACCATTTCAACAACTTGAATAAGACTTCTTGGTATGATGACATGAGATTACCTCCCCTCATGGTTTCCTTGCTCTATCCAAGGCAAAACCTTTGTTTTGTGGAATTTATGATCTATTCCAAATCTAAACCTCAACAAAAGCAGAGTGGAGTTTGGTTAGGCTAGTAACTCAAAGCTACTCACAGACTTCCCAGGGTATGTGTTCTAAAAATTTGAGGGCTTGTTTAAGCCTAATCACATGGCATGTGAATGGTGAGAACTCAGTAAATGTTGCTGACAGACTGACAAGATTCACTCACCACTGGCTTGAGTCTTTGTGACTCAGTTCAACCTCAAAGGAAAAGATTCACAGGCTCTGCCATCCATCGTGAAACTGGGCAGAGGACTAATTGCTTCTTTGTCTGTGGATTGCATATTGCTTATTACTGGCATGACATTCCCGTACTCAAAAAGCACAAATAGGGATCCCTGAAGCTTCTTTAACTTTTTCAGACTATAGCAACTTGATTGTTCTCCTCATTACACTCTCCAGACTTCCCCGGGATGACAGCCCGAATTGGACGGTTCTCCTGGCATCCTTCATTAGCACTTTTTTTCACCATTTCCCAGCACAGCAAATGTCCCAGGAGCACAGAGAGAAAACTCTAACAACCATCCCTCAGTGTTTGAGTCCTTCAAGTCCCTGGGCACATTTCCTAACTATTAAATCATGTGTGTGCTTTCAAAACCATGAGCTTAATGAGCTTTGCCCACCCCAGCTGGTCCCAGGACAAACCCTTCACTAGAAAATTTCTCTCTCTGTGATTTTCCTATCACAAAGTGGGAGCGCCAGTGAAAATGCAAAAGCTCACAAAACTGAGACAAGGCACGTAAAAATGAAAACGGTTCCGAAAAGCCTGGAAAAGTTTCCTGAAATGACCATTACTAGCATGTTTGGTATCATATGAAACTCCTGCTAACATGATCCCAGCTGCTCTGCAGACCCTCCAGGTCGCTTCATCATCTAGGGCAGCACCACCGCAGCCCACGCACCGCATCGTCCATGGACTGGCATCACCACGAAGGCACACCGTTGTTTTGCACATTTGGGTCCTCCATTCTACTTGGTAAATGTCTACTCATTTGTGATGGCCTTGTTTAAATAACTTCTCCATCAACCCTACTTGAACTACAGGTTATTTTCTGTCCTGCAAATGATAACTTTATACAAACCCTATTTTACAGCATATCACATTTACAGTGAGTTTGTACATATGTCTCAACCCCAGAGTGTAAGATATTTCGGAGGAGGGATGGCACCTTACGTATCCTGTGCCCAGCTAAGAAAGTACTTGACTTTGTGGGAAAAAGAAAACGAAGAGCAATCAATAGTTTTTATGCCCCAAATTAGAGAGAGTTTAGGAAACATGTAAGAGCCACTAACATGCCTCTATATTTTGGAAAAAGAAAAAAAACTCTACTGATAAAGTAAATGTAAAAATATATACTGTAATGAAAAGCCTAGTAACACAAATGTATGAAACCAGTGGCCCACTCTCTTTTACGGAGTTTAAAAAGAAGAAAACTACAGAAATTGTTCCTACTCAGCAGGAGTTCATTAATTCTGTTTATCTAAACTAGAAGCAATAATCTCATTAATTTGAAGCATCTCAGTCTTTACGAGGGCCAATTTCATCACATGGTGCCATAACCACATTATTTTCTTGAAAATGCTATTTAAATACTAATATGAGAACATCCCAAAGCAAGCCAAAAATGATATACTTTCATTATCTTTCAATTTAATTTTGCAGTAAAAATAAATCAATAAGGAAAGAAATAAAATTAGGGTCTAGAAAAACACCTTGAGGAGATAAAAGTTTATCTTCAAAACTACCAATCTGGGGACTTCCCTGTTGGCGCAGTGGTTAAGAATCTGCCTGAAAATGCAAGGGACACTGGTTCGAGCCCTGGTCCGGGAAGATCACACATGCCGCGGAGCAACTAAGCCCATGCACCACAACTACTGAGCCTGCGCTCTAGAGCCCACGAGCCACAACTACTGAAGCCTGCGCGCCTAGAGCCCGTGCTCCACAACAAGAGAAGCCACTGCAATGAGAAGCCCGCACACCACAACGAAGAGTAGCCCCTGCTCGCCGCAACTAGAGAAAGCCTGCGCACTGCAAGGAAGACCCAATGCAGCCATTAATTAATTAATTAATTAAACTTTTTTAAAAAAGAAAACAACTACCATTGTTAGTTATATTATTTCAAATATTTTTAGGAGAAAAACCTGTGCCATGTTATCTAGCCATGAGTGTTGCGAATTAAGCATTTTCTTTACATGGTCATGGTGCACATTAGAGGAAATATTTTCAGTCAAAGAAATACATGGCATGTCCTTTGCTAAACAGGGATAAAAAAGGTGAAGGAAAATGTTCCTCCTTTACATGTTTTAACTTCTAATTAAACAGCCACGAGAGAATCAGAGAAAAAGCCCGCCTTTTCAGGAAATATTTGAAAATGAATATTTGAAAATGTTTCTGGCAAAAGCATGGTGAGGGGGGTCAAACATAGGATGCCAAGTTTTAGACACTCTTGTTTCTTTATTTTTTTTCATACCTAAAAAATCCACTCTGATTTTCTATCCTTATATAAGAAATTTCCTCCCTGACATAACTAACGTGCATAACCATTTTCCTCACACACATTATTTAGATACCAGGCTGATATAATCCTCTGGAAGGGGTCAAGTTCAGAGGTCAAGAGTACAGGCTCTAGATCCCAGCTGTCCCATTTAATAAATTTGGACAAGTAGTTTCACCTCTCTGCCTCATTTTCCTAATCTATAAAGTGGAGCTGATAGGGACTTCCCTGGTGGCACAGTGGTTAAGAATCTGCATGCCAATGCAGGGGACACGGGTTCGAGCCCTGGTCCGGGAAGATCCCACATGCCGCAGGGCCACTAAGCTTGTGCGCCACAACTACTGAAGCCCGCGTGCCACAACTACTGAAGCCCACATGCCTAGAGCCCGTGCTCCGCAACAAGAGAAGCCACCGCAATGAGAAGCCCACACACCGCAACGAAGAGTAATCCCCGCTCGCCGCGCGCAGCAACGAAGACCCAACACAGCCAAAAATAATAAATTAATAATTTTTTTTAAAAAGTGGAGCTGATAAAAATACCCTATTTCACTCACTGGAAAACAAAAACTTTTACATTTTAACGTTTCTGAAATCAGGAGGTATCTTAGAAATGTTGTTCAACTGAACCGGTCAAGTCCTGCCAGAGAGGATTTTCACGTGCTCCTGACAGGAGAATTTTCTACCCTCTCTCCACCCACTGCCAGGATTGAACCATGCAAATCTTCCTTCTTTACTCTTCTGGGTGAGGAATTTCTTTCATTTACCCTTATCCAGAAGGGGGAGGTCCCAGATTTACATGAAGGTCTCCTACCTTGTGATTTCACAGTTGAAGTCACCTTAGATGTGACGAACTACCTCAGAAAGCAGATGTGAGGAATACATGAGGTAATGCATGGAATGAGCCCAAAGCAGCACGTGGTCCATAATCATCAGCATTCAACAGCTGCTATTATTTCAGTCATGCTATCAATACCAATTGTCACTAACAGATCAACATGTTAATTACTTAATTCTCTTAATCGATGTCAAAGACACATCAAAGTGAAGAAAGAAAGCCATTTAAAATAGCCCAACTCAAGCCTTGCCCTCTTGCATGGCTCGGGGTCCATGGCCTATGGCTGGCTGTGGCCTCAATGGAGCAAGACTCAAGAACTCAGCCTATATTTCAGAAATGATCTTGCTGAATGTTTCAAATCCCTCTGCTGGTTAAGACTGGCTTTACAGCCAAGTGTTTCCTTTTCTGCTAATGGAAAAAGGGATTTAATCTCGCAGAGTTCCTCCTTAACAAGTTCAAAATGGACTCCCTGGAATTCTACAGATGTTGCATCAGCAGGGCTGGCAGGCTGGCTGGCAAAGATGTAATTCTCCTGGCGTCCCAAAGACTAGCTCAAAGGTCATGCTACTTTGCTAATTCAGTAAAACACTGCAAAGAGCTGTTTCCTTTCTAATCCTTGTCACTGACACACAAAGATCTTGCAATTTAAACTGTTTAAATGCCAGGGTATCCACACACACACATTAGTGGCAGTGTTGACATCTACTCCAAGGGCTCTGGACCTGGGCTTTAGACCAGAGAAGGAGCCTGTTGATAGGCTCAGTCTACAGTCGGTGTCAATAATCTCTCTGCCTTTCCTGGGTCCAAGCCCTTTTTCTCTGCAGCTTAAGTATGAGGGAAGCAGACAAGTTATGGCACATTACATAGCCCTTTCAGAGATGCTTCATTGCACACCTCCAGGGGCGCTTTTTACATCACAGTCTGTGTGAACAGTGCCCCCTGGAAATTCCAGGGCACAATCCATGAGGCCACAAACGGAAGCTCCGGTCCCAGTAATTGGAATCAAGGCAAAGATCTCATGAATTCTTTATAATCAAAACATTCATTTTTATTCATTTGATAATGCCACAACTAACAAGAGCATGCCTTAAAGAACAGATAACTTACAACTACTGTAATTATGGTTTTATAATTATTGACTTTATCAAAATCTATCACTTATTTATACAGAAAATAATCTAATGGATAACATATATGAGGCTTCCAGTGTTTAAAATAAACCTTGATCCAGCAATCTCACTTCTGGGCATATATCTGGAGAAAACTCTAATTTGAAAAGATACATGCACCCCAATGTTCACAGCAGCACTGTTTGCAATAGCCAAGACATGGAAGCAACCTAAATGTCCATTGACATATGAATGGATAAAGAAGATGTGAGATAGATACATATATATATATATATATATATATATGGAATACTACTCAGCCATAAAAAAGAATTAAATAATGCCCTTTGCAGCAACATGGATGAACCTAGAGATTATCATACTAAGTGAAGTAAGTCAGACAGAGAAAGACAAATATCATATGATTATTATGTATATGTGCAATCTAAAATATGATACAAATGAACTTATTTACAAAAGAGAAACAGACTAACAAACACAGAAAACAAATTTATGGTTACCAAAGGGGAATAGGGGTGGGCAGGGAGGGATGAATTAGGAGTTTGGGATTAGCAAATACAAACTATTACTATCTAAAAAATGGATAAATAACAAGGTCCTACTGTATAGCACAGAAAACTACATTCAATATCTTATAATAAACTATAATAGAAAAAATATGAAAAAGAATATATATATGTATAACTGAATCACTTTGCTGCATACCAGAAACTAATACAACATTGTAAATTAACTATACTTCAATTAAAAAAATTTTTTTTAATCTTTTTTGTTTACAAGCACCAAACTGGTGTTGGCTTAAGTGGTACAAAATACCAAAGGGTGCCTTAAGCCTCCAGCTTTATCCCCCAGTCCTATCTCTTCAAAGATCTCCATACAAGATCTTCACGTTCTGTGGTTACCCATTCCAATAAGTCACATTTCTTAAGGTCACAATTTCTTCCTGTCCTTAACAAAATCCATCCTTTTACCACTAAAGGCATTTTCTGATGGTGAATCCCTAAGGGAGGTAAGGAGAGTTCTTTTTGTTAGCATGAGTAGTTCACACTTCCGAACTGTAAGTCCTCCTTAAAGAAATCTGGTATGAAATACCTCCTGCTCCAAATAAGTTTCCCAGACCTCTGTATGGTGATGTTTTCTCTATAATCCTAAATCAGATTCAGCCTTTCAGAGTTACAATAAAGTTAGAAATACTGCTCAAATATAATGAAATTTTGTCCATCAACCACTGCAATTCAACTTATACAGAATTTTAAGTAATTATTATTATTTCTCCAGGTCATATGATATTCTATGATTCATTTTTTTAAACAGCCTTTACTTAATGTTCTCCCCTGCTTCACAGTCCTGGATTCTGTGTGAATAAAGTCTGTACTACCTAGTTAACCTTCTTCATTGTTAAATTGCAAGGAGCAGAAAGGGGGCACCTTTTCCTTTTGGGCAGAACAAGTAGGCACCTGTATCAGGGTAGGAGCAGCCCCCAGGGCCCAGAGAGGGGTGTCAGAACCAGACCAGAGCCAGGAAGGTAACCCCAAGACGGGGCAGGCTGTATGGAGTGTCACAGCTCAAGCAGTGGGAGGTGAGCCTCACTTGAGGATCAGCTGGTTGGTGAGGGAGAGCCTGAGACGTGTAGACAGTGTCCGCACCCACGCAGAGCAACTGAGCCCCAGCAAGGAGAGGAGGGATCCACAGGGGGGACAGCCTGGGGCGGGTATCAGACCACGAGGAGAGTAACAAGGGCTTCCCTGGGGTGGTGGGGGGGAGGGAGAGGCACGGTGGGAGGTGTTTGAGCCCAAGCAGTGGAGGAGGGTCTCAATGTGGGTGAGGAAATGGCAGCAGAGATAGGAAATTGACTAATACAGATCAAAGAATAAACAGATGAGGAGAGTGGGTATAGTTTCCTCACTATTGGAAACGTAGGTTACAAATACAGAAAGTAAGAAAAGTAGAATGGCCCTGTGATACTGCATTGAGTAAGAATTGGAGGCATGGTGTGAACTTGTGTTTTTCAATAGATGTAGATAGATAGACAGACAGACAAATGATAGCTAGATAGAGATGTAAATAGGTATTTGAATATGTGTGTGGGATGTTGAACTGGTATTTTGTATAGATATCAAGTACAAACATATATGTGTAGATATATGTATATATGTGGTTATATATATGTATATATACACATGTGAGTATCTATACACACACACAGAGAGATACACATTTTCCCTAGGACTAGTAGCAGCAACATGCCAATAGCAATAAGCATACTTATTGCCCATATCTGGACTCCTGAATACCATTCTCCAGTAAATAGAACCAGGGCTGCTAAAAGAGCAACCTGAATCCAGGTCTGGGGAGAGCAAGTGTAAGATGATTCTAAGATGATTCTGGAACATCTTTTTATAGCAGAGAGCAAGGAAATACTCAAAGAATGATAGGGACATATGTCAAAGCCTGAAGCAGCTTCTACTGCCAAATCAGGAAAATTTAAGTATAAAAATAATGATGGTGATGGATTATCACCCATTGAATATAATAGGAAACCATAAATCCATGAATGAATAAATTAAATGTCTAATGATGAATGAGACATTTACATAGTTTCAAAGAGCTCCCCTCAAAATACTCACTAATTACGAAAGGAGAATGAATAATTCTGCAGTGGAGAAGCCTGGAAGGTGCCACCTTCATCCAGTGATCCAAGTGAAGATTTTCAGTAATATGTCAAAACTGTGTGCTACCTAAGAAGATGCAATGAAAAGAACACAGGATCACATCTGCAATATCCCTGACAAACATGAATAATCTGAATCATGAAATAACATCTAATAAATCCATACTGAAGGGCATTCTACAAAATGAATGGCCTGCAATCTTCAAAAATATCAAGGAAATCTGAGACACTATTTCAGAGTGGAAAAGACTAAAGAGATATGTCAACTAAATGTAACACATGATTCTGAGCTGGACATTTTTCAAAGATAATATTGAGATAACTGGCAAATCTGAGGACTAGATAATAATAATGTACCAATATTGATTGATACATAATAATAATACATAATAATGTATCAATATTAATTTCTTCCATTTGGTGACTGTTCTGTTGTTATATACAAGAAAGTCTTTGTTGGAAATATACACTAGGGTATTGGGAGGCCA
Organism: Hyperoodon ampullatus; assembly: GCF_949752795.1. Classification (NCBI taxonomy): domain Eukaryota; kingdom Metazoa; phylum Chordata; class Mammalia; order Artiodactyla; family Ziphiidae; genus Hyperoodon; species Hyperoodon ampullatus. The sequence continues at coordinate 129,854,954 of NC_136914.1, read as the reverse complement.
TGGCAATAGAACATCAGAGTGGCAACTTACTTTCAAATGGTTCAGGAATAAAATTCTTTCAACTTCTCTATAAGTTATGTGGTGATTTCAACATTTTAAAAATGTATTTTAAAATCCATTAGATATATAGGAAGGATAAACAACAAAGGTCCTACTGTATAGCACAGGGAAGTATATTCAATATCCTGTGATAAACCATAATGGAAAAGAATATGAAAAAGAATATATATGTATAACTGAATCACTTGCTGTACAGCAGAAATTAACATGACATTGTAAATCAACTATACTTTAAAAAATATTTAAAAAATCAACTAGATATAAAGAATATAGGGAAAAATCAGTAAATTTAAAAAATAGATTGTATACTAGATAATAATATTGAATCAATGTTGAATTTCCTAAATCTGATCTTTATACCATGATTATAAAAGAGAATGTCCTTGTTCTAAGAAGATGCATGCTGAAGTATTTTGAGGTGAAGTATCATGATGTCTATAGTTTGCTCTCAAATGGTTTCGAAAAAAATATTAATAAAGATGCATATATATGCACACCCAGAGCACATGTGTGACAATGTTGGCAATTGGTAAGTCTAGATGAAGAATATTAGGGAATTCCTTGTACCCTCCTGGAATTTTTTTTTAAGTTTGAGGGTTTTCTTCAAAAGAACTTTAAAAATGAAACAATAGAAATCATCTGGACCATGGTTCCCAACCTTAGCTGCATATCTGAATCCCCAGGGGAAGTTTATAAACTGAAGATTCCTGACATACACCCTAGTCTTACAAATCAAAACCTCAGAGTTCCACCTGGAAGGATTTCAGAGTTTTCAGGGGTTTGAATGTGGTCTCATCTCTGTCCAGCATTTGGGACCCAATAATCTGTTCTGTGGCCCTCATATTACAAATGAAGAAACTGAGGCCCCAAGAGGTTAAGGGTCTTACTTAAGGTCACAGTCATGGGTAGTGGCCGAAAGAAGACCAGGATCTCACTCTCCTGACTCCCAGTTCAGTGTTCTTTGGGCACAATTCATAAATGGTTGACTCTCAATAGGATTGTTTTTTTAAAAAGATCTTGATCTTCAAAGCTTTCTCAACTTAAAAATGCCATTGCAGAAACAGTTCTATAAAACAAAGAAATCCTATGGGTTTGCACTGGTACAATATGGCAAACTCTCTGTGTATTTCCTACCAAACACCTCTCCTGAAAAGAAAAAGGAAAAGGATAAGTTATAAAAGGTTATTCTTTTGATTCCCTTTGCTGAGACAGTTCCTGCTGCAGTGAAGGAAGCCTTATAATCAGATTTATGCTAGTATTTCTGTCCAGGCTTGCTGTGCTTTGTCAGCACAAAATGTTTATAAACTGCTAACATATGGTGGGGTTATTTTTTTTTTCAGTCATTTTGTATGGTTTCATTGAATTTCACTTCTCTCCACATATAGACCAAATATTTCATCCCCAGACAGAGAAAAGAAAAAACTACTCACCTTAGAAACCCACTATCCACACATCACATAAAAAATAGGGAGACCAGAGGATGCATTTAACATGAATGGAGCTAAAGGCATCAAACCCCACTTCCTGACAGTTTAAGAATAAGTATGGAAGTCACAACATTAGAAGATTTCTACCTAGCTTAGCTGCACTTAATATAATCTGCTAAACAGGACTGTTAAACATTACCTTCGAGCCAGAAGTCAAGCCACCAGCCCATTACACTGCCTACCTACCCAGCCATGCCACAGTCTTCGGTTCTCCTAGATGCCACCATAAATTGGGATATTTACAGCATGGAAATGGGGCAATGTCATGCCTATTTTCAGTGATAACCTATATTTCCAAAAAAGCATTATAAATCCAACCATCTAGACTTCTAATCCTCCAGGTCAGAAACCTAAGCGTTATCTTTGATTCCCTCTCCCTCTTCTGTCCTATGCAATAAGTCTCCAAGTGCTGCAGAGTGTATCTCTTCCTTTTCTTCTGGGTTTATCCTCTCCCTTCTGTTTCCAATGTCTCGGCCAATCTCTCAACTATCTTTGTCTTAGACATTTTCAACAGCATTCTGTTTCCATGTCACTGATCTCTCAGTTCTCCATTCATTCTTTATGGTGCCATCAAGTTCATTTCTTAAAAAGATAGACTTTATAAGAGTATACACTTATTCAGAAGTCTTCTGTGACTCTCCATGATTTACAGAATAAAGCCCATCCCTTCGCGTGGCTCCTCTAGCTCCACCCTACCTTTCTAGCCACACAAGCTCCTCTACGCCTTTACATAACATGTTTCATCCACACACAGGAAATCATTCACTTCATGCTTCTATGCTTTGGGACTTCTGGTAACACGATGGACTGAGATGATGTAAATTATCTCCCCTCTCACAGTAACACATGGAAATTCTGAATAAAATAAAACACACATTAAAAAATCAAATACATAGCTACCACAAAAGAAAGATGAAGAGCATCTAGGTTATAGAAACAGTGAGTGATGGGAAAGCCAATAATACAATAAGCAGAGGATGATGCCCATAAGGGTTTCGGCCCCAGGTAAGGGCTTCAGCAGGCAGAGGCTGTGGTTCTAACATCTATACCTGGAGAACATAAGTAGCCTTTGGCCTGTAAAAGAAAAAAAAAGGAAACCCATCTCAAATCTGAAAAAAGATCCAACAGCTTCAAAGATCTGGCCCGTCTATGAAAATGAGACAACAAGAATTTTGACCGTTAGTCCAAAGAAAGCTGCAAGGAAAACTGCCATCTTACTGAGCTTGTTTCAGTCAGAAGTCAAAATCTGAGGCCTATGCCAGGATGGGTTTGGGTCTAAATGTGCATCACCTCTGTTATTAAGAAACCCCAAAATAAAAATTGGTCTACCTTGTTAAATCCATAGACTCCAGGCAAAAGCAAATGGACATCTATTTGGCGAGGACACTCCCACAGTTCAATGCCCGTGCAAAGTTCCCAGAATGAAACAATACCCACAGAAGATGATTTTACAATAAAAAATTACAAACCTCAAGAAAAAACAATCCACCATGACCACGAGAAGATGCAACAAACAAGAGTATTTCACCAAAAACTACAGACAGTAGAACAATCTGATAGATATGGGAAGGAGAGGGTACAGAGTTCAACTGGGCCTCATGGGACTAGATGTAGAAACCAAAACAAAGGCAACGGTCTCTCTTTTAGGAGTCACATGTTACCTCATACTAAGTACTACACTTACATCATAAATAATAACTCCTTACTTCCATTTGGAAGTATTCCTCCATGTACCATATGGAAGCCAGTATAAGCTTAGAGCTTGCAAGATTAGATTCTCTAATTAAAAGTCCTGAGTTCATCCTGATTCTGCAACTTACTGGCTATATGACCTTAAATGTATCCTCTTTTTCAAGCTCCTCATGTGTAAAATGAGGTTGATGGTTTGTATCTCTCAGGACTGATAGAGAGCCAGTGAGACAGCTCTGTAAAGTTCCCAGCCTAGGGCCTGGCATGAAGAAGTATTAAATAAATGGTATTCATTATTATTCATGACAATTACCTTGCACACATGATTATGTACCCTTACAACAATCTTGTAGAGAAGATATTATTACCTCCATTTAGATATTAGGAAAGGGAATTCATAGAGATTGATTTGCCTGAGGTAACACTGCTAGTAAGTGGTGGAGCTAGAGTATGAACCCAGATGTCTTTGACTCCAAAACAAACTTTCATGGTCAGCCTCTACGTGACACTGCTAAGCTTACTCAGGACCGAAAATGGCCACCTCAGCTGAGGGCATTATTATCTGCTAACTCCCAGATTCCCCACTGAGAGACAATTTCTGTGTGTCTTAATATAAATTTCCTTACTTACTGAGCATATTTATTGTCCTTCTCGTACAGATATAAGCACTGTGTATAAGCACTGTGTAAGGTGCAGGATCTACAGTCGACAATAATGCTACTTGCAATCTAGTGAGACCATCAGAAAGTACCTAAGTAAGAATGTGTGTGGGTGTGTGTGCATGTATGTGTTTGTGTGTAGGTGAAATTGCATCCAAAAAAAGTGTTGAGAAGAAAATCCCAGGGTGCAGTGAGAGTTAGAAGTGGAACTTACCTTAGCTGGGGTGTTGTGGAAAGGCATCTGCTAAAGATAAAATTTAGGGGCTTCCCTGGTGGTGCAGTGGTTAAGAATCCGCCTGCCAATGCAGGGGACACAGGTTTGATCCCTGGTCCGGGAAGCAACTAAGTTCGTGCACCACAACTACTTAGCCCACGTGCCTAGAGCCCATGCTCTGCAACAAGAGAAGCCACCGCAATGAGAAGCCTGCGCACAGCAACGAAGAGAAGCCTCTGCTCGCCACAACTAGAGAAAACCCGCATGCAGCAACAAAGACCCAACGCAGCCAAAAATAAATACATAAAATAAAATAAACAAAACATTTAAAAAAAATTAAGCTGAGCTTGAAAATATTCAGAGGAGCCAGCATGTGAAGGGTGAACAGAGGAGTAATGCACAAGTAAGGGTATCATGTGCAGAGGCTGTGATGTAGAAATCACCTTATTGGAGGAACTGAAACAAGGCCAGAGTGGCTGGAGGATAGAGAGCCCATGAGAGGAGTGATGAGGAAGAAGGAACCCTGGGGGCTGAAAATGCGAGGGATTGTGTTATGGAGTTGTTCCCAAGTATTGGGTTGGCCAAAAAGTTCATTTATGTTTTTCCATAACATCTTATGGAAAACCTGAATGAACTTTTTGGCCAAGCCAATACAAAGGGAAACCACTGAGATCCTTTAAGTAGAAGAATGACATGATCTGATAATGTTTTTAAAGCATCACTCTAAGTCTAACTGGAGAATGGACTTTACAGGTAAGATGCTGCAAATGGAGAAACCAAGTGGGAGGCCATGGCAACACCTACCACTAGGTAGGATGGTAGCAGAGGGAAGGAAGCAGATTTGACATATATATTTTTGAGAGAAACTGGAGAGCATTGCTGATAGATTAGAGAGATTCTGATAATAGGCTCACTCACTCAAGATCCGGCCTGATGAATCTTGAGTTGCTGCTTAGTCAATGGACTGGCTTCCTCTGGGCTCTGTGTCTATTCCCCTCAACCAGCTATGACCAGGGAAGGGTACCAGGGGCATGGTGAGGGCTATCCCTTGGAGAAGCTGCGGATGTGGCCAACTTTAGGAAAAATGGTGATTACATTCTTCTATTCAGCCTCCCACACTGGAGAACGAGCTCCTTGATGACATAGATTTTCATCTTGCCTAACTTACACCCCACATCAATTAACAAAGCCTATTACATAGTACATGCTCAATAAATATGTTTTCAATTAAACTACGTTACTCAAGACTAAAATCAATGCCATATGAAACTGAAAAGCTGCCTCTTTTTTCTCCCTCATCTCTCTTCATTTGCTCCGTTTCCGTCTCCACATTCCTCTCTCTTCCACATAACTAGTATTTTTTTTAACTTGCTGTCAGACTTTACCATTCAGAAATGACCAAAACAAAAGGAAAAAAATGGAACAAAGAGAAGATCAGCAGTTCTGTTCAATAATAGCCAATTGTTTCCCTGACAGCATGCACACAAATAGTCTAAATCACAAATGCATTTGTGACCCTCATTTTGGAAGGGCTACTCTAATCTTAGTGACTGGAATTGAACTTCAAAAATGGGTATCAAGGTCCTTGGAGGCCCCTCAATTTGCTGTTCCAACACCCTAGTGGCTGAACTGCTACCATCCTTTTTTGTTCACTTAATAAAAATAACAAGAAAAACCATAATAGCCAAATTTCTCTCTCAAATGCCAGCGTAGAGAGCAATCATTCCCAAACTCTAAGGCAGCAAAAAAAAAAAAAAAAAAGCTACTTTGAACAATGCTTTATTTTTACCTCATTTATTTCTCAATTTTTATCCCCAGATTAGATATATACCTATAGAAAACTAGACAATACCTCGAGCTGCAGAGTAAAGTTGCAAAGCAGATTAAGCAAAGAATTATGTATCATCACCACTGAATCCTTATGTCCATCACTCTCCTCTCCTGCCTTTATAGAATAAAGTCAAAAGGTAGCCTAGATTTCAAATGGAAAAAAAAAAAATCACAGCATGACTGGAGATGGGTTCCAGGGGCTCCTTTTTAGGAAACAGCAGATGATGAAGCAGCCCTCATTGGAGAAAATAAAACTGGGGTAAAAATCCAACTGAAATGCTATGGAGACTCAAAGGCACTACTGATTTTTACACTATGATTGCTTTCAGATTTTTGCTAGACAAAATTTTCAAAAATGTGCAAATTTCTTATCTCTCCATATGCAAATGAGCACTAATACATGCATGAATCTAGGATGCAGATGTTTCATGAAAGGCTAGAAATATACTTCTGCAAATACTGTCCCTCAGGATATTTGATACAACTGAGTTTGAATGACATATAATTATATGGCTAAATTCTTCAGCTAAAAATGCTTACATATTTATCATCTGAATAATAATAAAATATTTGAATGGGCATATTCTTTTGGTTAGTAGATGTTTCTTTCAAAGGAAAAGGTTCTCACAGACTCACAATATGGACTTAAATTTATTTTATTCCAGTGTCAATGTAATATGGACACCACTAAAAATTAAATATGAATAAGGTATATAAACATATACTTACTGTTCTTATGTAATATAAAAATTACATTAATTCCAAATGACAAATTGAAACAACAAATTGTTATTTTGTTGAAACTAAATAGTGGATTTAAGAGAAATATATTTTAGGTCTAGTTCCCATTTATTGTATCTACAATTTAAATTCAATGACAATAACATGGAAAATGACTTTTACATAGGTATTTTCCCAAAAAGGTTATTAACCTCAAATCTTGTGTCCTATTTCAGGATAATCAAATTGCACATTTCTACAAATCAGCAAATAAGAAAAGAAGTTTCTCCTGTTATTTCTATAAAGCAATCTTGTTTTCTTGAATATAAGATTAGACTTGTGGCTTTTTTAAAATTTATTTACTTATTTATTTTTGGCTGCATTGGGTCTTCATAGCTGCGTGCGGGCTTTCTCTAGTTGCGGCGAGCGGGGGCTACTCTTTGTTGTGGTGCACGGGCTTCTCATTGCGGTGGCTTCTCTTGTTGTGGAGCACGGGCTCTAGGCACGCGGGCTTCAGTAATTGTGGCACGTGGGCTCAGGAGTTGTGGCTTGGGCTCTAGAGCACAGGCTCAGTAGTTGTGGTGCATGAGCGCAGTTGCTTCACAGCATGTGGGATCTTCCCGGACAAGAGCTCGAACCCGTGTCCCCTGCATTGGCAGGTGGATTCTTAACCACTGTGCCACCAGGGAAGCCCTGTAGTACATTTTAGAATACTAGGAATGTCATTGATTTCACTACAGTCATGATCAAAAATCAAGCAAAAGTTAGGGGAGCCCTGGAGGAAAGGAGGTGATTCACCATTAATTTGGACACAAATTTATTTCAGAATCACTCATTTAGATATCAGAGATAAATTTAACTGAAAAATAAAATATTCATTGCATTATTTCAAATTGTTCCTGTCACTGAAAGATATAAGCTATTTGGTTTAACTTACAGTTCATTTGATCTCTGTAGTATGAATTTCTAATATCTTTCTGACCGTAGGCATCTTTTTCCAAAAACAGTTTAAATGTAAACGTATAACTCAGCTCTAAATGGGTTGACTGATGTTACACTTACAAGTTAGATGTCGTGATACATACCTAATAAATTATTTAATTTACAAAAATGCTTCCTTTTTTAATTTAAAGAAACTTTTTTAATTTTTGTTTTTTCTTCTGGCCAGTTTACACCCTTAAGAATCATTTTATCATTGGATTCAGTTTAGAGGTAGTCATAAGCATTAAGAACACAGGAGTTGGAGACAGACACATCACTTCAAATCCTGACTCAGTGGCTTACTAGCTGCGTGATCTTAGGCTAATTACTGACTTCTCTATGCCTCAGTTTCCTCCTTTGTAAAATGAATATTGTGATACTTAATCACACAGTGTGAGGATTCTTACGAGAACTGCGCGAGATGACACAGTATAAATCACTTCATATACTGCCTGGAACATCGTTCGTGCTCAGTAAATGTTGCCATCCACTGCATAATTTGTCAAACTTCCTTAAATCAAAGCTCCAATATACCAGCATCTATCTCACTATCTGATGTAAAGTCTAAAACGAGATGGTTTACCTCACCCCAAAATGACAGTAATATAATCATGTCTTCTGTATGCATATGTATTACTTAGTCTGAATTTTTTCTTAATTTCAATAATTATTAGAACATAAGATTTAACATTAGTTTAAAACACAAAACTCTCATTTGCAGGATTAGAACCAGTACAATTACTCACATTTTATTAATGAGAATGTTGAAGTTCAGAGGTCAAATCACTTGTCCCAGAATTATGTAAATGGAAGTAGCAAAATCTTAATAAAATTGCAAGTCAGTTTGATTCCAAAGTACATGCTCTTTCCATCCTACCCTGAAGCTTCCAGACATTAGAGGAACAGCACACCCTAGGATGAACCCTAGGTTACTTTAGCCCAAAGAGTCGCCCCTGACTACCCAATTTCCCATCCTCCATCTGCCATGGTAGCTGTGTGACCACAGGAGAGTTGCTGTATGTCACTATGCCTATGTTTCCTCATTTGTTAGAGATCATACACTATCTATCTCACAGAACTGTTGAGAAGACTAAATGAAGTAGGCATATAAAAATCTTAAAACAGTGCCTATTACTATAAGGACTCAGGAACTATATATTACTGTGTTGTTATTATCATTATTACTATTATGACTGTTTTGTAGGGCCAGTAGGATAATGGAACTGTAGTATTCTAAAATGGTTACTAGGGCTTCCTTGGTGGTGCAGTGGTTAAGAATTCGCCTGCCAATGCAGGGGACACGGCTTTGACCCCTGGTCCGGGAAGATCCCACATGTCGTGAAGCAACTAAGGCACTGAGCCTGCGTGCCACAACTACTGAAGCCCGTGCGCCTAGAGCCCGTGCTCCACAATGAGAAGACACCGCAATGAGAAACCTGTGCGCCGCAACAGAGTAGCCCCTGCTCGCCGCAACTAGAGAAAGTGCGCATGCAGCAATGAAGACCGGATGAAGCCAAAAAAATTTTTTTTAATTTTTAATTAAAATGGTCACTAAGTAATTAGGTTATTTCCTTATGTTAAAAACAAACAAAAAAACTAGTTGCAGAGAGAACTGCCTTCCTGAAAAGTCTCCTGCAGCATCCCCATGATGTCCTCAAAATTCCTCCTGAAGAGCAATTGCATAAAAGGGACCACTTTTCTAGTAACATGCATGCTTGAGTCAACTGGAATTGAGAATTTGTTCCAGTTTAGTTGGAGATTCAGGGACATATATTCTTTGTAGTGAAGACTGGTTGTTCTTTGTCAGAAAAGCCACATTCTCCTGCCAAACATTCAGAATTAGATGGACACACAGGAAAAGCGGTGAGGGCATGCCCGCCTATGGAGCTTCAACCACCATTGTGAATGACAATTGTCAAGCCTTGGTCATCCCCAGATCTAGATGGAATTGTCAGCCAAGGCCTCCTGCTGGGAAATCCTGGAAAGCCCATAGGGAAGATCAGTACAGCTTCTCTTTCTTTGTGAAGTCCTCCAACTGTATCATTAAGGCTCCAGGGGAGACATTCAAATTTAAGGTATTTATTTTCTTAAAAGAGTTGAGGTGTGAGATGACTGAGTACTGAAAATGAAAGGCTACATTTATAATTACACAGGCTGTGGAAAATTACTGCTGTTCAGAGGCTGGCTGTGAGGGTGGATGAAAAACTAAGATGGGTTTTTCTATCCAGAGGCTGTCTAATTCCTTCAGCCACCCCCCCGACAAGCCCCCACCCATAGCTTTATAAATTCTCAAATTAGAGAGTCTTAAAACAGAAGTCTCTATTTTGGTAAAGCTTCATTAATATTCATGTTACGTCCAATTTCTCATACCAGGGTTGCTTACACATGTTTTAATTCTGGCTTGTAAAAAATATTTTTAAAGATACAATTTTTATATTTGTATCATGTATAGTATAATTATAGACTACAGGGTACTTTTTTTAGACATCAGCTACAAAGTGTCGTCTTAATCATCCAGTTTAGTTCACAGCACATTAGTAGCACCGGTCTGTACAAGGCACTGCCTTGTTTTATTTCACTCCCTTTTACTTCTATAGCCCAGTCACATTCCACTCTCTCCCCTAAGGCAACAGTTGTAATGTGTTTCACGTCTATCTTTCTGTTTACCCATGCTCTTGCAACATGCATATCGTTCTTTTTTTGCATTTATTTTATAAAGTAGTATATATTTCAGTTGGCTATTTGTTTTTTGACAAAGCAACATGTTTTTCAGATTAACCTATGTTAAGAACATCTAATTTTTTGATTCTGACTGCTACTTAGAATCTGTGCATATTTCCATCATATTTCCCTACTTCCTCTCCCTGTGAAGAAGCCTCCCTACTGCTGCAATGAGCACTCTCATACATGTACACTTACGGGTTAGATGACCATATTGTCCAAGCCAGGTCCCTTCTGAGAGTGAATGGGGGTTACTATTACCAGACATGCTCAGGAAAACCGGGTTGTGTGGTCACCCTACCTACGGAACTACGTGGGACACTTTAGGATCTGTACCAACGAGCAGCGTGCAAATGTCCCTATCTAACTACTACCAGATTGCTCACCAGAGTACAGTATTAGGCTACATTCCCATCAGCCCAGACACAGTTTCCATTTTTTACATTTTCATTGTAATATTGCCTGCACATATGTCACGATGTTTTTAAATTTATATGTTCTTTTAAAGCCATGTCAAGTAAAACTAAGCCAAAAACCTAAATTTTTTCTAAACAATTTTAAAGTCATAAAAAATCGAGCAGCCTAGGATACAGCCAGAAGCCAAATGCCTTCTCAGAGCCATATATTCATTTCTCTGCACAACTGATATTCTCTGCACAAAGGAGTATTGGTAAAGTCTTTTATAGCAACATTTCTGAATCTTTTCTTCCATGAAGATACACTTGATAACACTCACATTTGGAACTACTGAGCTTTGTCTAGGGTTCATGAGGTATGCCCACAAACTGTAAAATCACCTCTGTATTTCCCACTGAACATTACCCAACACTGTTAAAACACCAGCCTGGAGAACCATTGTTATTTGAGTATATAAATGCACTTTGCATCAACCATCCTATATAAGGAAATCTTCCAAACTGCAAAAGCTTCATCCTTTCAGTGCCCAAACTTCATTTTAATTCCAAACATACTTCCACAAGTGATTCAAAAACACAGCGAAGTGCAGAAACAAGTGCTTTAGAATACTTTCCCTATACCACCCCCTCCCCAACAATTTTTATTGTTCCCTAGATAAAGATTTTCACTGTTTGTTGCAGGAAATCTCTGAAAGGTAGGACATTTCATATACAAATCAAAGACAACATATTATGGGGTTACCAGGAAATCTGGAATCACTGGAAATTTATTCATTGAAGGTAATGTAGACAAAGATCATCAGAAAAAATGTGAAGGTCCCGCAATACAAATATTAAAGTGTTTCCCCACTTCCCGAATATTTTGACATATGGCAGGTTATAATAATGAGGTAGTAAATAGGAGAAAGTCAGAGAAGATATTAAAAGATTAGCATGGGGCCTCCCTGGTGGCGCAGTGGTTGAGAGTCCGCCTGCCGATGCAGGGGATACGGGTTCGTGCCCCGGTCTGGGAGGATCCCATATGCCGCGGAGCGGCTGGGCCCGTGAGCCATGGCTGCTGAGCCTGCGCATCCGGAGCCTGTGCTCCGCAACGGGAGAGGCCACAACAGTGAGAGGCCCGCATACCACAAAAAAAAAAAAAAAAAAAAAAAAAAAAAAAAAAAAAAAAAAAAAAAAGATTAGCATGCATGGCATCTTGGTGAATGTTTCCTTCTTTGAGCCAAGCCTGGAACATGATTTATTATGTTCTCTTGGTGCACCAGGGCAGCAAACAACTATTATAAGAGAGTCCACATATGAAAAAAAATAGGTATAATCATAGTATTTGACAATAGCAGCAAAGACAAAATATTGCTCCTGCTTTGACCTTTAAAAAAAGTAAAATTCGGGCTTCCCTGGTGGAGCAGTGGTTGAGAGTCCACCTGCCGATGCAGGGGACGCGGGTTCGTGCCCTGGTCCGGGAAGATGCCACATGCCGTGGAGCGGCTGGGCCCGTGAGCCATGGCCGCTGAGCCTGCGCATCCGGAGCCTGTGCTCTGCAACGGGAGAGGCCACAACAGTGAGAGGCCCGCATAACGCACCAAAAAAAAAAAAAAAAAAAAAAAAAAGGAAAATTTGATTTTTCTGTATTGCCAAGTAACAAATGCCACAAACACCCTTACCCCATGCTTGTCCCCCTCACCTTAGCCCCATATCCTTGACCTCCACACGATCCTTCATATGTTTCCTTCTGACGAGTTCAAATCACAATGCCACCTTTTAAGGGCAGCAACACCCGAGTGTGGCTATGCTCAATAATGGAAAATAAGGTCTTTGTTAATGGGCTACTTTTGCCATTTCTAGTTGTGTCGTGCTAATATAGAAAATGTATCGATTTTTCATTTTGTACCCAATCACTTCACCACATTTTCTTATTAATTCTAGTAGTTTGGGGTTTGGTTTTGCCTTTATTTCATTTTGTTATTGTTGTACTGTTATACTTTGTTCTGGTTTTGGTTTATTTGCTTTAATCAAGAGTACCTTGATTTCTCTAGATATATTGTTTGCCCAAAGCCATGTCTTTTCTTTACCAATGTATACTCATTTTCTTAACATTGTTATTTTTCTACATTTGCAAATCTCTCCAGAACACTGTTGAACAATATGATGATAGCAATTTCTGTTAGCTCTTGATTTTAGCTGAAATAGTTTTAGTGGTTCCATATTTTAAATTGCATTTATTTGGGAGTTTCAGCAAATATAATCTACCAAATTTAAGTAATAGCCCTCCATTACTTGTTTAGGAGTGGCTGTTGACTTTCCAAATGCCTTCTCAGCATCGATCCATATAATCAGTGGTGTTTTGTTATGTCAGCCCTAGCTGTCTAATACAGAGAGATAGGGGAAAAGGTAAAGTCAAATTTTTTGGTTATATTATTTCTATTTTATATTTTCTTGCTTACTTTGCAGCTGCTAGATTCAGCCCATTTGGATAATGTATAGGGAAATTTCCCATTATACTTGTATACTGATCAGGTTTTCCTTGTATTTCTAACAGTTTTTGCTTTATTTATTTTAATGTTCATACAGGTTTATAATTTACTTGTAAATTTTGCCTTCCATAATTACATAACATCCCTATTTATACTGTTAATGCTTTTTATCTTGTTTAATGTTTTTAACTTTAGTTTGATTAATTATGGTCTAATATTAACATTGCCACTAGTGTTTTCGGTTTGCTTTTTCCTTAATCCAATTTATATTTCAAACATCTTTTCCATCATTCTGCTTTGTTTCTTGTAAATCATACATTTTTGGATGTTGTTTTTTAATCTGATACAACTATCTTTGACAGCCTATTTACATTGAATTTACTAGGTTTTATTTTTTCCCTAACATTTAGTATTCATTTAGTTTTGTTGTTTCCTTTCTTTCCATTCTCTGATTTTGGGATAGTTTAACGAAGTTGGAATTCATTGATTTTTTTTTCATTTTATTTGGACATTTTACTGTGCTCTTTACTTCTACTAGTGGCAACTTTCATTCCTGAAACTCAAAATATGCTGATTATTTTCACCAATGAGATGTTTTATGTACCAATTACTTCCCACCCTAACCCAGTTAGATTAGACCTTTAGAATACTTTGCCTTCCCTACTCTCTAAGCCAAATGAAATCCTTAGATTGATTTTACTTCACCTCTCTCACTATACCTAACAAACAAATTCCTAAGCTTTGCTTAATTTAGTATTGTGATTTTAGACTACTATTCGTTCCACTGCAACATGGCTCTTTTATTTCAATACTTTTTGTTTTGTAACTTATTTTCAGGTATTCTGTCATATAACAGGCATAACCCATTTTATTGTGCTCTGCTTTACTGTGCTTCACAGATACTGTGCTTTTTACAAATTGAAGGTTTGCAGCAACCCTACATTGAACACGTCTATCGGTGCCATTCCAACAGCATTTGCTCACTTGGTGTCCCTCTGTCACATTTTGGTGATTCTCACAATATTTCAAACTTTTTCATTTTTACTATATTTTTTATGATGACCTGTGATCGGTGATCTTTGAGGTTATGCTTATAATCATATAAGACAGAGAACTTAATTGGTAAATGTTGTGTGTGTTCTAACTGCTCCACCAAGTGGCTGCTCCCCCATTTCTCTCCCTCTCTCCTCAGGCCTCCCTATTCCCTGAGACACAACAATTTTGAAACTAGGCCAATTAATAACTCTATAATGGCCTCTCAGTGATTAAGTGAAAGGAAGGGTCACACATCTCTCACTTTAAATCAAAAGCTAGAAATGGTTAAGTTTAGTGAGGAAGGTGTGTTAAAAGCCAGCTTAGACCAAAAGTTAGGCCTCTTGGGCCAGTTAGCCAAGTTGTGAATACAAAGGAAAAGTTCTTGAAAGAAATTTCAAGCACTGCTCCAGTGAACACGAAAATGATAAGAAAGCAAAACAACCTTACTGCTGATATAAAGCAAGTTTTATAGTGTCCTGGGTAGATTATCAAACCAGCTACAACATTCCCTTAAGCCAAAGTCTAATCCAGAGCAAGGCCCTAACTCTCATCAAGTCTATAAAGACTAAGAAGGTGAGGAAACTGAAGAAGAAAAGTTTGAAGATAGCAGAGGTTGGTTTATGAAGTTTAAGGAAAGAAACTACCTTCATAACATAAAAGTGCAAGGTGAAGCAGCAAGTACTGATATAGAAGCTGCAGCAAGCTGTCCACAAGATCAAGCTAAGATAATTAAGGAAAGTGGCTACACACAACAGATTTTCAATGTAGACAAAACAGCCTTCTATTGGAAAAAGATGGCATCTAGGACTTTCATAGCTTGAGAGGAGAAGTCAATGCCTAGCTTCAAACGACAGACTGACTCTATTGTTATGGGATAATGCAGCTGGTGACTAGTTGAAGCCAGTGCTCCTTTGCCATTATGAAAATCCTAGGGCCCCTAAGAATTATGCTAAATCTACTCTGCCTGCACTGTATAAATGGAACAACAAAGTCTGGATGACAGCACATCTGTTTACAAAATGGTATACTGAATATTTTAATCGCACTGTTGAAACCTACTGCTCATTAAAAAAAAAAAAAAAAAAAACCCTTGGGCTTCCCTGGTGGCGCAGTGGTTGAGAGTCTGCCTGCCGATGCAGGGGACACAGGTTCGTGCCCCAGTCCGGGAAGATTCCACATGCCGCGGAGCGGCTGGGTCCGTGAGCCATGGCCGCTGAGCCTGCGCATCCAGAGCCTGTGCTCCGCAACGGGAGAGGCCACAACAGTGAGAGGCCCGCGTACCACAAAAAACAAAACAAAAAAAAACCCCTCTTTTTAATGACAATGACAATTATCATTCCTTTCAATTGGCAATGCACCTGGTCACCCGAGAGCTCTGTTGTAGATGTACAATAGATTAATGTTATTTTCATGCCTGCTAACATAACATCCATTCTGCAGCCCACAGGTCCAGGAGTAATTTCAACTTTCCAGTCTTATTATTGAAGAAACACATTTTGTAAGGCCATAGCTTCTATAGATAGTGTTTCCTCTGGTGGATCTGAGCAAACTGAAAACTTTCTGGAAAGGATTCAACAATCTAGATGCCATTAAGAATATCTGTGATTCATGGGAAGAGGTCAAAATATCAAACATACATAGGCGTTTGGGAGAAGTTGATTCCAACCCTCATGGATGACTTTGAAGGGTTCAAGATTCAGTGGAGGAAGTAGCATGAGAACCAGAATTCTGTGGAGCCTGAAGATGTGACTGAATCACTGTAATCTCATGATCAAACATGAATGGATGAGGAGGCACTTCTTATGGAAGAGCAAAGAAAGAGGTTTCCTGAGATGGAATCTACTCTTGGTTAAAGATGCTGTGAAGATTGTTGAAATGACAACAAAGGATTTAGAATATTACAAACTTAGTTGATAAAGCAGTAGCAGGGTTTGACAGGACTGACTCCAATTTTGAAAGATGTTCTACTCTGGGTAAAATGCTATCAAACAGCACCACGTGCTACAGAGAAGTTGTTCATGAAAGGAAGAGTCAATTCTTATGGCAAACTTCATGTTGCCTTATTTTTAAGAAATTCCCACAGCCACCCCAACCTTCAGTAACCACCACCCTGATCAGTCAGTTGCCATCAATATCAAGGCAAGACCGTCCACCAGCAAAAGGATTACCACTTGCCAAAGGCTCAGGTCATGGTTAGCACTTTTAGCAATAAAGTATTTTAAAATGAAGGTATGTACATTTTTTATACATAATTCTATTGATCACTTAATAGACTACAGTATAGTACAAGCATAACTTTTATACGTACAGGGAAACCAAAAAATGTGTGTGTGTAGTTATTCGGATATTTGCTTTATTGCAGTGGTGTGGAACCAAACCTGCAATATCTCTAAGGTATGCCTGTAAATTTAACAATATATATATATTACAAGTTTGATTGATCAGCACTTGCCTCTAGCTTACTCTATATCATCTTCTCTTCTATTTATTTGTTGTCTGAATAATGTTCTCCCTCAGATGGGGCAAGTGGACAGATAGCACATTGTCTACATAGATAAATAGATCTCTTTTATCCTGAGGGATGATTATCAGCACTTTTCCCTCAGGCATCTCATCTTTTCTAGCTTCCAATTTGAAGATGAAAAGTCTGATACCAGTCTGATTCTTTCTTGTTTTAGTAGTAATTGTTCTTTCTGCATAGAAGATTAGAAAATATTCTCTTTATTCTCAGGGTTCAGGAATATTTCCAGGAGATGGCATATAAGTTTTATCTTAAACTTTGTGAGCTCCTTTAACCTGCAGACTCAATGTTTTTTCAGATCAGGAGAATTTTAATCTACTGTTTACCTCCCTTCCATCTGTTGTGTTTTTTGGTTTTTTTTTTTTCCTACTCCCTCTGAAATCCTATAATTTGCTTACTGGGAAATACAAATATGTCAACCAAATCTGTTACATTTTCCCTCAGATTTCCAATTCCTTTTATTTTTACTCTGGCATTCAGATGATTTCTTCCATTTGATCTTCTAGGCCTCCCGTTCTGGTCTCACTAATTTCCCTTTCCCTTTATCTTTCCCTTTCCCTTTATCTACCAAATTTTAAATTGAGAAGTCATGATTTGTTTGCTTGTCTTAAATCAAATGTGTCTCTTTGTTCAGTAACTGAATCTCCCTCATGCTCCAATACTTTTTAGTTTACGACATTGTTTCCTCCAGCGGTTCTGCTTCACTAGGAGATTTTTGTTCTGGGTGTGCATTCATTTCATCACCCACTGAACAATTTAACAAACGTGTTGTCTGCCTACTATGCATTAGGCACTTTTATAGATGCTGGGGATACACTGGTGGAAAAGACAGAGGAAGGCCCCTGCCCTCATCGAAAGGTGAAATAGATAAATGAAATACATAGTGTGTCAGAGTGATAAATGACATAGAGGAAACAAGGTAGGGAAGAGGACTAAGGAATTCAGGGTAAAGGGTAGATTACAATTTTATATAGTCAAGGAAATCTTCACTAAGTACAAATAGAGCAAAACCTGTAGGAGGTGAAAGCTTTGGGAGATGAGCATGCCAGGCAGGGGGAACTCAAGGTCAGGGTGGTTAGAGCAGAGTGAAACGAAGGGAGTAGGAGGTACTGATACAATCAGGGAAAGTAGCAACAGCAGCAGACAGATTACGTAAGCCTGTCTCCGGGCCACCACCTTGCACAAGTCTAGGGGAAACATTTACACTACAGTCTATGTAAATGAGAACCCCTGTAGTATAAAAAAGTATAAAAGAGGCCAGTTAGGGAGTTACTGCATTGTTTGCGCAAGAAATGACCATCGTGTGTACCACGTTGGGAGTAGCAGAGGTGATGAACAGTGGTCAGATTCTGCTTGCGTTTTGAAAGTAAAGCCACCTTTTCATTCATTCATTCAACCAGAGCCGACTTCATGGCCATGCAATCCGCACAGGAGCACAGGGTCCCACATTCAGAAGGGGCCCACACTCGGTTTAATGCTCTACTGTGGCCATCATGAAATTCGTAATAATTTTCAAAAGAGGGGACCTGAATTTTCACTTTACACTGGATCCACAAATTATGTAGCCAGTCTTGTATGCAGCAAAGATTTATTGAGCATTTATTATTAGAGGATCTGATATTGCATGAGGGGAAAATAAAACAGAAAAACAGAAAAAATATGACTCTCCAGGGTCTTCCGAGGATGAAGCAGATAATGGCCAATCAACATAATAATAAGCCAATTAATTAGTATGTTAGAAATTTATTTGTGCTATGGAGAAAAAAGTAGAAGCTGGTAAGGGGACTTGGGGGAGAGTGCAGAGCACGTGATTAAATGAGGTGGTCAAGATAAGCCTCGTTGAGATGGTGAGGTGTCTCAAGATAGTTAAAGGAGGTAAGGGAGTTAGTGAAGATAATACCTGGGGAATGAGGCTCCTTAGGAGCAGTTAGCAAAGACCTTATGTTGGGTGTGGGCCCACTCTGTCCCCAGAGTAGCAGAAGCAAAGGAGAAAGTAGGAGGTGAAGAGGAGACACGCTGGAAGGCAGATACTGTAAGGCCTTGTAGGCCATTGAAACTCTTTGACTTTTACTAAGTGAAATGGGAACTATTGAAGGGATCTGAACAGAGGAGTTACACCTGACTGTGTCTAGTGGGTTCACTGCTGTTTTAGAGAATCAACTATAGGAAGACAAGAATAATCTAACCAGTTGGAAAACTATTACAATAATCCAGATGACAAACGATGGTAGTTCAGATCAGGTGACAGCAGAAGAGGTGGTAAAAAGTGGTGAGATTTTAGATGTATGTTGCAGGTGGAGCCAACAGAACTTCCTAAGGGGTGGGATGTGGGATGTGAGATGGAAGAGTCCAGAATGACTTTAAAGTTTGGGTCCCAAGAAACTGAAAGAATGGATATGCTAAGAAACTGGAGGGATAAAAAGGAGCAAGTCTGGAGAGGAAGATCGTAAGTCCAGATTTAGACTTGAGTTTGGAATGTCACTTAGCCCTCCAAGTGGAGATGGGGTAGAATTTTGTCAGGAGATCAGATGAGAGTTCTGTGCTGGAGATATAATAGAGTCATTGGAATACAGATAGTATTTAAAGTGCTGAGAGGGACTTCCCTGGTGGTCCAGTGGTTAAGACTCAGCACTCCCAATGCAGGGGGCCAGGGTTCAATCCCTGGTCAGGGAACTAGATCCCACATGCCACAACTAAAAGCCTGCACGCCACAACCAAGACCCTCCGCAGCCTAAATTAATTAATTAAAAAATAAATAAAATGCTGAGACTCTATGAGATGATCAAGGGAATGAGTGTGGGTAGGGAAAAGGGCCAACCACTAAGCCCTGGGGCACTCCAACATTACAAGTTTGGGAAGAAGAGAAGGAACCAGCAAAGGAGACGAGAGGCAGCAAGCAGTAAAGTGGGAAGTAGAGTCACAAGATAATGGGAGAAATAAATAGAGTTGAAGACAGTGAATATAGACAATTCTTCCACAAATCATCACTTCCAGTGGAAGAAAGAAATGGGTCGAAGCTGGCAAGGAAGTGAAATAAATAAAATGAATGTTTAAGAGGTTAAAAATAACAGCATGTTAGCATGTTGAAGGGAATGAGTCAGTAGACTTAGGAGATGGGAAGAATAGCTGGAGTAATGCCCTTGAGTAGCTGAGAAGGAGTTTGACCTCTTCCACGGTAGAGTTGGCTTTGGATAGCATGAATTGTTCACCTATGATTCTGTTGTAACGGGAAGGACAGGAGAGAACACAGATACAGATACGGATGTAAATTAATGTAGTCATTGTAATTATAAAAGATTCCCTCTAATTTCTTTCATTATCTCTGTAGCGTAGAAGAGCAAGGCGCTAAGTCAATAGAATTTGTGATGGACTGGATGTGGAGCAAACAAAACAAGAGAAAAGGGTGAAAGCAGAAACTAACACCATTGTAAAGCAATTATACTCCAATAAAGATATTAAAAAAAGAGAGAGAAAAGGGTGACTCCAAGTTTTCTGGCATGAACAATGGGAAAGATGGTGTTGCCCCATCTAGCGGTGTGCTGGAGCTGGCTCATACTGGCCCAGGAGAGGCAAGGGTTAAATTCCCAGGGATTCAGTGAGCTGGTGCTTAAACACAGACATTATCAAAATTAAATTACACAAACTTGGGGGCTTCCCTGATGGCGCCGTGTTTAAGAATCCGCCTGCCGGGCTTCCCTGGTGGCGCAGTGGTTAAGAGTCTGCCTGCCGATGCAGGGGACACGAGTTCATGCCCCAATCTGGGTAGATCCCACATGCCGCGACGCGGCTGGGCCCGTGAGCCATGGCCGCTGAGCCTGCGCATCCGCAGCCTGTACTCCGCAACGGGAGAGGCCTCAACAGTGAGAGGCCCGCGTACCGCAAAGAAGAAAAAGAAAAGAATCCGCCTGCCAATGCAGGGGACATGGGTTCGATCCCTTGTCCGGGAAGATCCCACATGCTGCAGAGCAACTAAGCCCATGCACCACAACTACTGAGCCTGCACTCTACAGCCCACGAGCCACAACTACTGAGCCCATGTGCCACAACTACTGAAGCCTGCACGCTTATAGCCCGTGCTCTGCAACAAGAGAAGCCACTGCAATGAGAAGCCCATGCACCGCAACGGAGAGTAGCCCCCTGCTCACCACAACTAGAGAAAGCCCGCGCACAGCAACGAAGACCCAACGCAGCCAAAAATAAATTAATTAATTAATTAAAATTTTTAAAAATTACACAAACTTCGGACCAAATAATTTATATTAAAAACAAAAGTACAAGACTCACACTGTTTACTGCATTTCATCCATAATAAGGTTCTTGAGGTTGTTTACATCTATGATATCTCTATGATGTAAATATCATACAGTGGCGTGCTATGTCTCTCTTCCTAACTGTGCATTTAGTGATGTCACATTGGTAGCTAGAAATCAGCCATGGTAGGAGTATTGACATGACAGAAATTGGAAAATATTAAAAAAAAAGAAATCAGAGTTTAATGTATTATTTTGTTGTTTTCTAGACTTCAAGTGCTAGAGGATATGTTAATATTATAGTTTAAACTTACAAGTATGTGGTTGTGTCTGCTACATTGTAAAAGCACAAAAAGTTGGGGAAATATTCTTCCAGTATTCAAAATCCTTTATGTGATTTAGCAAAGAAGACACTGTGTCACTGATAAATGAGTGAAGTTCCAGCACACACCTTTGTTGTTTCAGGTTCATCTCCGTCATTAAATAAAAATAATAACCATGTTGGGACTATGATAGTTCATCATTTGCAACCATGGATACGGAGTTTGTTAAATGTCAATAAACATTCTGTCAGAATCAATTGGGTATCAGTAAAATACATAATAAATGTGTGTATATATATATATTTCCTTTTTTTTTTTTTTTCAGGAAGGCAATTGCTAAACATTTACCAGCTCACCACTGCTTTTACTACAATGGAAAAGAGAGGGAGGGGCCAGTTTGTGGAGCATTATCACCAGCACTGCATGTCCTCTCACTGCCTGTGCATCCTTAGGTGCATTGCTAATTTCCTTTGTCTACTCAGCCCTCACTTTGGGGATAGCAGCAATCCAAAGAATGACAACAGAAAGAAAATAGGGACACCAAGCAGGCTTTTAGTTCCCTTGATTCCCACACAATGCCCCACAATTCCTAGTCCCCCAGAAGTTCCCCTGAATTTCCAGCACCAGTGGAGACACAAAGAAGACTCCAAGGATGATGGTGGCTTGGAGGAAAACCTTTGAGCTTCCTGAACTCCCCAAGGTTAGCTGTTTATGTCCCCTGACTTTCAGAGGAGAGTGCAGACTTATCTTCATGCAGTCATCCACCTGCCATTACGTGGTTTGCAAAACTATGTGGGAAAGGGAAAGAGTGCTAGATTTAGAAACAACAATTAGGTTCTGGTCCTAATATTAGGCAAACTGCTAAATATTAACTGGGGAGTTTGGTCTAGGTGACTTTGAAGTCCTTTATAACTAAACTGCCATTCTAATTTACTCAGATCAGTAGCCAACTACAACAGGCTATGGATTATACTTTAAGATTATATATATATTTTTAAAGAACCTCTGGCACAAATTATTCCCTCAGGGAGACTCTCAATTTATAAGGGAAAAAGCATTTCATTAACAGCAGAAAGAAAATTTGAGACAATACTATTGACCATATACTTAATTCATGGCATTACATTTTAAGTCTTTTTGAGAGTAACATACTTTAGTTCAAGTATAATCAAGACAATTTCAGTGATTAACTCACTATTCCTATCACAAATCTATCAAAGAACATCCTCCTTATGGCAGGGACCATTAGTGCTCACAAAATATTCATGTGTTCCTTTACATTTTGCAGGCTCCCTTGAAGTTAGGTTGCCAGGTGACGAGGTGCTGGCCCAGGGCATGTCGGTAAAAGTGAGGAAAGCTACTCTAGGCCTGGCCTTTATAAACATCCTACAGGATACCACCTTCATGGTGGTAAGCCACTGAGATTTCATCAGTTTGCTTGTTGCAGCAGACAGCACTAATTACCCTGACTAGTGGACTCCCCATTTTCCAGAAAACTAGATAAACCTCCTACTAATTCACAGATCTATCAAGCAACAACTTCCCTCCACATTAAACCCTGATCATACTCCTTTTCCCTTCCTCCCAAGAGGGCAGACGCTGAAAATATGGTTCTGATGCATGTGAAAAGGCAAATATAATCTGAGTCTAATATATTTTGATTGTCAGTTTTATTTCATCATATTAAGCCATAATAAATGTATAAGTAATCCTGTGTTGTGCTTTGCAGGTATAATAAAAATAATTCTATTTCATGTATTTCCTTTAGCAACTGCTATTCTAAAGAATTTTGTATGCAGCATACTGAAATGGCTAGCTAGTATTTCAAGTTCTCCAGTACTCATTTTTTCAACTTCTTACCTTAAAATGATTGTATATTCATGAGAAGTCACAAAAATAGTATATAGAAATAGGACACAGAATTCCTGGAAACCCTTCCCCAGCTTCTCTAAGGCTGACATATTATGTAACTGTTTGACAATTATCAAACCCGGAAATTTACATTGGGACAATACTGTTAACCAGACAATAGAACTTAGTGAGCTTTCATTAGTGTTTACATGCTTTCCTCTGCATGTGTGTGTGCGTGTATGTGTTTCTATACAATTTGATCTCATGTAAAATTTGTGTACCTGCACCGCCATCAGGATACAGACCTGTTCCATCACCACAGAAGGACACCCTCATACTACTCCTTTATATTTGTACCCACTCCCTCTCAAAGCTGTTTCTGTCCTCCAGCCATCACTGTTCTCTGTCTCTATAGTTTTATCATTTCAAGAATGTTATATAAACGCAATACAGTCTGTAACCTTTTGAGATTGGTTTTTCCCCCACTGAGCATGATGCCCTTCAGGTCCATCCAAGTTGTTGTATCAATCAATAGTTTGTTTCTTTGCATTGCTGAGTAGTATTCCACTGTATAGCTGTACCAATGGATGTTTAACCATTCACCCACTGAGGGACTTCTGGGTTGTTGCCAGTTTGGGGTTATTTCAAATAATGCTGCTGTACATGTACAGGTTATGTGTGAACATAGGTTTTTATTTCTCTGGAATAAATGCCAAGAGTGTAATCCCTGGGGCTTATGCTAAGTGCATATTTAGTTTTATAAGAAGTCAGACTATTTTCCAGAGTGCCTGTATCAATTTATATTCTCATCAGTAATGTATGACTGATCTGGTTTCTCCACATCTTTGCCAGTATTTGATGTCACTATTCTGAATTTTAGCTGTTCTAATATGTGTGTGGTGAGGATTTCCCTGGTGGTCCAGTGGTGAAGACTCTGCTCTCCCAATGCAGGGAGCCTGGGTTCGAGCCCCGGTCAGGGAACTAGATCCCATGTGCCGCAACTAAAGATCTCGCATGCCACAACTAGGACCTGGTGCAGGCAAGTAACTAAATAAATATTTTTTTAAAAAATGTGTGGTGAGATCTCACTGTGGTTTTAATTTGCATTTTCCTAATGGTTGATGATGCTGAACAACTTTTCATGTGTGCTTATTTTCCTTCCCTATCTTCTCTTTGGTGAAATGTCAGTCCATGTCTTTTGCCCATTTTCCAACCGGATTGTTTGTTTATTTACCGTTGAGTTTTGCATGTTCTTTATATGTTCTAGATACAAGTTCTTTGCCAGATATATGGTTTGCAAATATTTTCTCCCAGTACTCTTATTAATTTCCAAAAAAGTATTTCAAAGAAAAGCTAAAGTTCTCACAAATTCAAATGAGATTGAATAAAGATGTTGAAAAATTGGGGATACTTTAGAAGACAATCAATATAGTCATTTCCCAACTTTTTCTGAAACAAGAAGAAATTATTATTGCATTCTAGGTAGCAGATGCATGAAGGTTATTGAGACCCAGTAGGGAAAAGTTACGTTTTAGTGTACCTACAGCAGATTGATTAATTTTCATTACCTTAAATTGAAGACAGAAGGATAAGAACACAAGTGGTTTACTAAGAAGTTTGTCAAGCATATGCCAATATAATTATTTTTTAATCCAACAAGAAAATAGGTATCAATAAATAAGTCATTAGTAAGCTGAAGAGACTTATTTCCAGTGTATTGAAATTGAAAGAGAAGCTTATTTAAAGATTAAGACAGATATCAAGGAATAAATTGAAGAAAGATTAAAGGGTACTGTTAATGAGCTAAGCATGTGCTTGCGTCTAAATAAGAGAAAGGTCTATAAGAAGAAAAAGAACAGGAAAAAGAAAAATGTTTTATTAACAAACAGAAAACCAAACATGCAATATATTAACTAAATATCAAGAACAATTATTACTAATTTTTTTTAACTGATAAGAAAAAGTAAGTCATTTTAATAAGGGTGAGAAATGGCTATTTGTTTACTAGCTGAGAACATGAAATGACCCTCTAGGGTAGTTTCAAAAATAAAACACTTTGTAATTATAATCATAATTAATGGATTAGATTCTGTATGTATGCAGATAAAGTAGTAATATAATTACACATAATGATGAAAATGGAATTGAGTGTTATTGTTGAGACCTTGCTTCATATTCTCAAATTCTAGAGAAACACTGGGCAATAAAGATCATGATTTTTAACAGGTGTCTTCACTTTGTATTAAGGAGAATATGTAGTTTTTAAGATTGCACTAAAACCATCTGCTAACTTATCTAAACTCGACTACTCTGAAAACTAAATTCTGAAAAATCCCAATTCAGATGAGAATTCTACCCTAAAAAAGTCTTACAGAATAACTCCTATGTTTAGGGGAACCATGAACTGCAAAAACAACTAATTTCTTAACTCCATAGCCTAAAATGAAAAGGCTATTCTGTTATATTCTAATGACAGGAAAAGACGGCATGACTCTTCATGGCTGCTGCTACGTTTGGAAACAAAGCTAGAAGTTCACCCAAATCCCCCACCTGGGAATTGGAGTTGACCCCAAAAAAGTTATTTTACCTGAACTCCAAGTTTTATCTTATCATCCAAAAGCACTCTCCGTTCTTAGCACCCCAAGTGTATCAATAGCACACTTACCCAGTTTGAAAACCTTGATCTTTCTCCACTGTAACTATTGTATCAGGGAACCACCTGTTCTGCCAGAACTTCCATCTGGGAAAGGATTAGTTTTATTACTGAGGGCTGGATACCAGGGTTTTTGAAGCTTTAACAAGCAGAAGCCTCAAGGTCTTCTTAAGCCTTGTGAGTGGTGGAAGCAGAAATGCACCCACCTGTGGAACATACTTTCATTGGGGAAAGCCATCAGAAGGGGTCCTTTAATTACACATTGTAAAGAATCTATCCATTGATCCTGAAGGAAACCCTGAAGTCACCATCAACCTGTTTCAGGTTTCAGAAAAGTTTTAGACAAGTTGAGTGTGCTGTTTTGAGATGCAAATAGGACTCTGCTTAGGAGCTGCCTTTGTTTGGGTAGAAGAGAAGAGAGCCAGGCGTGGAGCCAGACAGGATATTAGTTCAGGTTTTGTATCATTGATGCAGTGCACTGTATTTCAAATCATTCCTTGTCACTGTGGAGGATTTTTTGTTTGTACTGTGTTGTCGTTGTTATTATTGATGTTTCACTGCCTTTTATAGTAAATAGAGATCGACATTGAAAAGATGGTCTAGGGACTTCCCTGACAGTTCAGCGGTTAAGACGTTGCCTTCCAATGCAGGGGGTGCGAATTCGATCCCTGGTTGGGGAGGTAAGATCCCAAATGCCTTGTGGCCAAAAAACCAAAAAACAGAAAACAGAAAAGATGGCCAGAAAAACTTACAGACTTTGTCTTCAATTCACATTGGAGGAGAGGTTGTGAAAAAGAGCTGTGCTGGGCAGTGGTTAGCTCTCATGCTGTGGGTTTTCAAAAGGCAGCAAAGCCAGAATGCACAGCTATTGGCCTGTTGGGCACTGTCCTACAAGATCTTGTGTGGTTTCCCTTGAAGGGAAAGGACATTCTCATAGCCAATCATCTAGAACCAGAAAATGGTTTGAGGTGTTCCTCTCCCTCTCTGAGCTGCATGGTAATTGGATTTAGGCTCCAAATCAGCTGCTCAGAGCCCTGAAAGGGGGAAAGGGGGGGTATGGGGGGAGGGAGGTCCAGCCAGAGGCCAAATTAGGACTGTGAGATGTGAAAGAGCATACAAGTCTCATAGCTGTTTGTAAATTTATTCCCATGGTGTTTTCCACTATTACCCCTGAACTGTCAGTAAAATCTTACTAAATGCAGAATTTGGTGTCAACTCTGTGTAGGGAATTAAGTAAAGGTCCTAACCTAATTAGGAATCATAGAATGAAAGAAAAAACAGGGCCAGAAGAGTGAAGCCTTTGCTCCAGGCTGTAAGAGTGGATTGGAACTTCAGGAGGTGACAGAGGCCCTGGTGGGCTGTTTGACAGGAGCCTGGAGCAGAGGAGATGTTCCACCAAGCAGATGTAAGACACGACTCCCGGAAGAAAAAATAAGAAAGACTATGAGAGGGCCTGATACCCTAAAAATCACAGCAGTTGCAGACTCACTATCAATGACTATTTATGCTTAAATAGAAAATTCAGACTGACATTGAAACAGGAGGGAAGGGGGCAGGACACACCCTTTAAAAGAATGACATAGTCATAGGACATGACAAAAACTGGTTAGAACCAACTAGGTCCAAGATGGCGGAAGATTTGACTTCTAGTGGACCTTGAGCCTCATTATACGTTCATTGTAATACATCAGCATATACCAAAGGACACACCTACAGGCACCATGACAGTTCTGAGGCTAACCATAAAAGGCCAAAAAGTGGGCGGTGGCCCAAGTCCTGGAAATCCCCGCCCCCTCCTCTGAAATAGTTGGAATAATCCTCCCACTCATTAGACAGCCCATAAAAACTAACCACGCCATATTTGGGGGCCTCTTGCCTTCTGAGATGGCCCACACTCTGTCTGTGGAGTGTGTTTCCCCCAAGGCCACTCTCACCTTTTGAGACGGACTGCATTCTGTCTATGGAATGTGTATCTCTCTAAATAAATCCACGTCTTACCTGTCACTTTGTCTCTCACTGAAGTCTTTCTGCCACAAAACATCAAGAACCTGAGCTTCATTAAGTCCTGAGACCAGGTGTGTGATTTTAATTAAAAGACAGTGGGTTCAAGTCCCATTCTGGGTTGTGTGCTTTGAGCATGGGCTGGAAACGCAAGTAACAATAGCATGTGTTTTGATTTAATCCCTTCCCACTTAATTCTTAGCACCATCATCACCCTGGTCCAGGTCCTCACGGCTCGATATCCAGATTCCTGCAACAACCTTCTGACTAGAATTCAGAAACTCAGTCACTCTCCATCACATGACCTGAACAACACCATGAGGCTCATCTTCACAAAACATTGACCTCATCATAGGGCTGTTGCACCCATACAAATCATCTGTAATGGCACAACATTTCACATCCTGGATCAGCAATAATGAAGCCAGGGACCACAAGCAGAAAAACATAGACTTTAAAGAACAGGAAGGAATTAAGCAAAAACCTGGGCTGAGTCCCTCGCATGAGAGGAGAGACTAGGACTAGATTGAACACATCTTGACCCAGTGACACCAGCGAGAAGGGAAGCTGGACAAGAGCCCTCCTCAGTGAGGAGTGTGGAGGTACAGAGGAGAGCTGTGTGGGGACTGCCAGGCAAGCCACGACATCACAGCTGCCTCAGCTGAAAACTGCAGGCTGCAGCGCTCTACACCCCCTCAGTGAGATGCAGGGTAAACTTGCCAGGGAATCCTGACAACGGTGTATGATTAATCTCCTCAATCAGAAGTTGAAAAGAAAGTATAATATGGTAATACTACATTCCAACTGGAATAGTACCCGGCTCATAGAAGGATAGAAGTCACATACAATTGTGTATTCAACCAAGATTTACAACAAACCTACTGTGTGTGGCCCCTTCAGCCTGCACAGAAGAGGGAGAGTTGAAAGCCACAGTCCTTGCCCTCAGGTTGCCAGGACTCAGGGGTGAAATAAACAAGTTAAAGAGACATTTATAGGAAAAGGCGATGGGTTCTCTAATAAAAGGGAGCACAAGATGCTGTGGAAACACACAAGGCGTTCACATAACTTGGACCCAAGGGGGATATGGCAGAACTTCCTGGAGGTGGTAACACCTAAGCTATTGAGATTGAGTAGGTGCTAGCCTAGGAGGAAAGAAGGTGTATTCGTTTCTTACGTTTGCTGCAACAAATTACCACAAGCTTGGTGGCTGAGAGAAACGAAATGTATTCACTCACGGTTCTGAAGGCTAGAAGTCTGAAATCAGTATCCTTGGGCCGACACTGGCAGAGCCACGCTTCCCCAGGAGGCTCTCAGGAGGGCTATTCCTTGCCTCTTTTAGCTGCTGGGGGCTGCCGGAATTC
The DNA here is from genome assembly GCF_949752795.1 of Hyperoodon ampullatus. Taxonomy (NCBI): domain Eukaryota; kingdom Metazoa; phylum Chordata; class Mammalia; order Artiodactyla; family Ziphiidae; genus Hyperoodon; species Hyperoodon ampullatus. The sequence goes on along the minus strand of NC_136914.1, from coordinate 129,825,711 downwards.
CTGGGCTTCTTCCCACCTCACTGTAATCTCCACCTCTGTCTTTGCCACGCCTTCTCCTCTGTGAGGGTCCAATCTCCCTCAACCTCCCTCAAAAAAGGATACAGCTGAATACATTTAGGGCCCACCCAGGTAATCTGAGACAGTCTTTCCATGTTAAGATACTTAACTTCATCACATGCCCAAAGATCCTTTATATTTTTTTGGTCCATAAAAGGTAACATTCACAGGTTCCAGGAACAGGAATGGATATCTTTGGGGGGTCCACTTTCAACCTGCCACATAAGGGCTCAGGGAAGGGCATTCCAGGCTGAATATGAGACACTTGCAAAGGCTCAGAAATTGTGAGAGAGCAGGAAGGGCTTTTGGGAGAATGAGTTTAATATGGCTCAGGTGTTGTTTGCAAGGTGGAAGGGAAGAAGCAAGCTGAAGGGACTAAGAAATGTCTGCAATATAAAGGCTTTATGGTTTGTTCTCTTGCAATTTAAAGCTCTTCATAAGAACACCTAAACACCCCTGAGAAGATCCCTGTGCATCCCCGAGCATTAGAAACTGCTCTGGGGCAGGAAAGACAGGAAAAGATAGACCTTAAGGAACTTGAAGGAGAAAGGGAACTATTGCAAGGCCTAGGGTTGCCGTGCACCAAATAGCCAGACAAGGCCCTTCTGCAGGGAAGCATGTGCCCACCAGGTAACTGAGTCCTTTGAGGGGGAACTTGAAAACACGAGTAAACTGCTAACTTCCAGCTGCTTCTTATCCAAGCCCCTCAGCCATTCGTCTCCGAAACACCTCAAGGTGGAATTTGTGGTTCGGATAAACAAGCTTATATGAGCCTTTTCCTCTGGGAATCCTGGCTCACAAATAAGCTGGAGAAATAGCTCTCCCAGAAGCTCCTTCGTCGTGTCCAGTGCACACACTCACCAAAATTTTCCATTTTTCTAGTCAATGACCAGTGACCGAAGAAGGGTCCCCTACCAATCTCCTTTTTCCTTTAATGACTTTAGTTTCTTCAAGTGAGAAAAAAAGAGAGAAACGGATACTCAAAAAGAGAGTGGAGGGACAGAGAAAAATAGAGGGAGGAGAGAACACATAAGCAAGTTAGTAAGTTCACTAAGTATTTACCAAGCACCCCCTATGCACCAGGCACTATTCTAGGTGTGCAGAAAATAGCAGGAAACAAGACACAAGGGACTGACATCACAGAAGTTGTGCAAAGACATTCTGGAGCTCTTACTCCATGCTTAGCACTGTGATAAGCTCTGTGCATTCTCTCTTTAAGCCCCAAAGAAATGGGGATGAAACAAGAATTTGGAGGCAGAGATGGGACTGCCCTCAAGATAAAGATAGAGGTAGAAATGGAGACGGTTTATGCCAAATTACCTGATTTCCTCCTTGCCTATAGAACCCAATTTTCTACACTTATTTGTTTCAGATTCCATTCTGGAATCAGATGGTTTTCCAGAAACTGCAGCCAAGTCAAGCAAAAGAGTTCCAAGAGTAAATAAAGGAAAGTTCCTAAGTTTGACCGGCACTCTGGGCCATGTTAAAGTGATGCAGAGTTGGCTGGATCCTTTGGTTATTTATAGAGCGAGTGAACACTAAAGCATGCTGCAATTGCAGATGGCCAGGCCAGATGATCTGTCATGATCCCTTCCAACTCCATTTATTTTGTGATTTTTAATTTTTGCCCTAGTACCTATCACAAGGGCTAAGAAGTGAACCATTATTAAGAGGCTAGACAAAAGACTTGGAATGGATTTTATATCATAAAATCAATTAAAATAATATGAAGTGGGGATAGGGGGATTGCATTTCTTATTTGAGAAAACCTCATCAGCAAGGGTGTCTTCCAGTGCTTGTGCTGAAGGTGATTTCCTATAACCATAACACCCGAGGCCATCAGAAGAGCCTGCTCATTTTATAGACAAGGCTACCGTGACCCAGAGAGGGGACATGGCATGCCCAGGTCTTCTGACTCCTTGTCCAAAGGTCTTTAGCCAAACCACAGTTCAAATCATTTTAATACAGACTTCCATCCCGATTAAGGAACTTCTGTCTCATTCTGGTCCCGGTAAAAGTTAAAATATCTGATATGTTAATGTGCATGATTTGGGATTACAATATAATGTTATATATAAATTTATATAAAATTTAATGATTAAATCTATAGAGACAAGTTCTCCTAACTCATAAGCCAGACTCAGAAGCTATTTAATGGGGATGGTGCTGTGCTGAATTGGGCAATTGGGATTGACATGTAGACACTGATGTGTATAAAATTGATGACTAATAAGAACCTGCTGTATAAAAAAATAAATACAATAGAATTCAAAAATTTAAAAAAAGAAGATATTTAACTCTTTTACAATAAGAATATAACACGAAAGTAAATTATAGCCTCAGTGGTACATTATGTTATGTCTTATTTAAATAATTTCCAAGGAGACCTAACATAAATCTGGAGTTTGGCTCACATCTGAGTTCCCCTGGGATTGTGAAGAATAATCTGGCAATGAAATATCCTAGCTAGAAACTTATATTCATCTGCATAAACATAAGGAAAATATTTTATTTGTGGTACTACAGGACTCATGTGGGTTTGTTTGGTTTTTATTCCCTAGGCTCATTTGTTTTTAACAGGAATATGAGATTTTTCAGTCAAGAAATTTTTCTAGTGGCAGGGTGGGTGGTGGTGGTGGGATGAACTGGGAGATTGGGATTGACATGTATACAGTAATATGTATAAAATAGATAACTAATAAGAACCTGCTGTATAAAAAATAAATACAATAAAATTCAAAAAATAAAAAAAATTTTTAAACTTTAAAAAAGATTTTTAAAAAGATTTCTTTTTATTCAAATTGGCAATTTTATTTTTTTTGAATTTTTGAATTTTATTGTATTTATTTTTTTATACAGAAGGTTCTTATTAGTTATCCATTCTATACATATTAGTGTATACATGTCAATCCCAATCTCCCAGTTCATCCCACCACCACCACCACCCCGCCACTTTCCCCCCTTGGTGTCCATACGTTTGTTCTCTACATCTGTGTCTCTATTTCTGCCCTGCAAACTGGTTCGTCTGTACCATTTTTCTAGGTTCCACATATATGTGTTAATATACGATATTTGTTTTTCTCTTTCTGACTTACTTCACTCTGTATTACAGTCTCTAGATCCACCCATGTCTCTACAAATGACCCAATTTCGTTCCTTTTTATGGCTGAGTAATATTCCATTGTATATATGTACCACATCTTCTTTATCCATTCATCTGCTGATGGGCATTTAGGTTGCTTCCATGACCTGGCTATTGTAAATAGTGCTGCAATGAACATTGGGGTGCATGTGTCTTAAAAAAAAGAAAAGAAATATTTCTATGGGTGTCGAGAATAAGAGGTAAACATCAAGATGTTTTTGACCTGGATCTGGAGTGGAGAAAGCACAAGCATGCCCGTTTAGAAGTCTAGTCAATCAGTGGTTGGTTGTGTTCCATAACAGTAAACAACTGTCTCCACTTACACATGATGGAATCAATCCAATGGCTGACTGTCTGAGACTTCAATAGATTAACTTTAGACCTTCTTCCTGCTGTTAAGCAATACAATATTCCTATCATTCTATAAGAAATATCAATCATCTTCCAGAACATGCCTAGTAAGATTTTTTTTCCATCTTTCCAGTAGCCTCTGTCAAATGGCAAAACTAAAATTTAGTCATGAGGCTGATGTCCTTTATCCAAGGAAAAAAACAATCCACGGATTAGGCGGTACGTTGTCTCCCAGGCAGTGGAGCCCTCCTCCTGAGGGATTTTGGACAAGAGTGAGTTTTACAGAGGGTTAGAAACAGCAGGGTGGAAACGGGGCATGATTGGCTAGGGTTGCATATCTGACCTTATTTAGAAAGATCAAGGAAATATGCATAAAGTCCGGAGTTGGCTTGGCATTTAGAGATTGGCTGACTGGAAATACTGGATTTCTGGCCAAACAGAGCATTTACAGAAACGTGAAAGTTCTGTTTGCTGACATGGCATTCCAGGCAGGAGCGGCACCATCTTGGGCCTAAAAATTTACTTCAACCCTGTTATTCTGACAACCTGTAGTAGCCATGGTCCCTCTTCAGTGCAAAAAGCAGTGAGGAAACTTAGGCAAATCTATTATTACCCATACAGGAAGCATCAGTCTTTATTTATGAGGATAATCAATGCCCGCAAAAGTCTCTTTGTGATAGATAGCTATAGGAGAGAAGGATACATTATCACCACGATAAAATAACTTTGTATTGAGTAGCTAGTAAAGAAATTAACATTTGTGGAGTACTTACAATTAGCTAAGTACTTGAATTACTTATCTCATTCAGTCCTCACAAAAATCCTTTAAGGTCCCCATTTGGCAAAAAAAAGAGGGAACAAGCCCATAATGGTTAATAGCCCAAAGCCGCAGACAGTAAAAGCTGTGGATAGAAACCCAGTTCTTTCCTTTCCCTCGGGTTTCTGCCCCTGCATCACCTGGAGATTTTTCTCATCAAATAATGTGAAAGGAGCCTTGGAGCAAACTTTTCAGAATATAAGAGATGACCTTCCCTTTTCAATTCAAGAAAGAAATTGTGAATGAAAGAAAGTCTGAAATTCCTTTTGTTGTAATTATGTGTTTGTTGTAGCAGTACTTACCCAAGAACCTCGAGGATTCTGTAGTCATGAATTGACAGCAGTCATTAAGGAAAATCCCTGACGACTGCTTTTGCCTCAGATTCTGTAGCACTTGCCAAGTAAAACCTATTGTCATTTGAGAACAAGGATATTTGTTTCCTGTTCTCTGGAGGGCGTAAGAGTTAAACAAAGGTGTGCATGTTCTCTAAATGGATTTCGCCCAACAAGAGCTGAACACCTAACAAGACAACAAGAACTTGTGATTTATGAGCGTTTCTAACTGATGGGAAGTCGGCTGACATCCACACAAGCTCTGAAATGGAGGAAATTGTACAGTATCTGTCACGGGGTTACACACACTATTAAGCACCCGTGATCAAGAAGATTTTCTGCCGAATATGATCTGCACCCAAGAGAGACAAAAATCTATTAGACTCTCTGGTTGCTTTAAAAATTCCTACTTAGGGCTTCCCTGGTGGCGCAGTGGTTGAGAGTCCGCCTGCCGATGCAGGGGACACGGGTTCGTGCCCCGGTCCGGGAGGATCCCACATGCCGCGGAACGGCTGGGCCCGTGAACCATGGCCGCTGAGCCTGCGCGTCCGGAGCCTGTGCTCTGCAAAGGGAGAGGCCACAACAGTGAGAGGCCCGCGTGCCGAAAAAAAAAAAAAAAAAAAATTCCTACTTAGCATCACTGTAAGATATTACTGAAAACTGTAACAGGGAAGAGGCAAGTTTGACTCCACGTTGGATCTGTTTCTTTGACTTTAGCCCTTGCTTTTCCTTGCTTTTGTTATTATAATCATACATCATGGCCTGCCGCAGGGAACCCTACCCACCTGTGAATGGCTGCAAGAAAGGAGAAATTAACACATCCCCTCCCCGAGGTTGGCCATTCCCCGAGATGTTTGCCCTTTTTACTTTACTTCCTCCCCACCTCTCCCTCTCTGCCTTTTTACTTTACTTCCCTCTCAGATTCTATAAAAGAAACTGTCATCCAGACCTAGATAAGATGGTTTTCTGGTGGACCCTAGTCCGCCACCTTCTCGGTCTGCCGGCTTTCCAAATAACGTATTCCTTGCCTCAGCACCTCATCTCCCGATGTATTGGCCTGTCGTGCGGCGAGCAGAGCGAGCTTGGACTCGGTAATAACATCCTCTTAGAAATCATAGTGTCCATGTAAATGTATTCACGGGGCCGTTTCAGAAAAGTTTTGTAATAAATCACAACAGGCCAATATCGTGTGTGTGAGAGTCCTCACGTAGGGAAGGAAAGACATCCCTCTACTCTCCAATATTTAATAACTGGGTCTATGAAATACACTGACAATAGACAGATTAGCAGGAGAAAAGGTATACAAATTCACTCATTTTTAATATTACACGCATGGGAGCATCACATGAAAAAAAGTGAATACCCGTAAAAAAGTGCTGAGGTTGGAGAGCTTATATTCTTTTTTTTTTTTTTGCGGTACGCGGGCCTCTCACTGTTGTGGCCTCTCCCGTTGCGGGGCACAGGCTCCGGACGCGCAGGCTCAGCGGCCATGGCTCACGGGCCCAGCCGCTCCGCGGCATGTGGGATCTTCCCAGACCGGGGCACGAACCCGTGTCCCCTGCATCGGCAGGCAGACTCCCAACCACTGCGCCACCAGGGAAGCCCGGAGAGCTTATATTCTGACTTAATAGGGGAAGGGGACTGGAGATGTAAACCACTTAAGGGACAGTAACTGATTTCTAGGTAAACAGGAAAGGGCCCTTAGAAGAATAGATGGAAGGTATGATAATTTGTGACAAAGTTTGCCAGTCTGTGGTGAAGAAGTCAAAGTGGTGAGACTTCCAGTCTCTCCTGTGATAAAAGTCAATCTTCCCAAGTTGATGAAACTCCCGGGGAGGGGAATGATGACAATTTAGTCCCTTCGGGAGTATCTGTCCTCAGGCAGAGGAAAGCTCTGCCTGCATCTGCTATTTTTCAAGTGTCTTCAGCTTAAAATAATCCTTATGTCAAAGATTTTAGTACCCTTTACTTGTGTAATGATTTTGCTGGATTGTGCGGTGTCAAACCCTTTACTTACAGAATTATTTTGCTGTGTTGTGCAGTGTCAAGTTGATTAAAGATGCAAACTATGCTTCCCCAAAATAGCCTTCTCCGTATTGTTCCAGGTTACGGTGGACAAAATAAAGGAACGTGTACAAAAATTTGGAATGCAGGAGTAAAAGAGTAAACACAGTCAGATATGGTCATGGTCAGAGGCAAGGTCTGCCCTCTGGCCCCTCTGCTCTGCATTTAGTTCTTCTTCCTGACTGCTGGCTTCGATGTCCAGCAATGGCCCCAGGGCGATAATCAGACACAGTGGGCCCCCAGGGGCAACAATTTCCCAAAGGCCCCACCATGAGCTCTTCCAATGCAAGAGCCTGATGTGGAAGCTCTGGCTTGGCCACCCATGCAGGGCTCCGGGCAGACCACCGAAGACTCTTCCCTGATCTGACTCCCATTTCCGGACCTTCACCTCCCAAGCTCTTCTCACAGCTGCATAAGGACTTATTCCTATAATTCATTCTTTATGCCACAATACACAGAGTGACTCTGCTTTTCCAAATGAATTCTGACTGATCCAGTTACACGTGTTACACACAAACACATATATACACATGCTATATATTTTATAATTATTTATTAAATTCCTTATATATAATATAGTTCTAATATATATGTTCCTGAGTCTTTTGCTACACTCTCCATACCTAGCACAGTATCTGATACAAAATATGTGCTCAATATTGGTCGAATTCAAAATGAGTGGCAAGTTAATTTTTAGATCACTTACAAATACTCTTCTACCCGGTGGAAGTCAGTGCTCAGTATTTTTTGAAAATTACGCCAAACATCAAAGAGCTGTTAAGTTTAATTTCCAAATTTTAAACTAAATAGAATATGCCTATTGGAAGTACTATTCAGAGATGATAGGTTCCAGACCTGATCAACTGTATTGTTTTTCTGCAATATCATGTCAACTCTTGTCTCTTTATTTTTTTAACATCTTATTGGAGTGTAATTGCTTTACAATGGTGTGTTACTTTCTGCTTTATAACAAAGTGAATCAGCTATACATATATCCCCATATCTCCTCCATCTTGCGTCTCCCTCCCACCCTCCCTATCCTTGTCTCTTTAAAAGGAGGAAATTTGAAGCACATACTTGTGAAGAGACACCTTACCACAACTCTATTTCTGTGTTATGTATCTGGGGTTGTTATGTTGCATTCTGATATGTTTATCCCTTGGAAATAGCTGAGGACACTCGTGGGTAGAGAAAGTCTGCCCAGGGTAGGACAAGCATCTTCAAAAAGGAAACTAAGCTGGATGAGGCTGACTTATGGAGTCTGGACAATGAACAAGCCTGGTGCTTCTTCTCTTGCACCTGGATTCTGAGGAGGATGGATATCCATGTAGCCAAGGATAAGTAAGGCAGCTTCCACCACCTGGAAAAAGGCCAGGAGCTAAGAAAGTTCTGTATAATAGAACATAGGACGTTGAGCAAGACATGTATTGTAATTAAGATTATCCAATTTATACCACCCTTTTTGGATGAGCCCTGGAGGAGTACCAGGAAAGGAGGGACTGTGTCTGTTTTGCTCACCAATACATCTCTAAACCTAGCACAATGCCTGACACCTAGGAAGCACAAATAAATGTTTGTTAAATGATGAGTGAATGAACATTTTCTTATGGCATCACTACAGTCTTATTTAAATAGGACAGCCCTGTCTAGCTGTGCTATGGAGACAAAGAAAAAGGGGTTGAATCAACATCTGGTCTAGAGCATTAACAGGGAGTAGTAGCTGCTTCCCACACCCCAACTCTGAGCCAGTGAGCATGGGCAGCACAGCAGTCGTGAGCAAGTACTCCAAAAAATAAAGATAAAAGGAGAGGATCCTTTAGTCCAGTCATTTCCTCCCATAAGGACATTCTCCTCTGGTCAGTTTTAAAGATTCTAATTTATCTACTGGTATTGCTAAGGGAGCTCCCTAAAATGGAACAGGGAGGCCATTGAGGGGACGTGACTTATGCACAACTCAGCCTGCATGGACTCTGACCTTTCCACCACCTATTGTCCTACTCAAGATGCTTATCAGACACTTACCCTAGAGCAACTAGTGATCCCTTAAGGACAAATATTTACCAGCTTGCATCAGAGGCCATCACATTTCCTGTCAGGAAGCTTTAACAACCTTGTGGCTTTTGTCTTTTTAAGCCCCTGACTCTCTTCCATAGAATGCTCTGGGTTTTATCCAAACCTTAGCCTCTTGAGTTGCAATTCTTAAGACCCCAGATAAAGCTCTTTGTTTTTTGTAGCCTCAATCCTGACTATTGTTCAACACTACTGGTAGAGAAGTCTTTTATTAAGAATCTACTTGGGACTTCCCTGGTGGCTCAGTGGTTAAGAATCTGCCTGTCAATGCAGGGGGACACGGGTTTGATTCCCTGGTACGGGAAGATCCCACATGTCCCGGAGGAACGAAGCCCAGGCGCCACAACAAGAGAAGCCACTGCAATGAGAAGCCCGCGCACCACAACAAAGAGGAAAAGTCCGCATGCAGCAACGACGACCCAACGCAGCCAAAAAATAAATAATTAAAAAAAAAAAAAAAAAAAAGAATCTACTTGATGGAGAGGGTGTGGAAAAAAGGGAACCCTCTTTGCACTGTTCGTGGGAATGTAAATTGATACAGCCACTATGGAGGTTCCTTAAAAAACTAAAAATAGAACTACCATACGACACAACAATCCCACTACTGGACATATACCCTGAGAAAACCATAATTTAAAAAGAGTCATGTACCACAATGTTCACTGCAGCTCTATTTACAATAGCCAGGACATGGAAGCAACCTAAGTGTCCATCAACAAATGAATGGGTAAAGAAGATGTGGCACATATATACAATGCAATATTACTCAACCATAAAAAGAAATGAAGTTGAGTTATTTGTAGTGAGGTGGATGGACCTAGATTCTGTCATACAGAGTGAAGTCAGAAAGAGAAAAACAAATACCATATCCTAACACATATATATGGAATCTTAAAAAAAAAAAAAAAAAAGGTCATGAAGAACCTAGGGGCAGGATGGGAATAATGGTGCAGACCTACTAGAGAATGGACTTGAAGACATGGGGAGTGGGAAGTGGGAAGTGGGAAGCTGGGATGAAGTGAGAGGGTGGCGTGGACATATATACACTACCAAATGTAAAATAGATAGCCAGTGGGAAGCAGCCACATAGCACAGGGAGATCAGCTCCGTGCTTTGTGACCACCTAGAGGGGTGGGATAGGGAGGGTGGGAGGGAGGGAGATGCAAGAGGGAAGAGATATGGGAATATATGTATATGTTTAGCTGATTCACTTTGTTATAAAGCAGAAACTAACATACCATTGTAAAGCAATTATACTCCAATAAAGATGTTTAAAAAAAAAGGAATCTACTATAACAGGGTATTGAAAAATTACTTGTGTTTTGCTTTTTATCTGCTGCCAACTCATTGGAACTCAATGAAAGGTATCCCTCTCCTCCCCAGGAGAATAGTCAGTCATTTAATTTTTCCTGGGGTTTTCCTGGGGTTTTCCTGACCTCAGGGGAAAGGAGGATGCCTTTTTGGTGTGAGGGTTGAAAAGGAGATATAAGGAAGGTCTTCACCTTTGTAGAAAGTCCTCAAGTAGGCATTTTTGTTTCTAATGTCTGCTCAAGAGTCCTCAAACTGGTGGCCCAAAGACATGTTTTGTTTGTTTGATGTGTATTCAGTGTTTCAAGATTAGTAAATTAGCTGCAGTGCAGAGAAACAAACAGGATTATCCTACGGAGCTCAAGTTCTTAGCAATGAGCTGACCAGCACTTGGTGAGCCTAACTTTCCATGGGACCAGGGCTTCCTTCTCTCAGGAGCGCAAATCCACCTTCTTATGACTTTTCCCGGTAACAGCTGGCATTTCCAAACAATTCCCCGCATAGCTGGTATTTACTCCATGCTGCTTGGTGCCTATGCTCAAAACTCTATTCCCTACACCCAGCTGGTTTTTCACACTTGCATTATTAGAAGTAGCAGGTGTACACAGTTCTTCCAAAGGAAGTTGTGTGTCCAGCAGCTTCACCTGACCCAGCACCCTCCCATGTGGAGTGATGAAAGGACAGGGGACTACATGCCTATTCTTCTTGACCTTCAGCTTTGTAAATCCCCCCTCAAAAAAAGTTTATTTCTTAATCTCCTCCACATTACACTGTAGTATTTGTCTTCATACCTTGCCATAGCTCCCCATTGTCAGTGTTAAAAATTGAGAGGCTTTACCTGAAAATCTGAATTACCAGTATGTCTTAAAATAGCCTATATTCCCAAATGACAGCAAACAGCTAAAGCAGAGAAGCCAGTGCCCCAGTATTTCTTGAATTCAGGCTTCAGCTGTCATTTAGCATCATATTTGCCCTGTGATTTACCTGACCATAGAGTAAAAGGAATGTGAAACATTTCTCTGACTCACAGCTCCACCCTATACTTACTGCACACGCCCCCCAACACTCACTTGATACCTGTCTGGTCCCTGTAGGGATGTGACTGTTACGATGCTGATCTAAGTCCACTAAGAGATTTAGCCAGATTGTCAAAAGGGGGAAATGAAGGAGACTGTGTGTTTTGAGTGCAGGTGAAGGGACTACCATGAGTAATGGGAAATAGAAGAAGGTTAACGGTTTCCAAGAGGAGGACCTATGAACTGTGAAAAGGAACACTTAGCAGATGTTGCAACTGAGTCACCCTGAGCAGCAATTACAGAGAGACAGTGGAGGACCAGCCTTCCACAGGGCATTATGTGCAGCCAGGAGTGATTGCCAGAGGACATCTTGTCAGGACCACAGAAGTTGCTCTATATGTAACCCAAAATAAGGGTTGACTAATAATGTTGGGTTCCTCATGCATAGTGGTAAGGTTTCAATGATATTTAATCATGACTTAGATTAATATGGACTGGAAAAACCTGTACCCTTGTGCCAGATAGCTCTCATTTGCCTCTCCAAAGCCACTCTCCTCTCTCCTCCGTCTTGATCTCTGCTCCCAGGCAGCTGACTTGTGGATGACATCAAAGTCCTCTGGCTTCCAGTTGAGTTCAGTGAATGGGCAGCCCAGGTGGTTCTGTGAAGAATAGAGGCTCCCTCCCTGCAAGGTAAATTCAAGCTGGCTATGCCCCTGCAAAGGATACTGCTGTTCTCCAGGAGGCTAAAGCTACACCACTCTCTCTTAAATTCTGTAGGCCTGAGGGTAGTTAACACCTCCACTTCTGCTAGGCCAGGTTACTACACCATTCCCTGTGGTTCCCCTATACCATACCTTTTTAAATAGAGCCTTTGAGAATAAACTTTTATTGAATTAGTGTGTTTCAAGTATGTCTTCTGTTTCCTGCTGGGACCCTGACTGATACAATCTCACTGTAATAGAGCAGTTCACATCTGCCACACTAAGAAAAGCAGCATTATAGTAATAGGAGTAACAGTGATAGGATCAGAACCCAACTATTGAATGGGATTGCTCCCAGATCCAGAACAAAAATAGCTTCACCTGAGATCACAGAGCTTTATAACCAGAGGCACACACTTGCTTACAGTGGAAAAATATTCCACAAGTTACACTGGAATCAAAGCTGCCCTCATTATATTTAAATTAAGCATTTGAAACATGGAACTCTATTCAATAAAAGCCTAAAGTAGTAATTGCCAACAAAGGGAGAAAAAGAAGAGAGGGAAACAGAAAAGGAGACATTTTAAAAAGAAAGAAAAAATACTCACAGAACTACAAAGAAGAAGAGATGCAAAGAATATGACAGATAGAATCTGGGCTTTCCAATAGGACAGGGCCAGGGATTCTCTGGATGTGCCCAGTGAAAGTCTTCTACATAGTATTCATATGCTGAAGGTGAAACATGGGCTTCGAGGCACAGTCTACAAGTGCACAGACCTCCCATTCCACCAGACCCTGCACACTTTGAAGCCCTTGAGCAGGTCATGCTGAATGTGGGGTACAAGGCAGGGTCCAAACAGGGTCTTCCAATATACACCCAAAGGAGGGAAGCAAGAGAAAAGATATCTCCCCGTTTATGACCTGAAATATTTGACAGGTGTCCACGAACTTTCCTAACTTTGTGCTCAAAGAACATGTCTATGGCATAAGAAGAGCCAAACACAGGCCTCTGTCTGGATATCTGGATCCCTTTCCTCTAGTGCGGTGCTTCCAAGCTGCGGCTCCACACCTGTCTTTGTTCTGTCACACAGAGGGCAGCAGAGAGCGGCTTTAAGGTCAGGTCAGATATTGTGGTGGAAATGTTCATACACAGTAGGAGGGCACTGTGGAAGTTAAGGCTGTAATTGTATGAGGACCTTGCTTTGTGTGAAGGTTTGTGAAATAGCTCGTATAAGACGGAGTCACACTGGAGGCCAACAGCCTGGCTGCCCCGAAAGTAGAAAGCGGAGCATCCGAGTTATCATGCTAGCATGCAGTTGGGGCATTCTTCGTGTCTACTTGCCAGAAGCTGGTGTACAGGGATAATGTGTGGGCTTGGAACTGCAGCATCTCTCATAGGACCATCCAAATTCTAGACAGGGTTTGCAGTCACTATTCACAGATGAGAGACTCAGAGGGACTGTGGAATCAGCTCTCCTCTCTGACCCAGCCTTCAGGCTCCAAACTTCACACAGAATTTACATTTTTCCAGAATTTAAATGTATGCAACTGAGTATGGATCACAGACATCACATTTGTGCTGGGGTTAAAGGATAAGAGAACCCAACTTTTATGCTGCTTAGCACAGTATTGACCAGAGACATATTAACACATCTTTTGTTACCCAAATGTTATTGACCAGAGATGTATCAATACCTTTTTTAGGGAGTGATACAATTAACATCACTGTGAGAAGTTGTTAGAGCTTAAAATTGATCAAGGGTCCATTATACAACTTATGACTGTTATTATCATTCACATTTTGCTCCGTGAGGTTTTTGTTCCAACCTTGTGTATATTGTAAATGCAAGTTTCTTACTGTAAAATTTTCAAAAATGACGCATCGCGAAAATTTTGAGTGAAGAAGAATTTTTCAGTGAATTTTATGCACATGCTTTCTCTGATTGTCTGAGCAACATAGGCACTAGTGTCTCAGAAGATGAGAGTTCTTCAGAATATAGTTCTGGGGCTTCCTTGGTGGCACTGTGGTTGAGAATCTGCCTGCCAATGCAGGGGACACGGGTTCGAGCCCTGGTCTGGGAAGATCCCACATGCCGCGGAGCAACTAGGCCCATGAGCCACAATTACTGAGCCGGCATGTCTGGAGCCTGTGCTCCGCAACAAGAGAGGCCGCGAGGCCACGATAGTGAGAGGCCCGCACACGACGATGAAGAGTGGCCCCCGCTTGCCACAACTAGAGAAAGCCCTTGCACAGAAACGAAGACCCAACACAGCCAAAAATAAATAAATTAATTAATAAACTCCTACTCCCCAAAATCTTCTTAAAAAAAAAAAAAAGAATATAGTTCTGATTCAGACGATGTGAATATTAGACCAAGAAAAAGACAAAAAAAAAAAACCTTAGTTATTGATTTTGATACGGAAAGTGAAAATAAAACTCACGGTGCTGGAGAATGCTCTTTGCGTCTACAGAAGAGTGGATTGAAGACAACACTTCATGAAAATTAAAAGACTTTCAGGAGAGTCAGGTATAACTACTGAATGTAATAACCCACATAGTGTTAGTAAAATAACAGAATTAATTTTTTGGCTGGCCAAAATAAAAACCACAGGCCACAGGCATCCGTTTCTGCAAAATTCCCCAGGTCAATATTAAGATGAAGCCTCCTGGAACTGGTTCAGGGGCTAGGATTGACTCAGGAACTGATCCCTTACTTGGGAGAAGCATTTACCCATCATTGGTTGAGCACTGCCCCAGCAAACGCTAACCTCCATCATTCCCCCTTCAGGGCTCCCTTCTGTGTCCCATGCACACTGTGTCACTGAAGATGCCCTAGGGCCAAAAGTAAAGTCACACAAGGCTTGCTTGAGGCATGATACCATCAGCACAATGGGAGTCAAAACCTGCACCTAGGGCTTCCCTGGTGGCGCAGTGGTTAACAATCCGCCTGCCAATGCAGGGGACACGGGTTCGAGCCCTGGTCTGGGAAGATCCCACATGCCATGGAGCTACTAAGCCTGTACACCACAACTACTGAGCCTGCGCTCTAGAGCCCATGAGCCACAACTACTGAAGCCCACGCACCTAGAGCCCACGCTCCACAACAAGAGAAGCCACTGCAATGAGAAGCCCGCGCACCGCGACGAAGAGTAGCCCCCGCTCGCCGCAACTAAAAGAAAGCCTGAGTGTAGCAATGAGGACCCAACACAGCCAAAAATAAATTAATTAATTAATTTTAAAAATACTAATTAAATAAAATAAAACAAAACCTGCACCAATTACAACTAGTTCCTCTAGCTATAGTTGAAATCGGAAGTGGATCCAAAAGGATGTGAGGCAAAGTATAAGAGGTGTCTAGTGCGCAAGGTATCTTGAATTCTCAATTAGGAATTCATAAATGAGAGTGTTGCTTAATGAACGTGGAATTAGAGCAGAAAGATTCAAAGGCCCTTGTGGTATATTTGGTCCTAGCTGCAGCAGGCCTTGAAGAATTAGATTTGCTTCAGCATAACCTACATTTTTTGAAAAACCAGGATATTTTTGTCCATAAAGTACAGTTTTTCCTTTATTGATGGCTAGATAAACACACATTTTGACTATATTGACACTGCTTTTTTAATCCTTGTTTTTTGCATTGTAATTTAATTTTTTCATAGATGATACATTCACAAATCAAAAAGTCTGAAAGCAATTGTTTTGCAAAACTATTTAGCAGTATCTCTCAAACTGAACATCCACACATCCCATGACCCAGCAACTCCTCCCATAGATACATTCCCAGCAGGAATATACTCATGTGTTACCAAAAGACATCCATGAGAAAGTTCATCCCAGCATGATTCATGAGAGCTCTGTCAAATGCTGGCTCCTCCCAAATACCTCCACGCAGGCTGTTGCTAAGACAAAGTTTATTGCTTCCCATAGTAAAGGAGAGCATTATCTAGCCAGTCTTAGTAGGAGGAGGGATCGTAACAGGAGGAGGGATATTTATGATGTTTAGCCCTGGTTTAAAGTGGATCTTTCAATGTGGGAAACTTGATGAGGATTTTGTTAAGTATCAAGATATAATCGTTTAGCATCTTTTCATGTGCCTCTTGGCCATCTGTATGTCTTCTTTGGAGAAATGTTTATTTAGGTCTTCCACCCATTTTTTGATTGGCTTGGGTTTTTTTTGATATTGAGCTGCATGAGCTGTTTGTATATTTTGGAGATTAATCCTTTGTCAGTTGCTTCGTTTGCAAATATTTTCTCCCATTCTGGGGGTTGTCTTCTCATATCGTTCATGGTTTTCTTTGCTGTGCAAAAGCTCTTAAGTTTCATTAGGTCTCATTTATTTATGTTTTTATTTTCATTACTCTAGGAGGTGGGTCAAAAAAGACCTTGCTGTGATTTATGTCAAAGAGTGTTCTTCCTATATTTTCCTATAGGAGTTCTATAGTGTCTGGTCTTACATTTAGGTCTTTAATCCATTTTGAGTTTATTTTTGTGTAAGGTGTCAGGGAGTGTTCTAATTTCTTTCTTTTACATGGCCAAGAGGCACATGAAAAGATGCTCAACATCATAATTATTACAGAAATGCATATCAAAACTACAATGAGGTATCACCTCACACCAGTCAGAATGGCCATCATAAAAAATCTACAAACAATAAATGCTGGAGAGGGTGTGGAGAAAAGGGAACCCTCTTGCACTGTTGGTGGGAATGTAAATTGGTACAGCCACAATAGAGAACAGTACAGAGGTTCCTTAAAACACTAAAAATAGAACTACCATATGACCCAGCAATCCCAGTAATGGATATATATCCTGATAAAACTATAATTCAAAAAGACACATGCACCCCAATGTTCACTGCAGCACTATTTACAATAGCCAGGACATGGAAGCAACCCAAATGTCCATCAACAGATGAATAGATAAAGAAGATGTGGAACATATACTCAATGGAATATTACTCAGCCATAAAAAGGAATGAAATTGGGTCATTTGTAGAGACGTGGATGAACCTAGAGTCTATCATACAGAGTGAAGTAAGAAAGAGAAAAACAAAATATCGTATATTAACACATATATATGGAATCTAGAAAAATGGTACAGATGAACCTATTTGGGCAGGAATAGAGATGTGGATGTAGAGAATGGACATGTGGACACGAGGTTGGGGGGGTGAGATGAATTGGGAGATTGGGATGGACATATGTGCACTGCCACTTGTAAAACAGATAGCTAGTGGGAACCTACTGTACAGCATAGAGCTCGGTGCTCTGTGATGATCTAGATGGGTGGGATGGGGGGGCGGTGGGAGGGAGGTCCAAGAGGGAGGGGATATATGTATACATACAGCTGATTCACTTCTTTGTACAGCAGAAGCTAACAAGACATTGTAAAGCGGGGCTTCCCTGGTGGCGCAGTGGTTGAGAGTCCGCCTGCCGATGCAGGGGACACGGGTTCGTGCCCCGGTCTGGGAAGATCCCACATGCCGCGGAGCGGCTAGGCCCGTGAGCCATGGCTGCTGGGCCTGCGCGTCCAGAGCCTGTGCTCCGCAACGGGAGAGGCCACAGCAGTGAGAAGCCCACGTAATGCAAAAAAAAAAAAAAAAAAAAAAAAAAAAGACATTGTAAAGCAACTATACCCCAATTAAAAAATATATATATATATATAATCATTTAGGATTGATGGACATAGGAAGGCAAATATTTTGAGTTTGGGCTTTCAAAGAGTCTTGGAAAGTAAACTACCCTTTGGTGCTATTGCTTGAAAAGGCGAACAGTCCAATTTTTGTTCAAATGGGATTCTTGGTAAGTTCTGTAAACAATAAAGTTATTTGTAATTTATACCTACCAGGTCAAATGATTCCTGAAATAGTGAAGTTATATTAAAATAAGCAGTAAGTTTTACCTATATAGAAGGTTTGGTCAGAGGTCAGCAAACTACAGTCTGCTCTCCAAATCCGGCCCTGTACCTCTTTTTGTAAATAAAGATTTATTGGAACACAGCCACATCTGTTCATTTATGTATTGACTACGACTGCTTCCTGTAACAACAGCAGAATTGTATGGTTGTAACTAAAACCAAGAGGCCTGCAAAGCCAAACACATTTCTCATCTGTTCCTTTACAGAAAAAGTTTTCCAACCTCTGAGTTAGTTTTTTAGCTCAAAATAGGAAACAAAATCTAAGTGTCCATGAACAACAGAGTTAATAAATTGTGGTATATTCACACAATGAAGATGAATTTTACAAAAACTGTACACAATGAAGCAAATGAATCTAATAAACACAACACTGAAGAAAGCAGCCATAATTCTGATGTATGAGTCTATTCATACAATGTTTAAAACCAGACAAAATTACTGCATGATATATCAGAAAAATAGTGAAGGACTTGCAATGGGCAAAAAAAAATTACTGAGTATCTACAGGGTCCGGTGCCTTTCATCATTTTAGAGCTACCTTATAGCTCTATATGTTGTAGACAATGGATAGTAATACAAAATATTCTGGTCTATACTCCCACAAATGAATTTTGTCAGGTGAAGAGTAGTTAACTACTGCCCTGTGGATATTGGCTAATTTTGCATCTATTAGCTAATTAATTCATTTCAACATTCCTAATTAGCTATCCATGTGTCTGTTCTTTGGATTCCCTTGGAATGGTTTTGGGTTTTATTTTATACTTTACCAGTTTCCTCATTAATCAATGAGTCAAACAAAATTGTTGACCCATACGCATTTTATATTTGTATGGGAGTCATGATTTTCCTTCTTTTTACAGATTCATGTTTAACCAGAGTAAGAAGTCATGATAGTAGGAGCAGCTCTGGAGGACCACTAAGGCAAATGAGTTCTTGGCATCCAGCAGGCTGCTGACATGGTGGTATGTTCTGTTTCCAGGTATGGGTGCTGACTATACAGATGAGCCCTTTGAGCCGTAGACTAAGGCTCTTTGTGATTTTCTGATGATTATGTTATACTTCAGTGAAAAGCCCATTTTTCATATAAAGATAAATAAATAAATAAATGTTAACCAAAAAGTAGGTGGCGAAGTATCTCTCCCCAGCTAACCACTCCCCACCTCACATTAGCCACTGTTACTAGGGTTGCTGTCTTTTTTTCATTTTTTTTAATGTATCATTCCAGACAGGTTTTTTTTTTAAGCATATACAAGTAAATAAGGATACAGATTCTTATTCCCCCACCATTTTTTTTTGGCATGAAAGATATGATACACACATTGTCGTGTGCCTTTTATTTTTCACTTAACAATGAATCTTGGAGATCTCTTCTTATGGAGAGATGGAGTGTGTCCATCCTTTATTTCAGCTCCACTGTATTTCATTAAATGGATGTGCCACACTTTATTTCGCCAGCCTTCTCTATCGATGGGCATTTGAGTTGTTTCTAATCTTTTGCTTCATAGAAATATATCAAGCTCTTAAATAATAAGAAGAAAACGACAGGAAGACAGAAAGGAAAGAGACATGGAAATCAGAGTGGGGAAGGTTGTTGGTGGCACAAAGGCCATGAGCACTTGTGGGAGTGGGAATGTCTAAGATGGGGGAGGGGGGCTGTGACACTGCAGATCAGCTATTTTCTTTAAATTTTGCCCTCCACCAGCCTTGACATTTTTCTTTAAAGGGTTACTTATTTGGGGACTTCCCTGGTGGCACAGTGGCTAAGAATCTGCCTGCCAATGCAGGGGACACGGGTTCGAGCCCTGGTCCGGGGAAATCCCATGTGCCGCGGAGCAACTAAACCCGTGCGCCACAACTACTGAGCCTGCGCTCTAGAGCCCGCGAGCCACAACTACTGAGCCCACGTGCCACAACTACTGAAGCCTGTGCACCTAGAGCCCATGCTCCGCAACAAGAGAAGCCACCGCAATGAAAAGCCCGCGCACCGCAATGAAGAGTAGCCCCCGGTCACCCCAACTAGAGAAAGCCCGCACGCAACAACGAAGACCCAACGCAGCCAAAAATAAATAAATAAAATAAATAAATTTATTTTAAAAAAAGGTTACTTATTTTAAGAAAGGGAAGTCAACAAACATGGTCTTTTCTCTAGTGAAGCAGGGCAGTATATATACGTGGGACATACAGGCGTTTATCTAACAATGATTCAAATACCGGCGTCTCCCTCAACTCTGAAAAAGACAAGAAGAGCTGATTCCAAACAGCTAGTATTATATTTCCAGGAATAAAATGTTAACAGCTTACCACCTTCCCTAGAGCAAAGAGAACCAGGTTGCTAGGTGGGCCACCAGAAGCTAGAACTCCCAAAGCCACTGCCCAGCAGAATGACAAGGCTAATTTGTAATTCTCCTTTTAGTTTCTATCCCTCCGGGATTAAAATGTCCAGCTGCCTCTTCCTAACTGAAATTTATTGTATCAAAAAAGCACCATGCTCTTTCAGCTCTAGAGAAACCCAGTGTGAACTGGAAAAGACAAAACAATTGTTCTCATTTGCACAACTGTGTGGCATGGGGAGGGAATGAGATTACCAAGGGAAAATGTAAATTTTCCCTCAGGCAAGAAGAATTGACTTCCTGTGCTCCAGGATGAAGGTAGTGGAGAATTTACCACCCAACCTAGCTGAAAGAAAATAGGGAGCCTCATAAACGTAGACAATTTACACACACACATGCACAAGCACCCGGAAATTCTCTGGGCTGTGATTTACGCAAATATGTTAATTCATAATTAAAAGGTAATTAGGATCATTTTAATGGCCTTTTCTTCCTTTTAGACTGCCTCAGTGGCAGACCTCTGTCACATCAATTTTGGGTGTTAATATATCAGTTCCAATGATTTTATTGTCTTAAAAATAACTTGGCTTCTGCAGAGGCTGCCTTGGGGAGCTTGGTCTCCAAGGAGGGAGCTATCTAACAGCCAGTCCGTGCTGATCTCCCAGTTATTGACATGCAGAAAATGAAACATTCACTTTTAATAATAGGGCTCTCTTTCATGCAAACATAGTAGAGAATTTCTGAGAATAAATAATTCATGCTCCTCCAAGCTCCCTGAGAATAAATTTGTTCCTTTTCTGTTTTGTTTCTCTTCAAGATATGACATCTTAGGAAGAAGGGGCTAGGGGAAAGAAAGTACTTTCTGCTTCTGTGGATATAACACACTGAGTGTTTCATTCCCTAGTGCAACAAAACCTCAAGATGAACGGACAAGAGCTGAAAACCTTTTCCCACCAGACAGACACAGTGCCATCTAAGTGTTCTCTCAAAAGATAGCATTTCATAAACTGTCTCAACAAAGGGGATGTCAGTTTTCCCTTCACTTAAAAAAAAAAAAAAAAAAAGAGACCATAACCAAATCCAGCATGAAATTAATTACACTTGGTTTAACACATGACTCACTGATTATAACTCCTGCTGTGTTTTGAAATAGATCTATATTCTTTGTGTATTTGAATTCATTTTTCATTAAAAAAGAAAAACAGATCGTAGTTTTCCAGTATACCGTCTATTGGTGGTTCTCAAATTTCAATGTATGTTAAAATCATCAAAGAAATTTGTCTAAATACAGGTTCCAGTGCCTTCCTCCTCAAAGTTCCTATTCATTTGTCTGGTGAAAGGTCCAGGTAATTCTGATTTTCCTCTACCACAGTTTGAGAAACCCTACATTTTAATTCTAATGAAATATAATGTGGGTTAATATCTGCTTTAGACAGTGTTTGTGTCCCCCAAAATTCATATATTGAAGCCTGAATGTAATGGCATTTGGAGGTCGGGCCTTTGGGAGGTAATTAGGTCATGAGAGTTTATCTCCCATGATGGGCACAGTGCCCTTGTAAGAGAGTGAGCTCTCTTCCATGTGAAGATACAATCCAAGAAGAGGGCCTTCACCAAGAACCCAATGGTGTTCGCACCTTAACCTTAGACTTCCAGACTCCAGAATTCCAGAACTTCCAGACTCCAGAGAAATAAATGCTTGTTGTTTAAGTGACCCAGTCCATAGTGTTCTGTTATAGCAGCTCAAACTAAGACAATAACATATACAACAACTTCCTCCATGACATGATTTCACTGTTAATTTCCTAATAATGACTGTTGCTCTTTATTTGCCCTTGAATGGACTACTCTTTTGAAGGAAATTACATATTTGGATTATGTGATTGATGCTATGGGAGCATAATCCTTGGTGGAACTGAAGCAGGAATAGAGAAATGTCATAAAATCTGAGCTCCTGGGATACAGGTTCAAAAACTGGGGAGCAACAGGTTTGTTGGAAAACTGATGAAAGCTATGCTTTTCCAGGAAAAAAAAGGCACATCCACACAGATTTTACTACCACATTTTGGTAGTTTTACAGACCTGAGGATAGATTTTCCTCAAAAACTAACATATTCCTAGGTCACAAATTTAAGGGCAAATCTTTATTTGAGCTTAGGAATGTGAAGACAATATGTCCTGTGATGAGGGGTGGCTACAACTAAATGTGTTTTTGAAACATGAGGCAAGTCTTCCAATTCCACGAAACAAAGGACACTTATTAACAAACATGCCACTTCCAAACTTTCTAAGATAAAACAAATTTTAGCAGTTAAACCAATTCACACAATCCATAAAAGAAGTAAAAGCAGATAATTTTAAGTCCTAAAGTACAAAAATTTAAGAGGGAAAATGTTAGGAATGGAATACAAAGAGGGTAAATCTTTTTTATCTTCCTCAAATAAACTCGAAAATCTGTAACTGTGCCTATCCTTTGGTTCTGTATAAACAAAGTAAAACATTCTGTTATGCCTTTGTGATTATTTCCTACATGGACTACCTATTATATCATATATAAAAATTCAGCAAAAGAAAGGAACCCTAAGCAGTGCCAGAAATTCCATGAAGTTATTAAGTTTGCTCGTCACATTTTATCTATCTCATTGCACAATTAAAGGAATGGTGAGATCATGTCTACAAAGCAAAGTAAGCTTCTCTAAAAAAAGGTATTATATTCATGCAAAGCATTGCTTCATTATCTTAAAATGGAATACCATTGCCATCTATTTATTTCATAAGAGTTCTAGGAGAATTAAATAAACAGATTTTTTTAAAGACTGCGGTCCTATAAAACATTATATAAATAGTTAATAGCAAATGGATTACATAGAGTATGATACGACAAATGACAGATTTTTAAAGGACCCAGAGAAGAGAAACTGAAGTCATTAAAAAGGCTGATTAAAAGGAAGGAAAAAGGAAGGCAGAGGTGGAGGGCAATTCATCTGTACAGTATCCACGTGCCTTTGCTGTGTAAGAAACTACCACAAAACTTAGTGGCTTAAAATAAAAATTTGCAGGCTTCCCTGGTGGCGCAGTGGTTGAGAGTCCGCCTGCCGATGCAGGGGACACGGGTTCAAGCCCCGGTCCGGGAGGATCCCGCATGCCGCAGAGCGGCTGGGCCCGTGAGCCATGGCCGCTGAGCCTGCACATCCGGAGCCTGTGCTCCACAACGGGAGAGGCCACAACAGTGAGAGGCCCGCGTACCGCAAATAAATAAATAAATAAATAATAAAAATAAAAATTCGCTTGTGATTCTGTAGGTCAGCAATTTGGAATGCATTCAGCTAGAACAATTTCATCTCTGCTCCATGTGGTGTTGACTGGGCTCACTCACATGTCTGGGGTCTCAGCTGGAACGACTGGAATGGCTGAGATAACTGAGGTATCTGGGTCTCTCTCACCCTCCAGGAGACAGGGTCCTAGGAGAACTAAAACAAAAGCTTCAAAACCTTAGAAGGCCTCAGCTCAGGTCTCACATAATGTCACTTCCGCCATAATATATTGATCAAAGCGAGTCTTAAGATAACCCAGACACAAGCAGTAGGGACATTACTCCACCTCTTGGTAGGAGAAATTGCAAAGTATTTGTGGCCACATTTATCTACAAAAGATACTATTCTGTAAAATTGTACTTCATGCAACACAAGACTTTTTTTTGTAGAGAAGAGACGGCACTTCATTAAGACGACTGACCTGAGTGCTGAGGAGTGATCAGCAAATAAATACAGTTTGTAACTGTTTCTTGAGCTATTGTATTTTAGGGATGGAAGGTGCAGAAGGACAGATGGAATGCTTGATAAATGACATGTCCAGTGAGTAAATTATTTTGGTAAGAAGTACCAAAAACTATAAGAAACTGTCCCCTCTATCTTTAATGACTATTGTAAATTGATGGATTAAAAAATATGATACAGATACTAGCATCTAAGATAAAATGGTTTCGTAATTCAACACTGAATACATGATATGATGAACCCATGGCCTAGA
The DNA here is from genome assembly GCF_949752795.1 of Hyperoodon ampullatus. Classification (NCBI taxonomy): domain Eukaryota; kingdom Metazoa; phylum Chordata; class Mammalia; order Artiodactyla; family Ziphiidae; genus Hyperoodon; species Hyperoodon ampullatus. The sequence goes on along the minus strand of NC_136914.1, from coordinate 129,801,583 downwards.
TAACCATGCCCAACTATCAAATAACCTGTTGTTCATGTAAATTTTTTTAATGGGTAGAAAAAAATCATTTCCATGGGAAAAAATGAGTTGTGATGTAGAATAATATAAAATCTTTCCAGATATTTTTCCTCCACTGTAAGAATGAAGGAGAAATACAGAAACAAGCAGAGAGGGAATTTTACTGGACTTGGAGTTAGGAGATGTGTATTCTGTCTTCCTGTGCCAGTAACTTGAGGCATGACATTATATTAGGTAGAGGTTCCTCTAAGTGATCAGAGTGGTAGTACATGATCCACACAGTTCTTCCAATTGTAATAATATCATACACACACATGCATACACAAACATAGCTTTACATACATGTAAGCATGCTTGTAGACAGAGAAAGAACTCATAAAAACCAATAGCATCTTGAAGAAGAGCACAGTTAAGGAATTAATTTGTTGTTATTTCTCTTGGTCTTTTATTCCCAATGCTAGTTGTTCAAGAAATATTTATATCCCTAAGTCTTTCATTTCATTTTAATAAAAGTCTTTGATATTCCATTTATGCTGAATATGGTTGACTCATTTTTGAAGAGTTCTACTTAGCAAATATTAAAAAGACAATAATTCTAAATTTGTCCCTCTTTGAGGCTATCATAAAAACAAAATTAGAGAATTTTAGAAATGGAAGGATCTACTGTTACTTCAGGTTTTAGCCATGAAATATACACTGCTACAGTTTGCATTCATAAAGTTCCATTTCCAAAGATTTTTCAGTCATTGCCTGAAGTTGAATATTTCTGTGTACCTTAATGAAAGAGGTATATATATATATATACCTCTATGAAAGTTGAAGGCTGATAGTATTGTACCAATTTTGCATATAAAATAACTGACTAATAAATTGATGATAGAAGACTTTTTGCTATATTCTTCTGAGCAGATGACAAATTAACAGACGGGAACCCAAATAATGGAAAAACTTGATCAGATTCAATATATTTCCTGCAAAGACAGGTACAACTTTTCCAGTTCTGGAAACGTACTTTGATAGGTTGACAAGCTTTAAATAAAATATGATTAACAGAGATTTCCGCTATCAATCACAATGGAGATTAAAGAACTGATTTATCCTCTCACCTAAAGCAACTATAAAACAGACAAAATATATGGGGAAAAAATAGTTTTAGGAAATTGAACATCAGGCAACACAGGATAGTGATTACTAAGAGAGGGAAAAACAAATGAGATAAGTCCTATAATACCTCAGCTAACTAACTGAAGAGAGTTTCCAGGATGCAACACATAGAGGAGGAATCTAGGAGAGACACAGTGGTATCTCTGAGTTGAAGAAATAAAGCTGAGAGAGCAGGGAGGACAAGACTGCTAGAGTTTGTGGGGCAGAGTAAAGAGAGGAAACAACTACAGAAACTGCAGAGGAGCTCAGTTGAAATTTCAGGGTAACACTGGTCAGCACATGTGTGTGAGGAAACTACCTGAGACTAAGGAAAGAAATGGAACACAAAAGAAGCAGAGGAAAAAATCTTTGGAGTTCACATAGATCAGAAACAGTGTCTGCTCCCACCAGTCCAAGTGGGAAATCATTAAATTCATGAGATATCAAATAGAGTGTCCAGAAGGTATTGCCTCAGTATGGGGGCAATATTAGATGCAAGCTATATGCTTCTCGGGTGCTGCCTAATGAGGCTTAAAAGCAAGCCTAGAAAAAATCAGACTATTCAAGTTATTTAACTGTATCCCAAAACAAAGCTCAAGGATATTTGTAAAGATTTGAAAAATATCCAGCACCCAACAAGGTAAAATCCCAATGTCTGGCATCTAATCAAAAATTACCAGGCATGGGACTTCCCTGGTGGCACAGTGGTTAAGTCTCGGCGCTCCCAATGCAGGCAGCCCAGGTTCAATCCCTGGTCAGGGAACTAGATCCCAAATGCATACTGCAACTAAGAGTTTGCATGCCACAACTAAGGAGTCCGTGAGCTGCCACTAAGGAGCCCGCCGGCCACAACTAAAGAGCACATGTGCTGCAACTAAGAAGCAGGCGAGCCACAACTGAGGAGCCTTCCTGCTACAACTAAGACCCAGCACAACAAAATAAATAAATAAATAAAAATCTTTAAAAAAATTACCAGGCATGCAAAGAGGTAGGAAAATATGACCCATAATGAGGATAAAAATAAATCAAGCAAAACTGACCCAGAAATGATGCAATTGGTAGAATTAATAGACAAAGATGTTAAAATGATTATTATAACTTTATTCCATATTTTCAAAAAGCTAGGTGAAAAATTGAACATGTTATGACATAAAAGAATATTTTAAAAGGTCAAACCAAACTTCTAGAGATTAAAAAATAAATGACTGAGATAAAAAAAAATGACTGAGATAAAAAAAAATACCTTGGATGTTAGATGGAATTACTAGCAGATTAGACATTATAGAAATAAAACATGAGTGGACTTGTCCCATAGCAATAAAGACTCTCAGGAATGAAACAAAGAGTAAAAAGAGACTTTTAAAAAATGAATGAAGCAACAATGACCTGTGAAAGAACTACACTCAAGGGAGAGGAAAAGAAGTATAGGAAAAACATCTGAAAAAGTAATGGCTGGCTTTTTTCCACATTTGATGAAAATTATAAATCCAGAACTCCAAGAAGCACCAAGAACCTCAAACCTAGAAACATGGAGAAAATTCAACTAAGACACAACATAATTGAATTGCTTAAAACCAATGATAAAGAAAAATGTCTTAGAAGCAGACAGAGTAAAAAGAAACATCGTGGACAGAAGAACAAAATAAGAATGAGAGTGAACTTGTCTTTGGAAACAGTGCAAACCATAGCATCATATTAAAAGTACTGAAAGGGGAAAAAATTTCAACCTTGAATTCTATACCCAAAAATAAGGTCAAAATACAAACTTTTCAGACACACAAGACCTGAAAGAATTCATTACCAGCTGACCTGCTCCACATGAAATATTTAAGAAAGTCATTCAGGCAGAAAGAAAACCATATGAAAATCTAGATATACACAAAGAAATGAAGAGTGCCAGAAATGGGTAAATATAATCTTTGTTCTTAGTTTTTATTGCCTTTAAAAGACCGACTTGTTAAAACAGAAATAATACTATTGTGTGGGGTTTATAATGTATATAGAAGTAAAATGTATAACAATAATAATACAGTGTCCAGTATGTGGGAAATGGAATTATATTGTAAGATCTTATAAACATATTAAGTGGTATAATATCTCTGAAGGTAGACTAAGTTAAAGATGTATACTATAAACCATGAAACAACCACTCACAATGCAAAACAAAGAGTTAGAGCTAGTACACTAGACAACAAAAGAGATAAAATGGAATAATTAAAAGCAATCCAGAAGAAGACAGAAAAGAACAAAGAAATGGGACAAATTGAAAACAAATCACAAAATATGTAGATTTTAGCCAACTATATCAATAATCACATTAAATGTAAATGGTTTAAACAACCCAATTAAAAAGCAGAATTGTTGAGATTGCACCAAAAAAAAAAGCAAAACCCAACTATATAATCACTATAAGAAACCCACTTTAAAAATAAGGACACAAATAGGTCAAAAGAATGGGAAAAGGTATACTGTGTTAATGCTTGTCAAATATTATTACCAGCCTAACTGAAACTTCATTAAAGAAACTCTTGTTGAGCTTAATTTACAAAATATGCAAACAGTTCATACAACTCAATAACAACAACAACAAAAACAATCAAAAAATGAGTAGAAGACCTAAAGAGACATTTCTCCAAAGAAGGCATACAGATAGCCAATAGACACATGAAAAGATGCTCATCAGTGCTAATTATCAGAGAAATGTAAATCAAAACTACAAGGAGGTACCACCTTACACTGGTCAGGATGGCCATCATTAAAAACTCTACAAGTGGGCTTCCCTGGTGGCGCAGTGGTTGAGAGTCCGCCTGCCGATGCAGGGGACGCGGGTTCGTGCCCCGGTCTGGGAAGATCCCACATGCCGCGGAGCGGCTGGGCCCGTGAGCCGTGGCCGCTGAGCCTGCGCGTCCGGAGCCTGTGCTCCGCAACAGGAGAGGCCATAGCACTGAGAGGCCCGTGTAACGCAAAAAAAAAAAACAAAACAAAAAAACCTCTACAAGTAACAAATGTTGGAGAGGGTGTGTAGAAAAGGGAACGCTCCTATACTGTTGGTGGCAATGTAAATTGGTGCAGCCACTATGGAAAACAGTATGGAGCTTCCTTAAAAAACTAAAAATAGAGTTACTATATGATCCAGCAATCCCATTCCTGGGCATATATCTGGACAAAACTCTTAATTCGAAAAGATACATGCATCCCTATGTTCATAGCAGCACTGTTTATGATAGCCAAGACATGGAAACAACCTAAACGTCTGTCAACAGATGAATGGATAAAGAAGATGTGGTACATATATACAATGGAATATTACTCAGCCAGAAAAAAGAATGAAATAATGCCATTTGCAGCAACATGGATGGACCTAGAGATGATCATACTAAGTGATGTTAAGTCAGAAATAGAAAGACAAACACCATATGATATCACTTATTTGTGGAATCTAACATATGATACAAATGAACTTATCTACAAAAGAGAAACAGACTCGCAGACTTAGAGAACAGACTTGTGGTTGCCAAGGAGGGTAGGAGAGGGATGGACTGGGAGTTTGAAATTAGCAGATTCAAACTAGTATATATAGGATGGATAAACTATAAGGTCCTACAGTAGAGCACAGGGAACTATATTCAATATACTGTAATAAACCATAATGGAAAAGAATTTGAGTAAGAGTATGTATATGTATAACTGGATCACTTTGCTGTAAGCAGAAATTAACACAGCATTGTACAGCATTGAAATTAACACATTGTATTGATAAATTAACTATACTTCAATAAAATAAAATTTAAAAAAAAAGAAGCCCTTGTCATTTGTACATGTGAAAGCATAACATCCTAGATGCTGTTTTAAAAAAGTTCTATAATTGCCTTTTAAAATGGTAATTACATGATATTGCACACTAGTTCCCTGGGAGTTAAAGGAGAATGAAAGCTCTGAAAACAGGAGATGAAAATGTCTCCCTTTGTATTTTATTTCTTTTCTTTTGGCTCTTTTTTCTGTTGACTGAACAGTAAAAGAAAACAGCAACATAATCTTGAGCTCCTTTTGCTCAATGCACCAACCACATCATTGATCTGGTATCACAGTGTACATAAAGCAATGTTTGCTTCAGTGACTCCAAGCTGTATTCCAAATAAAAAGCTGTATATATGAAGACAGATTCCTACAAAGGTAAATTTAAGAGAAAATAATTTTTTAAGCTCATTCTATTTTCCCTCCCACTCCGTTTCTCTCATACAGAACTATCATCTAACCAAATTACATTGCTTTATCATGCTAGATGATTGAACAACACTTAGCTTATTCAAAGATTTTTGTCAAGTTATCTTTTGAGGAAATTCAGTTCTGTGCATGGGTGAGATGCCATAAGAAAAACTAAATGCATAAATATTCAAAAGCAGTGCCTATGGTCCATATAGACACAGTTTATTTCTTCTTGTTTTGTGATCCAAGGTTTATAAAGTTGGGTAAATGGGGAGTGAAGGCAAGGGTAGGATATAAAAGGGTAGCAGCAGCTGGATGTGGTCTAGGTTAGAGGCAAAATAGAAGTTGAGGCATGAGATGCCTGCGTGTCTAAATTTGGTTGAAGAGAGATGGAGACTGGACAAGGGGAAGAAGTCTAGGGTCTTGACTTTAGATGCAAGCAATAAGAAATGGTAAAGGGAAACTGATTTGTCCATTAAGGGAATTCATATTGCTGTTAGTTCTGGCTAGTGCAACCAGACAAAGGAAGGTGCCAGATTTCAATGGAGGATTTGGAGGTAAAATGCAAGAAGTAAATAAATTTGGATAGAAGATTAGACCAGCGAGCTGCAGCTTGTCTTTAAAAGCTCTCAACTCAATCCAATGAACTTTACAAGCTTAATCTTGCTAGTACCCAGTGTAGGCTAAAGAGCTTTAGTTCCTTTCTAGAACTGGTTGGTTTTGACCCAGAAAATACCCATCTTGATTCCTAAGCTGAGAAGAATACTGCATAGGTATCTCTCCTTTGTGAGCATCCAGACCCGCTGACTAAGAGAAAGGACACCAATGCCAAGGGCATATTCAGGGGAATGTTTTTTTTAATTTCTAAATACACTTAAAAATCTCCTTTGAAGACTACCAAGATGCATTACCAACATTAGCAGGTACAGCTCACTCATATTTGTCAAGAGTAGTGAGTCTTACCATATATAACAAAGGCAACTTGTCAATTTTCAAAGTAATTAGACTACAGTGAATGACATGGCCCTCTATGGGTAGTAAGACATAACGAAACCATCCGAAGATTCAAGATGAACATTTTGCAGCATCACAGCACTATGATTCTATGTGTGAGTTGGGAAAGAAGGTGCATGATAAATAGAAAATTTTGACTGTTTGAAATTTCACTAAATAAGATACTGCTGTATTATTCTTACTCCCATGTTGAAAATACAGAGGAAACGTAAGTGATAAGAGGCAAATTTATCATCTGAGCCTGGGAACACCTGAGGCAAATTTATCATCTGAGTCTGGAACACCTGTTTTCTTCCACAAACAAAGTGCCAGCTTTGAATAACAGCAGAACCAATCTCATTTCTTCATGTTGATCTTCGATGCCACACAATCCACTGTGTGAGAGGTCTTGACCCTGCAGTAAAGCTAAAAGTTTTAAGTTAAGAATTATCGAAAGATCCAGGCTCAAGCATTGCCTGCGTATGAGCACAGGTAAGTAAGGGGTGAAAACCATCACCTGTCCAATTGTCAAATGAAACTAATTACCTGCTCTCTGGGTTTCTTAAATGGCTTTTAATTGTATTTAATTCTAATTCTTTACTATATTTTGGAACGACTATAATTATTGTTCCCTTTTCATAAATAGATGGAAATATTGTCCATCCAGTTATCAATAACTTTATCCTGCCAGGACCTCTTGGAAAGAAACAGCTTAAACCTACGCACTCCTCTACCTTCTTTAATAAACACTGTTCAGTCCCACAAGAACTGAAAAGAAAGTAAGAGGAAGTTCAAACATTCAATTCCAAACTGAATTCATGCCTTCTCTACTTATCAAAACAAACCACTTGAAACTTTTAAGATATATTTGTTACAGCTCAGATATTCTGTAATTCATCATTCTTGCTAAAAAATGTATTCACTTAAGGTATATTCTGGACATGATTCTGAGGGAGATCAAATGTGCAGTGGAATCAGTAAATATGAATATTTACTAAGTTGAAGGAACACCTAGTAGGCTGAAAAGTCAAGCCAAGACATAGAAAAATTGATCTTCTGTTGTCTCCTTGGCAATCACTACGAGTAGAAATCCTGTCCATGTTTGCTTTTCCTAAACGTAGTATTTTACTCCCCGTTTTCATATCCATTATGGGTCTCTGACATAGGGAAGTACACCCATTAAAATCAAGTTTTAAAATGAGAAAGTTGTTGGTGTCATTAAAACCAAGAATATGACTTTATTAACATGTCATGTTTACATTTGATAACAATCTGGGTAGAAATCTTCAAGGATAATGATGTTCAATTCTTAAAATCAGGGATGCTTAAAAGGCAAGGGGGTGAAGATGTAGAATCGAGGTAAAGTGGAACGATCTATGTTTTGGATTTGAGAAAAGACACCAGGGTAAGAAAGAACAGGGAAGGGCAAAAGCAGTGTAGCAGGATAATCTCTGTCATTTTTTTGAGCCACCAACTATACTTCCATCATCTCTAAAGCCTTATATCAACCCTCAAGGCAAATAACACAATCTCCATTTTACCAATGAGATAACAGAGGCTCAGGTAACTCAAATAAGCACCAAGGTCAAATACTTTTGCCAAGAGTCATGTTTAAACAAGGGACTCTGGAGCACCAAAGCCCAAGTTTATTTCAGTAAGCCACAGAAGGAGGAGCCCTGAAGGCCTCAAATGACCATTTACACAGATTAAATAGATAATGGAAAGCCACTGGAGGTTTTAAACCAAGGAGTGTTAACGTCAAATCTGTCTTCGTCAAATCTGTCTTCGTGGAAGAGTCCTCTGACAGCAAGAAGTGAATTAAGGGAAGTGCAGTTACAAAATCTTTCCAAGAACAAGGGTTATAAGGGCCTAGATGCAGTCAGGAGAGCATGCATGAAAAGGCAAGGGCAGATGGAATGCGAGGTGTGCAGGAATAGAGGCCACACAACTTGGAAACTCATTAGTCACAAATTGTCTTTACAGAGCTGGCTCCCAAGGCCTGCTCCTGAGCTATGTCAGATTCTCCTGTCAGCCTAATATAAATCTACAAACTGAGGCAGATCCGTTGACATCCCCTCATCATAACAAAAATAAGCATATTAAGTGTTTACTATATATCATCTCTGTGATAAGCACAGTAAACATATCATCTGAGTTAATCCTCATAGCTGGAGCTAGGTGTAGAGCTCAGATCATCTACAGATAAAGAATCTGAGGCTCCTGGGTAAACTGTTAGCAGTACTCCAGCTCTGTACACAATCAAAGCAGGAGGATGGAAGGGAGGAGGAGGAAGGAGGGGAGAAGGAGGAAGGACAGGAAGAGGAGGGAGGGGAGGAGGAGGAGGAAAGAGGGGAGGGGGAGGAGGAGGAGGAAGAAGGGGAGGAGGAGGAGGAAGAAGGGGAGGAGGAGGAGGAGGAAGAGGAAGGGGGAGGAGGAGGAGGAAGGAGGGGAGGAGGAGGAGGAGGAAGGGGGAGGAGGAGGAGGAAGGGGAGGAGGAGGAGGAAGGGGAGGAGGAGGAGGAAGGGGAGGAGGAGGAGGAGGAAGAGGAGGAGGGGGAGGGAGGAGGGGAGGAGGAGGAGGAAGGAGGAGGAGGGGAGGAGGAGGAGGAAGGAAGAGGAGGGCAAGGGGAGGGAGGGGAAGGGGAGGAGAAATCAGTCTAATTTCTGCAAAGTCAGACAATGTGTCAATGGTGGAGCCAGGGCCTGGACCACCTGAGCTGCCCTTCTCAGTAGAGGTTTCCTCTCCATTGCCAATGTACTCTTGCTGGGACATGACGAAGGGACCACCTGAGGCCTCCAATAAAAGAAATGCCAAAAATAAAATGTAATCAGTTGAGAACAAGGACAAAATTTAAGATTTATGCAGTATTTGATTTTTTTTTCAGTATATAGTGTGGGTTTACTGCTAATTTTAATGAAGCTAGATTCCCTGCAGCCCATACACATTCAACCTGACAAATATTTGTCAACTATCTACTATACGCTGTGGGCAATTTACTAAGCACTATGAAGAATACAAAGAGATTTGCAAATCTGTGAAATGGGGCCCCTGCCTTCAATAAGCTTGCTCTACAGGATGTGTAAATAGTGCTCAGATAATAGCACCAAGCATTGTAAGGCCAAGGCCATGAGCCAAGTCAGGATCCAGGAGGTCAGTAAAAAGGTACCATCTTTAGATGATCTGTACACATCTTACCTCGTATCTTATCTCATGATCTGAAAAAGCACTACGTCAGGAGAACATGTTAGTGGTGCGATACTACATGAATGGATTTTCCAGAATTAACATCCCCAGTTCTTTCAACAACACATAACATGACTGACAGACACATTAATGCATTTGAGAAATACTGGGCCCCAGCAGTAAAGTAAACGTGTTAATGGTGATAATGAGGGGAAAAGCGTGATTCTTACTGCTAAGACATTCACAGTAGCCTGGGGCAGAAAGACAGGAAAAGAAACTCTGATGATGCAACAAGAGATGGGCTGTAAGCAGGGCAAAGGGTCAAGTTCAGGATCGCTTTCTGCACTGAGTTTGTCTGTGACCCTCTTGGAATGTGAGAAGGAAAAGAAAATGCAACATTCAAAGACACCTTGAAAGGGACACCACACTAGCCTGAATTTCCTTTTCTCTGTCATCTGAGTTCTGAAGATTTAGCAGGAGTTGAGCAGGCAGAAATGGCCGGGAAGAGGAACAGGAGGTCCCTGTGAAAGAAACAGCAGGAGCAAAGCCTGAAGGAAGCTGCCACCCATGCCCTGGGTTCAGCAGAGCCACCAGCCTCCAGGCCACCACTTCCTCAGCTCTCCTCTACTTCTCAGCCCTCGAGGAGACCAGACCGCCACTCCTACCATACAATCAGTCTGTTCTCAGTGTGCCCCTATGACCCTCAGGTTGTCAAATACTGTGACAAGTCCCTATCCTTGTATTCCTTGTATTTCTAATGGATACTTGCTTGAAATTTTGCTTTGTGTCTCTTTGGCTCCCCCTTAATCTCTTTTGCAGAGACTCGTGTTGCTACTCTGTGCATGTCATGTCATTGCTGTTGTTTCCAGTGTCCATCTCTGACCCTCTTCTTTCCTCACTTGCGCACATTATCCAGGATGACTTCCACAGTCCTGCCTCCGCACCTGGAGCTGTATCACAGGCCACTCCTGGGGCTCTAGACCCACATACCCAACTGCCAGTTGGCCATCAATAGAGATCTTCCCAAGAAGACTCCAACTGGACCCGTTCCTCAAACCTCCTCCTCCTCCATTTCCTCTCCCATCACATTATGATTTACCGAGTCACACTGGTAAGCATTCTGGAAATCAAACTGGACTCCTCCCACCTCCTCCCTCCATCCCAATCAAAGTTCTGTTGATGTTAATTCCTTAGTAACTCTAGAATCTGACCCCACCTTTCTCTCTTTACTGCCTCAGTTCAGGCCCTCATAACTTTCCACCTGGACAACTGCATTGGTCATTTCCAATCCATCTTCCAAGGTGAAGCCAGAGTGATCATTCTAAATTACATTATTAATAATGTCACCTGCTAAAGCCCTTTATTAGTTCTCAATGCTTCAAGGATGAAGTTAAACCCCTTACTTTGGCCAAGAGTGGCCCCCGTCTACTTCTGCCATTATGTCATGCCATACACACACACACACATTCCAGACACACCAAACTATTTCCCACTCCCAAGTGCCCTCAGATCTTCTACGCCACTATGTTTTCCCACATGCTTTTCCCTCTCCATGGAAACCTCTCCCTCTGTCTCTATCTGGTTCACTACTTTTATCCATCAAGAATGTACCTAAGGGTTAACCTCTTCTCTGTGTTCTCTCCTCCCAGTGGGCCCCGTGTACTTTGTTGTTGGCCTACATGTCAGTTGCCCTGACTAGACTCTTTCCTTAACCAGCAGACAATCTGCATTATTAATCTGTGCCTAGCACAGTAACTGGCACATATAAGGCCCTCAATAAATGCTTGCTGAAATGACTGAACAAACACGCCATTTTTCATCAACATGGTTTCCAGACTCTTGCCTTCCTTTGCTTGTAGGCCACTGGATGTTGTGTAATCTCCGTATGAACATGGGGTGCTTAGAACTAAACATAATATTACAGAGCAGTTCAGCCAGCAGTATTAGCCAACCCTTTGTGGGTCAATATTTGGAAGCCACAATGCAAGGCTCACATCTAACTTACCATCAAATAAAATGGCAGGTTTTCTTTTGTTTGGCTTGTGCTTTTGGTAATAAATTTATGAAAGTCATTTTTTTTTCACTCTCTTGTTCATTGCCTTTTTTTTCTTTATAAGTTTGATACTTTCATTTCATTCCATTAGTACACCTTATTAATTTAGACCCATATCTTGGATTCTGAATCTCTCATTCAGTGTTATCACTACTCTCAGTTGAAGACATCTGCATATTAGATAAGCATTTATTTTATGTATTAATCCAAGTTGTTAGAAAAAAAAATTAGGAACAGAATCTTGAAGGATGCTGCTAAACAACTGTCTCTAGATTAACACTAATCAACTAATCCTCATTCTTGGTGTAAATTTCTTTAATCTTTTGGTTTCAGCCCACACTCATGAGGTATCCTGAAAATACCTCTTCATGAAGTATCCTGAAAAAGCCCTATAAAATGATGCTGTGGCATGTAACCGATCTAAGTCTGTTAATTCTATCAAATGGTATTCAAGGTTAGTTTAACATGACTTGCTTTGAGTGAACTCATACACCCTTTCAGGTTCATCTCTAAAATTGTTTGGCAGTTAACATCAAGCTACCAATAGATGCCTTGAGGACCCACATCTTTCTACTTTCTCCAAATTAGCATGTTTTCTATCTTCTGGTGCCCCCCCACCCTGCCCTCAGCCAGGGTTATCAATACAGTAAGTCCCCTACATACGAATCTTCAAGTTGCAAACTTTCAAAGATGCAAACATGCGTTCCATCAATGTCAGGCATGAGCGAAATTGCAGCTTGCCCTCCATGTCTTATTGCTGAGGATCCTTCAGCTCTACCATCTCCCACCTCCTCTTCCTCCTCCAGTCAGGAACTCTCCTGGCCTGTTCACTCAATGCCAGCCCCTGGATGCCAGCTATTGTACTGTACTACTGTACTTTTCAAGGTACTGTAAGATTAAAAAATGTTTTCTTTATTTTTGTGGGGTTTTTTATGTATTATTTTAGTGAAAAGTATTATAAACCTATTACAGGACAGTACTATATAGTCGATTGTGTTAGCTGGGTACCTAGGCTAGCTTTGTTGGACTTACAAACAAATTGGACTTATGAACATGCTCTTGGAATGGAACTCATTCGTATGTAGGGGACTTACTGTAGCGTATTTCACCATCACTTCTCCAAGAACCCTCAGCATCATGGGATGTGGTTCCTCCAGGCTAAAGCCTTAAACTCATTTAACACAAACAGCGATTCCCTCACTATATCTTCAGTTACCTCTTTCCAAAATTTTCCTGCCCTTCTGGTTTTAAAATCAATCACCTTCATGGAAAGGAGAGGAGAAAATGCAGAATTATATAGTTGTTCATTCCCTCTGGTCATCTGATCAACCCTGGGCAACGATGCCCCAGGCATTCTGGCTGCCCCACCACCCTGTCCTTGCTCCAGGCAAAGCCGAAAGGTCCATTAGTGAGGGTGCCTGGATGAACCCAAACATTCTGATTCAGGCTACACTGGAGCAGCTTTCTCATTTGGGCCTGTTCTATAAACTTTATTTAGAATTGTTCTATGTCTTCCTGAAGCTCAGTTTTCCTAACACTACATGGGCAGTTTCTTAGCCTCTTTTCGTTCAGTGGTTGGTTCATACACCCTCCTTCCCTCTTTCGTCCTGTCCTTTTAAAGGAAGGATCCATCCTATGCTCTTTCCCAGCTCCATTAGCCTCTATTTCTGAGTCCAGCATGTTTCATTCACATTTCCTGTTAAGCCTAAACTGGTCATTTATCAAACATGCATTGGGCATCTTCCTCCCCGTATTTTCCCAAGCGCTACAAACTTCACTTCCTGTAACTACTGGCACAGGCTGAAAATCTGTCCTTATTTGTACAAGCTGTGCAGAATTTCTCACCCTGCTCGGGCAGTTCCCTGAACTGGGAATCTGAAAAAAAAAAAAAAAATTCGTGTTCTGAACAATTTGTTCTAGGTCATTATTTTTCATTTAAACGTGGAGCCCCTCCTTAACCCCGAGCTGTGCTCCCTATCCTATAAGCTCTCTGTATCTTAACTGCTACAAAATATTATGTACATCTGATCTTGAGACAAAAAAGTGTAAGACTACTGTTCACAGTAGAGCAAAAGGAGTTTTATTATTCCTCCCAAAAAAGCGAATGTATGGACTTTCCTTTGTATCCCAGATGCCATTTGGGGCCACCCAGTCCTGTAGACAAGGATAAAATAGGATAAACTGGGCTCAAGCCTGCATTACCTCTCCAGAGCAAACTCCAATGCCATGATCACTGCAAAGTCTCAGCGGGTGAACATGTCCTCACAACCCCTGGCTTCAAGTTTTTACATCCACAGCATTCAGTTTAGAGACGACTTCACCAATCCATACTATAGTTAACTTTTCTTGATTTTCAGTGACAACAAAAAATTTTTCCATAAGATATTTTGTGAGGCAGCTGCAGCCTTTGTGCTGGTAGCCTCAGGATGAAACCACCTAGAGAAAAGACTGGGAGAGAAGAGAAGGAAGGGGGTCTGGAGCCCAAAGTCCTGTGTCTGAAGCCTTCCCTGCCTCTGGACCCCCTGCTAGATGAGTATTACATCTCCTCACTACACAGGCCAATTGACTTTGGCTCTAGCAGTAATGGATACTCTCTTCACCTCTTCTTTATCTCCGTTGCAGGCTGCCCACATTCCATGTGTTACCCCCGTCTGTAGCACAAGCACAATACAATTTGTTAGGTTGACCATTCCAAGCCATGCATACCTCATATGATACCAGGTCTCCAGAATTTGGTTTGGGGACTGGTCTTTTACAGGTTTATGTCTTTTGATCGACTGCTTCTACAAATGACGGATCACCTTCATTACATGTTTTGGTTGTTGGTTTTGTTTTCCCTAAGTTTCTTCTCAGAAAGTAACTTTCACTTCAATCTTGAAGGCAGCACGTTATTACTTCCATTTAATGACCCACAAGGGGTTCAACTAAATGTTCCTTAAGGTCCTTCCCAGCAGTAAAATTTATGACTCTATATAGGAACCAGTTTCACTGTCTGCCAGAGATTACACATAAATGCTTTTCTTTTATCTGAGCTCATGTCAGGTGGGACATCCTCTAAATCTAAAAGCAAAACCATTTTATTTAGGATCCTTTTAGAACAAACAGAAACGAAACAAAACACAACAAGTAGCTGGAAGATAAGTCTTCGCCTGCTGTAAAAACAAAGACATGAAGTACGTGTGCCCTTTAATATATAATTTTTACCGTTGGGGAAATTATTTCATACTGTTGATTTCCTACAAAAAGAGATTCTAACAAGCATTCAGAGTAACACACGTGATGGCTCACGTTAAGAGTAAAATAATAAACTCTCAAGTGAGTGAGGTCTTGTTTCATTCATCTCACTCTAAAACCTCATTTTATTGGGCCTGAATCCCGCCGGCAAAATTAATAAGGCAACGCCTAATCCTACACTAAGGAAATTTGGAAGTACCTTGTTCCATACCTAGAAAAATCTTGCAGCTACAGAACAGAGCAGTACTATGTGTGTTCTTTTAAGGAGATGGCTTTTTTTAGTCAAAGGGAGGAGAAAAACCATGGGTAGCACGTGTCTCTCCCTTGTTTTGAGCCGTCACCGAGGCAGAGGTTGCTGGGCCATTGAGGCTGATGCTGGGTGACAGCGGCAGCGTATTGCTTGCTGGATTGTGATGATATTGAATACAGTTCAGGGAAAACCTCTGTAGCCCTCATCACCTGCCGCTGTGCTCACTCCATGCCGCCTCTGCTCCCTTCAGAATGAGGGGGAATTCTTAGATATAATTCTACTAATTACGGCTTGGTAGAAAAGTTGGATGGGTCCAGAAGCGGTGCCCCAAAGGAAGAACCACATGAGGTAAAGATTGGAGGGCTTTTATGGTGGTGCCTGAAGATAATTATAGTCATAGAAACCAATTCCAGAGAGAGAAAAAAATTCAGCCAAGCCCAGACTGTTTTCATAAGGCAGCATAGCTCCCTTTTAATGTGAAACATTAATTGGTTTTCCCCGAGGGGGAGAAATTCTTGCAATGTCAGTCTCCTGGACCAGAGATTCCAGCTTAGGGCACCAGGAGGAAAGTGGGAACTCAAAAGCTGTAAGTAAGTGCCTGCTGCAATTTTCCGTCCTTTTGCCAAGGCAGCCAGGATGCAGCATCACTTATTTTGCTGCATGTTCTCCAGCGAGCAGACAGACAGTAAAGATATCAGACCCCTTCAGTATATCCTGCAGTTTACAAAGATGATGTTACCTGTAAATTGATTCACAGGGTAAAAATATAGAACCAAAAGTGGATATTGTGAATAATGATACTGACTCATCATCATGCACCGGAACATTTAATGGGCAATCAGTTAATATCAGAGAATGTAGTCCTTCTCTTTAGAATATTATGACCCAGAATGATTACTCTAATAAGCATTCTGAAGCAGAGTCACTTTAATTCTACAAAAAAGGATTACAAGTATATTTTAGATGGGCTTTTTAATGGGCTTGGAGTGGGCAATAAAACTGCATGAGGGCATTTGCCATTGGTTGGCAATAACAGGCTCTAGGTTTTTTTTGCAATTGAAGATTCTTCTGATTTTCTTGGATTCGGAGGAACAGCCCTGGCTATAGGTGGCCATTATCTGGATGCACCATTTGAAATCCACACCCTAAAAATGGGCCTGAAGCTGTGGTTCAAATCTGTGGCAAACTATCAGGAAAAGCAAGAATCCAGGCAGAAGAGTGTATACATGTGGAATAAAATAATTCAGTGTTTCCCAAAATGTGAGACATGTTCACAATAACATTAACCAATGCAGAAGATGGTTTTCAGTATCAAGTGAATGTAAGACATGGACTTAAATACCAATGAATCACAGGATGGGAAAACTATTCTCTTTTCAATCCATCAACCCATTTTATTTAACTTTATTTAAGTTCGGTGCTTCTCTTTAGCACTTCTCTAAAACTTGCTAATTCCTCATTTCATCGAAAAGATAGCAGCCATCAGGTATCAACTTGTAATTTAATAATATTGTTTTGTCTTCCTTGGATGTACTTTTTACAATGACTTTCCTCTTATGAAAGCTACAACTGTTCAGTTTATGATAGTAATATAAAGTCTCAACTTAAAATAAATATATTTAATTTTTCGGAGTGAGTTCCATTTGGGGAAAACACTAAGCAAAAAACAATGCAGGTTGTATGTGGATTTCACAAAAGTCGTGAAAATGGTAGAAACGCTACAATGCCCATTGGCCTCTACCCACTGGATGCCAAAGCTTCTCTCCTTCCATTGTTGTGACACCAAAAATGTCTCCAGATATTTCCAAATGCCCCCTGGGAGGCAGGATTGCTCTGGGTGGAAAATCACTGATTTAGAGCAATGTGATCTCTGAGCAATTCTTTTAGTCAGAAGGCAGATAGGGAATAATGGTGGGCTTTGTAGAAGCGACAATGTGAAGAATTCCGGGGATGAAAGCCATCAATCAAAGTGGTATAGCAAGTCAGAGAATGTGGGGAAGATACATTGTAATAAAGAGACAAAGTCCCTATGAGGGTTTCTCCCAACCACTGGCTCATTCAAATATATTAAGATCAGCCATCCTACTTCTAATAAAGGATTCCAGGTCTGAATCCCCAAAACAAGGTTGCTGATGGTCTTTGCCTTTGTAATTTATTTCTCCAGCCAACAAGACAGTAGAAGGATATGTGAACTTTCTGGGGGAAAACACAAGCCCGAGCCTGCCAATCTGGCATGCCTCAGTAGGCTGAACTGGCCTGGCTTTTTTTATGAGGTGTTTGGCAGCCTGAGTATTAAATTTCATTCTTTTATTTTATGTTTTGGGTGCATATGCTTAGAGGCCTTTGGACAGTTGCCTCTTTTTTTAATAAGGCTAATAAATGCCCATAGGAAATTTACCTATATCTAAACTGACATACAAAGCTGATACATCAGAGGGGTCAAGCATGAGGATTCCAGAAATTTATATAAACGGAGGAAGCTGGCATGAATTTGGACTGCCTGGAGCTATTACTCAGGCGTTGGCTGTCTTCCAGGCTGTTCATAATTTTAAATAAATTCTGATCTTGGTGATGTATACTTATTGATAAAGTTTTCAGAAAGTCATCACCATGCACCCTTTGACTTTGTATCAGTCTGAAATCTCCACAGTTCCTGAGAGAGGTCTGGCATTACATTAGCTATTATCTGTACCACGATTCATCCTTCTATTTGAATCAAGCCTGTGGATAAGTGACTCATTCTGTTCCACTTACCATGGAAGAGACCTGGATGGTTTCAGGAAAACAAGATTCTTGGATCCTGTATCTCAATTCATCACTAATTTTCTTCGGTTCTTTCATTTCTCAAACTCTCAGTTTCTCCTTAATATTAGAAAAGTAAGTGCCTTCACCTATGGATAAGACACTCTTGGCTTTTTCATTTCAAATTGCTGTTCAAAAACATGCCACTTCTTCCATGAAGATCCTGCTACATATCACTTGGAACTCTTACCACTCAAATCTTCAAAAAAGTTTGGCTGGCCTACAGGTAGTTTTACAGGATCTGAGAAGCAAGGAACAGGTGCCTGCTATGTTAGTCACTGGCTGTCTTGCTTTCAAAGAACCGGGCTGTATTGTCTCTGAGCCCCGTTCAAAGCCCCTCTGCTCAAACTTCCCTGTTCTCTAGCTTTCTCCACCATTAAAAATCTACAATTATTTATATTGTCCTTAATCTCAGTTCTTTATATTTTGTTTGATGATTGTGGTAGGTAGAATAATGGCTCCCCAAAGATATCCACATAATTCCCAGAACCTATATGTTAGGTTACATGGTAAAATGGAATTAGGGTTGTTAATCAGCTGACTTTAAAAGAAGGGTATTATCCTGGATTAGCTAGCAGGGACCAACGAAATCACAAGAGTCCTTTAAATGTGGATGTGAAAGGCAGAAGACTTAGCGTCTGGATGATAAAATGTGACAAAGAATTGACCAGCCATTGCAGGCTTAGAAAACAGAAGGAGGCCACAAGACAAGGAATGCAGGCAGCCTCTAGAAACTAGAAAGGACAAGGAAATAGATTTGCCCCTAGAGCCTACAGAAAGGAATGTAGCCCTGCCAACACCTTGACTGTAGCCCAGTGAAACCTGTTATTCATGTAACCTGCAGGACTGTAAGATAAGGAACTTACATCATTTTAAGCCACTTGTGGTAATTTGTTACAGCAGCCTTAGGAAACTAATACAGTGATGTTACTCCTGAAAAGGGTAATTAATCACACAGACAAAAAAAAAAATGATTTGTGAAAGCTCTCTGACTCCCTAACAGTTAAGACAGAATGAGTTAGAATGACATCAGTAGCAACTTTTGCAGGATCTGGAGTCTACCGCATCGTAGGACGGTTCCACCTGGCAAACCCACTTCCTCTTCACTTTCCTATTCAGTCTAAGTCCAGGCTCCCTCTGTTCCCCAATACCTCCAAGCCTCAATCATTCTCACATTCCCAATCATTCTTTGGCACAATAAAAAGCGAAACACTTTTCTAGAATATACAACAGTACCTAATAAGCATTTAACATGTTTTTTACTGTAAACTCTCTCTCATTTGTGATGTCCCCCATGAATTCCTATTTCCTATGTCTTTCTATCCCCAGTAATCAAGTTCTTTGGAAGTTATTTATTACCAACAATGCTGTGTAGTCTAACAATTTTATTGTCAGTCACTTGGCAAACTTTGAATGTATACCTGGTGCTGAGTGGACGCAGGGACAAAGAAAATAGTCTCTCCACCTCAAGAAGTTTACAATTTAATATGGCATAAAATAGGAGAAACATTCATTCATTCCACAAATACTTACTGAACATGTAGTTTACAACAGACAACTCTAATGCAAGACAGAAACTTGAGTTCTATAACAGAGCTACAAACAATAGTGACAGTGAAAAAGAAAGTTCTCTAAATGACAGTGATACAAGAACATGCCAAAGCCAGCTACAGACAAGAACGAGAAGGAAAAACAGAAAAAGAAGAAAATATCTCATGGTCAAAAGATATACAACAAATTCTGAACACTGAAACTCAAGTATTTTGCATATAGGAAGGCCTCATACACCTTAACTCAGTGCCCATTTTCCCATATTTTATGTACCATTCTAAAATGTTCACTTATCTTTTATCCCGGCCCACAGATGATTAAAGAGAGAAAGTTGGAAGAGAGAAACTGCTAACAATAGTCACACCAATAGCAGAAATAAATAGCATGTTAGTGTGGCAGCCTCAGAAGGAAAAGAAAAACAATCAAAAACAAATGTTTGCAAAGTGGCCAAATACGTCATAGGCGCGCAGCCTGCACCAATCAATAAACCCTAAGACCATCCTATTCATACATACTACACAGTGACTGGGTTTCCAATGATCCTAAGCAAATGTTCAAGTTCTGTTCCACATATTCTATTTAGGAAAGCAAGGAAGTATGCAACCACTTTTTATAGAAACTGTATCAGAATTTGTTAAGATCTATTTTTTTAATCCATAGAAAATGTTATTTATTTGAAAACATTAATGACATTACTATAACCTTTTGGAAAACCTTAGTAAGAACAAAAAGACAACTGAAATGTCATTAGAAAAGAGGTGGGGGGGCTTCCCTGGTGGCGCAGTGGTTAAGAATCTGCCTGCCAATGCAGGGGACACGGGTTCGAGCCCTGGTCTGGGAAGATCCCACATGCCGCGGAGCAACTAAGCCCGTGAGCCACAACTACTGAGCCTGCGCGTCTGGAGCCTGTGCTCCGCAACAGGAGAGGCCACGATAGTGAGAGGCCCGTGCACTGCGATGAAGAGTGGCCCCCACTTGCCGCAACTGGAGAAAGCCCTCGCACAGAAACGAAGACCCAACACAGCCAAAAATAAATAAATAAATAAATAATAAATTTATTAAAAAAAAAAAAAAAAAAAAAAAAAAAAAAAAGAAAAGAGGTGGGGTCATAAATACCAATAGAAAAGAGAGTAAATGTTAGAATATATATAACATTTTACAATAGTATATTTGAAAGATTGCCTGATATGAGTAATTTTCTAGGAAAATGGGAATTATACAAAAAAAAATCTCAAAACAAAGTAGAAAACTGAATAAGTTAATAATACAGTGTATTGAAATGTTAAAAATCTTTTAAATTGTGGGGCTTTCTGGAGGAAAATGTTTCCGTGTTCCATGCCCTATGAGCCCACGGGTCACAGACAGCTAAGGAGCATGGGCAGTGGGTCCAAGCAAATGGAAAAAGAAGATTTATTCCAGCACTAAAACATATGAAATATGTCACTGTGTCAGAAGCCAGGCAACAAGGATGCCCAGAATATCAGGGCCTGCTATTAGAAAAATCATAGTTCAGAGAAAAAGATTTAAGCAATCATCCTGGGCTGGGAGCTCATTTGCAAATGTCACATCGAAAGTATAACTCTATTATGAAAAAACTATTTAAGTTCATCACTAATGCCTGACATTTCAGGATGGTTCTTGCCCTGTTTTTACTAATCACACTCGGGGTAGCTCTGTTTTTCATAGGCCCTCTTTATGATTAGAATGCTGAACTTTGTTGAAAAAGTTCCTGGAAAAAGCTCTAGAATTTGATTTTCTAGGTAATCTTTAGCAAGTCAGCTAACAGAGGTCCATCTTCAGTTCTTTCCCTTAATATAAATCTAAGGCATTGAAGCAGCCTATGTTTGATGAAGAACCATAAATAATATCAGTGCATTCTGGAAAGAGAAGTTGCTGTGGAATCCCAGAATGGAAGAATCCACCCCTCTGTGCTTCAAAATGGGTTAGGAACATACACTTGTCTTGGTGATCTGGCTCCTACCAAAAAGTGTGCAAATCCCCATACGCAAAAAGCGAACTTTCCACATATTCTGCCTACGCCAGAGAAAAACAAACACCAGCTGACAGATCCAGAATGCATTTCTAGTATCACTAATTATCTCTATCCCCATACACAAAAAAAGAAGGAGCAAATTCTTTAATCATTCTTGTTCCTTACTCTCATCCCAATCTTAAGTACTACGTAGTGAACAATAAAAATAGCTAATATGTATAGACCACTTCCTCTGTTCCAGGCATTTTATAAGGATTATATCATTGAATTGTCACAACACCTCCATTCTGTTGATATTAATCATGTCCATTTTATAGATGAGGACACCATGAGTTGGAGGAGTTGAATACCTTGCTTAGGGCCACACAGGTCAAAGATGGCAGAATCGTACAACAAAATGCCAGAGACTGCCCTCTTAACCACTATAATATTAGTGAACGTGAATATTTTGGAAGCTGTACAATAGCCTGTTTTAACTTATAGACATAGGCACTGGCAACAATTTAAACATTTATCTCCATCTTTGCTAGAGTATTTACATGATCTAAGAGCCTTTACGTGCTCTTAGAAACAATTTGCTGAAAGAAAGGAAAAGGTGCTGAAACCAAAAAAAGGAAAAAAAAAAGTATAATAGGAAAAACATGCTAACTAATCATCCTCCAGTTCTTTCTGCTCTCAAAACTGACCCAAATTTTTAAAGAGGAAATCTTTCCCATTCCCTTAAAATCTGTACTATCTCATTGGTTTTATTGTACATTTCACCCAAGGTCTTGTGTCACCTCAGTTAATAGTCACTATTTAGGGTGTGTGCCATGCCACATGCCCAAGGTAATGAACTGAAGGGCTTCTTGGAAAGAGCATGAACTGATCATTTTCCTTGTCAAAAAAACCAATACTGTTTTGAGTCTTAATTAATTGGAGAGGTTTTACCTTTAGAAGAAGCATATGTTAGTGGAAATAGCACTGGCCCTAAAATCCAAAATTCTGTCCAGAGTGCCATCACTCAAAAGCCATCTCACCTGGGGGAGAATTCATCACCAACTTCTTTAGACTTAAGTTCCTCCTCTACAAAATGGAAATGATAATAACCTCCTTGCTATCTTCCACATTTGTGATAAGGGTCCAATCAATGTAATGTGAACCACACCTATAAAACCCTATGCAATGTAAGGTAGTACTATGATGACGATATACTAAAAATGTGTAAGAAGAAAAGATGGGATGAAAATGTACTGAAAGAGTCATGTGCAATTATAATGTGTCTCTCCTGGGAAACTGAAATATTATAATGGTCACAAGCTATTACTGTAAAGAATCATACCTAGTCCTCTAGCTTTCATGTAACAGCCTTTCACACATTGAGAAAGAGCCTTCAAGTTCACCTAAGTCTTCTCTTCTCTTTGTTAAACGTCCAGAGTTTTCCCAATTATTTCATGTGGGATAGAATTCACAGGACCTTTATCGTCTTTGTCTTTTCACTGAGTTTTGTCAGTGCCCTACTTACAATGAATACAATGTCCCAGATACAGTCAGAAGACCATAGTTATTACTGCCAACTTTGATCTAGGTTACATACTTGCATAAAATGCAAATTTTCATTGCTTTTTGTTGGAATGAACTGAATGTCCCAGGTGTCTTCATCATTTGTGTTTGCCTAACAACATTCACAAAACTTTTTTTTTAAACCCTAAATCCAGGATGTCGCTTTTATCCACCTGAAATATGATCTTGTTGAGTTCCACCTATCTTTCCAATCTGATGAACTCATTTTGAATGATGATTCTCATACATCATATAATCTGTCTCTCCCAGGTTTTGTCATCCACAAAATTGATAAGCAAAACTTTTATGTCTTTATACAAGTCATGGGTTTAAAAAAAAAAAAGGTATGAGACATTTTAAACAAATTTAACTAGATTTAAAGCTCTGTTTAAAAAGTTTCTAAATACTGCTTTCCAGCTGGAAAAAATCCCTCATTAGACAAAATTCTTTGGGAAAGGATATGAACTAGTCATGAATCTCCCTCCTTATATTCATGGTATATTTCTAGAGCTGTGTTGAATTTCCCGGTGTCTGACAGGTTTTCCAATTTTGATAATACAGACACCATTTTCTTATGTTTGATCTTCTGGATCTTCTTCGTTTCTCCATGATTTTCAAATAATTGCCAAAAACAAAAATTCACTATTACATGTGCTAGGTCTTTTAGTGGCCTGGGATCATGTCATCCATCAAAAACTTGAGGTTTTGTTTTTTAATAGTCAGAGACTGTCAAATGAGTTTTTATTTACCTCCGGTTTCAACCACGTATCAAATATTTGTGCTCTAGTTTCCCCAGTCTTAGCACCCTTCCCCCTGAGAAAACAAAATCAAAATCGAATATGAATAGTCTCTGCCTTCTCTCTTCCATCTGTTTGTATCACATTATCTACAACCAGCAGAGAGTTCTTGATTATCTCTTTTATTATTAGAACTCTAAAAGCATCCCTTTGCTATCTTTCACATTATTCATAAACCTTGTGGCTTTTTTTTTCCTGTGTTTGTGCTTGTTTGTCATATTTTTCTCTTCCACCTATATCTGCTCTTTTAAAATCTGCACTCACAAAACTGCGTGTGCACCCACACTTTCCATAACTGAGCATTCCAAATTTCATCCCAAGATACCCCCCCCCCATCCTTCTTGAACTGTCTTCCCTTTCAGAGTCACCTTTCTCTTGTAAAACAATTACCTGGTTGATATCATGTCTGAGCTTTTTGCCTTATTAGAGAACACTATCATAGGGTCATAGAATTCAGGAAAAAAAATTTTGATAGCAGTAATATAAAAGTAATTTCAAGTATTATTGTAAGTTATTATTAACTATAAATCCACTGGCTTTTAATTAAGAAGGAGAATAGGGGCTTCCCTGGTGGCACAGTGGTTGAGAGTCTGCCTGCCAATGCAGGGGACACGGGTTTGAGCCCTGGTCTAGGAAGATCCCACATGCCGCGGAGCAACTAGGCCCGTGAGCCACAACTACTGAGCCTGCGTTTCTGGAGCTTGTGCTCCACAACAAGAGAGGCTGTGACAGTGAGAGGCCCATGCACCCCGATGAAGAGCGGCCCCCACTTGCCACAACTAGAGAAAGCCCTCGCACAGAAACGAAGACCCAACATAGCCATAAATAAATAAATAAATAAATAAATAAATAAATAAGATGCCTCTCTTTAAAAAAAAAAAAAAAGAAGGAGAGTAAAAGGAGCAGAAGTATATGTACATATTAATGTAGAAAGTATCACCTTAGGAAAATCCTAACTGCCAAATAAACAACCTCAGTATCCAGAAAGAATCCATCAAATTGAAATCACATTCAAAGCGAAATTGTAATATATGAGTCCTTCACAGGGAGCTAGACGGTGTAGGGATTATAGTGGTAAATGAGAGAGCAAAAATCCCTTTCCTAATGGAATTTATATTCTAGTGAAAAGACATGTAAGAATAAGTAAATAAACCATCAAAGTAAACAGATTGGGAATAAGGATAGTGTTCTTTTAGATAAGCTGGTCAGAGCAGGCCCTCTGAAAAAGTGATATTTGCATTTCAATCTAAAGCATGAGAATGGTCCAGTTATGCAAAGATCTGGGGAAAGAGCACTTCAGGGAAAGGGACAGTCAGGGACAGCATCCCATAGCTCAAAAGGAACAAGAGGCATCAGTCAAAGCAAACCTGTTTGGAAAATAAAGTAAAAGTTCAGGAATCCGAAATATTAGAAATTCCTGTGTTTAAGCCTCGAAAACTGCCAAGGAAGGTGATATAAACTAAAAGCACAGTGAAAGAAATACTTGAGAATAAAGTCACATCAAAGTGATCCATATATACATCAACTCTAGCAACTAGCATACCAACAGATACGTTGCTCACACATGACTGCAAACTTCAAATCTATCTTTGATAATTACACGTTTAATGCTTGGGTTGATTGATCACTGGACCAACTCAAACACCAGGTTTCTCTGCCGCTTCTCCACAGTTGCTGAGAACGGCTATCTGACAGGCAAAAATATTACACACCGAGCGTCTGCTATCTTTCCCTCTGTCCTGCCTTCTCAAGAGAATTCTCTGCTGGTGACACTCAAGTCCTGGGCATTTGCTGAAATGATGAAAGTTATGAGTAGAGAAGGGAATTGGAGACAGACAGTCCAGAAAGAGAAAACTGATTTATATAAAATAGGCCAAAGAATCATCCTCAAAAGTGAAGTGAAGGGCTTCCCTGGTGGCGCAGTGGTTGAGAGTCCACCTGCCGATGCAGGGGACACGAGTTCGTGCCCCGGTCTGGGAAGATCCCACGTGCCGCAGAGCAGCTGGGCCCGTGAGCCATGGCCGCTGAGCCTGCGCGTCCGGAGCCTGTGCTCCGCAACGGGCGGGGGAGGCCACAACAGTGAGAGGCCCACGTGCCGCAAAAAAAAAAAAAAAAAAAAAAAAAAAGTGAAGTGAAAAGTCTAAGAGGTCGAGGAGGCAGTGGGAAAGAAGGGACAGCAGAATGAGGACAAAGCAAAGCTGGGTGGAGTTTTAGAAAAGAGAAAAGAGAGATGTGTGGTACCACAGCCATAACAAGTGACCTCAAGGAGGAAAAACACTAAAATTTATTTTTAAGAACTTTTACTGTATATTGTGTGACGAAATTGCTCCCTCTCTGCCTTCTCAAGAGACTATCAGGATAAGCTTGCTTTACTTTTCAAGGTTTTACGTAATATGATTGCGAATGATAGCCCATTCTGTTGCTATTTTACATGCATGTTGGATGTTCTACAAATTCGTGCAACACAGCCTCAGTTGGGTCCCAGCTAGCTGTTGCTTGAAAATATCTCACTTTGCTCCCAACGGATTCTCTTTTCTACCTTCCAGAATGTGGTTTTCAAGCCTTTTCCCTTATTTCCTGACTTTTTAAAAAAATATATTTATTTATTTTTGGCTGCGTTGGGTCTTCGTTGCTGCATGCAGGCTTTCTCTAGTTGCAGCGAGCAGGGGCTACTCTTCGTTGCAGTGCACGGGCTTCTCATTGCGGTGGCTTCTCTTGTTGCGGAGCATGGTCTCTAGGCATGCGGGCTTCAGTAGTTGTGGCACGTGGGCTCAGTAGTTGTGGCTCGTGGGCTCTAGAGCGCAGGCTCAGTAGTTGTGGTGCACGGGCTTAGTTGCTCCGCGGCATGTGGGGTCTTCCCGGCCCAGGGCTCAAACCCGTGTCCCCTGCATTGGCAGGCAGATTCTTCACCACTGCACCACCAGGGAAGCCCTCCCCCACATTTCTAACCCTACTGATTCTTAGTCAAGTATTTTGATGATTAATTGAAATAATTGAGAATATCAGAATCACTCACCTTCCAGCCCCTCTTCCCATTCCTTCACCCATCATTTCCTCCTTCTTGTTGGCTTTAGAGGGAACACTGGCTGTCTCCTTTCCTAGTTAACCCCGTACTCCGCATCGCCGTCCCAGCATTTCATGGCTCACCCAAGATAAGGTGCCATCGGTCCATCCATTTTTTCTTTTCCATACTCTGTCTCTGGGGCAGCCTCTTCTTTTCCTTGTTCTCACCCTGCTTCTTTACAAAATGGAAGTGACCCTTAGCCCAACAGTTTCATTCCTGCAAACGTATCTTAGAGCAACACTCGCACAATACGCAAACCCGTAATCCAGATACCTTTTCCAGGGTTTCTTCCCCAAAATATTACCAAGGATACAGAGGTTGTTTCTGAGGGACTTTAACTTCTCTCATTTTATATTTGACGGTATTTGAATTTTTACATCCAGGATTTAATTACCTTTTTAAGAAAAACAATAAGGATTTTTTGAGTGCCAACAACCCTTCACCTGTATCCAATTAGCCATCCAATGCTATGGACTCTACTTTTGAGACGATGTTCAAATCTAACCATCCCCTCACATTGTCCTCACTCCTGCCAATGCTCAGCATGTCCCAGATATTAACAGATCAGCCCAGGAGCTCGGTGATTGATTGAGCTTTCCGACTCTACTTCTGTCCTTGGCAATTCACCTTCCACAAAGCTATCTCTTCTAAAATTCTAATTGGACCATGTCCTTGTTAGCCTCAAGGACCTTCACTGGTTTCCCATTACCACCTAACTAAAATAGAAACTTCTTACAAGGTACGTAAAGCCTTGAGAATATGACCCCAACATCTTTTCATCTCCATTCATCTCTCTTTGTAAAAATTCATTGTGGCCAGACCAGATCTCTCCTTTGAACATAAGCTTCCACTATTTCATCCTTTGCTAGAGCTTCTCCCTAATCTGGAATTCCCGTCCTCTCTGTGTCTGACTACATCCAAACCCTATTCATCCAAACCACACCCACCACCTTGTGAAGCTACACTCATGCCACCCACTCATTAGAATCAACCATTCCTTCTTTGTACTCCAATAGTATCCTGTCTCCAACACTGGACTTATCATACTGTGTAGCATAGTTAGGTATAAAGCCTTACCTCCCTCAAGATTGTGAGTTTTTTGAAGCCAGAGACTAATTTTACTCATGTGTGCATATTCTTTCTACACGTGGCATGTATTAGTTGTTGAATCAATGTTTATTCTGATGAGTTTGATAGAATCACTCATATCAGCTTTGAAGGTAGTTATCTGCTATTAACTTAGCATTATTTTCTATTTTGACTGCTTTAATTTTCAAGCTTTGCACAAAAGTACTACAATTAAAAGCTTAAGTATGCTTTTGAGCTTTGTTTTTAACTTGAGAGGAAAACGAGCAGAATTGATGAACATTTTGCTCATAAATTTGACTCTTTGAAACTACGTTTAACATGAACAATAACAGCTGCCTTTTATTGAGTATGTATTATATGCCAGGCACTGATTTAGCATTCTGCATTCATTATATCACTGCATCTGCTAAAGAAACATGTGAAGTACAGCAAATACCATTTTATACCCATTTGACATATAAAGAAACTGAGTCTCAGGGAAGTAATCAGTCCCAGATCACAGGGCTCTGTGGGACTGCCAGGCACCAAAGCCAAATTAGCCTGATCCTAGAACCCATGCTCTCTCGAGTCTGTCCCACCATGTCCTCATCGACTGCTCTGGACGGAGAATTATGATGGCTGGGCAGGGACTCCACAAAAGAGAGTAGACTGGAGCGGGCTGGCATCACAGGCTGTGCCCCAGGATGTCCCAAGAAAAATCTTTCGTATTGATTAGCGAAGCATGGAGTAAAGACAGGGGGAAAGTTTGGGGACAGCCATTATGTAACCAGGTATCTGATAATACAAGAAAACCCTTGTCATTTGCAAATTCATGGTTTGGAACACTTAGTGTGATGAAATCTGCCCCTTCCTATCCAGTGTTCCCTGGTTTAAGCCCCAACCCCTCCCCATCACCTACCTTGAGAAAACCTCAAAAACTGCCCAGAAAATGGCATGGGAGCCCATATACATTTTGGTCATTTTTATCCTTATACTAAACTGCAGATCAAAGGAGGGACTAGGAAATTTACATTAAAATTTAATGTAAATTAAATTTTAATTTTAAATTTAATTTTAATTTTTAAAATTAAAATTAAAATTAATTAATTAATTTTAATTAATTTAATGTAAATTAAAATTTTTAATTTACATTAAAAGTTTAATGTAAAAGTAGTGTGATTATTTCACGAGTCTCTCAACGTGGCAACCAGGTTTGTGATGTTTTTCCAACCTTGTTTGAAAATGTTCCTGCACTAGATACGAGATGTCTTCAGACTAACACTGTTGAGATAACAAATAGAGAGAGAAGAAATGTTCCGGAGCAAACATTTATAAAACATTTGAGATCACTTGCTCTGTGTTCATTGAGCTTTCATTTCTAGGTGGGCCATTTTGTCACGTGTAAACCAAGAAAGGGCTCTGTTTTATTTCACACAGCCTAAGCCTAAGCTTCTGCTCTATATCCAAATCTAAAGCGATTCCCCTTTTTCCCCTTCTTTAAACTTCTCCTCAGAAGTTCTTCCCTCCTTCCCCTTAAATGTCTCTCCCATAACTAAGTGGGGTGGGGTCGGGGGTGGGAGGAAATCAGAAGATTCAACAGAGAAAAATGCCTCTGAACACGAAGCTAGATGCCAAATATGTCTACTGGAGTAGGATTACCCAACTTTTCCTTATTCATTTTCTGCCTTTATGGTCTTATATGTCTCATTAGATCATAAGCCCCCAGGGAGAACTTGTGCTTTTAGGATCTATTCAGTATGTAGTACATTACAAATGCAAAAAAAAAAAAAAAAAAAAAAAAAGATGCTTATCTTTAGGAATATGCGATGATGTAAAGTTATAATAGTCATGGAGGAAAAGGACTGACTTATTTCTTGTTAAAATTATCAGCAGTTTCATGTCTAAAAGAGATTGAAGTGTTTTATTCCACATATTAACCTCCAGAAAACCTCACAGGCTAATGGAAGGAGCCTTGGCTGGGTGTCAGAAAATCAAGTTCTAATCCTAATTCTTCCACCGACTCATCCTGTGAAACTGGACCAGTTATTTTACCCATGTAACCCCTTCTTACCACCTCACAGGCATTTCTAAGCATCAAATGAAGTGAATTATGTGAAAGTCCATTCATTAGCTTAAATCAATAATTGATTGACACAGCGGTTGTTATCATTATGCAGTTTGCTTTTTTGGTGATTTCCAAGCGTTTCCCTTTACTCCCTAAAATAACACCAAACTACGAATAATACTGTTTAACAGATACAAATCCACAAAGCACAAAGACAAAGAAACAGCAGGAGATGAGAAATATCAACAAATGTTTGGAAGAGGTAAAGCTAATCAAAGAACCAGAGTGAGAAGAAAGCTGAGTGTGAAGTGGCTAGAGATATAATCAATTCATACCCCCAAACTAGGAAAGGCTCAAGAGCTAGAGGCATTAGTCATCTCCAGAGGGGAGAGTGAGGTAGGGGCTCCACTAAGGGAGTTGAATATGAAATCACTTATACGTGGAATCTAAAAAAATGATACAAATGAACTTATTTACAAAACAGAAATAGACCCATAGACATAGAAAACAAACTTATGGTTACCAAAGGGGAAAATGGGGGTAGGGATAAATTAGGAGCTTGAGATTGACAGATACACACTACTATATATAAAATAGATAAACAACAAAGACCTACTGTATAGCACAGGGAACTATTCTCAATATCTTGTAACAACCTATAAGGGAAAACAATCTGAAAATGAATATATGTATGTGTATGTATATATGTATGTGTGTATATATAGATATGTATATATGTGTGTGTGTATAACTGAATCACTTTGCTGTACACCTGAAACTAATACAACACTGTAAATCAGCTATACTTCAATTAAAAATTTTAAAAAAAAGTCTGAGGATCAGGAGTAATTAGACCTCCTGTAGTCACTTCTACTGTGTATAGAGAAGATCCTGTTTCATGGACTGTGTATAGAGAAGATCCTGTTTCATGGTAACAGGCATGGTATAGAGAAGGAGATGCTAGACAGAGATCAACAGAGTTAAGTGCAGGTCTAAATACTGAATGGTACTTCTGCTCCACTCCACAAATTCCTGACCACCTGATACATCCCATGAAGACAAACATAAAACACGTCCTACCTATGCACGTACCAGTGGTTTAAAAATATGGCAGTAAATGCTAGAAGAACAGCCAAAAACATGAAGAGTGGTTGCCCAACAGGGCTGGGGACCCCTATATTGACAGTAAAATTCTTAAAATACTAATAAATCACTTATGTGTATTACTTGGAAATTTTTTAAAATAATTTTTAAAAGATTTACCTTTCAAAGAAACCAGAGTATAGACTATTAAGAGGAGTGAACATATTTCCCACTTTTGATCTTATTAGCAAAACAAGATTAAATCTAACAGATGGGGACTATATTAAAATTTACACAAAATGACACATGCAAGTTCGCAACATTTTAGGCTAAGTCAGCCCAGTCAGGGCAGAATCACATGTGCTTGACAGCATTTGCTTGATAGTTTATCACCTGTGGAAAGAATGTCTTAGAGACAGGACCATGGGTATTCTGGGACCCGTCCCCCCCGGATGGCCCTGGTGCCAACTTCCTGACCTGCCTTGTCTGCAGAGAACTTGCCCACTAATTAACTCCCTTCCTCTGGCCTCACCTCCTTCTGATTCACTGCTACCCAAGCTATTTCCAAAATGTGGATCTGATCGAGTCACCATTCTTCTATAAATCCTTTGATGGCCTCGCCTATCCAGCCTGTCTCCTGAGCCTCTCCACCCACTGGGCATACCAGTCAGAAACTACTTACCGTCCCCTAAACTTTCCACATGCTTTCATGCCTCCCTATTTCATGTAAGCTCTTTCCCCTCCCTGAAATGTTCTCTTCTGTCCTTCCTGGCAAAGACTCACTCCTTTAAAATGCCAGTTTAAAAATCATCATCCAGTTTCAACCCAACAGGGCCAATTACTTGCTCATTATTCTATACTCCCTACCTTTATATTCTGTGTTGCAATTCTTTGCTTCAATATCTGTCTCCCCTCCTAGACTAGGAGTTCCCAAGAGCAGGGATCGGGTTTAATCATCTTTGTATCCTCAGTACAAAGCAAAGTGCCAGACACACAGTTAGCCCTCAAGGGGAGTTTGCTGAATGTACCAGTAAGGAGTGAATTAATTTCACATTAATTTGGACCTTGGCCTACCTTATGTTTGAATGTCTATATAATGCTAATGTGAGAAGCTATGATTTACATTCCCTTAGTTTGCTAACATCTGAGCTCCCAGGGCATGAAGTTTAAATATCACCTCAAACACGGGGACCATATGAATGTTCTTCTACCCTGAGAGATAATAGGGAAGAATACAACCCAGCAGTGAAGCTGGTATGTTTAGCTCTTTTTAATATCCCTCTCCCCCATACAACAAAATTGTTTTCTGACATAAGCATTATTTTCTTGAAGTGCTCTATGGTTCTAGAAAATTACCAATTTAAAATGAAGAATAAATCTTCCTTTTAATTTTCATGATAGAATTCAAATTCAGTAAAATAGTTTATGGATGAACTAGAAGGTCCACTTACCAAACAAAAATATTATACCTTGCAGTCCATACTCAGTTTTCCCTTTAAAATATTAACTACAGACAAAAACTCCAAGCGGTCACAAAGCATGACAGAATTGAAATAACTCAAGTTCCCTTTTTTCTTCTTTATAGTTACATGCTGTCGTGGTTAATTTCTAACCTACTGGGGTTTTGTTTTTTTATTGAAGTAGAGCTGATTTACAATGTAGTGTACAGCTTTATACACACATATATATATATACACATACATATATTCTTTTTCAGATTCTTTTCCATTATAGGTTACTTCAAGATATTGAATACAGTTCCCTGTGCTATACAGTAGGACCTTGATGTTTATCTATTTTATATAGAGCAGTGTGTATCTGTTTATCTCAAACTCATAATTTATCCTTCCCCTTCCCCTTTTCCTCTTTGATAACCATAAGTTTGTTCTCTATGTCTGTGTGATTTACATTTAACCTACTGTTTAAAAGCAGGAGGTTGAAGTACCACTGGGCTGGGAGACAGAACCTGTGCTCCAAGCGAGTTGGAACAATTCCGAACCCTAGTGAACTCACCCTCCAAACCAACATGTGTAGCTGATTCGACCTGTGTACAGGGCTGACTATATAACCAGGACTTCTCCAAATTCACTTCTATGCAGAATGCAATTTTTATTAAAGGAGAGGTAATAAAAACATGTGCAATGGGAAGCTTAGACATATATTCAGAAAACTCAATGGTAACCACAGCAATTGTGGTTACTTAGGGCAACAAAATGTGTGCTTTGGCTGGGGGCTGGGGAGTGGGCCGGAGGCAGGAGTATCTCACCACTGGCCTTGCTTAACATTCCTGGAGCGTGGAGACAGTGAGAAACACGCCAACTCACAGAGGGTTTTATTATTGGTTTTCAACTCTCTGTAGGCAATACATCCCTTTACGGCCTTTCCCCCGGGGAAGACTACAGGAAACCTCTCCTTCCCCCTTCCTCCACTGCATTATAGCCTCTCCCCACTTCCTTCTAAGAGGCGGGGGGGGGGGGGGGGGGGGGGGGCGGGGAGGGGCAGGTATACGAGGGGGAGGATCAAAGCTGTCCCAGGGAGAGCAGGGCCAGAGTAGCCCAGCCTGCGGAGTCAGAGCTGAGTTTGTGCAGCCTTCCAAATCAGTGTGACAGCCTCCGCATTCAGACCTCAGCCATCCGCATGCCACCTGCCGCAGGGACCCTGGACAAACTGCAGAGAAGACCAACTTTATCAGCCTCCTGTCTCCCCAGGTCCTATTGTATCAGTTTGCTAGGGCTGCCATAATATTGGGTTGGCCAAAAATTTTGTTCAGGTTTTTCCATTACATCTTATGGAAAAACCTGAACGAACGTTCTGGCCAACCCAATAAAATACCCCGGACAGCGTGGCTTAAACGATAGAAATTCATTTTCTCACAATTCTGGAGTCTGGAAATCCGAGATCAAGGTGTCAGCAGGGTTGTTTCTTCTCAGCCTTCTCTCCTTTGCTCTCAGATGGTGGCTTCTCCCTCTGTCTTCATATGGCCCTCCCTCTGTGTGTGTGTGTGTGTGTGTGTGTGTGTGTGTGTTTGTGTTGGCCTAATTTCCTCTTCTTGAAGGACATCAGTTATGTTAGATTAGGGCCCACCCATATGACCTCATTTTACCTTCATTATCTCTTTAAAGGCCTTATCTCAAAATACAGTCACATTCTGAGGTCCTAGAGGTTAGGACTTCAATATATGAATTTGGGAGGATACGCTTTAGACTCTAGCACCTGCCCTCTGACCCCAAGGCATTCAACCCAACACCCTCTCCTCCCCTCCAGGTCCAAAGCTCACCATTCACTTTCCACACCTGGATCATCTCATTTACCTACTTTTCATTTCCTAAACTCATGTTCTTTGAGTCTCCTATCCCTTTGTCTTGCTGATGTGATTAGAGGAATAACCAGCCTTAGCTCACCCAGAATAAATAGCAGGTTTAGAGAAGCTGGATAACTACAGTGACATGATAGCAGAACATACAGTTGATGGGGATGGAGGTAAGAAGTGTTGGTCTTTCAGGTGCTTTCTGCCCCTTCTACTTCATTTCACCGCCATCCCCTTGCTGCCCATCTCATCCCCCAACAAGCACACAGAGTTTTCAGGATGAAAATAGAGAGGCTTCTTTCAATACCACGTCTCCTCTGCCCCTTCCCACTCAAAGCCTCCATTACCTCTCTCCTAGGCAGTGGACATGGAGTTCAGTAAAACATGGAATGTCATCTCTTGGAGAGAAAGATTAGGATCATTCAAGAATTACATTGCAAAACACAAGTTCCCACCCTTGTAAGTTCTCTTAGATATAATGCTTCAAAAGCTACAGTTTGACCCTAAGCACATTGGAATCCTGCCAGCCTCAGGTGTGGCATCTAGTGCCTAAGACGATCATGCCTCTTCACTTTATTTTTTATTATGTAATTAGCAAACTGTAGGGACAGAAAAGTTAGGACTGCATCAAAAAGAAGAACACATTCTCAAAAGGGCATTGCCACATGCCACGTTATATTTTATCTCTCAGCCTTTTTGTTATCCAAAAAACTACTCTGAAAAGCATATTAAAATAATGAAAAACGAGGAGGAAAAGAAGTGCCGAGTACTTTTGGCACCTTAAACCATAGCTTTCCACCATCATATATGCAGTTTTCTTCTTAAGCTTCCTGAGGAAAGGGACTGAGTCTTTCAGTACCATCAGAAACCTTAGCAAAACAAGGTGCTCTGTAGCTATGCAGATCTGAACTAAATTGAATGGAATGAGCATTTATTGGCTGGCCCATAAACACATAAATAGCTTATCGATCTTCACCAGTTAAGTCAGTGACAGAGGATCAGAACAGAGATTTCCATGTGATTATTTCAAACACTAAAACGCTCCAGATTTCTGAGTTTAAATAATACTTTCCACATTTCAGAAGTGGGAAATTTAAATAGAGGAGAGTTTTTCTTTTATCTAGTATTATACCTCTTATCATTATCCCTAAATTCTTTTCCACTCTCAAGCTTGATCTATTCAGCATTTAATTATCCCTCTTGCACCTGAAGTCATCCGTATCCAAGAAAAACATTAGACTCACAATTTAGAGAAGAAAAACATGACATTCTGTATTGTCTTACTTTCAGAAAATAATTCTGTATGCATGTAGAGCTTACTATGAACTAGGGAATAATTTAACTGTTTGACCCTCATATCTAGTTGTTAATTACTTTTTCATTGGCCTCAATATATTTCTATTGTATCAGTGGAAAACTGTAGCAGTCTTCCAGTGACCAAAATTATACATATCAATTGTTATGAATATGAATTAAAAGCTTTGTGTCTTCATGGAAAACCATCTACTTCCTGCTTCAAAGGCACTGAGTTTCAGCGCTATAAAATATTCACTTCAGTTAAAAATTTTTTTATTTTATTTATTTATTTTTGGCTGTGTTGGGTCTTCATTGCTGCACGTGGGCTTTCTCTAGTTGCTGCGAGCAGGGGCTACTCTTCCTTGTGGTGTGTGGGCTTCTCATTGCAGTGGCTTCTCTTGTCGCAGAGCATGGGCTCTAGGTGCACAGGCTTCAGTAGTTGTGGCACGTGGGCTCAGTAGTTGTGGCTCGTGGGCTCTAGAGCGCAGGCCCAGTAGTTGTGGCGCACAGGCTCAGTTGCTTCGCGCCATGTGGGATCTTCCCGGACCAGGGCTCGAACCCATGTCCCCTGCATTGGCAGGCAGATTCTTAACCACTGCGCCCCCAGGGAAGTCCCAAATTCAGTTAAAGTTTTTAATTGATGAGATTATAGGTTCTTTTGCTGCTGTGTTGTTCCACTTCTGGCAAAGACAAATCTTTTTAAATGAAGTAATTGATCTACAACATCTTGTCTGTAAAAGAGCCTATTTCAAAAGAAAATAAATGTTCCAACTCTGACTTCTGAAAAAATACATATTACAGAAAGAAAGCTGTTTGGTTATCAAGGCTTTTAACAACCGAGCGAGCAGAAGCTGGGAGAATCAATCAATCGTGTTTCTTGTGTGTCCAACCCCACCATGGCAGAGACCATAGAGGGGCTTATGAAGAGTTTTCATAATCTTGTACTCACGATGCTTACAGAACACGCTTCAGCGTCCACAAACACATGCACACAAATATAAGACCGTCTGGTAAAGCATTAAGGTGTTTGGAAGGGAAGACACTAACTCTTATTCTTCTGGGCTTTGTCCTTCTCTCTTATTTCCTTCCTTGTCCTTTGAGAACAGAACAGTCAACCAGACAATATGAGGTAAATAGGATTGAGGCCATATTGGGCCTGAATATTATTGTACAAAACAGTCGCTCTTAATCTTAATTGGTTTTGTTACCTCCTGGAATAAATTCAATCATGCCAACCACATAACAAAATATGCAAAAATTTATCAAAGCAAAATTCGTAAGTCATTTTATTTAAAATACGTGTGTATCATTTACTTTTGCCAGGAAGAGGGTCTTCGTTTTGAGGATAACTGCAAATGTGGTTATTCTTTATGTGTTTTGTAAAAAGAAATTCAAGGGGAAGAAATCAACAATTACTGGGTAGCTGGGACACACCAGTAATCCTTCTAAGTGTATGACTCGTATCTTCAAGGTATCACCCAGATACCGATCTAAACAGCCAGGCCCAGTTCTCCATCGGAGAGTTTCTGAGCACTCTGCCCCTGGGATCCTGTTCTCAAAGTACCTGGTGCTGATGTGAGCCTTGCACAGTCCCACTTGTGGCGTCCCACTTTCCTCTCCCAGGGCCAGGCCTCAGCAGAAATGGGGTCTGGCACCCACCCCTTTCCCTAAGCCCACTGCACAAACCTTTTTTTTTTTTTTTTTTTGGCTGTGCCACATGGCTTGTAGGATCTTAATTCCCCAAGCAGAGATTGAGCCCAGGCCCTCGGCAGTGAAAGCGCGGAGTCCTAACCACTAGACCATCAGGGAACTCCCCACTCACCATGTATGATATTGAAAACTTTACTGAATGTTGGACAGATCAGTGGTAATCATATCACGGAACAGCAACAAAACTCAGAAATTAATATCTGACTTTTCTGTTCTTAAACATTTGTCAGCGGGCAATGACAAGTGTTGGTGATGGTGTGGAGAAGTTGGAACTTTCATATGTTGCTGATGGGAATATAAAATGCTTCAGCCACTTTGGAAAACAGTTAGGCAGCTCCTCAAAATGTTAAATACAGAGTTACTATATGACCTAGCAATTCCACTCCTAGTTATATTCCCAAGAGAAATGAAAACATATATCCTGTTAAAGAAGAAATTATTCGACACTTGTTAAAACGGTAAGGAAGATTAGTCAGGACTATTGCAGTAGGGACCAAGACTGTCACTATAGGAGAAAGAGATGGGGCTCAACTCCAAATACAGCAAAGACAGCTGGGGATTTATAGTCAATGACCAAAGTGAGGGAGCCAGTGGATGGAAAATTATTAAGAGAATACATGAAGGGTAGAGGGAGTCCTGCTAAACTAACTTAAGAGGGTTCCTGCTGAAAGCAGATCAAGGACTTACCCATCAAAAGTGAGGTTGAGGAATCTGAGCAGATATCAAGGGTTGGAGGATTCTTGCTAAACAGACTTAGCAAGATACTTGCTACAACTGGGCTATGCCAGCCTGGCAAGGACAGGGCCAAGGTCAAAGCCTGGTCAAGAAGAGGGATCAGAGGAGCCTGACTAAAACGTTGTCAAGGAGAGGGTTTTGTCCACACAAAAACTCGTACATTAATGCTCTCAGGAGCAGTATTCATAATAACCAAAAAGCAGAAACAACCCAAGTGTCCATCAACAGATGAATGGATGAATAAAATGTGGTTTCTTCATACAATGGAATATTATTCCACCAAAAAAAAAAAAAGAAAAGAAAAAAGAAAGTGCCAATATGTGCCACAACATGGGTGAACCTTGAAACATGATGCTAAGTGACAGAAGCCAATCACAAAAGATCACATACTGTATGATCCCATTTATATGAAATGGGCAGGAAAGGCCAATCCATAGAAACAAAAACTAAATGAGCAGTTTCCAGAGGCAGAGGAAGGGAGAGAGGGGAGTCACTGGTAATGGGTTCAGGGTTCCCTTTGAGGGTAATGAAAATGCTCTAAAATTACACAGTGGTGATAGTTGCCTAACACTATAAACATACTAAAAACATTGACTTGCATGCTTTAAAAAAAAGGGAATTTTATGGTATGTGAATTATATCTCCATAAAGCCATTATATTAAAGAAGTTCTCAGATGTTTCCACAAGTGAGCCTCCAGACACACACTAATTTGCTCAGTCCTCCCTTCCCCTCTCTTCTTCCTCCCCAGCAACAGAAAAATAATTATCCTCATGTTACCTTGGACAGCAAATCCACTATCTCCAGTTCCTGCTTCCATCCTGAGTTCTCTTCGTCAACGCATTCTGATTACAAAACAAGCATTCTGCTGGCACTCTCCTTATACCCCAACAGTCACTAACATGTCCTCCTCTTAAAAAGAGGAAATGACAACTGTTAGATTTGACTTCTATATTTTGTGGGTTAACTCAATAGCAAAAATTTTGTATTAAAATGAAGTGTCTGCTGTAGTTTCAAAGCATGCAATAGGGCTATCTCAAACTTTTAAAAATATCAAAACATGAACAAGAGAGGAATATCATGCAATAACTACAAGGGTGCTTAATACTTCTGATAATAAATATAACCAAAGGAACACAATAATCATTTATTCGAAATGGGACAACTACAGTCTTAAAGCACTATGATTAAATCTCATTTAACACCTATCAGTATTTATGCCCATTCAGGTTATCTTGAGGACATATTAATAAAATATTAAATGTATAAATAATAACTATACTGAGGGGGAAAAACTGTTATATACAAATCAAATGGAGCGTGACATATGGCTATGTCATAAAATAATTCAGCTGACTACGTACAATCAGCCACAAAATGCTTCTTTTAATGAAATGGCAATGACTCCAGGTGTCTAATTAGACTGTTAGCATGTTAAAATTACAACCATCCATTATGCTTAGCTTTAGAGAGACTCTATCCTGAACCCTGACTTGTTCCATGTAATCTGAACACTTCAGATGGTGCTGAATTGAAGAACAGGAAATCAGGGATACTGGGATCAGTTAACTCAGAGAAATGTGCCAACAGTAGCTAATAAGGATATATAATCTTATGGAAAGGTCAAATACAGAAGCTGCCCATTAATTATTTTCTTGGTTTACTAAAGAAAGAATAACTGCAAATAGAGTCAAACAATCTGAGAGTTTCACTTAGGATTATATTCTTCTGAAAATAACAGAAAACCCTGCTATATTAACTTAAACAGATAGAGGTCTCCACGACTAGAGTCCAGAAGTAGATAATCCAGGGCTGATAAAGTGGCTCAATGATGTCATTAGGAATCAAACTCATCCATCTTTCCACTCTACCATCCTAGCATGTGGGCCTTTGTTCTCATACTTGTTGCCTCATTGTTGCAGAATGGCTACTGTACCTCCAGACATCACATTCAAGTCTCACACAAGAAAAGAAGGAGTGAAGGCTGAAAGAACTGCAAAACTTTCTCTGAAATGTCTAACACATTTCTGCTTGCATCTCATTAGTCAAAACTATGCCAACAGGTATACCCCTTAATGTAAAGTAATATGGGAGGGAGAATTTTAAAAAATCAAGGTCCTCAAGGAAGAAGGATAGAATGGATATTGGGTAGGCAACTAGCACTGGGTTTTACAAATACATTCTTGGTGGTTTGCACGTTTTCTACAAAAACTTTTACATTTTAATTTTTAGGTTTTCATATTGATCATAACATTAATATAATTTGAATATTGAGCTAGATGACCACCTTATAGTTATTGGAGCCAGAACTGCAGTGTCATTTGTTTGCCCATGTTTAAATCTATATTTACGGTGGAACTGTTGCTAAATATCATTACTTTAATTGTCATGACCAATGAGAAAAGTAAAAAAAACAGAAGGCGAATAAGATGTAAGTGATGTACTTGGACAAGATATAGATCAGATGACATTATAGCATGCTATACTGTTAGAAAAAGTAGATAAAATAATCTGCAACATCATTAGACAAGACTGCCTTTGGTGAATCTCTTGAAAATGCACATTTCCAGGCAACGACAAAGAGGTATTTGGAACAGTTTCTTTATTGTTTCCAGTGCTTCAAATCTAGGTAGTCAGAAGAGCCATGCATCTAGAGCAGCACCAGCCCTCTAATTTAGGCATTTCATTAACAACTGTGTATGTTACTGTTCCAAAAGCATAAAAACCCAGAAGTTGTAAAAAAAAGAAAGAAAAGAAAAATCGGGCATATGCACATTATTGTGTCTAGCAAAAAAAAACTTTCTTCTGTAGCTTTTTAGTATAGCCCCATGGTGGCTTCTTGGAAAAAAGGACTATCAACCATAGGTAAAGAGAAAAAAATCACCAACTTCAAAGTCACTTCAAAACCGGCTGAGAAATCTGATGAGCTTCCATCTTGCTGTCCAAGAAGGGTGGCACTGTGTTGTTACTGAGATCTTGCCCGGTCTCAGAGCGTTTTCCCTTCCATGGTAAACAGAACTGGTACAGGCATCAATGCCAAGCATTTTATTCCTCTGACCAAGATAGCTCGTGGAATCAAACTAACTGTGTCAACCTGCCTGGATTACCAAACGATCATATAACAATGGACAGTGACAGAGCCTCCAAAAGTACAAAGCATAGTGGCTCCAATTTTTAAAATCTAGGAAAGGAAGGGCTTCCTTTTATTTCCTCCCTTTGGAGAAAGCCATTCTTTGAAAGCTCTACAGCCTCCTGGAGCAGTTGCAGTGGTTTTGAACACTCTGCTCTTCTGTTGAAAGCCCCTAAAATTGAAAAATGCCATTATATGAAGAACTAGCCACCATCAGTGGGACCATGCCAAGTACCAGGTTTCAAAATGAACATAAAATGGCAGATTTTTCCATCTAAGAGTCATCTGCCTAATGAGCCCCAAGCCATGTTCAAAATCCCCCCAAGCCAGTCAGTCTTTTCTTTCTATTTGAGTTATATTTTAATCTTTTTCTTGGATAAATGTTCGTGAGTCGTCCCCTGCCATGTGCTTCACTGGTGTACAGCCTCACCCTCCCCCATCCCACCCCACCCCCCATTCTTCTGCCACGGAAGAAAGCATGTAAGCCATTTAGAAGCTGTAAACACTCAGGCTTCATGAAAATTTCATATGGATAGTACGAGGGAAAGATGTTAACCAACACACCACTACTTAATTCCTGGTGGAAATGAGCTTCTAGCTGAGAGTTTCAATTCTTCTGGGGTCCCAGAATACACAAGAAGATCCATTTATCACTGTGAGCAACTCTGTGTAAAATCCCATTGACTTTACTCCTTTTATTTTTTAGAGTTTTCATACCAAAACTGGTTTAAATCTTCTCGGTCTCTCCTCCTCATCCATAATTTCCTATGCAATCTCTTCCAGAAGCTCCAAAGACTCCTTTATTTTCTCCCTGCTCCTCTGCCCTCTCCCCTTTTTTCCCCAGCTGGACCAATCTGAGCGCTCTCCAATGCAAATCCACCATTTTGGAACCTTTTTTCACTTCACCCAGCTGATCAGCTCAATCTACATAATGGAAGGCAGGGTGTAATACCAAACAGGTATCTGCAAAGTTTACCTGAGGATAGTGGAGGGGGGAGAGGCATTTATATTGAAACTTCATTAAATCTTTGTTCACATATGGCTTTGTAATACCATCTGGACTTCCATTGATCCAAGGGCATCTTTTCCACATGAAGGCCACCTCTCTTCTTTATTCACCAGCCAGCATAATTAAAGTCATAATGTTTACTGTCAACTTGGCCATCAATACCATCAGACACCGAAAGAGCAGGATTTGGTAATAACGTGGTCAGTCAGAATATGGCCTGAGTCTTGTTTTAGGCTATTATCTAAGTAAAAACTCAAAGTTTAAAAAGTTCTATTGGATAACTCACAAATCCCCAAGATTGTGTGACCAGCTTGAGAAACTGTGTGTTAGAGGGTCTCTAAGGTCTTTGCCAGCTCAGATGTTTGCTGTCTCTGAGTGAACTGAGGTAAGTCAACCCAGAAAGATGGTCTGACGCCTGAATGCCACCGTCGACCCTCTTAAACCTTAAATCACTTCTTTCTTCATGGACTCTGAAGTCGAATCCAGAGATTAAACAGCTTTCTTAGCAGAAATAACAGGAGATACATCTCACAACTGGCTCTAAGCAAGCTCTGTGGAGTTTCACAATGACACGTTTCTAAGGCAATGAGAGGGAGGAACGCTTCCATTTTATATGACTTTGTTCATAGGGCGCCATGGGAAGTGGCTGACCAGTCAGGCTTCTCTACAGGATTCACTGCAGGCGTTGGTGGAGAATCTACCACGGAAACGAGGACAGGCTTCCCATGCAAATACTTTCCACCCACCTGTCCTGGAGCCTGAAATTCATACCATAAAAACTTTGATTATTCCACTTCCAGTTCTTCCTTGTAAACAAATACTCTGGGGAGGGGTGACACTTTCACAAAACATTAGCTACGTCCTATTGCCAAGCCCTCATTGTGCTCTGTTGCTTTGCCACATCACTCCCACAATCCCGTGTGCACTCCTCTCCCCTTATCATCATCCAGTAGACCCTCCAGGGTTCCGCTCAGATGCTCACCTCCTACTGGAACCTTCTTCCACTGCAGTTTAGAATGAACCTCCCTCTTCGCTCACTGTTTACACTTTTAATCACACATTGCTTGTAGTTGTTAACTTTTTTCTCTCTCTCCAGCTAAATCTCAAATATGCTGTAAGGTCTTTGAATTCAGAGTTTAAGTTGTTATTCCTTTTTTTTCTTTCTTTTTTTTTTTTTTTTTTTTTGAATGTCCTAGAGCTAAAAGTTAATCACAGGGGAGAAAATCAGGACTGGGTGGGCCCCGTAGCATTACCACCACAGTGGACAGAATTACAGGAGGCAACAGGGGACCCTCCCCACCATCCTGCCTACGGCTGCTCTGAGCTTCTGATTTTCTTTTTCCCTGCAGATTTGGCTGAGAGGAAATGCCAAGGCTGCCCCAATGTGACAACCTAATGCTACCCTGAAATGTTTGGCCCTTTTCTTTCTCCTGGCTTAAT
Source organism: Hyperoodon ampullatus (assembly GCF_949752795.1). Taxonomy (NCBI): domain Eukaryota; kingdom Metazoa; phylum Chordata; class Mammalia; order Artiodactyla; family Ziphiidae; genus Hyperoodon; species Hyperoodon ampullatus. Next base: position 129,757,912 of record NC_136914.1, on the reverse strand, counting down.
CAAGATTTGTCATCAAGAACTACCTAGGAAAATGTATCTGCTACCTTACTGTTTGCCTCACCTTCAAGGCAGATAAGCCATTTCCAGGACAGAAAGGCTAAGAAGCTGCTTTTGTAAAGAACATAACGCTAGCTTGGCAACCGCACATTTGCACAGACCTCTTTCCTCTGGTCAAGAAACAGACCCAGGAACACAAAGTACCGTACATTCAGAAAAGGTCCAAGTCCTTCATCCATCCAAAAAGTCTCGCAGTTTGACTCCCTGACCTGTATTGTGAAGGGTCAGGGAAACTTCCTGCATTAATTATGTATGAGGAATCCTGGGGAAAGATTGAGCCAACAGCCAAATACACACATGCTGTTCCTCGGGCCCCTACAACCCCCTCCAGAGCAGTGACTCGGGGAAGCACTTAAGACCGTCCTCAATTTCAGCACAGCCGCATAGCGCGGGGAATGTGAATAAGTAGAGGAAGATCAAAGAGCAAGAGATAAAGCCAGGGGAAGAGGCAGAGGCACAGAGAGAGGCAGATAAAAGAGAAATGAGGGCAAAGGAGAGCAAGGGAGAGGAGGAGGAGGGAGGGAGCCTGGGACAGAGAGAGACACGGCAGTAATGAGGTAGTTCAGCCTATTTCATTTCCTCTCCTTGATATTTAACCATTTTTCCCCAGAGCTCTCGTCTTCCTGGCTGAAGTGGGTGGGAGGCACTGGGAGTGAGTCTGGGGCTCTGGGTTCCGGTCCTCACTGGATCTTCACTGGGTCCTGCGAAGGCTTCTCTGAAGTCCAGACACTTGAAAGTATCCACTCCAGTCGGCTCAGCTATTCCAACGAAATCCACTTCCATCAAATTATCACTTCTAACAGTGATCGAAAAATTAACGATTTCTTGAAGGGACTATTGTATTTAAACATTTCTAGCCTGTTGGTGTGATGTGTGTCAGCGAGAAAGAAACATTGACTTGGAGCTGCAGCTAATGCTGGCTTTTATAAATATCCTGTCAGATAAATAATGGCTCTCAATGGATCCAATATGATGTACAGTTCTAAAGCAAGCAGGGTTCTGCCGAGAAGCTCAAAGGAAAGTGCTACCACAATACCGTGGGCTGAAAAATGGGATTTTCGTTTATCTTTCCTACCAGAGAAAGGAGCAGTGGAGGGGGCTGGCTCAGCAGGCACCAAGGAGAAGGTAGATTGATCATCAGATTCCTCCAAAGGTCCAAGTCTCGAAGGCCTCGAGCTGAGAGTCTCCAGAATACCAAAGAGCAAGCAATGTCCATGTGTGAGTGCATCTGACCACTGGGCAGCCAGGCAGGGCACTCATGGGTTGCTCCTGCTAGAAGGAGCAGAAGCCCCTCTCCACTGCGGAGATCTGTGGGCCGAGCAGCAAAAGCCCCAGGGCCTGGGGAGCTGCAATCAGGATCGAACACTGTAGTGACTGGGGCAGTGTAGACATTTCAACTGTTAGGGAACCGCTGACCAGATCTGCCCACCTTGGCCAGGCAGGATGATAATGCTGGCCTGAGCTGTCTCGCAATAGGAGGTCCCCATAAAGAACGCGCTGCTACTGCTGCTGCTGCTGAAACTAACCAGGAGAATTTGGGAGGGGCCAAAAGGAGGAGGGAAGAGACGCTCTGCCCTACCAACCTCCCAGATCCCCCTCGCTGGAATCCGTCTTGGCTGAGTGATTCGCGTACCACCAGGAAGGACCCTGAGTCAGAGCGATTGGCCAGGGACAAGCGGGGAAACTCACCCCCTCACCATAAAACCCGAGACTGTGAGCCACGTGGCAGAGCAGTCCTCCTGGGTTCCCTCACCCTCCGGCTCTCCACCCGGGCGCCCCTTCCCAATAAAGTCTCTTGCTTTGTCAGCACGTGTGTCTCCTTGGACAATTCATTTCCGAGGCTTAGACTAGAGCCCTAACTCTCCTGTTAGACTAGAGTCCCCCTTCCTCAACGCGACCACCTATGTTAGGTCTCATCGTCCCTCTTTCCTGTCCTCCCTCCTATCATTTACCCTTTCTTCCATTTCACTGCACATAAGAGAACAATTCTTGCTATGGACTGAATCATATGTTGAAACCTAACCTCCAATGTGAAGGTATTGGGAGGTGGGGTTTTCAGGGAGGTAATTAGGTGGTGATGGTGGAGCCCACGTGGACGGAATTAGCACCCTTATGAGAGAGACTCCGAAGAGCTCCCTCACTCCATCCTCCACGTGAGGACATAGTGAGAAAAAGTCTGCTGTCTGTGAACCAGGAAGCAGGCTCTCACCAACCACTGAATCTGCTCACACCTTGATCTTCAGCTTTCTAGCCTCCTCCAAGAAATAAATTTATGTTGTTTACAAGTCACCCAGTCTGTGGTGTTCTGTTTTAGCAACCTGAACAGACTAAGAAAACCTCATCAGGAAACGCAAACAACGTCATTTTGCTTCCTGTTTAGAGTTCCCACAAGTATTAGGTGAGGGGCGCAGGTAGATGGAGGAATTACAACTGTTGGATGCAGAGGAGATGGTGCTATTGTCTGTGGACTTCAATTACCCATGGACAGTTGAGGACTGACCCTGTTACACTGGCATGCCCACACTTCATCTTCAGAAGACATTTGAAGATGAGAAGTCAGAGGACTTTAAAATCCTAAACAACCTCATTCAAAGTGAAACAGCCACTTAGTCTGGATTTGGCTGAGCTACTCTGGGTTTTAATGTAGCCTTCTATTTAAAGCAATTGAGAATCTCTGCTCTAACAGATAAAAAGAGTTGAAAGATTAATTAAAATGTGGGGCAGAGAATGCTCTACCATATTTCACATGGCGACGTGGCAAAAAGGGACCATGCAAATCAACAGTAATTCAAAAGACCTCATCTTAACTGAAATCATTTTTGTTCAAAAGTTAAACTTTTGAACAAAACTTTTCAGAATAAAAGTCCCACTTGCTAGAAGGCTACCACTGTACTAAATTTCCTCACTTAAGTTAGATGTCCCTATGTTCCTGCTAAGGATTCTTCTAGGCTGCTAGTGACTAGAAGGGAAGAGAAACAATCTTCACACCCATTTTCTGGGTGTGTATTTGGCTGAAGCAAGAGAAACTTCACTTCTCCCACCTTCCCAGACATCGCGACCTTGAGTTTACAGAATGACCGTGGCATCACTGTGTATCTATCTATATTTACAATGCCTTCTGCAAGGCAGCTCTTGCCAGTGGTGTGGCCTTTGCACAGCCGGCGAAGACACAAAGTTTCACACTGCTTCTTGTACAAGGCATGGTCACACTGCAGAACCAGGAGAGATGACTCTTCTACCCTGTACAACTGATGCCAAGGGGCCTCAGTCCCAGACAAACTCTGATGGCTTTCAGAAGAGAAACATGACGGACACATCACTTGCCTAGGTATTTCATGTTTGTAAAGGAATTGGTCTCCAATGGCCCCCTGCCTCCCAGGTGCTTGGCTCTTTGGACACATTTTTAAAAGTTAAAGAAAGAAAGAAAAGAAACTGGTTTATGTTTCTAGGGCATTTACCCACCTGTCTGAATTGAGCTCATACAGTCTGAAAGCTAGGAGTTGCCTTGAAACTCTCGCTGTTCACGTCTCTGGCCCTCTACTTTGGTGACCACTAACTGTCCCATCACACAGAGAGTGGGAACATCCTCCCATCTTCCATGAAGCCATCCTTTCAAATTCTCACTGCTCATCTTGCAGACACAAGGTCGTCATATGCCGGGAAAGAATGTTGGCCCCCGGTAGCCGCATGACCGGTGGGTGGAATCCTGACCCCAGCTCCAGCAGTAGCCTCTCCTGACACTCAGCAACCCGCCCTCCCATGCCAAATGGGACTGATGCCCACCCCATCCTCCTGCTTTCCTCTTGAGGACTCTGAGGGGTGGGCAGCATCAAGCAAATGTGTGGTGTTTCCCGTCCCTTGGTCCACTCAGGCCAGTCATCCTTACAAAGATGAGAGCCTGGCGTCCAACAACCACTTCCTCCTGGATGTTTGAGGCTCTATTGCCACACACTTCCCTTTCTCTTCATTCTCTGGCCTTGGGTACTTTTCTAAATTGAGACACAGTTTCTGGAAAGTCATGTCGCGTGACTGGCAAGGGGAAAAATGTTTCCTCCAAAAGTTATGGAAAGACAGCTCTGAGGGACGGCAGTCCTGTTCGCTCATTAAACCACTCTCTATAGTACTGTGAGCTGCACTAAAGATACAGCAATGGACAACAGGCAAGGTCCCCACTCTGGTGCAACCTACATCCTAATTTGAGGGGAGGACAGGAGAGAAATAGAGAGTCAAAAAGGAAATAAGGGTTTCCCTGGTGGCGCAGTGGTTGAGAGTCCGCCTGCCAATGCAGGGGACACGGGTTCGTGCCCCGGTCCGGGAAGATCCCACGTGCCGCGGAGCGGCTGGGCCGTGAGCCATGGCCGCTGAGCCTGCACGTCCGGAGCCAGTGCTCCGCAACGGGAGAGGCCACAACAGCGAGAGGCCCGCGTACCGAAAAAAAAAAAAAAGGAAATAAAAATAAACCGGACGACTACACGCTGTGATAATCCCTAAAGGCAGACACAAGCCCCAAGTCTGTCACCACTTTGGGGTAGGGGCAACAGCAGCACACATAACAAATTCCGTGATCACCCTGCAGTGACCCTTCCACTCCTCAAAAAGTGACTTTATGGGGGTTCCTTTTTGATGGGCAGAGGAATGTCCTGCTGTGATCCCATCAACCACTGGGGGTCGGCAGGGGGGTGGGAAGCTGGTAAATGAAGTGACCTCTCTCTCTGTAAGCAAAATGCCCAAAAGTAGGGTTTAGCATAGTCTCTTCATCATATTTGTGTTCATCCACAAGCTTATGGGCCAAGAAAGTAATAAGACTTTAGGGATATCAAAATAAAATGTTGAAGGGTTATTTCCCTTTTGCTTAGTTTTCTATGTCTTCATAGCTCTCAAAGCATTTTATCTTTTCCTTCAAAACGTTTGCAGGCCTTGCTATCACCCACAAATGATCTAATTTTGACCCTCTTATTTCCCTTTGAAGTGATTTTCTATACTCTTTATCACAGTTCCTCTGGTTATGGTATTATCTTCTAACTTGAAATAATCACTGACACTCTCCCTCTACCCTCAGCCCTAAAACCACAAAGGACCCCCCAGCTATCCTGACTTCTAATTTGAAAAATACTTTTCTCTGTTGTCCCCAGCATAGATTATATCTGCTTCTTTGTTCTTCTCCAAGATCCTGCGGTCAACTGGCAGCAGAGCTGGGAACGGCAGCCACTTTTCCAGGTCCTCAGCCCCATATCCTGCTCGCCCTTCCCCAGCTGACCGTAGGCATCTTACCCAAAGTGAGCAATAGCTGTTCTGGAAAGCTTTTCCACACCAGCAGGCAGGCTTTTGAGACTCCAAAAGGAAAGCCTAGGAAAAGGCGATAATCCTCACTCAAAGTTTTCAGCAGGAAATGGAATCTCTCTAAAAGCAGACAGCCACACCGGCTCTAAACAAGGACAACAAGAAGAAATGCCCCAGGTCTCTAGCTGCTCCCCACTGTAAGACGATATCTCCTTTCACGGCAGCTGTGGATGGCATTTCAAAGCTTCCCATTACTATGAGCTCAGAACAAATCTTTAGTCTCAAATAAAACATGAGAACTTTTAAGTATTCCAAAGCCTTAAAAATACAGTTCCGGGGGACTTCCCTGGTGGTCCAGTGAGTAAGACTCCACACTCCCAATGCAGGGGGCCCGGGTTTGATCCCTGGTCGGGGAACTATATCCCGCATGCATGCCGCAACCAACAGTTTGCATGCCACAACTAAGAAGTCCACATGCCACAACTAAGAAGTCCACATACTGCAATGAAGATCCTGTGTGCCACAACTAAGACCCGGTGCAGCCAAAGTAAATAAAGAAAGAAAGAAAGAAAGAAAGAAAATCTTAAAATAAAAAAAAAAAAATTCCAGGACCTTCCTAACAAGGCTCCAAGCCATCTTTCCAACATTATCTTCTTTAGCTCCCCTGCACGCGCACCAAACTCCCGCCAAAACACCTGAAGCGTCCTTCACTAAACAAACCAGCACTTTCCAACCGCTGAGCGTCTGCTCAACAGACTCCTGTCTTGGAAGGTTCCTCATTTTCAGCATTCATCTGAGGGTCCTTCAACTGCCGCCTCCCCTGCGAATCCTTCCCCACCCCTCAGCCAAATCAGTCTCCCCCATTCTGTGCTCTCCTAAGATGCTGCTTATAGGTCTACAATAAAACCGGTCAAATTCTGTCTTGTAAAATAGCTGTTGACTATAAACTCACCGAGGGTAAGTCCTGGGTCTTAATGATCCTGGTTTTCCCTCTAGCATTCGGCACATGTAGTCGGCAATATCTAAATATTTGTTGAATGCAAGCGATCGTAAACAGTGACTCTTTCTCTTTAACGATAGTTTGTGGAGGAAATAAATCTTCTCTTGTGAATGTGTGACCGTCTCTTCTCCATTATGAGCTGCTAGGACACTAAGCAGAGTGCCTGGTGCATAGTAATAATTTCATACATGTTTGTCACTGTTGAAGGGAGGAAGAGGATGGTGATAGAATAAAGAGAAAGGGAAAAAGAGAGAAATGGCCACTGTGATGGTTTAAAGATGACCATAAGTTCTTCAACGCTCCTCCCACGAAGAGGTGTGGTCTATGTCCCCACCCTCTGAATGTGGGCAGGCTCTGCTTTGACCAATGAAATGAAGTGAAACTGACACTGTGCAACTTTCCAAGCCAAGCTCTTATAAGACTCTCACAGCTTTCACTGCCTGTCTGGAACATTCATTCTTGGAACCCGGTTGCCATGCTGTGGGACCTCCCGCAGCCCAAGGAGAGGCCTCTGTGAAAATGTATCAAGGCTCCAATCCAATGGCCCCAGCGGCGGCCCCAGCTGACAGCGCACCAACTTGACAGGCATCTGAGTAAACCATCTTGGAAGTGAATGTTCCAGCCCCTGTTGAGCTGCCCCAGCCTGAGGCCACTGGAGCAGAGCTGTCCCCACCCAAACTGCAATTCAGGAGCAAATTCAATGAGTGTTGTGATTTCAAGCGGTTGAAGTATTCGGATGGCTTGTTAAAGAACAGCAAGTGAGGGCTTCCCTGGTGGCGCAGTGGTTGAGAGTCCGCCTGCCGATGCAGGGGACGCGGGTTCGTGCTTCGGTCTGGGAAGATCCCACATGCTGCGAAGCGGTTGGGCCCGTGAGCCAGGGACGCTGAGCCTGCGCGTTCGGAGCCTGTGCTCTGCAACGGGAGAGGCCACAACAGTGAGAGGCCCGCGTACCGCTAAAAAAAAAAAAAAAGAACAGCAAATGATTGGGAAAACTACTTCGCTAACTTTCTTTTCATCTTTTAAGGCTGTAGTCTCGTATTTTGAAAATCTAAAAGTTTCCTAGATTTTTTCAATGTTCATCACATATTCATAATATATCAGCCTGGCCGATTAATGAATGAGCTACTCTTTTTGAGTGAATTATAAGCCGGGTGTGGTATTTAAACTGCCCTCCATCAAAAACTCTCTCTGGGTGGAGGATGAGCCTGAGCAGGATGTGGGCCTCCCACCCACGCTTCAGCTAAAGCTGCTTCTCACCCCTCTGTTGTTATACGGTGAGTGCCCCTTAGGAATCCATTTGAACAAAGGATTCTACTGCAAAACGTCTGAAAAGTGCTGTTCTAGAGCATTAGGCCCGGCAAATCTGAGGCTATGTTCTCTGCTAGTAGGTCCGATGACTTTCACGAACCAGCGGAGCAACTGCTTAAATTGTTTTCCATTTACAGGCAAAACTCAACTGAAACCCTTGTTACGGTTTCTATAATCTTTCCTATGCTGGGTGGGCATTTTTGCTTCTGCCTGGGATACCTGGGACATGAAAGGCAACTCCTGTTGCTTTCAGAATCTCCCTCTATAATTGGCAAAGCAGTGACACCTGCTTGGAAAACTTCCTCACAGGAGTCATGGATGACATTTCTGGGAAAGATTCCAGAATGGCACATTGGAAATTAATAAGTGTACCAAGCAAATGGCTCCTGTGGAAGATGTACCCTCTCGTTCATCCAGCAGAATGGTACCGTTAGTGTAATGACCTTGTTGTCTCCTTGGGCCATCACTAACTCTACACTGAAGCCATTTGACATTATTTCTTCTAGGCTTGCTTTAGACATGAGGACCCTATATATCCCCAGTCAGGGGTGATTTAAAGACATACAGGTCAGAAATGTAAGTGTTTGGGATGGAAAATGACCTTGATAGTCTCATCTGACTTTAGGGTCAGATTCTAGTAACAGGACCCAACCCTCCTCCCATAACTAGGTACCCATATTCCTCCCCAGTTTCCAACCACTGAGTCTCAGCCTTGGTCCCTACCTCATCCTGAGTTTCCTGCAAACCAGAGTCCTATCGTTTTTTCGTCAGTCTGGGCTCTGACAGACTCCTTGACAATGGTGGATGCCTTCCTGAGTCTGAGCATCTTGTTTCTTCTAGACTTCTTGCCCTTGGGCTGCACCTCCCTGCAAGGACACCAGTGGTCACCTCTTGCTGGCCGGCTTTGACACTGGCACTTCTCCAGCCTGGCACACAGGGTGGCTTGCTCCACCTCTTGGGGCCCACCACAAGCGTGTGAACTGTTCCTGGGATGTTGTAGGGCTACGAGGGCTGCCGTAATGAAGAACCACAGACCAGGTGGCTTAAACAACAGAAATGTATCATCTCCCAGCTCTGGAGGCTAGTAATCAAGATGTCAAGATCAAGGTGCTGACAGGGTTGGTTCCTTCTGAGGGCTGTGAGGGAAGGATCTGTCCCAGGTCTCTCACCTTGGCTTGCAGATGGCTGTCTTCTCCCTGTGTCTTCATATCATATTGCCTCTATGTGGTATCTCTGTGCCCGAATTTCTTTTTCTTATAAGGGTACCAGCCATACCGGATTAGAGCCCACATTAAATGACCACATTTTAATTTAATTACCTCTGTAAAGACCTCATCTCAGGCTTCCCTGGTGGCGCAGTGGTTAAGAATCTGCCTGCCAATACAGGGAACACAGGTCTGAGCCCCGGTGCAGGAAGATCCCACATGCCATGGGGCAACTAAGTCCGTGCGCCACAACTCCTGAGCCTGCGCTCTAGAGCCCGCAAGCCACAACTACTGAGCCCATGTGCCACAACTACTGAGACTGCCCTCTAGAGCCTGCGAGCCACAACTACTGAAGCCTGTGGCTCCTAGAGCCCATGCTCCGCAACAAGAGAAGCCACCACAATGAGAAGCCCGTGCACCGCAACAAAGAGCAGCCCCCGCTCGCCGCTGCTAGAGAAAGCCCACGCACAACAATGAAGACCCAATGCAACCAACAATAAATCAATAGAAAAAAAAAAAAGACCTCATCTCAAATACAGTGACATTCTAAGATACTGGAGAGGGTGGGAGGGAGGGAGACGCAAGAGGGAAGGGATGTGGGAACAGATGTATATGTATGACTGATTCACTTTGTTATAAAGCAGAAACTAAAAATAAAAAAAAAAAAAAAAGATACTGGAGATTAGGACCTCAGCATATGAATGAGGGGTTGCACACAGCATCCTGTAATAGATGCCACCCCTCTGGTTTGCTTCATCCCACTGTCTACTTAGGCCTGAGCTTGAGAGAGTTTAAAAGCACTGATTTTCAACTCAACCTCGCTCCTGTGATGGGGAAATCCCAGCTTAAATTTAAATGGTGTCCACAGCTTGGCCTCAGATACGAGTGTGTCTGATCGTATGGTGAGGCAGGATTGCCGAGAGCCTATTTACACCTGACAGGCTGGGTAATTTCCTGGAGTAACTGACCCAAAAAAGGACTGGAAGACATGTGGCCAGTGGGAAAGAGCATGGTGGCTGTCACCTGGATACTTCTTTCAACTCCCATAAATTCATATGGTGGGGGCTTCCCTGGTGGCACAGTGGTTGAGAGTCCACCTGTTGATGCAGGGGACATGGGTTCGTGCCCCGGTCTGGGAAGATCCCACATGTCGCAGAGCGGCTGGGCCCTTGAGCCATGGCCGCTGAGCCTGCGTGTCCGGAGCCTGTGCTCCGCAACGGGAGAGGCCACAGCGGTGAGAGGCCCGCGTACCGCAAAGAAAAAAAAATTTCATATGGTGGGGTGGGGGGGTGAGAATAGACTTCAAATTAAAACTGAAGGAGCTATGTTTATTTTTAAAATATTTTTATTTTACGTTTTGTATTTAATTAATATTTATATTTTAAATATTTTTTAGTTTTTGAATCATAAGCAGTGCTGCCTTGCTACCTGGGTAATAGAGAATAACATTATTCTTATTTCCGTGCTTAAATTAGCATAGCTGGGTACACTGATGCCTCAGAGAGCACAGTAAAGCTTTGATGACAAGCCACTCCAGTATATCAGCTAGATGTGAGGCCAGCAGCGGCATCTGCTGGCTGCAGTAATACCCAGCCAAACGGGAGCAGGTAGTTCAGTACCTACCAGACACCTCGCCACCCTGGTTCATGAGCACACATAAGTCACATCATAGAAACTTCCAGAAATTTGGGGGGGAGGTGGGGTGATTTGGCAAGGAGCTAGTTGTACATGTCATAGCAGGTAAGAGCAAGAGTTAACAAAATGCAAATTGTCTCCAAAAAATGAGTTTTTTGTGCCTGGCTAGATAACTAGGGCTACCAAAGTCACAGTTAAAGAAAGGATTTCTAGAAAACTGAGATTGTAAAAAGAGGAGCTCCTGACTGATGGCAATGCAATTTCAATTTGGCTGTAGCTAAGTCAGAAAGGTTGTGATTTAATGTTAGCATCTGGTCAGTACCTTTCTTCCAGTAACACCTTGTTACAGAGATGCATCCTTCCCATGTCTTTGAACACTGTAGGCTGTCTTCTTCATTTGGACCATGGAATTGGGTGTTAGGAAAGTCTGGCAAAGAGATACGTTTGCCATCCAACCCTGTTTTTAAGATTTCATTGAAGAAAAGTGATCGTAGTTGCAAACCTCTTTGGTTGGCTTCATTTGGAAAAACAAAACTCCCGGAAGAGGGGCCACATGAGCCTCAAGAGACCTCCAACAAATCCAGTGGCCACCCAGTCCAACTGCATAAAATCCAATAGTATCATTGTGCCCCACTGTCTCTTATTTGTAGTTGGTAGTAAAAACCGGTGCTACTTGCAATGAATCCACCATCCAAGGTGGAAGGCTTATGACCACCTTATTTTCCTCGTCACAAAGTACGTGAGAAAACCAAGTTGAGAAGGGAAACAAAGGGCAGAAACCCTGAGGCTAAATTACAGGTTTATAGCCCCATGAAATATTATTAGCCTAGTCAAATTCCTACTAAGCTTCTGCATTCCGTCTATTTAGATTTCTCTGCGGCATCAATGGGGCACGATGCTCTATGTCTGGCTGCCTCGTGAAGTTATTTAACCATCGACACATTCTAGCCAGCTGTGGCAACAATTCCCACAGAGGTTTTACATTAGTTTAAGTTTTCAAAGCTTTGCAAAATTCTTTAGTCTTACAGAAGTATACTACTACACAGAGATGGAAAGTTTTATCAAGGTTGTTTTTTAACAGAGCTATGACTGACTGGTGATGACTAACGTGGACCCCCAAGTTCAATTACCTGAGCGCTTCAGTCTTGTAAAACACCTGACCTAGAACCTGAACACAATAGGCATGCAACCAGCATCACTTCCCTTCTCGTTCAAGGTGACCAGAGCGTGGGCTTCTATTCAATCATGGCATAAATTTTTAAATAAAGCCCTTACTTCTGTCTGAGACTTTACGTTTTCTGATCAAATTTCACGTCATTTATTTTTATATACAGTATGTCCTTGTTGGTTATCTATTTTAAATAGAGCAGTGTGTATATGTCAATCCCAAACTCCCAATCTATCCCTCCCCCTCCCCCCCTTGGTAACCATAAATTCATTCTCTAAGTCTGTGGGTCTGTTTCTGTTTTGTAAATAAGTTCTAAGGAGGTCCTTCTGCTCTGCTACTGTATGAATAAAGCACCCAACTGAATTCACCCTTGGCTACAGAGCCAGGCTTGTCAGTCGGTTCTGCAGAGATCAGAGAGTAGGGCTGCAGCTCTGGAGAGCAGGACACAGAATTGTCCAAGTCTAATTTGAAGCCTGGATAGCCTTGAGGCAGCAGCTAAAGCGGAAGATTAGGGCAGACTATAGTCCAGGGAGGGGGACTTGCATTTGCCTCCACATGCCTTCCGATCTTGAGTAAAACAGGCAGAGCCACAGAAAGTGACAGGCATACCCTTGTCCTCTGCCTGGGAGGGGCCACAGGCTCCCTTGACCTTCAGCTTCTGGTGGAATTTAGCCAACAGGGAGGCCTGCTAGAAGATGGAGGGAGAGAGGAAAGTCATGGCAAGGTATCCATTCCCTTGGGTTCTTCCAGCTGCCTGCAAACCTCCACTGGAGGTTACAGGGCCTGTCAAGGCAGCCCAGCCTACAGAACTTTCCCCCTCCAGACTGCAGGAGCACCGTCTCCCCTCACCTTTGGGGTTTATAGGGATGAGAACTGTCCCTGGGCACTTTACCATTACGTGCAGACTCCCTGTACCCTACCCACGTCTTTGTAGCTTATCTCTTTATCAAACCATCCTCAAGTTACCCTTTACAAATGGTAGAAAATAAGTGCTCCATTTATTAGGAAATTCTTATTGTACATGTCAGTACAGTGAAGACTTGTCAGCCACATTTAGATGTATGGCATGAAATGAGTCACTGCAGACATCTTTGGACATGATGTCCAACTCTCCCATGCATTGTTTCAACCCGTATTTATTGGCTGATGTCTCTGTGATGAATCAGGCACAGCTTTATGCGTACTGGTGAGCACAGCACACTAGCGGGGCAGCCCCAGCTCTCGCACGCTGGAGAGAAGTCACTTGGCTGGCCATGTATCTGATCTCCATGCCCTCTTCTCCATGTCCTGCTGGAGTCAGGCCTTCATGACTAGAAGCATCTACATCTGTGTCCCCACCTGGCATCTCCCCAGTCCATCCTTGGCACTGCCACAGCACAGCCTTGAAAGCACAGAGCTCATGGTGGCACAGCTGATACAGGGAGAATTATCAATTCCTGAGCATGCTGGGAAGTCCTTGCCCATCCTTCCATGCCATGCTTCCATCATACCAACACTTGTCATTCCTCCAAGCTGCCAGGCTTTTGCACGCCTCTGTGATTTTCACACACTGTTCTAGCTGCTGTTTCTCCATTATCTTCCTGCAAAATTCCTAACTCAAGTCAGTCTACAAAACCTTCCAGGGACCAGTGGGTGGGACTTAAACACTCCTTCCTGTGTGGTCCTACAGCAGCCCGTGCACACCCCTGTCCCGTCACTCATAGTTTGCTGCAAAGTTGGTTTATTCTTTGTCTTTCCTACTATGCTCAGGTTGTGAGCAGGGATCCTGTCATCTTAATTATGAAGCAAAATGCAACTGTAAAAGCTTCCTATAGCTGTCTCTGCATTCTAGGTGGTGCAACTGATTTATCTTTCAGGAAAACTTGTTTTTTTTTTAATTGGGGCTAACACTGTAGTGTGCTTTTTAATTTGCAAACCAAATGCCCAGCGTCAGATATGAAAAGACAGATGAAGACAATAAGAAACCAAACAGTGTTAAAAATCAAGCCCTTGGGGGGCCTGGGGCACCCCTGGAGAATTTATCTGGCTGCTAAGATAGTTTTCCCTGCTCTTTCCTCATGAGGAGCCTGAGGCTAAGGAAAGGGAAAGCCTGGATGGGTGGGAACTGACCCACTAGGAATACCGTTTACTGCTGGAGCAGTGATAGCCAACATCTCACTAAGGTGTTCCTCTTCTATGTTATAATTCTCTCATGAAGACTTCTAAGATACCACTGTGACCTATTCAGCCCTACCCCCCAATAGCAGTCTTGGGGGGCAGTGAAGGAAGACAATGTGTTTATGCTTTGGAACAAACCAGACCACAGACAACTGGAGCATCAGGGGTAGAAGGGAAACGAGAGGAGGTGATGAGGGGAGCCCAAGACAGAGCAGAGCCCAGAGAAAGAGGTGACCCAGGTGCCAGCAGCAGGCGTAGGTGCATCCTCACACAGTCCTTAGAAAGGGTGACTGGATTCCTGCAGTTCACAGAATAAAGGCTCGGGTCACTTTGGCTCACAAAGTGAAGAGTGACCCTGGAAGGCTGAAAATCTTTTATACAGTTGAGTTACATTCATACTTTGAACATTTCACATGATTCTGGGCACTTTGAACATGCTTAAAAAACTATTTGACAACAGGATGGATAGATGGATGGATGGAGGCATGGATGATAAAGGAATGGAAGCTTTGCTTCAATGCAATCTCAAGCATTTGCTCTTCCTGACAGCCCCACCATGTTTCTCTTTCTTCTCGTTACTTTGTTCTTAAAGGCCCCAAGGAGCTGGAGAAGAGGCCGAAAATACAGAGCACAGGACCCCGCAGTGACAGGTCCAGGGTAATAACCTTGGTAAAAATGGGGGAAATGATCACCTAATTAGTACAAGACATCTAAGAGCTCGTCTGGATCCCAACAGGCTCTCGCTCTCACCCGGGCCACCAACCAGCCTCACCTCCGCAGCTGGAGCAGACAAAGCGGGTCATCCTTTCAGAGGCAGCAACCAGTTTGTTCCTGGTTCTCACTTTCCTGGACCACTAGAATGATGCTGAGAGGCTGAAGGTCTAATCTCTGCAAGCCTTGGGGACAAAGAAACAGAAAGCAGCCCTGAGGAGAGGGAAATGCTGTATGTTTTGGGAGGCTCTGGGGAAGGAGAGCTGGGCTGGAGAGCTTCTAGGCCAGAGGTTTCAAGAGCCTGAGGTCAGTAATTCAGTGCTGGGGAGCAACTCTTTGGAAGTCATTGCATTTTGTCCTGGGAAGCCCAAAAGTTTTGCCCTCTCCGAAGTGGCTGAGAAGGCCAAGGCGCAGGAAATGACAGCCCACACAGGAGGCCCAGATGCCCTGTGTGCTCAGAAGGATGGCTGGGACCCGGCTGAGTTGTCCGGGCCAGGGCTCGGCCAGGGGCTCGCTCACGTCCACACACCCGAGCTGCCTGGGAATCGAACTCAGGCCTGGCAAAGGAGGCTGGCATCCGAGCTGTTCCACCAAGGGCAGTTCTCCACTCAGGTCTTTACTGTTGTAAGTACTTCTGCCAAAGAATGTGAGAAGCAGAAAAGGTCAGAGTTGTGAGCTGCCCATTACTGCTCATGGCTCAAAGTCTTGACAAGAAATAGGAAAATGACAGAATTAGCGATGAAACAGGAGACAGAACACAGGCGAAATGACAGACAAGTAAGGTTTGACAGTATGTTTAGATATTATACTCACTGCCTCTCAACACAGATGGGGGCAGAGTGACAGATACTGGGACACAGGAGAGACCCTTAGGGTAAACGCATCCCAATACTTTAATCTCTCAGGACAATAACATTGAAACACAGGTGAACGTTATCAGCAAAAGGTTAGTTGTTGGTTAAAAGAATTCATATTTGGAATTTGTTCCTGTGAGCACTCTCTTTTTCCGAGAACACAAAGAACTTCACTTTCTAATGTATTTAGAACTGTTTCTCCATAGATTTCCAAGTTACAAACCTGAAAGTATAAATCCTATGTTTGGATTTTCCTAGCTACAAAAAAAAAAAAAAATCCAAGATGAGAGACTGGCACCTGTTTGAGAATATAAGTGAAGTCTTGAGTAGAAAATAAAACTCATGTATCCATGACAAATATAAATTCATCCCAAAATCCAAAGTGGTTAATATGTACTGAAGTATTATAGAGATAGGAGGGAAGAAAGGGAGGGAGGAGGGAGGGGAGGAGGGAGGGAGGGAAGGAAAGCATAGGTTTTAGAAATCTCTAGACCCGGGATTGATTCCTGAACTCCCCATCTCCTTTGCAGCCGCCATCAACATGTCACTGACCCTCTCCAAGCCCCACATCCTTCCCCGTGATAATGGTGATCATGACATCTAAGAAGATAAGGTTGGGGCTTCCCTGGTGGAGCAGTGGTTGAGAGTCCGCCTGCCGATGCAGGGGACACGGGTTCGTGCCCCGGTCCAGGAAGATCCCACATGCTGCGAAGCGGCTGGGCCCGTGAGCCATGGCCGCTGAGCCTGCGCGTCCGGAGCCTGTGCTCTGCAATGGGAGAGTCCACAGCAGTGAGAGGCCCGCATACCACAAAAAAAAAAAAAAAAAAGAAAAGAAGAAAGAAGGTAAGTTTAACACCTAGCATGTAGCAGGCACTCAGGACGTATGAGTCCCCTCATTTATTCCTTCAGAGTGGCTTTGGTAAGCAACGCTGGATTCTTTTCATAAGGTCCTAAACTTCAGTTTGTGGAGGCTGAGCAGTCATGAGCCAGCAAACAGAAGTGAACTAATGAGTAAAAATGGGGCAAGCAATCCTCAGAAATAGAAAATTGTTCTCGGTCACTACAAAAATGGAATGAGTATTTCGTGCTGTTCTCTCCCAGCGGACGGAGCAAAATGCCCACGGATGCATGGAGAGCTTACTAAGGAGGCCCTTGAAGCCCCCCTGAATTGTGACAGGAGGTACCCCCTTCTCAGCATCCACTCCTGCTTGGAAGCAGCTGACCAATGAGCCATCTCCCTTTCAAGTGTAGAAACGGAAGCAGAGACATCCTAATAACCAACACGTTCATGATATAAGTAAGGGGGTAGACTCAAAACACTTATTTGGTGTAGACTCAAAGCACTTTTTTGGTCATCCAACTTTAGTTTAGGACAGGGGTTCCCAATATTGAAAAATATGAAATGTCTCTTGCCATACCAACTCCCCACATGATAGGAGCTGGCCTTTTACTAGCTATCCATTAAGAAAATCTATAATCTTGAAAAACAATTGTGAATCTCTATTTTATTTAACCCTAGGGTATACACATAAGTTGAAAAATAATCTTGACATTTGTGTGTAAAATATGATTTATCCCACCAACAGAAGACACTTAGTGAGAATACAGCTTTCTGGACCCATCGCAGTAATGTTGTAGACAAACTCCTTCCAACTGGAGATGCAGAGCCCACAGATGACGGGCCACCCGCTGGGGCACTGAGCCTCTGGCTTCTTTTATATGAATCTCCATCAAAAAAAAAAGCTGAGGATGAGTAAGAATTTGGGCAGTTTTGAAGCAAAGGTTTAAAAATAGGAAAATGAGGATGGACCTAGAGATGATCATACTAAGTGAATTAAGTCAGACAGAGAAAGACAAATATCATATGATATCACTTATATGTGAAATCTAAAAAAATGATATAAATGAACTTATTTACAAAACAGACTCATAGACTTCAAAAACAAACTCACGGTTACCAAAGGGGAAGGAGAGGAGGGATAAATTAGGAGTTTGGGATTAACATATATACACTACTGTATATAAAATAGATAATCAACAAGGACCTATTTGTATAGCACAGGGAACTCTACTCAATATTCTGTAATAACCTATATGGGAAAATAATCTGAAAAAGAATGGAAATATGTATATGTCTAACTGAATCACTTTGCCATACACCTGAAACTAACACAACACTGTAAATCAACTATACTCCAATATAGAATTTAAAAAATTTTTAAATAGGAAAATGAGAACATTCAAATACTGAGAGTATTTTTATCCCTGATATCATTAATGAACCAAAGAGGTTTTTTGTAAGACCGATGTTTAAGATTATTCTCTTTTTTTAAAGAAGAGATCAAACATTGTAGTATCTGTTTTCTGAAGCACTAGAAGAAAACAACAATGAAGAAAAGACCACTGTTTTCAAAAGGACTTGTTGTCACAATAACATAGCTGATCTCAGTGTCTTGGAAAGAATACTGATGAATTCTTATCAATTATAACTGCTAAAAATGAAGTTCTGTATTGTTGGGTGAAATTTAAATTTGCCCTAAGAGGCAACAACTCATAAACTAGCCCAGTGGAAAGTCCTTCAAATCCAGCTGTTAAAACAGAAGGAAAACCTCAGACACTCATACAATTATTCAGCATGACTGGCTAAGAGTCTCAAGGGAAAACCAAACATCTGACTAAAGACTTCCTTTTACTGCCTGAATCTCTTGAAAAGGACACACACACAAATCCCCAACAGTATCCACTTCCAGTCATCACAGGATCGAACCCTCTCCTCCAAAAAAAAAGGAGAGACAAAAATGCCACTTTCATGGGACCATTCCCAGGGACCATGTCCATGGTTTCAACACATATGGTGTGTCACACCGCATCTCTGGTTAAAGTAAAAGTTGCGCATCCATTCCATCCTGCTGGAATAACTTGAGCATCTGCCTTCCACGTTTGGTTTTGGTCTCTTGTCAGCAAATACGGCAGCAGAGAAAGAAGGCCCAGCAAAATAATTCATCGGGGACCTGTTTACATTTGTACTGTCAATTCTAATAGGTTTTTTTATGGAGTTAAATTCTTCTGCCCTCATTAGAGTCATGATTGCCTGTCAGTGAGTCTGATGTGTTTGAATTCCCATGAGGGTGTCAGACTCTCTAACTTGTTTCTTGCCCAGGAGGGATCAAGGACAAGGCACAGTTGAAAATTTTACACATCAATCCTTGAAATCATGGGATAAATCCCTCCCCGCCAATAAATAATTGTGCTTCACAACAAGGCTACTCAAAGAACCCTTGGGGTCCTTCCAATCTCAGGCACGCACAACACGGAGGGTGCTGACATAACCAGGCTGACCTCGCCTTATAGGGAGAGCACCTGCTGGTTTCTCGCATCTTCTTGGAACAATCAGCAATAATAGCAACAACAAACTAGAATATCAGTCAGTCATGGTGTCTTCGTTTATGGAGAAAATGAAGAAGGATTGCATTTTAACAGGAGGCTAAGAGAAGTGGGCTGGCTGAATGGAAACCCTCCTTCTCATCATGGTCCAAATTCTTCACCAAGAGATTTGAAAATCAACTATATTGGAAAAAAGTTCTCCTATTAAAAGCAAATGGAAGCAACCTAAAAGTCCATCAACAGATGAATGGATAAAGAAGAAATGGTACGTATATACAATGAAATATTACTCAGCCATGAAAAAGAATGAAATAATGCCATTTGCAGCAACATGGATGGACCTAGAGGTTATCATTCTAAGTGAAGTAAGTCAGAAAGAGAAAGACAAATACCATATGATATCACTTATATGTGGAATCTATAATATGACACAAGTGAACTTATTTACAAAACAGAAACAGACTCACAGACATAGAGAACAGACTTGTGGTTACCAAAGGGGATTTTGAGGGGGTGGGAGAGATAAACTAGGAGGTTGGAATTAACATATACACACTACTATGTATAAAATAGATAAACAATGAGGACCTACTGTATAGCACAGGGAACTGTACTCAATATCTTGTAATAACCTATAATGGATAAGAATCTGAAAAAGAATATATATATAACTGAATCCCTTTGCTATGACCAGGGACTGAACCCGTGCCCCCCGCGGAGGAAGCATGGAACACCCAAAACTAACACAACACTGTAAATTAACTATACTTCAATTTAAAAAAAAAGCAAATGTAGCCTAGAAAGAACAGATTACAAGGATATAAGGATGGGATTTGTTTGCTTGCTTGTTTATTTGTACTCATGACCAAGGCAGGGAAGCAGTTTTGCCTGAGGACTGGCTACTGTCTGGTTGTCTGTTGAAATGACTTGATATTCAGCCTCATCTCTTTAAGGATATAAAGCAAGAAAACAATGCAGATGATGTCTCTTTTCCTTCCTCTACCTCCTTTTCTCTCCTGTGAAGTCTCCTTTCTTATTCTTTCTCCCTCTCTCATGCTTCAGTCTCTGCATCCCAACTTTCTTGGACAACCTCTCCGTACTTGGCCTCCAGACAATTCCTTCTGTTTTGATTTTTTTCTTCCCTTTCTGACTTCAGGATGCCTTCTGTTCTAACATCCCTCCTTTCCCCGCCACTCACCGGCTCACGGTTTGGTACCCAAGCTGTTTTCTGTTCACTGGCAGCTAGCCTCGAATTCCATTCTGCCACAGGATTTAGCTCTAAGTCAGGCAGTAAATGGGCTTTTTACAAATCTAGCTTAAAGAACACTCTCCATGAGCTGCATTCCTGGGGACATTTTTCAAGGGTGTTAGCAACTAGGCTGTATGCACTTGCTTGTACGACAGCAGACTGGTTGCCGTTTCTGTCGCCTGAGAGACCCACGTTAGGGCTCCAATTAACTAGCAAGTGTAAACCACAGGAACCAAGAGACTTTCTTCAGACTTTTTTTTTCTCTTCTGTGTTTGTATTATTGTAGCGAGTAGGGCGTGAGGTGCACAGGTCTGAGTGTCAGCATGGTGGAGGCAGCAGGAAAAGAACAAGTTGACAGGTCAGGTAGGATGCTGGAGGATGGGGAAGACGGACGTCATTGATTGTGACTTCAGACCTCAACCTGGATGACTCAGCCATTTTCTTCCATTCTTACCTACGTGATATTTTATGTCCTATCCCTTTCTTATTGGGTCTAGAGTGGACCATGGACATTTGGATCCTAAGGCACTCTTTTTAAAGGGCTCTTCTTGACACACAGACTGTCAACTGGCCTTATATATGCATTCAATCTCTGAACAACTTTGAAAACCTACACTAAACAGAGCATTTGACTTCCAGGTTGGGTTGCTATGTAGGAGGCGTCACCATGGCAGAAATCCATGGCGATGCAAGACTCCAGTGTCTAGAGAAGACACGCCAGCCTAACTCATTCTGTTTTGAGAGAGCACAGTTTCCATGGTGATTAAGGTCTTTCACCCCATGGGGAAACAAAGAACTACGGCAGAATATGTAAAACTCCATTCTCCTGTCCCTCCTTGGATGCCGATGAGGAAAGACAGGGCCAAGACGCAAACAAGAGGGCACGGTGTCTGGTGAGAAACAAGAGGGCCCGGTGAGATGTGGTGAAAAAACTACATCAATAACAGAGGAACTGGGGTGCACACCATCCCTTCCATATCATAGCGCAAAACAGTCACGCTCCATCATAAAAACTAAAATCATTCATGGAAAGGAAACATCTCCCCTGGGCATTGTGGGTGCCATCTTTCACTGGCCCCAGGGAACTACTGGACTGACCACAAATTTTGTTTGGGTTTTTCTGTAAGACAGTATGGAAAAACCCGAATGAACTTTTGGGCCAGCCCAATATTTAATTTTAAGTTAATTTAAATTAAAAATGTAGTTCTTTCATTGCACCAGCCACATTTCAAATGCAAATAGCCGCACTGGGCCAATGCCTGCCATGTTGGACAGAGCAGATACAGAATATCTTTATCAGCACAGCAGGTGCTATGGGAGGGTGCTGCCCTCGTGTATTCTGATCCAATGGCGTGCTCTGACCTGTAGCTCATTGGGTAACCTTTCTCAAGCCAAAAGAAAGCTATGTGCCAGAGGGAAAAAGCATCCACTACACGTAGCACAGCCTGAAAGGCTCCAACGAAAGCACTGAGAATTTGCGGGGACACACCCACCCTGGGAGGATGCAGAGATGGGAACAC
Source organism: Hyperoodon ampullatus (assembly GCF_949752795.1). Lineage (NCBI taxonomy): Eukaryota > Metazoa > Chordata > Mammalia > Artiodactyla > Ziphiidae > Hyperoodon > Hyperoodon ampullatus. The sequence continues at coordinate 129,736,384 of NC_136914.1, read as the reverse complement.
TTCCTCGCAAAATGGATTGCTCCTTCTCTTCTGCCCGAGGGTCCAACTGGGAGCAGAGAGGTGAGGATTAATTCCTCATATAAATGAAGTGGGAAGGGAGGGCTATCCCAGCACTGAAGGCCTCGGAAGCCAAGAGCGCCGATGTGGTTAAATAACTGAAAGGTCTCACCCTTCCCAGTCAAGCTAGATTCCAACGAGGGTAACGAATCTCCACAGTGCCTGCTATTCCCTGCCCTGTGCATACTTCTGCTCTTGTTCAAAGTCAAGTTTCCCAACCTGCCTGTTTCTTGCAAAGAAGAAAAGGGAGGAAGAAGTGAAATAGACTTCCTTATAGAAGGACATAAACAGAAAATTACCTTCAAACCTAGTCTTTATGAATCCCCCTCCAAAAATGGTGGAATTCACACTGTAAGTGTATGTAACGTTATAAGCACATTTCAGAGAAACAAAGATGTTTGGGGTTTATAGTTATTCTTGGAGGATGAATTTCAGAACTTTCCTTCAAGAAACCCTCAGCCCTTGGAATTCCATGAGCTCAGAAACAAAACAAAGGCTGGAACAAGGAAGGAAGACAAGGCAGGTGCCAAGGTTAGCCTCAGTACCTGAGAGAATCATTGCTCAAGAGCAAAGCCAGAAGGTGGGGAGGGGCCGTCATGGCACATGTGTTTAAATTCATTCATTCACTCAATGAATTCATTGAGTGCCTTCCACGCCAGGCATATTCTAAGAACTTGGGACACAATCCCCATACTGGTGGAACTTACATTCCTAAAGCCGATGGTTAAATTTGTTTTGAATCCACCCACACTGTATCCAGTAATAATATGAGTCAATTTAAAAGATGCAACATTTGAGCATCTATTTATTTTGTATCACTCCCTATAAAGTGATGGCTTGACTCCTATAAAGGTGTGTTTGTGTGGCTGCATGAAAGTAACTGTGACCCCCAGGAACTTCCCAGAATCATGCAAATTGTGAGCCTGACTTCACACCAAGAAGGAGAGAGGACAGAGCTTTCCAGTCAGCTCTATACACATCTACCAGCTCCACAAAATGACCAGCAATGCCAAGGCACAGCCAGCTGCCAGGTCTGTCTCTTCCTGGCGGGAAGTAGGTAGGCGGGTAGCTGCTTTCCACAAGACAAGGACAGTGAGAAAAGATGGGAGAGCCAAACAAAAAGTGAGAAAAGGAAAAATAATCTTACTGCATTTTCCACCACCCCTAAGTATGTATTAATGAACCGATAAGGTATGCCCTGGAGAGTCTTAATACTACAATATTAAACGCTGTACACCAAGAAAAGCAAAGATGGCACTTTATAACAAAGAGAGTTTGGGTTCTGTGTTGTTGGTTTTCTGGTTCTCGCGAATGTTCTGGTTTTTAGCTTTGCTCACTTGGATGTATTTTCCTTTAAAGGGCTGCTGGCCACAGAGACCATTTTCCAACCGAAGTGCAATGCTGCCCCCTGGTGATAGAACAACGTAAGAGCACCCGTAGAAATCAAGAATCTCCGAGGCAAACTTCCCTACAGTTCTGCCTAGATTTCATTTTTGCTATCTTTTCATCCTCCAAAGTGCAAATAGTTCATCCTTAAAGATCCTCTGCACAGAGATATTTTCTGGCTCAACCTGGTTCACACCAGTAATCAACATAGCGTTTTATTCTAAAATATGAACTGTGTGGTGATTACAAAACCAGCAGTGGTGAGGAGAGGATTTCTCTCCCTTTTTGCTTATAAATTAAGTGATCTCCCCAGAGAAAGCTCAGAAATCAGGCCTATTTCATATAACCTTTAGAATCCTGATTGGAATTCTCACTGGTAAGACATTTACTGAGAACTCAAGCTCAAGGAAATCAATGCCTGAGTCTGATAGACATTCAGCTCCCAGACAAATGTATCTGATTTCAGATCATCCTTCAATCTTTGCAGCGGGAGTAAACCTGAGACCGAAAACTCTGAAAACAACAATGCAGGTGATACACTGCACTATAGAAAACCGCCTTCCTGTGTTGCATGAAAATACAACTGCTATCTTAGAGAAACTTATGTCATATGAAAACATGTGAAGGGTTCAGTGGAGAACTCCTCCCTCCATGATTAGCCAAGGTCAAGTATTATATGATCTCCGTTTTCCTCAAACCATGACTCCAACCACCTGCATCAAAATAATCTGGGAGTTTGATAAAAATGCAAACTTGGGGGCCCAATCAAGCTCTATTAAATCTGAAACTCTGGGTATAGGATCTAGAAGCTTCTTGGTAACTTTGAGAACCAATGAGTAAAATTTAATAAAATTTTTTTAATTTCCATTAAGGAAATTTTCCTATTCAGGAATTCTCAAACATTATAAAGCTACAGAATAACCAAAAAAAAAAAAATGATACCTATCAATTAACACATTTCCTTGATTTTCTACAAAATTAAAGGGTATCACTTGGCCATGCAAGGCACTCTCCAGACAGTAGACAATGATAACAGCCAACCCAAATCACAAATACCATTTGGTCGTTGCTGGTGATCATTTCTAACTGTACTTCTTACCCTAAAGCCATTCTTTCAAAAAGCCCCATCAGGAAGTCACATGAAATGATTCATTAGGCAGAAACATTCACTAAATCAGAAGATAAGACAGTCTTGAGTACCACACAGCTCTCTGCCCTCATAGAGAAAGACCTGACAAAACCAAACAAAAAAGAAAAGGAAACAAAAAATATATATATATCCAAGCAGCTAGCACTCCCTATTTTTCACCCCTTCTGAACTGCATGGCTGGCCCTGGTGCTACCTCCTGCTTCCCTCCCTTCCCCCTGATCCACAGTTCTCAGCCTCTCTCTGTCCATATTTCATGGCCACTTGTCACTGGGTCCGGTTCCAGGGCTTGGTGAAAATGGAGTGTACTCTGGTCCTGCCAAGCCCGGGCTGAGATGCCAGCCCAGTCAGACTATCTCCTTGCAGGCTGTAGTGCTTGGACGGGTGCCAGTACCAATGGGTTGTATTTCATGTTCCCCCTGACTGCCTGATGAGCCACAGAAGGGGGCAGCGAGAGGTGGAAAAGAGCTGTGTCTTTGCCTCAGGGAAACTGTGTGAGGCTTAAAGAGGGTCTACCAGCTCTGTGGGCCATCCCCCTCAGCCGGCTCTCAGCCACCAGCAGAAACAGCCAAGTTCCCCAAGTTTCACAGCCCGTGTGTGGGGAGGGCAGTGCCTCAGCTCCACCAGGCTGGGGTGGCCAAAGAAGCCAACCATGAAAAGGAGTCTCCCTCACACTCACACAACAGGGAGAGCAGCCTGATGGGGAAAACTAGAAAGATCCACAGTGGTCAAGCTGATGTCCAAGAGCAACAGCTGCAGGGGAAGTTCTAAAAGCATGAATGACATTAAGAGCCTTGGGCTTCCCTGGTGGTGCAGTGGTTAAGAATCTGCCTGCCAATGCAGGGGACACGGGTTCCAGTCCTGGTCTGGGAAGATCCCACATGCCACGGAGCAACTAAGCCCGTGTGCCACAACTACTGAGCCTGCACTCTAGAGTCCACAAGCCACAGCTACTGAGCCCACATGCCACAACTACTGAAGCCCGCGGGCCTGGAGCCTGTGCTCCACAACAAGAGAAGCCACCACAATCAGAAACGCGTGCACCACAACGAAGAGTAGCCCCCCACTCGCCACAACTAGAGAAAGCCCACGTGCAGCAACAAAGACCCAATGCAGCCAAAAACAAATAAATTAAATTAAATTTTTTTTAAAAAGAGCCTTTTGGAGGATGTGGAGAAAAGGGAACCATCGTACACTGTTGGTAGGGATGTAAATTGGTGCAGCCCTGTGGAAAACGGTAGGGAGGTTTCACAAAAAACTAAAAATAGAGTTACCATATGATCCAGCAATTCCACCCCTGGGTATATATCCAGAAAAGAGGAAAACTCTAATTCGAAAAGATACATGCACCCCAATGTTCATAGCAGTACTATTTACAATTGCCAAGGTATGGAAGCAACCTAAGTGTCCATCAACAGAGGAATAGATAAAGACAATGGAATACTACTCAGCTATAAAAAGGAATGAAATTTTGCCATTTGCAGCAACATGGATGGACTTGGAGGACATTATGCTAAGTGAAATAAGTCAGACAGAGAAAGACAAATACTGTATGATATCACTTAGATGTGGAGTCTAAAAAATACAACAAACTAGTGAATAAAACAAAACAGAAGCAGACTCAGATATAGAGAACAAACTAGTGGTTACCAGTGGGGAGGGGCAATATAGGGATGGGGGAAAAAAGGGTTATTATGGGACTATATGAAATCACGTGTGTGAAACTTTTGAAAATTGTAAAGCACTATAAAATTTAAAGAATCTTTCATTCGATAAAAATGAAAAAAAGAAAATAAACTTTTGGTTTATTCTGAGGAGAGATACTGGGGCCATGTCAGGTCTGTTTGTTCTGGGAGAGAGATCAAATACTACAGAGCACCCTTTAACTTAATATAGAATTTCAATACATCTGCTGAAGTGGTTTCTAAGTCACAGCTACCCAGTGACAGCAACGAGAGGCCTAGGACAAGAATTTACCTCAGAGGTTGGCTGTTAGGGTTTATGTCTGGCTACAAAGAGAAGCAAATTGCAAATTTAATGATAAAACATTTTAGGAGAGGGCTTTTTTTTATGAATTACAATAAATATATATCAATCCAAGTATTTTCCCAGAGGTAGGATTTGAATTTTCCTAAACCAGCTAATGTCTTTGTCAATTCTCCATTTGTATCTGGCCTATGTCACATCTTAAAATCCATACCACTTTATATCTCTCCTTAATTGCTCCACATGGGTAACTTGCATTTAAAACTAGTTCCCTTTGCCACCTGACCTTTAAAAAAAGATTAGAAAGTAAATTTTTCATCCTGAAAAACTACTATACTTTCATACACATGAAATAAACCATGAAGAGCACAGTCGAACAGAAATTCGATTAATGTTTTTGCCATTTTCAAGCCTGTATGAGACTGAAAACAACTGTTTCAAGCAAAGATTTAAAAAAAAAGGAATCCAAAATTGTATTAATATTGCTTATTTGTAAAAACAGATTTTCTGGTCTGCTTTTGCTTTTTGTTCCTTCGATAGGCAAAATAATGCCTCCCCTCCCCCGCCCGCCAAGACTATCCATATCCTAAACCCTGGAATCTGTGAATATAGGCAGATTGCCCTTACATGGCAAAGGGACTTTGCAGATATGATTAAGTCCAGGACCTTGAGTTGGGAAGATTATCCTGGATTATCTAGTGGATTCGATGTAATTACAAGGGTCCCTCTAAGAGGGAGGCAGGGCAGTTGTTCAAAGGAGCTGCCATGGTGGAAGCAGAGGGAAGAGTGATGTACTTGTCAGCTTTGAAGATGGAAGGGGGCCCCCATCCAAGGAATCTGGGTGCTTCCAGGAACACAGCCCTGCTGACACTTGATTTTTGTCCCCTGAGACCCATTTTGGACTTCAGACCGCCAGAGCTACAGAATACTAAATTTGTGATTTTTTTAAGCTGTTAAGTTTGTGGTCATTTTTTCAGCGGCAATAAGAATAGAGTCTCCAAGCCCTTTCTGAAAGGAATGATGACAACCATTCTCTATGTAGCAAAAATCGATAATACAGCAGTGGTCAAACATTCAAAGTCGGTCATATTCCTGGGCATAATTAGAATCTGACACATACTTTATAGCTATAGGTGCCGACTACCAGCGAAAAACCAAACTACCACTGAACATTTTACTTTTTAAAGTAAAAATTATTAAGGATTCATCAGAGACAGCACTGGAATGATGAAATCCGTTCATGAAAACTGACTTGGCAGTTGTTCTGGTGATTTTATCATTTCTTCTGATCTTCATGATTAACAAAGAGTGGGCAATTGACCCAGAAATAGGTCTTTTTTGTTTGTTTGTGTGTTTGTTTTATTGAAGCATAGTTGATTTACAATGTTGTGTTAGTTTCAGGTGTATAGCAAAGTGATTCAGTTACACACACACATTCTTTTTTATATTCTTTTCTGTTACAAGTTATTATAAGATGTTGAATATAGTTCCCTGTTCTATACAGTAGGTCCTTGTTTTTTGTTGTGGTTTTTTTTTTTTTTTTTTGAGTATAGTTGCTTTATACTGCTGTGTCAGCTTTTGCCATACAGTAGTTCCTTGTTGATTATCTATTTTATATATAGTAGCATGTATCTGTTAATCCCAAACCCTTAATTTATCCCTCTCCTTCCTTCCCCTTTGGGAACCACAAGTTTGTTTTCTTTGCCTGTGAATCTGTAGAAACAGGTTTTTTTTTTTTCAAATGAGGGAGAGAGCTCCACTAAAATGGACTTCCCGACCTGTATATCTACCAGATGAACAAGAATTCATTTTGTTGCTAAAAACGGAAGAGGTACATGCATCCCAGTCATAGAAGACCATGGAAGGGATGAGCACAAGGGAGAGACATCACAGAGCACGTACCTCCCTGCCACAGAAGGAAGATGACGGCCACGCCCTCACCAAGAAGGGACACCAGGGTCTGACTTGACATGAGGAACCCTGTCTTTGAACTGGACTCTTAAATATGGGCTCTTTCATGCTTCCCTGGGGGCACAGTGGTTGAGAGTCCGCCTACCGATGCAGGGGATATGGGTTCGTGTCCCGGTCCGGGAAGATCCCACATGCCGCGGAGCGGCTGGGCCCGTGAGCTATGGCCGCTGAGCCTGCGCGTCCAGAGCCTGTGCTCCGCGACGGGAGAGGCCACAGGAGTGAGAGGCCCGCGTACCGCAAAAAAAGAAAAAAAAAGGACTCTTTCTAGGCTAGCTCAGGGAGAATAGGCTGGGAGGTAATAACCCAGAGTGAAGGGCTATCGGATACCTCTCTCTTTTTTTTCCTTTTTTAATTAAAGATTTCTTTTTTTGATGTGGACCTTTTTTAAAATGTTTTAATTTAATTTAATGTTTTTATACAGCAGGTTCTTATTAGTTATCCATTTTATACATATTAGTGTATATATGTCAATCCTGATGTCCCAATTCATCACACCACCACCAGATGGACCATTTTTAAAGTCTGCACTGAATTTATTACAATATTGCCTCTGTTTTATGTTTTGGTTTTTTGGCCACGTGGCATGTGGGATCTTAGCTCCCCGACCAGGGATCGAACCCGCACCTTCTGCATTGGAAGGCAAACTCTTAACCACTGGACTGCCAGGGAAGTCCCACCTTTCTCTTTTATAATCAAGATCCTGGACACTCCACTGATGCACAAATACTTACTCTGATATTTGAAAGTGGGAAATACTCTTCAGTGTCTTTTAAAGACTATTTTGGTCCTTCCCAAGCCCCACTGAAATATTAAACTCCTAAAAGCTTTCGTTTTCAGTAAAGTTTCACTTCCCAAACAGTTTGACTTTTGTTTTTCTATCCAATTTTGTTTTCTTGGTTTTTAGATTAATGGTGTCTTGAGAGCTGGCCAGGAGTAAGAAGGGTGTTTTTGGGAGAGAAGGTGGAAAATGAAGAGGCAGTGAGGGACCCACTTGAGCAATCATACAAATAAATCATCTGTCTTGGGGCTCAGATGGGGAAGGAGGGAGAGAGCTGCATCCTGCCCTCAGCCCAGAGTAGGTCTGGTGCAGCAGATGCTCTCCAGTTCTGAGGGAGAGAGAGAAAACCCTCCTTTCTCTCGAAGCAGTAAGTACAGAAGAGGAGGTCGTGTCCATCTCATTAGGAATAATAGAGAGAAATTGCTTACAATCATCTCTAATGGGTTGCCAGTTTTCCAACAATGGGCTCAGCAATTAGTTTGTTGATTTTTAACCTAATGCAAAAATAATAATCACCCTCTGAGTGAGCCTTGGATCTGCCCTTCCACCTTTCACCTGAGGCTCCCGAGGCCCCAGGTGCCCTGCATTGGTCTTTTGACATTTGCCACATCTGCTTCTGACCAAGGAACTCATCCACCTCGTACAAGGTCTCTCAGGAAATCCAGTGGAAAAACAGAAAGAGACTCACATAGAAAACAAACTTATGGTGACCAAAGGGGAAAGTAGGGGGGAGGGAGAAATTAGGAGTTTGGGATTAACAGATACACACTACCATACCTAAAACAGATAAACAACAAGGACCAACTGAATAGCACAGGGAACTATATTCGATATCTTGTAATAACCTATAATGGAAAAGAATCTGAAAAAGAATACGTGTGTGTGTGTGTGTGTGTGTGTGTGTGTGCATGACTGGATCACCTTGCTGCACACCAGAAACTGACACAACATTGTAAATTTACTATACTTCAATTTCTAAACATGGTTTTTAAAAAAGGAAATCCAGTGGGAAATCCTGGATGTTCACCCTTCCCACTCTGGTTCCTCCAAACCTTCCAAAAAATACATTTTCCCTACCTTCTGAACCATAAGTTGTCTTTGGTTTTAGCCTAGGCTAAACCAGAGATTGGCCTCTTAAAAGTTTCCGACCTCTGACCTCTTCGTATTAATTTCATGGTTAAGAAGCTGCGGCTTTCTTAACCATGTCAAGAAAATCTCTCCATCTCGCTTCCCAGCCCTCTGACTATCCTAAGAAGAGAGTGCAGCCCTGTCTAACCCTGGTGGGGAGCTGACAAGCCCAGACAGGACCTCCGGGCTGTGGGCTGGCTGAGCCTGGAGAGGATGAGGATGAAGTAGCCAGAGGAGAAGGAGGTGGCATCCAAGTAGCCACCTAAAGCAAAGAGCCCAGTGGTTCATGTCCTGCACTGGCAACAAGAACCCACGTGAAAGGCCTGGCTGATTCCAGCCATGAAATTTCTAGCAAATGCCTTCAGTGCCTTGGTGGTCCTCTTTCTCTCCCAGGAGACAATAATGACAAACCCTGTGACCATCTCTCCTCTGAGCACTTGAGAGAAAACACACCGTGAATCCAAAGCCCAGTAACCATGTTATTAATATTGCCACCACACTGGTTGCCTTCTTTCCAAGGTCGAGATGCTTGAAGGGCACCCTGTCCACCTCATCACAATGGTGGATGGCACGCTAATGGAGTAGAGAAGGTGTTCTGGCCAAGGACACGTGGTGAACCAACAAATTCCTCCTCTTCCTCCGCCTATACGTGAACCTACCTTTCTAGAAAAAAAGGGCATGATGGGAAAGCAGGAGAGTCCACTGCTACAACAGTCCCCCTTGCTACCAGATGTGCTCTTCTCCCACAGCCCTTCCGTAATTCTCCCGTCCTCGTGCAAGTGTCCCATAGAGAAAATCATCTACCAAGAGCTGATTTTACTCCGTGCCAGGAGATGTGATGACATTCCCACATCCTAGGAAACTTCTCTGACCACTCTGTGGAAACCACCGACACCATTATTCTGTTTGCATCCTTCCTGGCTCGTACTAGAGTTTTAATTATGTGCTTGTGCACTTATCCCGCAACAATGGAAGCCAGTTATGATTACACCCATCCTACAGGAGAGAAGCCTGAGTCTCAAAGAGCTGGAGTAATTTTGCCAACAGAGCTAAACGAATGTGGAGGCCAAGATACAACCCCAGACCTCTGGGACTATAACCCTGGACCATCTTTGTCAACACAGGATATTCTTCCTCCTTCCATCAGCCAACCCCATCCCTCCCAGAGTATGTATGTAATAGATATATACACCCCATCCCTCCCAGAATATGTATGTATGTGTATATATATATATATATATATATATATATATATATACACCCCATCCCTCCCAGAGTATGTATGTAATAGATATATACACCCCATCACTCCCAGAATATGTGTGTATATATATATATATATATATATATATATATATATATATATATATACACCCCATCCCTCCCAGAATGTGTGTGTGTGTGTGTATAACTGAGTCACTTTGCCGTACACCTAACACAACATTGTAAATCAACTATACTTCATTTTAAAAACTTAAAATTAAAAACATAAAAATAAAATGAAGGTCACCTTCAAAATAAATAAATTAAAAAAAATAAAAGAAGCCCAAGGTCCACCTCCTCCCTGAAGCTTTGCCCATTAATTTCTCCACAATCACTGACCTTTTCAGTAGACTCTCATCTTTACTTACATAATAGCTTACATGTGGGCTATTTGTCTACCTGAGTTATATAATGATTACAAAAGAAAGGAAACTGGAGGGAGGGAGGGACTCAGGAAGAGAAAATGGAGGTAAATGGATTTCAGAACAGGAGGAGGTACTTGTGCAATGCAGCCTTGAGAGAGATAAAGGATGCTGAGGAGAGAGGCCAGCTGAGTCCAGAGAGCTCCTTCCTCCCAGGGGGGAGGAAGGAGCTGGGATATACGGACTCACATTCACACATGGGTTCATTCTGCCTGGTTCTGCTGTATCCCCAAACGGAGTTCCCACGGATGGATGTACAGCGAGGCGACCCTGAATAGTGGGCAGGGAGAGGGGAGAAATTCCTGGCTTAAAGAGAGATACTTCCTGAAGCTACACCAAACCATGGCACCACCTGAGGTTCCCCACATTCTTTCTATTGGAATCATCCCAATCCCTCAGCGCTTCAAGTCTACAAACAGCCTGGGGTGGGGAGGGAGGGAAAAAGCAGGGGAGGCAAAGGCAACAGACTGTAAAGTCAAGAGGGCAGAAACCCTGTGCCTTCTTAGCGCACACCTGAAATGTTGAGGGCAGGGTTGTGCTCCATAACTGCTCTGCGTCTGTGTTTTCCTATCAACCCCTGCTGACCGCCTGACCATCTGCACTTTAGCAGAGGACTTCTGATAGGTAAAGACACAGAGCCACTAGTTCTTCACGCTCCCTGGCTCCTGCATCTCAAGATAGCACCATTACTTCTTCAGATCCCTTTACTCCACCCCAGTGGAGGGGCTTAGCTCTCTCAAGAGTGAGCAGAGAAAGTAGGACTTAAAATGCAAAGTGGAAAACAGCTCTCTGGCTATTCCACACGTTATTATAGTGTGGCGAGATTTCAGGAGCATCTGCACATGCAGCTCAGCCCTATCACAGCATAAAGCAAGCCCAGAATCATTTATGGGTCGAATGCCCCCATCGCCGCCTTAACAGAGGTGGGCTCGTCCGTTTGGCCCACATTATGCAGCACGAAAGAGAGAGACGTAAAGAATCACCAGCTCTTGATTCCATTACATTTGGGAAGAAGCTGACACTGACAAGGACCCTTTTCAGCAAGGGATTATATATCACACCAGAGAAATGCATAAAAGACAAATGATCCCTGACATCATTGTGCCTCCATTGACCTGCTCAAGGTTTAAAGGCGGCTGCAATTAGAGACCATGGTCACAGATCTGCTGGCAGCTCAGAGCGCCTGCATTTACTTTAATCCTGCAGAAATGAACCGGGATGAATTTGGTGGGCACAGACTTGGTCTAAGTTTGAATTCTGTGGGTCTGATTCCGATTTCTGGGAGTTTGGTAATTTGCTTTTGTTAACAAGATCTTTCTCAGCTTCTTCAGTGTTTACAACATAAGATCTAATTTGGGCTTAAAACGCTCATGAAAATTAAGTGCATTACTTTAAAAAACGCAATTGGGGAGAGATGGAGAGGGAAAACGACGCCACATGCCACAGATTTAGCACGTTTGCACATTTCCAGAGGTCCTCCCAGCTGATGGCAACCGACAATCATAGACACCACCGCTCCAGCCCTTCCGTCAGACCTGACTCTCCAACCTGGGGACGTGTTAAGAGATCTATTTTACTGCTTTGCATCCTAAGAGACCTTGAAAATCTATTTGGGGTGGGAGCATCAAAGTTTTCTTTATTATAGCACTTAAAAAGCATACAAGCCACCTGAAACAAAGCTTCTGGAGCACCGTGGAAACGGCTGCAATATGAATGGTTATTGTGGTGCCTTTCTTCTATAATAAGAGTCGTTTTCACGTATTGAGTGCTTTCATGCGCCAGGCATCACTCTGAGCACTTTCTTTTTCCCAACAACCTATGAGGAGGTTGAAGCACAGAGCAGGAAAGGAATCTTAGCAAGCCACACAGCTACTCAATGGCAGATCTAGAATTCAAGCCCAGCTTCACTGGCCCTTAACCCCTCACCCATCACTCTGATATGCTGATTGCTCTAAATGTCTTCTTACACCACCACCCCCCAAAAAATTAGAGAAGATCCATTAGATTATGACAGCCACATCCCCTGCACATAAACAATACTTAAAACACCTTTCATTCATGAGTTTAGTAAAAGCCAGCCAGGTGAATTTCAAGCCAATAATGCAAAGGATGGATCGGTCCAAACAGATTCCAGAAATATGGGTGTGGATTTTTAAAGAAAAAAAATCCAGCTTATTCAGAGCACAGCGAGTTAGTGTGTTGCCTCCAGGGAATGGTCAGCCGACTGTCTCCAAAGAGACACTTCACTACACAAAGAGTGGACGCCGATCTATCTCAGAGGTAGCCAAGGAATAGCAATCATGTAGAAAACCAGAATCCCAAAGCATTAATTTCCAGCAAAAATTGACCTGCCTGTGAAAACTGTCCACCTCAGTCTCCCTTTTCTGCTGACCCATAGGGAAGTCAGCCCGTAACCAGTAGGGGGTTGGTGAACATGGAATCAGAATATACGTCCTGAGATGCAGCTTTCATGGCATCTCATGATCATGGCTCACCAAGGATCTAGTTCCATAATAGGGATGGCCTCGTGAATCAGGCCTGAATTCGACTGGCTGAGGTTTCCTCTCGCTTGGACAAGACTTTGAGGTGGGGAGATTTCTGTGAGCCTCTTTGCCCTCTCTACCAGTGACTCAAAAACCCTCCTCCTCCTTGAGAAATTCTGTCAAGTTATAACCAAATCCTCGCTTCCCTAGGAATTGGTCTGTTTTTATTAAGTGATGTTCATATATCTGTACTCTGTTCTCACGGGGTGAATTTTAAGGGTATCCTAAGTTAGGTTCCTGGGGAAGGCAACTTTGAGAGAGAACGCTGGTTAAGGGGCACCCTTGGGAACACCACTCGTACAAGGCGGGGGGAGGAAGCATGAGGGGGCAGAGGAAGACACTGGGCAGCAGTGCGGCCCAGTGAGGACCTCAGCCACCCCCTCAGGGCGCCCTGGAGCTGGGAAGCTGGGATGACCCTTCAGAGTTGTCCCAAGTTGGGATGAGGAGGTCAGGCCTTTACAGTCCTGTAGCCCTCAGTCACGGGCTGTGGGCCACCCTGGAAGTGGGCAAGGTGGATCTCTAGAGTCCAAGCAGTCACCGAAGGAAGCAGAAAGCTGAGCTCTCTGTCAGCAGCATCTGGGCAGTTGGGAAAATAAGTCTTTCACTCCTGGAGGGGCAGATGGGCAACACATCACAGCATCCTCCACGAAGGAGAACCCTAGATTCCTGGAGAAAGCCTCACTCGTTCTCTACCAAACTGAGAACCGGAGAAGAACTGAAGAGGTGGTGGGGATGGGAAGGGCTAACCAGGGATCAAGTCCGCCCAGCCCCAAAGGCTCGGAAGGATAGGAATGCCTTCCTCAGGCCAGGGCTGCCCAGGTCTAGTCTCCCCTCCCAGGTCTAGGGCTGCCCAGGTCTAGTCTCCCCTCCCAGGTCTAGGGCTGCCCAGGTCTAGTCTCCCCTCCCAGGTCTAGGGCTGCCCAGGTCTAGTCTCCCCTCCCAGGTCTAGGGCTGCCCAGGTCTAGTCTCCCCTCCCAGGTCTAGGGCTGCCCCAATCCGCCCTCCGGCACGTCTCACCTTCTGCCCATCCCTCCGAGGGCTAGGCTCTCCTTCACCTCGGGACCTTCCCACACGCCACACTGCTCCCTCTGCCTGGGACGCCCGGCCGTCGCCCCTCCCCTCACCCCAGCTGAGTCCTATTCCCCCTCAGGTGTCAGCTCAGAGTCCAAACCCCTCCCCTGGAGAGATGAAACCCACCTGCTGGATGATCTCAGCTCCCTTCACTTCTCCATCCTGGGTAGTTCTTCTGTTTATTTCTAGACCACCCCAATTTCCGCTAACCCCGTCAGCTTGGTAAAGGAAGGGGCGGCGTCTGTTTTACTCACCATGGTTTTCCCGGTGCTTGGCACAAAGCCTGGCAACGAGCAGGCACTGATGAACACTGAGTGAATGAATGCATGCATGCATGAATGATTGAAGGCATAAATGAATGAACTCTAGCAATTCAGGGCAGCACCAGCAGGGTGAGAAGGGCCCCAGAATAGACCTCCAGCTCTGAGATGGTTCTAAAAATGATCCCACTCCAGAGATAACCCTCCAAACCCTGAGTTAGGTGCCCCAGCAAAATGCTCCAGCAGCGCCATTCTCCGGCCAGAGCCCTCGATTCATTCATTGCCTTGTAATTGCCTGTTCACTGATATTTTTTCGTCCCCACTACATTGCAATATCCATGAAAGCAGAAGCCATTTCTATCTTATTCATCATTTTATCCCCAGCACCTAGCACAGGGCCTGGCATATAATGGGTCCTTGAGAAATACTGCTTGATAAATAAAAAAGAGAGAAATGCATTTATTAAGGAGAATTCAGTGAAATATTTTCAAATTTACACTGGCATTAAAGTGAAATGTGATGGTATTTAACTAGCTTCCAATAGAACTGTAAACAAAAGAGCAGGGATTTGGGGGGTCTTCTCTGAGGAATGGGGGAAGTCCTGTGAACCCACAGAAGGGACCCCCCTTCCATGTGAAGCATAATGAAGCACCTGACACATCTGGTATATTTCAGTGATAGTTATAATGATAGCCACGCTATACCAAGGACTCACTGAGAGCTCAGCAAGATGCTAGGCACTTTATAAGACAGTATTATCTCTTTCCATGGATAGAAAATCACTGCAATGCAAGATTATCTCCATTTTCCAGATGATGAAATCAAGGCTTAAATAGATGTCACCTGCCCCAGGTGATCAAACTAGTTAGAGGGAGAGGAAGAATCGAGAACCAGGCATGCCTGATTTCAAAGCCTCTGCTCATCTTCAGAGCCATGGTAAGCTCTCCCTTCTACAGGATACAGTCTCTCCAAACAAGTGAATGCAGTGGGATGTTTAAATATGAGCACAAGAGTTGGAAAGATGGCGGCGGAAGAGCCAAGAAAAAAGATCCTTTTGGTTCCAGAAAATCTCCTGAAAAAGAGGAAGGCTTATCAGGCCCTGAAAGCCACCCAGGCAGAGCAGGCGCTTTTGCAAAGGAAGGAGCAGAGGAAAGGAAAAGAGATCAAGTTTAAGCGACTAGAATGGTTCCTACATGATTCCTGGCGGCAACTACGTGACAGGGTGCGACTCAGACGACTAGAAGTGAAACCTCATGGCTTGGAAGTGCCAGATAAACATTCCTTGGCCTTTGTTTTACGCATCGAAAGGATTAATGGGGTGAGTTTACTGGTGCAGAGGACCATTGCAAGACTTCGCCTGAATAAGATTTTCAGTGGTGTCTTTATGCAAGTAACTCCTCAAACCATAAAAACACTTCGTATAGTGGAACCTTATGTGACCTGGGGATTTCCAAATTTGAAGTCAGTTCGGGAACTCATCTTGAAACGTGGACAAGCCAAGGTCAAGAATAAAATCATCCCTTTGACAGACAACACAGTGATTGAGGAGCACCTGGGGAAGTTTGGTGTCATTTGCTTGGAAGACCTCATTCACGAAATTGCCTTTCCGGGGAAGAATTTTCAGGTGATCTGAGGGTTCTTGCGCCCTTTCCAACTCTCAGCGGCCCGTCACGCTACCAAGAATAGAGTGGGCTTCCTCAAGGAAATGGGCTCACCTGGCTATCGAGGTGAACGCATCAATCAGCTCATCCGGCAGCTGAACTAAACCCAGCATATCTGAAAGCACAGTGCATTGGAAGCATGTGTTTTTGTTTTATGGAATTGTTACCCAGTATCTTCAAGCAAGATTATTTTCTGCTGTATCTTCAGAAACTGGAGGGGAAGGGTCAGGGAAAAGATGGTGATGTTCAGGGCAGGCACTTTTCATCCCACTTCAGTTCCAAGAAAAAGTTCCTGTGTGTTTTCTGGAAAGACCGCCGTCCACCTCTGAAACCAGCAAAGGACCTGTGCCATGGAGGAGGGAGTCCTGTTTTATCACACCTATCCTGGGATTTAATGTTGGTGAACGAACGAATACCCACATATGAATACAAGACAGCAGTGGACCAGGCCCAGGGGCATATTGAACCTGGGGTATCCAAGGGCCTTGTTTTGGAAAGAACTTGAAATACAATTAGAAAGAAGCGTACAAAAACAATGCCCTAAAAAAAAAACCAATTAAAAAATAAATAAATAAATAAATAAATATGAGCACAAAATAATACTGGGGTTACTTTAATTAAGCTTTTTAATATCTTAACACCATCCCAATTTCCACCATATCACACCCACAAGGAAGGCAGAGAGGAGCTAATTACATCTAGAGGACTGAATAAAGCATCCACTTGGAAATCTTGACAGTGGTCTGTCAGCGATTCCAATGACTTCTCTCTATATATCTATTCAACCAAGTCCCACAGGCAAGGTGCAAAGATTTGCAAAGCTCATGTGGAGTCTAAAGATTTTTCTATATGCACCCAAGGCAACCTACTCACGTTGAAAGTGTGTGTGTTTAAAATGCATTTCTGGCCAATCTGTGAGGCAGGAGAGAAAGGGAGGGTTTGTGTTCACCTCTGGTCAGGGCTGTGTCTTCATTCTGCCATGCCACACCTCAAGGGAAAAGGAGGCTGGTGTCTGAGATCTAAAAATTAATGTATTAAAACATTTTTCTTATTTTTAAAATTTATATGTTTCCATGGTAACAGAGCCATCAACCAACAAATGTGTCCTTTTCTCCTGCAAATAAATAATGCTTTCCTCAAGGAAGAAAATGAGAATAGCACATTTAGCCACTTTGATGAGGAACCTATCTTGGGAGCTTCCAAGAAAATTCACACTTTCTTTTCCATGTCTCTCCTTCTTTAAAGACCTGTCCAAGAATTAAAGTTTTGCATCTAGTCTAGAAAAGCTTTCGGTGTCATGAAAACATGAGTTACAAACCCAGGAGAAAGATTTCAGTTGGCCTTTTTCCTGAATCAAAGAAAATCCGAAGATTATTTTTCCTCCCCCTAAATTTCCAGCATCTTGTTTCTGAGACATCCTTAGACACATCTACTGCTTGGATCAATTCTGGAAACTTAATAAGCCCCGTTGTCCCCTGGCCAGACACTATCAATAACTCCATGACCCTTAACTCATCCAGAAACCCCCTCCCTGCCCCCTCCCTGCAGGTACCAGAGTGGCATCTCCACTCTCCCTTCTTGGGTTCCCCTCTGGAAATCAGAGCTCCTGGAAGCCACAGAGAAGCCACAAAATCGCCCTGTACTTCCCCACCCCTGGGCATTCACGGAGAAGAAAAAGCACTCTCCTCTTCAGGTCAAACCTCAGAATCTTCAAAATAGTGAGGGGTCGATTTATTTAGGACTTAATGATCTACCCAACTCTCTATCTTCCTTCTCTGTAACTAATTTTAGAACAATGACATCATACATGAGTGTGACGTCATATAAAAGCACGGGAAGCCAACTTCTTTTTTTTTTCTTTTCTTTTTTTGCCAGGGAGACTGGCAAAAAAATATTCACAGTTATAGGACAGTTATAGGACATGGGATACAGAACATCAGAAGGGATGAGGAGGCGGGGGGGGAGTATTTGACAATGGTTTTAGTCCAGCCGCCTGGCTGGAACCCCAGTCCAGTTCTATGGCTGAACCCCTGTCCAGCTGTGCTTCCATTTCTAAGATCCCTTCTGTATCAAACATCTTATAGGCCCCCCTGTACTACTCACCATGTCAGGGACCTTCCACTGTGGCAACATCCTCATGACAACCTAGTGCCAGCCTAAGCAGGATTGAGGGCTAGGGGGCTCACCGATGTCTGTCTGTCCTCTGCCTGCTGGGCCCCTCACCTTGCAGGGGTGGCCGCCCAGCCCAGAAGCTCCAGGGGTACCAGGAATGGGTTCAGGGGGCAGACCCCAGCTGCTTACCAACTGGTTAGTGGTTCGTTGGGCCCAGCATATTCGGGGTCCTGAGGGGTGGCCTGAACAGCCTCGTCTTGCCCCTGGAGACTGTCCTTCCATCCTCATCCCCAGACCCCAGGCTCCCACTGGCAGGGTTGGGCCGGGGGGCCATCAGGTGTAGGTATATATCTGCCATATGTTCAACCAGGGCAGAGCTAACTTCTTTGACCATTCTTTCCATGTGTCTGTCCTGGACTGAGCCTAAGGAGCGACAACTGTGAAGCAATCTAAATGTCCATCGACAGATGAATGGATAAAGACGTGGTACATACATATGACGGAATATTACTCAGCCATAAAAAAGAATGAAATAATGCCATTTGCAGCAACATGGATGGACCTAGAGATTATCATACTAAGTGAAGCAAGTCAGAGAGAGACAAATATCAATGACATCGCTTATATGTGGAATCTAAAACAATGATACAAATGAACTTATTTATAAAACAGAAATAGACTCACAGACATAGAAGACAAATTTATGGTTACCAAACGGGGCAGGGGGGGATAAATTAGGAGTTTGGGATTAACATATACACACTACTACATATAAAGTAGATAACCAACAAGGACCTACTGTATAGCACAGGGAACTATACTCAATATCTTGCAATAACCTATAGTGGAAGAGAATGTAAAATATGAATATATATATTTATATAGATATATATGTATAACTGAGTCACTTTGCTGTACACCTGAAACTAACACTACATTGTAAATCAACTATATTTCAATAAATTTTTTTCAAATTTTTTAAAAAAGAGTACCATCAGATTTCTCCTACAAAGTAACATTTTTAGGTACCTACACTCTCTCTTTTCTTCTGTTCTAATTTCTTTTCTTAAAAAAGAAAGAGAAAATAAGAAAAAAAACTAACCATGTAATGCAGAGCCAGGCACCCAAGATGGAGAAAACATCATCCTTGGATCTCCCTGAGGCAATAGTGACCAGCATCCCTCACCATGACTTCTCCCTGTGGGCTGTAGGGAGAAGTTTAGGTGGAAAGTGCTTCGGCAGGTTGGCCTGGGCTGTTCTGAGCTGGCAATGGGGCGAGGACAGTGGATTTTCTGTCCAACTGGAGGGCGCCCCTTTGGGAAGGTCTGTCTTGTGGGCTGAGACAGTTTGGGCAGCAGCTGCAACTAACTACCGGAGACCCTGTTTCCTAGTGTCACTGTCACCTCTGGAGCCAAAGAATAAAGTACTCAAGACTAGACCCCCATTTCTGGCAAATGCAATTCAGTAGGTATGGGGAAGAGCTGGGCATCCATGGTTTTTCAAAGATCCACAGGTGCTTCTGCTATGCAGGCAGACCCAAGACCCATGGACCTCAGGATGTGACCTAGAATGGAAGGCGCCCCCGAGAGGGGCCCTACTTCCCATGACACCTTCCAGATATTCCAAGTTGACATTAAAGATGAGCATTAGCAGCGAAATGACAAAAGATTTATCCTCTTTGTATCAATTTCCTCTTCCTGCTGTAACAAATTACAGCAAATTCAGTAGCTGGAAAAATCACAAATTTATTATCTTACAGTTCAAGAGGTCAGAAGTCCAAAAGAGGTCTTACAGGGCTCACACAGGTGTTGCAGAGCTGTGTTCCTTCCAGAGGCTCAAAAGGAGAATGTTTCCTTGCGTTTCCAGCGTCTAGAGGCCGCCTGCATTCCTTGATCTGCGGGCCCCGGCCAGCAACTGCATCATTCCCATCTCTGCTTTTCTGCTTCTGACTCTCTGGCCTTCGCCTTTCATTTAAAAAGACCCTTGTGACTGCATTGGGTCCACCAGGCTTATCCAGGATAATCTCTCCCATCTGAAGATGCTTAATTTGATCACATCTGCAAAGTCCCCTTTGCCGTGCAAAATACCATACCCACTGGTTCTGAGGATTAGATGTGGACATGGGGCGGGGAGAAGGGGATGGCAGTGCTCTTCTGTTTGCCACACTCTTCTGGGAATTTCGGGGTGGTCCAATTAGAGTGGAGAGTCGGTGTCTGCCAGAGGATTCTCTTCTTATCAAAGTCGCTAAACCATCTTTGTTTAGTAGTGTATGGTCATTCTGCTTGCTACCTGTTTCCACTCCTGCGTTTCCTGGTTAGTGATTCTCTCTTATTTCATCTCTCCTTGTCTTTGGAGATACATAGTTGAAGATAAGACACAATGCTTTTTCCAAAGTGAGACAAGGGCGCTGCACTTGGCCTGCATGAAAGAAAAATAATTTCAGAGCATAAGTTTACAAACCGCGCAAAATAAGCTTGGGAAACTCGACAGCTAAATAGTGTCAGTCAGCATTCCTGGCACGTTTGTTCATTAAATGCTATGCAAGTCGAGCAGGTCTTTATCGTTGTTGAAATAGCAAATCTGTACATTTTGTGTGATTCAAAAATATTTGTAATAGCACTGCTACATAAGCATGGTGTCAGTCCTCACATTCCAATTCTTTCTTTATGGCCAGCAGTAGAGCTCTGGGGAGTTTTGCCCATGATAATAGAGTATTTTGGAAGGTAAGGAGGGGAAAGGGGGGAAGGCGATTATAGAACAGGGAGACAGGATACAGGGTTCTATTTGCTCTGGGAAAAACAGCTGGAAATCCACTGTGGTTGTCAGAGAAGGTATGAAAGTTTCTTGGAAATTAAATTCAGGGAAGATGACATTCAAAGCAAGAGGAAATGAAAATTCTCTCTGACTCAAAGCAGGCATATTTAAGAAAAAATGAAGTGATTATAAACATTTTCCAGATACCTTCTTTACATTTCTTGTTTATGAATGGCCAGTTCACCTTCATTTTTCTATTATAGGGTTCATCTTTTTTACTGATTTGTAAGCACTCTTTGTGTATTAGGGCTATTGACCTTTCTTTCTGAAATAGCTTTCCTGTTTGTTAGTCCCGTTTGTGGTAGGGATGTTTTTCCATACAGATGTTTTAAATTTGTAATCAAACTACCAATTTTTTCCTTCATGCTTTGTGAACTGATTATTAAGCTCAGAAAGGCCTTCTGTACAAGTAAAATGATTAAAATTTCACCCACTAGTAATCAAAAATGCAAATAAAAATGAGGTTTAATTTCTTACCTATCAGATTCATTCCTTTATTTCCTCAAAAAGTATCGGGCTTCCCTGGTGCCGCAGTGGTTAA
This sequence comes from Hyperoodon ampullatus, assembly GCF_949752795.1. NCBI lineage: Eukaryota > Metazoa > Chordata > Mammalia > Artiodactyla > Ziphiidae > Hyperoodon > Hyperoodon ampullatus. Next base: position 129,715,244 of record NC_136914.1, on the reverse strand, counting down.
GAATCCACCTGCCAATGCAGGGGACAGGGGTTTGAGCCCCGGTCGGGGAAGATCCCACATGCCGCGGAGCAACTAAGCCCATGCACCACAACTACTGAGCCTGCTCTCCAGAGCCCACAAGCCACAACTCCTGAAGCCCAGGTGCCTAGAGCCCGTGCTCTGCAACAAGAGAAGCCACTGCAATGAGAAGCCCATGCACCGCAACAAAGAGTAGCCCCTGCTCGCTGCAACTAGAGAAAGCCCGCACACAGCAACAAAGACCCAACACAGCCAAAAATAAATAAATAAAATAATAATTAAAAAATGTTTTTAATGTTTGTCAAGTGTCCATTATGTGACAAGCATTATGCTAAGAGCTGGGGATCCAGGAATAAAGAAAACAGAAAAAAAAAAAGTTCTATCCTTGTGACATTTACATTCCACTGGGTCCAGGTAAGCAATAAACAAGATGAATACGTAAGCTACATAATATACTAGAGAAGTGTTATGAAATAAAATAAGGCTGGAAAGGGGGACGAAGACTACTAAGGATGGGACAGGCGGCATTTTAAATAGGATCATCAGGGAAGGTCTCCCTAGCAAGCCAGGCTAGTGATCTGGGCAGAGCTTAGAGCCACTGTGAAATCCTGAGGCTTTGATCTGCAAGCAAAGAGACCAATGTGGCCAGAGGGGGAGAAGACAAGGGTTAAGAGTGGACATAGGTGGGAGTGGTCAATATCGCCCAGGCCCTGTGGGCCACTGCAAGGATTCAGGCTTTTTACTATGAATGAGATGGGATGGCATTGGAGGGTCTTGACTAGGGGATGATGTTATCTCACAACTTCTCAGAATCACTCCGGCTTCCACGTGAAGACTAGACTGTCCTGGAAGTAAGACAACCTGTTTGGGGACTATTGCATTAATCCAGGTGAGAGATATCACTGACTTGGGCCATGTGACAGCAAAGGATTGAATGTCTGAGTGATGAGTCAAAGGTGGCATCAAGGTTTTTGGCAACAGAAAGGATGGAGTAGCCGTTAACTGTAATGGGAAAGCTGTGGATGAAACAGATTTAGATACTAAGAATCTAAGTGGAGATGTCAAAGAGTAAGCTGGATCTACAAGGTACATTCCCATGCTCTCTTCCCTCCCTGAACTGGTGATGGACATTTGGGAATCACCAGCATAGAGGTGGAATTCAAGGCCATGAGGCTGAGTGAGATTACCAAGAGACTGGCAAAGATGAAGAATACTGCCAATACCAATACCGACAGCTGCCTAAGAAAATGCACATTCTCATATGCCCTCCATCTAAATCAAGATAAGGCCTTTTGGAAAGCAGTAGCACCATATATCAAAATTTAAACATGCGCATCTCTTTTTTACTGAAGTATAGTTGATTTACAATGTTGTGTCAGTCTCTGGTGTACAACAAAGTGATTCAGGTATACACACCCGCACATATATATTCTTTTTCAGATTCTTTTCCATTACAGGTTATTACAAGGTATTGAATATAGTTCCCTGTGCTATACAGTAGGACCTTGTTGTTTATTCTATGTATAGTAGTGTGTATCTAAACATGTATATCTTTGACCCAGCAATTCCATTTCTAGGAATTCATTTTAAGGAAGAAACCAAACAGGTGAGTAAATATAAGGATGCTCCGATAAATGTCCAAACAAAAGGGAATTCGTTATTGTGGCACACACACAATTAATATTATATAGCCATTTAAACTTACAATAAAAAGATTTGTATTCACATGACCTGTCGTATCCATAACTTACTAAATACTTTAGCAAATATAGTATAATATAGATGTGCATGAGTTTTTTTCTTTCTAGTTTAGGCTACACCCTAGAAGAAGACAATTGTTCTAATCAGGAATCCACACCCTGGGGCGGTCAGCTAGCATTTTATCAGAAAGGCCACACTCCAGAGGCAGTTACTAAAAGCCCTTCTGTAATCCACATCTCTAATGAACAAGAAATGGTTCTGCTAATTAGCATACTGAATTTCAGAAATGGGTTTTCAGAGGAGAAATTAATGGGTTCTTAATGAGCATAATGGATATTAGAAATGGGCAATCACTGGTGAAATTTGTAGAATTCAAATTTGTGAAGTGGCTAAAATGTTTTAAAGACACCTCCTCATTTTCCACCAACAGGATAACAGGTAACTAGAGCAGCCTGAGGCCTATCTTTTCAGGGATGAGTCTAGATTCCTAAATAGTCCTGCATCCAGCCACAAGTTTAAAGACTCCCAGGTGCCTATTGATGACATGAAGGGAGAGAGAAGGTTGTCTCGAGAATTCAGTGGGGTTTCAAGTGAACCTTTCACTGAAGTGATGGTTGGAGTCCCTAAGAGGAGAAATTACAGGACTTCAGTGAACTTATAGAATAGGTTAGATGGATTGTGCGGTTTTGCTCCTGCTTTTTGCTAATGATTGTTTACTTGCAGAAGATCTTCATATTCATTGGAATTAGCTCTGAGATACAAGTTCATAGATAACCTGAGATCCAGATCATGAGACACAGCTAACGCTTACCCCTCTCACTTTTCACATGGCCACTCTTTTTCACCCAGAAGAACCCAAGCAAGGGTTGTGTGTGACTCAGGCAGATGCCAGGGGCACAACTCAGAAAAGGACGTGAGACATACACCATCTGCCCCCAAGACTACAGCACTGGGATCCTTGAGTCAGGAAAGCACAGGGCTGATACTTGGGTTGCATTTTTATAATCAGGTAAAAAGATAAAGCTTGAAATTGTGTTTGAAAAAGTGAAGTCAAAATAGAATGTGCAGGACTTCCCTGGCGGTCCAGGGGTTAAGACTCTGCGTTTCCAATGCAGGGGGCGCGGCTTTGATACTTGGTCGGGGAACTAAGATCCCATAGTCTGCACGGCCAAAAAATTTAAAAAAATAAAATAAAATATTAAAACTTCTTTAAAAAAATAGAATGTGCAAAAACAGCCAGGGAATTCCATCAGCTTAAACAGCCAGCTGGAAATGGATATGTCATCCCTATTCCTAGCTCTGTTACACCCCTGTTTTTTTCAATAGTAGCATTTAGGGCTTAAATTACCTGGAAAATTTCTTCTTTCTTCCCCTGTCTCAGGAGCAATCATTATGTCTTAAGTGACCAAATACATTCAGATATTCATAAACTGGGCGTATTTACCCCGACTCTCCTACTCTGCCCCTCCTCCCACAGGCAGTTAGCAGGATTGATGAATTTGTTTCCCATCGTTCGTTTTTTGTTGTTGTTGTTTGTTTTTTTGTGGTACGCGGGCCTCTCACTGTTGTAGCCTCTCCCGTTGCGGAGCACAGGCTCCGGACGCGCAGGCCCAGCAGCCATGGCTCACGGGCCCAGCCGCTCCACGGCATGTGGGATCTTCCCGGACCAGGGCACGAACCCGTGTCCCCTGCACCGGCAGGTGGACTCTCAACCACTGCGCCACCAGGGGAGCCCCCATCGTTCGTTTTAATTAGCAAGATGTTATTCTTGGTTGTTCAAATTACTAACATTTTCCATTGATTCCACCTTTCCTCCTTCCTCTCTCTCTTCCTTGCTTCATTAAGTAATCCCTGATTTATTTCCCCTTTTATCCATCCCTCCCTTCCTCCTGCTCTCTCTTCTTATTCTTATTCTCCAGCAATCCCAGGCACCTAAAGGAAATAAGGGCAGGTTAAGAAGCAGCCTGGTGAGGAGAGGCCCCAAGAGAATTTCATGGAGTAGGTAGTACACCCTGAACATTAGAGAAAGGGTGCGTTTTTACAAACCCACACTCAAAAACTTTCCCTCAGTGAAGCTGGAAAAAAATAGTAATCAAATGATTAAATTTTTTCGAAAGCTTTTTTCCCTGGCTTTCTAAAGGCAGAATAGAAACAGATATAGGAGGGAAGGCTAAATCACAAAACAGGAGAATGCAAGCCTTAGAGCACTCTGATAAGAATGTCGAGAAACATCATTTCCTCTTCCAATGATGTTTTTTTAAAAACAATACTATTTGATTTTAAGCTCACCAATCTATGTCTGGATGAACATATGTTACCACACACTGCCCCACAAACCAGCAGGAAAAGGGATTTTCTGGCAGGGGGTGGGCAACATAGCACGAGCTGCCTGACCCTTTTAACTGCTTTAAGTGGCTGGCTATTTCCTTTCCGTGTGTCTCTTTTTTCCCCTCTCCTCCTGCTGCTATGACTGTTGTTTCTGCTTTGCAAGGACATAACCATTTTACTTACCACTCTCTCTTCCCCTTCTTAATTGGCCTGCAGTAAAAATACAAATTGCACCACTGTACTTTATCACGAGACATTTGATGGGCCAAAAATGCCTCATAAGTACTGCCTTGAGGATATGAATCAAACCTGCTGACTTTCTAAGCACCCACTTGTATATCTTGACCTCAAGATGAGGCCAGGGGGTGGTACTCATGCCCACTCCCATGGGAGTATTCAGCCAGTCACTGCCTTCCCATCAGCAAAGACACAGCAAAAAGGTGTAACATCTGTCTCGCATGAGGCAAGTCCACAGCCCAAATCTCTCCTTCTGTCCATTAGCTTTAATGCCTGTTGTTCTTTATGAGCATGAAAAGTCTGTCTCATTTTTTCCCCCTCTCTCTAGGTAATAGAGCATGGAATGAATGTCTGAATCCTAAAATGGCAGCTAAGCTTAGTAATCTTCTTTAAAGTCTCATAGCCTGGCAAAGGCAGCCACCTTTCTTTGGAAGCAAAATCCAGGAAAACTGTGTGGTCTCAAAAATGCTGACAGAAGGTGAGGTTCCAGCTAGACAAACATAAGGGGCTGGCCTCAGGGGTACTGTCTGCTTTGCTGTTCCCACCCTGTGTGTATAATTGTATGTTTCACCCAGGAATGCTTATTGAAGATCTGCCTATGTTATATGATGATATCGATTTATTGTAAAATTTCAATTTCTCAAAGCTTGATTTTTTGGGTAAATCTCACCACCAACCTTCTTGTATCGGATATCTCAGAATTCAAATCACTGTGTGTACTCTGAAACATCAGAAAGGAGAAAGCAGGTAAAAAAATGTTCAATGCAAATAAAAAGCAAATTGGTAGAACAAATGAACTGACTATGACCTAATCTCTGTCTTAACTTATTCATTCAGTAACTAACTTACACGGTGTACTTTTGTACCTCTAGGGCAGAAGCTGTGTGCCAAAGACACATCTTCATTTATTACTCAGCTTAATAGGTATATGCTCAGTGTGGAATATGGTGGAACTTCATATTTTTCTTACTTTTATGCATCATTTATAATTTTGTCTAAGGTTCTATTTTCTCCACCTCAGGTCATTTCTTCAATATCTCTATTTTCTGTTTATAAATTTTCATGAGTTCCAAGGTTTTGTAGCCATTATGATTTTTTTAATGGCATTTCAGCTCCAAAGGGAGATCTCAATGCATTCTACCAGTAATTATCAGAGGAACTCCCAACAGAGTCCTTGCTTTCTGATGTTAGTGTACTTTCTGTTTTCATCTCAGAAGCACACACATCACTTATAAATGTCTCACTCTTCTGCATTCATGATTCTTCCAGATCAGTCAATGTTAAGTTCAGCAAACTGGAGGTTTCATGCCCAGTTCTGTTCTGGAAAATCACCTCTTCTCAAGCAGTGAGCCCACAGAGAAAAGGTCTGGGAACAGAACTCAGGAGACACCACAGAAAGCAGAGGGTGATGTTCAAGGCTATACGTGAGACAGTGTAGGTGGTAAACCACCTGAGGGCAGACACCATGACTATTATTTCGCTTATAACTATCCTAACACCTAGCACAGTGCCAGATATATGATAGATCGATAGATCAATAGGTAGGTAGATAAACTATATATAATGAGCATTAAGTAGTTTCCAAGTATACATTTGTATATTTTTCTGCCTGAAACACAGGAAATGGCATTCAAAATGTAGCCCTGCCACTATGGAAAACAGTATGGAGTGCCCTCAAAAAAATAAAAATAGAACTACCATATGATCCAGCAATTCTACTTCTGGATATACACCCAAAACAAAGACAAAAACACTAATCTGAAAAGACACATGCACCCCAATGTTCATAGCAGCATTATTTACGATAGCCAAGATATGGAAGCAACCTGAGTATCCATCAACAGATGAATGGATAAAGAAGATTACATTGAATTATATATTCAATATATAATTGAATATTACCTGTCCATAAAATAGAATGAAATTCTGCCATTTGCAACAATGTGGATGGACCTGGAGAGTGTTATGCTTAGTGAAATAAGTCAGACAGAGAAAGACAAATACTGTGTGTTATCACTTCTTTGTGGAATCTAAAAAGTAAAGCAAATGAATTTATATAACAAAAGAGAAACAGACTCACAGATATAGAAAACAAACTAGTCGTTACCAGTGGGGAGAGGGAAAGGGGGGAGGGGCAAGAGAGGGGTGGGGGATTAAGAGATACCAACTACTACGTATAAAATATAGATAAGCAACAAGGATAAGCAACACAGATATATTGTGGGGCACAGAGAAATGCAGCCATTCTTTTGTAGTAACTTTAAATGGAGTATAATCTCTAAAAGTATTGGATCACTATGCTGTACACCTGAAACTAATATAATGTAAATCAACTATACTTCAATTTGAAAAAAAGAAGAAAAAATGTAGCTCAAACATAGAGTAGCCACTGTCAATAGGAGTCTTGGCAAAATGTTAAGTTGATGATATCTGTTCGGGAGACAGTGTTGAAAAGAGAAAACTTGAGTGGACAGCAAGTTAATAGACCAAGATTTGAACACTGACTCTGCAATGACTCTCATGGGACTCCGATCTAACCCATAACCTCTCCAACCTCTAATAGCAAAATTAGGGGAGTGGATTCTGTGTTTTTGCCAACTACAAAATGTCATGTACAGCATCCTTTTTTGCTCTCCCACCTCAAAGCTTATCCTTTACCCACGCAGGCAAAGATTCTTCCCTGGCTACCGTGTCCTCCCGACCCCTTGCGCTGTCCTCTGGCTGCATCTAATTCTCACACAGAAGCCTGTCCTTCTAGAAATGCCCACTTGCTCAAAACTACCATTCTTGCGGCGCATCTGGTCTCCGCTGAATGTTATCAAGAAAGTAAAATATTTGATTGACTCCGCTCTCACTCAGTAAACTAGGTTGGTGTGCGGTACGTCTTCCATTTGCTGGAGATGCGCTCTCCACCTTTACTCTTACCATCATGGACCACATCAGCAGAGCTCCTGTGCCCTCTGGCCAGTGGGAAGTCTGAACAGGAAATCAGAGGAAGGAAGAAAGGAGAAGAAGGGCATGTATCTCTCTGGCTGCTTCCCTGTAAGCTTCACTGGAGATGACAGATGCCTTAATTAAAAGTCACCACTCATCTCTCAAGAGGACACTTTTTTTTTCAATCTTGGCATATTTTATTACCAATTTAGAAACCAATAAAATTTTTTTTTACAGTAGGTCCTGGTTGGTTATCTATTTTAAATATAGCAGTGTATAAATGTCAATCCCAAACTCCCTAACTATCCCTCCCCCCAACCCCTTCCCCCTGGTAACCGTAAGTTCACTCTCTAGGCTGTGAGTCTGTTTCCATTTTGTAAATAAGTTGATTTGTATCATTTTTTTTTAGATTCCACGTATACGTGGTATCATATAATACTTGTCTTTCTCCCTCTGACTTACTTCACTTAGTATGATAATCTCCAGGTCCATCCATGTTGCTGCAAATGACATTATTTCATTCTTTTTAATGGCTGAGTAATATTCCATTTTATATATGTACCACATCTTCTTTATCCATTCATCTGTCAATGGACATTTAGGTTGCTTCCATGTCTTGGCTATTGTAAACAGTGCTACAGTGAACATTGGGCTGCGTGTGTCCTTTCAAACCATGTTTTTCACATTTTACGAAACTCTTTCCTCTTGTGGCTTTGGTAACTGGTTCAATAACCTCTCCATCTTCACTCCCCTCTCAGCCCCAGGGGTGGTAACAGCTCAATTGTTACAGCTCCAGTTTACTAAACTATCCCTTCTGGTTTCTGTGAACTCACCCCTTTGTATCAATAAATAAAACTCCTTAGATTTTCCTTGAGTTATCCTAATTTGAGTGTTTCATTTGTTTCCTGTTAAGTATTGCTGGGTTTGAGGGGCAAAGGGGAGGGAATGTTTTTAAACCAGCTTGTTGATATAAGCTAATCTCTAGTTAGTAAAATGAGGCCTACAGTTGTGCTTTGATTTTTTTAAGGTTGAAGTTCATTCTCCGGCCTGTTCATGGACCAGTTCGGTACCCTTCCCCCTCCTACAATGTCTGAAAGATTGTAATCCTTGGTCTATACCAATTCAAACCTTGATCAGATTTTACTTACTAGAATTAAAAACACGCCTAAAGTCTAACATGACTTCAGGAATAATTTACCCAAATCATGATTCCCCCAAAATACACAGCCTGAAGATATAATATGTATTGTTGGAGGTGAGAAGAGAAGATGGCGGAAGAGTAGGAGGCGGAGATCACCTTCCTCCCCACAGATACATCAGAAATACATCTACATGTGGAACAACTCTTACAGAACACCCACGGAACACTGGCAGAAGACCTCAGATCTCCCCAAAGGCAAGAAACTCCCCAAGAACCTGGGTAGGTCAAAAGAAAAAAAGAAAAAAAAGAGACAAAAGAATAAGGACGGGACCAGCACCAGTGGGAGGGAGCCGTGAAGGAGGAAAGGCTTCCACACACTAGAAGCCCCTTCGCGGCCGGAGACTGCGGGTGGCGGGGGCGGGGCGGGAAGCTTCGGAGCCGCGGAGGAGAGCGCAGCCACAGGGGTGCGGAGGGCAAAGCGGGGAGATTCCCGCACAGAGGATCGGTGCCGACTTGCACTCACCAGCCCAAGAGGCTTGTCTGCTCGGCCGCCGGGGCGGGCGGGGCTGGGAGATGAGGCTCGGGCTTCGTTCAGAGCGCAGGGAGAGGACTGGGGTTGTCGGCGTGAACACAGCCTGAAGGGGCTAGTGCGCCACGGCTGGCCAGGAGGGAGTCCGGGAAAAAGTCTGGAGCTGCCGAAGAGGCAAGAGACTTCTTCTTCCCTCTTTGTTTCCTGGTGCGCGAGGAGAGGGGATTCAGAGCGCCGCTTAAAGGAGCTCCAGAGACGGGCGCGAGCCGCGGCTATCAGCGCGGACCCCAGAGACGGGCGTGGGACGCTAAGGCTGCTGCTGCTGCCACCAAGAAGCCTGTGTGCGAGCACAGGTCACTATCCACGCCTCCCCTCCCAGGAGTCTGTGCAGCCCGCCACTGCCAGGGTCCCGGGATCCAGGGACTACTTCCCCGGGAGAACGCGCGGCGTGCCTCCGGCTGGTGCAACGTCACGCCAGCCTCTGCCACCGCAGGCTCGCCCCGCCTCCGTGCCCCTCCCTCCCCTCGGCCTGAGTGAGCCAGAGCCCCCGAAACAGCGACTCCTTTAACCCCGTCCTGTCTGAGTGAAGAACAGATGCCCTCCGGCGACCTACACGCTGAGGTGGGGCCAAATCCAAAGCTGAACCCCAGGAGCTGTGTGAACAAAGAAGAGAAAGGGAAATCTCTCCCAGCAGCCTCAGGAGCAGCGGATTAAACCTCCACAATCAACTTGATGTACCTGCATCTGTGGAATAACTGAATAGACCACAAATCATCCCAAATTGAGGAGGTGGACTTTGGGAGCAAGATAGCTTATTTTTTCCCCTTTTCCTCTTTTTGTGAGTGTGTATGTGTATGCTTCTGTGTGAGATTTTGTCTGTATAGCTTTGCTTTCACCATTTGTCCTAGGGTTCTGTCAGTCCTTTTTGTTTGTTTGTTTGTTTACTTTTTAAATTTTTTTTCTTAATAATTATTTTTTATTTTAATAACTTCATTTTATTTTATTTTACTTTATCCTCTTTCTTTCTATATTTTCTCCCTTTTATTCTGAGCCGTGTGGATGAAAGGCTCTTGGTGCTGCAGCCAGGAGTCAGTGCTGTGCCTCAGAGGTGGGAGAGCCAACTTCAGGACACTGGTCCACAAGAGACCTCCCAGCTCCACGTAATCTCAAACGGCAAAAATCTCCCAGAGATCTCCATCTCAACACCAACACCCAGCTTCACTCAACGAACAGCAAGCTACAGTGCTGGACATCCTATGCCAAACAACTAGCAAGACAGGAACACAACCCCACCCATTAGCAGAGAGGCTGCCTAAAATCATAATAAGGCCACAGACACCCCAAAACACACCACCAGACATGGACCTGCCCACCAGAAAGACAAGATCCAGCCTCGTCCACCAGAACACAGGCACTAGTCCCCTCCACCAGGAAGCCTACACAACCCACTGAACCAAACTTAGCCACTGGGGACAGACACCAAAAACAACAGGAACTACGAACCTGCAGCCTGCAAAAAGGAGACCCCAAACACAGTAAGATAAGCAAAATGAGAAGACAGAAAAACACTAGCAGATGAAGGAGCAAGATAAAAACCCACCAGACCTAACAAATGAGGAGGAAATAGGCAGTCTAACTGAAAAAGAATTCAGAATAATGATAGTAAAGATGATCCAAAATCTTAGAAATAGAATAGAGAAAATACAAGAAACATTTAACAGGACCTAGAAGAACTAAAGGGGAAACAAGCAATGATGAAAAACACAATAAATGAAATTAAAAATACTCTAGATGGGATCAATAGCAGAATAACTGAGGCAGAAGAACAGATAAGTGACCTGGAAGATAAAATATTGGAAATAACTACTGCAGAGCAGAATAAAGACAAAAGAATGAAAAGAACTGGGGACAGTCCCAGAGACCTCTGGGAAAACATTAAATGCACCAACATTTGAATTATAGGGGTCCCAGAAGAAGAAGAGAGAAAGGGACTGAGAAAATATTTGAAGAGATTATAGTTGAAAACTTCCCTAATATGGTAAAGGAAATAGTTAATCAAGTCCAGGAAGCACAGAGAGTCCCATACAGCATAAATCCAAGGAGAAACAGGCCAAGACACATATTATTCAAACTATCAAAAATTAAATACAAAGAAAACATATTAAAAGCAGCAAGGGGGGGCTTCCCTGGTGGCGCAGTCATTGAGAGTCCGCCTGCCGATGCAGGGGACACGGGTTCGTGCCCCGGTCCAGGAAGATCCCACATGCCACGGAGCAGCTAGGCCCGTGAGCCATGGCCGCTGAGCCTGCGCATCCGGAGCCTGTGCTCCACAACGGGAGAGGCCACAACAGTGAGAGGCCCGAGTACTGCAAAAAAAAAAAAAAAGCAGCAAGGGAAAAACAACAAATAACACACAAGGGAATCCCCATAAGGTTAACAGCTGACCTTTCAGCAGAAATTCGGCAAGCCAGAAGGGACTGGCAGGACATATTTAAAGTAATGAAAGGGAAAACCTACAAGCAAGATTACTCTACCCAGCAAGGATCTCATTCAGATTTGATGGAGAAATTAAAACCTTTACAGACAACCAAAAGCTGAGAGAGTTCAGCAACACCAAACCAGCTTTACAACAAATGCTAAAGGAACTTCTCTAGGCAAGAAACACAACAGAAGGAAAAGACCTACAATAACAAACCCAAAACAATTAAGAAAATGGGAATAGGAACATACATATCGATAATTAGCTTAAATGTAAATGGACTAAATGCTCCCACCAAAAGACACAGATTGGCTGAATGGATACAAAAACAAGACCTGTATATATGCTATCTACAGGAGACCCACTTCAGACCTAGGGACACATACAGATTGAAAGTGAGGGGATGGAAAAAGATATTCCATGCAAAAGGAAATCAGAAGAAAGCTGGAGTAGCAATTCTCATATCAGACAAAATAGACTTTAAAACAAAGACTATTACAAGAGAAAAAGGACACTAAATAATGATCAAGGGATTGATCCAAGAAAAAGATATAACAGTTGTAAATATTTATGAGCCCAACAGAGGAGCACCTCAATACATAAGGCAAATACTAACAGCCATAAAAGGGGAAATCGACAGTAACACAATCATAGTAGGGGACTTTAACACCCCATATTCACCAATGGACAGATCATCCAAAATGAAAATAAATAAGGAAACACAAGCTTTAAATGATGCATTAAACAAGATGGACTTAATCGATATTTATAGGACATTCCATCCAAAAACAACATTATAAACATTTTTCTCAAGTGCTCATGGAACATTCTCCAGGATAGATCATATCTTGGGTCACAAATCTAGCCTTGGTAAGTTTAAGAAAATTGAAGTTGTATCAAGTATCTTTTCCGACCACAACGCTATGAGACTAGATATCAATTACAGGAAAAGACCTGTAAAAAATACAACACATGGAAGCTAAACAATACACTACTAAATAACGAAGTGATCACTGAAGAAATCAAAGAGGAAATCAAAAAATACCTAGAAACAAATGACAATGGAGACACGACGACCCAAAACTATGGGATGCAGCAAAAGCAGTTCTACGAGGGAAGTTTATAGCAATACAATCCTACCTGAAGAAACGCGAAACATCTCAAATAAACAACCTAACCTTGCACCTAAAGCAATTAGAGAAAGAAGAACAAAAAACACCCCAAAGTTAATAGAAGGAAAGAAATCATAAAGATCAGGTAAGAAATAAAAGAAAAAGAAATGAAGGAAATGATAGCAAAGATCAATGAAACTAAAACCTGATTCTTTGAGAAGATAAACAAAATTGATAAACCATTAGCCAGACTCATCAAGAAAGAAAGGGAGAAGACTCAAATCAATAGAGTTAGAAATGAAAAAGGAGAAGTAACAACTGACACTACAGAAATACAAAGGATCATGAGAGATTACTACAAGCAACTCCATGCCAATAAAATGGACAACCTGGAAGAAAAGGACAAATTCTTAGAAATGCACAACCTGCCAAGACTGAACCAGGAAGAAATAGAAAATATGAATAGACCAATCACAAGCACTGAAATTGAAACTCTGATTAAAAATCCTCCAACAAAAAAAAGCCCAGGACCAGATGGCTTCACAGGCGAATTCTATCAAACATTTAGAGAAGAGCTAACACCTATCCTTCTCAAACTCTTCCAAAATATAGCAGAGGGAGGAATACTCCCAAACTCATTCTACAAGGCCACCATGACCCTGATACCAAAACCAGACAAAGATGTCACAAAGAAAGAAAACTACAGGTCAATATCACTGATGAACATAGATGCAAAAATACTCAACAAAATACTTGTAAACAGAATCCAACAGCACATTAAAAAGATCATACACCATGATCAAGTAGGGTTTATTCCAGGAATGCAAGGATTCTTCAATATATGCAAATCAATCAACGTGATACACCATATTAACAAATTGAAGGAGAAAAAAATACGGTCATCTCAATAGATGCAGAGAAAGCTTTTGACAAAATTCAACACCCATTTATGATAAAAACCCGGCAGAAAGTAGGCATAGAGGGAACTTTCCTCAACATAATAAAGGCCATATATGACAAACCCACAGCCAACATCATCCTCAATGGTGAAAAACTGAAACCATTTCCACTAAGATCAGGAACAAGATAAGGTTGTCCACTCTCACCACTCTTATTCAACATAGTTTTGGAAGTTTTAGCCACAGCAATCAGAGAAGAAAAAGAAATAAAAGGAATCCAAATCGGAAAAGAAGAAGTGACACTGTCACTGTTTGCAGATGACATGATACTATACATAGAGAATCCTAAAGATGCCACCAAAACTATTAGAGCTAATCAATGAATTTGGTAAAGTAGCAGGATACAAAATTAATTCACAGAAATCTCTGACATTCTTATACACTAATGATGAAAAATCTGAAAGTGAAATTAAGAAAACACTCCCATTTACCATTGCAACAAAAAGAATAAAATATCTAGGAATAAATCTACCTAAGGAGACAAAAGGCCTGTATGCAGAAAATTATGACATGATGAAAGAAATTAAAGATGATACAAATAGATGGAGAGATGTACCATGTTCTTGGATTGAAAGAATCAACATTGTGAAAATGACTCTACTACCCAAAGCAATCTACAGATTCAATGCAATCCCTATCAAACTACCACTGGCATTTTTCACAGAACTAGAACAGAAGATTTCACAATTTGTATGGAAACACAAAAGACCCCGAATAGCCAAAGCAATCTTGAGAACGAAAAATGGAGCTGGAGGAATCAGGCTCCCTGACTTCAGACTATACTACAAAGCTACAGTCATCAAGACAGTATGGTACTGGCACAAAAACAGAAATATAGATCAATGGAACAGGATAGAAAGCCCAGAGATAAACCCACGCACATATGGTCACCTTATCTTTGATAAAGGAGGCAAGGATATACAGTGGAGAAAAGACAGCCTCTTCAATAAGTGGTGCTGGGAAAACTGGACAGGTACATACAAAAGTATGAAATTAGAACACTTCCTAACACCATACACAAAAATAAACTCAAAATGGATTCAAGACCTAAATGTAAGGCCAGACACTATCAAACTCTTAGAGGAAAACATAGGCAGAACACTCTGTGACATAAATCGCAGCAAGATCCTTTTTGACCCACCTCCTAGAGAAATGGAAATAAAAACAAAATAAACAAATGGGACCTATGAAACTTAAAAGCTTTTGCACAGCAAAGGAAACCATAAACAAGACCAAAACACAACCCTCAGAATGGGAGAAAATATTTGCAAATGAAGCAAATGACAAAGGATTAATTTCCAAAATTTATAAGCAGCTCATGCAGCTCAATATCAAAAAAACAAACAACCCAATCCAAAAATGGGCAGAAGACCTAAATAGACATTTCTCCAAAGAAGATATACAGATTGACAACAAACACATGAAAGAATGCTCAACATCATTAATCATTAGAGAAATGCAAATCAAAACTACAATGAGATATCATCTCACACCAGTCAGAATGGCCATCATCAAAAAATCTAGAAACAATAAATGCTGGAGAGGGTGTGGAGAAAAGGGAACACTCTTGCACTGCTGGTGGGAATGTGAATTGGTACAGCCACTATGGAGAACAGTATGGAGGTTCCTTAAAAAACTACAAATAGAACTACCATATGATCCAGCAATCCCACTACTAGGCATATACCCTGAGAAAACCATAATTCAAAAAGAGACATGTACCAAAATGTTCATTGCAGCTCTATTCACAATAGCCTGGAGCTGGAAACAACCTAAGTGTCCATCATCGGATGAATGGATAAAGAAGATGTGGCACATATATACAATGGAATATTACTCAACCATAAAAAGAAACGAAACTGAGCTATTTGTAATGAGGTGGATAGACCTAGAGTCTGTCATACAGAGTGAAGTAAGTCAGAAAGAGAAAGACAAATATCGTATGCTAACACATATATATGGAATTTAAAAAAAAATGTCATGAAGAACCTAGGGGTAAAACGGGAATAAAGACACAGACCTACTTGAGAATGGACTTGAGGATATGGGGAGGGGGAAGGGTAAGCTGTGACAAAGCAAGAGAGAGGCATGGACATATATACACTACCAAACGTAAGGTAGATAGATAGTGGGAAGCAGCCGCAGAGCACAGGGAGATCAGCTCGGTGCTTTGTGACCGCCTGGAGGGGTGGGATGGGGAGGGTGGGAGGGAGGGAGATGCATGAGGGAAGGGATATGGGAACAGATGTATATGTATGACTGATTCACTTTGTTATAAAGCAGAAACTAATTTAAAAAATAAAATAAAATAAAAAATAAATAAAATAAAATAAAATAAACTACAATGAGATATTATCTCACACCGGTCAGAATGGCCATCATCAAATCTAGAAACAATAAATGCTGGAGAGGGTGTGGAGAAAAGGAAACACTCTTGCACTGTTGGAGGGAATGTAAATTGATACAGCCACTATGAAGATCAGTATGGAGGTTCCTTAAAATACTACGGATAGAACTACCATATGACCCAGCAATCCCACTACTGGGCATATACCCTGAGAAAACCATAATTCAAAAAGAGTCATGTACCAAAATGTTCATTGCAGCTCTATTTACAATAGCCAGGACATGGAAGCAACCTAAGTGTCCATCAACAGATGAATGGATAAAGAAGATGTGGCACATATATACAATGGAATATTACTCAGCCATAAAAAGAAACAAAATTGAGTTATTTGTAGTGAGGTGGATGGACCTAGAGTCTGTCATACAGACTGAAGTAAGTCAGAAAGAGAAAAACAAATACCGTATGCTAACACATATATATGGAATCTAAGAAAAAAAAAAAAGGTCATGAAGAACCTAGGGGCAGGACAGGAATAAAGACACAGACCTACTAGAGCATGGACTTGAGGATATGGGGAGGGGGAAGGGTAAGCTGTGACAAAGTGAGAGAGTGGCATGGACATATATACACTACCAAACGTAAAATAGTAGCTAGTGGGAAGTAGCCGCATAGCACAGGGAGATCAGCTAGGTGGTTTGTGACCACCTAGAGGGGTGGGATATAAGGGTGGGAGGGAGGGAGACGCAAGAGGAAAGAGATATGGGAACATATGTATATGTATAACTGATTCACTTTGTTATAAAGTAGAAACTAACATGCCATTGTAAAGCAATTATACTCTAATAAAGATGTTTAAAAAAAAATAATAGTAATATGTATTGTTTGTTCCACCTATTTTGAATTATTAATTTTAAATGGCCCTCAAAGGGCTATTCTCATTCACCACTCATGAGAAGATTCTGTTATAACATGAGCACATCAAAGTGGGCAGCATCAGACAACCAGCGTCCATGTTACTGGATCCCCATGAATTTCCAAAAGAGGTATGGCCCAACCAAGCAAGGAAGCAGCACTCAGCCAGGTGGATTTAGCCATCCTCAGAATATTTTTCTTTTCGAAGTATAGTTGATTTACAATGTTGTGTTAATTATTGCTGTATAGCAAAGTGATTCAGTTATACATGTGTGTGTGTATTTATATATATGTATGTATATATGTGTGTGTGTGTATATATATATATATATATATATATATTGTTTTTTTCATAGTCTTTACTGTTATGTTTTCTCATAGGACACTGAATATAGTTCTCTGTGCTGTACAGTAGGACTTTGTTGTGCATCCATTCTCTATATAATAGCTTACATCTGCTAACTCCAGCCTCCCACTCCATCCCTCCCCCAACCCCCTTCCCCTTGGCAACCACCAGTCTGTTCTCTATGTCCATGATCTCAGAATATGTTCTAGCCCCAACAGCAGTGGCCTTCGAGGAAGTTACCCCACCAGCTCACTTGACATGTCTTTTTATATTGTCTGCTTCAAAGGATTTTTTTTCTTGACCTGATTTTGTAATCACTTTGCTTAGCAAGCACCATATTTGGAAATATGAAGATTTTGATTCCACAGTAGCTCCTGAAAATAGAGATGTTCTTCTTACTCAGATACAGCAAATATCTAATTCTTGCTTCTAAACAGTCTAGGTTAATTGCCTCACTTAATATCCCACCGCAGCAAATTCTACAGCCTAATTCCATTAGAAAAAAATTCCCTTTGTGTGAAACCGGGCCTCAACATTAAACTAAATGGGGAAAGAAAATAGGTTTTAAGAATTTACCTTTCCCCCAAATCAATGTTATCTCGGTTAATGGTCTCTGGAGAAAGAGAAAGCACATCTCATATTCTCCATGAAGCCACTCCAACATCTACGTATCATCAGGTAAAAGCTGCCTCTGTCAAGCATACACAGAGAATCTTGTGTCTCTGTATATAAAGCACGTCTCTTCCGTGTGACAAGTCGTGTCCAGGCAAAGCTTATTACAAATTCCATTTGAAATCTCAAGAAGGAATAGGAAAAAAATAACAACAGATTTGTGGAGCTATACTCAGGAAATGACTTGAACTCATCCCAATTTTAAAGTTCCATTCTAGACAGCAAGCAGCTACAACCCCATTTTCTGGGGGAACTGCCCTTACAGGGAAGGTGTGGCAAAGCCACCTGCTGCTTTATAGTGATGGTTTGCAGCCTTGTTTTTCTGGTCTAGCTATGATATTGCACTAATCACAGAAACAGACTGTTTGGCCAGGAAGCAGTGGATGCCAGATACATGTGAATTTAAGCCCACATGTATTGAAGCTGCAAGCTTAGTTTGCAATTTATGGGCAAGTGGTTTTATATTTATTGATCTGGACCAAGTGCAGGTCCTATAGGGGAAATATGACAGATTTCATCTGTCTGACAGCCAAGTCTAATTGTATTTTCAGTCTGAAATGACCAAAGACAAAAGTGCACATGTCAAGAGCCTTCACTCTGGTGCCATATGGAGTATTAGATTCAGGGCTACTGTAAATGTTCATTTTAATAACTAGATGCAGACTGCATCCTGAACTGCTAAAACAAAAGAGGTGAGAGTTTTTAATTCAAATCTGAATTAATACACCATCTGATTCTGCCTGAATGTGGGTGGGCCATGAAAGTGTGCCTTTCATAGACCTGATTGGGGGGAATTTAAAAGATGTGTCCTATATTATTGATTTATCTGGACCACGAAACTTCCGAGCCAAAAGTCAAATACTTCCCACAGTGTTTGTCATAAAATTATAACCAGTACTTCTGGAAAGGTCTGGCATCTTAAAAACCAAAAACATCTTCTATAACCTTAGTTATAGTCAGGAAGCTAAATCGTGCCTGAGAGAATGGTGATCTATGATTTCTCTGTCTTTCTGTCTCTCTGTCACACACACATCATCATCATCCTCATCATCCTCATCATCACAGCATATTGTACAGGCACTTCAATAGAAGCCCTGATATAATTGAAGAGACCATAGACAATGAAACATACCTCAAAAGAGTGCTGCCTAATACCCAGCAATCCAGAGGCTGGGTTCTAGTGAAGCATCGTTCAGGATTCTGAATTCTGATCGGACAATCTTTTACTAGTAATATTTGACCCTGTAGATCCCTCCTGCTTCTTGGCTTCTCCTAACTGTGTGCATGGTGTAAAAGACAATTTACTGACTGTTTGATTATAGGCAAGTTACTTATCTTCTCTGATTCTGTACTTATCATCAAAACAGTTCCAACACTATGTCATAGTGGATAAAATGGACGGCTGTTATAAGGATTCAATTAGTTAACATGTATTTAAAAAATAAAATGTACTCTAATGCCTGGTCAAAGGAGGTTCTCAATGAATGCTAGCTTAACTTCCCTCTTCCCTGCTACCTTTAGACTGTCTCAAAGAAATTTTTTTTTCTATTCATTGCTTCAACTCCCATCTCAATCTCATCTTCCAGAGGCGCATCTTCAACCCAAACTTCTCTTCTATTGTTCACCCTATTAATCTAATTATTACCTGCTCATCTACTATCATCCCATGTTTCCCCAAATCCTAGTGCTCCAAGTTCAAGGGCTCTTCCATCAGTGCTCCAAGTTCGACAACAATAAAATCAGGTTCACTGTTAATTCCGCCTCAACCACACTGACCTGCAGCCTGCTGTCCACTCTAGCTTCCCTTTCCCTCTTCCTCTCTTGTTGAATTCAACCACTATCCTCTCACTCTTTCAGTCTCAAAACCCTTAAATGACGGAGCTGCTTCTTTGTCCCTCATAGCCAGTCAGTCACCAGATCCTGCCACGTCTCACGACCTTTCGGGTTCATCCCTTCTTCTCTTCCCACTGTTGCCCAGCCCCTACCCTCCTCTCAGCATGGCCACACCCACCCCAGCTATTCCTTTACCTCTCATTGCCCCAGAGGGCACTCTAAGTGGGAGCCCTTTGGACCTACAAGAAGGAGATTTGATATTAGCCTTCATATTCATTTCCTATTCTGCAGAACCAATTGTCACAAACTTAGTGGCCTAAAACAACAAAAATTTATTATCTTATAGTTCTGGAGGTCAGAAATCTAAAATGGGTCTCACAGGGCCAAAATCAAGGAGTCAGCAGGGCTGCATTCCTTCTAGAAGCTCTAGAAGATAATATGTTTCCTTGCCTTTTCCACCTTCTAGAAGTCACATGCATTCCTTGACTTGTAGCCTCCTTCCTTTATCTTCAAATCTAGCAGTATAGCACCTTTCAATATTTCTCTCTCTCTCCCTCTCTTCTCCTCTCTCCTCCCCTCCCATCCCCTCCTCTCCACTCCCCTCCCCTCCCCTTCTCTTTCTCTCTCTCCCCCTACCCCTCTCCCATTTCCATTCTCATTTCTTGTACATCATCTGGTCCACCCAGATAATCCAAGATAATCTCCCCTCTCATCTTTAACCTTAATTACTTATGCAAAGTCCCTTTGCCATAAGTAGGGTAACATATTCACAGGTTCCAGAGATTAGGACATGGATATCTCTGGGGGCCATTATTCTACCTACTCCACCTACTTTGCCAGTCTCATTTTGTAGTTATCCCCCCACTTTTCTGTGGGTTCCAGCCACACGTGTGCTCTTATGGTTCCTCAAGTAAACCATGGTTACCTCTGCTACATGACCTTCACACATACAGGTCTCTCCTTCTGCACTTAATTACTCTTAACCATATTTCAAGCTAGGTCAAGTGCTTTTATGAAATACCTTCACAGTATCACATGCTTTTTTTTTTTTCTTGGCACACGTATCATAGTTTACAGTTACACACATTTTTATGATTACTTGATTAATGTCTATCTCTCCCACTAGACTTTGAGCTCCATGGGGACAGAGACCATGTCTGCTTTTACTCAATTTTCTTCTGGGGCCTAAAGCAGAGAGTATACAACATAATATGCATTTGACGAATATTTGTGGAATGACTAAATCAGGCCAGTAGGTGATGGCCCTCTGCCTTCATGGACATCTCAGGAACTGACATGCCCCCAACCTGTTGAACACACACCTGGGTCCAAAAAATAACTAACATTTACTAGAACCTACAATGAGCTATAATTTGCCTCATCTCATCTAATCCCCATAACAAACTCCTGAGTTGACTACTATCATAACCTTCACTTCACAGATTAGGAATTAAAGACTAGAGAAGTTTAAGAACTTGTGCAAGAAGACAGAGCTAGTAGGTCACTGAATCGGGGTTCTATCCCAAGTGGGTTTGCTTCCAAAGACCATACCTGTGCCCTGGGATTCTTGTCATATACCTGCGTAGCTGGGACCGTGAACAAACCCAGTCGAAGCATCTGGATGAGGAGACCACAACAACATGCACGCTCATGGGCCCACATGTACCACACACAGCAAACACCCCTCCCAACTCCTCTGTCAACCATTTGGGCAATTGGGAGGACATTCTCAGAAGACCCACGGTCAGACGCAAGCATGTCAAATAAAGCAGTAGGAACACAACTGTTGTGAGAGCTCATGACCCCCCTACCTGGGTGATGAGGTGGGGAAGGCAAGGACTTTGAAAGGTGTGGGCATGCATAAGGCTAGCCAGATATTCCTTTTTCCCCCTTATTTTTTTAATTGCTGTTTTTAACTGAGGTATAATTGACATATAACATTATATGTTAGTTCCCCATGTACAACATAATGAGTTTCCCCTGTTATTATTAATATCAGACTTTTCACAAGCCTAATAATTGATTAATATCATTCCCCTATTATCTTGCTTTAGTGTGGTATATTTGTTACAGCTGAGGAACCAATATTGATACATTATTAACTAAAGCCCACTGTTTGCATTAGAGTTTACTCGGTGTCTTACAGTTCTGTGGGTTTTGATGAGTGCAGAATGTTAGACATTCCCCATTACAGTATCACAGAATAGTCTCTCTTCCCTAAAAATACGCTGTGCTCCATCTCTTTATACTACCCTTCTCCTCCCCCTACCCACAAACCCTTACAAACCACTGATCCTTTTACTATCTCTGTAATCTTTTAGCCAGAACCTTCCTTAATGCCACAGAGGGGAAATGTGAACCCCATGAAAGGGGAAAGGAGAAGCTAAGGTATGACAGAGATCCCTGCTGGCCTCCCCCTGAGAGGAAGAGAGAGCCTAGCAAAGGACAGAGACCCTGCTAGATCCCCTCTGCTCAATAAGGTTGTAGACCATGGGAGTCAGTCCCCACTGCCCCCTGCCCCCTGCATCCAAGGTAAAGAAGAGTCAGAAGTCCTACCGGGTCATTAGGACAGCGGAGTGGTAGAGGAACCCCAGCAGTGCTTCAGGAACCCCAGAAGTACCAAGCTTGCTGCTTGTAGAAACTGAAAAAATAAGTCAGCTGTTTGTTATACTTGCAGCAGCAGGATATAATAAAGCAAATTAAATTTGGACTCACACAATGCCCAGTTCCTCCCTGCAGCAGGAGGAACCCAGAATACCTTCAGATCTCCTTCACAGTCTTTTCCCTTTAAGGCCAAGTCCCTGAGAGGGTTCAGGAGGATTTTCAGAACTGGAACACCTGCCTCTCTTCCCAAAAGCAATACTACTTACCAGCCAGGAAATGGGAATGTGGGAGAATGAAGCCCACTTTATTCCATGACGTGCCCAAGGAACCTTTCAGAATTACTTTACTCAACTGCTCTATGAAAAGACCTAAGTTGATACTGATGTTTAATGTGGAATTAGTCATAGGGGGAGAGTTTTGGAGTCTTGCTTAATACTTATGTTCTTTATTACTTTAATCTCAGCCTGTCCAGGTATATCCTTTATCACACAGAAGTCGTATAAACATATGTTATAGGAATTCATCTAGATCAGAGAGAAAAAATAAAATCATGGAAGAGATCAAATTGAGCTTGAAGTTTGAAGGATGGGTATAAAATTAGAGATGGAAGGCAATATTCTAGGCTGGAAGAATTTCGGTCCACATAAGTAACAGGAAGTATTGCCTCCAGGAAATCCTGCTGATGAGTTTGGCAAGGTAGGTCCTTGATTGCCAGCTCAGGACTTTGGATATTTTCCTACAGCGTGAGTATAGCTAGCTGCAGATTTTTGAGCAGGAAACAGCTTGGAAATTTTTCTCTTACCATAAAGAAAATTTCTATGTCTAGCAAAGGAGGAGCAAGAACAAATTTATAAAATATATCTATACATCAAGGAAGCAACCAATTCTTTCTCTTTTTCAACTACATACATCATTACCATTAATTAGCACTAATATATAAAACTGTTTATAATTTGCATTTAACTTCATTGGATTTTTACCAGGTTAGCCAAAATCAGTCAGTGAAAACTCTCATGGTGGAATCAAGCGTGACTTTAACAATTTTAAATTAAAACACAAAACTCAAGGATCATTCATGAATGTGTTAGCTTTTCTTTCCAGAGCTATTGGCTGGTTTTAGCCGTAACATATCAATTTTCAAAGAAATGAATAGTACCTAGGACACTCCATTGTGTCTGGGATTACCGCCAACTCAATTGAAACAAATTCTAAGTTCTGCCTCTGATGCTTCTTTTCACAGGCTGAAAGGATGCACTTTGGAGTTCTGCTCTGTAGGACACCCAATTTACGTGGTCTTGAAAAGCTGCTAAGCAGTTTATCTTCTACCCATTTTAACGATCAAAACTGAATTCCAATGAAACCCTTCTACTATGAGTATTGTACGATTCTGTATTGCCTGCTGTTGACAAGGTGAAAATGGGACAAATCTGTAGCCAGCTTTATTAAATGGAGCTGTATGCAAACTACTCTGCATAAAGCCCTACAAGTCGAGTCAGGCTTTGGGGGCAAAACATGATAAAACACGAAACCTGAAACCAGCCTGCCTAAGCGGGGTGTCCTCCTAGAGGTTTGAAACATCACAGTAAACAAGTGAGAACAGCCTCAGACTCACAAACCTAAGCCAGACTAAGGGAGGATGTGGGCACTGTGTGAATTCAAAATTAATTGGCTTTATTACTTCCTGCTGCTGCAGTACAACAAACAACTGACTTTTTTTTTTTTTCAGTTTCTAAAAGCAAAAAGGTTGGTGGTGGTTGTCGCCATGAACATCCAATGAATGATTCATTCTCACTCAAGTGGAGCCCATGGGAAATGTTGCCAATAACTTGGTGTCTTATATTCAGTTCTCAGCAGACAACAGATTCGTCTATAGTTTTACAGAGTCATACATTTTTCAGCTAGCACACAAATAACAACACTAAGTGATTCCATTTGGTCTCAGTCCCCAGGGCTTTGGGGAGAGGAGAAGGTAAACTCCAGCATCTCGAGCATCAACATGGATGGACTGTGCTTCCCACAGCCTGCTGGGAAGTCTGGTCCAGCGACATGCATTTAGCCAGGTGACTCCGGCCGACTTTTCCCACTTCAAGGCTATTGCAGGGAACTGAGATGCTTATTAGCCATGTTCACCCACGGGGCTCCCAGAGGCTAAATGAACCCACTGTGCAGGGCGGCCTGAGTGTGTGTGTGTGTGTGTGTGTACCTCTCTTTCTTTCAACCTTGGGCACATTATTAGTTCACTCATGTGTGAAAATCAGGAAATACCTTCCAAGATTCTTTTGAGGTTGAATTTAAATACTACATTAAAAAATGCCTAGCCTAGCACTGCATATAGGAGATCCTCAACAAATGTCATCTCTCAACCTGCTTTAAATTTCCCCATGCAAGGATCTCACGGAAAGGGAAGCCTCCATACTTCCCGGACTACACAGGCAGGAATTACAAGCACGTTTATTAGGCCCTGGTCTCAACCCTGATTTTGACATAAATTCAATCCCAGTGAAGGCCATACCAGCCATCCACAAGAAGATGTATCTGAACTACAAAACACCAGCCTCGACTTTATTGAAATCCAGTGTAAATCCACCTAAGTGGCCAGAAAAATGTTCTCTATTATAGGGTTTCCCAAAGGGTGAAAAAACTGGGCCCTATTACTTGGTGACCGTGCGAAAGGATCAGCCATGAATTCATGAGATGCTATCAAGAGCTTTGCAAAGCACTCCTCGGCTCTCCGGAGCCGTCATGAAGTACTCATGGAAGCATTATTTTTCAGCCCCCAGAGGTCTCTGTTACAGAAACCCAACTGCCCCTCCTTACAGCCTGCCTTACTGTGGCCTTTCACCAGACCCACTAAGAGACCAACACTCGCTAATGTCACATGAAGACAATACCACCTGCTTTTTCCCCAATTCTAAGGCTTGGGGGGAGCATACTTTCTGCAGCCATCGTAAACTTCTAGCCCCAGACACTCTCTGTTCTCCAATCAACCTTTTCCCAGCATTACACGCATTTCAGTACTTTTTCCTTTCTCGGATGAAGAAAGGCATTCATTCTGAGACACGTTTTTGAAGCAATAAACAGCTCACTTCTTTGTGGAAAAATAAGCAATTTTCAAGTAACCTTTGGAAGCATCTAAATAACCCACACATATTTATAGCTGAGTGACTCTTTGGAAGGAAGAAGCTTTAAGCCTGTATTTGCAAAGATTTCCATTAACATCTTTGAGCAACCTCTCATCTCATTTTCAAACAAATGGCTCACTCAACAGAAGAGAATCTGGGTTGTTTTTTTTTTCCTCTCTCTCCTGCCTCGGTTCGGCTTCCTAAGCAGAGATTTGATGTGTGCACGAAACACTGGTATAAGTTCAATGGGCGAATCTTCACCCAGAGGTCTCAGGGCCCTGGGAGTGAAGACAAAAGCCCTCGTGGTGTCCAGGGTCAGCCTTTTTTTTCCCATTTTAGATGAACCTCAATTTCACCTCACGCCGACATCCCCCCCCCCAATGCCTTCCTTCCTGCAAGAATAATTCCCCAAGGAAAAGGGAAAGGGCTCTCATTTCCCCATCACCTCCACACTGCAGCAGAAAACACTGTTTTTAAAGGGTTTGCTCTCAGGAGAAAATGCCATAAGCTATATTTATCTCTAATCCATTTCTCTCTACTCCAAGATTAAGGAATTAATGACTGCTACAGCTGCTGTCCTTAGCACATTAATTATTGTAAATTGGCTGCAGCCTCATAGAAATTCACTCAACAACAACGGTGAGAGGGCAAGGTTTACGCAAAGCATTAGATATCTAACCTAAAATAATAAAGCGGTGTGGCCTGGAGCCCAAGACGATATATACCAGCTTGGGCCCTGGGTTTCCACCCACAGGCTGTAAGCATGGAGAAGGGGGAGAGGTGGACCAGAGAGGGAAAAAAAATACACTGTCTATACACATAACTTTCCTCAAGACGGATCAGGTGTTAAGGGAAACTACTCTCGGATTCATAAAAGCCTGCATCTTTGCAAGTCCCCTTAGGTCATTTTTCCATACATGGGCTGTTTTGACATTTCCTCAAATCCTTGCAGACAGGACACAGTGAACACACGTGTTCAGAAAGTCTTGTCTGCCCTGGTTGCCTCGCAATCCCACTTGGAAGCCCCCATTCCAAGGCCCACACTCTTCCCTCTTCAAATCCTTTCATCTTCCATTTTCTCTCTCTCTGTGACACATCCTCCCCTTTTCTGCCCCTTCCCCACCCAACACAGTTTCACTAATTCTTAGCCTTAGTTCAGTGTCAGCTTCTCCAGGAAACTGCATTCCCCTGGCTCTTCCAACATACTTCAAGGAACTTACATCTTTGTCCCCTAGTTTCACAGACCCAAGGCTATGAGCACCCTGAGGGCTGGACTCAGGTAATTTTTATTAACACACAGTTGCCCCTCTCTGCACGATGTCCATCCCCTTTCCCCACCCCAGCTCCCTCCCTTTTCTTCACATTCAAACTCCCACCTCCCACCTCCTACCTCACCCCTCTAGATTAGGGCTTCTTGAGCCCATCACTCCAAGAAAACGACTCTCTCTAATACCACCTCGCTAAATCCCAAGGCACATTACAGACCTATCTCAATGAAAACACCCCAAGTTGTAAACCTGGAGCTCATTCTTACCTCCATCATCACCTTATCTCCGACTGTAAGTGGTGACCAGGCTCTGGCAGCTCTCTCTACTTCCTACATAGCCTTCAGCCTGTCCCACTTCTCTCCGCCCCTTCTGCCACCGCCCTAATTGGGATCTCATCACCGCCCCTCAGAGAGCTGCAACACCCTCCCAGCTGGCCCTCGAGACTTCCAACCTCATCTCCTCCCACTACAGCCCCCAAGTAAGCCTTCTTAAAAGCAAATCCTATTATTGAAGTCCTCTACTTAACATTCTTACATATTTCCCCCTTTGCCACCGGATAAGTTCCCAATTCTTAACACGATTTACTAGGGTTTTCATTGTCTCTCTCTCCAGTCTCACCATTTTAACTCGTTATCTCTGCCATCATCCTAAATTTCTCAAGTTTCCTTGAGAGTGTCATGTTTCCTCTCATCACCCAGCACTGCCTGTGCTGTTCCCGAATTCTTTTCCAATCCCCTTTGCCCGGCTAACTCTTCCTTGCCATTCAGTTCTCATCTCACATGTCACCTACAGGAATCCTTCTCTGCCTCCCTCAATCCTGATAATGTGTCCCCAGATCCTCCTATAGCACATGGTACTTTCACCATCACAGCACTTAACGCAATTGGGTAACTGCCTATTTTCTCCTTTCTATTCCACTTTCTCTGCAAGGGCAGAGATGCCCTCACCCAACCTGAGTGGGATTTATTTTAAGGATGCAGGGGTCCTCACAGGCACCAGAGAGCGTGAGCTTCCCAGGAACCAGAATACAAAAGCCATCCGAAATTGAAGCCTTTCTTTCTATCTCTCCCCAAGAGACTTGACAGTCACAGCATCATTGCTCCTGTCTGCACTTCACTCCCATTCTCTCTCACTCTCCCAGCCAGGTTCCCCTACTTCAGCTCAGCCCACAAGCCCACCCAAGCCTGCGCTATGTGATCTAACTCTCAACATCACCGTTCGTCTTTTGCTTCTGGTGTTAACAGCTGTCATCTCTCAGCTTCCCAATTCCAAGTTCCTGAAGGAAGAATAGGATTGGTCCCTCTCATCTTGTGGTTCTGTGCCACATGCATCTTGGTGGATAAGTGCCCTTGATTCACAAGAAGGTTGGTGTCATGTACCTCTGGGACACCCTTGTTACACTGTGTCTCCTAGGAGGTAACCAAACTTTCGTTGTTACTTACTCACTGCTTAGCAGAGACTCAGGCACTGGGAGTCTGCTGAGTAATGGTTTAATAAACATTTATCAGTCCTCCCTGCATAGAAGACCCATCCAGAGATCCTTTTGCAGTTAGACCAGTCAGGGTAAGCAAGTTCTTGATCTCCATATAACAAGCAAGTCCTTGATCCCCATATAACAAGAAGATAGCTTTTGTGACTTTATGGGAGTTGCCCAGATAATAAATGTTTTCTGACTCTTAACTTCCCTAAGAGTCCAACCTACAACTTAGCTGATAACAGCTCCTAGTAGCTTTAACCAAAACAGCAATAATCTTTTGTAACTTCAGCCTGCTTGTTTGACCTCTTCTTAAAATAATTGCTGACTTGGGCTTTAGAAGTCTAGAAAGAAATCCGATAAAAAGTATAAATAGGATTAATGCAATATTTTAGCCTTGGTATAATAACAATTGCCTCAAGATCTGACCAATTTATAGTCCACAAGTTTACTCTGCAGGTTTACAAGGCACTGGGTACTGAGTGTGGCTTCTGACTTAGGGCAGATATGAAAGGCTCTATCTGAAGTCAGGTCTTTTTTGAACAATCCGGGTTTTCACTCCTTATTACACTTTGAGATTCATATTCTCTCTCTCTCTCTCTCCCTCTCTCTCTCTCTCTCCCTTACCCACCCCATGCCACCATTTGTCTATTTGCCTTTCAATACTCAAAACCAACCACCTATTTTATTTCCAAAACTTTCTAGAAACCAGTAATCTCCTGGAGACTGAAAGGAAGGAAGAGAGGACTGAACATTCACAAAGACTTTTTGGATGAATCCATTCATTTGCTTGAAGAAAACAAACAAACAAACAAAACAAAACAAAAAAACTTAGAGGTTCGTGAGCCTGTAAGGGACCAAAAACAGACCTTTGAGGCACTGAAGGTGAGACTCCAGAGTTCCAGTGCTGGACAGCTCCCTGCCCACCAGCCACACTCCCTTTGCCTTTAAGGCCCTGCCACTGAAGACCACAGAACAGCCTCAGCATAAGCATCACCCAAAGTGTTTGCTAAACAGACATAGTCCTGGAACCTACTCCACTGACTGAATCAGAATCGCCCAAAATGATAACCTGGGAATATATATTTAATGAGCGCTCAGATGATCCTTATGAATTGACAAGTTTGAAAACACTGTTCTCCATGATCTCAGTGGGTTCTTCCCAAAGTGTGTTCCATTAATGTAGGGGTTCTCATGCCCAGTAGAGTCAACTAGATAGCTTCTTACACAAGCCAATGCCCCCGCCCAGGCCAATTCAGTCAGAAGCTGGAGAGTGGACAGCCCAGGCATTTTAAGTCCCACCCACACATTGAGCACAGTTTTATTCAAATCGGCAGCCATGGATGAAAACCACTGGTACAGCACCAGCTCTGCGAGATGCTCCATGAAACACTAGGGTTCGCAAGGGTAGAGTAAGTTTAAAAGACGGTAGTCCACAAGCCCCTCTTCTAGATTACCAGTGCAATTTGTCATATCAAAGAGGCTGGAAGTCCTACCACAAAAAATCCAATTTAATTTTGTTTAAATTTATTTAAATTGGTCTCAGATTTTAACTGCAAAAAGAACTTGTGTGTTTGCTTGTTTGGTGGCTAAGATGGCTGGTCTTTACATAATAGGAATGAACATCCTGTGTAGTAGGAACACACTTAAATAAAGACTGTTGCCCTGTTTTCTGAGTGAAGAACTAGCCTTGATGTTCCAATGCAGTTTGTGGTACCTCCTGTATTACCATTCTGCTTCCATCAAATTCACTTCTATGTACTATTTACTATTTTATTCCTATCTCTGGGTTTTCTGTTGGCACTGACTCTCTCAAACTTGACTGTTGGTTCTCTCCCTCGAGGAACGTGTATGAGACAAAGGTTTCTTACCCCTTTCCCTTCATTCAACCTGACTTGGGGGCCTTGAAGAACTAGCCCTGCCCAAATGCAATGACATGTCTGTAAGTTGTATGCAAATATATCATATCCAAAGTTCTTAATATAATGATTTCCAAGTTATCCACATCCAAACATGAAAGGGATGGAAAACGAGAGACTAGGGATCACGCATGCCCAGAGTTTGTCCACAAGTGGATCCTCATTGCAGGAAAATTAACACAGGAAGGAAGGTCAACCCAGTCCACACATACACACACACACACACACACACACACACACACGCACGTCCCTAAGCTGGCCAATTTCCTGAAGGGGAGTAAAAGTAAGTCATTAAAATACTTCAGGAAAATGAAGTGAAAGGCAATGGACTCTCTACTCAGAAAAAAAGAGAGACAGAGGAAAAGAGAGAAATAGTGAATTTTAAAGTATTTGACATTAAACTTCTTTCCCACTAGTACAGCATGAATAATCATTTTGACTAGCACTAACTCTATGGCACGATCTCTCCACAGCAGCAGTATTGACATTTCAAGCAGGATAATTATCTGTTGTGTGCACTGTGAGATGCTTAGCAGGATCCCTGGGCTCTACCTACTGGATGCAATTGGCATGCCTCTCCCCCATGCTGTGGCAATCAAAAATGTCTCCAGGGCTTCCCTGGTGGCGCAGTGGTTGAGAGTCCACCTGCCGATGCAGGGGACACGGGTTCGTGCCCCGGTCCGGGAAGGTCCCACATGCCGCGGAGTGGCTGGGCCCGTGAGCCATGGGCGCTGAGCCTGCGCATCCGGAGCCTGTGCTCCACAACGGGAGAGGCCACAACAGTGAGAGGCCCGCGTACCGCAAAAAAAAATAATGATAAAAATAGAAAATGTGTCTAGACATTGCCAAACATCCTGATGGGGCAAAATTACCCCAAGTTAAGAACCACTGCTCCAAGGCATGATTCCCATATGTTAAACATTATGAAACCCAGCCACAGAGGGGGAAATAAAGAGTTAAATCACAGATCTTTTTTCTGGACTATTTCACTGGGATTATATAGCAAAATATTTTTTAAAGTTTTCTAAGAAATTTCCCAAGACTTTTGTCTCCTACAGAAAATGCTAATTACACTATTTTTAAAATTTTCATTGGAGTATAGTTGATTTACAATGTTGAGTTAGTTTTAGGTGTACAACAAGGTAAATCAGTTATACATATACATGTATCCACTCTTTTTTAGATTCTATTCCCATATAGGTCATTACAGAGTATTGAGTAGAGTTTCTTGTGCTATACAGTAGGTCCTTATTAGTTATCTATTTTATGTATAGTAGTGTGTATATGTCAATCCCAATCTAAAAATTACACTGTTTTAAATCTTCAGTTGATTGGTGAAGAGCAATGTCTTGGGGGAGAAGGTAAATTTCTAAGCTGAGCCTAGAATATTTTTTTAATTACCAAGAAAGTTGGGGAATTATGTGTTTACTATATAAAAGTTTACGACGTTGCACGTAAAGAGAAAAATATCCCAAGCAAAAAGGGAAACAACAGGCAAGAATTCAAAATACATGTAACAAAGATTAATGTTCAACATATGAAGAGTCTACCAAATCAATTCTGTAAAAAATAAAAACCACTGAGATTGTGATAAATAAGCAGCTAAAAGATTTACGCAAATAATTCACAAAAGAGGACACTCAGCAAACGAATAATGATGAGCACTGGAAATCAGGGAAACTAAATGATTCATAACTTTTGCCTATAAAAATAGTATCTTTTTAACTAGGAACATTCTGCACTGATAAGGGTGAGATGAAGAAGACACACTCACATACCAATGGAAGAACTTTTAAAAACTAATTTGGCAAAATTTAGTATAAGCTTTAAAAATATTCACTTTGCACAAACTATCCTAAGAAATTAATCATAATTACTGGAAAAGCTTAAGGATGCTCATTAGAGCATTACTTATTACAATGAAAAATTGAATATCACCTAAATGTCCAACATGTATATTGCAGAGGATACTTGTGGCAATTGACTGTAGTATCATGAAGCCACTAAAAAGTTACCTAAGGAAAAACAGGTACAAAAATCATACTAAAAGTATGATTACAACTATATATATTTTTTCAAGGGTGCTGGATAGATACTGACTGAAAGGCTGACCTGGTTTACTTTTGGGTAGCTGGATTACAGGCAAAATTTTTCACTCCTACTGTTTCGTTTCTAAATTTTTGGTAATGAGCATGTACTACTTTTACAGTTGTAAAAGTAAACTCCATAAGAAATGATTAACTTTTCTAAAAGTGCAACTCAGTATGGTTCAGGCATTAAAATAAACTAGCTTCTCAGTCATGATTTCTTCAGACTGAGCTGTTTTGAAAACATTCCCATTGCATGAAACCTGATTGAAGCCAAAGAAATCTAATCTGCTCTAATTTCAGGGCCATGAAACCCAGCCACATAAACAACCAGGGGAAGATGGCTTCTGGGATATATTTAAAATGCCTTAAGACATGACTTTTCTCCCTTCCCTACTCACTTTTTTTTTTTTTTCAAATGAATACGTCAAATAGGCTCTTCTCCACACATCAACAGAAAAATCCCAAGCAGGGAAAAGTAACATCAAGTCAACTCATTCACTGAGATAACAAAAAATAAAATAAAATAAATCATGAATTCTCAGTGTATCTCCTTTCTCATCATTGAAGCCTGGTCAATATTTATTGATTATTACTCTCTTCCTCATATCAGATTCATGAGACATAAGAAAGAAGCAAAAAAAAAAAAAAAAAAAGACAGAAAGAAAGAAGCAAAAGACATGAAAAGATTTCAACTCTGAAATAAATAGTGATAGGAAGTAGAAAAAAGATATAGATAGATAAATACATACATACATACATATAGAATCACTTATTTCCTAATAATGCAAGTCAGAAATTCATAGGATTTGTGATTGGAAGATACTTTAAATACAACTGTTTAAGGCTTCCCGGGTGGTACAGGGGTTAAGAATCCGCCTGCCAATGCAGGGGTCCGGGAAGATCCCACATGCCGCGGAGCAACTAAGCCCATGCGCCACAACTACTGAGCCTGCACCCTAGAGCCGGCGAGCCACAACAACTGAGCCCACACACCGCAAAAACTGAAGCCCAAGTGCCTAGAGCCCGTGCTCCGCAACAAGAGAAACCAATGCAATGAGAAGCCCGCACACCTCAACGAACACAACGAAGAGCAGCCCCTGCTCGCCACAACTAGAGAGAGCCTGCACACAGCAACG
Organism: Hyperoodon ampullatus; assembly: GCF_949752795.1. Taxonomy (NCBI): domain Eukaryota; kingdom Metazoa; phylum Chordata; class Mammalia; order Artiodactyla; family Ziphiidae; genus Hyperoodon; species Hyperoodon ampullatus. The sequence goes on along the minus strand of NC_136914.1, from coordinate 129,682,083 downwards.
AAGATCCAAAGCAGCCAAAACTAAATACATTAAATAAAGAAATAAACAAATAATACAACTGCTTCTACTAATTCATTTTGTGTATGCTTTTGTGTCAAAATAAAGAAGACTGCCACAGGAGGTCATTGTAGACAGATGTCAAAGCAGGCACAATGGTGGGGAGATCCTTAGAATCAGTCTTAGATTAAATTAAGGTACTAAAATAAATTAAGCAATTAAAATGGTAGTGTAATGCCTTTAGATATCAAAAGCAGAATTCTTATTACCTTAAATGTGAATGGACTAAATGCTCCCACCAAAAGACACAGATTGGCTGAATGGATACAAAAACAAGACCCATATATATGCTGTCTACAAGAGACCCACTTTAGACCTAGAGACACATACAGACTGAAAGTAAGGGGATGGAAAAAGATACTCCATGCAAATGGAAACCAAAAGAAAGCTGGAGTAGCAATTCTCATATCAGACAAAATAGACTTTAAAATAAAGACTACTAGAAGAGACAAAGAAGGACACTACATAATGATCAAGGGATCGATCCAAGAAGAAGATATAACAATTGTAAATATTTATGCACCAAACATAGGAGCACCTCAATACATAAGGCAAATACTAACAGCCATAAAAGGGGAAATCGACAGTAACACAATCATAGTAGGGGACTTTAACACCCCACTTTCACCAATGGACAGATCACCCAAAATGAAAATAAATAAGGAAACACAAGCTTTATATGATACATTAAACAAGATGGACTTAATTGATATTTATAGGACATTCCATCCAAAAACAACAGAATACACATTTTTCTCAAGTGCTCATGGAACATTCTCCAGGATAGATGATATCTTGGGTCACAAATCAAGCCTTGGTAAATTTAAGAAAATTGAAATTGTATCAAGTATCCTTTCCGACCACAATGCTATGAGACTAGATATCAATTACAGGAAAAGAGCTGTAAAAAATACAAACACATGGAGGCTAAACAATACACTACTTAATAACGAAGTGATCACTGAAGAAATCAAAGAGGAAATTAAAAAATACCTAGAAACAAATGACAATGGAGACACCACGACCCAAAACCTATGGGATGTAGCAAAAGCAGTTCTAAGAGGGAAGTTTATAGCAATACAATCCCACCTTAAGAAACAGGAAACATCTCGAATAAACAACCTATTCTTGCACCTAAAGCAATTAGAGAAAGAAGAACAAAAACATCCCAAGGTTAGCAGAAGGAAAGAAATCATAAATATCAGATCAGAAATAAATGAAAAAGAAATGAAGGAAACGATAGCAAAGATCAATAAAACTAAAAGCTGGTTCTTTGAGAAGATAAACAAAATTGATAAACCATTAGCCAGACTCATCAAGAAAAAAGGGAGAAGACTCAAATCAATAGAATTAGAAATGAAAAAGGAGAAGTAACAACTGACACTGCAGAAATACAAAAGATCATGAGAGATTACTACAAGCAACTCTATGCCAATAAAATGGACAACCTGGAAGAAATGGACAAATTCTTAGAAATGCACAACCTGCCAAGACTGAATCAGGAAGAAATAGAAAATATGAATAGACCAATCACAAGCACTGAAATTGAAACTGTGATAAAAAATCTTCCAACAAACAAAAGCCCAGGACCAGATGGCTTCACAGGCGAATTCTATCAAGCATTTAGAGAAGAGCTAACACCTATCCTTCTCAAACTCTTCCAAAATATAGCAGAGGGAGGAACACTCCCAAACTCATTCTACGAGGCCACCATCACCTTGATACCAAAACCAGACAAGGATGTCACAAAGAAAGAAAACTACAGGCCAATATCACTGATGAACATAGATGCAAAAATCCTCAACAAAATACTAGCAAACAGAATCCAACAGCACATTAAAAGGATCATACACCATGATCAAGTGGGGTTTATTCCAGGAATGCAAGGATTCTTCAATATACGCAAATCAATCAATGTGATACACCATATTAACAAGTTGAAGGAGAAAAACCATATGATCATCTCAATAGATGCAGAGAAAGCTTTCGACAAAATTCAACACCCATTTATGATAAAAACCCTGCAGAAAGTAGGCATAGAGGGAACTTTCCTCAACATAATAAAGGCTGTATATGACAAACCCACAGCCAACATTGTCCTCAATGGTGAAAAACTGAAACCATTTCCACTAAGATCAGGAGGAAGACAAGGTTGCCCACTCTCACCACTCTTATTCAACATAGTTTTGGAAGTTTTAGCCACAGCAATCAGAGAAGAAAAAGAAATAAAAGGAATCCAAATCGGAAAAGAAGAAGTGACACTGTCACTGTTTGCAGATGACATGATACTATACATAGAGAATCCTAAAGATGCTACCAGAAAACTACTAGAGCTAATCAATGAATTTGGTAAAGTAGCAGGATACAAAATTAATGCACAGAAATCTCTGGCATTCCTATATACTAATGATGAAAAATCTGAAAGTGAAATCAAGGAAACACTCCCATTTACCATTGCAACAAAAAGAATAAAATATCTAGGAATAAACCTACCTAAGGAGACAAAAGACCTGTATGCAGAAAATTATAAGACACTGATGAAAGAAATTAAAGATGATACAAATAGATGGAGAGATGTACCATGTTCTTGGATTGGAAGAATCAACATTGTGAAAATGACTCTACTACCCAAAGCAATCTACAGATTCAATGCAATCCCTATCAAACCACCACTGGCATTTTTCACAGAACTAGAACAAAAAATTTCACAATTTGTATGGAAACACAAAAGACCCCGAATAGCCAAAGCAATCTTGAGAACGAAAAATGGAGCTGGAGGAACCAGGCTCCCTGACTTCAGGCTATACTACAAAGCTACAGTAATCAAGACAGTATGGTACTGGCACAAAAACAGAAAGATAGATCAATGGAACAGGATAGAAAGCCCAGAGATAAACCCACGGACATATGGTCACCTTATCTTTGATAAAGGAGGCAGGAATGTACAGTGGAGAAAGGACAGTCTCTTCAATAAGTGGTGCTGGGAAAACTGGACAGGGACATGTAAAAGTATGAGATTAGATCACTCCCTAACACCATACACAAAAATAAGCTCAAAATGGATTAAAGACCTAAATGTAAGGCCAGACACTATCAAACTCTTAGAGGAAAACATAGGCAGAACACTCTATGACATAAATCACAGCAAGATCCTTTTTGACCCACCTCCTAGAGAAATGGAAATAAAGACAAAAATAAACACATGGGACATAATGAAACTTAAAAGCTTTTGCACAGCAGAGGAAACCATAAACAAGACAAAAAGACAACCCTCAGAATGGGAAAAAATATTTGCAAATGAAGCAACTGACAAAGGATTAATCTCCAAAATTTATAAGCAGCCCATGCAGCTCAATAACAAAAAAACAAACAACCCAATCCAAAAATGGGCAGAAGACCTAAATAGACATTTCTCCACAGAAGATATACAGACTGCCAACAAACACATGAAAGGATGCTCAACATCTTTACTCATTAGAGAAATGCAAATCAAAACTACAATGAGATATCATCTCACACCAGTCAGAATGGCCATCATCAAAAAATCTAGAAACAATAAATGCTGGAGAGGGTGTGGAAAAAAGGGAACACTCTTGCACTGCTGGTGGGAATGTGAATTGGTACAGCCACTATGGAGAACGGTATGTAGGTTCCTTAAAAAACTACAAATAGAACTACCATATGACCCAGCAATCCCACTCCTGGGCATATACCCTGAGAAAACCATAATTCAAAAAGAGACATGTACCAAAATGTTCATAGCAGCCCTATTTACAATAGCCTGGAGATGGAAACAACCTAAGTGTCCATCATCGGATGAATGGGTAAAGAATATGTGGCACATATGTACAATGGAATATTACTCAGCCATAAAAAGAAACGAAATTGAGCTATTTGTAATGAGGTGGATGGACCTAGAGCCTGTCATACAGAGTGAAGTAAGTCAGAAAGAGAAAGACAAATACTGTATGCTGACACATATATATGGAATTTAAGAAAAAAAAATGTCATGAAGAACATAGGGGTAAGACAGGAATAAAGACACAGACCTACTAGAGAATGGACTTGAGGATATGGGGAGGGGGAAGGGTAAGCTGTGACAAAGTGAAAGAGCGGCATGGACATATATACACTACCAAACGTAAGGTAGATAGCTAGTGGGAAGCAGCCGCATAACACAGGGAGATCAGCTCGGTGCTTTGTGACCGACTGGAGGGGTGGGATAGGGAGGGTGGGAGGGAGATGCAAAAGGGAGGGGATATGGGAACATATGTATATGTATAACTGATTAAATTTGTTATAAAGCAAAAAAAAAATAAAAAAATAACAAAAGCAGAATTCTTCTCTACATTCCCTAGATGAGGTCAGAATCCTTTCAGAATTATTGTTGATGCCATCATCCTCATATCAAATTCCAGGTCATGTGAATTTTACTTTGAAAATGTCTCTTGCATCCAACCCGCCTTCTCTATTCTCATCAATTAGGTGAACGTAGAAGAGAATGGCATTGATCCAGGCAGGAGATGAAATATACTTTACAAGAAAGTACAGGGCTTCCCTGGTGGCGCAGTGGTTGAGAGTCCGCCTGCTGATGCAGGGGATGCAGGTTCATGCCCCGGTCTGGGAAGATCCCACATGCTGCGGAGCGGCTGGGCCCATGAGCCATGGTCGCTGAGCCTGTGCGTCCGGAGCCTGTACTCCGCAGCAGGAGAGACCACAGCAGCGAGAGGCCCGTGTACTGCAAAAAAAAAAAAAAAAAAAAAAAAGGAAAGTACAGGAAGAGATTGATGACTGATTAAATATGGTGCTCATGTTTTCTGAACCCCCCAAAATTGGCCATATGGTCTGACAATCACGAGGGTACTTTTGAGTTCAATGGGGCAGAATATTTGTTCTCAGCATCAACTCAGAAAATCTACATAGAGGGTTTTTTTTTTTTAATGATCAAGGCTGGGAGTTATAGAATGGAAGTCAGGATGAAAGAGTAGGGAGTCAGCAACAGGAAGAAAAGGAAGCCCTCTCTAAACTTTAAGTACTGGGATATTTTCTTTTTCTATTCAAGCATGTTCTCTTCTGCTGGAAAACGCTTTGTTAAATGGATCCGAGGTCGTTTCCATCCTCATGAGAAATCTGATGCTGTATTTCATCCTAAACATTATAAAACTTGGCATTAAAAGCTTCCCAACATCTACTTTCCCCTGGAGTCAGGTACCATTTGTCATTTGCTCACACGTTCCTTCTGGCAGACTGCTTTACAATAATTCCCACGGGCGGCTAAGGGGCTGGAGAGCATCCTTCACACATGACTTTCCACTGCGTCCAGAGGCCAATGGACACAAGCAGAAAATCAACTCACCCTGTTATTGATGGTGTCTGCCATTTAGGGCACACATGTGCTGTCTTCTCTCCTTATTGTTCACCTGGGTTTATAAGGTGCTGCTAAAAACACAACTTGAAACCTGACAAGAAGTTCTATATTAATGCGTTCATCCCTATGAAGCACTGTTTTTTTTGGGTGCTTGCCCAAGTCTATCTGTTCCAGAAAGACAGGGAGTAGTGAGTCTACTCTCAGGGCGAAGACAGAAGGATGGTGAAAAAGGAATATGAGAAGTATTTTAACCATAACTATGGTGACTGCATTTTCTGAGACCAAAAAAAATGTGATTTATAGTCTGAAAAACATTTTTATATTCAATACAATGGAGGCCAAGAGAAAAGTAATTTTGAAATTAAAACTGAAAAATCCAAGACGTCGGTCACTATAGCTATACAGTCACATAGAGAACCATCTATTTTTTTAACCTTTGATAAAAGGATTTTTTAAATCTTAAGTTATTAAATTTGGAAAGAGTAAGGGGAAGGACACAGGTACATATACGTATCAGAATGTATATGAAACTTACTAAGTAAATTAGCAAAGTACATATACATATCAGAATGTATATGAAACTTACTAAGTACGTTAGCAAAGTACATATACATATCAGAATGTATATGAACCTTACTAAGTAAATTAGCAAATCACTAACCGTCTGTTTTTGTAAATATAGTACAAAATCTAAAAGAGGAATTTTTTGGTCCATAACACAGCTCTCTAAATACTTTTAACCTACAGCCTAAAACAAGTATTGAACACAAACCCTGTTGGGAATTGTAGGAAGTATATAGAGTATACATTTTTTTCTCACCTTGTGACAAGGAGGAATGTGGTGTAGAGAGACCCTAAGAATAAAACATCCTAAAACAGCAGTTTTTGGGTCTCGTGGCCTTGATGGCAGTCTGTTTTACCCTTAGAAGTCACGCCTAAGTCAGAGCCATTACAGTTAATGGGTTTTATGGAGACACAAGGAAACAGACCCTCTAAACAGGACTTTTCAGCTAGTGTCTCTGTGAATATGAGATGAAGTTTCTGGTATCTGTTAATGTTATTGATTAAACCACCATGCTTTCATGTATCCAGAATGTAGTTTATGTTTAAAATTTTTCTTTTAAATAAAGATTTTCTCTGCCTTTCGACTCCCCCATATGTAGGGGAAATTTTTCTCAGCTCAGGGGGCAATCATGACATAGAAAAGGCTCCCATCTCTGGGTACCAAAGGTGGGGGGGCTCCTGAATCAAGAGAGCCAGCTTTTGCGGTAGTTAAAACCAGACCTGCACCTCTAACACATGTCTCTCCCCCGGTGGCGCCCTCTGCAGTGACAAACATCCCCTGAGGAATGACCTCGGGAACTCCATAGTCATTGTTTGGGCGCGGTCTTGAGCAGCAGGTACTGTGATTTCTTTTTTTTTTTTTTTTTTTTTTTTTTTTGCGGTAGGCGGGCCTCTCACTGCTGTGGCCTCTCCCCCTGCGGAGCACAGGCTCCGGAGCACAGGCTCAGTGGCCATGGCTCACGGGCCCAGCCGCTCCGCGGCATGTGGGATCCTCCCAGACCGGGGCACGAACCCGTGTCCCCTGCATCGGCAGGTGGACCCTCAACCACTGCGCCACCAGGGAAGCCCGGTACTGTGATTTCTTGATTTCAAGGAAATGGAAATAAATTCCCACCTGGAGGGAGTGAGGAGGAAGGAAACAGGTTGCAGACCTAGAGTAACCCATTTCCAAACGGGAACTCCTGCCCCTCCTGAGGACCAAACAGATCCCACCAAGCCCCAGAGAAAACCAAGCATATTCTCAAGGTCTCAAAATTCTAGGCAAGATCTAAGGGAAGTGGCTGGTATGACTCACTCACGACCACAGCCATCAGGGTTGTGTCCACGCCATACAGGTTTATGTTTTACCTGTTGAGTTCAAACGACAGCCCATATAGATATTCTGGAAACTCTGCCCCATGACTTAGGTCTGTCTTTAAATGATCAAAATAGCCTAACCTTCCTGGAGGAAGGTATCTGGCAATACCTTCTGAAAGACTTTAAAATGTGTGTATACTCTTGGACTCTGCAATTTCTCATCAGGAATTTGTCCTGAAAGAAAAGAAAAAAAAAAATCATGGACTTATGCAAAGATTTAGCTATAGGGATATTCAATCTGTATTTGTTTATAATAGTAAAAAACTGAAACAATCAAATGTCTGGCATTAGGAGGGCTGAATAATTTCTAGTATATTGGTATGAAATGCTATGTACCATTTAGAAGTAGTGTTATGGAAGAACATTTAATGACACAATATGTTAACTGAAAAAAATTATGGAACAATATAAACAGTGTGGCTCTATTTGAGGAACGTATCATAAAAATATAAGTAAGCAAAATTAAGAAAATCAAACTCTCCATTGACTTGTAAATAGTTTGGTGTAGCTTCTAAAGTCTGTACAAGGAATATGGGCTCTTTAAAATAATAAATAAAACAAAGGTTTTTTAATTACTGCTTCTAAATTTCAAACAGTTCAACATTCCTCAATAATAACTATCAGCACAGCTGTTGGGAAAGAAGAAGAGAGAAAGAATTAACATGAGTTGCTTTTTACATCCGTTATTTTGTATGCACTTTCATCCAAATGTAGGGTCATCCCAACTTGAATTGCCTCCTTTTGGTAGCTATAAGATAATTAGAATGTATATTTCCTACAGGAAGAGGGAAATGCCTTGCTTTTTCTTTGAATCCTTTATCATTAAAACCCTATAATTAAGGTTATTTCCTCTACTTAACTGAACTGGGTGAATTCTAAAGTGACTTTTTCCGAGGTGAAGGTGTTCATTTGCATTACCTCTGATTACTGATTCAAAAGACTGAGCCAGGTTGCATCTGCTGTATATTATGCAGTGAACTGTTGATTATCTGTGGAGACAAGGACAGCACAAATAATAAAAATCCACAGAGAATACCCAAACTTCATTTTAGCTAGAAGTGTCAACCGTTTGCCAGAGTTGTTAGCAAGGAACAAAGCTGATTTGAGTTTTATCTCTCAACTCCCTTCCATCTGCTTGAGGATTATGCTAATAAGAAGTGAAATGACCAGCAGCGGAGGAAGCCCTGGGTAATTCCTAGTCAGGAGAACTGGCTTCCAATTAATCAAGATTTGGCTGAACTGGAGCATGGACATACAACTCTCTCCCAAGAAAGAACCGAAACATTCTTTAAATATTCATCATCTAAAAATTTCCATTTACTAGATAACATGTTTGCTAGAGTTACATGAAACTCGATTCATGCAATACCCCATTTCTGCACTACCTGAACCCTCCGTACACAGAATAAACAATGAACTCATTTCTCTTTGTCATACTACCCTACTAAGCTATACAATTAAAATTTCTAAATGTGTGTTATTTATAACCATTACCATTCCGTATTCCAGATCAATCTATTTAGGCAAGAGGCAATTAACCTAAAACTCAATAGCCTCAAAATTGTTAGGCTCTAAAACTTGGAAGAAAAATGTGTCCTTCTGTGACCTTTCTTTAATCAGTATAATCTACAGAAATTCTACACTCCTACATATTTACACACATACATAAACCCTAGCAGTGTCCACGATTTGATTTAACAGATGCCTCTGACACTCCATATGTCCACATATCTCATTTTAAATTTGAAACTAAGAAAGTTAAGACAGGACTTTTTAGACCTTATGAGAAATATCATTTCTCTAAAACTGCTTATCTTTGAGGGAGTATCACAGATTGACTGACAGTTAACTGCATTAATTTTTAAAGATTCTTTCAAGCCTCTGTCTTTTTCGAAATGACTGTAAATGTAGGTCGGTGGTTCATAGGGCTTTTTTACCCTACAACAAATATGAAGTAAGATAAATTGGACTGAAACCCTTTTATGCTTTATTGAATAACAGCCAGTAATAAGGCAGCCTCAGAGAGCAGATTGTAATATCAGATGCATGGCATCGCTTTAAATATCTTCTATTTCACTGGATAACAGATTAAAATCTGTCCCTTCACTAGGAGATTCGAATTGCCTCTTGCAGACTTTTCATCAAGATTTTTTTGGTCTTTCCTTTCACGAAGTGGTAAGACATTTTTTTTTACCTAGTTGATACACAATTTGTGTCCCCCTCCCCAGAAAACATTCCGTTTTCCTAAGAAAATACTAGGCATTCTGAAGAGAAACTGATTTAGAATTTGCTGGTTTTCAACAACCTAACATTCCCTTTATCGTGAATATTGCAAGTTGCTGTCACCAAGTTAAGGGGCAAACCTGAGCCATCATCCTCAGGAATCCCTGTTTCCTTTAAGTTCAAGAAGCTTCTCGGCTTCCTAAAAATATAAAAATGAATTTTTATTAAAATAAAAATTCAGAAAAAAATTACCAATGTAAATATTTCTTGGCCTGTATATTCGCTTCTTGAGTCAGATTTTCTTTCTTTAAATAATTGAGCATCTCCCCCAGAGTCTGGAGGTATCATGATTTTCTTCTGTGTATGTGACTATTTCAAATCAAACCTCAGAGTCACTTTCTCAGTGTTTTCCACAGGAGGCAGCGGGAAGGAGAACCAACCCATTAAAACAGCGCATAATGATTTCTGACATTCATTCCTGATTTGGGGGTAACTTTTCCCAAAATTTCATTAAATTTTTAAAAAGATAAGTGTACACTTTCTACCTAGAAACAATCCAATCAGACTTCTTATAGTATTTCCACAGCCCATAAAATTCAGCTTCAACATTTATTGATCTTTTGGGACCTCAAAATGTCCCTGGTATTTTCCAAAAAATAAAAATTTCAAGAAGTAGGATTGAAAAAGAAATAGCATCCACCTAAATATGAATGAAGGTATCATATATAACCACATATTCACCCACCAGGCCTTCAATAATTGCTTACATTAAGTAAAACAGATTCTAGTGGTAATGATAGGGAAAATTATGCCCTCTATAAAAATATGATGCCTTCTTTTTTTTAACGTCTTTATTGGAGTATAATTGCTTTACAATGGTGTGTTAGTTTCTGCTTTATAACAAAGTGAATCAGTTATACATATACATATGTTCCCATATGTCTTCCCTCTTGCATCTCCCTCCCTCCCACCCTCCCTATTCCAGCTCTCTAGGTGGTCACAAAGCACCCAAGCTTATCTCCCTGTGCTATGCGGCTGCTTCCCACTAGCCATCTATTTCACGTTTGGTAGCGTATATATGTCCATGCCTCTCTCTCATTTTGTCCCAGCTTACCCTTCCCCCTTCCCGTATCCTCAGATCCATTCTCTAGTAGGTCTGCATCTTTATTCCCGTCCTGCCCCTAGGTTCTTCATGACCTTTTTTTTTTTTTTTTTTTTTAGATTCCATATATATGCGTTAGGATACGGTATTTGTTTTTCTCTTCTGACTTACTTCGCTCTGTATGACAGTCTCTAGGTCCATCCACCTCACTACAAATAACTCATTTTCGTTCCTTTTCACAGCTGAGTAATTTTTCCAGAATTGGCAACATCCTTTCTTCATTCTTATTTTTAACACTTTCCTTATTCTTTCACCTCATTTCAACTCATTGGCAGTAGTCCTGGACATTGAAAACTTAAATCCCATTGTGAACACTTACGCTTACCCCAGAATCAGCCGGAATTCAGTGTCAGACCAAGGATTGATTCCGCTCACACACACAGACACCCAAATCTCTGAACGTTCTTCCCTTCCTCCCTTACCTGGTTCCAAAACTTAACTTTGAATTGTTTATTCCCCTAACACAACCAGTATTTGGAAAGTCATTTCATTGAGAGCACAGAAAATGCTGTGCAGTTTAATAATAAAGAGAAAAACAAACTGAAAATATGGAATATGTGGATCTCATATCGACTTTCATAAAGAAGTTGGAAATTACCATTTTTAAAAAAACAAATAAATCAAATGTGGTTTGTGAGTTTGAAAAAAAGGCTCTTTATACAACTAAATGTTACCTTAGGTTAAACACCTACTGCTTCTCTAGCTAAACTCGTTTATATCACAAACATTTATTCAACTTAACCAGACCCTTTATCTCTGTTATTTTAAAAAATTCAAAAAATGTCCAGAGTAAAGAGAAGATAATTTCACAGATACCCTGTGAGGAATAGTTCCCTTTAAAGGCTGCATTACTGGGACCTCCCTGGCGATCCAGTGGTTAAGACTTTGCCTTCCAATGCTGGGGGTGTGGGTTCAATCCCTGGTCCAGGAGCTAAGATCCCACATGCCTCACAGCTAAAAAACCAAAACGTAAAACAGAAGCAATACTGTAACAAATTCAATAAAGACTTTCAAAAAATAAATAAATAAAGGCTGTGGAGGTAAAAAGAAATTGGAAATTGAGCAACGGTCTTCCGATTTCATTAATTGTATGAGCTATTTGAAAAATGCACACTCAGTCAAGCCTGGCTTTTCTTTAATAGCAATACTTTGGTGCCTGAGATATCTCGATATCAACTTTTTGCTTGGCTTTACATGTAAGCCTAGCCTGAAACACGCTAATTAAGAATCTCTCCTTCCTCCTTTCCTCCGCAGTTAATTTCTCCAAAAAATCCACAGGGTTTCCCTTTCTGCTCTTTCTCTCCTATACTACAAGCTAGACAACCTGCTTCCATCCCCATTGCTTCCTCCAACTTCTCTCACTAATGTTACCAGTGACCACCCAATTGTTAAACGTTTTCTTACCTTTCAGTCCTTATCCTAATTACATAGATTGACCCTTTCCCCCATCACTCATCCTTGGAGACTGCACAAACATGACTTCTTCCATGAAGTCTTACCCAACCCATGCCCCAGTGGCAACCTGGGCGTCCCATCCTCTATGCTCCTGGAGCAGCTTTGCACATTCCAAGAGAATTTCCATGCAGCAAGGTACCCATTTTTTGTCTCCTCCACCAAATATGAGCAAGAGGATTTCAATTTATTTATCTTTATACCCACATCACCTACCAAGTGCCTAGAGTTGGCTGGCAATCTATGCAACTTTTTCCATCTCAGGAAGTAGAGCAGAGAGCTCTGGCCATGCTGCATGGTAACTCTCTCCCATGGTATTTAGATGGAGAGGTTTTAATAACTGCTGGAGAGGGTGTGGTGAAAAGGGAACCCTCCTACATGTTGGTGGGAATGTAAGTTGGCACAGCTACTATGGAGAACAGTGCAGAGGTTCCTTAAAAAACTAAAAATAGAGCTGCCATATGATGCAGCAATCCCACTCCTGGACATATACCCAGAGAAAACCATAATTCGAAAAGATACATGCACCCAAATGTTCATTGCAGCACTATTTACAATAGCCAGGACATAGAAGCAACCTAAATGTCCATTGACAGAGGAACAGATAAAGAAGATGTGGTACATATATACAATGGAATATTACTCAGCCATAAAAAGGAACAAAATTGGGTCATTTGTAGAGAAGTGGATGGACCTAAAGAGTATGATACAGAGTAAAGTAAGTCAGAAAGAGAAAAACAAATATAGTATATTAATGCATATATGTGGAATCTAGAAAAACGGTATTGATGATCTTATTGGCAAAGCAGAAATAGAGACACAGACATAGAGAACAAATGAATGGATACCAAGGGGGAAAGGGGATGGGTGGGAGGAATTGGGAGATTGGGATTGACACATATATACTACTGAAACTATGTATAAAATAGATAACTAATGAAAACATACTGTATAGCACAGGCAACTCTACTTAATGCACTGTGGTGACCTAAATGGGAAGGAAATCCAAAAAAGAGGGGATATATGTACAGGTATAGCTGATTCATTTCGCTGTATGGTAGAAACTGACACAACATTGTAAAGCAACTATACCCCAATAAAAATTAATTTTAGAAAAAAGAATATTACTCAGTCATAACAAAGAATGAAATAATGCCATTTGCAGCAACATGGATGGACCTAAAGATTATCATACTGAGTGAAGTCAGACAGAGAAGGACAAATATCGTATGATATTACTTATATGTGGAATCTAAAAAAAATGGTACTAATGAACTTATTTACAAAACAGAAAAAGAGTCACAGGTGTACAAAACAATTTTATGGTTACCAGGGGGAAAGTGGGGGAGGGATAAATTGGGAGATTGGAATTGACATAGACACACTACTATATATAAAATAAATAACAAATAAGGACCTACTGTAAAGCACAGGGAACTCTATTCAATACTCTGTAATGACCTATATGGGAAAAGCATCTTAAAAAGAGTGGATATATGTATATGTATAACTGGTTCACTTTGCTGCACAGCAGAAAGTAACACAACATTTTAAATCAACTATACTCCAATAAAAAAAAAAAAAAAAAAGATGGAGAGGTTTTGCCTAATTTCTTTCCAGGTACTCTCCAGCAAAGTTTTCATCCATTCATTCCTCATCGCAAGCAAAGAGGTTCCTATCTATTTCAGCCCACTGTGTTAAAAAATATCTCGAAACTCGTTTGGTACCTGAAATGGAGCCTGAACAGAAGTGAGGTCCACGGTGGCAAGAGGGCAGGGAGGACAGGAGAAACCTAGAAAGTTTCCAAAATCAATGCACTCTTCTTACCTCCTTCCCCTTCTTCTGCAGTTTCATCTCTTTCAGAAGCACTGACACCTCCTAGCAATCTAATCAAGACAAATCTTTCATGAGGTAATTAAAATACAGCTCATCTTCAAGGGGAACAGAAAAGCAAAGGCTGAAACAATTAGCTGACTGTACCAAAGAGCATGGTTCACCCCTTCCTGCCCACACCCTCTCCCTCTCTCCCCAACCCCCTTCCTTCAATTGCTTGCTTTTAAGTATTTTCACAGGAAGGAAAACTTCATTCTGCTGAAAGGTAAGAAATTGCACACATTCAGACTAGGAAATAGTTTAATTGAATTTCAGATGAAAAATGTTTAAGACTGTTTAAGACAAACGTCAGGTTCCCTGCTTGGCTGGGAAATGCATTATACAAAAAAAAGGAAGTCAGAGATACTCACTGATCTGTTATCATCAGGTTAGAGGAGAATATGGTATTAGCATGCAAAAGGACACAGGCCAGCAACCCCAGGAAAGACAAGCCTCCCCAGAATGAAAACTGCATAGTAGAGAGGTAAATCTGCTAGTAATAACTCAGAAGGTAGAAAATGAACTTGTAAGGCTCGTAAGGCTGTGTGTGCCTTGATTACATTAGTGCTACTTGCAATATTATGCAGTATATTCATTTTTATTGTACTAGTTTTTGAATGGTCCATAAAAGGCCAGTGTTTTATTTGGCTCTCTGTCTTTTATACAACATCCCCTAGCAGCACATTCAAGCATTAGCATTCTGGTTTTCTAAAATCTTTTAACCATTGATGGCTGTCAGCAGTCAAATTAAATTCAAAGGGTTTAGCATAGCTCCAGGTTTTAGCTATATAATTTACTAAGAAGGCCTGAAGCATTGGCAATCTAATTTGCAGTTCAGCAATGAATACTATTTCCTAACAAAATCTGCCTGAAATTTCCTTTTGAGGCTCCAGAAAAAAATACACTTGTGACACCTGTGTGTCTTCCTTCTGGCACCCATTCAAAAACAAAACAAAACAAAACAAAACAAAACAAAACAAGAAACCCTGCCAAAAGAGAACGATATAACTCACGTAAGGTGGCAAAGGAAACAGTATGAAGAGCATGGATTTGTTTTTATTGCCAGGCTATTTGGGCCAGTACAGTCACTCTGTTTTTCTTTTTTAAATTTAGATTATTTTTTTCAATATCTTCTAAGTCCAGTATTAGTGCTATATTCATTACAGCTTGAATGGCAACAAACATAGGCTTAATCAATATCTTGGACCACTGATAAATAGAAAGATAGATAGGTAGATAGATGGATAATGATAGATGATAATGATAGATAACAATAATGATACATAGATAATGATAGAGGGATAGATGATAGATAGATGATAATGATAGATAATAATAATGATACATAGATAATGATAGATAGATAGACACCACTGCAGAAACCCCCAGAGTTGACCATTTCCATATCTGTATGGAAGTAGACTTGGCCTCTCTTCAGTAGCAGGCCAGACTACCAGTTCCTAATACTGGTGCTAATTTCATTT
This sequence comes from Hyperoodon ampullatus, assembly GCF_949752795.1. Lineage (NCBI taxonomy): Eukaryota > Metazoa > Chordata > Mammalia > Artiodactyla > Ziphiidae > Hyperoodon > Hyperoodon ampullatus. The sequence goes on along the minus strand of NC_136914.1, from coordinate 129,666,545 downwards.
CTATCACTTAACCAAGAAGCACCCTTGCTTACAGTGTCCTTGTGCCTCTTATTTCACTCTTACAGGAGGGAAATAAAGCAGAAAGTGAGTGTTAAAAGTCTACCGCTAGCTTACAGTGTTGTTCTGTCTTATAAAAAGATGGCTCTCTCTTACCTGAGGTTAAGGCATAAGGAGTCCTTGAAGAGTGTTTTGTGAATCTTCTGTGAAGCTGAAAATATAAAATGTCATTTACCTTTTATTTTTAAACTTCATCTCTCTTCCTAGTATCGAGGAATTCCGATTCCTAGCCCTAACCATCGCCAAGTAAAATCCAAAATCTTTCGAGCTTTCCTATCACAGAGATGGTGCTCACCACTAAAAGAGGCTCTAGAAATAAAATCATCAGGCTGATTTAATTTAATTAATAAATGGCATAATTTGGGAGCCCATTAGAGAAGTCAGAGGGGCTAGCTCCACCCACAACAGCGTTAATCACTCACCATCCAGCCAACTAAGTGTTAACTCTAGACATCCAACCGTTAAAGTATAAATTGGAAAAAGCCAAGTTCCCAATGACTCTAATGACCTAAATCTGGTTCTTGATTGCTCTCCTTCCATTTCACCCTCAACAGTCCCCTTTACATCATCTAATAAACTCTATAGTTTATAAAATTTGACAATAGTTATGGGGAAGCATTTTAGTGTTTTTTTAAGCCTATCAGCAGACCAGCCCCTACAAGGAAAAAAAGAGGCAACCCAAGACAAAAGGAGCAGAGCCCTAAGACAGAGTCGGCGCTTCCACCCCAGGTCACATCTATCCATAAACTCTCTTCCCCCCCGCACCCCACGCACTTTGGAGACTGCTTCATAGTCCAAAAGTATGGCAGAAAATGAAACAAAAGTGAAGGCCGCAATATCTTGATTTTTCATAACTTTCTTAAAATGGAATAAAAAACATAACTAGCCTAGATTATAAAAATGAAAATGAGTCTGCTTTTCAAGCATCACCTTGTTCCTCGCTACTAAAGGAACCCAGCTCTGCCCACTTCAGCTCAGAACAAGGAACCGTATTTGTTTGCAGGGCACCAGGCAAAATCAATGTAGTCAGTCATTCGCTTGCCGATTAATTTAGTGAAACAGCAACTAAATAATGCAATTCTCTCAAGTCTGAGCATAAAAATATCAGCTGCATAGCTGATCCTAGACATAGGAGAAGGAAGAGAAGTAACTAGCATTTTTAAATACCTTCTATCATTTTCACCCTTACAAGAACCCTGCAAGGAAAGAATTACTATCTCCATTTTACATAAACTCACTTTACATAGAAAATTTAAATAACTTCCCAAAGCTCACAGAACAAGTTTGTGGCAACGCTAGGATGTACCCAATGTCTCTCTGATGCCTTGAGTTAAGATGAAAATAAATGAATGATAAAAATGATGACACTTTTATGTGTACACTAGATGAGGGTCTATACTTGATATCTTTAATAATTCTGTTTATTTTTAAGGGTTTTCTTACACATATATATTTTTTTCAGATTCTTTTCCATTATAGGTTATTACAAGATATTGAATATAGTTCCCTGTGCTCTACAGTAGGTCCTTGTTGGTCATCTATTTTATACATAGTAGTTTGTATCTGCTAACCCCAAACTCCTAATTTATCCCTCGCTCCCACCTTTCCCCTTTGGTAACCGTAAGTTTGTTTTCTGTGTCTATGGGTCTATTTCTGTTTTGTAAATAAGTTCATTTGTATCTTTTCTGAGATTCCACATATAAGTGACATCATATTTTTAAGTTTTGACTTTGCTTTGCTGTTACCTTATCATTATCTTATTCTTAGATCTAGTCATTTACATCTAGAAAATGACTAGAAACAACTCCATCTGTATCCCTTCCTTTCCCTTGCTTCATCTTCCTCTCCTTTCCTCACTGGCCTGTCTGTATCTCCCAAAGATCCAAGCAGGCAAGATGACAAAGACCATGACTGGATGGGAATTAATGAATTGTGTTGAATGTTAAATTAATTCTGAATACAGACCGCTTGATACAATTTATGGATACTTCTCATGGCATTTGGGATTAGAATAACTTTACAGAAGATTAAGGACCAATAAAATCCCAAAAGATGTACAGTGTATGTGTCAGACATCTAAAAATTCTTGAGAAAGCAATTATACTGAGTGCTGTCTAATAATAAATCCAAATGGACAGCTATGATCCAAACATTTCCTAACAACGCTACGCCCACCTGACTCTGCATTGCAATCTTTGCTCGACTCTCTGCAAAAGAACAGATGTTCTGCTTTGGGTTGAGAAATCAACAGTTACCATTCATATGTTCCAAAAATGCAAGGGCCTAGTGCTGCTGTTTTAAGGATGCTAATTAATTCCAGCCCTTATGCTCCAAAATTCTTGCAGTTTCAATCAATTGTATTCTCACAGGACCTCAGTCCCCAGATCTGGTTTGAAAGCCCATGGGGATAAACAACTAGGAAATGGACACTTCACTGACCTAGCGGGAAGAAAGGGATTAACCTAACAGGCTCTCATTTTGTCTGTTTCTTACAGTGTTATCTTCACCACCCTCTCTGTTGTATCGATTTGAACAGGTAAGCACATCCCAGATGACAAATTTAATTGAAACAATGCCTAGAAATGGCTTTGGTCATATATTTTTCCACATTTATTTACCACTCAAACACAGACTAATTTTGGAAGCAGTGTAGAAAGAGCTATTTCTGAATCTGTTCCTGGCTTTTATATTGTTTGTTTGTTTGTTTTCATATCTAGTGTTGATTGTGCATAACAGCCAGGTAGGGGCATGGTAAAAATGCAGATTCCCGGGCTTCAAAGCCCACAGTGGATCTGTGAAGGTACCAGGGTATCTGAGATCTTTAAATAAATGCCGTATTCTGAGGCACATGGTCCAAAGACCTGAGGAACTGCTGTGTTCATCCAAGTGCACTCCTGAACACGGATATTAACAATCTGTGTGACCTCTGCCCCAGATGAGAGCTCAGGCAGAAAGGGCACCGTGGGTTGAGTACGGTATAAAGTCCCATCCATTTGCATTAGTGGATGCTGCTCTGCTCCAGGCCCCATAGACGTCCTGCACACCAGCCTTTCCCATAGTTTCCTGTGGTTGAATCACCTGGGGTGATGACCATTGCTGGGCCCTGGGACGGGGCCCAGGGACCTGCTTGCTTAACAAGCACCCCAGGTGACTCTTACAAAACACCAAAGCTGAGGCATCAGCCAGAACTGGGTTGGAACCTGAGATAGTTTACTTATAACTGCCTGACTTGGGAGAGTTTCTTAACCCTGACTAGATCTCTCTGAGCTTTGGTGACCTCAGTCTAATTTGGAATAATAGTGTTAACTTTCAATTGTTGCGAGAATAAAATGTGATAATGGATGTCAAAATATGTGCCCAGGGTAGGAATTTGAAAACAGGGGGAACAAGAGCTTTCACCTTTGTGTGTTGCCCACTTATGCAAGGAGCAGGGCCAGTTGTAACTGAACGGGTCCCCTTGGGGCCTTCCCAGAACAGAACCCCTACCATGTCCTCCACCTGCCTCTTGTCTGTGGAAAAACTGTAGCCTCCTAGGCCTTCCCCAAGTTCCAAAGAGTAAACTTAATCAGAGAAGTGAGACAATGCATAAAGAAAGTAAAACAGTCAAGCAAGACAAAATAATTATAGGTTAGCCATTCAACAAAGTCAAGGACCTTTAGTTCCTCCTCAAGGGCTATAGATAATGTTCTGAGCCGTGTCCTGTGAGCTGTTTTACAGAGACTGAAACCCTCACCACATGGAAGAAGTTAACTGTATGCTGCCCACAAGCATGTAGACCCCAGATGAGCTGGAACCAGAAGGTTGAGGATGTTGACTCCTGATTACCTCACCACCAACCAATCAGAAGAATGTCCACAAGCTGACCACACATCCCATAACACCCCTCCTTCACCCAGCGTTCAAAAACCTTTCCCTGGGACTTCCCTGGTGGCACAGTGGTGCCATTAAGAATCTACGTGCCAATGCAGGGGACATGGGTTTGAGCCCTGGTCTGGGAAGATCCCACATGCCGAGGAACAACTAAGCCTGTGCACCACAACTACTGAGCTTGCACTCTAGAGCCCATGTGCCGCAACTACTGAGCCCGTGTGCCACAACTACTGAAGCCTGCGCACCTAGAGCCCCTTCTCTGCAACAAGAGAAGCCACTCCATTGAGAAGCCCACGCACTGCAGAGTAGCCCCTGATCGCCGCAACTAGAGAAAGCCCGCACGCAGCAACGAAGACTCAACGCAGCCAAAAATAAATAAATAAATTTATTTTAAAAATAATTAAAAAAAAAAAAACCTTTCCCTGAAAGCCTTCAGGGAGTTCAGGTCTTTTGAGCACTAGCTGCCCTGGACTCCTTGCTTGGTGCCTGCAATAAACGCTGCACTTTCCTTCACTACCACTCAGTATCAGTAGATAGGTTTTACTGCCCACGGGCGAGTGGACTCAAGTTTGGTGCAGTAACACTGTGACCCTTTCCCACAACTATCTGCATGAGTTGATACACAGGATTCTCTTCATGTTTTGCTGAAGGAGAGGAAGAAATGTTATTTTTTGCTTTAGGGGAGTTTGGGGGAAGAGGAGGAAGAAATGGAGAGCACAGAGAAGGTAATAATGGGACATGTCCAGATTCTCACACTTAACTTCAGATTGTCCCCAAGACAGGGCTACGGTCTGAAGGAACTGTTTTCTTTTTCTTTTTTTATTTTGGCTACACTGCGAGGCTCGCGGGATCTCAGTTCCCCCACCAGGGACTGAACCTGGGCCACAGCAGTGAAAGTGCTGAATCCTAACCACTAGGCCATCAGGGAACTTTCAGGAACTGGTTTCTTAAGAGATGTTTTGTGACTGTACACCCAAGTCATTATGTTTCAAGGCCTGAATAATAAAGTGAAGCAAAGAAATGGGGAGAGAGCCATCCTCCATTTCTGTGTGGATAACATCACCACTTGGAAACCTAAAGATGGTCATCATTAGAAGAATCATAAGACAGCACTTGACGTAATTATCAGTGACCTCACAGCTGCAACCATTAGAAATAGCAGTGGAATGCTCCCCCAGATGGCTTTGAGGGCTGCGTGTAAGGGGTCGTCACAGAAAACAAGGAAAGCTTAATTTCTAAAGCTGAAAATTCAGCTGTCAGCACATGCCAGGATTCCCTTGGGACCCTCTCACACCTGGAGAGGTCTTCTCAGGACAGCTCCGTGCCCAGCAGGAGAGAGGAGGGGCTGGAGCAGGAACCCTGGGTCCTTGCAGTCCTCACACCTGGCTTTGCATCCACAGATGGGTGAGAAGTCACATAACAATTTTCATGATCAATGCTTGTTATTGGTTCCAAGGGGGACCAGCCAAGCAAGAGCAGAGAGAAACAAATGCTTTTTCTCTGCCAGAACTAAATGTCAAAATAAAAGCTCAGACAGTGGTAACTATCATTTCTATGTGGGTTTAGTTGTCGCTGATCTCAAACAAACAACTTTAACTTACATGTGATGCGGTCTCCTCATCTGAGAAATAGTCTACTTGCCAGAGACTCTCAAGGTTTGATATATAAAGATCAAAATAGCTCAATAGGATATAAGGAGCCCCAAAATTTAAGGGTTTGGTCTATATCTGATGGTCAAATAGCATAGCCATCTGTGAATTATACTGTTTTTGGACAGCTGTCAATAACAAGCTGAGTGACCTTGAACAAGTCCTTTAAACTCTGTAAGCCTCACTTTCCTCCTCAGTAAAGGGAAGGGGTCTGTAAGGTCTATTTCATCCCTAGGTTTCCAGGTAGAAGATACCAGGTCTTGAGAAGAGTAGCTAAAAATACTATCTCCTTGTAATGTCACGGGAGTTACATCACCCTGCACTTATAAGAATCCAAATGTTGACTGAGATGTCCTGTAAGCAAAAAGAAACACTGAAAAGCTTTGTCAGGCATTCTGTAGTCATTTGGTAATGCAGATTTGAATGTGTCTATCTTGAGCATTCCCAGATGCTTATACCATTTGGACGTGTAGTAAAAAGTTAATGTTTCACTTAATGAGATGCATCCCGGCCCCTTTCTGGCATTAGAGCCACAGTGAGGGGTGGAGGAACGGGGCAGATGGCCTTCACAGTGAGAATGATACGTTGTACTCACCAGCTCATTGGTGACACTGGCCATTTGAGTTCAACCCTCTGTGTTCTTTCACTGGTTCATCAGCAAATAGTTACTGTGTCACTCTCCTAAGCTAGGCACTGTGCAAAGACGTGGGAAATGAAAATGGATCATCCCTGCCTTCCCTGAATGTGAAATCTAATTTGAAGAGATAGGCATCCAAGCAATTATAAACGAAAGAGATAATATACCATGAGTGTCAGTCCCATGATTCTAGGCAATGAGTGTCATTTTTACGGTAGATTTTAAATGTATTCGGAGTCTTTCTTCAGCTGAATGAGACATCAATCTTAGATGGAGTGCTCCAGGGTTTTTCCAGTGAAAGTGGAATTTGAGCTGGATGTAGTGGAGGAATGTAAAGAGACGAATGAACTGGAGAACACTCACTCTAAGAAGGGAAATGAGCATAAACCAAGGCGCTAAACTGGGAAATCTCAGAAGCAACCAGAAGAGAGCAGATTAAATCCTGCACTGTCACTCAATGTGGCAACTGCCTCCAGCCCCTCCTCGCTATTTCTGTACCTCACAAAGTGGACCCCATCAAACTGATCCTTATAAACAGCTTCTTGGCTCAGAGCTCTTGTTTCTTTAACCAGAATTTCATCAAATTCAGTGGTTAGTTGCCAGACTCAAGTTTAGAGATCTGTAGACCCAATCTTTCCACTAATACGAGAAAAAATGCATATCTATGGACCTTCCCATTTTTGCTCACGTCCAGTAAGAAGAGAACGGCATGTGGCCCCCACTGCCCTCTTAACTTTAGGTAGATCTTCTGCCTTTAGCTACTCCAGTCATTTTAATCCACAATAAACCCACCAGGACATGTCAGGAGCATGAGTGGCAGAAAGCCAAGCCATGGGGCTTTCCAGGGGAAACATGTTGATAAATACCCAGACATATCTGGACTGAGCAGTATAACATCCCTCCACTGAGCCTGGAAGAAATCTTGTTAGCCATTAGCCATTGGGGATACCATAGTCCATACCATAAGTTTTCTTTGCAAATCAGAAAGACCTAAAACATGACATCAGTGCAGCCGGTGCTGGAAATAAACTCAGGACTAACACCAACTGGATGTATAAACACTGGAAAAGCAAATGTATTTAATGAAAGAGAGATAGCCTTTATACCACACAGCTCTCTGGAACTTACCTCCCTCACAACTGAGTTAAATTCATCCTATTCAATAAGGATTAGCCTACAATAATCCTCATGATTTTCTATATTTTTCAGCAGCTTGAGTACTTTAAATTACAAGAAGCTTTTTACAAATAAATTATCTTCTATGCAAGGTTTCAATTACCTTCTGTAATTCAGCAGGTCTATTATTTTAATGTTTGGTGTTTGTTCCTTCACCTGACACATTCCACCTTTGACAAGTTTCTCTCCATCGGCAGTTTCTATTTATATTTCCACATGTTAGTATAACAAATTTAAATAAAATCCTCCACTTGTATCATTAATTAGCATTTGGCAATGGGCCTAATTAAATGCCCTTGGCAGCCAAATGATTTAAGCATCTAAAAGGTTATTTTTATCATTGATTAAGAATGCCTGTTAGAGAACTATTACCACCAACTTCCCAATAAAGGGAACTCTTCTGAGTCTAGAGCAGCTCTTAATGCCTCTCGGGGTTGTGCTGAGCAAATGGCAGTCAGCGGAGCCAGTTTTTCCAGCAAATGAGGAAAGTTTGTCTAAATGAGAGGAAGTTTAAATGATTAAAAAAAATTTTTTTTAGTTTACATGATTAATCATTTTCCTGCTAATCCATGGTAGAACTTCAGGAAACAAAGTTTTCTCCTGATTATTGGTAATTTAGGGAAATATGAACAGGGATTTTTTTTAACTGAAATATAATTGATTTACAATGTTTTAGGTGTACAGTAAAGTGATACAGTTATATATATATTTTTTTATATTCTTTTCCATTATAGGTTATTACAAGATATTGAATATAGTTCCCTGTGCTATACAGTAGGTCTTTGTCATTTATCTATTTTATATATAGTCGTGTGTATCTGTTAATCCCAAACTCCTAATTTATCCCTCCCCTGCCCCTTCCCCCCTGGTAACCATAAGTTTGTTTTCTGTGTCTGTGAGTCTATTTCTATTTTGTAAATAAGTTCATTTGTATCATTTTTTGATTCCACATATAAGTGAGATCATATGATATCTGTCTTTGTCCAACTTACTTCACTTAGTATGATCATCTCTAAGTCCATCCATGTTGCTACAAACAGCATTATTTCATTCTTGTTTCTGGCTGAGTAGTTGAATAGGAATTTATTTAACCAGAAGAAGTCCTAATTCACACTCTTCTAATTGTGAAGCCAAATGTACTTCTTCAAAACCCCTGACTGAATACAAACTGCCCTGGGCCTGGAAAACCTTTGCCCTCTAACTGTGAGCTCTCATTCACAGGACCCCTGTTCACTGCTGTATATCCAGCAACTAGCCCAGTGCCTGGCATTTAAGTGCCCCATAAATATGTGTTATGTAATAAAGTGAAGACTATCAGCTTCTAGTATATCAGCTTTTAAGAGAGGATGATATAAAAATAGGGTGGATTGCCATTTACTTTTCACTTGTTTGTGATCTCATTTAAGTATGAGACATAGTTCTAAGAAGTGAACAATGTGGAGGAAAAATATCTGGAGAAAGCAATGCAGTAAATTTTGGAAAATCAGCCACCATGACAGTATATCTTCCCCCCTTTCATGAAATGATCTAGGTAAGGAAAAAGAAGGGGTGGGGTGAGAAAAGGAGGGAAAAAAGAAGAGAAATCTATTCTTCCTTAACATAGGAAAATATAGTATTGTACTTAAAATAAATATGATCTCTTATATAATCTATTGGAATTTCAAGATCTTCTACAAATTAATCCTTACAATATAAAATGAATGAAAATATTCATTTGCTGTGACTTTTCCAAGTATAGCATTTCGTGGTTTTCTGACTCATCAGAAGAATTAGAAACCATGTCCCATGATGAGTGACGCTTTGGTGGCTAGAATACTGACTTGAATGTTACAAAGGAGCAGTCGATTTACTCGAGACTTCCCTGGGCTTTTGGCATGTGCGTAAATATTTGTTGAGCAAAGAGATTTAAGACATAAAGACTTCTTTCGGGGAGTTTACAATCTGGTTGTCTTCGGTAAGAATCTTAGGAGGAAAAAAGAAAAGAAAAATATGGAGATAAAGAGGAATCTGTGTTTTAAGAAAACCTTCAAGAAGAGAAGAAAAACTAGAAACTTCCAGGATAAGATATGAGGGGAAACTACAAAACATTGTGCATTTAGCACCTGAAAGAGCCTCAAACTCCAGGGGGAAGAAACTCAGAAACATAATCCACTACCACCTTCAGTCATAGGTACACTGTTATTCAATTTTAGCAAAAAAGAAATATATATATATATATAAATATTGAAGGAATTGAAAATAGATCTAAGCTATATTGTGAATAAAATATTTATCCATCAAACAAATTCATAATCAGAAGCTGGCTACTTTTCAAATATATTCAACAGTGAATGAGGGGAACGTGAGATCATGTGTGTGAAAGAGGTTTGAAATAATTCTCTGAATATCAACACTTGGTTTTGCAAACACAAATAATACACTGTTCAACATATTGCGTCCCCTCCATCTTGGGAAACATCCACTGCTTTATTTGCAGATCCTTAATTTTCTTTTAAGTTTCCTTAGTGCTACTAAAAAGTAAACAGCCCAGAAAATGATTCCTACCCCCTTACTTAGAACAGTTATGGCAAAAGGGTCAGACTAATAGAATGACTTGTGTATGCTCACTCTCTGGTGGAAGAGAGAAAGATAGAGAAGGGATCTTTATTGAGGGTTTTCTACATGCCAGATGCTGTGTTAAACATGTTGTAAGTAGCCTCTCTTAAACCTTACAACCACCCTGCAAATTCATATTAATAGGAACACTATGTCTATTTTGGAGATAAAAGAATTAAGAATCAGAGAGATTTACCAGTTTTCACAATGTTAACCATTAGCGGAAGTAGGACCTGAACGCAGGTCACTTGGGCTAAAAATATCTGTGTTCATCCCGCTGGCCCATGCAGCACCCTTTACAAGAGAAAGTTTCCGTAAAACCACCACATACCCATTCTGGGCTACAAATAGGCATTCAAGCTTGTCTGACCTTCATTACGCTTAACTGAATAAGCACTACCAATGACTAGTATTTGGTGGCTTCTGTAACCCGTACTCTAGTAATATTCATACATCTGCTTTATGCTCTTCGGGTATAGTTTTTAGGTAGCTCTCTTGTGAAGCTAATATTGCCTGTTTTATAGCTATTATATTTGTTTACTTGTCTTATGCTGGTGATCACTTCCACTACCATCAAGAACACCACCAGATTGTACCTTACTATTCTCTGCAGCCCCCAGCACAGCGCCTTGCAAATTATTGGTAGTAAATGGTTGCTGAATTGAACTGAAATCTACTGAACTGAATTGGATTGTTCTGAATTATAAGATCAGGTTGTATAGTCTGCTTCATATTTGATTCAACTAATTATTGAGCACCAACTGTGTGCCAGATGACATTGTATCTTGTAGTACCACCCACGGTATTTAGTTTTCCTACAGTATCTTTTAAATAGTAAATGACACTCCTTTGCTTGTGATATCATCATGGACCCCATGACTAGGTATACTGGTATTTGGTATCTTTAAATTTTGCCATCCAGAGCTGTAAATCAGTACTGTAGACGAGTCTTTCTATGTGACATTTTCCCCCATTGGGAAAGTGGAAATGTGACATGTCATCCTAAAATCTTTTCAATTATGAAAATTCAATTCTTGAGTTACGTGGGGCACTGCAAGTTTGGGAGAAGGTTGGGGGATCAGAAACAGTATTTAGATGCTTTGTGATTTACTCCCTCTCATACTCAGGTTTCCTCTCCACTTTTGTTAGAGTTCTGAGAAACACAGTCCCCGAGTAATTTCATCTGCTGGGTTCCGATCCATCTCGCTTCTTTTCCGTGTGGCCATTGCAACGTGGCCATTCTGGTGGTTAAGAGATGCGAATCCTTGGGGATGTAATTAAAGAGGCACTGAGATGCTTTCATCAAAGGACAGTTCGTCTGCTGCAGCTCTGCTGCTGTTTGTGCAGGTTAACTACTTGGCAGTCCTTTCATGTCCTGGAGTCAATCTGTGTTTAAAGAATGGAGGTGACTGGGCAGGACAGGGCAGTTTATCTCTGCTGCCTTCTCATTTATTATCACATTGCTCTCTCTCACATGGCACTATCCCAGCTGATCAAAATCAGGGACCACAAATCACCAGAGTCATTGGGATGAAAGGCAAAATACATTCTTTGTTCAATTTACATAAGAGTATTTAAAATAATCATGGCAATAAATCTGATGGAAATACCCAAACACAGAAATGGCTTAATGCAGAGCCGGAATTACTGTCTTCGTTTTGTTTTGTTTGCTAGCTCTCCACAGCATTCACAGACATCTTTCCAATATATGAATATTCTCAATTATCAGATCAGCCTGAAAAACTGTGTCAGTCCGAGCCCTCTGCCTGCAGCCAACGCATCTGCGCCTGATTTCAAACAGGGAATGGTCAGTTATCAGCCGGAGAAGCTCAGCTTTGTTCTGCTTCCTGACATGAGGCCATAACCCTTTGAAAGATGGCAGTGTAAAGAGGTTCTCCTAAAATAGCATTCATCCAAATTGTGCCTTCTCTCTCTACCTCCTAAAATTCAACACAATCCAAATGTATTAGGTGCCTATCATGTTCCTATCAGGTCAAAGTGAGAAGCCAGAAAAGTTAGAATGAAAGAGGCAGAGGCAGATAAGAACCTAGGGTGATGAACTGAGAGAAATGCCACTCCAAAAGAAATGCTGAGGATTTTTTGAAATACTAGCAATCAGGTCACTGAAATCAAAGAGCAAAAATGTGAAAGCAGACATTTTTTCATCTGGTCAAAAGACATGAAAAGTCAATCAACATAAATGTGACAGCCCAGGACCCGTAACACAGAAAACTTGAAGCTAAATTCTGTGTGAGGAAGACAGATGGAATTCAACATTCCTTTGCAGTTTCCTGAAAAATACACAGGGCTTTGTACACTGTCCCTTTGAATTATGAGAGTAACATCATTTAACACAGTCATGAAATGCAAGAGCCGTAACATGTATAACAACCATGTGTAGGTGACAGAAGTCTGCTGAAAAAAAACCAGGACATCTCAAATTTCCTGGCAGACTGAACCAAAAAACTCACACAGGGCTCCCCCACAAAGCTGAAAAGCTGCCTATTCCAACTAAAGCTACTGAGAAGACACCACTCGCTCCAATTTAGCATAATTCTGTTAACACATGATAAGAAATGTGACTGAGTGGCAATCCACGGGCCAAGAGATTAGACATTGTCCCCACTAAATAGTAGAGGTGGTGAGGGACAGAGGGCAGCGGGGGAGGTTTGTGTGATCCACCCACTTTGAGAGCAAGATACTGCTTTCCTAGGGGTCTCCGGCATAAAGTGTTTTTGCTGCAATGAAATGTTATCTCCAAACAAGCCATTCCAGCACAAAATAGCATGAGCTAACAAAGCCTGAAGTCCAGTGGAGGCCACCTTCTCACCCTGTTATGTTATCTGAGACCAGTGGCCAGTGTTGCTATGACAACTTTTCAAACTAGCCTTACTGGGGACTTGAAAAAACAAACAAACAAACAAAAAACCTCCAAGCACAGATCATGTCTACAGGACATGAAAGAGCTGGTCAATTCAGTGGAGGGTAAATGGTCAGGACAGCTCTTAAGCATTATTTACAGCCCCTCTACCCCCGATGCTGAAAACTGTCTGAAACCTTCACTTATACTGCCATGACAGTATAGAGAAATTTCTTTATAAACCCTAATACAGTAATTACATAGGACCCCAAAAGGCTGCCCTTTCTGATTCCTATGTTCCAAATGTAATTTTCCTCTGTCCCAGTACAAGCATCCCACATTGCAGGAGATTTTTATAGCCCACTTGATATTTAAGCCCCCGGAGAGAGTAACTTTGAGGCAGAAAAGCAAGTGGAAAAGGAAGACGACAAAGTTCCCAGACCACAGTGACTCTATGGACAAAAGGACAATCAAAATAAGACAGAGAATGAAGAACTTTTCCTCGTTCTCTGATTCTACCAAGAAAAAAAAATTACTTCCCTTAGTAATTATTTATTTTCCAGTTCCCACACGTGGTTCTCGTGATAATTGCTAACTTCGTGAGATGTTAGAACACTGACACTTCTGTAAAGCAAAGTGCCTTTTGACATTTATGAAGTGCTGATTCTCTATAAATATAGAAAAGTGGTAATCATCAAAAGAACTACTCAATGGGAGAGATCAATAGTGAAGACGAATACTCTGCTTTCATTGAAATTCAGAAGGCAGAAAAAAAGTCCATTTTTTTATGTCTTTGATAAACTAGCACATTCTGTGACTTGCCAAATAAGATTTAAGATCAGAGCTATGACACAAGGAAATTTTAGGAAAAAAGGAATCGTAGGTCAGCTTGGTCTCTTTCCTCTCTTTGTATAGATCTACCTACAGACAGATGTATACGAACACCTTGGTGACAGAGAGTGAACGCTATACTGTCACTCATCTTATGAGGTTTGTAAAAAAGAAATCACCAACTGTGGGTAGCTTGTAAAACAAAATAAGCAATGATATCCATCACAAAATTGTTGGAAAAGCAGATAAGCTTCCGAGAGTCATTTGAGGAATATTAAGTGTAAATCGTGCTTTCGTGTTCAAGTGACATTTCTTTTTCCTCACAACCGCAGTACAGTGCGGGAGAAAGTGCAATGTGGGTTGACACCTCTATGAAGAGCACACTTTGCCCAAGTCAGAAGCTTCTTAAAGGGCTGATGTTTAGGATTATTTGGCAATCAAATCTTGTTAGGCTTGCCTGCAGTATGAGTGGAGACGTAATCTCTACAACCCAGAAAGTAAGCACCCCACCAGCACTGGTTGTGACCATCTCCTGACCTCAACTTGAATGCTGGGTTCATTTTAGCACCCAGCAAATCTAATGTGGCTCTCTGACCCCTCCGCCACCACATTACTTCTTATCATACTTTAATATCGTAAAAGAATCAGGGATCTGATTGATATCCAGGAGTTCCAATTCCCACAAAGGTGATATTGGTCTCTGAAAATATGCCAAGTGGCAACCTTCACTTACTGAACAAATAAATATTTATAGAGCACCTGTTCTGCCTGTGTCTACGGCAGTGTGAGGGGATAGTGGTCCAAAGCATGGACCACGGAGCCAGGCTGTCTGATTCAAATCCTGGCTCTACCATTGGCTAGCCGGGATGGCCTCGGACAAGTTAGTACTTAACTACTCCATGCCTCAGTCTCCTCATCTGTAAAATGGGCATAATAGGAGTGCCACTTCAGATGGCCCCTGTGAGGATTTAGGACTTAATACACGTGAAGCACCTCAACAGCGCCTAGCATAATGCTGGGGTCAGCTTTTGGGTTTTAGCAAGCACACGCTGGTGTCTGATAATGAGGTGAATTAAGAGTTCCCAGTTTCATATGCTTCATCCAGTCTGTTCTATTTTATCTACTTCTCATCCCCAGAGAAATAAATCAAGTAAGACATTCTAGTTTTTTTCCATGTAGCCTAAGGTATCCAACTAAGTGTTAAACTGGTAATTCTGCCTCAGTCTTTCCAAAGCTCTTTACTGTAATTAATCTCATAGTCCATTAGGAGTAACTGAAAAAAAGTAGTTTGTTCCAACTTCAGAAAGGAAACACTCTAACATTCCTATTATTATTATTATTATTATTATTATTAATATCTACCATTTATTGAGTATTTACTATATGCTACGCAATACGTTAAACACTTTATAAAGCTTACGTCTTTCAATCCTCACAAAAAATTCCATTAAGTGGGCATTAGTTGCCTTAGTTTATAGATGAGGAAAGTGGGGCTGACAGACTCACAGACACAGAGAACAAACTAGTGTTCACCAGTGAGGAGAGGGGAGGCGGGAGGGACAGGATAGGGGTAGGGGAGTAAGAGGTACAAACTGTTAGGTATAAAATAAGCTACAGGGCTTCCCTGGTGGCACAGTGGTTAAGACTCTGCCTGCCATTGCAGGGGACACGGGTTTGAGCCCTGGTCCGGGAAGATCCCTCATGCCGCGGAGCTGCTAAGCCCATGAGCCACAAATAATGAGCCTGTGCTCTAGAGCCCATGTGCCACAACTACTGAGCCTGCGCACCACAACTACTGAAGCCTGCGCACCTACAGCACGTGCTCCACAACAAGAGAAGCCACCGCGATGAAAATCCCACGCACCGCAACGAAGAGTAGCCCCCTCTCGCCGCAACTAGAGAAAGCCCTCACACAGCAACGAAGACCTAAAGCAGCCAAAAATAAATAAAAATTTTAAATCTATTAAAAATAAAATAAAGTAAGCTACAAGGATATGCTGTACAATACAGTGAATATAGCCAATATTTTATAATAACTATAAAAGGAGTATAACCTTTAAAAACTGTGAATCACTGTATTGTACACTTATAACTTATATAATATTGTACAGCAACTATACTTCAATTTTTTACAAAGACTTAAAAAAAAAAACAGCTAACAGAAACAAACAAAAAAAGAAAGTAGCGCTGATAAGGACTGTGTCTTGCCTAATATTACACAAGTAATAGAGTAGCACTAGCTGCTCTAACAGACCCCCGAATCTCAAGGGTTTGACCAAGCAAGATGCTTTGTGCACCTGTGGTCCAATGCAGCAGTGGCGATGGGGTGGGAGGGAAGCAGGCTGCGCTGCCTGAAGTCATTCAAGAACCCAGGCAACTTCCAACTTCTCCACCCTCCTCCAAGCCCCCCGCCCCCAAATCTTCTCCATTCAGACGGCAGAGGGGGAAAGGGAGCGAGGGTCATATATGATGGAAGAGTATCTTTCTGGCCCAAGGCTGAAAGTGGCACATTCTACTCCCGCTGCCCTCATTCCAGGAGCTCTCATTCAGTCACGTGGTCACACCTCAACTGCAAGGGAGGCTCGGGAAGGTGGCTGGTCTGTGCCACTGGTACTCACTGTCTCTGAGACACGCTGCCAGTAAATAGCAGGGCCAGGTCCTGAACCAGATCCACTGGCTCCAAAGCCCTTACTGTTTGTTTTTTTTTTTTAACCTTAGGATTTTTTTGTTGTTGAACCATAGTTAATTTACACTGTTGTGTTAGTTTCAAGAGTACAGCAAAGTGATTCAGTTATATGCATATATTTATTCTTTTACAGATTCTTTTCCATTATAGGTTATTACAAGGTATTGAGTAGAGTTCCCTGTGCTATACAACAGTAGGTCCTTGTTGGTTATCTATTTTATATATATTTTATAGTAGTGTGTATATGCTAATCCCAAACTCCTAATTTATCTCCCCACACACGCTTACCCTCCACTATCTCCTTTGATAACCATAAATTCGTTTTCTATGTCTGTGAGTCTGTTTCTGTTTTGTAAATAAGTCCATCTGTATAATTTTTCTAGACTCCACATATAAATGATGCCATATGACACTTGTCTTTGTCTGACTTACTTCAATTGTACGACCATCTCCAGGTCCATCCATGTTGGTGCACGTGGCATTATTTCATGCTTTTTTTATGCAAAGTCCTACTCTTGCCCACAGCACCCTTCATGTCTGCACCAGCCTCTCGGGTCCCCTGCTTCCCTCTGCCGCCTGACTTCCCAACAGACTGGATGGAAGGCTACATCTCTCCATCTAAAGTCATACTTGTGAAATTTCTTTTTAAGTTTTATATGTATATCCAGCTGTATATAACTATTTACTTAATATGGTTTATTTCATTCATCATGAAAATAGTCAGGAATGCTATATGACTTTTATCAACCCACCTCAGGGACTTCCCTGGTGGTCCAGTAGCTAAGACGCTGCACTTCCACTACAGGGGGTGCGGGTTCGATCCCCGGTTGGGGAACTAAGATCCCACATGCTGCATGGTGCAGCCAAAAACAAACAAACAAATCAATGAAACCTACCTCAGTCTCCCGCCAGCCTTTGATTCCATGAACACAAACCACCTCTGACTGAAAGAGTACAACCTCCACAGGGATCCCCAATTATTGTTGTCTCTTCAAAGTCCATATCAAGATATCACCACTACTAAATTTAAATTTGTGACACATGAGATTCCAACTCTGTGTATGACTTCTGCTTAATCATCTTCATGCACATATTCATTGGATTCTTGCCCTTGAACTAAGGAAATAAAAGACACATTGATGACCCATCTGATCCGTAAGTGATAAACATTATGAAAAGCCTTTAAGAGCAATATCCAAAATCTGATGTGTTGATGCTACACTCAAAAAAAAAATGGTGACGTATTTTTATAGTTGATGCAGGGCTACAAAATGACTAAACATTCGGGAAGGCTTGAGCCACATACTGAATAGCACTGTATAAGTCTTACAAATAGCCTAAATATAATGTAAGAGCCTTGAATCTGATTGGTTAACTCTGTTACATAAGCTGCACACTACTGAAAATCAATTTAAGAAACCCATCAATCCCCAACAATAGAAGCCCTTATGGTCAACAATTGGACATTTTTTATTAGCATCATTATTTACATTTATCAAATACTTTCAGCCTTCTATCTTCTTAGCAGAGGGTAAAGAGTCCATTTCCCCACCCTCTCTGAAGTTAGGCATGGCCATGTGACATGCTTTGGTTTATGAAATGTGAGTAGAATTGACAATTGTCATATCTGGGGACAAGATTTAAGAACAAGTACAAGCAGGCCTCGTTTTATTCCTCTTTGCTTTATTGCGCTTCACAGATACTGCGTTTTTTACAAATGCAAGGTTTGGAGCAACACTGCACTGATTAAGTCTATCAGCACCACTTTTCCAACAGCGTTTGCTTACTTCGTGTCTCCGTGTCACTTTTTGGTAATTCTTGCGATATTTTAAATTTTTTCTTTATTATTACTTTGTTATTGTGATCTGTGATCAGTGATTTTTTCTTTTTTTTTGCAGTACGCGGGCCTCTCACTGTTATGGCCTCTCCCGTTGTGGAGCACAGGCTCCGGACGCGCAGGCTCAGCGGCCATGGCTCACGGGCCCAGCCGCTCCGTGGCATGTGGGATCTTCCCGGACCGGGGCACGAACCCGTGTCCCCTGAATCGGCAGGCGGACTCTCAACCACTGCACCACCAGGGAAGCTCTGTGATCAGTGATTTTTAATGCCACTACTACAATTCACTGAAGGCTCAGATGATGGTTAGCATTTTTTAGCAATAAATTATTTTTAAATTAAGGTATGTATATTGCTTTTTTAGATATAATGCTATTGCACACTTACTAGACTATACAGTATGGTGTAAACGTAAGTTTGATATGCACTGGAAAAAAAAATTATGTGACTCACTTTATTATATATTCGCTTTGTTGTGGTGGTCTGGAACCAACCCGCGACTGTCTCTGAGGCATGCCTGTACATGATTCGCCGCAATCCCATTCTCCTGCTGTGGTGAATTAAAATGGCCATAAATTCTCTGCGGTTTCTTCAAA
The DNA here is from genome assembly GCF_949752795.1 of Hyperoodon ampullatus. Lineage (NCBI taxonomy): Eukaryota > Metazoa > Chordata > Mammalia > Artiodactyla > Ziphiidae > Hyperoodon > Hyperoodon ampullatus. The sequence goes on along the minus strand of NC_136914.1, from coordinate 129,647,752 downwards.
GAGAAGTTTTCTCCTTCTCTGGAATCTGAGCAGGCCCTATGACTTGCTTTGACAAATAGAACATGGTGAAAGTGACAATGTGAGCACTGTCCCCGAGAGATCTATGAAACTTCACCTCTCACTCTTTATTAGAACAATGAAACCCAGGCTAGACTCCTTGAAGATGAGAGACCAGGTGGTTAGAGAGACCCAGCCATCCCAACTGCTCCAGTAATCTCAGTTGAACCCCAGACACATGAATGAGGCCAGCCATCCCCAGCCAACCCACCAGCTGACTATGGCTGCAAAGCAACCCCAGGCAAGAACAGCAAACTGCCCAGCTAAGCCTACCCCAAGCTGCAAAATAGTGAGCAACTAGATAATTGTTGTTTAAAGCCACTAAGTTTGAAAGCTGTTTGCTACACAGCGCTAGGTGACTATGACACAAACCTGGGCAGCTATAGAAAGAGATGCGGAGTTTCTTTCAGCCTGGATCTCAAGTAAGGAGGACAGGGCAGTGTCCCTCAAGATGTATACCAGGAGTAAGAAATCATCCTTTGGCATTTAAGCCACTGCAACTTTGAGGTTGTCCTTCACTACAGCATAAGCTAGACAATCCGCAAGGATGACAATCCCTATCACACGGTGATACGGTATCTAGTAAAGTGTTCACCTGTGAAAACGCCAAAGGCAAAAATGTACCAAATGAGTATGTAGCTCCAAGGAAGGGTGATGAAACAGGAAGCAAAGCCCCACGGCCACCCTACAATGGGCACTTAGCATGAGCAAGAAATAGACCTCCATTTCTAAGATGCTAAAATGTTTGTGGTTGATTGTTCTCAGAACACGTCCTGACTAATACAGCCTCTGAGCCCTTCTTAACACTAAAGTGGTGTCTGTCAGCACTGAAAGACACCCAGGCAGCACCTTACTGTGGCCCACAGAGAGTAGTTCACCAACAAAGTGAACGTGGGAAATACTGAACTGGAACATAAAGCATTTGACTCTGGAATACTGAAATGAAAACAGCAACCAAACCTTCAAAACAACTCGACTTTCTTGAGTAAAAGCTATCAGGTAGCCTATGGAGTACAGAGCTGCAAATAGGGAGAAGCCCAATGAAAGGAGAAAAAAAAAAAAGGTTGGCGTGGGATTTTCTCCTCTTTTAATAGTCTTATGCCCTGACAGTTGTGAGTTGTTTGTTACAAGTGACATCACTGGAGAAAACATAACTGCCCTCCCAAGAAAAAAACATAAGCCTGTAATTCTTTGCATCAATGTGTAAGACTGGTACAAACACATGTAGAATGTTATGTAGAATGTGAATCAGAATAAAAGAAATGATTTTGTTTCTTTTTTTAATTTAGATTTAGAATCAGTTTTCAAGAAATGTGATTTTTGCAAAAGTGTGGGTCACAGAGGAGCTGGTAAAATTTTACAGTGATTCTTTAGACCTACCCAAGCTTGCCTCTCCTATTTTTACAGACCTGACCTCCACTCAGCCTTTCTCCTTTCTGGAACTGCAACCACCATACTTGAAGTGTGCAAAAGAGGACTTAGATATCAGCAGGGACTCCAGGTGGGGGAGTGAGATTAAGCGTAATTGATATCAGGCATCAGATAAATCTCAGCCAAGGGAATGAGTCTGTCTCTTCTCAAGCAGCAGGCTTATTCATGCATGGATCCAGGATTCATAGTTGTGTGCCACTGTTTCATATAGACCAAGGTGACCCCATTCACTCAGCCCGCCATTGCAGTGATTCTTGAATAAATGTCCCCAACTGAGAAAGAAGTGCAAAAAGTGATTCTCACGAGCCAGACTCATCATCAGAATCAACATCCCTGAGGTCCAATGACTGAACCAAACAAGGCCAGCTCTGGGGAGCCCTGGACTTCATCAGCCTCGCTTCATGCAGCAGCAAATGGGAATTTCCCCTCGAAAGTCCTGCTGATGCTCATGGAAACGGACATCATCCCAATATTAGTACCAGCTGGGAAGCTAATAAAGCAAATATCAGTTTTCCAAGAAGGCCATTAGTATTGGCTACCAGTAGAGGAAAGAGTCAAGAATGAAGTAAATAAATCCAAGGGAGGGGAAAATGTACCACTTCAGAAAAACTATGAGCAGAACAGATAACGCTAAACTATTTGATCATTTAACTGGAAAAGAGTTGAAAGAAAGATTAGTGAAATTTGAAACGTGGTATATTTAATGATTCTACGGTGCATTTCTTTTCCAACAAAATGGGCACAAGCACAGAATCCTAACTTTTCCATTTAATGCAAATTAGAGAATGCCTTTTTAAAGACAACAAACAACAGTGTTTGCTTCAGGCTGAACTGCCTTCCCTGCTCTAATAATGCCTGTATCTGAAAGATATGGGGCTCGTTGATACTATATAGTTAGCAATTGTGAAATATCTTATTCTGTTATTTACCATAGCCTTTAGAAATTTAGTGCTTCAATAGTTTCCTGACACTTGGATTCTTTGCAGAGGTGAGTTTAAATATAAATATGTAGGGACTTCCCAGGTGGTCCAGTGGTTAAGACTCTGCACTCCCAATGCAGGGGGCACGGGTTCGATCCCTGGTCGGGGGAACTAAGATCCCTCATGCTGTGCGGTGCAGCCTAAAAAAAAAAACTAATAATAATTTTTTTTAAAGTACTCCAAAAAAAAAATATATATATATATATATATATAAATATATATAAATACGTAGCCCAATCCCTGCCACTAGCTCCATATTCAGGAATATAGTAGGGGCTTCCCTGGTGGCACAGTGGTTAAGAATCTGCCTGCCAATGCAGGGGACACGGGTTCGGGAAGATCCCACATGCTGCGGAGCAACTTAGCCCGTGTGCCACAACTACTGAGCCTGTGCTCTAGAGCCCGTGAGCCACAAGTACTGAAGCCTGTGCGCCTAGAGCCCGTGCTCCACAACAAGAGAAGACACCGCAACGAGAAGCCTGTGCACCACAATGAAGAGTAGCCCCTGCTCACAGCAACTAGAGAAAGCCCACGTGCAGCAACAAAGACCCAATGCAGCCAAAAATTAATTAACTAATTTAAAAAATTTTTATTTTTAAAAAAAGGAATATAGTAATAGGAGGTTCCGTGAACCTGCAGGCTCAGTGAAAAAAAGATGTCCCAATCCTTATTCCTAGGGGAGGAATACAGGTTTCTGCCCAAAGACCCCTGAAGCCAATAAAAAAGAGATAAGGTGACTTGAAACAGGTTTTTGTTTGTTTTTTCTGTTTACAAAGATTTTTTTCTTCCAGCTTTATTGAAATATAATTGACATATAACATTGCATAAGTTTAAGTTGTCGAATGTAATGAGTTGATATATGTATATGTTGCAAAATGACCACCAAAGTTAGCTAACTCACCCATCACCTTGAAAATCATTTTAACTATATTTATTCCACACAGAAATAACTCAGTGAAAAATCAGACAAAGCCATTTTTAATATCAAACCAAATACTGTGATGAGATTTTAATGACTGAGTTTGATATTATCTAGGCATGGACTATGTGGATGATAAAATATCAGAGGGATTTTTCTTCTTGCCCAGAATTTGGGCTCTGTGCACTTCACACCATGGTTGATACCAGTTTCAACAGACAAAGTTTCAACCCATGGTCCATGACTTTACCACTGGTTGAGGAACAAATCCTATTATCTAAAGCAATCTCTGCAGCCTCATGTCCCCCACGCATCCTTACAGATGGCTCCTCAATCACTTCCTCATTTGCCTGCCTCACTAGACCACCTGATGTTTCCCAAACATGCCAGGCTCTTTCACACCTCCCTGTGCTGCTCTCCATCCTTGAAGTGTCTTCTTCCCACTCCTTGTATAGTCAAATCCTAATCAAACCCAGTACCAGTTACTCAACAATATTTCCTCTAACCCTAACCCCTGGCAGAATGAACAGAACTCTCTTCCTCATCCCTAAAAGCTTTGTTCTTGTAGCCACTCTGGCAATCACTACAGAACCGCGTGCTCCTTAAAAACAGAAATCATATGGGACTTCCCTGGAGGTCCAGCGGTTAAGACTCCCTGCTCCCAATGCAGGGGGCCCAGGTTCGATCCCTGGTCAGGGAACTAGATCCCGGAGGCCGCAACTAAAGATCCCACATGCTGCAACTAAAGATCCCACATGCCACAACAAAGATCCCATACGCGGCAATGAAGTTCCCATGTGCCGTAACTAAGACCCAGCACAGCCAAATAAATAAATATTAAAAAAAAAAGAAAAGAAATCATAGCCGTCATCATCCCCCGACCATCTAATAGAGTGCTGTATTAGTTATCTATCACTACAAAAAAAAATTACCCCCAAACTTAGTGGCTACAAGCATCATTTATTATTTCACAGTTTCTCTGAGTCAGAAATCTGGGCAAGGCTTAGCTAGGTCTCCCGGCTCTGGATCTCTCATAGGCTGTAATCAAGCTGTAGGATGGTGGAGGCCAAAGTCTCATCTGAGGGCTCAGCTGGAAGTGGACCTGCTTTCCAACCTCACTCCAGCGGTTGTTGGCAGGATTTGGTTTCACAACAGCTGTTGACTGGAGGCCTTCCTCGGTTCCTTGCTACCTGGGTCTCTCCATAGGGCAACTCACAACATGGTATCTGGTTTCATCAGAGCAAGCAAGTGAGAAGGCATGAGAGTGCCAGCAACAGAGAGAGTGCCGGCAACAGAGAGAGTGCCAGCAAGAAGGAAGTTACAGTCTTTTGTCCTGGTAGCAACATCCCATCACTTGTGCCATATTCTACTTGTTAGAAGTGACTCACTAGGTCCAGCTCACATTCAAGGGGGTGGATATTACACAAGAGCATGAGTACCAGGAGTTGGGATCATTGAGAGCTGTGTCAGAAGCTGTGTCCCATAAATGCCTTATATAGTAAGCTTTCAGTAAAGATTTATTTATAAAAGCAGAAATGTGACATGTTCTTCAAATATCCTTCATTGTATGATCAATTCCATTAACTTTAAGGTTATTAATAATAGAAATTATACAAAGCCTATGCTCAGAAACACATTTTCAAAATCACCTTCTCGAAGGCAATGTGACTGTTTAATAAGTAATACTAGCCACTGTAACTAACAAAACCAACTTCTCAATGACTTCACATGATAAAGGTTTATTTCTCACCATTGTCATGGTGAGTGGAGGGCAGCACTCCTCAAAGACTCTCATCCACACAGTAGGACCCTATCATCATGCAGCTGATTATAAAGGGATTTTCATGACCAGGACTGAAAATGGCATCCATCACTTCCCCTCATATCCCGCTGACACCATTGAGATGGCCCCAGCCCAACTGTAAGCAAGGCTGGGAAATGTAGTCTCTCTATATGTGCCCAGAGAAAGGAAACAGACTGGCGAATATCTAGCCAATCTCAGACAGAAGGATGCTGTCACTCCGGATACTCTCCTTGTAGATGAAGAACTAAACCCTCTTTAAATAAAGATTACACTGCATCAAGTTCCTGACAGTAACTGAAGTATAGGTACCCCAGCTCTCAAGTCAGTAGTTCGGCCAATGACTTCCAAGTCCTAGTTCAAGTTCTCAATGCACTGCATTCAACTAGTTACCGTTCAGCCTAAACAGCATCACAGTGTTTAAGTCAGATAGGTTACCATCTCTGGAGCAGGATAAAGTGGGTCCAATTCCAATGTCTTCATCCAGAAGAGGCAGAGCTCCATTAAGAGTCTAGCTTTGAAGCAAATCCTTTATGCTTATATTGGCTAAAAATATTTTGTAAAGCCAAAATAGAAATCAATCTCTATTTATGAGAAAAGTAACCATTATTTGCATTCTGGGTCTAAACTTTCTCTTATTTGTACCAGAGATTCCAGGAGATCAGGAAGCATGGTGGAGAGGGATAGGAAGATGGGGATGGGAGGGAGGGAGTATGAAAGACAGAAAGCAGAAAAATAATCAGAAGACCCATCCAAATTTCTACTGCCCTGTTAGCTGATGGTTTGTCATTTCAGCCCAGATGCTTTAAGAGATTCAAAAAATTTAGAATTCTCATGTAAAAGAGTTGTGTGGGGGGGGGAAGTGTGAAAATATCATGTTATGTCTTTTTATATGCTTACAATACAAATAGTCAAAGCAAAAAGTGTGTGTGTGGGGGGTATGTCTGACAGGAGAAACCCTGTCTGACCATATTGAACAGATTGGTATGAAAAAGAAGAGCCTATAGATAACGACTCTACCTTATGGATGGTCTGCATTAGCACAGCAAGGGAAAGTGGCTCATGTTTCTGCGTCATGAATAATGTATACAGCACACTGAGCAATGCAATCTCTCTTTAATTGTATTTCTTTCACCAACAGAAATATCAGAGACAGAACTCTAGAACTTAATACGCACATATTTTGTTACACGTGGAGGAATTTGAGTCCAAGGGTACTATGAAAATATTAAGTATGTTTGTCCCCTCTCAACATCACAGTCACAAGATAGAAGAGATTAGCATAAGGACAACTATAATGCCAGCAGTGTCACTGCATTTACTTTGGAGCATGAATTCTTCATGACCATCTAGGTAGGATGCCTGGGTTTAAGTGGCTGAACACCAAGAGGGTTTCAAAGATCAAAAGGCAATTATTTCTTCTATATTTTTCTGTGCAAAGCATAAACTGGGAGTATTTTGCTATAACTCAGCAATCCTTTAATTTGCAAGAAGAACAAAAAAGATATCTTTCTGTTCAGGTTACAATTATACTCATCCTATTGATGTCTATTTCAGGAAAGAAGGTGCATAATTAAGAAGACTCTTGAGACATTAAAAACAGGGCTACTTACCCACAATGTCCCTAACAGTTCTCCCAGACTTCTGAAAAGCTTCACTTCATCCTTATGCTTCCCAAATTCTATTGATTAGAGTAGAGTTTTGTAAATCCATAAATCTCCTGAAATTACCTGCTAAAATGTGCAATTCTTGTGTGAGCTTGTGATATTTTCCTGGGGACAGTGGCTAGGGCTCTCATCAGATTCCCAAAAGGATCTCTGAGCACACTAAAACTAAGGCACTGGACACTTTGGTTAATAAGCTCTTCAAATGCAAATTACCCTTGGAAGGTTAGTGATGCCTTTTACACAAACAGTTCCCAAAGGCTGGTAGGCGTGTGGCCCGTGCTTGCAGAAATTTTTTACTAATCTGAAGCCTCCCTCTTAAGTACATTTCTGATGACTCCAGGTTGGGCGAATGGGGCACCCAGGTTGCACAGACCTATGAGTCAGCAGATGCCGCATGCTGCTTGCTCTGTAGTCTGTTTTTGGAAAACTTGCTAACCAGACACCCTGCTTACAGCTTAATTTCTCAGATCTCTCACCAGTCTTGCAAAGAGAAGTTGCAGAAAAGCAATGGGCAACTTGAGGGCAACACTTCCTGAGCGCCTCTTAGTTTACCTAGAACATTGCAAATTGATCTGAACAAGTTAAAAAACATAGCTTACCATTTTGTCAAGCTCCTCCAGGCAAAATTTGGTATTTGACAATGACTATTTCAAAAAAATAAAAATAAATGTCCCAGATCATGTTGGACAATCTTCATCTCTTAATGTGGATTGCTCTGTTGCCAATTTTACATGTAAATTATAAAATAAAAATGAATGTTGTAACTTTATTACATTCTATCCTTTAAAAATATATCCTTTTTTTTTTAACATGTCAGTATGAAGTTGCCAACTATCTTCTATTAGGCTGAACTATCTTCTGTTGTAAGATTATATCCATCTTAATTTGAAGGTAATAAGCTACCCTTCAGTTTACAAAATTCTGGTGACAGAAGTTGAATAGAAAAGATGGCAATTCAAAATTTTTAAATTTCTCTTATTCATAAAATCCAAAAGCCTAGCATTGATTTATATCATAGTGTAAATTTACTTATCAACTTGATTTCCTACTTAGAGAGGGCAGAATGCTCTAAGGAAGTGAAGGCAGTGGGGAACAGGATGAAGAGAAGTAGAGATGTCCTGAAGGGTTAGAACCCTAGGGGAGAGTTGGTATAGGTAGAGCATTCTTATGGGCTTGCAAGAAGTCAAGGACAGTGTGAGGGATCTGGGCACCTGGATGCAAAACAGGGAGTAGACAGGCCCCCATAACAAATTCTATTTCTTTTGTCATGTTATCAATGGCGTTCCCTGGCTGTCAGGATATACTTGTGGTAATCACTGCTAAACAAAGCTAAAAGCCAATGTCTGTACTGCAAAGACACGGTGGAAGTGTTATATTTTATGTAAATGTAAAAGTTGAATTCAGAAAAGATTGTTTGACATGCTTATTTATGGAGAATTCTGAATTTTTGTTTTATTTTACTTGTTTAGGTCTATCCCTCTAGAGACCCAGAGAGATGTCACTTAAGCACATCTAATAGAAACCTCCTATGATCTTGCCTCTACAGTTCACTTGGGCCCAGTGACATGGCCACAGGACATGGAACTTCCCCATAGATACAATTCCTGCCTTTCCGAAGATCGTCTCAAACATCCCTTGACTCCTACAGCAAATATTTATTGGGAATGAGTTAGGTATATCCACCTCCACTAATTCAAATGACTCATATTCACCAGCCAAACAAGGATATCAGATTTTTAAATACCAACGGCCACGTTTATATTAAGTGGAAAAAAATTTTTTTTAATTTCTAAAAGCCCTGGCAGAAGCCTGGCTTTTTTTTTTTTTTTTTTTTTTCCTTAAGAATTGTGACCATCCATCTGAGAAGTGACCACTCACTCAGTGGCCTGCTATTGAAATCTCTCTGGGATACTCAGTGCCTTTCAGTTTACAACAAAGAAAGACTCGTTCTGCAGCTACATAAAAGGATCTTCTACTAAAAAAGCTTCTTATATGTCTCAAAGGAATATTGGAAGGATGAATTAGATAATGCCTTCAAAAAGGCACTTTTAAAAGGTGCCTTGGAAATAGAAGATGCTATCACTATTGTCATTTTGTTATAGACAATAATGTTACTTGTTTTTCTTGGAAAAGCTACCTTTCCATCAAAAAAACACACAAAAAACAAAAAGCCAAAAAACAAATATACTAAAAGTTGCTATTTTGTGGACTTAAAAATGTATTTGTGGCTAGATGAATATTTCCCTTCTCCCTTCCTCCCCTCTAAGTCCAAGCAACCCCACGGGACCTGAGATTTCTGTAGTCAAGATTGGGAGAATTGAGACAGACAATAGCGATATGTAAGCAGAAAACAGCAGAGAACAAAATTACAGAAACTTATCGTAAGAGGACACATTTGACAGCATACAATTCGAACTCTTTGCTATACTAGTGGAAGACATGGACCCAGAAAAGATAAGCCACATTCCAAACATTACACAGCTAGTTAGGAACAGAATCATGGTAGTCCTTTAGCATAACCAAACGGGTAGAAGGAGAAAAGGACATCCCCCATGCCTGTTTCAGCATCACCATGGTCCCAGAGGCTGCCTGATACTCAAGTCCATCAAGAGGGCATCCAAGCTTTGATGCTCTACAGCATGGGGGTTATGAACTGGAGACCCTCAAGTCTGGTGACCCAGGCTCTTTCCTAACCCCACCCTACTCCCTAGCTCGGTAACTTTGAGCAAAGAATCTCTCCAAGCTCAATTTCCCTCAGCTGTAAGAGTGGATATTATCAGTACTTACTCACCAAACGGTTGTTGAGAGGATTAAATGTGACTACAAAGACACATTTAACACAGTCTAATGATAACTGTTGACTTTAATGTCTCTAGATAGCAAAATTAAATGAGGATTAAAAGAGAAATGCATATAAAGTGCTCAGCTCAATGTTTGACACCATAACTGCTCAACAAATTTGGGGAAGTATTACTTCTTACTCCGGCACAGGCATCCATTCAGCAAGCATTTGTTGAGTCCTTCCTTCCTAGGTGCTGGGAACTACCCTATGCCTTAGGATTCTACTACCTGAACTCAACTGCTGACAGTCAGATGGAAGAGACAGACACGTGGTTGAATAAAAGCTCCATATCAGAGCTGGACAAACACAACCCATGGGCCAAACCCATGCCTGTTTTTGTATGGTCCCTGAGCTAAGCATGATTTTCACATTTTTTAATGTTTGGGGGAAAAAAAATCAAATGAAGAAGAATATTTCATGACATCGAAAGAGTCCATGAAATCCAAATCTCAGAATCCATAATTAAATTTTATTGGAGCACAGCCATGCTCATTCATTTAGATATTGTCTATGACTACTTACACCCAGCAGCCAAGTTGAATGGTTGCAACCGAGACCATATGGCTGGCAAAACTGAAAATGTTTACTATCTGGCCCTTTACAGAAAGCTTGCCAACTCCTGCCCTATGTCTTGGTAAATACTATAATATATATGTGTGCTGAAGGATGCTATAGAAGCATGTGGTAGGGGACAGGGGTGCCTAACTCTGTCTGGGAACTTGTGGAAGCTTCACTAAGGAACTGAGACTTAAAAAATGAGTAGGAGTTTGCCAGATGGAAAGGGTACATGGATGCATAAGGGTTCAGAATCATAACAGAGCAAGAGAGGTTCTGGGAAAATAGCAAGACACTGGGTGCTTCTTTAAGTTAACTCTGACCTTATTGTCCTAACAACATCCACAAAATACCATCACTATATGTCTCTGTGCAAGAATGAATTAGGTTTCCAACTGTCTAGTAATCTCCAGAACATTGTCCTTAATGCCACAACAATTCTCTTCTCTCAGAAAAATCACATAGAACTTTTGATCCCTCAGAGGTTTTCAAGTTTCTGATGGAAATGAGATTTAATGGACTCATTATGAATCCTTTCCCTCCCTGTGTCCATGTCCAGTCTCATTAGCATGTGTCACTGGGTTAATCAGTAACTGTGACTGGTTCTTACCACAGGTGTTAAAACCGTACTTGTCTCTAGGTTTAAGGAGCTCTGAGACATGTGATCCATGAATTTAAAAAGAGTAGAGAAAAAAGAAAATAAACAAGAGAAGGGCAGGACTTAGCAGGTGGCACCAGAATGACACCTGGTAACCTGAGAATGGCTGGCACAAGGATGTTAAAGTCCTCTGATCCTGGGTCCAGAAGGTGAGCAGCATGGACAACCAGAGACATTCCTGAAACTTGGGACATGGAGAAGAAATAAATGGCAGATACAGTAGTGATGTCAGTCACCAAGGCTGGTGACTGGCACTGGCTTCACTCAGTGAAGTCAATCAAATGCTTTGCTCTTGTAAACTAAGAGGCTGCTGTAAACTTGAAGTCATATGGCAGAAACTAAGACAGAATCCAAATGTGAAATTCATACAAAACAAAATCCAAAACAAACAAAAAACTCCAACAACCCAGAAAAAAAACAAGTATCAGTTTACTTCTCCTCTCTGACTTGGAAGGGTCGATTGATTAATGGTCAGTCCACCGCTCAGGGCAGCTCTACTCCCCAGCCCTTCCCATTCCCATACAAGGCCCAGCAGTTCACCTCCAGCTCTGCCAGGTACCCCAATGCAGACTTGAGCATCACTACCTTCCTCCACCCAAACTTCATCCATCCAACAACATGTTGATTGAGCTCCTCTAAGAGGCTAAGTGCTGGGGATACCATACTGAACAAGACAGAAGTCAGCTGGCTCTCACAGAGCTCTCTGCAGAGCAGGGAAGACAGGTGTGATGGTCAATGAACCAAATGCTCTGGAATGAGACAACCAAGGGGGCTAATAGAGCCAAGTGGGTTGCGGTCCACAGTGAGGAGGAAGGAAGAATGGACCACTCCCCTCTGTAAGCAGTCCCTTCGAGGCCCCTAAGCAGCATGATTTGTGTCCTATTGTTTGGTAGCCTTGACCAAACAAATCTGGGCGTACAGCCATGTGGGCAGAAGAGCTGTGACAAGGAGACAAATCCAAGCCACATGTAGGATACAGTCCTCAAAACATCTCAACCTGCTCCTGAGTCAATCTCCCAGGCCCGGCTCTCCCTCACCTAAGATGGGTGCCTTCCCAGAAGTCTCCTTGGTGCTCCCGCAAATAGACTTCAGCAGGCAACCCCTCTGGGTCAGCAGAGTCGCCCAGACATGTCTGCATACCAGCAGGGAACCCCAGTTGTGTACTTTCTCGGGAAGTTACACAGCCCCCAAGAAAATAAATCGAAAATTTCAATTCGTCCAGCCCCTGGTTCATTAGCTATGTTGGACATGCCTGAACCATGCTTAGAAGCGAACCAGTATCCCAGCTACGGACAGACAAATGTCACTGGCTAAGTGACTCTGGACGCAAAGAAATTGCACGGTTTGGATTGCTGGGATCCACGTTGAATCCACATTGCACATTTATCATCCTCCAAACAATGTTCGCACCAAAAATCAAGCTCTAGCACTTTGTAGAAATGCTTTCAGGCACAAAGTACCTCATTGTTATGTTCCTCACCCACAAACAGTGCATTTTTTTAAACACAGAGCCAAAGGCAGCAAACCATTGAACTAAATAGGGAGATGCTCTTAATGCAACAAGTATTCTCCACGCTACCAAACCTCAATAAAGTCAGAGGGACAATACATTTCCTTTGCCCTCAATAGAAAGAATGCATGCATGTAAGTTTGAGAAAAGCTGAGGAACCCACTTCTAACTTCTCTCACAAAAGCAATCAAACTGCCTGCTCTTTGTCAAGAATGACTACATATAAATCTCCTACAATCTAAGTGAGTACTATTATTATTTTAATATTTATGTGTGTGCCAAAAGTATACACAGCCTAAGGACCTTTACAATCAAACGTATAAATAAAAGAAGAGGGGAAACTTCAGATGAAACCCAGAGCTGGAAATGGGAATTTGAGGTGGAATGCTTCAGTCAGCACGTGCACTGTCTCTGTATTTGAGAATGTAAAAGGAAAGATGGTTATAGAGAGAAGGACAAAGAAGAGTATAAGAAAGAGAAAGGAGACAGTGAGTGACCACTTAGAGAGTGAAGTGCTGTCTCTTCCCCTGGGCTCCATCACTTTAGCTAATACACAACAGAAACTCCTTCCCAAGGAGACCCAGAGTAAAGAGAATACAGCAGAGGAGGTTAGTTTCAGGTGGTGGTTGAGAGTGTGGTCTCTCAGATAAGACTGGGTTCAAATTCTGGCTCTCACAGGTGTGTGATTCAGATCAAGGTCCTTCATCACCTCTGTAAGCCTCAGTTTCCTCATCTGTAAGGCAGGTGAACAATAGTAACAATAGCATAGTACTTAGAAGTCGTAGGGTTACAGAAAGATTCAATGAAATAATAAAGAAAGCACAGTGCCCAAAATAGAAAAAAAATCTAAATAAATCTTATTTATACTGATTTTTAATAAATATATTTGTCTTCACCTTGAAGAAGGAAGAAAGTGGTTGAATGGTGCGGTGAGGGACTTCCTGGCTGGTGTCCTAAAGGCCTTGGTTTTGGCGTCACCACCAAGTAATTCATCTTATCACTCTGGAGCCAATGTCTTCATAGAAAACAAAAATGTTGGATTAAACTACCCTAAATCTCCCTTATAGCCTCAAAAGAATTCCATGAGAATTATTTGAGATTAAAATCAATAAATTCCACAAACGTATGGACACCAAGGGGGGAAAGCGGCGGGAGATGGGGGTTATGGTGTGATGAATTGGAAGATTGGGGGGAAAAAAAGGAAAAAAAATTAGAAAAAAAGTGTAGGTTAATAATTTTTCACTATTTCTTTTTCTAATATAAGAACTTAAGGCTTTCAATGTGCCTCAACAGATTGTTTTAGCTGCTTTCTGCAAGCACCTTTTTGTATCCCAAAAGTTTTACTATGTGGTATTTACATTGTTATTTATTTCAATATACTTTCTAAATTTGCTGTAAAATAGAAAAAAAATCAATAAGTTCCTATCTAACTCACGTTTCTTGCTGAAATGCCGAGCACCACATGGGCTCTCTTGCTCTCTGTAATCTGGACTCAGTGTTACCACAAATCAAATCATGTCTCCTGAGACACCAATGACAAATTTAGACTAGAGTGTGGGTGTTTATCCTGTTCCCCAAAAAGAGCTACAAGAAGGGGCCAATCTCTTTCTTCCTGTACTTCAACAGCAGTCACATGAAGCCCAGGCTCTCTTTGTTCTGAAAGCCACTTGGTATTGGTATTTTTCCAGGGATGAGGTGGTAACCATTACCTTCATCCTCTGGGGTGGGAAAAAATACCCAAGGCCTAGAATTATGGAAATAGATCAGTTTTACTTTGTGACGTTTCCCCAAATCTGATATCACTGAAATAAAAAATACAATTCTTACTCTGAACAATAATAATGAGGTTGAAACTATATGAGTAATTACAGTCAAAGGAAACGCATCTTTTCTAAGATAATATCTAACAGTGGGTGATTTCTGAAGCCAGGGTTGTGGTTCTGAGTGGCATACATGCAATTTTGAAATACCTCTTTGCTCCTATGTCTCATAACCATCAATGCAATACTCTTGCTCATTTGATAAGAGGCTAGATATTGTTTCATTTCCTTAGTGTTTCACAAGCATTTTGAAATCCTGTAACAAAGGGAGATATGAAACGGATGTATGAGATTTATCTGTAATCCACTTGTGTTTAATCATAATACTTCTTATAGAAATCCCCCTTGTATAAGATCATATGTGATATACTTATACAGCAACATACAGTAGCCACAATAAATGATGTGAGTGATTACTTAAGCTGTAGGTATTAATGTTGTCCTCTTCTGCCTTTCCTCTGGCTATCTGAGTCCCTTTTAAGCCTAGCTCATTTCTATGTACTCCACATCCCTTTGGTTGAATGCACTGCTTCTCTCACGTAGAAATTAAATTAAATTCCCTAACATCTAGAGACAGTACAGAAACCAAGAGAAAACCAATTCTGTAGGTCTCTGTTGTGTTTATAATAATAGATGTTGATTTTTCTTCAGTTTCAGTTACTGAAGAGCAGTTCCAATTTTTGAGATATAGTACAGAAAATAAAAAATAGTTCTGTCATATCGTACTTTATCATAGTGACAAGCAGATTGGATGGCATGATACTGGTAAAAGAACATGGGTATAAACCAGAAATCTGGGCTTCCATCCTGAGTCCGACATTTCTTATGTGTGTCTGAGACCCAGCCAGCCCATCTGTAAAGTGAGAGACAGGATACTCCCCCCATAAGACCATTATAAGGATGACATAAAGTAATTTAGATCAATGAAAGAGCACTATGCAAATATTAGCTGTGATTCTGTAATTTAATCAATGCTACCTCAAATCCTTTGTGAAAAGAGGTGGAATGATTAAATGGATGGAGATAGAGAGATAGATACATCTATACATCCATACATCCATGCAGCCATATGTAGATACAGAGATACATAGATATATAGAAAGAATGATGGATGGACGGATGGATGGATGGATGGATGGATGGATAGGTAGGTAGGTAGGTAGATAGATAGATAGGCAGATAGGCAGATAGATAGGCAGATAGATAGGATAGGGTCTGAGAAACAGAACTTATAATAAATAATAATTCCCAATACATGTATGACATTTTATCATTACAAACTACACTTTTAAAAGTTGTGGAGTCTCTGCACACAGCTCTGTACCAGGGCATCCCACCAGCTAAGAGGATGTGTGGGGAACATAGATTACATTCCACTCACAAAGGGCACATCCTGGGACAAAACTGTGTCTGCCTGGATGTGGGAACACGTTTTTCTCATTTTCACAAAGCCCTCCTATGGACTAGCAGTGAGCCTGGTGAGAATTATTGCATTAAACCCTCAAACAGTTCTGAGAGATATTATGGCCCTACTCTTACAAATTAGAAAACTGAGACTCAACTGAAACGAATTGTCCAAGGAATTAAAGCATGAATCAAGGTCTTCTGACCCCAAGCCAATGCTCTGTTTAGTACACAATGGAAACCTACAAGCAAACCAAGTAAGTGTTAAGCAGACTGATACAAAGCTGGACAAAACATGACAAAAACTCAACCACAAGTTAACTTTTCACTCTACTCATCTCCACCAACAGATCCTGAATCCACAAAAGAGGGATATTCATGTCAAGACCCTAGAACACAAATCTACAACAGATACAACCTCCACCACATACAACACAACATACAATCCTTTCCATCAGAATGCTTTTAATATTAAGTAGAAGAAACAGACAGACAGCTAAATAAACACAATGCACTATTAATAGGAGATAGAAATGCAATGTGTTTTCCAGTGTATCTCTCTAAACGATGGGTGGGGTTCAGATAAATGCTCTCTAGATGGGATGGGGTGGGTCTGCAGACCTGATGGGATTGAAAGTCGGGAGGGTGGCCTGGAGGTGTGTGATTAAGAGCTCTTTGTGGTGTAACTGTCAGGGCATACTGGCTGACCTGGTCACCCGAGGGTGAGGAATCAGGCACAGCATCTGCAGCCTGCAGGTGGGGATGAGCAGAAAAGACCCAAGGGGTACAAGCTGAAAGTTGAACAGAGCAGATCAAAGCATGTAAACTGGAGAAATGGATATCAATGACCCACTGATGGAGGCAAATGATCAGGGATCCGGGAAGAATGAGAACAAGGAACGACATGTGAGTAAGAGGGAAGTCTGAACAACTGGCAGAAATGGGGGTGTTCCGTGCACTCTTAAATATATTCTTACTGTGCATGAACAATGAACAATAAGAAGTTTCATTGAAAGGTTCAAGTTCAGAAGGGACAAGAGGACCTGAGCCTTGGAGCTCTGGAAGGCCAAACAGTGAACAAACCAATTATTTATATGGACAAATCTTCAGCTTGTGGCTATGTAAGAGTCCAGTAGCCCTGGGTAGGATGAGGTCTTCAAAAACTATGGTAAATAGAGCTAGTAAGTAGAAAAATTATAGAAACATAGGGGACTTCCTTGGTGGTCCAGTGGTTAAGACTCTGCACTCCCAATTCAGGGGGACCAGGTTCGATCCTTGGTCAGGCAACTAGATTCCACACGCCGCAACTAAAGATTCCACACGCAGCAACAAAGATCCCGAGTGCTGCAACTAAGACGCGACACAGCTGAATAGATAAATTAAAAAAAAATTTTTTTTTAATTACAGAAACATAAAGGGGAAAATCTAGGACACAGTAGAGTGGCATTCATTCACTCATTTATTCACTCAGCAAAATTCACTGGTGCCCATTACTAATATGTAGCAGTAATAGTAGAAGTAGCAGTGGTAGCAGCAACAGCTGACACATCACTTCTCCTATGCCACACATTGCTCTAGGGACTTTTAAATCGTTTAACCCTTGTGAGTATTCCTATTTTTATAGAGGAGGAAACTGAAGCACAGGGAGGTTAAATAGTTTGCCTGAAGTTATTCCACCAGTGAGGGGCAGCAGCAGGATTTAGACCCAGGCTCTCTGGACCCCGAGTCCATGCTCACATTCTTAACAATGATAACAGCATGCTGGGTACATTCTGGCTCTCTGCCAGCTTCCACAGCTGTAGTAAGACCTGCCTCCTTTTCCTAAAGGAATTTGCCATCCAGTGGAAGTTCTGGTAGAGCAGTAAATAGCACCATGGAGGCAAAGGTCCTATGTAAAGCTTCAGTCAGTCACAATTTGCCTGGGTAGACCCAGATTTTCTCGCCCTCCTTTGGGTCCCATCCATGGAAAGCTTGCCAATCATGGGAGCTTAACCATGGCATTAATCAGAGGGACGAGAGAGAATCAAACCTCCCAAACACACAGGGAGATCAGCTCGGTGATTTGTGACCACCTAGAGGGGTGGGATAGGGAGGGTGGGAGGGAGGGAGACACAAGAGGGAAGAGATATGGGAACATATGTATATGTATAACTGATTCACTTTGTTATAAAGCAGAAACTAACACACCGTTGTAAAGCAATTATACTCCAATAAAGATGTAAAAGAAAAAAAAAAAAAACCTCCCAAACACTCCTCTACCTTTCGAATAATAGATTTGAATTATGCACATTTGGTTTGAGCACTTAGCAGGTATCTGGAATCTATTTCTGGTTTACCTGAATCCTTCATCAAAAAAAGAGTCTAAAATATCCTATAGTTTGCCATTAAATAAATATAAGCCTCTACCAGGAAACTGTTTTATGTAAGATGTTCTCTATGAAAGTTAAATGGTCTTTAAGAAGAAACGCTCAATATTTGTCTGTACTCAAGATTATTTATGAGCACATTGTAAGTATAGTGCTAAGAAAAGTGACACATGTGTTTCCGAAAATGTGCAGGAAAGTTCAAAGGCATTCAAACTGCTTTGTTTCCAAAGCCCACTGATAGGCACTGTGGCTTCCGACTGCAGCATTTACAGAGCCCTTGACAAAACAGCTCTTGACCCCATGTGTGTCTGGCACACTGATGCTATAAAAGATTGTTGCTGAAGGTTTTTTGGTTTTGTTGTTGCTGTTGTTGTTGTTGTTTTCCGGCTGAGTTTTATGGTTTTATTAACACAAACAAAATGTGCACACGAGCTGCCTATTCATTTCGTTGCTGTGCAGCCTGGCATTGGGACCAGTGACTCCCATGGCCTGCTGGGCTACCTTTCCACAATGACTTTGCAGTTCTCGGAGGAGACATTGCGAGCAATCTCAGCACAGTAAGATTTGTCGCACATCAGCAGCACTTCAGGCCCCTTGACCTTGCGGACCAGGAACCTGCGGAAGCCGCTGGGCAGCATGTGCTTTGTTTTCTTGTTGCTCCGGTAACCCATGTCGGGCATCAAGATCTGGCCCTTGAATCTCCTATGCACCCTGCTGTCAATGGCTCTGGGTTTCCACCAGTTCTGCTTACTTTTGGCATATGGGTCTGACTGGTGCCGGATGAACTTCTTGGCCCTTTTTTTTTTTTGGATGATCTTGGGCTTCAAGAGAGGTCTGAGGGCGGCCATGATGCCGAGTAGGAGATGGCTGCCACCTCCTGAGGCAGCACCGAGGAAGAGCGCTGCTGAAGTTTCTCTATTCTCTTTAAATAAACTGTCGCAGTTACTTATTGCTGCATAACAAATCGCCCTAAAATACAGGGGCTTAAAGCAACAAACAAAACTTATTTTTGCTCATGAATCTGCAACCCCGGCAGTGCTCAGCAGGGACGGCTCCTCTCCGCCCCGCGCAGCTCCATCTGATTGGATACGCCTCTTTATCTCCAACACAGGGTCGCTACAGTATGGCAGCTTCAATGTGGCCAGACTTTTCACAGGTGGACTCGGGGCTTCTCAGGCATCTGTCCCAGGAGACAGAGCCGGGGGGAAGCTGTGTTGCCCTTCACGGATGGCCTTGCTTCAGAAGTCATGTAGCCTTACCTCTGCCATGTTCTGTTAATCAAGGGCGGCCATCCCAAGGCCAGCCCAGGTTGAAGGGGAGGGGAAAATAGACTCCAGCTCTTGCGTGCGAGTGAAAATGTTTTGCAGAATCACAGGGGATGGAAAATATTGCTCCTGTGATTTTTTTTTTTTTTTTTTTTGCAGTACGCAGGCTTCTCACTGTTGTGGCCTCTCCCGTTGCGGAGCACAGTCTCCGGACGTGCAGGCTCAGCGGCCATGGCTCACGGTCCCAGCCGCTCCGCAGCATGTGGGATCTTCCCAGACCGGGGCACGAACCTGTGTCCCCTGCATCGGCAGGCAGACTCTCAACCACTGCACGACCAGAGAAGCCCGCTCCTGTGATTTTTGATGCAGTCTAGCATATGAACCCACGGGAAGAATGTGTTTCAGAGTCTATACCGGGAATGAATGTGGTGTTAACCAGGAAAATGTTGGCTGAGTTCATGAAACTATGGATCTTGTTTCTCTTCTTTTCCATTGGCTTCCAGAAAACTCATTGGCAAATGTGTTGCCTTCCTCCAGCCAGATCCCTTGGCAAACTTCATATTCAATAACTTACCTTGTCTTCATTTTATTTTCCTACCATTAGTTTCCCTCTGCTCCAATTTTCTTCACTTTTAAAACACCCTGTTGTTGTATATGTGTTTTGCTAAGCTGTCTTAAAGCGAGAAATGAATTTTTAAAAACTCTAAGAAACCAGAGAACCCACACAATAGGAAATACATCCAGTAAATAAAAAGAGAGTGGCATGGACATATACACACTACCAAATGTAAAATAGATAGTTAGTGGGAAGCAACTGCATAGTACAGGGAGATCAGTTTGGTGCTTTGTGACCACCTAGAGGGGTGGGATAGGGAGGGTGGGAGGGAGGGAGACTCAAGAGGGAAGAGATATGGAGATATGTGTATACGTATAGCTGATTCACTTTGTTATAAACCAGAAACTAACACACCATTGTAAAGCAATTATACTCCAATAAAGATGTTAAAAAAAATAAAGATAAAAATAGATTTTAAAAAAAAGATACCAAGAGAGTATAAACCTCACTAATAAAGAAGTGCATATTAAAACAAGGCACCATTTTTTAACTTATAATTTAATGTGGATCCTAAGCTCGAGGCTTAGTTCTTCACTGGTACTGTGAATTTTCAAAACTATTTTCTTTCCTTTAGTCAGGGATAGGGATTGGCATATGAATAATGAGATCAGTGCTTGTATATGTACCTGGGAGAACTGTAAACTTGCGCAGTTGTTCTCACAAAATAATTTGATGATATTTATTAAATGCCATAAACTCTGATCCAGTAAGATTTCTTCTGGGTTCTAGAATAAGGAAATAATCCAAATTCTGGGAAATCTGTATTACATATTAGGGTATATGCATTTCCTATATACACTGGAATGTCATCACAGCTTATCTTTTTTTTAAAAAAAAAAGCTGTGATCAAATATACATGCATAAAAATTTACCATTTTAACCAATTCTAGGCGCACAGTCAGTGGCATTAAGTACGTTTGCATTGTCAAGCAACCGTCATGACTATCCATCTCCAGGACTTTTTCATCATTCTCAACATAAACTTTGTACCCGTTAAACAATAACTCCCCATTCCCCCCTCTCCTCAACTCCTGGTAACCACTATTCTATTTTCTGTCTCTAAATTTGACGAATCTAGGTACTTCACATAAGTGGAACCAGGCAATATTTGTCTTTCAGTGTCTGGCTTATTTTACTTAGCATAATATTTCAAGGTTCATTCATATTGTAGCATGCATCAGAATTTCATTCCTTTTTTAAGGCTGAATAATATTCATATATATATATATATATATATATATATATATATGGCATTTTGTTAATCCATTTGTTCATTATTGGGCATTTTTACTGTTTCTACTTTTTGGCTATTGTGAATAGTGCTAGTGTACAAATATCTGTTTGAGTCCCTGCTTTCAATTCTTTGGGGTATACACCTAGAAGTGAAATTGCTTCTATTTTATATCAATGAAAAATTAGAAGCAAACATCATATACAACAAATACGGAAATTGCTAACTAAATTATGGCACATGTCCTTTATATCCTGTCTCCTTTTAAAATGAGGACCCTAGAGGCCTCACAGGCCACCTTCCCAGGCCCCTGTTCTCCACGCCCCGCACTGTCTCCATCCACCACAGCATCTGTCCTGCCATGTTGATCGTTTCCCCTGCTAGAGGAAATGATCCTCTGTCAGGATAGGGATTTTGTCTTCCATCTCTGGCCTCAATTCTTTAATAGCTGGCACATAATATGAGCATGATAAGTGTTGATTAGGTAAAAGAGAGATTAGCAGGAAATAGCAGAGTCAAAAATCACCTCATAATAAATTTGATTCAGCTGTTTGTTGACTGACTGTGAAAGCCTTATCAAGGACATGAACCTAGACTCAAATTTGGGGAATACAAGGTGAAAATCTTATAAGTGATAGGAAAGTCTTTGGAGGAGTGTGACTATACCTAGTATGTCACGGCACTAAAGTCGGTTCCTTTATTTTAGTGTTTAATATACAGCGAGAGTGTAAGATTCTTGAAAGATCTGGAATCTTTCAGGAGGGCCAGATGAATCTTTCTTACAGGGAAGCATTCACACTTACACATTACTCTTCCCCTTTTATTCCAATGAATGTGCATACAAATATACACGCCTTCATTTTGAGATAATAAATATGTCCAATATTCTAAAATGCCAATGCTAATAAAGATTTAATAGCCATAATATATCTAACCCACTCCTAAGTCTGAAGAAATAAATTGGCTTTTAGTAACAGACATCAGTAATCCCAAGTCTTATTCAATCTAGATCTTCCCTCTTTTCATTTACTACTGCATCCTCTTGAGAGTTGAGTGAGACCTTTATTCACTGTCACCTCCTCTGAGAAGTCTTCCCTGATCCACCCCATCCTGGAGCATAACCATCACTCTCTCCCTCCTTCCATTGCTTTACTTACTCTTCCTGTCCTTGATTGCCACCAGACATGCCACCTGTTTGATCTTTCCTTTGTTTCTTTTCTGTCCCTCATTTAAGAAGTTACGTTCCTTGAAGGCAAAAGCTTTTATCCACCCAGCACCTAAGCAACACTTAGAAAATAACAATTCAATAAAAATTTGTGAAACACATAAAGAAACGCTTAATTAAAAAGTCAGGACCTATAGAAGAGATCATAGGCAAAACATTCTCTGACATAAATAGCTGATTCACTTTGCTGTACAGTAGAAACTAACACAATATTGGAAAGCAACTATACTCCAATAAAAATTTAAACAACCGAAATGAGCTATTGAGCCATGAAAAGACATGGAGGAACCTTAAATGCATATTACTAAGGGAAATAATCCAATCTGAAAAGACTCCATACTGTATGATTCCATCTATATGACATCTGAAAAAGGCAAAACTATGGAGACAGTGAAAGAATCAGTGGTTGCCAGGGATGGAGGAGGGGGAGGACAGGTTAAATAGAGCACGGAGGATTTTAGGGCAGTGAAACTACTCTGCATTATACTCTAATGGTGGAAACATGTCATTATACATTTGTCCAAACCCATAGAATGTACAACACTAAGAGCTGATTCACTTTGTTATAAAGCAGAAACTAACACTCCATTGTAAAGCAATTATACTCCAATAAAGATGTTAAAAAAAAGAAAAGAGTGGGGCTTCCCTGGTGGCCCAGTGGTTGAGAGTCCGCCTGCCGATTCAGGGGACATGGGTTCGTGCCCTGGTCCGGGAAGATCCCACATGCCGCGGAGAGGCTGGGCCCGTGAGCCATGGCTGCTAAGCCTGCGCATCTGGAGCCTGTGCTCCGCAACGGGAGAGGCCACAACAGTGAGAGGCCCGCGTACTGCAAAAAAAAAAAAAAAAGAAAAGAAAAGAGTGAACCATAATGGACTTCGGATGATTATGATAAGTCAATGCAGGTTCATCAATTGTCACAAATGTACAACTCTGGTGGGGGATGATGTGGGAGGCTAAGCATGTGTGCGGGCAGGAGAATATGGGAACTCTCTGTACCTTCCTCTTAACCTTGCTGTGAAACTAAAACTGCTCTAAAAAATAGTGTCTTTAAAAAAACAAAACAAAACTCTATGGGCTTCCCTGGTGGCGCAGTGGTTGAGAGTCCACCTGCCAATGCAGGGGACACGGGTTCGTGCCCCAGTCCGGGAGCAGCTAGGCCCGTGAGTCATGGCCTCTGAACCTGCATGTCTGGAGCCTGTGCTCCACAATGGGAGAGGACACAACAGTGAGAGGCCCGCGTACCACAAAAAAAAAATCTACAAATAACAAATGCTGGAGAGGGTGTGGAGGAAAGGGAAACCTCCCACACTGTTGGTGGGAATGTAAATTGGTAGAGCCACTATAGAGAACAGTATGGAGGTTCCTCAGAAAACTAAAAAGAGAATTACCATATTATCCAGCAATCCCACTCCTGGGCATGTATCCAGACAAAAATTAATCCAAAAAGATACGTGCACCCTTAGGTTCATAGCAGCACTATTCACAATAGCCAAGACATGGAAACAACCTAAATGTCCATTGACAGATGAATGGATAAAGAAGATGTAGTACATATATACAATGGAATACTACTCAGCCATAAAAAAGAACGAAATAATGCCATTTGCAGCAACATGCAGAGATTATCATACTAAGTGATGTAAGTCAGAAAGAGAAAGACAAATACCATATAATATCACTTATATGTGGAATCTAAAATATGACACAAATGAACCTACCTATGAAACAGAAACAGACTCACAGGCATATGGAACAAACTTGTGGTTGCCAAGGGGGAGTGGGTTGGGGGAGGGACGGAGTGGTAGGTTGGGGTCAGCAGATGTAAGCTATTATATAGAGGATGGATAATAAACAAGGTCCTACTGTATAGCACAGAGAAATGTATTCAGTATCCTATGATAAGCCATAATGGAAAAGAATATTAAAAAAAGAATGTATATGTATGTATAACTGAATCACTTTGCTGTAAAGCAGAATTTAGCACATTGTAAATCAACTATACTTCAATAAAAAAACTAAAATAAAATGAAATTTACCAATTTTTAGAATATTACTCAGCCATAAAAAGGAACAAAATTGGGTCATTTATAGAGACATGGATGAATACAGAGACTGTCATACAGAGTGAAGTAAGTCAGAAAGAGAAAAACAAATATCATATATTAACACATATATGTGGAAACTAGAAAAATGGTACAGATGAACCGGTTTGCAGGGCAGAAATAGAGACACAGATGTAGAGAACAAACATATGGACACCAAGGGGGGAAAGTGGTGGGGTGGTGCTGGCGGTGGTGTGATGAATTGGGAAATTGGGATTGACATGTATACACTAATATGTATAAAACAGATAACTAATAAGAACGTGATGTATAAAAAATAAATACAATAAAGTTCCATAAAAATAAATTTAAAAATGAATAAAAAAAATAAAATTTACCATTTTAATTAAAAAAAAAGCCAGGACCTAAATTACATATACAATACACACTTACACATACACACACACACACACACACACACACAATGACTACATGTAAATACACACAAAATTAACAGTAACATCAAAACTGTAATATCGGTGAAATTGTGACTGATTCTTTTCTGTATTCTAAGTATTCTAATGTAATTGCATTACTTTTGTTGCGGGCTATCTGCCATGATAGGGTGCTACCAAGGTGGGAGTTTACTACCAAGAATTCTCATGTTGGCACTTCAGTGAATTCATAGTTCTCCAGAATCTTTTTCTCAACTTTGCAAGCTCAACTAGTTGATTTTTTTCACAATCTGAAAGTAAGTAGATCGTTCTTCAATGGATGTACTCAAATTAACCTTGACTGCAAAAGACTAGTACATAAATCTAAATGCAAATTATGTCTTTAAACCAAGAAATTTAACTGCCAAAGGGACCTTGAGTTGTACCCTCTTAACTTAGTGACCATGGAATCAGATAAACAGTACTTGGCTTTAAGTTCTGACGTTTAATGGGATTGATTGCTCTATGTGGGGATTTTCCAGCTGTATCACTTCAAAAATGCTGTTCCTGTCCCCAGACAGATGAAGTCCACTGGCCAGGAGAATTTCTCTTGGGCAGAGCTGGGATGTAATGGCAAATCTCCCTCTGTGACTTTGCGGACTTCCATCACTGATCATCTACCTCCTTTTCTGATTGACATGTTTTTTCTTATAACATATTAACCAAATTTAACTCATAATAGCTTTTGGACATACTAATAGAGCCAGTTTTGTATTGTACTTCCTGCTTCTGGACCTGAGCAATATTTATATTTGAGTCCTGTTTTGCATATATTCTAAAGTCATTATTATGCTTTGATTTTAAAGATGACTCTCAGAGACCCAGGACATTATTTTGCTGCTGCCTGCATTAGAATAATAAAAATAATTTCTAAAGTCAGGATGGTAAATATCCCATATTAGGTAAGGTCCCTTTTTAACCATGTTTTTAAAAATATACATGCTTTAGAACCTGTAATAGAGCCCCAGTTTGAGTCTAAGGTGTGTTCACCTCGAATCTATTCTACGATCCTGACATTGCACAGGGACTAGTGGGACAGGCTCACCAGGAGTCTATTTAAATGATGATCAAGGTTCTTCCCAGGAAAAAACTCATTCTAATAACAGAGTCAATGGCCCAACCTTGGAAGAGAGAAGTGAATGAGAGCATAGCAGGTGACTGTCGCTCAGACTGTCCTCCAGCCCACACCCACCACAGGTTGCACCAATAAGAGCCAAAATAATTCCTTCTCTGAAGCCTCCATGGGACCTTCAGACTATGAAACATCAGCCACACTAGAGCCAGTGATGGCGAGGTGTTGGTAGCAGCAGCTCTGTACACCTTGTCACCAGGGGTGGTGATCGATTCAATGACCTAGATTTCAAGGGCGCAGAGGTCAGTGCCCTCATTGCCAGAATCACCAAGCAACTAGAACACTGGAAGCTCTGGTGCCTTGGGTGGACACTGGTGACACAGCTGAGTAAGACATCTGCCATACCTGGAGTCATTATTGTAGCTAGCCAGGACAGGAGATGGTTTTGAAGTTTTTATGACACAGACATTTCCTAGAGATCTCTAGACCATTTTACCAAATTTGAGAGGGCTGAAATTTCTGCAGACCAAGTGAGAACAGATACACAGAAGTACTGCTTTGTAATTATTGTTTCTACCATCCCAAGGTCTACCAAGGTAGGCGTGGCCTAGGAAATAACATTTACACCTAAAAGTTAAGTTTCAGTTGGATACAATCCTTT
The DNA here is from genome assembly GCF_949752795.1 of Hyperoodon ampullatus. NCBI lineage: Eukaryota > Metazoa > Chordata > Mammalia > Artiodactyla > Ziphiidae > Hyperoodon > Hyperoodon ampullatus. Next base: position 129,621,136 of record NC_136914.1, on the reverse strand, counting down.
CACTTATGGAAGATGATTCATTCTCAGATGACAGACCAGGTAGTCACTGTGATTCCCAGTAAAATCAAGCTACATCCAGCTTTAAAAAAAAATGGTTATAAATTTGAAAAAATTATTTTTAAATGCCAAAGAATAACAATGATGTCATAAACACCCATTTCCACCCGTCAAAATTAACATTAATATTTTGTCATATGTGCTCCAGATCTTAATCTTTTAAGAACTAAAGCATCACAGTCAAGGAAACTGTCCCCTACATTCCCTTCTCCACCCCCATTCCCATCCCTCACCTTCCACCCTATGAGAAAGTCATGGATGCAACTTTTAACTATACAACAAATAATATAGCACATTATTTATGAATATAAAAATATATGCACCCCAATGTTCATAGCAGCATTATTTACAATAGCCAAGATATGGAAGCACCCTAAGTGTCCATCAACAGACAAATGGATAAAGAAGATATAGTATATATATACAATGGAATACTACTCAGCCATAGAAAAGACTGAAATTTTGCCATTTGCAACAACACAGATGAACTTGGAGGGTATTATGCCTGGTGAAATAAGTCAGACAAAGACAGACAAATACTGTACGATACCACTTACATGTGGAATCTAAAAATACAACAAACTAGTGAATATAACAAAAAAGAAGCAAACTCACAGATATAGAGAACAAACTAGTAGTTACCAGTGGGGGGTGGGAAGAAGAGGAGAGGGTCAAGATAAGTGTATGGGATTAAGAGGTACAAACTGCTACGTATAAAATAAATAAGCTGCAAGGATATATTGTACAGCCCAGGGATAGCCAATATTTTATAATAATTATAAATGGCATATAATCTTTAAAAATTGTGAATCACTATGTTGTACACCTGAAACTTATATAATGTTGTAAATAAACTATACCTCAATAATAAATAAATAAATAGTAAATTAAAATAAAAAGCAAAAGTATAAAGACAAGGAATAGCTGTATCAAGGTGAATTTTTAATATAAGAGATAGGAAGAGAATGTTTTACTCTTCTTATAAATACTGTAAACGTAGAGAACCTGATTACTTTTAAGGAAAAGTAATTAAGGATAGCCAAATACTTTATTGAAAAGTATAACATAGCCATAATCTCACTCTTCCTTTTCAGTTGAGTGTAAGAAAATGATAGGAAAATGTTGGAAACTGGGAACCAAAGATAAGATAGTGTTTGTTCCTTCCAGCAATTCTTCCTTTTTAGAAACTGAAGTAAGAGGTGACTAGGAGAGACCTACAGTTGATCTCTGAGCAGTGAGTAGCTGCAGGCACCAGGATGCCAGCCAAGCCTAAAGGATAAGACCCATCCCTGGGCATGGGTCTTTTGATTCCAAGCTAAGAAATTCAAGGTAAGCAACAAAAAGCATTCTAATCGGGGCCTACATGTGTTTGATTACAAACAATAGATATACCTAAAATTAGTTTTAAAGTTACCGAATTTTTCCCTAATCTTGCCATGGTTTTGCTTTAAAAGTGACTTTAGGGCTTCCCTGGTGGCGCAGTGGTTGAGAGTCCACCTGCCGATGCAGGGGACATGGGTTCGTGCCCTGGTCTGGGAGGATCCCGCATGCCGCGGAGCGGCTGAGCCCGTGAGCCATGGCCGCTGATCCGGCGCATCCAGAGCCTGTGCTCGGCAACGGGAGAGGCCACAACAGTGAGAGGCCTGCGTACCGCAAAAAAAAAAAAAAAAAAGTGACTATAGGGCTTCAGTTAAGTACAAGAGTCATTAGAAGTATTTAAATGAGGTTTTCCATTGAAAAGCAAAAATAATGTACAAATTGGGGATTATATATCAAGGGTCAGATTCTAATTAAACAAGGAGATTAAAACTATTATTTATTGCTGCTTCTTTCTAAAACCCAACCAATAATAATATTAAAGGAATAAGAATTTATTAACCCTCAAGTTCTCAGAGCATGGGTGGGGCTTGGCAACTGACCCTAGACTGAGGGCAAGAGTGTAAGTCACCCAAAAAGCAAACCACAGGAAACACGAGGGCAGACAAGAGCAGAAGAGAGTTAGCAACAAAGTTCTGGAAGCTGGAAAAGATGTGGACTTGAGGCGACTGAGTGAGTCAAAGGGAGAAGGTAGAAAGTACCATAGTGGAGAACGTCGGGAAGAAGACAAGAACTCATCTCTTCACACCACAGAATTCTAGAAAGATTCAACATTGGGAGGTGCTGGGAGACAAGGCTGACTGATAAATAACTCCCATCCCCCAGCTTTTTCTCAGTTGAATATACAAGCGGTTAAGACATAGATGCAGGAACCAGGCAGCAGAAGATCAAAATGTCACTTTTTTTTTTTTTTTTTTGCAGTACGTGGGTCTCTCACTACTGTTGAGGCCTCTCCCGTTGTGGAGCACAGGCTCCAGACGCGCAGGCTCAGCGGCCATGGCTCACGGGCCCAGCCGCTCCGCAGCATGTGGGATCCTCCCGGACCGGGGCACGAACCCGTGTCCCCTGCATCGGCAGGCGGACTATCAACCACTGCGCCACCAGGGAAGCCCCAAAATGTCTCTTTTAATGTGAAATCCTGGATTGGATCCTGGACCAGAAAAAGATTGGTGGAAAAACTGATGAAATTCAAAAATGGTCTGTGGGTTAGTTTATTGTAATGTACCGTGATCTCCTGCTTTCTATCTCTGTCCTGTGGTTACATAAAATATTAACATTAGGGGAAGCTGGACAAAGGGTATCTAGGAACTCTCTGTACTATTTTTTGCAACTTGCCTATAAGCCTAAAATCTCTCAAAAATCAAAACTTCTTTAAAAGTTAAATGTCTCCTTTATTACAAATAAAGCTCTTCTGAGAAAACATAGCTTATTCTGCCTGAATTAGATAGATTTGCCAACTCCACCCCTGAATTAGACAGATTTACCCAATCAGAATCACAAGCCATGATGGGACAACTCATGTCTCATCACAGGACAGTGCCACGGGCCCTAAGCTGACCCCCGGCCAAAAACTGTTAAGGACACAGGCTCTGTTACAGACAGGCAAATCTTAAGTGTAGGAAGTTAGGATCACGTAAAAGAAAAGTGAGAGGAAAGGGCTGAGCCGTGCCTGCCCAGTTCTTCTCCCAAACTCTCCGATTAAGTCACTCTTGTCACCTGGGGAGGAGTGAAGGCACAAGAAGAAAGAATCCAGGAGTATTATTCTAATACAGTGACCTCAGACGTTTTGGTCTCAAGACCTTTCATACTATTAAAAAGTATTGAAGACCTCAAAGAGCTTTTATTCATGTTGGTTATACACTAAAAGTATCAGCTTTTGGGAAATATATACACATATATTTTATATATGTATATATAAAGGTATTGTATATATATTTACATAAAATATATATATATATTTCCCAAAAGCTGAAACTTTTAGTATTTATTTATTAATTCACTTAACAGTATTAATAAATCCAGTACATGTTAACATGAATATCATATTTTATGAAAGATAAGTTTATATTTCAAACCAAGAAAACATAGTGAGAAGAGTGGTTTTGTTGCACATTTTTATAAATCTCAGTAATGTTTGGCTTAGCAGAAGACAGCCAGATTCTCATATCTGCTTCTGCATTTAATCTGTTGCATTATCACACATCATGTTGCCTCTGGAAAATTCTCCTGTACGCTCACGGGAGTATGTGAGTGAAAATGGCAAATCTCATCTTAGTATTATTATAAAAATTCTTTTGACTTTTCAGACCCCCAGACCACACTCTGAGAACAGATGCTCTAATAAATGCCCCTCTATGTGCAGTAACAGCAAGGTGCACGTTCCCCAGACAGGAGACCGGAAGTGTTTGTGAAGGCTGGGGGGAGGCTGAGTCTGAACCAGAGCCATACTGGTTGAAAGTCTGTCTATGAAGCAGCTAAACCCATTGCCCTGAGTCCCCTCCCTTAGCTGCTACAATGAGGTAACTGTCTTCTCCCTCCATGTTGCCAATTTACTGAAAGCCTAAACACAGACAAGCTCCAGACTCAGGGATGCCAGCCAGAGCTGAGGAAAACAGGGTGAAATCATGCATAAGGTGTGATGAGATCTCCCATCCTCCTTACCTTGCTCTCCTCTTAGAATCCTGCAGCCTAGTTTGTTATCCATCCCCCAACAAATACACTGTAAGCAAGAGGCTGGGTAATTTTTCTCTGAGGAAACTAAACAATACAAGAGAAAAAAAAGACCTATAAATACTGAGAGTTGAGATATCCATCAAGGAAAGAACACCAACAAATTACCCTAAATTAAAGCCCACATCTTGACAAGCCCTGCCTCTGAACATACTGCTCCAATCAACTTCCATGCATCACTCTTCAGCACTAGTAGACAGTCCAGGATTATTAAGTCATACATTCTCAGAAAGCATCCAATGGGGGAAAAAATTAGACAAGATGATAAAAGTAGAATGGAAGGACAAAGTGTTCATCTTGGAAGTTAAAAATATAAAAGCAGAAATTTAAAAATTAATAAAAGTTTTGGAAGATAAAGTTGAGAAAATCTTTCAGAAAGTAGATCAACGAAAAATTGGTAGAAAATAGAAAAAATAATACTAAGAAAAGCAGAGAATCAGTACAAGTTAAACATGCAACAAATATGACCCCAGAAAGAGATAACTGAGAAAATTACCAAATAAATAAAAACAAAAACTCCACAGAATTGAAGAGCTTGAGTTTCCAAATTGAAAGAGCCCATCACATACCCAGGATAATACACAAATGTATGAAGAAGAAAAAAACCCATACACAATATGAAACTCCAGAATAAAGGGGATAAAGAGAAAAGCCTAAAAGTTTCAAGAACACAAAGACAGGGAGTACATGAAAATGAGGATTCACAACGGCATCAGACTTGACAATAAGAAGTCTGGAAACTACATGATAATGGATAAAGCCTTCAAAATTCTGAAGAAAAATGTTATCAACCCAGAATTCTAAACCCAAACCATTATTCAGGGATGAGGATAAAGACGTGTTCACAAATGCCACATCTGAAAAAGATTACTGCCCAGGCAACCTTTCTCAGGATGCCACTAGAAAAATGTAATCCACCGAAAGGAAGCAGGCAACCAAGGAGAAAAAACATGGAATCCAGGATAGAAGATATGGTAGCCAGTTTTCGAGGTGTACCCAAATGAGCCCCTTCTGCTGATATTCACACCCTGTACAGTTCCCTCCCCTGCTGGAAAAGGATTGGTCTGTGTGACCAAAAGAAGATGGCAGAAGTAACAATCGGTCACTGCTGAGATTAAGTTATAAGAGACCCCCGAGCCTTCCAAAATATCTAACTATCCGAAGGCCTGTTCTGCCAGTTTTTCCCAGAGCACAGACTGCCTCATTTCTGATCTCCACCCTGAATTCCTTTCAGGATGTGTTGGAGGTCAGCGACTGCAGTGGCTAATGGCTGATCCATGTATAGCCAGGTGACAAGCAACATTCTTTAGTTGGCACTTGGTAGGAAAGATTTGTCTCTGCTCCATGCAGAGGCAGCTGGGGTAGCTCAACTGGGGTATAAGCGATACTCATCCCAAATCTTGTGCCATAGCTACACAGTCTTTGAATGCCTGGTCTTAAATTCCGACTCCTTGTGCCCTGCCTTAAGCCCACACTAAATTTCTAATGTGACTTTCTTCATTCACGCTGTTTTGCAAACTTGCTGTCAGCCCCCAGGAATACGAGAGAAAATCACTGAGATTATAGAGAGACAAAGGGCCATGGGACACATGAGGATCTCTGCCTGAAGGGCTCTGCTCTCCCCAGAGATGAGGTCTAGAAAGTGGTGGAAGAGTTGAAAACATTAGTTATGAGGCGGTTCCCCTACGCTGAGGTACCCTTCATTGTTCAGGTTTCCTCTCTGAGCCACAGAGCTGGGTGATGTACACATAACGGGATGATACTGCAAATGAGGTGACCCTTTCCTACATTGCTCCTGCGTGTTTTCGGAGAAAAAAACCCACAACCAACGCTGGCCTCCTAACTCACATCTCTGTAAGACCCCCGTTTCATGCTTCAACAGCCAGATGGGCGATGGAAAAGCTGTTGGTCGTGATGCAAAGGCCTACCAAGAGCGAGCAAGTGTCAGTCAAAGAATGAAGAAAGAAATGTCGTTCCGGGACCTCTTTGAAATGTCCCCAGATAGAAGATTGACTCCTTCGTATCTAAAGTGACTGAATCTAGCTGGATGACTTTTACGCTTGAACACAGGTGACATTTTTAAGGGTTGAGTCTGAGAACACCCCATTGCTCTGACACTGGGTAGTGAACAGGAAAACAATACAGCTCAGGTGTAATAGGTCTTTCTTAGTAAGAAAAGAGCCCATTTTAAAACAATTTTACTTCATGTGAGTTATGGTGACTTTGAAAATGCTTTCTTTTTTTTTTTTTTTTTTGGCTTAGCTTTGCTTTCTTGCTTTTGTCTGAAATTCTACTATAGTAATAGTATAAAATGTAAACTAGGCTAAAGCTTTTCTATTCCCTATGTGAGCAATTACAACTGGGAAGAGGTACAGGTTTCCCCTGCTATCTGAAAGTAGAGTTGTTCCTACAAAACCTTTCTTGTAAGCCAAAAAGGCATAAAGCAAAGAAGCAAGTACCTTAGGACACATCTTGCTAACGATGCACAAAATAAATTGAGATTCCCGGGGAAGGAGCTTGGTGGCGCCACTCTTGCCGCTCAGGGTTTCCACTGCTTCTACAACAGCCCCTGAGAAACAAACACTGAACGCTATTTTTGCTTCTTACTTCTTCTCAGAAACATGAAAATCCTTTTCAGATTGATCTAGGTTAGTGAAAATAGGTATCAATGTAAGACTTTCATAAAAGCAAAGTGGTGTAAAGTGAACTTTCGAAAAGTGGGGAATACCTGTACAGCAAAGATAAAGGCAATCAACAGATAATACCAAGACCTTAGCCTCTTCCTCGTGAATGTCTTTTTCTAGACTTACTAACATTCTCTCTGTCGAAGATATGTCCAGGTAGCTAAATACTCAAAAAAAGAAAACGCTAAAAAAAAAAAAAAAAAGACCATATGTTTAAGCCTCTTAAGCTTAAGCTTAACCTTCCTTTATTCAGATCTTGTGAGCTATCTATTCTCAAAAATTCAAACAGAATTGCTAGCTTGAAATTTCTAAATATACAAGGGGATGTACAACATGTAAATTAATTAATCAAAAGTTGCCATTAGAATAGAGAAGGCTAAAGGAAGTTTCTAACCAGAAACCAGGATACTTTTCACCTCTGGAGTTCTTCCCCATTTGTCTAATCAGAAAATATTTATTGAGGAAGTATGTTTCAAGCACTATTTCAGGCTCTGGGGGACACAGTGTTCTGGTTGTCTATTGCTGCTAAATGAGAGATCCCAAAATCTAAATAAATGACTATCATTTTATTATTATGCCACATACTTCTGGAGGTTGATGAGGCAGTTGTCTCTTGGGGTCACTGATATAGTTGCAGTCAGATGGTGACTGGGGCCTGGTGTCATCACAAAAGCTTCCTTAGTCACATGTCTGGTAGTCGATCCTGGACCTCATCAATTAATGTCACTGCATCAATAAAACACAGCCTATTCTTGGAGCCAGGGTTTCCTCACAGCATGGTGGCTGTGTTCCAAGACTGAGAATCCCTAGAGGACCAGGAGGAAGCTGTATCACTTTTATGAGTTAGCCTTGGAAATCACATAACATCGCTTCTGCCAGTAGCCACAGGCCTGCCAAGATTCAAGTGGAAGAGCATAGCCCATCCCCCCCACCCCCCACCCCCGACATCTCTTGCTGGAGGAGTGTCAATATCACATTCTAAGAAGACAGGAGATCTTGTGGCCATCTTGGAAAATTCAATCTGTCATGCAAAGTAAACAAAAATATAAAGTCTTTGCCCTTGTACATATGCTTAGGGATGGGAGGAGGCTGGCAATAAACAAATCCAGAGATAAATACAGGAAATATCAGATGATGATAATTCTATGAAGAAGAATAAGGGAAAGAAAGGGGTTTTTTGTTTGTTTTTTGTTTTTTTTTTTGCGGTACGCGGGCCTCTCACTGTTGTGGCCTCTCCCGTTGCGGAGCACAAGCTCCGGACGTGCAGGCTCAGCAGCCATGGCTCACGGGCCTAGCCGCTCCACGGTATGTGGGATCTTCCCGGACCGGGGCATGAACCCGTGTCCCCTGCATCGGCAGGTGGACTCTCAACCACTGCGCCACCAGGGAAGCCCAAGAAAGGGGTATTGAGAGTATCATCTCCTTTACGGAGAGTGGTCACAAAAGGCTTCTCTGATAAGGGGCCATTTAAGCAGAGATTCTGGAGCAACTGAACAATTGAGCCATGCATTCCAGGTGGAAGATATGGCAAGTGCAAAGATCCCAAGGGCAGACAGTGTTTCCAGTAGTCAGAGAATAACCAGGAAGACAGTGTGGTTGGAACAGTGGCAAGGACTCAAGAAGTGGGCAGAGAGGTGGCTGGGGACCAATCTTTCAGAGCCTTTGGCCATGGTGAGGACCATGGTCTTTGCTCTGAGTGAAAATGAGAAGCCATGGAGAGTTTCTAGTGGGGAAATGGCAACAATTGACTTGCATCTTATAGGAAAACTCTGGCTGCTGTGTGACAAATGGAGCACAGCATTAGGATGGAAGCGGGAGACCAGTTTTGAGACTTTTACAACCATCCAGGTGTGACGTGACGGTACCTCAGACAAGGTGTCAGCAGAGGAGGTGGTGAGAAGTGGCCAGGTTCTGATGCTAAAAACAACAAACTCCGTTTTTTTAGCCTTTGGATAATAAGCCATGTTTATTGATCTAAATATTAAAACCTTGGCTTAAACAGTAAATATTAAAAGATAAAAATGCATCAATTATCATTGGACTGCGTATCACAAGCAAATTTTCTTTTAACATAGCATTATGGGTTATCTCAAACACTTTGGAAAACTTTTCCTTCTACAGCTTTACTATTTTTCCCTCCTATGACACAGTCTAGTCTCCGCATCCAAAGTGAAGTGCAAAATTAAGGCAATCAGCACGGAGGCCAAAAAACATTTGACTGAAATATCAAGGCAACTGAAGAAAAAGCGTGTTACTGGTCCATAGGATTTAGGTAGTTACCTCAAATGTTCATTTCCCTTTACATAGCAAGTAACAGTAGCAGTTGAGTTGAAACTCACGGGTAAGAAAAACATCACCCCTGTGAGGCAAATGGCTTTTTGTAGGACAAGAGAGTAAATCACTCTTCAGGGTACTCAGTGCCCTAAAGGAGGTCATTCCCTCCCACACATCAGATCACTTTATTTCCAGGGAGTTTTAGGTTCATACTGGTTCACTGACCATGCAGTCAGGACGGTTATGCAGCTCTTAATAGATTATGGGTTACTGCCTTATTATGTTTGCTAAATGGTGGTACATCTAATCATTTTTATCATGTAGGGAAATTTCATGATGTCTCTCTGGCCTAGCCAAAGCCCAAAACAGGATTCCCTGTTTATTCCCTTATGCCGTAACTAAAAGTTAGCGGAACCAATTAAAGAGTACATACTAAGCCAGTTAGTAATTCCTTACTTTTCTCTATGAGTGGATAATGTGTGCCTGCTCAGATTACAGCTCATTTGAGAAGACACTTTACTACGCTACTACTACAATTCGGCATCATTTCATTTTTTCAGTATCAACAGAATCATCCAGTAGCTGAGATCCTCCTGTGAGATTCCATAGGAACTGAGCTTGTCCTTACAAGATAATCACTCACCCTTCAAGTCCAGCATCGTGACCATCACTCTGAATAGCTGCAACAGCAGCACTAAGCTGAAGCCAAACCACATCCAGAAGACGAGGCACTTCCCTGGGGAATCAGGTGATACCTGGGATATTAGGGCTTTGGGTCCCCTATTTCCAAACTTACACTATTATCTTGCTGCCACCAGAGGTTAATCACTATGTTCTGTTAGGCCCTTTTTGCCTTGATCCATCCACCAAGATCAAGCATGCAAAATGACCACAATCTATCCAAGGCCAAGGCCAAGATCCTATCCATGGATTATGGGGAAAGAGAAACTCTTGGATTATTGCAAAACATCCAGCTCTAGTATCCAAAGAGAGAACAACAATCTTAAAAAAAAAAAAAAGAAAGAAAGAAAAAAGAAAATTTTGTAACTTTGTCAACATCTATTTTCACCAAACAGCTCATTACATCACTATAAAAGTCAACGCATATGGTCGGATTTGACAGTTTAAATTCCAGAAAGAGTTATAAATCAAGTTAAACTCGTACTACATGATGTAGTCTGGGTGTCTCATCCATGAATTATAACATTTTCATTACATTACAACTGCAAATTATCAACTTCATCCCTGTCCTGCCAATCTCTTGATTAAATGCGGGATTGTTTGGCATTATGAAAATATATTATGATAATGGATGACTCCATCATTTGTCTCGATTATTTCAATATCCTTATTTAAAGCTTAATCACTAGAGCATCTGGCCCAGACTGAATTGTTGATTCAACAAAGTGATAGCAGCAGGGACAAAACAGAAAAAAAAAAAAATTTTGGCCAAAAAGGCCCATGTTTCATAGTCATTATCTTGCTCTGTCTCATCGTATTTTTCTCTAATATTTGTGTTCCTTCAATATTTTTGGTGTCCATTTTGATCATTTTAGTTCCTTCTCTTCAAAGTTATTCTTGCTTTACAGGCCTTATTCCCATTGGCCCAACTGAAGGGTATTTTATTCTGTGTCTTACACCGATAATGGGGCAATAACTTGTACCCATCAAGTTTCCTCATAAAATGGTTTAATGCCTTGAAGCAGTGCCAGTATGTCAGCTGAGGGAGTGAATCAAGTAGATATCATTTCACATTTATCGGAGACCCACAGTGCATTAACTCCTTAGAAAGAACTTGCTTAACAATTATGCTCTTTTAGAAGTTTCGATTCTAAAACTAAAGGACACATAAATATTTCAAAATATAAATAATGTGTACCTATATATTCATCAGTTTTAGTGTTTTGTTGGTGGTGATGGTGATGATGATGAAGGTGATGATGATGGTGATGCTGATGGTGGTGGTGATGGTGATGATGATAGTGATGGTGGTGGTGATGGTGATGATGGTGGTGGTGATGGTGATGATGATGGTGGTGGTGATGATGATGATGGTGATGATGATGGTGGTGCTGATGGTGATGGTGATGATGGTGATGCTGATGCTGATGGTGGTGGTGATGGTGATACTTACATACTGAAAGGTAAATGTGATGAACAAGACTATGAGCATGTTCTAAAATGTCTGTTCAGTCGATCAAGTAACCAGTATTTGCCAAGCATGTCCACACACAGTTTGCTCAGGGGGATAGAACACAATCCTGAATGCAGCAGGTTTCAGATCTGGTCCCATTAACAGCCTCTGAACCCACTCTCCCAGTCCACAGTTAGCACTATGGAGAATCTTTGGCATTGGTTACACAGTAACAAGGGAGGAGTCCAGAAGGCAAGGGAGAATGGGATCAACCAAGTATGAATCCATGTGCATTATTACCATGCACTCTGTCCTGAATCACAGGCAAAAGGAACTATAGGAATATAACCTTTAACTCACAAATAAAACCACATAGGTGGTACCAAGTACAGTCCAACGATCAGGTAACAGAAAGTCACCAGTAATTAGAAGAGTCAGGATGTTTGGTAACTGAAGTGAAACTTTCAAGAATGTACAGAGTGTCAGTGGAAAGAAAGGAAAGAAGGAATGAAGGAGGGAGGGAGGGAGGGAGGGGACTTTAAAAGAAAAGAAAAAAAAACAAGGGAAGATAATTCCAAGCTAGGCAAGGGTTTGCTATGGTTTGGGATACGGCAGATAGGAAGAGAGTAACCAAATCAAACAGAAAGTTCAAGCTCAGGTTAGAAATCCAGAGTAAGATCAGATTTTGAAAGCTAAAAAGAAGACTGTCTCAGTTTATTAGGGAAAAAGAGAGCCAGTGTAGGTTCTTGATCAGAGACTTCCATGATAAACGTGGTGTATTAGAAAGGTCAGTTTTATCCAGTTAGAGAGATAAAACATAGTATGGAGAACACAGAGAAGGTTGCTACAGTAACACAAGTTCAAAGTGAGGAGGGCTGTGACCACAGGGGCTCAGTAGTGCCATCTTCACATGTGAAAGTGGCTGTCTTTACTGAGCACCTGAGAGTAGTTACACAAAGGAACAGGAATTTAAGTAAGTGCTTATTTCTATTCTATTGTCTAAAATTCCAATGGATTTACCAGACTAGCAGGCCTCATAGCACAAGGTGGAGTGGGGAGAAGAGGGAGATGGTGGGGAGTAATTCATAATAAAGAGATGGGGTAGGGAAACAGGCAAACCTAGTGTATTCATTTCCTATTACTGGTGTAACAATTTTTTTTTGCATTTTTTATAAATTTTTATTTTTTCCTCCATATTTCTTTTTAATACAATTTTTAAAGGTTACACCCCATTTACAGTTAATACAAAATATTGGCTAGATTCCCTGTGTTGCACAGTATTATCTCTGAACCTATCTTACACCAGTAGTTTGTAGCTCCCACTCTCCCACCTCTATATTTCCCCTGCCCCCTGCCCCTCACTGGTTACCACTAGCTTGTTCTCTATGTCTGTGCGTCTCCTTCTTTTTTGTTATACTCACTGGTTTGTTGTATTTTTTAGGCTTGACATATAAGTGATATCATACAGTATTTGTCTTTCTCTGTCTGACTTGTTTCACCCAGCATAATGCCCTCCAAGTTCATCCATGTTGCTGCAAATGGCAAAATGTCATTCTTTTTATGGCTGAGTAGTATTCCATTGTGTGTGTGTGTGTGTGTGTGTGTGTGTGTGCGCGCCATGTCTTCTTTATCCATTCATCTGTTAATGGACACTTAGGTTGCTTCCATATCTTGGCAATTGTAAATAATGCTGCTGTGAACATTGGGGTGCATGTATCTTTTCAAATTAGTGTTTTTGGTTTTTTTGGATCTATTTCCAGGAGGGAACTGCTGGGTCATACAGTAGTTCTATTTTTAGTTTTTTGAGAAACCTCTACACTGTTTTTCTCGGTGGCTGCACTGATGTAACAAAGTATCACAAACTTTAGTGGCTTGAATAACACCAATATATTACCTTATGGTTCTTGGAGTCTGTAAACAGCATCCTCTGTTTACTCTCACTGGCCAGAACCTTGTCATGTGGTCACACTCAACTGGGAGATGAAGGTGTGACTCTGAGATGGGCCGGCCAGCCAGCAATATCTGTGATATCCCATAAAACTATCTCCTCAGCAGAAATAGAAAGCTTTCAAATGGAAACAAATCATCGCTTCACAATAACGCACCAAGAACAAGGAAAAGAAGGGGGAGGAAAGAGAGACAGAGGTGGAAAAATGTTTCCTCCTGGAGAACAATTTCTTGATATTTGATAGTATTTATGGGGCATCAGAAACTGTTTCCTAGTGGGCTAGTGGCACATGTTTCCCTGGAGATATTTAAGGATTTCAATTGCAATCAAAAGTGAATGGAAATGTTTTATAATTTCTCTCCTACCGGAAAGCAAGGAAACTGACAAAATAGTCCCCTGAGTTGCCATTTAATCCCAATCTGTGTTTATGGCATATTCGTTTTCTATCTTCTCAGAACTGTTCAGGAAAGTGTTCCTGGCAATAAACCACAAGCTCCAAGTACAGAAATGAGGCCAAGAGGAAAAAAACTGGCAGATTTTTAAAAATTATATTGAAATATTCCCAGGAAACATCAATATTGTGAATGGTTTGATATGTCATTTTGTGTTTGAACAGTAATTTTAGGATCAATATTATCTGTAATAAGTCAATTCCACACATGAGCTTCCTCCATAGCCCCAAACATGTAAATCCGAGATAGAAGTAAAAAAAAACAGAAAAGAAAATCACGAAATCCTTCAAGAATCTAGTCACTTAAAAGAGAATATTATCATCCCAAATACCCTCTCTTTCAATTGGATATTCTATCCAATTGAAAGAGAGGATATGTATGTGTGTGAGTGTGTGTGTGTTTCAGGGCTGGGATGTGGGGAGGGAGAGGGAGAGAGAGAGAATTGAGAGACAGGAGCACTAGAACGAAATAGAGGTGTTTTTAATGAACAAAACTCTGAAAACACTTCATTCCACCTGTGCAGAAATTATGGAGAGCAGTGTTATTTTGCTGACCCAGCAAGATATTTGGTTAGCACATCTCTTGACTACCTAAGAACACATTGTCAAATTATTTAACTTGTTAATAACTTCTAAACACAGAAGTTCTCGGCAGCCTCTTTGCTAAGGAGGCCCCTCTCTTGTTTCGGAGCTCTCTTCACTGCTCTCACCACAGCTACTTCTCCCCTTCCTCCTACCCTGCAGAGTCTTCCTCTTCCCACCCTTGGCTCCAAATCCCAGTTTACCTACTACTCTCTGTCCAGGAACCTGCATTGTAGCCCCGCATTCTCCTGTGTCCTTGCCCAGACTGAATATATTCAGTGGTTTCCTCCAATGATCCTCTTGTCTAGGCCCCTATAATTTATGAAAAGGAATTCTGTACAGGTTTAAATGTAGTCTGTGCCATAGCCAATTTAATTCAATAAATATTTATTGAGGGCCTGTCTAGAATTGTGCTATGCGCTGTGTGAAATATAAAAGAAATATATAGCACAGTCCCTCCTGTCAAGGAGTTTGCAATATTCCTGGGAATAAAACTTGGATGCTGAAGTAATTACAGGACGCCAGATAGAATAGAGCAATGTAATCAAATTATGTAACCAAGACTAAAATATAAGGTACAGGCAACATTATGCTTGGTCGGGGCAGGCAGGATGGAGCTCTGGGAAATTATTCATAGAGGAGATGGAACTGGAGCTTGTCCTTGGGAGATGTATGGGTTCAGCTGCGTACAGCAGCACAGAAGGGCACTTCAGGCAGTGCAGAGGGTGTAAGTAAAATCAGAGAGCAGGAACGGCAGGCAGGATGTGTAAGGGGAGATTTGAGAGGCCAGGCTCACTAGAGAGAAGGGGACGGAAGTTGCCGAGTTGTGTTAGAAAAAGCTCCATGGAAAGAATACAATGAAACCACAGAATGCCATGAAGGGCACGGTAATGGTAATGAATTTGGACTTGAACTGTATGCTCTTCATCTCTCTCTATCCCTTCCTTGATGTTGCTTCTTTCATTGTCATCAGAGAATTCATTCATTGGCAGCCAGCATGGAAGTTTGGCATTCAACAAGGAATACAGCATAAGTTTCTTTTCCTGAAAAATCTTCAGTAATAAGTGTGAGGCTTTCTAGGAAATCAAGCAGAAATAGTGAAGGCTTGAAGAACTTCTCATGCCATGACTGACCAAAATGAACAGACATAATTCATCAGTGCTTGGACGTGTTGAGAAGAACGTGGGCTATGGAATGAGAAAATACAGCTTCTGCCCCCTATATGACCTTAGTAAAGTCATTTAACTGCTCAAGGTTTAGTTTCCACAACTGTAAAAATGGTAATATCCTTGCTTATCACAGGGTTGAAAAATAGAGAAAATGTGTATAAGGTACCTTGGGAGTACAAATATATGGAATCCTTTATGAGTTTTATTCGTTCAGTAACTGTTGAGTGTCTAGTCTGTACCAAACACTGTGCTCAGCACTAGGAAAATAAAAATGGAAACATATGGTGCTTATTCTCAAGACATGAACAGATCCAGTTTAAAACAATGGAAAGAGCAGCATCTCCAAGTCACATAAACTTGGAGTTAAAGCTCATATCCACCATCTACTAGGTTTATGAATCGGGGGAAACTATTTCATTAGTCTGAGCCTCAATTTTATCATGTGTATAATTGGTCAAATAGCATCTACCTTATAGACAGACTTGAGAATTAAATACAAATATGAAAAGAAAGTAATACAGTGCCTGAGAATCGGAGGCACTCGATAAATGATACTTGTTTTACAGTGGAAAGGCAGGCATGAAAAATCGTAACAGTGAGTGGAAAGGAGTTAGAGAAGTTTTCACAGATGACAAATTCCCTGTACTGAGACTTAAAAATGAATAGTATTTGCTGAGCGGGTATGTATTGGGAGGACCTCCCTGGAAGAGAAAACAGCATGTGAAAAGGTACAGAGACATTAAAGTAACTGGCATCTTCTAAGACGTGCAGCTAATTCAGTATTTCTAGATCATAAGCTCAAGGCAGAGTCCAGGATACAAAAGTGGTCAGATAGACAGGAGTCTAATTATGAAGAGCCTGGAATGTCACAGAAAGGGGTGGAGCCCATCCCATAGGCACTGGGGAGGCATTATTGAGTAGGAAACTGACATGATCAGCTCTGTATGTTGGGAACCTCTTTGTGGTGTGGACAGAGATGGGCAGGAAGAACATTAAGAAGCCTATTGAAAAGTCCGGGTGAAACAAGGAGATGGAGACGATGGGACGACTGCTGAAGATGCTTAGGAGTTGGTTCCAACAGAATTAATTTTAATTGGATTTTGGAGGAGGATATAGCTGAACAAGAGATCTGGGATGCTTCTCCTCCTTTTCTTGCTAGAAGGTGATGCATTTCATGAGATTGAGAATGCAGATGGAAGCTGGTTTGGAGTAGAGATGATATATCTGGTTTGGGACATGATGCATTTGAGGTGCCTGTGGAACATGCAAGTAGAGATTTGGACATACTGTTCTGGAATGGAGACTAGGGAACTGAGCTGGCTGTTCATGGAAATCTGGAGGTCACTGACATGGATGGATGGATGGATGGATGGATGGATGGATGGATGGAAGGAAGGAAGTAGCCATGAGGATAGACTCACACAGGGAAAAGGACAAGAGAAGAGGTAGCCCCCTAGCCAGGCCATTTCTACCCAGCCTTAATAATTGAGCTGCTTGAGGAGATGACAGAAACCTCAGAAGCAGAGTATGCTTAGGTATGCCCAAGGTCAAAGACATCCATCTTCTGGCACACCTTTCCTCCCCATGGTGTAAGTTTCATTTGTCTGAAAATAAAGAGAGGGAGCACGTGGAGAGAAGCTCTTGGATGTTGAGGGACTACATACAGGATGACAATTATAAACACACTGTCTCTAGAAAAGCACTTCATTTACAAAGCAGATTTGACAGCTCAAGTTGCTTTTTTGGCAGAACAATCCTGCCCGGCCCCTGAAGACCTGGTGAGCTTCGATTACAGCTTTGATGCTAGCTCTACCACAGAGACCCCCTAAAATGGGAGTGATAGATGAGGTCCTGTCAGGCTTCATTCCCTGGGTGGCCTTGAATCTCTGCTGTTATCTGTTACCCTGCCAGCTCTGACACTGATGAACACAAGGCAGGCAGCTAATGACACCCCGATTCATTACCCAAAAAGAAGGGAGAGCACAAATAAAGGGACGGTGACTGCCATGTCGAAGCTTCGCTCACGTCAGTGCCATCTTTCTGCTACATGTCTGAGTGGTGAAGAAATGATGGAGCCCATTTGTCTCAAACAAGAGCTCTAATGCTACTCAGAACAGAGTAAGTCATGACAAAGCTTGACCAGGAAAACGTACGCTGGCCTTTTCGTGGTAAAGCTCTTCACAAGCCTTACAAACATAAGAAGAAACATTTAGAGGGCCTGATTTTTTTTTTCAGTCTGCTCGTACTCTAGAAAAACATAAAAAAATCAAAGATACATAAAATCATCAATCTCTACTGCTTGCCCAGGCTAAATTGTTATTCATTCCAGGAGAGTACACAGTTTCTCTCTGCATGATTATATTAAGGCTGTGACTCAGCAATACCAAGTATTTTAGGCAGGCCTTCGATTGCTTCCCATAATAGACATTTACAATCTTTAAGTGGTACCTGGTCCCTCCCTAAGCAATATTTCATCAAGATTCTTGTTTCAACTGTTTCTTGTTTGTTTGTTTTGTTTTCTGACCTGATGGGAAATGAAGGCTTTTACTTACTTCATGGTCTCCTTTTTCTTATTATGGGACTTCTTGTGATACCTAAAGACATGGTTATATATTCAGTAAATACATCTTAAAGTTAATGCTCGAAGAAGGCAAGATTTTTCCATCTTAATTTAATCCATCTTCATCTAGGGTGTTCATCAGAGCACTGGTTCTGTGGGACATTAAGAAAGAAGGTTTTTAAAAGAGGGGAAAAAAAGTTTCATGGTCAAATAGATTGGAGAAACCCTGGGTTTATTGCTTTACTACAGATTTCTTTCCTATTGGATTTTTTTCAGACTCTTTAATATACTAATGTACAATTTGACTCCCCTAAAGAAAATATAATCTCAATCTATTTTTTCTTAGAATATTTGTATGGGATATATCTAGACTAATGTTACCCAGAACCACAATTTGGGTAGTCTTGGTCTAGACTTGGCCACAAACTCCATCTTCCTACTCATTTATCCCATCAACAAAATCAAATGATTGTCAAGCTAGGCTCTAAGAGTTTGGCAGAGAGAGGCAGTCTGAGGGTGGAATAAACGCTGAAGAAGATATGGTTCCTGTCCCAAAGAACACATGTATCTTGCCCTATATCCTGCCCTCATAGATCCTGCCCATTGTCCTTATCTTCCCTGTCTAAAAGAGAGCAGCATGGGGGCTTCCCTGGTGGAGCAGTGGTTGAGAATCCACCTTCCAAGGCAGGGGACACGGGTTTGATCCCTGGGCCGGGAAGATCCCACATGTCGTGGAGCAACTAAGCCTATGCACCACAACTACTGAGCCTGCGCTCTAGAGCCTGTGAGCCACAACTACTGAGCTCATGTGCCGCAACTACTGAAGCCCGTGTGCCTAGAGCCCATGCTCCACAACGAGAGAAGCCACCACAATGAGAAGCCCGCACACCACAAGGAAGAGTAGCCTCCACTCACCGCAACTAGAGGAAGCCTGCCCGCAGCAATGAAGACCCAACACAGCCAAAAATAAATAAATATATTTTTTAAAAAAGAGAGAGAGAGAGAGAGCAGCATGGGTCAAAGAAGATGCTGAAGCAAAGAGGAAGACAATAATCTTAAATTTGGAACAAAGGCAATGGGGATGATTAATACATGGGTTTTATCCTTGCTCTTTAATAAAGATCAAATTGTCTTTCTAAAAACAGTAGCACAGACATTACCATTTCTTTTGGAGAGCATTCCAATTCTTATATAAGTATGAATGAAAGTGGTCAGAGCTCCAGAATACCTAAAACTACAGCATAAGTTAAAAAATAAAACAGTGCCAAATCTGAGAGCAAGCACAAAGAGATAATTCACTTCAATATTATGAGACATATTATATGTTTCTTGTTAAGCATCATGTTTCTCGTTATGTAAGACATATACGCATTGGCAGTATTTCTCATGTTGGCTGTTTGGTTTATTCCAATAAAGTTAGCCTCTAGCTATGTTCAAAATAACTTAGCTGAAGTCTGGGTTTCAACACAAACAACAACTTAAAAAGCGATAGGAACTAATCAGTTTTGTTTATGAGTGTTTGTTAATCAAGCCATGGAGTAAAGGAAAAATTTAAAACAAACTGGAATCTCCATTATCCAAAGAATTTTAAACTAGTATTAAAAGTAGTGTGTAAGTTGCAAAAGACTAGAAATGGACTGTATAGCCTCTGTGATCTTTCTCATCATCAAAAAGCAATCAGGATTCAGGTGGGGAGAACTGATCATCCAAGAACTAAAATAATACCTGGGTGAGATGAAACCATCATTATAAATTAGAAGTAACCCGTCATTCATTTTTCTGCTATCTTCTCTCCAGAAGAAAGTGGACTCTCTGAAAAAGCTTACTGCATTCTTTCCTCATGTACTCTAAGAACTCAAATGCCAATCAGGATGTTTTCTAAGTAAAATACAAAGAAAGACACTTCTATTTTTTTCCTTGTTCCCAGTGGCAGATTATTTGGATCCAGACCTCATGGAATTTACCATTTACCATAGGATAACAATAATTCTGTGGTTTTTAACAGCTGAGTTTTCTCCTTCCACCATTTCATGTAAAATTCTTTCTTTCCAATTTCCTACAACCAACTGTGTGCCTTTTACTTTTCCTGCAAAGGCATTTATTTCTGTCTGACCAATCTGAATTCTTCTGTTGCCATGTTACCCACTGGTGACAAATATACTCCTTTGTTTCTGAGTTCTCTAAGAGCGGGAGAATTGATGGGTGTGAAGAAAGAACTGTGATCACCAAGGCAAGGAAGGAATTCATCTTATTAGTCTCTGATTCAAGTTTATCACCAGGGAGATAATATTTTAAACTCCAAAAGACATCTTGGAAGTTTCCAGAATTTCTCCAGAGACACAGATCAATAGACCAGAATAATCAAGAAAAGAGAACAAGTTTGCCAAATGCCACTCACTTGGTAGAGTGTTTTACTTGAGTTAGCAAAAGACTTTTAATGGAATTATTCCAACCCAGTGAAAGAAGGAACAAATCAACCCTCCAGGGAAGTACCTCCAAAGTGCTGCTGAAGATAAAAGAAAGGGTGACATTTTAATTCCAATCTTCAACCCTCAACACAGGGATGCAGGTGGCACTTGTTTTGGATGTTGTTCAGTTGATGAACATCAGTGTCCTGATGAGCAATCAGTGTCCTGTCCATTCAAAATAATGCTCAATGGTATGGGGATCCTGGGGCCAATAATTTTGCAGACGACTCCCCTCTTCTCTTTCTGCTAGAAGTAACTGAAAATGAAATCTGCCTGATTGCTGTGAGGGCTCCTTTGGCTTCTTTGATGTTTAAATATTAGCCCCAGGGCTCAGAGCTAAACCCCCATCAGCAAAGAGGAGTGATCTGCCCTGTTACCCTGAAGCAGGGATAAAAATTCAAATATTTTAAAGCAAAGCCTAGATTTCAAAAACAACAGAGGAATCACACAGGGTGGGGTCTGAGTAACAAGTGAACCTCCAGCTCCCAAGAACATTTCCCAGAATGGCTCCTTTATACTTGTGCATTGTAAAGCACACAGACTTCTGGGCGCACGGCATTTCTTCCTCTCTCTAGATGCCCCTGACCTTGACACTGAGGGCTCCGTCTACACCTCCAGCTCCCTCAGGACTTGGCTCTTTCCCAATCACTCCTGCCTTCAACTCGATAGGCTCTTCTTTTCTCATCCTCGCTCTCCTCTCTCCATTCCGTCTCTTTCTCTGTTCTTTATTCCTTTCAGTCTCCCTCCAGGAGCCTCTTTTTTACTGTTATGGCAGCCACTGAAGCATCCGTGGGTGCTTGAACTTGACTTAGCTGGCAGGGGGCCACGGAGGCTGCCCAAGAGAAGGGAGACCCTAAGAAAGTGTAAAAATCTGAGCTGGAACAAAGCATTTCTTTAACTCGAAGTCAAAAATATTTTCCTTAGCCCATGCTGCATGTGCTGTATTGTTAACTTCTATCAAAGGGGTTCCTATCTCAGGAATCAGGGGTAAGTTTCAAACACAATTGATGGCTGGTCAAAAGAACATCCTCAGCGCGATAAGCCGCAGAGAGGGTCTGTGGTGAGCGGGTGCACGATTGCCTGGCTGTGCTTTTCAAATTCCTTTCATCACCATCGGTGACTGTAGGCACTGCAGGGTGAGAACAAGCCAGGACTTTGTGGAATATTCTTAACTGCTAATATGTAATCCATACAACCAGTGGTAGCAGCCCGAGGATAAAAGATTTAAAGAAATGGAGACACAAGACTGATTTTTTTTGAAAGGCAACTTGGAAGGGAAAAAAAAAAAAAAGAGTGAGAACAGTAAGATTTATGTTAACCCATTGGGAGTGCTCTGGAAATCTCTTTGATGAAGGATTGAGATTGCTTTGAAGCAGACTTTATTGAAGCAAAAAGTAAGTGCGGTGCCCAGGGACTCGGGTTGACTGGGTCACTTATCAGTCTTCTGGACTTTGAGTTTCCTTTTTCTTGCAAATGCTGTATGCTACCAAACTCTTAAATCCTGCCCTACCAAAATAATCTCCCTCTGAAAAGAAGGCTTTATTTAGCCTTCGTAATTAGTAGAAACTTGACCAGCGGTACATATGTAAAAAGAACCCAGAAAAGAGAATACACACACACACACACCCCCCAATATAACATGTAAAAGGCTACTAGACAATCTTAACCCCGTTACACACGTCCTTTCTTACTATGAGTTCAGATTTCAAACACAAAACTGCAGGAGCGTGGGAACAAACCCAGTGCATATCACAGGAAGGCAAAAGTGATCAGCAGTTTCCCCTGATAGAAGAATCATGGCTGGGCAAGTATGGCTTCAGGAGTGCGAAGTAAAGATGGTCTTGGCTAGAGAAAGAGAAAAGCAAACAGAGGGCTTTGAACCATCAAAGAATATGCCTGGAACTGGGGATATAAAAGCTTCCCCGAAACAAGTGAGACTGCAAGTTCAGGGATCATGGGAGAAAGACTTAACAGAAAAAAAAAATTTTTTTTAAATCAAGGAGGAAGCAAAACAAGTACCAATGAATGACATAATGACTAGAAAAGGACACACTGCTGAGGATCAAGGAAAAGCTGGTGCTCTGGATTTCTAGCATGAGCTGTTGACTGTAGCTGTGCTAAGATGTTATTATAAATAATTTTTTTTAAATTTTTTTTTTTTTTACTTTATATTGCTTTTTTACTATGAGAGAATAGGCCTGTTTTATTTTATTTTTTGGCTGCGCTGCACGGCCTGCGGGATCTTAGTTCCCTGACCAGGGATGGAACCCGTGCCCCTGCAGTGGAAGCAGAGAGTCTTCACCACTGGACCACCAGGGAAGTCCCTATAAATATTCTTTTCTATCCTTGTCAGCTGTGACCATAAAGTAATGAGGCTGATGTTTTTAGCAAACAAATCACAGTTTACACATTCAGTGTTGATTTTCAAAGAGAGCAATACTGTTGTTCTTAGATTTTAAAGTCCCTGATATGAGCAAACTATTTTCCTTGTGACTAGGGTTTTGCCTCTGAAGGCAGTTTCCAAAGGGAAGGCCCACAAACGGTTCGAACCATCACACATCAGCATTCGTGGCATCACTGGAGTTAACAGTGAGCCTTCCTAGGTAACTCTTTGGAAAGACAATTCTAATTTAGGGATACAAGTTCAAGAACAATAGTATAGAAATCAGGCACCGGTCACAAAATGATATTAGAGAATTACTGGAGCAGGAGGAATTAGTTCTCTTCTACAGCCCTTTCCACAGATACTGAGAAATATGGCAATCTCATTCTACTGACCAATGAGGAAACCATGCTAGAAAATATGGGAGCAAGTTCAGCAGAGAATCCAACTATTTGATCATTATAGCTCCTGCAGCAAAATGAAATCACTATGCTGTCATTTGCCCTGATAAAAAATACAAACACAGAGTATTCTCAGATGTTTAGCATACAGATATGTTCTATAGAGAGCCAAAAATCCAACACTAAAGGCCAAGGTGGGAACTTCCCTGGTGGTGCAGTCGTTAAGAATCTGCCTGCCCATGAAGGGGACATGGCTTTGAGCCCTGGTCCGGGAAGATCCCACATGCCATGGAGCAACTAAGCCCGTGTACCACAACTACTGAGCCTGCGCTCTAGAGCCTGCGAGCCACAAATACTGAGCCTGCGTGCCACAACTACTGAAGCCCATGTGCCTAGAGCCTGTGCTCCGCAACAAGAGAAGCCACCGCAATGAGAAGCCTGCACACCGCAAAGAAGAGTAGTCCCTCTGCTTGTCCGCAGCCAAATAAATAAATAAATAAATTTATTTAAAAAAAAAAAAAAAAGACCGAGGTGGTTCCTAGGGAAACTGATGATACCACTAACGTGGCAAATGCTGAAACCCACTGCCTTCCCTTAGATTTCCAAGAGAGCAAGAACACTTTAAAACACAAAAACTTCCTTTTTTTTTTTTTTTTTTTGATTTTTGGCTGCTTTGTGTCTTCGTTGCTGCACGTGGGCTTTCTCTAGTTGCGGCGAGCGGAGGCTTCTCTTCGTTGCGATGCACGGGCTTCTCATTTGTGGTGGCTTCTCTTGTTGTGGAGCACGGACTCTAGGCATGTGGGCTTCAGTAGTTGTGGCTCACGGGCTCTAGAGCGCAGGCTCAGTAGTTGTGGTGCACGGGCTTAGTTGCTCCGTGGCATATGGAATCTTCCCGGATCAGGGCTCGAACCTGTGTCCCCTGCATTGGCAGGTAGATTCTTAACCACTGTGCCACCAGGGAAGTCCAAAAACTTCAATATCTTAAATGAGTAACTGTCTCCGCACAACGCATCCCTTCTTTATACAGGGAAATGGTTCAGGGAC
This sequence comes from Hyperoodon ampullatus, assembly GCF_949752795.1. Taxonomy (NCBI): domain Eukaryota; kingdom Metazoa; phylum Chordata; class Mammalia; order Artiodactyla; family Ziphiidae; genus Hyperoodon; species Hyperoodon ampullatus. The sequence goes on along the minus strand of NC_136914.1, from coordinate 129,596,874 downwards.
CTAACAGTAAATGGATAAGTCTCCTCTACTGGAGACCAAGCAGCACCATCCGACCCACCTTCAAAGAGTGTCAAAATGACAAATACCTTTTTGTTTTATAATATCTGGGCCAGTTTCCTGTGTTTTATTACAATGTCCACTACTGTTGGAGTTCCTTAGGGGTGGTCGACTCCAATGCCTTAGAATTATGGCATTCTTATGTGGTCTATAGAAAATAAATACAGTAAACACATAAACATCGGGAAAGGTTTTTTCCAACTATTTGCCAGCTCCTAGTAAATCTATTGGTTACCTGAAGCTTCTTCCCAAATATGAAGGAACTGACTCAGTATAAATTGTGGAATTGGGGCACTTAGAAGAAACCCAGAATCCACACAGCAGGTTGACATGTTGATAACTGTGATGAGTCCAATGTGATGTCACTCCTAAGGACTGAGAGGGGAGCAGCGCCCCAGGAGGAGAAATCCCTGAGGCCACTGCAAGGGCCAGAGTCAGAAAATTAACACAGGGACTTTGCTGGTGGCGCAGTGGTTAAGAATCCGCCTGCCAATGGAGGGGGCACAGGTTCAAGCCCTGGTCCAGGAAGATCCCACATGCCACGGAGCAACTAAGCCTGTGCGCCACAACTACTGAGCCTGAGCTCTAGAGCCCACGAGCCACAACTACTGAGCGCGTGTGCTGCAACTACTGGAGCCTACAAGTCTAGAGCCCGTGCTCCACAAAAAGAGAAGCCACCACAATGAGAAGCCCACACACCGCAACAAAGAAGAGTAGCCCCCACTTGCTGCAACTAGAGAAAGCCCATGCTCAGCAACGAAGACCCAATGCAGCCAAAAATAAATAAATAAATATTTTTTTTAAAAAAAAGAAAATTAACACAGGTGATTTCCGACTTGAGGATAAATCACCAAAATCCAAGGAAAGCACTAAAAATTAGTGTGAGGAAGAAATGGTTTCTGCACCATAACTGGCCAACTTCTCTGATAAACGAAGATGATGCTTTCAGTTCGGCCTAAATGGGTGTGCTCATGCACCAATGGAGAAACAGCAGGATGAAATAACATTTGTTGAGCCTCTATCATGTGTCAGAGGCTTGACATCACAACAACCCAGCATGAGAATGATTACCTCCATTTCTGCACATGAATCAACGAAGACTCAGAAGTGAAGTGATTTTTCCAGTCACAGAGCTTGCAAATGGTGGATCCAAGATTCAAACCTCGTCTCTCTGGTATCTACAGCTAGGGACTTTTCACATCTCTAAGCCGAGTTCAAGTGATATCTAACAAGGTGTCTTACAGTTGCTTCCCGCTTTCACGAAAGCTGCACTATGAAAATCCAGTTTTACAAAATACTTTAATTAGAAAAAAAATCTATTTAAAAAATAATTTACCATTGAGTTCCTTTAATAAAAAGCTTATGTGGAATCATTAGAGAAATGCAAGTCAAAACTACAATAAGGTATCACCTCACACCAGTAAGAATGGCCATCATCAAAAAATCTATAAACAATAAATGCTGGAGAGGGTGTGGAGAAAAGGGAACCCTCATACACTGTTGGTGGGAATGTAAATTGATATAGCCACTATGGAGAACAGTATGGAAGTTCCTTAAAAAACTAAAAATAGAACTACCATATGACCCAGCAATCCCACTACTGGACTTATACCCTGAGAAAACCATAATTCAAAAAGACCCATGTTCACTGCAGCTCTATTTACAATAGCCAGGACGTGGAAGCAACCTAAGTGTCCATCAACAGATGAATGGATAAAGAAGATGTGGCACATGCATACAATGGAATATTACTCAGCCATAAAGAGAAACAAAATTGAGTTATTTGTAGTGAGGTGCATAGACCTAGAGTCTGTCATACAGAGTGAAGTAAGTCAGAAAGAGAAAAACAAATACCATATGCTAACACAAATATATGGAATCTAAAAAAAAGAATGGTTCTGAAGAACCTAGGGGCAGGACAGGAATAAAGATGCAGACGTAGAGAATGGACTTGAGGACACGGGGAGTGGGAAGGGTAAGCTGGGACAAAGTGAGAGAGTGCCATGGACATATATACACTACCAAACGTAAAATAGCTAGCTAGTGAGAAGCAGCCTCATAGCACAGGGAGATCAGCTCGGTGCTTTGTGACCACCTAGAGGGGTGACATAGGGAGGGTGGGAGGGAGATGCAAGAGGGAAGATATATGGGGATATATGTATATGTATAACTGATTCACTTTGTTATAAAGCAGAAACTAACACACCATTGTAAAGCAATTATACTCCAATAAAGATGTTAAAAAAAAAAAAGCTCATGTGGAATATCTTAAATAAAAAGAATTCATCTCTTGCATAAGGGATGGTGTATTTGTAAAAACATGGGGTCATTTTTTATGACACATCACATTTCCTCCCCCATCTATCTCCTTATCCTGCCCCCCAAAAACACCACTAGCAACAGCTCCCCAGTAGTAACATGTATGTACTGAAGGTTGGTCCTCAGGGGAGCCACAGGACAGGCATTTAAACAGGTGACAACAATTGAAGAGTAGGAACTTGGTAATGATAGGGCAGGGTATATCTCCCCCACGTCAAACTCTCTTCTGCACTATCATTTTGACTCTCTTCCCCAGCCTCCCACTAGAAAGTTATACAGCATCCATTTTTCAGTATCGGGCTATCATTAAATAAAACATAAACACTATACTCCATGGGGCCAGGATTGGGCTTCAAACAAAATCTAAAGTGTGAACAGCTCTTAAATGCCCTTGGTTGTGATTCTGTCACCACCATCACCAGCCTGTTCCAGAAGCCTCATAACCTGTCCTCTCCACAAGCGACCTGGCTACAAAGCAAGTTGTTTAGAGTAGCAGATAACACCCTCCCTTGAAAGAAACTAGTGAGGTATTTTAGAAAATACGGTCTGTAGCAAAGGTGGTCATGGAATCACACAGTAACCTCTCAGGACTCATTTCCTTCGTCATCACCCTAATGATGCTGCTTACGGTCTAAATGATGGAGTACAGTTCTCCCACACCCTTTAAGGTCTATGACGCCCCAGTATTTTCTCTGCATCTGATCCAGGGAAAACTGAAGGGATGACAGCACCAAAGAACTTCCTCCTGGTTAATAGAGAGAATTTGAGATCCCCTGGAGAGGCACAGTCTATTGTAAAGATTCTTTGTGTAGTAATGAGACTTGGGAGTTTGATCTGCCTTCAAGAGACTCTGGCCTATTTTAAAGACCCCCTAAGAAAGGAGGTTCTTAACTCTTCCCTTCTGCACAGGAATAGGGAGACAAATGGGAAGGGAATTCATTTACATCTCAAATCAGTATATATGTGAGTCAACATAATTGGCCAAAGACAATTTAATTCCATGATAGCAGGTAAGTTATTCTTAGATCATTCATCATGAAAGTACTTTCCTATCTATTGCCTAATTATAGGATCTGAACTAAGGAAATTCAACCAAATCATTTCCTTGATCAAAATTCTTCTATGGCTCTTTGTAATCTAAGGAATCTCACGTAAAGGAGATGGAAGAAAGAAACCCCCTTTACATATACCAGGCATACTATCTTTTTTTTTAAACATCTTTATTAGAGTATAATTGCTTTACAATGGTGTGTCAGTTTCTGCTTTATAACAAAGTGAATCAGTTATACATATACATATATCCCCATATCTCTTCCCTCTTGCATCTCCCTCCCTCCCACCCTCCCTATCCCATGCCTCAAGGTGGTCACAAAGCACCGAGCTGATCTCCCTGTGCTATGAGGCTGCTTCTCACTAGCTAGCTATTTTACGTTTGGTAGTGTATATATGTCCATGGCACTCTCTCACTTTGTCCCAGCTTACCCTTCCCCCTCCCCGCGACCTCAAGTCCATTCTCTAGTAGGTCTGCGTCTTTATTCCCGTCTTGCCCCTAGGTCCTTCATGACCTTTTTTTTTTTTTTTTTTTAGATTACATATATATGTGTTAGCTTACGGTATTTGTTTTTCTCTTTCTGACTTACTTCACTCTGTATGACAGACTCTAGGTCCATCCACCTCACTACAAATAACTCAATTTTATTTCTTTTTATGGCTGAGTAATATTCCATTGTATATATGTGCCACATCTTCTTTATCCACTCATCCGTTGATGGACACTTAGGTTGCTTCCATGTCCTGGCTATTGTAAATAGAGCTGCAATGAACATTGTGGTACATGATTCTTTATGAATTATGGTCTTCTCAGGGTATATGCCCAGTAGTGGGATTGCTGGGTCATATGGTAGTTCTATTTTTAGATTTTTAAGGAACCTCCATACTGTTCTCCATAGTGGCTGTATCAATTTACATTCCCACCAACAGTCCAAGAGGGTTCCCTTTTCTCCACACCCTCTCCAGTATTTACTGTTTGTAGATCTTTTGATGATGGCCATTCTGACCGGTGTGAGATAATATCTCATTGTAGTTTTGATTTGCATTTCTCTAATGATTAATGATGTTGAGCATTCTTTCATGTGTTTGTTAGCAACCTGTATATCTTCTCCCTAACACCACACACAAAAATAAACTCAAACTGGATTAAAGACCTAAATGTAAGGCCAGACAGCATCAAACTCTTAGAGGAAAACATAGGCAGAACACTCTATGACATAAATCACAGCAAGATCCTTTTTGACCCACCTCCTAGAGAAATGGAAATAAAAACAAAAATAAACAAATGGGACCTAATGAAACTTAAAAGCTTTTGCACTGTAAAGGAAACCATAAACAAGACAAAAAGACAACCCTCAGAATGGGAGAAAATATTTGCAAATGAAGCAACTGACAAAGGATTACTCTCCAAAACATACAAGCAACTCATGCAGCTCAATATCAAAAAAAACAAACAACCCAATCCAAAAATGGGCAGAAGACCTAAATAGACATTTCTCCAAAGAAGATATACATGATTGCCAGGCATACTTTCACTTAGGGCTTTACACTTACTGTTCCCAAAAAGCCTATGGCTCCTTCCCTCACCTCCTTCAAGTCTGTAGGCAAAGGTCACTTAGACCTCCCATTACTACCCCATTAACTGCAACACCCCAACAAATACACAAACACACACACACACACACCCTGTATCCCTTCAACACTGTTTCTCTATAAACCTATCACCATCACCATCCAACATACTGTGTAATTATGTCTCTTTTTTTAATTTACTTATTTTTGTTTATTTTACTTTTGTCTGTGGTGGGTCTTCCTTGCTGCGTGCAGGCTTTCTCCAGTTGCGGTGAGCAGGGGCTACGCTTCATTGTGGTGCGCGGGCTTCTCATTGCAGTGGCTTCTCTTGTTGTGGAGCAAAGGCTCTAGGCATGTGGGTTCAGTAGCTCTGGCTCACAGGCTCCAGAGCACAGGCTCAATAGTTGTGGTGTACGGGCTTAGTGGCTCCATGGCATGTGGGATCTTCCCGGACCAGGGCTCGAACCTCTTGCATTGGCAGGAGGATTCTTAACCACTGTGCCACCAGGGAAGCCCTATGTCTTTCTTAATTGTCTATCTTCCTCTATCAGAACGTCAGCTCAAAGAAAGAAAATATTTTGGTCTGTTTACTCACTCGTTTGGCTCCATAGCTATTAAAATAGAGCCCAGTATATAGTAGGTGCTCATAACACAATTGGTGAGTGAACTGAATGAACATATGGCTTCCTGCAAAATTTAGAGTCTTAGAGTTTTGTGTAAGCTAACAGATGATTACCTTTCTCAAACAGGACATGAACTAATGAATATGCAATAGCTATTCCTAGTTATGATCTTAATTCTAGTTCTCTTTGAGCATTTGGAATGGCGGGTTTTCAGCTGTGATTCCTGGAGCCTTGGCACCCCTCTGAGACATGTCTTCTTCACCCCCAACCCCTGTTGCAGAGCTATGAGAGGGAAGACCAAAAAGCCGGGCATCTGGCTCCCTGGCTCCTGCTTCAGCAAAGCCAGCTCTTCTGTTATCTGTCTTACACATTGGCGTTTTCTGTAAGATGTTAGCAGGGAGGAAACTCCCATCACTAAAAACATAGAAAAACTCTAGCCTGGACCATGAGATAGAAAAACATGAAAGGACATTGGATAGAGTATCACAGAAACATGAATATTTATAGAGCATCTATTGTGTTCTCAGGTGTGATCTGGACATTGGGAATACATAGACAAGAAGATAGCCAAACTCACGTTTAACCAAGTTCACATAACAAATAATTACAATATTCTCAGAAATTTCGGAAAATCAAAGGAGCACTGAGGAAGGATGTCAGGGATGTGCCCTGCCAGAGGCATCTGCTAGTCTTTTTTTAATTGAAATATAGTTGAAATACAATACTGTGTTAGTTTCAAGTGTACTATATAGTGATTTGACATTTGCATACCTTGTGAAATGATCACCACAATAAGTCTAATAATTATCTGTCTCCATACAAAGCAATTACAATATAAATGACCGTGTTCCTTATGCTGTATATTACATCCCCATGACTTATTTTATAACCTAAGGTTTGTACTTCTTAATCCCCTTCACCTGCTATACCCACACTCCCTCACCTCACTTCTGGCTACCACCCATTTGTTCTCTGTATTGATGGTATGCTTTTGTTTTGCTTGTTTTGTTTTTTAGATTTTACATATAAGTGAAATTATATTTGTCCTTCTCTGTCTGACTTATTTCACTTAGCATAATACCCTCTAGATCCATTCATATTGTTGCAAATAGCAAGATGCCATTCTTTTATGGCTGAGTAACATTCCATTGTATGTGTAAACCACATCTGCTTTATCCATTCATCTGACGGACACTTAGGTTGCTTTCATATCTTGGTTATTGTAAATAATGCTACAACATTGGGTGCATACATCTTTTTGAATTAGTATTTTTGTTTTCGTCAGGTAAATACCCAGAAGTAAAATTGCTGGATTTTTAATTTTTTAAGGAACCTGCTTACTATTTTCCAATCTGTTGAGTTTTAAGGATAGTTGTTAGTCAGGCAAAGCATAAGAAGACTGACGTTCACTTTGTGACTTTAAATAAGACCTTCATCTCTTTAGGACTTAGTTACTCCAACCATAAATAGAGAGGCTTGAAAATTAGCTGATGTAAAGTCCCTACAACATTTAAGACTATGTATCCACCTTCTCCTACTGCCCTACAACCAGATAACGGAAATCATTAGTTTCTTTTTTTTTTTTTTTTTTTTGCGGTACGCGGGCCTCTCACTGCTGTGGCCTCTCCCGTTGCGGAGCGCAGGCTCCGGATGCGCAGGCTCAGCGGCCATGGCTCACGGGCCCAGCTGCTCCGCGGCATGTGGGATCTTCCCGGACTGGGGCATGAACCCGTGTCCCCTGCAACGGCAGGCGGACTCTCAACCACTGCGCCACCAGGGAAGCCCTCATTAGTTTCAAGGAATACTGTTGAACATCAAATGTTTTGGCCAATTCATCTGAACATTAATAATGTATATGGCACAGCATGATGAGAGTTGTCCCAAGGAGAGTCGTTTAAATTAATTGATGTTTTCTTCCATATATGAGAGATTTTTATTGCATTGTCCAGATTCAATTTCAATAATTCCATTATAACTTTTCTCAATACCAGTTATGAAGTCATCTTAAAGTAAGTATGGAATTACAAACTTTATTGTTCACCATTAGCATCAAGTTTATTTTTACATTTTAGACATTCTTTCACATGTAACATATTGAACAAGGAAGCAGGGCTCTCTAAATCTGTTAAATTTGGAACTAGGAAAATTTTCAAGACATTTTACTCCTCCATACTTTCAAATGATAACTAATGTGTCAGCCAGGAATATTTTAACTGTCATCAACTACCAAACTATCAAAAGTTAACAGGTTGGCATGACAATTACGAGTGGGATTCCAAAGTATTAACTGCTTGGGGAATGTCTGTGTTGAGTCTGTAGATGTGTGCACTCATGGTGCCCAAGAACTTAGTCCCTACCCAGGGGGATTGATGAAAATGACTTAAGAGCAAAGAAATCAAATTAATAGCAATACCTCTAAACATAAATATCAGGTTGTCCTTAATTTTAAGAGATAACAAGGAGAAAGTGAAAGAATATGAAAAGAGATATTCTTATATTGTGAAATGTACAATGGATTTAATTTATAGTTCTGGCGTTGACTGGCTATATGACCATGAATAAATCACTTGAGCATTTTGAGGCTGTTTCCTCATTTACCAAATGAGGGTAATAATACCTATCGGAGTGGGGAAAACCCAAATTTTCATCAACTGATTAATGGATAAACAAAATGTGACATATCAATAAACAAAATAGTAAATGAAAGAGGAGAAATAACAACTGATATCACAGAGACACAAAAAATCATGAGAATATTATGAACAGCTATATGCAAAAAGTTGAACAAACTAAAAGAAATGGATAAATTTCTAGAAACACATAATCTTCCAAGACTTAATAAGGAAGAAACAGACAATCTGAACAGACAAACCACTAGTAGTGAAATTGAATTTGTAATTTAAAAAACTCACAGCAAAAAGAAGTCCAGGACTGGACAGCTTCACAGGGGAATTCTACCAAACATATAAAAAAGAGATAATACCTATCCTTCTCAAACTATGCCAAAAATATTGAAGTGGAGGGAATACCCAAATTCCTTCAGTGAGGCCACAGTTACCCTGATACCAAAACTAGAAGAAGACAACACAAAAAGAGAAAATCACAGGCCAATATATCTAATGAATATAGATGCAAAAATCCTCAACAAAATATTAGCAAATCAAATTCAACAATATATAAAAAGGATCATACACCACGATCTAGTGGGATTTATTCCAGGGATGCAAGGATGGTTCAATATCTGCAAATCAATCAAAGTAGTACACCACAATAACAAAATGAAGGATAAAAAAATCACATGATCATCTACATAGATGCTGAGAAAGCATTTGACAAAATTCAACACCCATTCATGATAAAAACTCTCATCAAAATTGGTATACAGGGAAGATAACATAATAAAGTCCATTTATAACAAACCAAGAGCTAACATCATACTCAATGGTAAAAAGCTGAAAGTATTTCCTGTAAGATCAAGAACAAGACAAGGATGTCCACTCTCACCACTTTTATTCAACATAGTATTGGAGGTCCTAGCCACAGCAACCAGAAAAGAAAAAGAAATAAAACGTATCCAAATTGGAAGGGAAGAAGTAAAACTGAATTTTCAGGTGACATCATGCACTATAGAGAAAACCTTAAAGTCTCCACCCAAAAACTATTAGAACTAATAAATGACTCAGTAAATTTGCTGGATATAAGACTAATATACAGAAATCTGATGCTTTTCTATACACTGATAATGGACTATTGGAAATAGAAAGCAAGAAAACAATCCTGTTTAAAATTGCATCAGGACTACCCTGGTGGTCCAGTGATTAAGACTCCATGCTCCCACTGCAGGGGGAATGGGTTCAATCCCTGGTCAGGGAACTAAGATCCTGCATGCTGTGCAGTGCAGCCAAAACACATACATACATACATACATACAAATTTATAATTGCATCAAAAGAATAAAATACCTAGGAATAAACTTAACCAAGGAGGTAAAAAACTTATACTCTGAAAATTATAAAACACTAATGAAGGAATTTGAAGCTGATACAAAGAAATGGAAAAATATCAGTACTCATGAATTCAAAGAATTAATATTGTTAAAATGTCCATACTACCTAAAGAAATCTACATATTTAATGTAATCCCTATCAAAATATCCATGCCATTTTTCACATAACTAGAAAAAATCATCCTAAAATTTATATAGAACCACAAAAGACCGCAAATAGCCAAAACAATCTTGAGAAAAAAGAACAAAGCTGGAGGTATTATGCTCCCTGGCTTCAGACTATACTACAAACTACAGTAATCAAAACAATATTGTACTGGCACAAAAACAGATACACAGATCAATGGAACAGAATAGAGAGCTCAGAAATAAATCCATGCACTTATAGTCAGTTAATCTATAACAAAGGAGACAAGAATATACAATGGAGAAAAAGTCTCTTCAATAAGTGGTGCTGGGGGGACCCGGAGGAAGATGGCGGAAGAGTAAGACGCGGAGATCACCTTCCTCCCCACAGATACATCAGAAATTCATCTACACGTGGAACAACTCCTACAGAACACCTACTGAACGCTGACAGAAGACCTCAGACCCCCCAAAAGGCAAGAAACTCCCCACATACCTGGGTAGGGCAAAAGAAAAAAAGAATAAACAGAGACAATAGGATAGGGATGGGACCTGCACCAGTGGGAGGGAGCTGTGAAGGAGGGAAGGTTTCTACACACTACAAGCCCCTTCGCGGGCGGAGACTGCAGGTGGCGGAGGGGGAAAGCTTCGGAGTAGCGGAGGAGAGCACAGCAACAGGGGTGCGGAGGGCAAAGCGGAGAGATTCTGGCACAGAGGATTGGTGCCCTCAGGCACACACCAGCCCGAGAGGCTTGTCTGCTCGGCCGCCGGGGCTGGGAGCTGAGGCTCGGGTATCGGCTTTCAGTCGGAGCGCAGGGAGAGGACTGGGGCTGGCGGCAGGAAGAGAGCCTGAAGGGGTTAGTGCACCACGGCTAGCCCGGAGGGAGTCCGGGGAAAGGGTCTGGAGCTACCGAAGAGGCAAGAGACTTTTTTCCCTTTTGTTTCCTGGTGTGCGAGGAGAGGGCATTAAGAGGGCTGCTTGGGGAAGCGCCGGAGACAGGCGCGAGCCGCGGGTAAGGCGCGGACCACGGAGACGGGCGTGGGACGCTGGGGCTGCCGCCGCCGCCGCCGCCGCCGCGGGGCCTGTGTGCGAGCGCGGGTCACTGTCCGCCCCGCCTTCCGGGGGGCCTGTGCACCCCGCCACTGCCGGGGTCCCGGGACCCGGGGACGGCTTTCCCGGGAAAGCGCACGGAGCGCCACGGGCTGCTGCAACGTCACGCCGGCCTCTGCCACCGCAGGCCCACCCCACACTGCGCGCCCCTCCCTCCCCTCTGCCTGAGTGAGCCAGAGCCCCCGAATCAGCGGCTCCTTTAAACCCGTCCTGTCTGAGCGAAGAACGGACGCCCTCCGGCGACCTACGCGCAGAGGCGGGGCCAGGTCCAAGGCTGAGACCCGGGAGTTGTGAGAGCAGAGACAGGGAAATCTCTCTGTGCAGCCTCGGAGGCAGCGGATTAAAGCTCCACGGTCCATTTGATGTGCCCTGCGTCTGTGGAGTGCATGAATGGACAGCGAATCACCCCAAATTGAGGAAGTGGACTTTGAGGACAAGATTTAAGACTTTCCCCCCTTTTTTCCTCTTTTTACAACGAATTATCCCAAATTAAGGAGGTGGACTTAGCAAGATTTCAGACTTCTCGCCCTTTTCCTCTTTTTACAACGAATTATCCCAAATTGAGGAGGTGGACTTGGAGAGCAAGACTTTTGATTTTTCCCCCTGCTCTCTTTTGGTGAATGTGTATGTGTAATCTTCTGTGTAAGATTCTCTCTGTATAGCTTTGCTTCCACCATATGTCCCAGGGTTCTATCGGTCCGTGTTTTTTTTCAATAATTACTTTTTAATTTTAATAACGCTACTATATTTCATACTTTATTCTATTTTACTTTACCTGCTCTTTCTTTTTTTCTTACCTTCCCTTCCTCCCTCCCTCCCTCCGCTCCTCCTTTCCTTCTTTCTTTTTTTCTCCCTCCCTCCCTCCCACCCTTCTTCTTTCCACTTTCTTTTTCTTTCCTTCCTCCCTCCCTCCCTCCTGTCTTTCTTTCTTTCTTTCCTTCCTCCCTCCCTCCCTCCCTTCTTCCATTCACTCTTCCTTTTGCTTTCATTCCTCCCTCCCTCCCTCCTTTCTTTCCTTCTTTCTTTCCATCCTTCCTCCCTCCCTCCCTCCCTCCTTTCTTTCTTTCTTCCTTCCTTTCTTCCCTTCTTCCTTTCTTTCCCTCTCTCTTTCTTTCTTCTACTAATTCTTTCTTTCTACTTTTTCTCCCTGTTATTCTGAGCCGGGTGGATGAAAGGCTCTTGGTGCTCCAGCCAGGAGTCAGTGCTGTGCCTCTGAAGTGGGAGAGCCAACTTCAGGACACGAGTCCACAAGAGACCTCCCAGCTCCACATAATATCAAGCAGCGAAAATCTCCCAGAGATCTCCATCTCAACACCAGCACCCAGCTTCAGTCAACGACCAGCAAGCTACAGTGCTGGTCACCCTATGCCAAGCAACTAGCAAGGCAGGAACACAACCCCACCCATTAGCAGAGAGGCTACCTAAAAACATAATAAGGCCACAGGCACCCCAAAACACACCACCAGACGTGGACCTGTCCACCAGAAAGACAAGATCGAGCCTCAACCACCAGAACACAGGCATTAGTCCCCCCCACCAGGAAGCCTACACAACCTACTGAAACAACATTAGCCACGGGGGACAGACACCAAAAACAACGGGAACTACGAATCTGCAGCCTGCAAAAAGGAGACCCCAAACACAGTAACATAAGCAAAATGAGAAGACAGAAAAACACACAGCAGGTGAAGGAGCAAGATAAAAACCTACCAGACCCAACAACTGAAGAGGTAATAGGCAGTCTACCTGAAAAAGAATTCAGAATAATGATAGTAAAGCTGATCCAAGATTCTATTTCCAAGATCCATAATCTTGGAAATAGAATAGACAAAATGCAAGAAACAGTTAACAAGGACCTAGAAGAACTGAAGATGAACCAAGCATTGATTAAAAACACAATAAATGAAATGAAAAATACTCTAGATGGGATCAATAGCAGAATAACTGAGGCAGAAGAACGGATAAGTGAGGTGGAAGATAAAATAGTGGAAATAACTGCTGCAGAGCAAAATAAAGAAAAAAGAATGAAAAGAACAGAGGACAGTCTCAGAGACCTCTGGGACAACATTAAACGCACCAACATTCGAATTATAGGGGTTCCAGAAGAAGAAGAGAAAAAGAAAGGGACTGAGAAAATATTTGAAGAGATTATAGTTGAAAACTTCCCTAATATGGGAAAGGAAATAGTTAATCAAGTCCAGGAGACACAGAGAGTCCCATACAGAATAAATCCAAGGAGAAATACGCCAAGACACATATTAATCAAACTGTCAAAAATTAAACACAAAGAAATCATATTAAAAGCAGCAAGGGAAAAACAACAAATAACACACAAGGGAATCCCCATAAGGTTAACAGCTGACCTTTCAGAAGAAATTCGGCAAGCCAGAAGGGACTGGCAGGACATATTTAAAGTGATGAAAGGGGAAAACCTACAAGCAAGATTACTCTACCCAGCAAGGATCTCATTCAGATTTGATGGAGAAATTAAAACCTTTACAGACAACCAAAAGCTGAGAGAGTTCAGCAACACCAAACCAGCTTTACAACAAATGCTAAAGGAACTTCTCTACGCAAGAAACACAACAGAAGGAATATACCTACAATAACAAACCCAAAACAATTAAGAAAATGGAAATAGGAACATACATATCGATAATTAGCCTAAATGTAAATGGACTAAATGCTCCCACCAAAAGACACAGATTGGCTGAATGGATACAAAAACAAGACCTGTATATATGCTGTCTACAAGAGACCCACTTCAGACCTAGAGACACATACAGATTGAAAGTGAGGGGATGGAAAAAGATATTCCATGCAAATGGAAATCACAAGAAAGCTGGAGTAGCAATTCTTATATCAGACAAAATAGACTTTAAAATAAAGACTATTAGAAGAGACAAAGAAGGACACTACATAACGATAAAGGGATCGATCCAAGAAGAAGATATAACAATTGTAAATATTTATGCACCCAACATAGGAGCACCTCAATACATAAGGCAAATACTAACAGCCATAAAAGGGGAAATCGACAGTAACACAATCATAGTAGGGGACTTTAACACCCCAGTTTCACCAATGGACAGATCATCCAAAATGAAAATAAATAAGGAAACACAAGCTCTAAATGATACATTAAACAAGATGGACTTAGTTGATATTTCTAGGACATTCCATCCAAAAACAACAGAATACACATTTTTCTCAAGTGCTCATGGAACATTCTCCAGGATAGATCATATCTTGGGTCACAAATCAAGCCTTGGTAAATTTAAGAAAATTGAAATTGTATCAAGTATCTTTTCCGACCACAATGCTATGAGACTAGACATCAATTACAGGAAAAGATCTGTAAAAAATACAAACACATGGAGGCTAAACAATACACTACTCAATAACGAAGTGATCACTGAAGAAATCAAAGAGGAAATTAAAAAATACCTAGAAACAAATGACAATGGAGACACGACGACCCAAAACCTATGGGACGCAGCAAAAGCAGTTCTAAGGGGGAAGTTTATAGCAATACAATCCCACCTTAAGAAACAGGAAACATTTCGAGTAAACAACCTGACCCTGCACCTAAAGCAATTAGAGAAAGAAGAACAAAAAACCCCCAAAGTTAGCAGAAGGAAAGAAATCATAAAGATCAGATCAGAAATAAATGAAAAAGAAATGAAGGAAACAATAGCAAAGATCAACCAAACTAAAAGCTGGTTCTTTGAGAAGATAAACAAAATTGACAAACCATTAGCCAGACTCATCAAGAAAAGAAGGGAGAAGACTCAAATCAATAGAATTAGAAATGAAAAAGGAGAAGTAACAACTGACACTGCAGAAATACAAAAGATCATGAGAGATTACTACAAGCAACTCTATGCCAATAAAATGGACAACCTGGAAGAAATGGACAAATTCTTAGAAATGCACAACCTGCCAAGACTGAATCAGGAAGAAATAGAAAATATGAATAGACCAATCACAAGCACTGAAATTGAAACTGTGATTAAAAATCTTCCATCAAACAAAAGCCCAGGACCAGATGACTTCACAGGCGAATTCTATCAAACATTTAGAGAAGAGCTAACACCCATCCTTCTCAAACTCTTCCAAACAATTTCAGAGGAAGGAACACTCCCAAACTCATTCTACGAGGCCACCATCACCTTGATACCAAAACCAGGCAAGGATGTCACAAAGAAAGAAAACTACAGGCCAATATCACTGATGAACATAGATGCAAAAATCCTCAACAAAATACTAGCAAACAGAATCCAACAGCACATTAAAAGGATCATACACCATTGTCAAGTGGGGTTTATTCCAGGAATGCAAGGATTCTTCAATATACGCAAATCAATCAATGTGATACACCATATTAACAAGTTGAAGGAGAAAAACCATATGATCATCTCAATAGATGCAGAGAAAGCTTTCGACAAAATTCAACACCCATTTATGATAAAAACCCTGCAGAAAGTAGGCATAGAGGGAACTTTCCTCAACATAATAAAGGCCATATATGACAAACCCACAGCCAACATTGTCCTCAATGGTGAAAAATTGAAACCATTTCCACTAAGATCAGGAACAAGACAAGGCTGCCCACTCTCACCACTCTTATTCAACATAGTTTTGGAAGTTTTAGCCACAGCAATCAGAGAAGAAAAGGAAATAAAAGGAATCCAAATTGGAAAAGAAGAAGTAAAGCTGTCACTGTTTGCAGATGACATGATACTATACATAGAGAATCCTAAAGATGCTACCAAAAAACTACTAGAGCTAATCAATGAATTTGGTAAAGTAGCAGGATACAAAATTAATGTACAGAAATCTCTGGCATTCCTGTACACTAATGATGAAAAATCTGAAAGTGAAATCAAGAAAACACTCCCATTTACCATTGCAACAAAAAGAATAAAATATCTAGGAATAAACCTACCTAAGGAGACAAAAGACCTGTATGCAGAAAATTATAAGACACTGATGAAAGAAATTAAAGATGATACAAATAGATGGAGAGATATACCATGCTCCTGGATTGGAAGAATCAATATTGTGAAAATGACTCTACTACCCAAAGCAATCTACAGATTCAATGCAATCCCTATCAAACTACCACTGGCATTTTTCACAGAAGTAGAACAAAAAATTTCAAAATTTGTTTGGAAAAACAAAAGACCCCGAATAGCCAAAGCAATCTTGAGAACGAAAAACGGAGCTGGAGGAATCAGGCTGCCTGACTTCAGACTATACTACAAAGCTACAGTAATTAAGACAGTGTGGTACTGGCATAAAAACAGAAAGATAGATCAGTGGATCAGGATAGAAAGCCCAGAGATAAACCCACGCACATATGGCCAAGTTATCTTTGATAAAGGAGGCAGGAATGTACAGTGGAGAAAGGACAGCCTCTTCAATAAGTGGTGCTGGGAAAACTGGACAGGGACATGTAAAAGTATGAGATTAGATCATTCCCTAACACCATACACAAAAATAAGCTCAAAATGGATTAAAGACCTAAATGTAACGCCAGAAACTATCAAACTCTTAGAGGAAAACATAGGTAGAACACTCTATGACATAAATCACAGCAAGATCCTTTTGGACCCACCTCCTAGAGAAATGGAAATAAAAACAAAGATAAACAAATGGGACCTAGTGAAACTTCAAAGCTTTTGCACAGCAAAGGAAACCATAAAGAAGACCAAAAGACAACCCTCAGAATGGGAAAAAATATTTGCAAATGAAGCAACTGACAAAGGATTAATCTCCAAAATTTAAAAACAGCTCATGCAGCTCAATAGCAAAAAACCAAACAACCCAATCCAAAAATGGGCAGAAGACTTAAATAGGCATTTCTCCAAAGAAGATATACAGACTGCCAACAAACACATGAAAGAATGCTCAACATCATTAATCATTAGAGAAATGCAAATCAAAACTACAATGAGATATCATCTCACACCAGTCAGAATGGCCATCATCAAGAAATCTAGAAACAATAAATGCTGGAGAGGGTGTGGAGAAAAGGGAACACTCTTGCACTGCTGGTGGGAATGTGAATTGGTACAGCCACTATGGAGAACAGTATGGAGGTTCCTTAAAAAACTACAAATAGAACTACCATATGACCCAGCAATCCCACTACTAGGCGTATACCCTGAGAAAACCATAATTCAAAAAGAGACATGTACCAAAATATTCATTGCAGCTCTATTCACAATAGCCCGGAGCTGGAAACAACCTAAGTGTCCATCATCGGATGAATGGATAAAGAAGATGTGGCACATATATACAATGGAATATTACTCAGCCATAAAAAGAAACGAAACTGAGCTATTTGTAATGAGGTGGATAGACCTAGAGTCTGTCATACAGAGTGAAGTAAGTCAGAAAGAGAAAGACAAATACCGTATGCTAACACATATATATGGAATTTAAAAAAAAATGTCATGAAGAACCTAGGGGTAAAACGGGAATAAAGACACAGACCTACTTGAGAATGGGCTTGAGGATATGGGGAGGGGGAAGGGTAAGCTGTGACAAAGCAAGAGAGAGGCATGGACATATATACACTACCAAACGTAAGGTAGATAGATAGTGGGAAGCAGCCGCAGAGCACAGGGAGATCAGCTCGGTGCTTTGTGACCGCCTGGAGGGGTGGGATGGGGAGGGTGGGAGGGAGGGAGATGCATGAGGGAAGGGATGTGGGAACAGATGTATATGTATGACTGATTCACTTTGTTATAAAGCAGAAACTAATTTAAAAAAATAAGTGGTGCTGGGAAAACTGGACAGCTACATGTAAAAGAATAAAATTAGAACATTTTCTCACACCATATACAAAAATAAACTCAAAATGTATTAAAGACCTAAATATAAGACATGACACCATAAAACTCCCAGAAGAAAACATAAGCAGAACACTCTTTGACATAAATTATAGCAACATTTTTAAAGATCTGTCTCCTAAGGCAAAGGAAACAAAAGCAAAAATAAAGAAACTGGACCTAATTAAACTTAAAAGTTTTTGCACAGCAAAGGAAACTATCAACAAAGTGAAAAGACAACCTACTGAATGGAAGAAAATATTTGCAAATGATATAACTAATAATGGGGTGATAGCCAAAATATATAAACAGCTCATACAACTCAATATCAAAAACAGAAACAACCTGATTAAAAAATGGGCAGAAGACCTGAATAGACATTTCTCCAAAGAAGATATACAGATGACCACAGGCACATGAAAAGATGTTCAACATCACTAGTCATCAGGGAAATGCAAATTGAAACCACAACAAGATACCACCTCACACCTGTCAGAATGGCTATCATCAAAAAATCTACAAATAACAAATGTTGGCAAAGATGTGGAGAAAAGGGAACCCTATACACTGTTGATGGGAGTGTAAATTGGTGCAACCATTATGGAAAACAGCATGGAGGTTTCTCAAAAGACCAAAAATAGACCTACCAGACTTCCCTGGTAGCGCAGTGGTCAAGAATCTGCCTGCCAATGCAGGGGACAAGGGTTCAAGCCCTGGTCCAGGAAGATCCCACATGCCATAGAGCAACTAAGCCCATGCGGCATGACTACTGAGCCTCGGCTCTAGAGCCCGCATGCCACAACTACTGAAGCTCGTGTGCCTAGAGCCCATGCTCCACAACAAGAGAAGCCACCGCACTGAGAAGCCTGCATAATGGAGAGTAGCCCCCACTCTCAGCAACTAGAGAAAGCCCCTGCAGAGCAACAAAGACCCAACACAGCAAAAAATAAATAAATTTATTTAAAAAAAAACAAACGAATGAGTTTTGCCATTTGTAACAACATGGCTGGACCTGGAGGGTATTATGCTAAGTGAAGTAAGTCAGAGAAAGACAAATACTGTATGTTATCACTTATATGTGGAATTTTAAAAATAAAACAAATTAGTGAATATAACAAAACAGAAACAGACTCACAGATATAGACAACAAATTAGCGGTTACCAGCGGGGAGAGGAAGGGGAGAGGTGCAAAATCGGGGTAGGGGATTAAAAGTCACAAGCTACTATGTATAAAATAAATAAGCTACAAGGATATATTGTACAGCACAGGGAACATAGCCAATATTTTATAATAACTATAAATGGAATATAACCTTTAAAAATTGTGAATCACTTTATTGTACACCTATAACTTATATAATATTGTACAGCAACTGTACTTCAATTTTTAAAATCTCCCACAAAAATATGGGGTATATCCATACAATGGAATATTATTCAGCATTAATAAAGAATAAAGTATTAATACACGCTACAATATGGGTGAACCTTGAAAAGATTATATTACTAAGTGAAAGAAGCCAGTCACAAAAGGCTATGTATTAATGGTTCCATATATATGAAATGTCCATAAAAGGCAAATCTATAGAGGCAGAAGGTAGATTAATGGTTGTCTAGAGTTGGGGGGTAGAGACATGACAAAGTGACCGCTAATGGGTATGGGAATTTGGGGAGGGGTAACGAAAATATTCTAAAATTGATTGTGGTGACAGTTTCCCCACTCCATGAGCATACTAAAAACCACTGAACTGAACACTTCAAAAGGTAATTGTATGTTATTTGAATTATTCTAGAAAAATCTGTTATTAAAAAATAATACCTAAAAATAATACCTATCAGGGTTGTTGTAAGGATTAAACAATGTAAGACATACAAAAGCTCTTAATTAAGAACATCCTATATAATATTAGCCATATAACTACATTTGAACTTTCCTTGAAAAAGATGTTTTGGGGCTTCCCTGGTGGCGCAGTGGTTAAGAATCCACCTGCCCATGCAGGGGACATGGGTTCGAGCCCTGGTCTAGGAAGATACCACATGCTGCGGAGCAACTAAGCCTGTGCACCACAACTGCTGAGACTGCACTCTAGAGCCCGTGAGCCACAACTACTGAGCCCATGTGCCACAACTACTGAAGCCCGCGCGCCTAGAGCCCATGCTCCGCAACAAGAGAAGCCACCGCAATGAGAAGTCCACGCGCTGCAACAAAGAGTAGCCCCCGCTCGCCACAGCTAGAGAAAGCCCGTGCACAGCAGCAAAGACCCAACGAAGACAAAAATAAAATTAAAAAATAAATTTTTTAAAAAAAGAAAAAGATGGGGGGTTTTGTTTTGTTTTTTTAACATTTTTATTGGAGTATAATTGTTTTACAATGGTATGTTAGTTTCTGCTTTATAACAAAGTGAATCAGTTATACATATTCATATATCCCCATATCTCTTCTCTCTTGCGTCTCCCTCCCACCCTCCCTATCCCATCCCTCTAGGGGGTCACAAAGCACTGAACTGATCTCCCTGTGCTATGCGACTGCTTCCCACTAGCTATCTGTTTTACATTTGGTAGTGTATATGTGTCCATATATATACTACCACTCTCTCACTTTGTCCCAGCTTACCCTTCCCCATCCCCATGTCCTCAACTCCATTCTCTAGTAGGTCTGCGTCTTTATTCCCGTCTTGCCCCTAGGCTCTTCATGACCATTTGAAAAAGGTGTTTTTGATGCCACCTTGTCAATCCAATGATATCTAAAATAAGTTTAAAACTATCAAAGCAGTCACTATCCACCGCATGTTCTTAAATTAGCATGTGTAACAAATCTGAAGGCTGGCCCCAGGATACAGTGGTATGCCAGGAATCTGTCCATCTCACTAAGATTCTGTATTCTATCTCCATTGCTAAAATTTGGGGCAGCAGTCACTTTAGACCTTGTCAAACTTCTAAAAGTCTCACTACTTGATACCTTACTCTGAACATAAGCCAATAAACAGACAAGGATAAATGTGCTGTAAGGTGTTTGGGACACAGGAAATTTAATGTGTGAACAGAGGGGACCAGGTGTACATAAAGCAGGAAAGTCCAAGAGAGATTTTTCTCATGTGACATAACCATGTTAATTCCAATTCTGAAACCCATTTTCCCTTGGATTTGGAGTATATCTTGGTGAACACAGCTTTCTCTTGTTTCACTTAATAACTGCTGTTAAAATTTTAGTGACAAATGAGAAAGCCATTCAGTGGAGATGGCCAAATGTCTAATTAGACAATGATGAAAATCAAAGGAGGAGAATCCAACTGCTAAATATAATAAGCTCACGCATAAAATCATTGATGAGAAAAGAAAACGGTACCTTCACTTTGTTAAAATGGGGTACACGTATTAGATATTTTCTGAGATTCTCTGTTGATTAAGTCCATTAGGACCAGTATCAACTGAGTTTCAACTCTACATTGATTTCACATCTGATCAAGCTAAGATCCAAAATTACTGCATACTCATTGTACTAGAGAACAAAAAAGCAACTAAACATGTCTCTCTAAAATTAAAAAAAGTAAAAACCGCAAAAGAACATATAAATAAAATCGATTACCTGAAAATTTTAAACTACTTTTAAACAAAAGACGCCTAAACAAAGTTCAAAGACAAGAACCAGATTGTGAAAGATATTCAAAACAAATATGAAAGACAAAATATTTATATCCAGAATATAAAAAGAACTGCTAAAAATTAATAAGGAAAAGATGATCCAGTAGGAAAATAAAGAATATAATAGGCAATTCATTGAAGAGGAAATACAAATGGCCAAGAAACATAGGACAATAAGTTTGCCCTCACTAACAACCAGGGAAATACAAATTAAATCACTAGTGATATTTTACAGTGATCAGATAAGAAGAAATGTTAACATTTGAGAATACCATGCATTGGCAAGGTTTTATAGACAGAGGGATCTATTTACCAGTGGTGACCTGGTCAATTAGAACATTCACTTTGCACCACCTGTTAAAATTTAAAATGTTCATACCCATGACCCAGATGTTAAACTTCTAGATATCTACTAATTAAAAAAACAAAAGGGGGGGAGGGGAGGATTTCCCAGGTGGCGCAGTGATTAAGAATCTGCCTGCCAATGCAGGTGACATTGGTTTGAGCCCTGGTCCAGGAAGATCCCACGTGCCGCAGAGCAACTAAGCCCGTGCACCACAACTATTTAGCCTGCACTCTAGAGCCCGCGAGCCACAACTACTGAAGCCCGTGCGCCTAGAGCCTGTGCTCAACAACAAGAGAAGCCACCGCAGTGAGAAGCCCATGCACCACAACAAAGAGTAGCCCCCCCCTCGTCGCAACTAGAGAAAGCCCGGGAGCAGCAACAAAGACCCAACACAGCCAAAAATAAATAAATAAATAAATAAATAAATTTTTAATGCCAAAAAAAACACTCTAGTATATGCAAAGGTGTGCACTGCAATAGAAATCATGGAACTGTTAAATAAAATGTATTTTTAAGAGGTGGAATATTATATAGTAGATAAAATGAATAAACTAGAGTACGAATGTGTGTGTACATCACCATTGATGGTTTTGTTTTAAAGTAACTCACATAAAAATACATAAAATATAATGTAAATATAATGCTTTTCATGTTACAAAACAATACTATATATTTCATAGAAATACATAGATATGTATGTTAGCACAAAAAACAATCATCTGGAAGAATACAAACCAAACTCATGATTAAAAATACCACCAAAAAGGGAGTGCCACTAACAAGAGGGAGGGCAAGATTTAGATGGTCATTGAAGACAACTTCAGCTTTATCTAAAATGCCTTCATAAAAAACATAAAAGGAAAATACAGTCACGTGTTACTCAGATATTTTTTAAAGTGGATGCGTAGGATAAAGCCTGAAAAGAAGTCTATCAAAATGTTCAAGCATTCTTTCATGTGTTTGTTGGCAGTCTGTATATCTTCTGTGGAGAAATGTCTATTTAGGTCTTCTGCCCATTTTTGGATTGGGTTGTTTGTTTTTTTGTTATTGAGCTGCATGAGCTGCTTATAAGTTTTGGAGATTAATCCTTTGTCAGTTGCTTCATTTGCAAATATATTCTCCCATTCTGAGGGTTGTCTTTTCGTCTTGTTTATGATTTCCTTTGCTGTGCAAAAGCTTTTAAGTTTCATTAGGTCCCATGTGTTTATTTTTGTCTTTATTTCCATTTCTCTAGGAGGTGGGTCAAAAAGGATCTTGCTGTGATTTATGTCATAGAGTGTTCTGCCTATGTTTTCTTCTAAGAGTTTGATGCTGT
Organism: Hyperoodon ampullatus; assembly: GCF_949752795.1. NCBI lineage: Eukaryota > Metazoa > Chordata > Mammalia > Artiodactyla > Ziphiidae > Hyperoodon > Hyperoodon ampullatus. The sequence goes on along the minus strand of NC_136914.1, from coordinate 129,573,868 downwards.
CTGGCCTTACATTTAGGTCTTTAATCCAGTTTGAGTTTATTTTTGTGTATGGTGTTAGGGAGAAGATATACAGATTGCCAACAAACACATGAAAGAATGCTCAATATCATTAATCATTAGAGAAATGCAAATCAAAACTACAATGAGATATCATCTCACACCAGTCAGAATGGCCATCATCAAGAAATCTAGAAACAATAAGTGCTGGAGAGGGTGTAGAAAAAAGGGAACACTCTTGTACTGCTGGTGTGAATGTGAATTGGTACAGCCACTATGGAGAACAGTACGGAGGTTCCTTAAAAAACTACAAATAGAACTACCATATGACCCAGCAATCCCACTACTAGGCATATACCCTGAGAAAACCATAATTCAAAAAGAGTCATGTACCAAAATGTTCATTGCAGCCCTATTTACAATAGCCCGGAGCTGGAAACAACCTAAGTGTCCATCATCGGATGAATGGATAAAGAAGATGTGGCACATATATACAATGGAATATTACTCAGCCATAAAAAGAAACAAAATTGAGTTATTTGTAGTGAGGTGGATGGACCTAGAGTCTGCCATACAGAGTGAAGTAAGTCAGAAAGAGAAAGACAAATACCGTATGGTAACACATATATATGGAATTTAAGAAGAAAAAAAATGTCATGAAGAACCTAGGGGTAAGACAGGAATAAAGACACAGACCTACTAGAGAGTGGACTTGAGGATATGGGGAGGGGGAAGGGTAAGCTGTGACAAAGCGAAAGAGAGGCATGGACATATATACACTACCAAACGTAAGGTAGATAGCTGGTGGGAAGCAGCCGCATAGCACAGGGAGATGAGCTCAGTGTTGTGACCGCCTGGAGGGGTGGGATAGGGAGGGTGGGAGGCAGACGCAAGAGGGAGGGGATATGGGAACATATGTATATGTATAACTGATTCATTTTGTTATAAAGCAGAAACTAACACACCATTGTTAAGCAATTATACTCCAATAAAGATGTAAAAAAAAAAAAAAGTTCAAGTACCTTGCTTGATGGTGGATACATTTGGGATTGTTATTTTTACATTTATGAGGGGGGTGAGTATGGGGGGCAGGGTGTGCGTGTGTGTGTAGGTGTGTTTTCCAAATCTCTCAAGTTAAAAAAAAAAGTGGAAAACGTGGCTACTGTAGTTTGATATTCAGTCATATGGAATAACAAGCCCAACTGTAAGGTTGGCCCGGATTTCAATGTGGTAAAAGCACCCTGTATATTATATGGGAGGGATAACCCACTAACTAATCCACTATTATCCATTAGGTTAAACATTGCATTAAAATCTTTATTAAGTTTTAAGCTTTCACCTTAGAAATCAGAGAACAGACCTTTGAAGAAATGAACAGAACCAGTAGATTTTTGTGATTAAATATTACTACATAATTTGTCTTAAACACTTTTCCCTTTAAAAATGTCAAGATAATTATATGTTAAATATTACCTTAATAAGCCCTAGAAATTCAGATTTTAATTATAGAAACTTAGAAAACATGAGCTTCTAGCCTCACATCATTTAACTCTGGCCTCATGGAATTTGCAGGTTACGCCAGAATCCTTCATTACCTGGTTACACACTAGTGGACAATACGACATTTTGCTTGGAAATGATATAGGATAATATGATGGAAAATAACTGCACTTTCTCTATTGTGCTTCTCCTGTAAGGCTATAAATAAGTTGAATTGTGTTCCCTTGATTTATGTTTATGACTATTATTATGATGATTTACTTTGGGTTGAGCGCTGACAGTGTGCTGAGTGCTATACCAGACTCATAAGGAGAAATGGTTATGCCCCAGAGGCTTACATACCAAGACAAACAATTCAGCCATAAAATACACCAGCTAAGAGATGCTTAATCTCAGCAGTGCAATGCTTCTTGGAGTTTATATGTAGGTGGAGAAAATTTTCTCCTCCTGGGGGAAGGAGGTTAATGCTCTTTGAAAGACTTTGAGGGCCAGTTTTCAATAGAGATTTCATACAGGGGTAAAGAAACATCAAAGCACACGCTCTTAGAGCATAGTAAAGGGGATAGTCAAAGGAGGATTCCCCAGCAAACCAACAGTTTCAGGTATTGAGTTAGGTATTGTGGATATAAGATTGCCCTTCAAGGGCTCAATCTAATGGGCATACTCAACTATACAATTCCAGGTAGGTTCAACGTACTGCTTTTGTATTACAACCATCTTAAATCTTTTCTGGAATAATATTGGTTAGGGACATCTAACTCTGCAGACCAGTGTTTCAAAATGTATATTTTAAAGAACACTGTTTAGCGGACGTTTTCAGGTATGACAAAATTTCAAAACCTATGGACAAATAAACTTGAGAAATGTTGGGTTAAACAGTGAAATAAGTATCTCTATTGCAAGAATTCTCAGAGTCATGAAAATTGTGAATCTATGGCTTTGATTGCAAAATAATTTTTGGTAGAGTACTTCACAGGACTAGTACTCTGGGAACTATACACTGGGAAGCACCAAGTTTGGTGGAAGAAAGAACGAAAGAGAGAAGGAAATAAAACACTTTGTTTTAACCATGATGGTTGTTGGAGTCCTTTGTTTTCTGATTCACGTGCTCAAAGGACATAATATGCCCCAGTGTCTGTCTTCCAGCTGAGCTAAGAAAGGTACAGTGCTCTTCATAATCTTCTAAACATGGTTGGAAGGATAACAAGGGCAGAATAAGACACAAAAAAAGAGTCTACACATTTGTGGTAGCCAGCTTCCAAGGTCCCCAATAATCCCTGCCTCCTGGTATCCTGCCCTTGGGTGGTCCCCTCCCACAATAAATAGGGGTGATTTGTGTAACCAATGGGATACTATGGAAATAATGAAGTGCAACCTCCAAGGCTAGGTCACAAGACATTACAGCTTCTAACTTGCTGTTTTGGGATCACTTGCGCTGGGGGAAGCCAGCTGCCATATTGTGAGAACACTCAAGCAGCCCTGTGGAGCAACCTATGTGGTGAAGAAAAGAGTCCTTCTGCCTACAGCCATGTCAGTGAGTCCTCTTAGAAGCACCAAGTAAGGCCTTCAGATAACTGTAACCTCAGCCAGCATCTTGACTTCATCCCCTGAAAGACCCTGAGCCAGTGCCACCCAGCTAAACTGTACCCAAATTCCTGACCCACAGAAACTTTATGAGATAATAAATGTTTGTTGTTTTAAGCCACTAAGTTTTGGAGTAGTTTGTTACACAGCAATAAATAACTAATATGACATCCTAGATTTTTCGAGATTTCAGATATTCTGTTCTATTGTTCATCTATGTGTCCTGAGTTGGGGGTTCAAAGAAGTTGATCACCAAAACAACTGCTTGCCTTGTACACAAGGTCAGAGTCAGTGAATCTCAATCAGTCCCAGGACTAGAAGAGATCCGTAAGGCACCCTAGGAATATTCCATCACTACCCAGTTCACAAAAAAACTTCTATTTCCTAGATGAGGCAGGGCAACTTCTCAATGAACTGATAAAGTCACAGAGATAACTATCAAGACCCTTTTGGAAAATAGGCCCCCTAGCCAGTTTACTGAGAGTCAGAAAGTGGCCTCTACCATGGGACTTGACACTAATAGTGTCTAAATTCCACAAGAGGTAAAGCAGAAAGATCAAGGCTCTTACACTAACTTAGTTGAGGAAGTAGAGGTAAATCCAGCTCACCCCTGTGGAACATTAGAAAGGAAGGAATAAATAGTTTCCAAGGATGAGGGCAAGACTGGGAATAAGAGAAATAATACAAACGATCTGAAGAGAGCTGTGTAAAGATGTGAAAACACAGTAAGAGGCAAGGGGAGCTGGAGCCCAGGTAACAAGAACAGAGCAAGTGGGTGTAGAAGGGCATGGCTTAGGGTATCAGCAGGAAGCCTGTAGATGGGAGCTGTGAAGGTTGCTGAGCAACTTTGGAAAGGCCGTGATCCAACCCAAATACGTGAAAATCCCCAGATTGTACAGGAGAAGCACACTGACCAGGAAGGAATAGACACGGGAATTAGACAAGGTTGGTAGGGTCACAAGGAAGCAACACGCCCGAAAGAGGCTGTGAGCTGTGTGACAGGATGCATGCCAGAGGGAAATGGAGCATTAGTAGAGGGTCCTATCTGAGCTACGACCTTGGGGTCACACCAAAACAAGTGAGGGGAGAAGAAAGGAGGAGAGGGGAGTGAAGTGGGGGAGAGGTGAGACACAGGGAAGTGTGTAGACTTCTTTGCTTGTAGCAGTCACTGCTCTTGTTAAGGAAGTTGGGAAACTCTTACTGGGTTGCCTAGTTGCGTATGGGTTTCTGGGTGAAGAGGTAAACCATAGTAAAATAACCCAGGGCCATCTGGACCACAGGTGCCTCTGACAAAAAGAGTGTGGGGTGCTTGAGAGTGTGTCAGTCCCCTTTTGCAAACCCTGGCAACCTTTTGAGAAATTCTGCATGGGTAAGTTGGAATTATTTTCTCCCACTGCACCAAGTCCAGAAATAGTCCATGACCAAAGATCCATTACAGCTGCCGGTAGAAATAAAATTACTTGAAACTTTGCAACACGCTCAAGACACAGTCTTGCCTATGGAAACGCACGTAGCAATAATCAGTATTCCTCTCCAACTCCAGACCTGGTGGATAACTACAATTAAGCTTCGACGGATTAGCTGCCATCAGGACAGTAGACAGTGGTATTCTACATCCGTACTTTTTCAGCAAATTTGGGTATGTGGGTTTTTCCCCTTCTCCATGGAAAACAAAGAAGTTATTTCCAATTAATTCAGGAGACCATCAAAAGTACTGAAAATTGTGCTGTTCCTTGTGGCAGGGAGGAATGAGGTACAGAATGACTCTCCTCATTGAGTTAGAAATGCAAGGGTCACTCGCATTACTTACAAAGCCCCTAGTTTACGTTTTTCAATTAGGAGATAATCAGTAATTACTCATAATGTGTCATTATGAGTAAAAACTGTTGGAATGACCTTTTGGCTGTATATTTTAACCTGCAAATCTTTGGGGGGGGGGGTTGATTGAAAGCATGACAGGAGAACAAGGCAAGTTATACTGATGATAAATAAGAACAATTATCACACCTATTATCTGATAAATAATTTACTGTGATTTGCCATTAATCTATCTCAAGCCACCTCCTGGATAAAAACGCATCCCAAAGACTGACTTCTTCAGCTTTTCCCACATCATGTCAGAAATTCTTGTCTGAAAAGCACAAAGGAAGCATTTACCTGGAATCTAAGGAGCTGTCACTTGATCAGTGCAGTGCATTTTAATCAGTGCAGATAAATTATGCCCCTTACAGAAATGGTAAATCACTACTTTTCTCTCAGCTTTAAAAAAAAAAAAATCTGTGAGAAGGCGTTTTGAGAAGAAGCCATAGCTCAACACTTAGGAGTCTGTTTTGTTTTTGAATCTTGTCTTCCCTCCTTGTTAAAAGCCATCAGCCTATGCATTTTCAGTCAACGCCTGCAGAATATTCCTAATTTCAGAGTGTATATACTATTATAATAGGATAATTAAATTCTTTATAATACTTCATAAATCCCATTGGTAAGGATTGGTGGAATATATAAAATGCTGGAGAGGAGGGACAAACGTTGTTTCTGCTACTGCACTCTACTTGTTGGTAATTCCAACAGGCGTATACGTATTATTTTTAACCCTGGTGCCAGATAAGTCATGTGGAACTTTTGGACATACAGATCACATTTGCCTATGACTTCACTTACTAATGTCTTGAAAGAAATAATATTAATACTATTTTTTCCCTTTGTGCCCTCAAATCTGACCCCATGGTGTCTCTTGTTCAAAGATCAGGTTTTAATTCTACTTTTTCCCTTTTTTTGTAATTTTTGTTCCTTTCCATAAATGGATTTTTTAAGTAAGTTAATTTGACTTTTTATTATTTACCTATGATATTAAACATACGTTCTTCATTAGGGATTTTTTCCCCATAATTTTTTCTTTTGACATTTTTGGTTACTGCTTTGCTATTATTTACTTAGTCATCCTATCTATCAGCTTGGATTCATTTCACTGGATTCCAGGAACGTTTTTGAATCAATAGAACATTAATATTGGGCAGAAATCCATGTACCATTATCAGAAATTACAAAGTGGTATTACCTGTTGTGGTTTCCCCTACTACAGAACTGAGTTATGGACCTGATGTCAAACGGTCCTTTCCTCTGCCTTCAGGTATCTGACAGAGATTAAAATATTTCTTAAGGTCTGTTGAGAATGTGATTATACAACCATTCAAGCAACTTGATGTCCTCAGCATCAGGAACTTCTTCCTTATAGCTACCCGAAGCCCTCCAACTGCAATAGAAGCCCATTTAAATTTGGGTGACTTACTGAACTCCTTTATTTTACAGGTGAGGGAACAATGGAAAAGTAGAAACCGCAGTGTCTTATGGTCAATGTACCCTCAGCAGTGAATGGGGTGGGGGGATGGTAATAGCACGGGGCGGGGGGCCGGCGGGGGGCGGCGGCATTAACAGGCATTCCCTACCCACAGGCAGAAAGTCTTTCATCCACCATCACGATATGAGATGGGGATCAACTTCACAGACCTCAACTAGAACAGCCCTGAAAGGACCCAGCCACACACGCTTCACAGAGTAAAGCAACAGAATAGAGAATTATGAGTGCCCTTCACGGCATTATAATTTTAAATAATGGGGAAATTCCTGAATTATGCTCAATTTAAGGACAAGGCCACTTTTCCTAACAAGGCTACTTTTCTAATGTCATACACAGCCACAAAACCTCTCTCCATGTGGAATCATAGAAACTGTTTAAAGAAAGCTAAAAAGACCAGAAAAAAATAATTCTGTTCAGCTTTCTCTTGTCTAACACCAGAAATAGATGTCACTAATGTAAATTGGGACAGCTGAAGTTCTCGTGATAATGCAGCATTCAGTGTTTTAATGCCAATATCATGAGAATTAACAAAGGGGAATTTTTTTCTCTTTCTCTCTGTCTCTCCATTATATATACGTAGGTGTCCGTCTGCATATGTGTGTGTGGCTCAGATCCCACAAATATAGTACCAGTGAAAAATAAATGAAACAAGAAAAGAAGTCTTCTATCCCCTTCCAACCGAAATTAATAGGAGTTTCTTACAGGTGTGTTCCTCTTTTTAAGAGATAAACCACTTTGAAAATTGATAATCCAACTCTCCCCATCTAAAAGCTCTCAGGGAAATTAGGTAGATGGTATTTGATTTACAAAGACTAGCAGAATTCTTCTCTTTACAGCAATTCCAGACATGGGCCTTCTGTGACAACGCTTGTGATAGAACATTCCAGCACTCCCTACCAAGCAGAACAAAGCTCCCATTTCACACAATTCCAGATATCCTCAGGCCGTCTAATTTACCACCTGTGGTTTGGATCTAAGCAAACAAAAACCTAAAAGAGGAGACAAATCATCAGTAAATCTCTTAGGTGCCGATCCACAAATATGAGGAGCCAAGGGAAATAACCAGGAAGGTCTTGAAGTGATGCTAGGGAATTATGACCTGGTTGGCATCAGGGAACCTGCTGGGGAAAATCAAATGACTGAAATGTCATACTGAGGAAAGCAATCTGTGAAGACAGGACAAAGAAGTGGGGAAAGAGGGCTCATGCTATAGATCAAAACAAGTTGGACTTGCAAAGAAACACATATGGATGATAAAGGAAGTAGCAACGCTGAAACTTTATGAGTTAAGGTAAAAGAAATATATGAAATCAAGGGGAATTAGCAGTGGGGGTCCTCAGTGCACTACTAAATCAAGATGAACTCACTGATAAATTACTGTAGAGGGACAGAAACAGATACCCATGTCCCCATAAATAAATAAAATGTAGCATGTGGTATAAATCTTGGGCATAGATGTCTCGCATCTCTGCTGTTGCCTACTAAAATGTTCCGGCGTTCTTCTCCTCCTTTTCCTCCTTCTGACTCTCAGACCACCGTGGGCACTAAGACCTCTGCTTAACTTCTTGCCTTTGAATTAATGACAATATTCTTGGTTTCATGTCTTTAGGTCCCTTAGGCAGATGTTGCCCACTGGGGTTTAAAGGCACAGTATAAATAAACCAAACATAAGTAAGACGCTAAATGACAAGATCACAAAACTCTGCTACTCTTGATTTCAATTACTGAGACATTTCTTAAGGGATAATAAAAAGAGCAAAATGCAGGTCATCCGGGAATTTTTAGAGCTGTGTTGCTATTAGTTGCTTGTTTCATAAAGTGGAAAGGCCAACTAGAGGTGAGGCAATTTGCGCCTGTTCACGACAAGTAAGGAAGAAACCATCAGGAATCTCAAGATGAAGGGCACTTGGGAGCACAACCTGATTCCATTTGCTATGCTGAGAGGGGGCTGATTCGTGCAACTTCTTACAGATACACAAAAGAGGAAAAAGGTGAAGCCATAAGAGAGAATTCTACCCTGAAAGTTAAAACTCACAAGGGAAAAATCTGTGAAGCAAAATTACACTGTGAAATGTCACTCTCTAAAGGGCTGAGAAAGAAGTGTGATAAATGTTATTACTCTGTAGTGCCATAACAGTGCTGAGGACTCAATCACTGCTCTGATTTTGCTCAACCAGTACAAGAACGCAGTTATAGGAAAACAGACCCTGTTCCAAAATGCTTTCAGGTTAAAAGCTGCAGGGAGAAAGGCAAAATGGGAAAACCACTAATACAGCCATCAAGCTCATAAATAACTTTGGATCATCAGTGTCTAGTTGCCCTCTGGTGTTTAAAGGCACCATAAGATCAGGAAAGGCAAAGAATGAATAGAGTTAAAGGTCAGAAAGGTCCAGAGAAAGTCCACTCAAGAACCAAAGGAAAACCAGCCGAAACCAATCTTTAGGACTGATTTTCTTAATGATCTCAGCAAAACAGTCACAAGAAACCCCCTAATGTCATTCCAAGATCAAGCAAGTATGTCTAAGACTGGAGAACAGCTGCGCTTCTAATCTGGGACACAGATAAAAGAGTATCTAAACAGTTAGAAATTAACACCCACAGGGGATGATGCCCAGATATGTGATCACAAAAACTTGTACAAAATGTGTGCATGCATGCGTGGATATTAAGATATATGTGTGTGTGTGTGTATATTTATATATCATGTCATGTAATCATGAATTCTAGTTTCATTGCAAAAGAGACAGATTTCAATGAATTGAAAGTGTCATTTTAAACCTTTTTTTCATGTTTCATTTTGACCTTTGAAATGGGTCAACATTACACTTATATAATATAAAGCTATATTACCCAAGTTGTGTTAAAGTCTTTCCAGGCTACAACCACCCTAATGACATCCTCCATGAGGATCCAGTAAATAAGAATCTGAGGACACCATGAAAGAGAAGAGCAGAAAGGGCCAAGAATCCAAAGAAGGAGTTTGCTCCCCAAACTCTGCTTGTGTGCTTCAAAAACGAATGTTCTCTCCCAGTGCACAAGGCCGTTTATGAACTTAACAGTAAACCAAAGCTACCATCAAAAGCGAGATGGAAGACTCTGAGCAAGACGAAAAACTTTGGGGTTCAGGCTTTCCCAATAAGGGTGCCAAAAGTCTCCCCTCACAGATCTGCAGAGCCTGACAGGGAAAGGTACCAATGACATACTAATATTTTTAAAAAGAAAGTTATGGAACAATACACATGGTATAATCTCATTTTATTAAAACACAAACACAAGTTATAAATGTACATATTTTATGAGCATAGTAAAAGATCTGGAAAAATATACAAAAATCTCTAAGCAGACATGAGAGTGAAGGGCTGACTCTTATTTTGACACTTCATTTTTGTATTATTTTAATTTTTATAATAATTGTGTCTTATTTTTATAACTTTGAAAACCAACTTTAATATTCTCAGAAATCAACCTTGAGACTTCCTAGCTGCCTCTATGGTTGCTTGTTAAATAAAATAATACTTGTCCATCCAAATTCTATGAAATCACTTAAGGTCAAGAATTCACCTTCTCTTAAAAGACAAAAGTAGTAAGGCTTCCCTGGTGGTGCAGTGGTTAAGAATCTGCCTGCCAATGCAGGGGACTTGGGTTCGAGCTCTTGTCCAGGATGATCCTACATGCCGCAGAGCAACTAAGCCCATGTGCCACAACTACTGAGCCTGCACTCTAGAGCCCGTGAGACACAACTACTGAGCCCGCATGCCACAACTACTGAAGCCTGAGCACCTAGAGCCTGTGCTCCACAACAAGAGAAGCCACCACAGTGAGAAGCCCACACACCACAACAAAGAGTAGCCCCTGCTCGCCGCAGCTAGAGAAAGCCCACGCACAGCAACGAAGACCCAACGCAGCCAAAAAAAAAAGAATAAATTTTTTTTTAAATTAATTTTAAAAAAAACCTCACCACAAACAAAATTCCAGGACCAGATGGCTTCACAGATGAATTCTACCAAACTTTTCAAGAAAAGTTAACACCTATCCTTCTCAAGCTATTGCAAAAAAACTGCGAGGAAGGAACACTTCCAAACTCATTCTATGAGGTCAGCATCACCCTAATACCAAAACGAGACAAAGACATCACAAAAAGAAAAAATTACAGGCCAATATCACTGATGAACATAGATGCAAAAATCATCAACAAAATATTAGCAAATTGAATTCAACAATATAGTGAAAGGATCATACACCATGATTAAATGGAATTTATTCTAGGGAAGCAAGGATGGTTCAGTATCCACAAATCAATCTATGTGATACACCACAGTTACAAAATTGAATAAAAATTATATGATCATCTCAATAGATGCAGGAAAGAACAAACTTTTGACAAAATTCAACATCCATTTATGATAAAAACTCTCAACAAAGTGGGTATAAAGGCAAGATACCTCAACATAAGAAAGGCCATATATGATAAACTTACACCCGACATCATACTCAATAGTGAAAAGTTGAAAGCATTTCCTCTGAGATCAGGAACAAGACAAGGATATCCACTCTCACTATTTTTATTTAACATAGTACTGGAAGTCCTACCCACAGCAATCAGACAAGAAAAAGAAATAAAAGGAATCCAGATTGGAGAGGAAGAAGTAAAACTGTCACTGTTTGCAGATGACATGATACTTCATACAGAAAATCCTAAAGATGACACACACACCACCAAAAAAACTATTAGAACTAATAAATGAATGCAGTAAAGTTGCAGGATGTAAAATTAATATACAGAAATATATTGCATTTCTATACACTAACAATGAACTATCAAAAAGAGAAATTAAAAAAACAATCACATTCATAATTGCATCAAAAAGAATAAAATACCTAGAAATAAACCTAACCAAGGAGGTAAAAGACTTGTACTCAGAAAAACTATAAGACACTGATGAAAGAAATTGAAGACAACACAAACAAATGGAAAGATATACCATGTACATGGATTAGAAGAATTAATATTATTAAAATGACTACACTACCTCAGTAAAACTAAAGATTCAATGCAATCTCTATCAAAATACCAATGACATTTTTCATAGAACTAGAACAAATTATCCTAAAATTTGTATGGAAACAAAAAAGACCTCAAATAGCCAAAACAATCTTCAGAAAGAAAAGCAAAGATAGAGGTATCATGCTCCCTGATTTCAAACCATACTACAAAGTTACAGTAATCAAAACAATATGGTACTGGCACAGAAACAGACACATAGATCAGTGGAACAGAATACAGAGCCCAGAAATAAAACCACACTTATATGGTCAATTGATCTATGACAAAGGAGACAAGAATATACAATAGGAAAAAGACAGATTCTTCAGTAAGTGGTGTTGGGAAAATTGAAGAGCTGCCATGCAAAAGAATCACATTGGACTATTTTCTTGCACCATATACAAAAATAAACTCAAAATGGATTAAAGACTTAAATGTAAGACCTGAAACCACAAAACTCCTAGAAAAAAACATAGGCAGTAAACTATCTGACATCAGCCTTAGTAATATTTTTTTGGATCTGTCTCCTCAGGCAAGGAAAACAAAAGCAAAAATAAACAAATATGACTATGTCGAGCTAAAAAGCTTTTGCACAACTAAGGAAACTATCAACAAAACAAAAAGGCCGCCTCTGAATAGAAGATGTACAGATGGCCAACAGGCACATGAAAAGATGCTCAACATCACTAAACATCAGGGAAATGCAAATCAAAACCATGAGATAGGGCTTCCCTGGTGGCACAGTGGTTGGGAATCCACCTGCCTATGCAGGGGACACAGGTTCGAGCCTTGGTCCAGAAGGATCCCACATGCCGCGGATCAACTAAGCCCATGCGTCACAACTGCTGAGCCTGTGCTCTAGAGCCCATGCTCCACAACAAGAGAAGCCACTGCAATGAGAAGCCCACAAACAGCAAGGAAGAGTAGCCCCCACTCATCAAAACTAGAGAAAGCCCGCGTGCAGCAAGAAAGACCCAACACAGCCAAAAACAAAATAAAATAAATAAAATAATTTTTTTAAAAAACACGAGATATCACCTCACACCTGTCAGAACGGCTATCTTCAAAAAGATAATAAATAACAAGTGTTGGCAAGGATGTGGAGAAAAGGGAACCCTTGCACTGTTGGTGGGATTGTAAATTGGTGTAGCCATTATAGAAAACAGAATGGAGGTTCCTCAAAAAATTAAAAATAGAACTGCCATATGATCCAGCAATTTCACTTCTGGGTATTTACACAAAGAAAACAAAAATTCTAATTTGAAAAGATATGTGCACTCCAATGTTCATTGCAGCATTATTTATAATGTCCAAGATACGGAAGCAACTTAAGTGTCCATCAACAGACAAATGGATAAGGAAGATATGCATATATGTGTGTATGCATATATATATATATATGTATACATATATATACATACATATATATACACATACACACACACATATATACACAATGGAATATTACTCAGCCATTAAAAAAAGAAATCTAGCCATTTGCAATAGTAAGCATGGATCAAAAGAGTATTAGGCTAAGTGAAATAAGTCACACAAGGAAGTATAAATACTGCATGATCTCACTTAAATGTGGAATCTAAAAAGCAAAACAAACAAAGCAAAACGAAAACAGAGTCATAGATACGGAGAACAAGCAGGTGGTTGCCAGAAAGGAGGGAGGTCTGGGGGTGGGTGAAATAGGTGAAGGGGATTAAGAGGTACAAACTCCAGGTATATAATAAATAAGCCACAGGAATATAATATACAGCACAAGAAACATGGTCAATAATATTATAATAATTTTATATGGGGACAGACTAGACTTATCGTGGGGATCATTTCATAATGTATGCAACTGTCAAATCATTATGTAGTACACACCTGAAACTAACACAATATTGTATTTCAACTGTATTTCAATTTAAAAAAAGAATTTAGCTTCACTATGAAAGAAAGAAAGATTGAGTTGATGCTCTAGGTTAATGAGAAAAGAAACAGGACAATTACATATAACACATGAGCCTGGTTTGGATCTGGACCAAAGATTATTTTTTGTCTTACTATAAAGGACATATTAAGGCAATTGACAAAATCTGAATAAAGCCCATAGATTTAATTGTGTTGTCAGTTTAATTCTTGATTTTCATAACTATACTGTGAGTAAGTACATCCTCAGTATACTCACTGCAGTATTTAAGCATAAATGGGCATCTACTTTGTCTTCCATGTATTCTCAATTGGGTCAGAAAAAAACACAGATGTATAGATATAGATAGAAAGAGAGAGCGAATGAGAGCAAATGTGGTAAAAATGTTAACATTTGCACAATCTTTATACTATTCTTGCAACTTTTCTATAAATCTGAAATTATATCAAAATAAAGTTTTTTAAAAGTCAGAAGAAAGGAGGAAAGTGGGGGGGAGGAAATTTGTCTTCTACTCCTTTCTTACAAAGGATGATCTGGCTGCCTTCTCTGTTTTGTTTGTTTAGTTGGTTTTATTCATTTACACAGTTTGCCCTTGTCAGGGAAATCTGATATATCTTCAGAAAGAAAAGCAAGTTTTCACAAATACTTGAGACGAATTTAGCTAATAAACATCTCAAGGTATGTCAAAAGCAAATATTTGATAGCAATATTTACTAACAGGTCAGAAGACTGAAGGAGTTTGGACAAAGTCAGAATAAGTCAGTAGTAAGACTGAAAACAGAAACCAAGTTTCCTAGCAGCTCATTCAGTATGATTTTTTTAAGCAAAAATTTTGTGATGCAGCAGCTATTCTACAGTGGAAAATTGCCCCTGGGAAGCTACAAGAGTTCATCAAAGGCAGAGGTTCAGAGTCCTCTGTCTGCTGTGGTGAGACACTGGTCATATTGCTATGCACCCCATAAATCACAAATAATAATATCCCGAGGCATTCTCTCCTGTATTAAAAGATAAGAACTCTGTTTTTGTTTCTGGAACCATTGCTCTCTTTCCCTGCTTCGCACGGCTCATGTAATTCAGAAGATAGACTTCATTCAAAGAATGAAAGATAGGTTAAGTCTGAATCCCAGTGCTTCTCTTCATCAATTCAGCAAGCTGCAGAATGTTATCTGCCTTGTAAGTACTCAGCTCCCTCTAACAAGATGAATTTCTTTCCTAAAACAGGTTTGTACCTAGGGCTTCACCACCAGCAGTGTTAGCACCACTCTGAGAAAAAGATGTGTTGCTATAAGAAGCCCAAATATGGGCTTTATAGATTGCGGGTAGACCTCATCTTTGGAGGAAAAGAGATACCTAGATAGTACTCATAAATAATAGGTCTTAGCAGAAAAAAAAAGACAATGATAAGGAAGCTTTCTCCAGGAATCCCGGCAGGATCGGAGAGGCAGGCTCCAAAGTCATCACCCAACTAGAGATGGCTTCAGAGGCTTTCTACAGGCAGCACTGTCACGAACTAAAACCTTTCCACCCAAAGTGCAGTCCATACACCAGCATCTTCAGCACTGCCTGGGAGCTCGTGAGAAATGCAAAATCTCACGCCCTTCCACCCATATGTTGAACTGGTATCTGCATTTTCTCAAGATCCCCAGGAGATTTGTACGCACATTGGAGTTTGAGAAACACTGGACTAGAGGAATTATGCAATAGATGGATTGAGCCTAGGAGAAGCAGAAGAAAAACATATGCGTGCGCATGCGCACGCACGCACACACACACACACACACACACACACACACGCTGCTCTGAGGCAAATGGGACCGCAAAAGGAGATCCCTGCTCTAGGCTGAACTACCCACACACTGGCATCCAGCGCTCTGCCATCCCATCCCTCCACCCCACCATTCATCTGTCCCTCCCATGGGTCTTGGATCCATGCCCTGCATTCACCTTAAGTGAGCACATGCTGAGCAGCCTCATGGCCAGTTATCTCAGAAAGATGATCCTATGACTTTCATCTTTCATCCTATTAATGTGATGAATCACATTTACTGATTTGCATGTGTGGAACTGTCTCTGCATCTCAAGAGTGAACCCCACTTGACCATGGTGTATAATCCCTTTAATGTGCTGTTGAATGCCATTTTGTTGAGAATTTTTGCATCCATATTCATCAGGGATATTGGCCTGTAGTTTACTTTTCTTACAGTCCAACTGTTCTATTTTAGTTGTCTGGGAGACTAAAGGAAATAAATGGAAATAAATCCATTTATTGAGTGACTACTGTGTACCAAGCCCTGTCTTGGGCACTGTACCAATATCATCTCACTTAATGCTTCTAACAATCATGCAAAGGTAATAGCATTAGCTCCAATTTACAAATCAAAAATCTGAAACTTTGCCCAAGATCACACAGTAAGAAAATGTTTAAGTTAGGATCCCACTCTAGATTCCATGTTCTGTTCTTTCTCCTGTACCACAAGGACACAGAAACCGAGATTTTTTTTTTTTGGCTGTGTTGGGTCTTCGTTGCTATGCACAAGCTTTCTCTAGTTGCGGCGAGCGGGGGCTGCTCTTTGTAGCAGTGCACGGGCTTCTCGTTGCGGTGGCTTCTCTTGTTGCAGAGCAAGGGCTCTAGAGCGCAGGCTCAGCAGTTGTGGCACATGGGCTTAGTTGCTCTGTGGCATGTGGGATCTTCCCAGACTGGGGCTCAAACCCGTGTCCCCTGCATTGGCAGGCAGATTCTTAACCACTGTGCCACCAGGGAAACCCCCAGAAACTGAGATTTTTAATCTTCTTATTTCTTAAAGGGAAAAAAAGCCAATTCTGTACCACTCCACTTCCACAGGAAACTAGATTCTGTCCATGGCAGGGTATCTAGTTTCAGCAAGGCCAGAAATTGTTCATGAGTTGTTATTGGAGACGGGGAGAAAATTATGAAATGTGATGGACTCTTTGTCTGACAGCCTTCTAAGCACCTCTAGAGGTCAACCAAGCCAACTACGTCCCAGATCATGCACTTCCCTTAAGGCATTGGCTTGAATGGCGGCCTGAGGAGAAATCCACTTCCATTAGCAGCTAACCATTCCATTTAAACATTTCACCTCAAATGGAGCCAAAGAGGCTCCAATTTTTCCTCGGAAGCCATACAGGAGATTCCATACCCCTCCCTTCAACAGCCTTCTAAGAATTGAAGACAAAAAACAGGACACACCCAAAAGTAGAATTTCTCTTTTGCCATTAAATACACTCGGTCTTTGATCTCTTCCTTATGTAACAGGATTTTCAATCCGTTTTCCATCTTGGTTCCACCCCCAGGCACACATCATGCCCCACCTTCAGACAAGCACCCAAACATAGCCCATCTCGCAATTATGACTGCCGCGTGGCTGAGGCAGAGTCACCTTCTCCCTTTAGTTTCACCCCATCTCTCTCCTTCCATCCTGATTTTACCCAGCCCCTCACACACAGGCTGATCCAAAATGTAATCCATCTACCAAGGGGCAATGCTGTCATAACTACGCAAAGGCACTAACTCTCCGAAGTGGTTCATCAACCCACACACCTACCTGCCTCCGTTTTGAAGTGGCAATGTGATCAATCAAGTCAGTTTCGTGTTCCACAGCTCACACAGTATGGAGAAAAAGTTAATGACACCAACTGTTCCTCTAGAGAAGCAACTCAACTAGACAGTAGCCTTCGCAACAACAGGAAAGGAACACTTCACTTTTAGTCATCCTGTAAGAAAAGGAAAAAAAAAACATACATACACACACACACACACACACACACACACACACACACACACACACATATACATATATGAGGTTTTTTACCTTATATACAGATGAAATAAAAAGCCATTTGCCTGAAGGCTATAGTAGGACTTATGCTCCACTGGCCTAAGTCAAAACTAGGATTATGGGGGCTTCCCTGGTGTTGCAGTAGTTGAGAGTCCGCCTGCCGATGCAGGGGACACGGGTTCATGCCCAGGTCCGGGAGGATCCCACATGCCACAGAGCGGCTGGGTCCGTGAGCCATGGCCTCTGAGCCTGCGCATCCAGAGCCTGTGCTCCGCAACGGGAGAGGCCACAGCAGTGAGAGGCCCACGTACCGCAAAAAAAACAAACAAACAGGATTACTCTTCTCACTCAGTGGTTAAGCATTTCGCAGACACCAAAGGCAATGAAAGCAGATACTTGACTGAGAGTCTAAACTCAGCCCCTGTGGTTTGCAGATTGGGACTTTCAAACCAACTCAATGTAAATGGACAGACTACAAGGACAGGAAAGTCCCCTCCACGCCATCCATCATGGGCTCCCAGCGGCTCTGCTTCATTTTCTGCCCACCAGACCCAGGGAGTGCAGGCTGGCTACATTTCTCTCTCTCTCTCATTCATTCTCTCTCTCATTCAGATTCTCTCTCCCTCTCTCTCTCTCTCTCTCTCTCAGTCCCTGCCTGCCCCTCATTCCTGTTTCAAGAACAAGTCCAAAAACCAGGCTCTCCATTACAAAACTCACATCCACCCCTTGCATGGGAAGAACCATGAGCTGTTAAGACCTAGCCTGGTCAGCTTTACACACAGTGGCCAGGTGGCACCTCTTTCCCTCACCATCCTCAGAAGGACACAGCCTAGGGACTTCCCTGGCGGTCCAGTGGCTAAGACTCCGCGCTCCCAATGCAGGGGGCCTGGGTTCGATCCCTGGTCAGGGAACTAGATCCCACATGCCTCAACCAAGAGCCCACATGCTGCAACGAGGATCCCACAGGCAGCAACGAAGATCCTGAGTGCTGCAACTAAGACCCGGCGCAGCCAAATAAATAAATAAATATTTTTTTAAAAAAAGAAGAAGAAGGACACAGCCTCGCTATCCTCCTTATTTCTATTTACCTAGGCCCACTCAGATTTCCACACTCTTCCTTACACATTTTTTTCCTAAATTAGATTTCCCGTCACCAGCTTTATTTACATAGGAACAGCTGAGTGGTTTGGAATTTGGACCTTAGAGAACTCAGTTTAGAGCAACGGTTTTCCATCCATCTCCTGCAGGGACTTAGGGTATCTCTGGAACCTCCTCAAGGGCCAAAGCGTCGGCCCCCAGATGGACTTCGGACCCCTTCACCTTTCTCACTTTTGTATATAGGAATTCTATGTGGGATTTTTCTTTGATAGGAATTCTCTTCCATGCAAAAGAGAACAAAAAAAGCAACATGCCTACAAGGAACCGTATTCCTTTCCTCACTTATGACCCTATAAACCATGAGAGACACACACAGAAGGACATGTGCCTTCCCCACTCTGCCATGAAAGAGAAAGAGCTAAGAAAAGCCTTCATGTTGGACAGTAAAAAGCCACAAACAGGCAGAATGTTCTGCTTCAGTGTATCCCAGTGCTTAGAATGCACGATCCCAGACAACTGGGATCATGCAGGCCAGCCCTTCATTATTCAGATGTGAAAATGGAAACTCACAGAGGTTAATGGCTTGTTTTATTAACTCAGAAACAAAGTCACTACCACAATTTTTTCACACATAGGAGACATTCCGTGTTTAAAGAATAAATGTTTACATAATGTATCTGATTCCTTCCAGCAAAGAGTTCAGGTAGTTTTCTAAGAGACATAAAACCAAAAAAGAATGATATTTAATAGGAGTGAAAAAAAAATGAGTGGCTGTGATTCGAGTTTTCCTTGTCTTAAAGTCAAACTCCAAGAATTTGCTCTTTGCTGTGACAAGTACTCCAGACTCTGAAAATTTACAGTCATTGCACTTTTCTAAGCTGTCCTAAATTTTGAGTGATGAACAATTTCCTATGGAGAACTTTAAATAACTAGCGAGAAGCCAATGAGGACTTACAGGCAAGGAGGTGTCTGTGAGGGCCATGTGTTATATTTAGGTGGATTCTGCCTTGATTTCATGAAAATTTGTTTGCCCTTCTCTCAAGACCAGAGCTTTTCTACTTGCATTTGCTGTAAGAAATAGAAGTAGGCTGTGATGAAGAGCAGGCCAAGGAGAGGGCCTAACGGGCCACATAGGTTGGCATGTGTTGGGATGGGCTTGACTTTTGTGTGCATGTGCCTTACAGGATGAGGTTACTGTCTCGATTCTTCAAGGTTCGCCCGTGGACCAGTGGCACCAGCATCCCCAGGAGCTTGTTAGACATGCAGAATCTCTGATCCCTCCCCAGACCCACTGAATCGGAATCTGCATTTTACCAAGACCTCCAGGTGATCTGAATGCACATTAAAGCTTGAGAAACCGTGATCCATAGAATCCCTGAGCAGTCCAATGCGGACATTCGCAATGCAGCCAGACAATAAATAAAGCCTGACCTGCACAGTTGGAATGGGGCACATCAATGAGAGATGTTTGGGAGGGAGGTGATGTTGGTTTGGGTTTTGTTTGGTTGGTTGTTTTTATAGTTTTTTGTTGCTGTTGTCCCTGTTGCTTGCTCTTCAGTGAAAATATCCAGTGAAAATCAAATGGGAGAAAGGTGCTTTCTGAGTCAATTTGATTAGCCATGCCTTGGCACACACTGACAAAGGGATTCATCCCCCCGGGGGGTCATCGTTGTTCTTGAGCATTGACTTTGTTGTAGAGAAAACTTTTGTTTCCAGAGGCGCAGGCTACACAGCACGGAGTGGAATAGAAATATGGCAATTATCCAGTTCATTTACTTGCTGTACACAGCCAGACAAACCAATGCAGGTTGTAAGAAAAACATTCGGAGGTGCCTGAATTATCCAGGTTCACTTTCACTGCTAACATTGTTCCAAGGCACTGGATCACAGTCAGATTTGCACATCGTTTTGTGCTTTTAAATGTAGTGCCAAGGGAAGCTGCACCAGCAGACTCAGAAGGAAGGGGCAGGTGGAGGTAACCCCTGGACCCAGGCGGCATCTGATGAGGGTGACATAAGGCTTGGCAGAGGTCGGGCTGCACCGTCTGCAAAACACTTATCACATGGAAGACAGGGCAGCCTGCCAAAATACAGACACGGGGACCAACCAAAGGATAATTGCTCTACATTCCATAGAGAGAGTGAAGACAGAGATGTCAGCAAAACACATCGCCTGGCTGGGTAGCAGTACACACGGGACTGCAGGGTAGAGTGGGATAAGAAAGGGAAGGTCTTTGAAAAGGCCAAATTTGTTGAAAACAGGCATGGCAGGCCAGCTGGAAGACATGGAGTCAAGGACCAGACTCTCTGCTCAGAGGTATTTCTGTCACTTGTCCATGACAGCTTCTCAAAACTAAACAGAAGGAAAAATTACAGCTAGATTTCCACCAGGCATGGTGTACGTTGTGATTGAAATTTAGGCAGAGGCGAGATTAACCAGTGTTTGTTCAGCCCCTCCTAAGTGCCAGGTCTCTTTTCAGCCTCGCAAATGTCTTACAAATGTGGCTATTTGGTAGAGGAGGGGTTTAACCAAGTGATCACCACGCTTTTTTTTTTTTTTTTTTTTTTTTTTTTTGGCCATGCCTCACGGCTTGCAGGATCTTTGTTCCCTGACCAGGGATAAAACCCATGCCCCCTGCAATGAAAGCATGGAGTCCTAACCACTGGAACACCAGGGAAGTCCCAGGTTCACCATCCTTAAGGGGCCCTCGTTTGGACTCTAGGGATCCCTGAATTTCCTTAAATTGTGTGAAGATTTGTGCATGTATCTTTTTTTTTCCCTGGGAGCAGAGACCATCACTTTCATCAGATTCTCCAACAGATCCATGACCAAAAGATTAAGAATTACAGTTGGCCAGACAAACTATGAAGGAAGAAGGAACAAAGATCAATGGAATATTCTCTACCTGGCCTTGTACTTGGTGGCATAATTCAATGCACCTACAAACCCTAAGGTAAGTGGCATTATCCCCACTTTACAGTTAAGGGAAAGTAAGGCTAAAAAAGGATGAGAAGCCTTACCAGGTAAACACACCTAGTAACTGTGAGACCTGGAACATAAACTCAGACTTATTTGGAACAAAATCCATGCTCTTCTATGATACTATGCTTCTTAAGTGCTTTATGGGGGTGGGGCAGGAAGGGGGGTAAGCATTAGTAAAGGCAGGCACCAAGGAAGATCCACGTGACATTTTAGCTGCTCTTGACGAATGAGTTAAGTAAGGGACAAGGTAAGAGGCAGAGCAGTGAGAAGGCATAAAACATTGGGGGAGGACAGCACCCTCCCTCCTATTTGATCAGGAGCTTCCTAAAGGCTCGAGAACCTAGGAACAGGCACAAGACCAAGTGCCTCCAGGTGTTAAATGTCTGGCCCATTTAGTTTTAAGTTTCCTGTCACCTACAGAGGAATGGATAAAGATGTAGTACCTATATGCAATGGAATATTACTCAGCCATAAAAAGGAACAAAATGGTGCTATTTACAGAGATGTGGACGAACCTAGAGACTGCCATAGAGAGTGAAGTCACACAGAGAAAGACAAATATCATGTAATATCGCTTATATGTGGAATCTAGAAAAATGGTACAGATGAACTTATTTGCAAAGCAGAAATAGAGTCACAGATGTAGAGAACAAGCTTACGGTTACCAAGGGGGGATGGGGGAATGGGATGAATTGAGAGATTTGGATTGACACATACACACTATTATGCATAAAATAGATAACTAATGAGAACCTATTGTGTAGCACAGGGAACTTCATGTTAATGCTCTGTGTTGACCTAAATGAGAAGGAAATCTAAAAAAGAGTGGTTATATGTATACGTATAACTGATTCACTTTTCTGTACAGCAGAAACTAACACAACATTGTAAAGCAACTATCCTCCAATATAAATAAATAAATATCCTGTCACTCAAACCCCAGCGCACGCAGCCAGAGGATAACCACCCCTACCAGAGACCCTGATGTAAAGCCCAGGAGCCGCTTAATGCCCGGCATCGATTCAAACAAGTGCATTTTGTTTATTTCTAATGCGTCTTGAGCCCAGAGAGCAGGTTTAGCGCAGGTCAGGAAGAAGCCAAGATCTTTACTGGGGGCCGCTGGAGCCCACACAGCAACATGCAACCTCTCTGGAAGTAAAAGATGATCCGTTACATGTGCAGCTTTAATGCATCTCTGTTCCCCCAAGATGCTCGTGTCTCAATCTAAATAACACCCAGAGACTAAAATATTCTATGCATACCCTCACCACATTTAATCAGGCTTTCAGATGCCCACTGACTCTGCTGCGGGCTCCTGCTGCCTTCTGAAATGGAAAAGCCACTCATATTAGCATGGAATCCCATGTAAGTGAACTGTAGTTTTAAATCTTGTGATTAACAGATGGCACAGTCTTATCCCAGTGTGCTTGCCCTGCTCTCCCTATGCTTGGAGACACAGCACACACCCCTGTGGACCATCACAAGCAGCCACACTTTCTTCAGCCCCCATGTTATTTTAGCACTTAGCTCTCTTTCATAAAGGAGCCATTTCACAAGCATTATTCAGGCTCAGGTAACAACTCTAACCAAATCTTCTCATTGGCTTATAAATGAATTTAGGAACCCAAACCTCTTCAGGCTCCCTGGTTGGGAATTCGTGAGATATTATTCCCCATAAGTGAAAGTCAAAAAATATTAAAAGATACAGGTACATGATACTCATTGTGTTTCAGCAGATCATCAGTTCCTTGAGGGCAGGGAGAGGTTATGTGGCTGATTGATTGATTTAATATTTATTGAGTCATAACTAGCTTCATGGACCACAGAAATAAATTTATCAACGCACTTCATTACAAGAAAGAGCCCTGCTGTGTCTTCAAACCAAGAAGCGTTCCCTTTGATGTCTTCTTGCCTTTACACTGATTAGCAAACTTGAAAGAGCAGCTCCTGTTCTGAAAATTATATGAGGAGAAAAAACTGCGTTCTATTGCAGAAAACTAAAATAAAAGATTCTCCCTCTCTCTGGAACAACTATGAGGTAGGAAACAGGGTTTGCTGCTGGAGAAGGTAGCAGAGGAACTCGTCGTTCCTGAAAACATTTCGCTTTCAAAACACGGTCTCGAGATAGCCTCATCCACCAGAGGTCAGACAGCAGAAGGAAGAAGAACTACAATCCAGCAGACTGTGGAACAAAAACCACATTCACAGAAAGATATCAAGATGAAAAGGCAGAGGGCTATGTACCAGATGAAGGAACAAGATAAAACCCCAGAAAAACAACTAAATGAAGTGGAGATAGGCAACCTTCTAGAAAAAGAATTCAGAATAATGATAGTGAAGATGATCCAGGACCTCAGAAAAAGAATACAGGCAAAGATCAAGAAGATGCAAGAAATGTTTTAAAAAGACCTAGAAGAATTAAAGAACAAACAAACAAAGATGAACAATACAATGACTTAAATGAAAAATACACTAGAAGGAATCAATAGCAGAATAACTGAGGCAGAAGGATGGATAAGTGACCTGAAAGACAGAATGGTGGAATTCACTGCTGTGGAACAGAATAAAGAAAAAACAATGAAAAGAAATGAAGACAGCCTAAGAGACCTCTGGGACAGCATTAAATGCAACAACATTTGCATTATAGGGGTCCCAGAAGGAGAAGGGAGAGAGAAAGGACCTGAGAAAATATTTGAAGAGATTACAGTCAAAAATTTCCCTAACATGGGAAAGGAAATAGCCACCCAAGTCCAGGAAGTGCAGAGAGTCCCATACAGGATAAACTCAAGGAGAAACACGCCAAGACACATAATAATCAAACTGGCAAAAATTAAAGACAAAGAAAAATTATTGAAAGCAGTAACAGAAAAACGATCAAAAACATACTAGGGAACTCCCATAAGGTTAACAGCTGATTTCTCTGCAGAAACTCTACAAGCCAGAAGGGAGTGGCATGATATACATAAAGTGATGAAAGGGAAGAACCTACAACCAAGATTACTCTACCTGGCAAGGATCTCCTTCAGATTTGATGGAGAAATCAAAAGCTTTACAGACAAGCAAAAGCTAAGAGAATTCAGCACCACCAAACCAGCTCTACAACAAATGCTAAAGGAACTTCTCTAAGTGGGAAACACAAGAGAAGAAAAGACCTGCAAAAACAAACCCAAAACGATTAAGAAAATGGTCATAGGAACATATATATCGATAATTACCTTAAACCTTAATGGATTAAATGCTCCAACCAGAAGACACAGGTTTGCCGAATGGATCCAAAAACAATACCCATATATATGCTGTCTACAAGAGACCCACTTCATATGTAGGGACACATACAGACTGAAAGTGAGGGGATGGAAAAAGATATTCCATGCAAATGGAAATCAAAAGAAAGCTGGAGTAGCAATACTCATATCAGATAAAATAGACTTTAAAATAAAGAATGTTACAAGACACAAGGAAGGACACTACATAATGATCAAGGGATCAATCCAAGAAGAAGATATAACATTTATAAATATATATGCACCCAACATAGGAGCACCTCAGTACATAAGGCAACTGCTAACAGCTATAAAAGAGGAAATCAACAGTAACACAATAATAGTGGGGAACTTGAACACGTCACTTACACCAATGAACAGATCATCCAAAATGAAAATAAATACGGAAACAGAAGCTTTAAATGACACAATAGATGAGATAGATTTAATTGATATTTATAGGACATTCCATACAAAAACAGCAGATTACACTTTGTTCTCAAGTGCACATGGAACATTCTCCAGGATAGATCACATCTTGGGTCACAAATCAAGCCTCAGTAAATTTCAGAAAACTGAAATCATATCAAGCATCTTTTCTGACCACAATGCTATGAGATTACAAATCAATTACAGGGAAAAAATGTAGAAAACACAAACACATGGAGGCTAAACAATACGTTACTAGATAACCATGGGAGCACTGAAGAAATCAAAGAGGAAATCAAAAAATACCTAGAGACAAATGACAATGAAAACACGATGATCCAAAACCTACGGGATGCAGCAAAAGCAGTTCTAAGAAGGAAGTTCACAGCTATATAAGCCTACCTCAAGAAACAAGAAAAATCTCAAATAAACAATCTAACCTTACACCTAAAGGGACTAGAGAAAGAAGAACAAACAAAACCCAAAGGTAGTAGAAGGAAAGAAATCATAAAGATCAGAGCAGAAATGAATGAAATAGAAACAAAGAAAACAATAGCAAAGATCAATAAAACTAAAAGCTGGTTCTTTGAGAAGATAAACAAAATTGATAACCATTAGTCAGACTCATCAAGAAAAAGAGGGAGAGGAGTCAAATCAATAAAGTTAAAAATGAAAAAGGAGAAGTTACAACAGACAGTGCAGAAATACAAAGCATCCTAAGAGACTACTACAAGCAACTCTATGGCAATAAAATGGACAACCTGGAAGAAATGGACAAATTCTTAGAGAGGTATAACCTTCAAAGACTGAACCAGGAAGAAATAGAAAATATGAACAGACCAATCACAAGTAATGAAATTGAAACTGTGATTAAAAATCTTCCAACAAACAAAAGTCCAGGACCAGATGGCTTCACAGGTGAATTTTATCAAACATTTAGAGAAGAGCTAACACCCATCCTTCTCAAACTCTTCCAAAAAATTGCGGAAGAAGGAACACTCCCAAACTCATTCTATGAGGCCACCATCACCCTGATACCAAAACCAGACAAAGATACTACAAAAAAAGAAAATTACAGACCAATATCACTGATGAATATAGATGCAAAAATCCTCAACAAAATACTAGCAAACAGAATCCAACAACACATTAAAAGGATCATAAGCCATGATCAAGTGGGATTTATCCCAGGGAAGCAAGGATTCTTCAATATATGCAAATCAATCCATGTGATACATCATATTAACAAATTGAAGGAGAAAAACCATATGATCACCTCAGTAGATGCAGAAAAAGCTTTTGACAAAATTCAACACCCATTTATGATAAAAACTCTCCAGAAAGTGGGCATAGAGGGAACCTACCTCAACATAACAAAGGCCATATATGACAAACCCACAGCAAACATCATTCTCAATGGTGAAAAACTGAAAGCATTTCCTCTAAGATCAGGAACAAGACAAGGATGTCCACTCTCACCACTATTATTCAACATAGTTTTGGGAGTTCTAGCCACGGCAATCAGAGAAGAAAAAGAAATAAAAGGAATATAAATTGGAAAAGAAGAAGTAAAACTGTCACTGCAGATGACACGATACTATACATAGAGAATCCTAAAGATGCCACCAGAAAATTACTAGAGCTAATTAATGAATTTGGTAAAGTTGCAGGATACAAAATTAATGCACAGAAATCTCTTGCATTCCTATATACTAATGATGAAAAATCTCAAAGAGAAATTAAGGAAACACTTCCATTTACCACTGAAACAAAAAGAATAAAATACCTAGGAATAAACCTACCTAGGGAGACAAAAGACCTGTATGCAGAAAACTATAAAACACTGATGAAAGAAATTAAAGATGATACCAACAGATGGAGAGATATACCATGTTATTGGATTGGAAGAATCAGTATTGTGAAAATGACTATACTACCCAAAGCAATCTGCAGATTCAATACAATCCCTATCAAATTACCAATGGCATTTTTTACAGAGCTAGAACAAAAAATCTTTAAATTTCTATGGAGACACAAAAGACCCTGAAAAGTCAAAGCAGTCTTGAGGGGAAAAGGCAGAGCTGGAGGAATCAGACTCCCTGACTTCAGACTATACTACAAAGCTATAGTAATCAAGACAGTATGGTACTGGCACAAAAACAGAAATATAGATCAATGGAACAAGATAGAAAGCCCAGAGATAAGCCCATGCACCTATAGTCAGCTAATCTATGACAAAGGAGGCGAGGATATACAATGGAGAAAAGAGAGTCTCTTCAATAAGTGGTGCTGGGAAAACAGGACAGCTACATGTAAAAGAATGAGATTAGAACACTCCCTAACACCATACACAAAAATAAACTCAAAATGGATTAAAGACCTAAATGTAAGACCAGACACTATAAAACTCTTAGAGGAAAACATAGGAAGAACACTCTTTGACATAAATCACAGCAAGATATTTTTTGATCCTCCTCCTCTTAGAATAATGGAAGTAAAAACAAAAATAAACAAATGGGACCTAATGAAACTTCAAAGCTTTTGCACAGCAAAGGAAACCATAAACAGGACGAAAAGACAACCCTCAGAATGGGAGAAAATATTTGCAAACAAATCAACGGACAAAGGATTAATCTACAAAATATATAAACAGCTTGTGCAGCTCAATATTAAAAAAACAAACAACCCAATCCAAAAATGGGCAGAAGACCCAAATAGACATTTCTGCAAAGAAAACATACAGATGGCCAAGAAGCACATGAAAAGCTGCTCAACATGACTAATTATTAGAGAAATGCAAATCAAAACTACAATGAGGTATCACCTCGCACCAGTTAGAATGGGCATCATCAGAAAATCTACAGACAACAAATGCTGGAGAGGGTGTGGAGAAAAGGGAACCCTCTTGCACTGTTGGTGGGAATGTAAATTGATACAGCCACTATGGAGAACAGTATGGAGGTTCATATAAAAACTAAAAATAGAATTACCATATGATCCAGCAATCCCACTACTGGGCATATACCCAGAGAAAACCATAATTCAAAAAGATACATGCACCCCAATGTTCATTGCAGCACTATTTACAACAGCCAGGTCATGGAAGCAACCTAAATGCCCATCAACAGACAAATGGATAAAGAAGATGTGGTACATACATACAATGGAATATTACTCAGCCATAAAAAGGAACGAAATTGGGTCATTTGTCGAGACGTGGACGGATCTAGAGACTGCAATACAGAGTGAAGTAAGTCAGAAAGAGAAAAACAAATATTGTATGTTAACACATATATGCAGAACCGAGAAAAATGGTACAGATGAACCGGTTTGCCAGGCAGAAATAGAGACACAGATGTAGAGAACAAACGTATGGACACCAAGGGGGGAAAGTGGTGGGGGGTGTGGGAGGTGGTGTGATGAATTGGGCTGTTGGGATTGACATGTATACACTGATGTGTATAAAATGGATGACTAATAAGAACCTGCTGTATAAAAAAATGAATAAAATAAAATTAAAAAAAAAAAACACGGTCTCAAAACTCCTGTATCATTATGAGATTCTGGACTTGGTATTTGTCAAACCATTGTTTCGACTGGAATGAACAGGCTGCACGAGGAAACTTAAAAATAAATTTTTTAAAAAGCAGACAAATTTCTACCAGCGTTACTATCAAGGCCAGGCAACATGTGCCCGTAAATGCGTTACTTGTGCCTGCCAGCATATCACCTGAAAGTGCTATCTTTAGGCAGGGCGGGAAGTGACACAGAAGAAAGGGGGGCTGTGGTCTTACCCACTTCAACAAGCACCAGGACCATCTACCAGAACAGCATACCCCGGGCTCTGGGACAATTGTGAGCCCAACTTCAGCAGCTTGCTATCAGTTCAGTGTGAGTGCTGTTTTGTAAACACATCTACTTTGGTTTTAAATTTTAATCCATAAAGTCATTACTAAAGGACTCCAGGCTGCTGAAATGATGAACCAACTGCTTCTAAAGCAGACAGAAAGGCATGATCGCCAGTCAGGGCTTTCTGTCCTCAGCTCCCTTCTTGGCCTTCAGTATTCCTCACATCTCTCAATTCCTTTCAGCAAAGTGCTGACTTTCCCTGTACATGGTCTCCCACTCACCGAAGATTTTCTGTTGCTCTCCACATGTTCTCTCTGTCTCTGTCTGTGTCTCTGTGTCTCTCTGTCTGTGTGAATGTGTCTGTGTGTCCCTCTCTGTCTTTCTCTGACACCATGTCTCTCTTGTCTCTGTCTTTGATACAGACACATGCGCACACACACACACATATACACTTGCACACACTGAAGTTCTTTGCCTCTTTCTGACCCAGTATTCCAGTCACTGCCCCCTTTGCTATTCCAATTTAATCTACTTCTCTAACATAAACAGTCTTCTTTAACAAAAAGGTCAGGCTGACTGATTTGGGGGAAAGAAATTGTCTTAAAGAGCCAATGGCAGGGAACATAGCTGACCGACAGATGGACTGACCAACCCAAGGGACGGCCAGCATCTCAGCTCTTGCCCTCCTTTGAGTACTATTCTCATGGGTGATTACCCAGAAGAGGAGAGGGTTTTTTTCAATGGAGAAATCAAAAGATGGATCTTTCAAAACATGGCATACGATAAAATTTGGTTTCTTTAACAAACTATGTTTCAAACCCGATTCTAAGGGATTGATGAATTTTAACCCTTTATGTTCACCCTTCATAACAACCCTGTGAGGATGGTATTACTCCTCTCCTCCATTTCCCCAGAGACAAGCACAAAGAGGTCAAGCAACTTGCCCCAAGTCACACAACTAGAAAGTGACAATCAGGATTTTCACCCAGATAGTCTGTCTCCAGAGTCCATGCTTTTGACCGCTAGACTCCGATGCTTCTTACTTGATTGACTGCGTTTTTGTCTAATTAACAGAGAGGAAATTTTGCATTCATACTTTATGCATTCTATCTACTATTAAAGCAAAGTTTTCTCTATCAGGGAAAGTAGATGATTGATTTACCCTAGTGGGTAATTATTACCGTATCTACCCTACTGAATAAATATTTATTCTACTGTGCAAATCAGTTATTGCTCAAAAATCCTGTTTATGGCCCCCACCATTAACAACACGTGTTGACTAGAGATATTCTACGTAAACCTCTCACCTTCTTTCACCCCATTCCTTCTGTCAGTCCACATACCTAACCATATAGAGTTCCCTTTCCAAAAAGCAGCTTCTTGATGAACCATTCGCAAGGACTTTGCCCTACTGCTCAGTGAAGGTTAGTAGCATCCTAGAGCAGCCCGGCAGATATGGCCCTGAAGACCCAACACAGAGGCCCAGGAAGCTTCCCTAGAGAAGAATCCATGTTGATCTCGAAACTCTCCATGTTCCGTGCTGCTCTCTGATAATCTACCTCACTTCCTTTGATTCAAAGTTAAAGTGGGCAAAATAAACCCTCGACCATTTGGCAAGGCCAGGAGAGACTGTCTGTTCTTTTCTGTAATAATAATAATAATATTTTCTGTTTGCAGGACTGGTGTTTTCAGTGACGTTTCTTCCAAAGTATGCTTCGTTTTAGGATCTTAAAACCCAAAGTCCCCAGGATATTTTTCCCTTTCAAAAATGAATGGTTCCGCTTTTCATTTAAGGTACAGTTTAGAAAGAAGCAGGCTGTGAAACCAATTAACTAATTGGAAATCACTTAATGACTGTGGCAGCATTTCAGAATTCCAGTGTCGGTTCACAGCAGTCAAGAGAAATTGCTTTCCAATATTATGATAAGGTAAGCAAGCTGTGGAGGTCTCACCCAGGGCAGCCGAAGGCTGCTGTGAGAGACAATAAGCTCTAATCCACCCACCAAAATAACGGAGATGTTATGGCATGGAACTCAGTCATTGGAAAGTAAGCAAAACATAAAAATCCAAAAATATGCAAAGATCTGCTGAGAATAAATGTGTGGCTATAGTTCCTTGCTATGATTTTTGAGAGCTTCCAATCTTCACATTAGACATTATGCGGTTGAAATTGCTCTCTCTGAGAAAACCAAACATGGGGGGAAGGAGAGATGACAGGAGGAGGAGAAAAAAATAAGAGAGTAAATGTTCACCCTACAACAACTGTCCAATTAATTGTTTTAATATGAATAGAGTCTCTGTTCACATTAGGGAAATAATCCAGTTAACTGCTCAGTTAACAAAGCCAGAGAAAATAAATTACCCCAAACACAATATTTTGTTTGCTTGTTCCAAGGTAGTAAGTTCTCTTAGCATATCTCTAAATAGCAAAGTTCATGAGAACCAAAATCATCACTGTCGAAAACAGTACCAGCCATCTCTAATAGTACACGTAATTCCTTTTTTACTTTATTTTAAAAGAAAAGCACAGGGATACACAATGGCCTGGGTGGTTTTAAATCGCTTTGCAGTGGACCATTGGTTCTCATTTCTCCTAGACCTCAGAATTATTTTGTGAGTATGGCAAATCTCCTCACCTCTCTTTGCCTTAGTTTACTCAGCTGTAAAATGGTCTGACACCTATTCGAAGAAACAGGTATTCAGAGGACGGTTGAATTCTGCAAACATAGAGCCAGGCTGCTATAAATTCTTCCAGCAATATCAAACTTTTACTTTTTCTTCCCCAAGGATACAGTAAGTTTGGGCAACAAAGACTCTATCCCAGAGATATTTACTGTTGTTTTCAACAACAGAAATTCTCTACACATGCTTGTCACTCCACTGCCAGCATGTGGGTTTCACCTAGACCCCAGCTTTATTAACTCTGTAATGATGAGCAGTGTAGATGCCTCCTCCACTGGGTACCGCCTTAGATGCTTGCTTTGTACCCAGTCATGACCCAAAGGAAGGAAGACATTCTCTTTTCAGGCTGCAGCAGGAAGAAAGACAAGTGTCACTCACACAAATCGCTATGCCAACCATTAACCCGCCAGACCATAGGACCACGCTAGCCCTGTTCTCCCACCTGCCCCAGATATCAGGTGCTCATTCAAAGCACGCTCCACTTTGTAGAGCCTCACCCCTGGAGGTTCTTCACCCACAAAACACCCAGGACAAGGAGGGCAACATTAAAACTATAATAAAGGGACTTCCCTGGTGGTCCAGCGGTTAAGAATCCGCCTTCCGATCCCTGGTCGTGGAACTAAGATCCCACATGCCATGGGGCAGCTAAGCCTGCATGCTCTAGAGCCCGCGTGCCCCAACTACGGAGCCCACACACTCGACAGCCCACGCACCACAACTAGAGAGTAGCCTGCGCGCTGCAATGAAGATCTCGCGTGCTGCAACTAAGACCCTATACAGCCAAATAAATAAATAAATAAACATTTTTTAAAAAACTATAATAAACTGATGATTCTTCCTTTAAAACAATGCTTTGTTCTGACTTGGGGGGGAACAATTGTTTAACTTATTGCCTTTCTTGGGATTTCATTTCTAACCTGCATTCTAGCAAATGACATCCTACTAATACCAAGATTATACCAAGACAAGAGGGCTGATAAACTAATTTTAACTACCAGTGAAGATAATCAGTAAGTAAAGCAGATTTGGGGCGCTTCGCTGATGGTGTCGGTGAGCGCGTTTCCCGCCTGAGTGCAACTAGCGGCGAGTCACGGGCACCTCCAGGTGGACGGAATGAGTCCTTGGATGTACCTGTGTGTCCTGACGTTTCAACCTCGGAGCTTCGTGTAATTTTCTTGGTGGTACAGGATGGCTAGAGTGGCCTGGAGTTGTGTACTTCCCTTTCCTCATGCGAAAGGTTAGAGGGGGCTAGAGTTGGATATTTCCCTTCCTCCAGGGGAACTTCTGTTTCATGTCGACCATCCCACTTTATTCTGCTAATCTGCTAATGCAGTAAATTGGAAGACAACCGTTGCCAGGATAACCTGTAATGGGCAAGGAGCCACAGAAAAGAAAACATTTCTTTTAATTTTTAAACTTGGTTTGAAAGAGCAGCATGTTTTGGAAATTTTATCTTCACTCATCATCCCACATAGACACACTTCTAGAAAGAGAAGATGTAACACTGAAGGAGTTGATGGATGAGGAAGATGTTTTACAGGAATGTAAAGCTCAGAACTGCAAACTTATAGAGTTCCTGTTAAAAGCAGAATGTCTCGAAGATGTAGTCTCATTCATTATTGAAGAACCACCTCAAGACATGGATGAAAAGATCAGATACAAGTATCCAAATAGATCTTGTGAGTTGCTCACTTCTGATGTCTCCCAAATGAATGATAGACTGGGAGAAGATGAATCCTTGCTAATGAAATTGTATAGCTTCCTCCTAAACGATTCCCCCTTGAACCCACTGCTTGCCGGTTTCTTCAGCAAGGTGCTAAGTATTCTTATCAGCAGAAAACCAGAACAGATTGTGGATTTCCTAAAGAAGAAATGTGACTTTGTGGACCTTATTATGAAGCACATAGGAACATCGGCCATCATGGACTTGTTGCTCAGGCTCCTGACATGCATTGAGCCCCCACAGCCCAGGCAGGACGTGCTGAATTGGTTAAATGAGGAGAAAATTATCCAGAGGCTTGTGGAAATAGTTCATCCATCGCAAGAAGAAGATCGGCATTCAAATGCATCACAGTCACTTTGTGAAACTGTTCGCCTGAGCAGAGACCAGATGTTACAAATTCAGAACAGTACAGAACCAGACCCCCTCCTTGCCACTCTAGAAAAGCAAGAAATTATAGAGCAGCTCCTATCAAATATTTTCCACAAGGAGAAGAATGAATCGTCCACAGTCAGCGCAGTCCAGATATTGTTGGCTTTACTTGAGACACGGCGACCAACATTTGAAGGCCATATAGAGATCTGCCCACCAGGCATGAGTCATTCAGCTTGTTCGGTCAACAAGAGCGTTCTAGAAGCCATCCGAGGAAGACTTGGATCTTTTCATGAACTCCTGCTTGAGCCACCCAAGAAAAGTGTGATGAAGACTACGTGGGGCGTGCTGGACCCTCCCGTGGGCAACACCCGGTTGAATGTGATTAGGTTGATATCCAGCCTCCTCCAAACAAATACCAGCAGTATCAACGGGGACCTTATGGAGCTGAATAGCATTGGGGTCATATTGGACATGTTCTTCAAATACACATGGAATAACTTTTTACACACACAAGTGGAAATCTGTATTGCACTGATTCTTGCAAGTCCTTTTGAAAACACAGAAAATAGCACAATTACTGATCAAGACTCCACTGGTGACAATTTGTTATTGAAACATCTCTTTCAAAAATGTCAATTGATAGAACGAATACTTGACGCTTGGGAAATGAACGAGAAGAAACAAGCCGAAGGAGGAAGACGGCATGGCTACATGGGACACCTGACAAGGATAGCCAACTGCATCGTGCACAGCACTGATAAGGGCCCCAACAGCGCCTTAGTACAGCAGCTCATCAAAGATCTTCCAGACGAAGTCAGGGAGCGATGGGAGACGTTCTGCACAAGCTCCTTAGGAGAAACTAACAAGAGGAACACGGTAGATCTAGCCTTTTCTGATTATCAGATGCAACAAATGACGTCCAATTTTATTGACCAGTTTGGCTTCAACGATGAGAAGTTTGCAGATCAAGATGACATTGGCAATGTTTCTTTTGATCGGGTATCAGACATCAACTTTACTCTCAATACAAATGAAAGTGGAAATATTGCCTTGTTTGAAGCATGTTGTAAGGAAAGAATACAGCAGTTTGATGATGGTGGCTCTGATGAGGAAGATATCTGGGAGGAAAAACACATTGCATTTACACCAGAATCCCAAAGGCGATCAAGCTCGGGGAGTACAGACAGTGAGAAGAGTACAGACTCTGAAGAAGAAGATGGAGCAAAACAAGACTTGTTTGAATCCAGTAGTGCCAACACAGAGGATAAAATGGAGGTAGACCTGAATGAACCGCCCAGCTGATCAGCCAGCTTTGATGTCCCCATGGAGACAGCGCTCGGGGCTCCCTTGGACTCTGTGGGCTCTGACGTCTGGAGCGCAGAGGAGCCGGTGCCGACTAAGGAGACAGGCTGGGCTTCGCTTTCCGAGTTCGCGTCTTCCCTGAGTACAAAAGACTCTTTAAGGAGCAGTTCTCCAGTGGAAATGGAGACCAGCACGGAGCCAGTGGGCCCGCTGGCTTCCAGTGTGGCTGCGCTGGCAGTGCAGCCGGAAGCGCCAGGCAGCGTGGCCGTGGAAGGCAGCTCTGACGGAGAGGAGGATGCAGAAAGTACAGACAAGGTAACTGAGACAGTGATGAATGGCGGCGTGAAGGAAACTCTGAGCCTCACTGTGGATGCCAAGACAGAAACTGCGGTCTTCAAAAGTGAGGAAGGAAAACTGTCTACCTCTCAAGATGCTGCTTGTAAAGATGTGGAGGAGAGCCTGGAGACGGCAGAGGGGAAGTCTGCAGCACCCCGGCCCCACAGCAGCAGCCCAGAGCAGAGGACTGAGCAGCCGAGCATGCCGGGCGATGCGGCGGTTAACGGCCCCGTATGATGAGCGCGCTCCTCTGCCGCCGCCACTGCTGCTGCTGACCGGGGACCGCAGGCGCCACCGTGCGGGGTCCGGGGCTGCGTCGGGAGCCCGTCGAGCCACCGCTGCTGCACTCACTCTGCAAGGGATCAGGACCAGCAACCTTTATATTCTAGAGTCTAAGACGTTGTACAGAGAAACCCAGAAGTGTACAAATATTGCACATTGACAAATACCAAGAATTTTT
The DNA here is from genome assembly GCF_949752795.1 of Hyperoodon ampullatus. NCBI lineage: Eukaryota > Metazoa > Chordata > Mammalia > Artiodactyla > Ziphiidae > Hyperoodon > Hyperoodon ampullatus. The sequence continues at coordinate 129,538,171 of NC_136914.1, read as the reverse complement.
GCGTATGTTTATATTGTATTGTTCTAAATAATGGGTAGCCTGTGAAATAAGATCTTGCCACCCATGTAATAATAGTAGTAATACTATAGTTAAAATGGCTGTAAGAATAGTTTTATAAAAGTGAATACACAGAAAAAAAAAAAAAAAAGTAAAGCAAAACATGGAATGTAATGATATACTGGGGAAGCCACCGCACCCAGAATTTCCTGAATGTGAGTCGAACTCATGAAATAAGAGGGAAACATTTTCATCTTCTTAATAAAAGAAAAACCTCCGAAATATCAAAGGAGAAAAACCCTGCAAATGAACCTTTCAGATTGATTCAGAACATTTTCCAAGATGAGGCACCTGAAGAAAAACATGTGATTCAGGGTGATAGCATCCTGAATCTTCTCTGTCCCACTTACGGCACGTTGCTCGCTGACCCAAAGGTGAGGCTCTACCCACAAAGACAGGCTGAATGCCAACTTGTACAGCCTCATTTGCAAAGCCCGGCACTCTGGAGCTTAAACATCCCTGCTTAACAAGTGGTGAGCAATTTAGTCCACTGCATGTAGATGAGACAAAGGCCAAAGTCTAACAATAGCTAACCCTCTCTCTGAGTCCCTGAATTAGCGAACGTTATTACAAAAAGAAAATATACTTTTATCTAGGTTGTTCCTTTTTCCCTCTGCTGTCATCTGTGGCTTTGCCTATAAGCTCACGGTTTGTAGTTAAATCGGACAATTACTGAGCGAGAAGTGAATCATTAATGAACAGTCGCCGCAGATGTTTGGGAAACTGTGACCCGATCATCAAACGGAGAAGTGAACCACTGAAATAAATGACTTGTTCCACTCATTGCCTGATCAGCGTTTGTTTAGAGGTTCCTAGGTGCCCTATCAAAATTCTAATCAGTTCTATTTAAATTACATTTTTTTGCACTGCATTGTTATAAAATGCTAATTTATGCCTAGAATGGAAGAGCTTTATTTCTTACCTCCTGAAGAAATGGATGAATAAAAACATACTTCTACGGGGCATAAAAGATGATCAAGGGTTCAGGGACGATTGGATTTGGCACTTGCCAAATCACATCCTGAAACTCGGAGCTGAAGCTTTAGGGGAAAACAAGGACATTCAGATCTTCCCACAACAAAGCCGCCCCTCGAGGAGGCAGAGGAATGTCACAGCAGAGTCCCTGCATCCACCACTGGGGACTTCCTGCTCTTGGGGATGAGAGCAGCTTTGGAGAGTGAGGAAGAAAAAGAAAGGGAAATTGTCACCGCCTGAGAAAAATGATCCCCGAAATCTTAAAAGCAGATGGTTATTTCAGAATCTCTGGGCCACTTCCCTGCATTGAGGAGAATTTCTCCGAACCTGGTACCCCATCTGTTTTTGCCAAGATGCCCACGTCCACCAGCCTGCAGGAGGTGACCGAGGTACCATAGCAAATGGTTCCCCCATATCTCCTTCTACAATTAGTTCGGCCTCCAGTGTTAATGCCAAAGTGCCACTCTAAGCAGTGAGGGATGCTCCAGCCGAGAAGAAACAGAAGCGTAGTTTTACTCTGACATTCGAAGCCAGGCCACCTTGTAGCCTATGGGGTGGCCAGATGAACCCGAGTCATTTGGGATGCAGAAAACCTCCGAAGGGAAAGAAGATTCAGAATGGTGTTCTAGAAATTGCTAGAAACCTCCTAATGAGCCCACAAAAGTACTACCTGTAAAACTGCTTTGATAACACAACGCTCCTCACCCATCCCAGGCCTGATGTCTGCGGAAGCCAGGGAGCCTGCCTTTGCCCTGCATCAAAGTCAGAATTCATTGCTGGAAGTTTCTCCTAAGCTGAGGAATTACCTTGAGAGGATTGAATTTCCAAGTGCAAGTCAGCAGCTGCTGGGGAGGCTGAGGTCACCTCAATCATCCCGCCGCACCACGAGTCTCTTGTGGAGAGAGGCCCAGGCGAGGCCGGATCAGCCCGGCTTAGGGCTGCCTGGCCGGGGGTGGAAACCACAGGTTCACACAAGCATTTAACCTCTTTTGAGCAGTGCAATGTGGCTGAGGCTTAACACAAGACTGGAACATTTTCGAGCTTATTAGCACCTCAATATCCTGTGCTTGTAGCTGAGGAAGGAGTGTGATGGGGAAGGGGGGCCGCTGAGGGGGGAGAGGGCGGGTCAGAGCCCTGAACAAGAGAACAAGCGACTGTTTTCTCGTTTTCTGAGAGCAGCTGGGAAAAGGTGAAGCTTGCTCTCTAAATATTTCTCCTTTTAAACAGAAACGGTATTTTCCAGATCTCAAGGCTAATCACTTAATGGGAAAGAAGAGAAGAGAATCGCTTTTGTTCATCTTCCGTGAAACCCATCCATTAGTTTGAAAGCAAAATTTCTCTAGGAAATACCTGCGTGAGGGTGGCGTTTCTACAAGCTCTCAGGGGGGGGAAGAGGAAGCAGAGATGGGAGAAGGCAGAGCAGGAACATCTGTGTTCCGGTCATTGTCTGGGAGAAGATGGTCATCAGCTGGGACACAGGGGCTGCAAAGCTTTTGGCGGTGGAATCGGTCCTCAGGGAGAAAGTGACCAGGGCGAAAGTGACAAGGGCGCCTCCCCCGGACCTTCCGAGGGGTGCTCAAGAAGCACGCCTCCAGCTCTAGGGCTGAGACCAATCCTAAAAGGGGTCTTTTTAGAGAAATTAAGCCGCACAGTGATGTTTCTCAAACTTGTTTAAATGAGGATAATAATGGATAAAATTATTTCTAGTATTCATAAAAATCTCTCATCCTTCTTCAAAGTGCTTCGAACTAACCCCCAGTCAAAGCTATAAGATGGAGCATGTTTGGGTAAAAGCCTCACTGCCATCCCTGCCACCAGATGAGCCTACAACCCACCTGCCACGTGCGTGCCTGAGAAGCTGAGCCCTAGATAATATTTCTGGCCGAATTCTTGGTATCACTTCCATGTGAGTTCCAGAATTTCAATTTTCTAATCTGAAAAAAAGAAAATTAGGTTACTAGGGGAATACGTACTGTCTGTTTCTTCCTAAATTTTCTCAGATGGTGATGCTTGATCACCACTGTGATTACCTTCTTATTTTCATTTCTGGATTGTAACATTAACTGAATGGCCACAATTTTCCTGACTCTATCCAGGATAAATGATACGGGGGTTTCACGAAATCATAGTCACCACTGACTCCAAGTCAATCATTTGGCTTTTCATTTCAAACGGTGATGTCGTCAATCAAAACGTTGCTCATATCAGAAATATGGGACAAGAGGTCAAATGAGAAGATATATTCCATCTGTGATGTGACTGACCTTTCTTTTTTTTTTTTTTTTTTTTTTTTGCGGTACGCGGGCCTCTTACTGTTGTGGCCTCTCCCGTTGCGGAGCACAGGCTCCGGACGCGCAGGCTCAGTGGCCATGGCTCACGGGCCCAGCCGCTCCACAGCATGTGGGATCTTCCCGGACCGGGGCACAAACCCGCGACCCCTGCATCGGCAGGCAGACTCTCAACCACTGCGCCACCAGGGAAGCCCTGACCTTTCTAACATATCAGTTAAGCCTCCAGCCATATCAGTTATAAAAATATTCAACAAATCCAAAGGTAGGGTCCTGTGACGTGTCACCTGGAGATTGCATTCCAGATTAAAGTCAGTCATTAGTCAATGTTACATATATTGTTCAACCATTTCAGCAATTATTTAAAAGATGAAATAGAAGTGGCTATTTGTTAAACTTGAAGATGGCACAAAGCTGGAAGAGACAGTTAATATTTCGGATTCCACATGACTCAAAAATCCTTGCCAGGCTGGCAATGGGGAAAATTTAATATAAGATATCACAGGAATAAAGGTAGCCCTGCACTTAGGTTTAAAAAGCCATTTTAGGTACATTTTACCAGCAATCATGTGGAAAAACCAGTGAGATTCTTACTTTGCTATAGAATCAGTATAAGCCAGTGTGATATGGCTGCCCCAAAATGCTAATTCTATTTTAGATGATATTAATAGGTATCTAGTCCAAAACAAAAGAGGTAATAGTTCTGTTGTTCAGTGGTCAAACATCACAGCATGAGGGAAAAAATGTAATACAACATCTTTCACCACCTATGTGACTTTGAACAAGTCATATGATTTAAGCCCTAGTGTTCTCATCTGAAAATGGAAATAATAATACCTGACAAACGTATTCCCATGTAACTGTTGTAAAATCAAATGAGATAGTTTCCATGAAAGTGTTTTGAAAATTATAATGTATCACTACACTGGACATCTGCTGGTGGTTACCCAAAATCATCCACCTCTGTCCAATAGATGTAATCCAATTCTCCTTTGGGGAACCTCCCCTTTACCATTAGCTGTGTAGTGGGCCCTAACTGGCTAAGGCCACAGGAGTTGGTTTAGAAATGGGCACATGGCCCAATCAGGGCCAAGGAGACTGTGCTATCGCTTTCGACAAAAAAGAAGCTCTTGTTCCTTTGTTGTATTTGGTCATATAGGAAAGTGAGTCTTGGGATAGCATCCTATTACCCAGAAAGGAGTCCACCTGCAGATGAGGCTGATACACAAGGAAAGAAGAAATGAAAGAGATAAGAAACGAATGACCTCGTGTGACATTCTGGATCAGACACTTCCCCCAGAGGAAGCCAGCATCCCTCTGAACTGTGCTGTATTCTGAGCCCACATATCCCGTGTTTTAGGTCAAATTGAACAAGGTGTTTCTGTCACTTGCAACAGGAAGAGTCCTATGACTGTGCATCTGTTTAAATGTCTTGGAAACCCCAGTTATTCAAATATATGGCAAAACCACATGAGAAAGTTTTCATATGGAGATATATAGGTATTTGCAACAAAAATGAAATCTACGTTTAGACTGTGTTAGACTGTTAGGATTGTTAGAGTCCTTTGTTAAGATTGTTACATTGCTATGCTAGATTGTGTTTCCCAACACAAGCAAAATTTCATTATTGACTATGCCTTGGATTTTAAGCTTTATATAAGGAATTGCATGAAAATTTTGTTCTGAAAAGAATTCTTTAGCATTCTGCCTCTGGAAAAGCCAATTTTCCAGCCTACCCCATCCTGTCTTCCTTGTGTTCCTGCTGAGCTGATAGCCAGATCTCCAACTAAAACAGCAGTGCCCACCTCTGATTAATGGGACCTTTCTCCCCACCTCTTTTAATGGCTTCCTCCCATTGTGATTTCAATCAAAACATTGCTGGGAATCCCTCCTGGTGCCTCTCCAGGACCACTTTTATTGCCATTTTTCATATACTCCTCCTCAAGAAGAGAAAAGCCAAAGAAATGTCTCCACACTCCAAGGCTGAAATCAATGTGGAAGGTGAAGAAACGATTGCATTTTCTAGCCAGAAAGGGCTGATAGCCATCAACTGGTCCAGGGGTCAGCCATAGGCTAAATCCAGCCCACCTGATTTTTATTTACAGGTGTTCTTATAAACAAAACTTTGTTTGAATACAACCATGTCTATTTGTTACACACTGTCCTCGGCCACTTTCATGCTATGATGGCAGCATTGAGTAGTCAGACAAAGACTGTAGGGCCCCAAGAGACTAAAATATTTATATCTGGCCTTTTATAGAAAAAAAGTTTGCAAACTTCTTATCTAGTCCAATCATTTAGTTTTTTAAAAAAAAGCGTAGGTCAGGAATTCCCTGGCGGTCCAGTGGTTAGGACTTGGCTCTTTCACTTGCCAGGGCCTGGGTTCCATCCTTGGTTGGGGAACTGAAATACCACAAGCCGCATGGCATGACCAAAAAAAGGGAAGAAGTGGCAGCAGCTTAGGCCCACAAAGGCTAGCTAATAGGAGATGAGAGGCCAAACCCAAATCTGTTCCACGTGTTGGTGTTTTCACATTCTCCTCTTATCCACCTACTAGATTATAGGTGCCCTGTAGGCAGGGAATGTGCTTCGTATTTCTGTGGTATCACAAACAACGGAGGCTGAATACTGAAATCATCATGAAAACTGGTCAACTAAATGCAAAGGGATTGAGAAAATAAGCGATTCCTTCAGAGATTTCTCTTCTGTGTAACCCATCTCCCCTCCTGCTTCCACAGGAGGCCTCCACAGCCTCCAAGTAGGTGTCGCCACAAACCAGTCCTTCTCCCGTTAGACATCAAACTATTATTATCTGTAAGATCATCTTGCAAATGACATACTAGTATCCACCTCCCAGAAATGAGATAAAGTGTGTAAAGCAGGCAGCACTGTGCTTGGCATGTGTTAAACTCTCAAAGAACGGTCGTTTCTTTATCATCATCATCATCAAAATGGAGGCATCCCGAGATATGCCTGGGTATTGGAGGGGATACGGAATTACTGAAATGGGGATTTATTTCTCTTAGATCCTTCCACAAGTAACAGAAAAACTACGAGAAGTTGGGGTCCCAATGCTCAATTTCTGCAAACAATTGAATTCACCCTCCATTGCCATCACCCAAGGAAATCAGAGCACAAGTGGGGGAACGTTCTCTCAGATCCCAACAGTAGCTGTGGCACTGGAAGGAGAGAAGGAAGATTCTTTCCCTGAGGCTAAGACATTACAAATGTCAACACATAATGAACTAAGGAAAAACTTAGAAGTGTATCAAACAGCATGCGTACAGTATGGATCCAGTTGTGGCCGAGAACGTTTGTCCTGATCCTCTGTACAGTAAGAATGGTCCCACCCGATACCAGGGGCTCCCCTCCGGCCACACAGGCCCCTGTCTGATCTGCCTAACACTCCCTTCTTTAGATTTTATGGCCGTAACCCTCAGTCAACAGGAATTTGTTGTCACTGCTCTACAACATACCATGTACATTGCATGAAAGACTTTTAACTATGGGCAAAATATCTTTGCCATTCATGCCATCCTTTTGCCAAAGACTTATGCTTATAGTATTATTCTGTATTTTTGATAGTCCCTAATATGGATGTCAGAAAGAAAAAATCAGTTTTATAACCTCATGCCGGAGGAAACAGCCAGGTACTTCTCCACCACCACCACTCTCTTTTTGGTCTAAGATGGCAGATGGCAATCCTCCTTTAGACGAATGCCCCTTTAGAACCTGAGACGGGCGTTGAGAGCAATGGGGTCTACCATCTCCCCTATCCAACTGCTTTTCTTGATGCTAATCACAGGGGGTAAAAATTGTCCAGGTTTGCTTAGCCCATATCGGGAACGGAACCCTACACGTGGCCCTCTGTGATGTGCTAAACTCATGCGCTTACGCCTTGGCAGCCAGAAAACATGACTGGGGCTAAGCACTAGTAAACTCCCACATTAAGAGGGTCTCTCCCACCCCACGCCCCACTCCGACTGCCACCATCTGTGTGTGTTCTTTGCTACCTAAGAACTCAAACTGAGTGACGGGCCTGGGATTTTTAACCATCTTTGAGTAGCGTCCGTACCTGCCTCATCACAATTATCCTCACCAAATGAAGCAACTTCACATTGAGAATGGATGTGGTTTGCAGCCAGCACCAAATGTCTCTCCTTCTGCCCTTTTTTGTCTTCCCGACCAATCAGAACATGTGAAGCTCCCAATTGAGAAGTAAACACACGGCCCGGGTTCCTTTCATCTCCTAACATATGTCACGAAGGGGAAAAGAAAAAAACCCTATTCCCATCTTCAATCAGCCATTCGTTCTCTGCAACTTGAACCTGAGGCTGAAAGGGATGCGTGCGTGGTGGTGGCAGCGTGGAGGAGGGCTGCTGTGGGTGGACACTTGCAAGGTAATATGTATTCGCCGCATACCTGAGCCTGGGAGTCATTATGTCCCCCCTTGAGCACTTTGGTATTTATATATAATGAGATCATTACCAGGTAGCTATTCCAATTTTATTCAGAATTTAATATTTCTTGAAGAAAAAAAAATAGCATACAAAAGGGTTTGTGATGCCAACTCAATCAGATGTGCTGTTGATGGAGAATTATTCAAGTGCAAGCCAGAACAGGAAAAAAAAAAAAATCATTTCAAAGAGGTTTCTGTCAAAGCCGAGTTCTCCTGTGATGATGTTGCCAGCGAATGTGCCGAAGTGTCCAGAGGTGAGGAAGGAAAATAACAACTAGCAGAAGACTGGGCTGTGTATAGGATTAAAAACCAGGCGTGTTCCAGCCTAAGTGTTCAAGCAGGTAGGGCAGGGCCTCCTGCCGAGCGGGTTCCCACCCCAGCGTTCAGTGGGTAATTAGACCAGGGAAGCAGCTAGACTCGCTGGCTAGACTCACTAGCAGTGTCTCGTGGAGCAGTCAGGTGTTAAGAATTAACCCTTGTGTGGTGATGTCTCCTTTTGTGATTGAACGCAGGTGGCTAGCAAGGTAGGCGAGACAAGTCCTTTCTCTTTTCACAAGCAGCTTTACTTTAAAGAAGGGACTTTCTCACCATCCCTGTGGCCTCTTCAGGGAAGAGAATAAGGCAGGATTTGCTTTCCCTTTGTTCCCATTCAGAAAAAATAGCTAGACGTTCAGTGCCTCCTGCTAATCAAATATTCTGGCTGAGGTTTCATAAACCATCCTCTGTTTTCAGCAAATTAGAAAATCAAATGAAAGAAATCAAATACTAAGACTGAACAAAAAGGCACCTCTCTTTGATAATCCAGACGGCCTCTCAGGATTATTCTAAGCCTTGGGTGACAATTATGAAAATTGTTCATCACTGCTCAGCACTTTTAGAAATACACGTTGCTAATATGAGCTCTCTGGATGTTTGAATTTTGGATAAACATGAACTTATGCATTCATTTCTAGCATCTATGGTTTATCCTGAGATTATAAATACAGGAGGAGGATCATCTTAGCTCTTAGCTCTCAGTCCTGAACTGCAGATGGGAATCAGAAGGTAGAGCAGGAAGGAAGGCTTGTCATCACAAGAAATGTGAAATTAAAGGAATCTGGGTCTTTTAACGGTGATTGTAAAGCACTCATTATTTTTCCCCTAGCATTTCCTAACAAGCTAAACCCAAATAGCATTGGAAGAAAATTTACAAAGTGCACATGCTGTCCACTGGGCCCCCAAGCTTGATTCTAGCATAGAGCTGGTAGATTTTCTATTATTTGTATTATCCTACCTTCAAGAGGTATCTTGTAATGGTTACTAGTCTGGTAAAATCGTTAAGGCTATTTTATAGATCCTAGTCTTGGGATGTGGCCAACACTTAGAAATCAGTTTGTAAGAGAAAGAAAGGAAGGGAAGGAGGATGGTGATATCACGTCTCCATGAACTATAGCCAGCTCCACCATGATCTACATTCTATAGGCAAAGAATTGCATCAAAATAGTCCTAATTTAAAAGAGACTTAAACAGGAAAATGAGAACAATTTTCTCTCCCTACCTAAATCCATGATGGCGAGTCATAGCAATCATTTGAAGATTTACTCCTTGAAAAGGAGAAGAATCAGCCCAAGTAAGAATCATTAAATTTCCATTGTTCACTATTTGTTAGCGTGTGTGTGTGTGTGTGTGTGTGTGTGTGTGTGTGTGAAGAGAGAGAGGTTTCATTTACCATTAATATGGATTCTTCTGAGGAGCATGACAATCTGGCATTGGTCGTCCATCCATTCCCTTATTTCTTTATCCACCTTTTGGTCTTCCCTCTCAGCCTTCAGAAAGAAGAGGTGTCTTTTGCTCAAAAACCACTGCCCCAGGGCTTCCCTGGTGCGCAGTGGTTAAGAATCCGCCTGCCAGTGCAGGGGACACGAGTTCAAGCCCTGGTCCAGGAAGATCCCACATGCCGCAGAGCAACTAAGCCCATGCGCCACAACTACTGAGCCTGAGCTCTACAGCCTGCAAGCCACAACTACTGAGCCCACGTGCCACAACTACTGAAGCCCATGCACCTAGAGCCCGCACTCCACAACAAGAGAAGCCACGACAATGAGAAGCCCGCGCACCACAACGAAGAGCAGCCCCCACTCACCGCAACTAAAGAAAGCTCGTGTGCAGCAACGAAGACCCAACGCAGCCCTAAATAAATAAATAAATAAATAAATAAATTTGTTTAAAAAAAAAAAAAAACACTGCCCCTCCAGCATCCTCAACAAGCCTCCACCGGTCCTTTCCTTCTGTCATCAAACATGCTCATGTTCCTCTTCTGTGGAAAATCGTCCCAAGGCTGGGTATCAGGTGTTGTGGGTTCCAGCACCTGCTCTTCCATGAACTTGTGGTGCCACCAGCAAGGCTGCCAGGAGCATCATTTCTCCTCATGTTGTTTCCATGACTTGGCCTTGCTACTGCCTGAAAATATTGCCTTAGTTTCATCCAGTCTTTAACTGCCAAATCTCCCTTACCTTCATACATTCTCTCTTCAAACATCTAAAAGACAGCTTTCCCACCCAGCACACCACTGAAAAGACTCTTCAGGATCATCAAGTCCAACCTTTTTGCCAAGTCTAATAGTCTATAAGGACTCCTAATCCTTTGGACTTTTTGGATATGTCTGATGTGATGGAGGAAACCCTTTTTCTGAGCTCCCCAACATTGTCTGCTCCCCTCTGCCTCAACCCTGTCTGCATTGCAGCACTTGGCTTTATTCAAAGCTGAGCAGCAGCAATATGTCTGAGGGCTTCGGAGAGGATGAGGTAGAGCTCTCCAACCCCTCTGTCTTCACCACCTCCCTACACAGAGATCTCCTCCACACCAAATATGTGATTGAAGAGTCAGCTCTCTGGGTTAAAGTCCTATTTCTCACAGAATCCTCTGTTTGAAAAGTAAACGTCTTTTGAAAAGATTGCACATTAATTCATTACCATTAATACAAAATTAATTTAATAGATAATTAGACATTACATCAGAAATCAGAAAGCACATTGAAGAATATAAAATGAGTCCATTTTGAAGGCATGACAACTCTGTTGTCTGGATAGACAAAAATAAAATCATGCCCAAGAAAATAAATATATTTTAATACCTGTAGAGAGACTTCCCTTGTGGTGCAGTGGTTAAGACCCCACTCCCGGGTTTCCCTGGTGGCGCAGTGGTTGAGAGTACGCCTGCCGATGCAGGGGACATGGGTTCGTGCCCCGGTCCGGGAAGATCCCACATGCCGCGGGGCGGCTGGGCCCGTGAGCCATGGCCGCTAAGCCTGCGCGTCCAGAGCCTGTGCTCCGCAACAGGAGAGGCCACAACAGTGAGCGGCTCGCGTACCGCGAAAAAAAAAAAAAAGACTCCGCTCACAATGCAGGGGGCCCAGGTTCAATCCCTGGTCAGGGAACTAGATCCCATGTGCATGCCGCAACTGAGTTCGCATGCCACAACTGAGGAGCCTGTGTGCCACAACTAAGGAACCAGTGAGCCACAACTAAGGAGTCTGCCTGCCGCAACTAAGACCCGGAACAATCAAATAAATAAATAATTTTTAAATTAAAAAAATACCTACAGAAACACTGGTCACATAATGAAAACAATATAAAAATTTCCGTAATTGAGAACTGGCAAGGTAATATCCTACTAACTCCCCAGAACTCTGATTACAGATGACAAATGTGATGCCCCACCCCCAAGAGAGTCAAAGGTCTACAGTAAGGAGGATTCTGGAAAGTTAATTATCAATATCTGTCTATGAACGTCCTGAAATAATATGTTTTAATGTCAGAAATATGAGAGAGGAGGGAAGGAGATGCAAGAGAGAAGGGATGTGGGAACAGATGTATATGTATGACTGATTCACTTTGTTATAAAGCAAAAACTAATAAAAAAAAAAAAGAAATATGAGAGAGGGCTTCCCTGGTGGGCTTCCCTTAACCGTGGTTAAGAATCCTCCTGCCAATGCAGGGGACACGGGTTCGAGCCCTGGTCCGGGAAGATCCCACATGCCGCGGAGCAACTAAGCCCGTGTGCCACAACTACTGAGTCTGCACTCTAGAGCCCGTGAGCCCCAACTACTGAGCCCACATGCCACAACTACTGAAGCCGCACGCCTAGAGCCCATGCTCTGCAACAAGAGAAGCCACCGTTCACCACAACTAGAGAAAGCCTGTGCACAGCAACGAAGACCCAATGCAGCCAAAAATAAATAAATAAAATAAATAAATTTTTAAAAAAATTTTTTTTAAGAAATATGAGCGAACACAGGGAACTACATTCAATATCCTGTAATAAACCATAATGGAAAAGAAAGAAAAGAAATATGAGAGAATTTTCCTTTTCTCCTAAGCATCGTGGTATTTTTTTAACTGCCTTCCCTCAACACTAACTAGGAAATATTGGTCATAGGTTTCTGCTGAGACCACAAGGACCTGATCCTTTTCCCCATAAATAGCTTCCTTTGCACACATGCTCTGTGGGGAACACTTAACCCTGGATCATTGAGAAAGTATTGGAGCCTCACCCTAATGATTAGCTCACTATTATTTAGACTATTGTTGGCATTCACTGTGCTTTGTATTATATAAAGCCACTGAATGTTTATTTAGCAGAGTTCATTCCCTAATTTTTGCAGCTGCCCAAGATGCTTCTTTCCTACAGTCCCAGAACCTAGATCAGTGGATAGGAAATAAATTGTCTTGATACTGCATGTGAAAGTAGCCAAGATTAAATTTCTCTTTTTTCTGCCTGAAAGATGTACTCTGGTACCAGATTAATAAGATTACACCTCCACTCTGGAGCAAAGTGCCACCTTTAATCATCTCCAGAAAGGGAGCAACTGACCTTCCGCTTGCTGGGTTCAGGAACAACAGAAGAAAGATCACAGCGTGGTGTCAAAGTCAAAAATACCTTGTCTCTGAAGACCTTCTCATGAAGGGTCCTAGGACTCAAAGCAAAGTATAAACCACCTGCTCTTCCACAAATAGCAGGGGAAGAAAAATTGAAGACCCCGAGTGAACTGTGCAAATCATGCCAATATCAGAACCACACAGCATTTGGAAGTAATATCTATCATCTTGTATGCTGACATCATGACATGAAATCTAAGGACCGCATAGAAACTGGGTGTATTGCGGATCTGACTGTGAGGTGATTCTTAGGTTCTTTGTCTCTTTATGAGCCTGACAGGCCGTGTCTGCTGGGAGAAAGCAAGCTTCGGGCAGAGGGCAAAAAAGAGACTCTTGCCCTACTATTTGTAAATTCTGCCATGAACAGGGTCTGAAGATAGGAAACATGTGTCTAAAGGGGACTTATTTAGTTCTTCTTTCCATGAAAAACTATATCTGCTCCTTTACCTGTATCAACAGATGCCTTCCTCCGGAAGCCATAGAGCAGGAGTTCTTAATTGCCCTTTATCAGGAGTTAGCAAAGTATGGCCCACAAGCCAAGTCCAGCCCACTGCCTGTTTTTGTAAATAAAGTTTTATTGGAACACAGCCATCCATATTCATTTCCATGTTGTCTATGGCTCCTTTCTTGCTACAAAGGGCAGAGTTGAGTATTTGCAACAGAGCCCTTAAATGGCATGCAAAGCCCAAGATATTAATTATTTGATCCTTTAAAAAGTCTACTGACTCTGGCCCTATATCCTTTGTGGCAAAATTTAAGATAATTATCATAATGGCCAATGTTTATCAAATTTTACAACATGCAATGCAGTTACACACATACCATGAAGTATATTAATAATTCTCCACAAGAGTTCTATCAAGTAAGTATTTTGTTTTCTCCTTTTTAAAAGTGAAAGACTTGGGACCTCCCTGGTGGCGCAGGGGTTCAGTCTCCGTGCTCCCAACACAGGGGGCCCGGGTTCAATCCCTGGTCGGGGAACTAGATCCCACTTGCCGCAACTAAGGAGCCCGCCTACCGCAACTAAGACCCACCTGCCGAAACTAAGACCCAGCGCAACCAAATAAAAATTAAAAAGTGAAAGGACTCAAAGCTTAAAGAACTAAGGAGGTCCCAGAACTAGGAAGTGGAGGTAGAATCGAAGCCTGTCAGCCTGACTCCAGTGCCCACTCTCTCAACTAGCAAACAACGTTTCCTCTAATGTAATAAGAACAGCTACCTTTCTTACTCTACACTAGCTTTCGCATATACTGCTTTTAAATTTCACCACTGCCTATGTTTGTACTTTCCAAAGATCAGGCAACAGGAACCCAGAGTGGTTAAATAATTTACCTAAGATCAGACAGCTAAGAGTAAGAGATCCTGTGTTCAAACGCAGACATCATAGCTCCTTCAAACATATGCCACCTTGTAGCAGAAGGACATTGAAGACACAGTATAATCAGCATTAGAAATAATGGGGCTTTTTTCTAATTTTCCATTCTGTCTAGAAAGACTATGGTTCACCACACTCAGGTACCAGCCCTCACTTCGTCATTATCTGTGTGGCACTTCGCACATCATTTAACCCTTTCAGGTCTCAGTTCCCTTGTTGGCATAATAGGGAATTCAGGCTGGACGCTCTCTGAGATCTTCCAGCTCAAATACTCTCTAAACTTCCCGTTCTGTCCCCTCACAGAGTTCTGTGGTCATTTTTGCTCTGTGTGTATGTGTGTGGTCCTGGTAATGGCAAACTATCAGAAAGAACCCGTCAACTGTCTGATTTAAAACTCCTCCCTTGGGATAATCTCTCATTATGGATCTTAATTTCTTTCCATTCAAGAGAGAGGCTGAACTCACGTCAACTCCTATGGTCACTTATCATCACAGGGTAGTTTGGGAAAATAGCTGCTTCCTCTTAGAGCACCAAGAGGACCCCAGACACGAATGACCCTCTTGCTCCTTTTTCATTCATTTCATTGTCGCTGATTTGGGGGATTTTGGCTAATTTATTAAACAGCTAGTGGGACTTCCTTGGTGGTCCAGTGGCTAAGACTCTGCACTCCCAATGCAGGGGGCCCGGGTTTGATCCCTGGTTGAGGAACTAGATCCCACAAGCCACAACTAAGAGTTCGCATGCCACAACTAAAGATCCCACGTGCCGCAACTAAGACCCAGTGCAGCCAAATAAATAAACAAATCTTTAAAAAAAAAAACAGCTAGTAAGATCTAAATCCTGAGACCCAGATGTGTCAAAAGCAGTAAATGTATATTGAATATTATGTGATTTGGTGGAAGTGATTGTTTTCCTTTATTATAATATGTTAAATCACTTCCATCCACCTGGGAAATTAAAATAGTAAAGCTTATAGATGTTCATAAAAGGTAGCACTTTTCCAATGAGCTGTTTTATCTATATCTTATTTCCTAATCCTATTATCTTTCTCCGTAGATTATCAAACTTTAAGGCCCACTGAAGTCACCATACAGATGCCTTCATTACATTAAAAATGGCTTCCCAAGCAAAGGCTGAGTTCTAAAAAACTGCCCTTTAGAGTTTCTCAAATGGTGGCTCTTCTCAGCCTGGATGCCTTCATTTTGACTGATGGTAAAACTGATGTAAGGAAATACTTCTGTTGAGTTTACTTCTTTAAGTGACTTGTTTTTTAAAAAAGAAAAGAAAAAGCCATCTTACCAGTGAACCCTCTAAGCCTTTTTAATTGCAAAATTCTTTTTTATGGTGTCACTGACCTATCCTTAGCAGAGTTCATTTCAGAAATGTGCTGAAGTGGGTACCGGCACTGGCAACAGAGGCTGAGAAATGTTTTAAGTATCACGACTCCACATTTTTCTCCTGTCTGTGAGGTTCAGGGATTCATCCTGTCTGAATCATGCCTGCCCTTTGTTTATGCATGAATAAGATATTTTAGACACTTGAGGACACAGCATAGACACCAGCCCTTCCTGGAAAAATAAGACCTAGACCTCAACTCAGGGTGAGTACAAAACTGTCCCCAGGGCTGATTAATTCCAAATGTGAATAAAGATACATTGGTTAGCGAGCTTCTCCAATTCTCCTATTGGCCCCTAACCTTTAGCAAGACAAAAATGTCACGTATAATGGAACGTAAAATTAATGGTACATTTTGCTTTTCAGTTGATCAGATCAGCTGAGAATGAGGTCAATCTCTTACCTCCTCAAGATAAGAGGTTGTCATTGTTTGAGTACATTTAACATCATCACAGACATTGGGTCTCAGAAAATATCTGATAACTTAGAAGCTCAGAATATAGATCAAAAATAAACCAGCAAAAAGCTAGTCAGCCTCATCCCCTAACTCTTGATAGGACTACACCTAAAGCATCCTGTTCCTGTATCACTTAGGAAAATCTCTTCTTTGCCAGGCTTTGCTCATTCATTTACAAGCTAACCATTTATTGGGCACCTGCTATTTACAAAACTGAATACAACAAAGTCAGTATGGTAATAGATCTTACATTCTAGTAAAGGAGACAGGTAATAAACAAATACACAAGGAAAAACATGTATGGTAGTGGTTAGTGCTATTTCAAAGATAAAACAGGATAATGTAATACAAAAGGACTAGACAACTTTAGTTTGCATTAGTCGCTGAAGCCAGAATAAATATGATGATATTCGTGAAGATCTTGGCTAGGGGAAGAATATTCCAGGCACAGGAAACACCTAGTGAAAAGGCCCTAAGATGGAAGGGAACTTGACGTTTTCTAGACACAGCAAGAGCAGGGCAAGGGAGAAGAGAGAGGTATGAGATGAGGTCAGACAGGTGGGCAGAGGCCAGATCTCCTAAGGTCCTCAGGACTCCACTGGAGAGCTTCATTTTGACCTAAGTATGATGGGCAGCTATTAGAAGTTTTTAATCAAGGGGGATTCGTGACCTAGTTGTTTTTTTTAAAAGAGTACCCTAGCTGTTGCGAGGGGAATGGATTTTGGAAGGCAAAAATGGAAGGAGGGGGACCACTTAGGAGGTGATGGCAGTCGTCCAGGTGAGAGATGATGGAGGTTTTTACTGGGTGGTACTTTGTGAAGATGCGGAGAAGCAAGTTGGGAGAAATGTCATGGAGATAGAATAGCAGGATTTGCTGATGGATTTGATGTGGGGAATGAGAGAGTCAAGAACCTCCCTCTGACTTGGGGCCAGCTCTTACACATGGAACCCGTTCGCTCCTTTGGCATCTGAGATTGTGATGTTTCAGCCAAATGATGCCAGACGCATGACCAATTGCCCTGTAAATTTGAAATGCACCAGAGGAAACTGGTATATTTTATAAACTATCATCAGAGAAATCATCACTGTCCCTATTTTCTCCAGCAGAGCAATTTTGTTACTTGGAGAGCCTCTCTGCACATGCGTGCATAAGAGTCTTATTCTTAACTTACGTGGTAAGAGTGCATTTCCTCGTTCTGCTCTGGTAGCCGGGAGCCACATGAAATAGACAGTGTCTGGGGATTCTGTAGGACAGTCAGCACCATTAGCCATGACAGCACACAGGATTGCTCAATGGTATATGCAAAGAAAAACCAATCATCTGAATTGAATTTTCAGCTGGAGCCTAAGAGGCCAAGTTTAATCATCCACCTAAAATTATCACACAAGTCAATACTTCCTCCCCTCTCCTTGCAAAGGGGAAGGAGACTGATGCTTTATTTTTCAGTCAAGCAAGTGGCCTTGAGGCAGCTTACCAGCTGGCTGAAATCTAAATACCTTCGCCAAGACAAAAGCCTGTAACATGATTGATTAGTTTCTCATTGTAGAAGAGAACCGCCCGCAGCCAATCAGCATGCAGAACGGCTATCAGATTATCATTGAACAAAGCTAAACTCAGAGCTGATAAACGAAGGTGCCCAAACCCCAGGCCCGGATTGGCTGGGGCTTCATCTACCAGTTCAATTCCATTTAATGCATTGATTTCTAACAAGGTTCAATTAGTTTCTTAGTTGTTAAGCCCTGTTTTTCTTTTTCAGACCCTGAATAGGTATCCATACTCCCGGTCAATCATTTCAATATATCTGCCTCAGAGTTGGAATTGGCCTGCCCCCAAGATAGAAGGCGCTTCCTCCAAACCTATCGGAAGTGTAGACTTCTGAGCAGCATATGGATTCCTCCCAAACTCCCTTCTATGTCTTCTGGGAGTGAAAAAAACGCCTTGGGCACATCCCATTTAATTGGAAGCCCACAATTAAGATTCTATCTGACCGTGGTTTGCTGTCCTGCATCCCAAGCACCTAGAGAGCAGGAAGTAGGAGGACTTCCCTGGTGGTCCAGTGGTTAAGACTCCACCTTCCAATGCAGGGGGCCGGGTTCAATCCCTGGTCGGGGAACTAAGATCCCACATGCCATGCAGCATGGCCAAAAGAAAAAAAAAAAAAAAGAGCAAAAAGTAGGACAGCCCATCCAGGGCATCAAATCTGAGTTCTTTGTACCAGGAACTACCAGGTGAAGGTAGGGCCAGGCCCCACTGCCCCTGCAAGGTAGCACTCCCAAACCTCGGTGGGTTTCTTGCCTCTGTGCTGGAATTCTCCTGGGCATCTACACTATCTTCTGATCTCAAACCCAGTAGGAATGGGAAAATTGAGATTAACAGAGACTCTATCTTAATATGCAGTTGGACAAAGGTTTCAAATGCCACTTGCTCCTGGAGACTTACCAAGCCTATCGGTACCTCAAATTCCTCACGGGTAAGATGAGAAGAAAGAGTCATAAAGTAAAACACTAGACAGAGGGAGGTAAGACAGGGAATTAACCTCCTCCCGAATGGAAATCCCATTCAAGGGTCAGAATAACTCCTTCTGAAACCTCATAATCTAAACGTGTCCCTAAGAAAATCAAAGGATGTTTACCCTTCCAAGAAGCTTGTTTTTTCTTCTTTGTGATTGCTGGTGTCATGGTTTGTAATGTTTGCTACTAGCTTTGATATTTGAGCTTAAGAAGGAAAAAAAAATGGTCCTGATAGAAGTTGTCACAGAGGCAAAAAGAAGCCAAGTGCGCATTACCCTAAAATCTCCTTCCACAAGCTCAGGGTGAAAGCCAAGGTCTTCTTGCCCTGGCACACAAATCCTTCCTCTCCCAGCTCAAGGAGGTCATTTTCCTCCTCAAAACTGAACATCAAACTTGTCAAAAATGTTTCCTTATTGATCAGACAGACAGACTATTGAAGTTAGAGAGTCATTTGCTGAACTAGGTCCCTCGTTTCAGGGAAAAGCTGAAATTCTAATGGTGCCCCTGCCCGTGAGGTCTGTAACAGATGTCACGTGAGTTGCAGAGTTAGAGGCACTACCCCCAGCCTCGAACTATAAGGCCGGTGATTACAGGCAAAAATACCAGCCATCAGGCAACAGGTCTTGGCGGAGGACGGGGAAGCCAGCTGCATTCGTGATGCGGTGAAACCACAGGCAAACCGGAGCTGCTCTGGTTCTATGTGCCTGCTCTCCTATGCTTTAGACAAAAGCGCAGATGCATCTTGTGAGCAACCTAATGGCAGTGACAGAAGAGAAATGTTATTTTTCCAAGGAATCAGAGGAGCCTCAGCTCTGTCCCCAGAGTCCCTGCAGGGGCCCCTCCTCCCAGGCTTCTCCCCAGCCTGGCAGCACGGCAGCATTCAGAGACGCTGGGCATTTTTAATATGTGTCCTCTTCCCTCAAGGTGATCAAAGCTCATTAGGGTTCCAGCTGCAGGAAAGGAAAGCTAGAGAACAGCCCTTCTGTGGTTCTTTCCCACATTAATGATATCTGTTATATTCACTAGCTTTTTAATTGCAAAGAGAGAAAGAAAGGAAGGAAGGAAGGAAGAAAGGGAAAGGGGGAAAGAAAGAAGGAAAGAAAGAAAGGGTGGGAGGAGGGAGGGAGGAAGGAAGGAAGGAAATGGGGAGGGAGGGAGGAAGGAAGGGAGAGAAATTTTGAAAGAAGCTAGAGGACACTTTTTAAATGAGAAAAGGGACAATGAGCATGCTGATAAGGCATCAAGCACAGCCTCTGTGGGCACCAAGCAAAGGAGTGAGGGTATTCATCACAGGGGGTCGCAGGGCAGCAGCCTGGGGTGGGGAGGATTAGCTCCAGGATTGCCTGAGCAGTTTTCCCAAAATAACATCCTCGTCCGCCCCCTAGAGACTCTGAGGTTGATCTACGGCTCACAATTTGGAAAGATGTCCAGGATGTGTTAAGTGAAAAAACTACGACGCAGAAGAGTCCATGTAGTAAGATCCCATTTTTGTAAATAACACAGACATGATTGCACATCTTCTTTGCCCATGTCATTAGGTGCCTGGAAGAATATGGAAGAATACATGGCAGATGGAAACAGGGGTTTTCTCTAAGGCATGGTATTGTGAAGGCTTTCACTCTTAAATTATCCATGTGAGGGTATTTCAAGTTATTAATCAGTGTGTTTCTCCCTCTAACTAGACTGACCAAAACCCTTTACTGGTACCCTGGTGTGAGTCGCACACAACAGAACAAGAAGAATGTCGCAAGTAATCGATTTAGGGCAGGAAGATCTGGCACATGCTAACAGAACAAAGGTTTAAGGCTGAGAGAGACTGGGAGGAAAAGCTCCAGGGGCCGGGGGAAAATGCAGAGACATGACCAGGGACTCAGACAGTGACAAGGAGAAGCTGTAGCCCCATGGGAGGAGGTCTGGCAAGTTCCCCGGAGTTCAGGAGGCTGACAATAGCTGAGTTCTCTTCTCCTTGCCCCACTGTAAGGTCTACCCATGGCCAAGGGTGGTTTGTCACCCAGTGGCGTCCACCTTGACGTGACACGCCCCCAAGTCTACCAAGCACTGCCCCACGCCCGCCTCCTGGGGAAAACCCCTGGCATCTATATTATGCCAGAATTCAACATGATTCAACATTCACTATTTATCAAACCTTAACTCAGAATCAGCTCTTAAGACCTTCCTTCCATCAACTTTCTAACAGGGCAGTTAGGTGTCTAGATAATGCTCTGAAGGCACCTTTCCCCAGCTACAGGTGCACAAGCATGTGTGCACATACACACAACATACACACACACACCACACACTCATACACATATACAGACACAACCCACATGACACACACACACCACATACACAACACACACCACATACACACAAATCACACACACACATACACACACAACCCACATGCTACACACACACACAAATCACACACACAACACACAGACACACACACACGCCTCGTGGAGTCCCTCTCCTTTCCATTTGCATGCCCATCCCTGGAATACTCATCCCTCCCCCACTTTCATTCCCTTAGATATTAAATGCTGACTGAATTTCTCTTTGGCTCTTGAAAAAAACAGCATTGTTTTACCATCACCTGATGTGCCACTGTTTGCCCTCAGCCCACTTGAATCGGGGCAGTGTTTTTGAGGATGGTTAGTATTCACCGCACAGTCTCAGCACATGGCCACTGCCCACTGCCTCGGATACAGGATTGGAAATTAACTGCTCCCCTACCAAAGATTATCACTCACTAATTACCCTGGAACCTAAACATTGTTTCCAGAATGTACACTGTCACGCTGGAAAGGGTTTTTTCCTATTTCCTGGTAGTGGTTGTAAGAAGACTCCGTTATCAGATTAGCAGAGAATGATGATGTTCATAAGTAATGTTATAGCTGACAGAGATCTCTTCACATTTGGTTTTCACTAACAGGATCTCATTCAGTCCTGAAGGAATGAGATATTAGAAAGAGACTCTTTCTGCCTCCGTTTCAACTGAGGTGCCAAAAAAAAAAAAAATGGATCTGATATCAAGATGATTGGGACAGACCTGTCTCAACAGAATTCACGGAGATGATCCCAGAACCCCTTTCACAATTCCTGGCCCCTGGATCCTGATAAGGATGTGAAAACAGGGCAAAAATGAGCAAGAATTTTGTGAGGGGTTTGGATGACGATATTGATAAAGCCATATCTTTGGAGAGAACTATGTTGCTGAGTCTCCAGCAGAACCCTTTGTGGGATAGGTGAGGTGCTGCACCAGAGCAGAAGGGGACCTCAGGGACCACAAAGAAAAGCGTTCCCTGAAGCTACATCCTTACATTCTGACCAGAATGAGGAACTCCCAGAAGAAAGAGCAGCTGAAATGTGATCTGCACTGAATTCAGTTTGCTTCCTGAGTGTGACAGCCAACAGACTGTCTAAGGGAAAAGCTGGAGGCCATTTCTGCTCCCTCACTGCTGGGTCTGTGGCCTCAGCAGCTGGGAAGAGGTAGCAGTTTCTGGTCTTGCTGTGGTCACATCCCAGCTTCTGGGGCCCAGTTGTTGGGAGGTAGATGGTATGTCCCCCAGCCTTGACCTGTGATTCTCCAACACTGAATGCGGATGCAGCCAAAGGAGACACAACTGTTCCTCATTTAAAGATCAGAGACCATGATTTATCTCATCTTGAAGGGAAAGAAAGAGACCTATCTCTTTGTCTGGAGGAGGAGAGCATAGAAGGGAGAGGAGGAGGGGAGGGGAGGGGAGGGGAGGGGAGGGGAGAAGTCTTCTGAAGTAATGAAGAGGAACTCAAAACCTAGAACACATGCATCTGCTTCCTATATTGTTCTATTTCTGAAAATGAAGTTTGACAAAAATAGCCTGTCAACGGGAGCAGAAACACTTCTCTCACATCATTAAGAGTTCCTGTTTTGTTTATCTCAGGGTCTAAATGAACATGTGCCTTATTGTCCGTGGACATCCCTTTTACAAATGGCCACACAGGCCGGCACTAAATGTGAGATGGCTATTTAGCATTGTGGAAGCCAGGAAGACATCATCCAACTCCGGAGAAGAAAAACATTGACAGAGTAAATGCCTCTTATTTATGATACATAGTAATAAAAACGAACAAACCTGTTAAAAATAATTGTGCCAGTGCTCACTTCAGCAGCACATATACTAAAATTGGAACAATACAGACAAGATTAGCATGGTCCCTGCACAAGGATGACATGCAAATTCTTGCAGCATTCCATATTTTTAAACAACAAGGTCCTATTGTATAGCACAGGGAACTGTACTCAATATCCTATAATGAACCACAATGGAAAAGAATATGAAAAAGAATATATATATATAACTGAATCACTTTGATGTACACCTGAAACTAACACAACATTGTAAATCAGCTATACTTCAATAAAAATAATAATAATAACTGTGCCACACTGAACTGTGAGAATCTTGGTTTGATTTCTCTGAAAGGCAGCAGATTGTCCCCATTTTTGTCATGGAGGTGCAGTGGGTTTTATTTTTTTAATAATTTATCCATTTATTTATTTTTGGCTGCATTGGGTCTTCATTGCTGCACATGGGCTTTCTCCAGTTGCAGTGAACAAGGGCTACTCTTTATTGCAATGCGCAGGCTTCTCATTGTGGTGGCTTCTCTTGTTGCAGAGCACGGGCTCTAGGCGCACAGGCTTCAGTACTTGTGGCTTGTGGGCTCAGTAGTTGTGGCTCACAGGCTCTAGAGTGCAGGCTCAGTAGTTGTGACGCACGGGCTTAGTCACTCTGTGGCATGTGGGGTCTTCCGGGACCAGGGCTCGAACCTGTGTCCCCTGCATTGGCAGGCAGATTCTTAACCACTGCGCCACCAGGGAAGTCCCAGTGCGGTGGTTTTGATCCTACTTTTTCCAACCATAAGCTTGCAAGGTCTCTAGGTAAGTCTCTGCCTCTGGAGGGGTCAGTCTGAAATAGGCAGATTTCAGAATGGGCCACGTACAAAATATAGAAATTAACATGTGCTCTCCGTGCTGGGCCCACAGCCAGTCCTTCATGCCCTTCTTTCCCGGAGCAAGTAGATTAGACCCCACACATGTGCCAGACGTGAGGCCAGGTGCTGGGCACACAAGAAGGAAAGAGAGACGCAAGGCGCCTGCCCTTCTAGCGCAGACCCCAGAAAGCAATTTAGAGACTTAACTGGGACTCTCTGACAGGTAGAGATTTCAAAGAAATTGCAATGCAACACCAAATTTGGTTTCAAGTGTGTGGGTTTTTCAGTTTGGGTTTTGGTTTTTACCTAATCTCACATTGTGCACATGACAAACAATCGACACGTAAAGACTTCACCAATAAGCTACCAAAAGGTGCATCATAATCAGGGAATTCCAGCCCTTTTCGCTGCATGGCACTGCTAACAAAAGGACTGATATTAAGAATAAATTGAGATGTTGGTGAATGTATTGCGCTCTGTTTTCATATAGATTCTGCTGTTGATTCTCTCATTTGGCATTTTTTTAATGTTCTGTCATTCCTCTTACCCAGGTAACGTGGAAGGCCATGGGATGGAAGAGTCAGGGAAAAAAAGAAATGTATTTCTGTCCCACCAATATTATATTCTTAAACTCACCCTCAAATAGGTAAATACTTTTTAAACGGAAGAAATTAGTCTCTTCTTTTCCCTTAACTTCCCTTCCAAAGATGAAGGAGATTTTCCGTAAACTTGCCTCTCTAACCTGCAGATTCTGTCTCAGTGGATCAATGAGAAAACGTTTTTGACAAGTCAAATGTTCATTTTTTAGGGGAAAAATAACCCTCTCTATCCAGGCTGCCAAGACTGTGTCTTATGTGTTCTCAGTCCCTCAAGCTATCAATCGGCATCCCGCCGCAGACATTGCCCAGATGTCTTGGTCAGTGCACATTAAAGGCTTAGTTTGCAGGCTTCCTAGGAAAGAGATTTAACATTAGCACATGTTAGATGTTAAGAAACATCCTTCTCCATTGAAAGAGAAATTTTATTTCTCAGGGAGAATAAGAAATACAACGTGTAGTCACTAGGATGCATTATGAACCTGTTATTGCGTATGGGATTTATGATCAAGGTCTCTCTCTTCTACAAGGATTCTTCAGCTAAGGGCGGAATTACAGATTTAAGGGCCTACCAAAAAAAAGTTTCACGGACCTTTAGCGCCATCTAGTGGCTCTGTCCTGAATTTGAGAAGCGTGAGAGGCTCTGGCAGTGAAAGCTCTTACTCTAAACAGGCTTGGCAGAGGGCACAGTTGGCCGACACAGGAACTGTTGTGCCTCAGAACACTGTGCTGGGTACATGGCATTTCCCCATAGATTCCAGAAAGAGAGTTGCACCCAGATCTCAAGGGCATTTTGAAAGGAGCCATTTGCAAAGCAACTGGTACAATGCTTTTGTTGTCTCTTCTTAGTCACCTGCTTGAAGCAGCCTGTCTGGAACGCATAGGGCGTGAGTGTGTGTGTGTGTTTGTGTGTGTGTGTGTGTGTGTGTGCGCGCGCGCACGTACGCACGCACAGCGAGGGAGCAGCACGAAAATGCTCAGGGCTTGTGCTGAGTTCTGCGGTGCGAACTGGCATCAGGAACGGATATATGCAAAATCACACCTTCATGGCCTCTAAACTTAGATAAGCTGTCAATATCCTGCACCGAAGGGACCTGCTTTCTCCACACTCTGGTTTAAAGGCTTAAAAACAGAAGCCAAGTTTAGCCTTTTGGAAAGCATAGGCAGTCATTGTCCTGTCCAGAAGGATGGCAACTAGCCGCCTACAGCGTTGATGGAATGTGGCGGAGATCCCACCAGCCTTGCAGAAGGAGCGACTTGGGTTCGGTCCCCTCACCCTCCTCAACCCTGCACCTGCCAACAGACGCAGAGGTAAACAGAGGTAAACAGATCAGAGGCGTGGGCAGCTGCTCCTTAGAGCTCCCTTTTCCTTCTGCCCTCTCCACCCCTCAGGAGCCAAGAAACTTGCAGAGTAAAGGGCAGCACAAGTCAGGCATAGATGGAAACCCAGATTCTATTGCATCCAGTGAGTCTGCACCCCCAGCGGGAAGAGCATGACTAGAGATGGAGAAAAGGCATCATCAGCCCCGTGGGGCTCAGAATGGCCATGACACAGAACTGAAGCAACCCACCTGTCTTACAGATGTTCTCAACAACCGACCAGGGGCCGAGGATGATCTCGAGATGATGTCCTGTATCCCTACTCACGTCCACCCCAGCAGACCAGGAATCTAGCCGCAGTTGCTCTATTTTTTCCCTGCCCTATTTATCCTTATTGCCCTATTTTTTAAATTATTTTAAAATGATTTTTGCCTGCCAGTAGGGAATTTTAAATGTGGGTAGGACAGAAATTCACTTTTTGGATTCCCTTGTCTCTTTAATCCCCTAACAGAATGTGTGCCTCACCATCCAAAAGATATCAGTTACCTCATTAACCCCCTTCCTGTACAATAAGGCTATTAATAGTATCTGCCCCATTGGGTTATTGTGGGAATTAAGTGTGTTCATGCGTGTACAACACTTGTAACAATGTCTATGCTCTCAATCGATGCCAGCTATGGTCACTACATTCCAGCAAGTCAAATGAGCAGGGCCGGGGACCTGGAAGAGATGACGTGCTCTTTAAAAATTCTTTTTGTAGACTTCATGACTCTGTTTGTTCTCAGGAAATGCGTGTCTTCTTTCCAAGACCTCAAGCTCCTTAAGGAAGAGACGGCATTAACACATCCTCCATGGGATTCTGCAGCCTCCAAATTCCATCCACACCTCAGGAGACAAAGAGAATTTGAATGGGAAGATGTCGGCCCTTACTGCCAACAGGCACCTGGGGACACCTCCTTGATGATCATACTAAAAGGCCTCGGGGACCCTTCAGAGAAGAGGCGCCCCACCATCAGCAGCTATGATCAGCTGTAGTGGAATTTCTGAAAACCCTTAGGAAGCATTAAAGATGTATGCTTCAACTTTCAGGGCAGACTTGGAATTTTAATTCAATGAAAACTATCTGAACAGTCCACTCAGGAGAAAGATTGACATACTGCGGGTGGGAAAACGCTACTCCATTATTCATCCTTACTGGGAAGACAAGTAATTTCAGCCTGACGAGGCAAAAATGAGAAGAGGCAGAGTCAGAGCAAGCAGGTGAGATCAAGGGAAAGAAAGGCAGATGGATGGATAGATGGACAGACCGATGGATGGATGGATGGATATATACGTATATATATGGATTGACAGAGAGAGATACGTACATACGTACATACGTAGATCCACAGGCTACTGAAGAGGGGAATAGAACAGGAGATGCATTAAAGCAGCCTTTTTGTTCCTCACCCGAGAAATATAATGGCATCCTAGGTCCCAGCCAGTGCATCATCCCTTAAAAAGCTCATTGAGAAGTTCAGTCATGATCCCATCCTTATCCCAGAGCTCTTGGGAGACCTTGCCATTAACCCTTACAATTGCTGCACCTGCTCATTCACTCCTGGGAAAATGTCAAGCTCTTTTTCCTTTTGTGCAACAGAGGCTACTGTGAAAGCACTTTTCTTTTTCTGAGACTTTTTCAGATGGTTATTTTTTTTTTTTCCTGCTACAATTCCAAAGATTTTCTTTTAGACCGTGATGGAAAGCACAAAGACGCATTCAGTTCAGCCTGCAGATTGCTAGAAAACCCTTCACATCCCTCGGAAATTAGAGAGGCAGCCGCACTCATCAGCAAGAGTGTATAAATTTGGAAGGAGTGATTTCACAGAATCAGACCGTTTGAGAATAAGGAGAAACTTTAGTCCATCCTCTTCATCTTGAAGACAAGGGGACAGAGGTACTTAGGAGATAAACTTTGACTATTCCCTGCCTCGTTTTTCTCATCTGTGGAGCAGAAGAATGATAGCGCAGTGGCTAAATTAAGAGCAAGTTGATATTCAGGGCTGTGCTGCTATTAAAAAGCTAGTGTTGTCTCTTTCGAAGGCCTGAGGCCGGGCTGCCTCCCCAGTGCTTCTGAGCAAAAGCAAGTCTATCCCCGTGCAGCCCCGGAGCCCAGGTCCCAGGGCCTCCTTCACCTTGGAGTCCCAAGAACTAAACCCAGGTAGAGGGCCTGTCTAGTCCCAAGCCGCCTGGTGATTGCAATTCTGTGTTATTTACTCCAAGACTTCATTAAGCACACACCTGTGTTGGGGAATATTTAATGCAGATGTTTGGGAAGCAGCTTTGCCAAAACTGTCAGAAAACGCATGTGTGGAAATAACCTCCTCATCCCTCGGCAGGTTTTATGTCTTTTATTGTCTCCGTATTTTGAAGTATTTTCTTTTTTAAAGATGCGCTTGTAAAAGACTGCTCCGTTGAGGGCAGGGGGAAGTGGAGGGGAGCAGAGAGAGAAGAAAACGGAGGGGAAAGTAACACAGGAGGGGGCCCTGACCCACAATAACCTGAGCTGGGGCAATCTGGATGCTTCCACTGAGCTCCACGCAGAGCTATGAACCAGAGGCCCGTCTGGGGAGCACAGGAGCTTGGTGTGAAGAGAAAGTCCCAGGAGCTGGAAGGAGGGAGAAGACCTAAAGGATGCAGGTTCCCGTCAAGCAAGACGAGTTCTCCCAGGGGGGGCGGGCTGTGTCAGAGGGTGGACCATGGGCTTAAAGTAGCGGAAAAAGATGCCGGCATTCAACCAACGTCAAATCAGCCTTAAGGACTGGCCCATGAGGAACAGCTGGCAAATGCAAGAGAGCGGAGAAAGCAGGAGAGAGGAGGCCTTCCAGGGGCCAGGGTCTTCCTGGAAGGCTAAACGAGAAAATCTTTTTTTTTTTTTTTTTTAATTTTTATAGGAGTATAATTGCTTTACAATGTTGTGTTAGTTTCTGCTGTACAGTAAAGTGAATCGGCCATACGTATACATATTTCCACTCTTCTTTGGATTTCCTTCCAATTTAGGTCAACACAGAGCATTGAGTTGGGTTCCCTGTGCTAAACAGTAGGTTCTCATTAGTTATCTCTTTTATACATAGTAGTGTGTCTATGTCAACCCCAATCTCCCAATTCCTCCCACCACCCCTTCCCCCTTGGTAACCATAAGATTATTCTCTATGTCTTTATCTCCATTTCTGCTTTGCTGATAAGTTCATCTCTACCATTTTTCTAGATTCCACATAAAACCTTAAAGGAGTTTTAAGAGCCAATTTAGGACATGTCACACTTCTCCAGAGGAGAAAGGAAAGCGAGAGTTATCTGGACTAGAGCCCGCAAGGTCACCACTGGAGGGAGGGAGGGAGGGGGAGAGGTACCTGGAAATCTGTACAGAAAGATGGGCTGCAAG
This sequence comes from Hyperoodon ampullatus, assembly GCF_949752795.1. Taxonomy (NCBI): domain Eukaryota; kingdom Metazoa; phylum Chordata; class Mammalia; order Artiodactyla; family Ziphiidae; genus Hyperoodon; species Hyperoodon ampullatus. The sequence continues at coordinate 129,509,424 of NC_136914.1, read as the reverse complement.
GTAGCGCGTGCTCCACCCCATGCTCTCCAAAGAGGAGTGTCCACATGGATGAATCAAAGTTTAAAATATTCATGGGGCCTCAGGGGCTACAGCTTGGAGCTTTCATCGGGGTCAGGGGCAGTAAATATGGGCAGTTTCTTTTTGGATTTGCGCACATCTTAGAGTGAAGACAGCCTGGGGGTGTTCCCTGCTGAGATCTGTCCCCATCCTAGGAATGGCCCAGGATAGGGGTAGGGGGGCACACAGAAGGGCAAATGGGTCATGACGGCCACCTGGCCTCCTTCGGTGTCAAAGGCCACAGGGGCCTTCTCTGGCCTAGGAAAAGTGAGTCAGTATTTTACCCCAGCTTGTCAGTGACTACTTTGGGGTTTGGGGTATAATCCAAAGAGCAAGGGAGAGTGGCCTCTACGTGACTCTGTACATATGATTTCGGGGGCTCACGAGAGGAACACACAGCCTGTGCACAGCAACTGTGCACAGAAGTTCCCAAGAGCCATCCCAGGAAACTGAGGGCCAGCCTAAGAGTCCCACACCTAGAAAGATTAGGAAGGAAGGCTAGAAGGATCTGCCAGCCCCATCTGTCTGAGCGGTTTAGGCAGCCTCCAGCCTAATCAGACCTGGGTAGCTAAAACTGGCCAGGTAAAGTGAGAAGGACATCCAAGAACATCCCAGAGGGACTTCCCACACAATTTAAGAGAAGGAACATGGAACTATGGATCGTGACTCACGGCTGTAAGAATGGTGTAAGATGCCTGAAATCTTTGCTACATCTCTGTGGCTTTCTTTTCCCCTGGTGAGCAGCCTGGAGGCCCTTGGACCAGATGTTCCACCTGCCCCAGGAAACAGGAAAGTAGAGAAAGAACCTCCCACTCTGCAACCAGACTTAGATTGGGAAGGAGAAAAGCCCCCAAGAAAGAGCAGAAGATGACAGCTCAGAAGCGGAGCATGAGGGTCAAGCTGGACCTCTGGAGCCTTCAGAGCTCAGTAAGTGGAAGCCAGTCATGGGGCTTGAGGAGGGACATAAGGGGCAAGGACTTGGCCCTGAGCTGTGAGTGAGGAGCCATGAGTGCTGGTCTCAGCTCTGTGGGCAGATCTTCTCACCCCTCTGAGCCTAGCGTGATCCATAAAGTAGGAGCTGGTTCCTTTACTGAGAAGCTGCCAGAGCAGCGATGTACCAAGGTGGCAGCAGTGGGGGGGAGGGGTCTGCCCAACAAAACACTGACCCAGTTTTATTATTAGCATCACACAAAGGTAATTGGAAGCAATGTCTGTGGTAAATTGCCCCTCCTTACCAGGGCATTTTATCACACAATCACACACACATGCACACACACAAACACACGCACGTGCCTGTGTGCTACGAGGCCAGAGAGTCCTTAGTTGGCAGGAAGTCCATGGAAGAGCTTCCAGTGCCACTCAATAATTACAGATGATCAGTGCTCTGCTAACACTGAAGCACAGAATTGCTGAAAAATTGAGAGGTGGTGTAGTAAGCTGAAGAATGGCCCCAAAGATGTCAGGACCTAAGTCCTAGAACTTGTAAACGTCACCTTACTTGGCAAAAACTTTGCAGATGTGATTAAGTTAAGGGTCTTGAGGTGGGAGATTATCCCAGGTTATCTCAGTAGGCCCTAAATGCCATCACAGTATCCTCATAAGAGACAGGCAGAGGGAGATGTGACACAGGCAGAGAAAGCAGGTGGTGTGGCTGCTTTGAGCAGCCATCAGAAGCTAGAGGCAAGTTAACAGATGCCCACTCAGAGCCTCTGGAGGGAACAAGGCCCTGCAGATACCTTGACCTCAGTCCAGTGAAACTGAGTGCAGACTTCTGGCCTCCAGAATGGTGAGAGAATACATTTCTGTGGTTTTAAGCTGCCTGGTGTGTGGTCATTTGTTAGAGCAGTGGTGGGAGACTAATACAGACTAATACAGTGAGGGGAAGGTAACTGCAATGAACGGAGAACATCTTCAAGGGGAATCATGGTCTCTGTAGAAAGGACATACCCGGCTCCATCACTCACTTCAATCTGCATCTCCTCCCTGGAGCCCAACATTCCAGATCATCAGAGGGTAGCAGGATGTACCAGAGATGAACACAAAGTAAGAAAAACAGTTTCAATGTCTCCACTCGCCTCCAGGTAACCTCTGGCAAACTCTGCCCCAAAGGAGGTGGTGCATCCACCAGTATCACTATTGCCTTTGGGACGTTTTGTGTGAATTTGCCACCAGGCCAGAGTTCCTGCAGCTCAGAGATCTGACGTCCACACTGCAGTGACATTCTGGACAATTCCTGGAAAGCGTCCTAGTCTGGCTGTGCCTCTCGCTCTCCGTCTGGACTGTCTCTTTGGTAAACATCCTTTGGGTGCCGTTCAGATGGCAGAGCATTTATCCATTGCATGAAGCGTTTCATTAGTGACCTACTTTCTCACGCATCACAGAAACCAAAATCCCTGCCTAAGGGAAGAGATAACAGAGCCACGAGTCCAAATAAACGGGTAGTGTCTTAAGCCCCAATGGGCAGAAGTAAAACAACAGGCTCACCTGGGCTTAAAAGAAGTAAGGATCAATGCCGGCTGGTAAACATAGTGAAGCTGTGAGCTGGGCTGTCACTTAAGCCAGTTGTGCCTCACATTTTCAGGGGGTCTCCTGCTAGAAAAAGCCCTGTCGGTAATGAATTTCTCTGAATCAAAACGTGCCTTAAATACAAGGGAGGAAGAGCCACTCGCTAAGGAAATCTCCTTGCGAGTTCTTTCGTAAGGTGAAGACTCCATTTTTAATTTACTTTTGATGAAAATCTGGATTCTTCCCCTCATATTTGCTTAAGGAGAGGTGCAGATTTACAAGTACAAATTCAAGCGAGTTCTGCTCCACTGCCAAGGTTAATTGCCATCCTTCCTTCAAGGAAAGCTAGGCTTCTAAGCCTCGACCGTGCCACTGCTACAAGCATCGGCCTGCCTGTCCCCAGAGGAGATCCCCTAGCAATTTCCACACCCCACTCCCAGGGTGAGGAGCATCCAAGTCAGAAAATCACCCAGGGCCTCACAATAGTAACACGCACCTGACTGCGAGAGGAGGGGAAGGTTTCCGCAAGCAAATATAAGGCGGTGTGGATATTTCTACACAAGAGAATGAACCTCAAATACTGTCATCCTATTATATTCTTAGAGAAATAAGAGAGAGGGGAAGAAGCTTGGAGAGAAAAACAGAGTGAGAAAGAAAGGAGGAGAGAAGGTCAAAATAAATAAGAGAGTTAAAGCAGGAAAATTAAATATTAGGGAAAGAGAAGGAAGGCTAAGAGGAGAAAGAGGTAAGTGGGTTCCAAAAACACAAAATCACCTTTAGCACTGGGCCTGTGAGTTTAAAAATTGCCCCTGGGCTACTCACACCTTCCGTTTGCACAGGTTTATAAATTTTCAAGCAAACTTCCTTCTGATCCTCACAGCACCGTGATGAGCATATGACTTTTTTTTTTTTTTTTTTTTTGTGGTACATGGGCCTCTCACTGTTGTGGCCTCTCCCGTTACGGAGCACAGGCTCCAGACGCGCAGCCTCAGTGGCCATGGCTTATGGGTCCAGCCACTCCGCGGCATGTGGGATCCTCCCAGACCGGGGCACGAACCTGTGTCCCCTGCATCGGCAGGCAGACTCTCAACCACTGTGCCACCAAGGAAGTCCCATATGCCTTTTAATATAGGAATGAACAGAGGTTGTTTGCTTCCTGCCCGAAATTCATTCCACAGCTAGAAGTGCAACGCCTACCTTTAAAGCCCAGGCCTCCTGGTTCCCAGCACAGCATCTTTCTCATTATCCTCCTGAAACTCGAGTGGGTGTGCAAAGCACCCCAGAATCCTCACATGCTCCCTTCATTGTGTGTGGACAAATAACCTTGAAATCACCCCAACCTATTTGTACTAAATTAAGCTTATAATCTGTCTTAGCTCAGGCTGCTATAACAAAAGACCACAGACTGGGTGGCTTAAATGACAGACCTTTCTTCCTCCTAGTTCTGGAGTCTGGCAAATCCAAGATCAAGGTGCTGGCAGATTCAGTGTCAGGCGACAGCTGGCTTCCCGGCTTGAGATGCCACCTCTTCCCTGTGAGCTCACACACTCTTTCCTCAGTGCAGCCTCGTGGAAGGAGCTCTCCCGCCTCTTCCAGTTCTTCTAAGGGCACTAATCCCATCATGGGGCTCCACCCTCATGACCTCATTTAAACCTAATCTCCCAAAAGTCCCACCTCCCAATGCCAACACATCGGGCTTTAGGGCTTCAACATATGAATTTGGGGGTTGGGAAGGACATAAACATTCAGTCTGTAACATAACCTGAACCACAGATCCAGGGTCCATCAGAAGTTTCCCCTAGTAGTGAAGTTGTGTATGGGCAAAGACCACTGGCTGACGCTGACCTGGGGAGGGGCAGAGGGCTTGTGGGGGGGGGGGGGCGGGCAGAAAGCAGAGGAGAGGTCTGAGAGGCCCCCTCCTACCCCACCTGCCCCAGAGAGAACTGCAAAATCTGGGGGTTCATCCTGGATCCTCCCATTCCTCTCCGGGAAGCCTACTACTGCTGGATAGCTTTCCTTCTTCCAGGAAGCCTATCTCAGCCTCCCTGCCTGCTATTATGGATTGAATGTTTGTGTCCTCCCAAAATTTATACATTGAAACCCAAGTCCCCAGTGTGATGGTATTTAGAGATGGGGTCTTTGAATTAGGTCAGGAAAGTGGAGGCCTTGTGATGGCATCAGTGCCCTTATAAGAAGAGACACTAGAGGGTGTGCTCTCCCTCCCTCCCTCTCTCTCTCTCTTTCCCTCTCTTTCTCCCTCCCTCTCCCTCTCTCTCTCTCTTTCCCTCTCTCTCTCTCCCCCTCTCTTTCCCTCTCCCTCTGTCTCCCTCTCTTTCTCTCTCTCTCTCTCTCTCATTCTCTCCCCTGCCACATGAGGAAACCAGGAAGACGGTCCTCACCAGAACACAACCATGCTGGCACCGTGATCTTGGACTTCCCAGAACTTCTCCAGAACTATGAGAAATAAGTTGGTTGTTTAAGCCACTCTGCCTATGGTATTCTTGTTACAGCAACAAGAGCTGACTAACACACTCCCTCAACTTAAAAATGAACATTTTGCTTACCCAGCACACAAGTCTTAATGCCACCACCGCCCCCAACTCCCTCTCTCCCTCCCTCTCTCTCTCTCTCTCACACACACACACACACAAACACACACACACACACACACAGAGTGCTGTACCAGTAATTGTTCATCAATCCACTCTCTAAAACAGAAAAAACCCTGATTTGTCAGATTTGCCATTTTCAGTGGTGTAAATTCTGCCACCGTGGCTCATTTTGAGCAACCAACATGACGTCACTGAAGGGGGCGGGGCGGGGGGGGGTGGGCTGGTTTGAAAGAGACAGACACCAGCACATGGTTACCCAGCATCTCCACCACACAGATACAACAGGTGCAAAGAGCCTCGAGGCACAGACCATTGTTAAATGTAGTAAAATAATTAGGAAAGGGTGAGTACTGAGTATTATCTTTGTTTCTAATAATAATTTATTGAAATATGTTTATATAATTTAATTCTTATAAATGACACCTGTGTTTAACAGCCAGCTCACAAATTTCCAGAAAACTGAACAGCTGGCTCTCTCTGGCTGTAGGCGCTGGCTGCAGCAAACTGCCCCCAACCCCCCAACACGCCCACACCCTCCTTCTGGTTTGCTAAGGTGACTGCTAATTGGTGGCATTTATCATGTTACCCAAAAGAGGAGCTAGAAAGGATGAATTTCAGGTAACTTGCCAGGTCTATGAAGTAGCTGTTTCTTGGCCTCCTCTCAAATTCTAAGTGTTTTCAGTGGAGACCCTCCCACCACATGGACAATGGCCTCCTGCGCTGTGACACTTGGTGGCTGGTGACCCTGCACTTCGTGTCAGCTGGAACACATACTCACAATACCCACAAAGTCAGTGTGGCCCCCAAAGTGGGTGACTGAAAAATCCAGTCACCCACTCGTTTGGGCTACACCGTGCCAGAAGACTAGTATAGCTCAAATGTTTTTCTCCTCTGAGGGAACCCTCCTACACTGTTGGTGGGAATATAAGTTGGTGCAGCCACTATGGAGAACAGTATGGAGGTTCCTCAGAAAACTAAAAATAGAGCTACCATATGATCCAGCAATCCCACTCCTGGGAATATACCCGGAAAAAACTATAATTCAAAAAGATACATGCACCCCTATGTTCATAGCAACACTGTTCACAATAGCCAAGACATGGAAACAACCTAAATGTCCAGCAACAGAGGAATGGATAAAGAAGATGTGGTACATATATACAACGGAATACTACTCAGCCATGAAAAAGAATGAAACACCGCCATTTGCAGCAACATGGATGGACCTAGAGATTACCTTACTAAGCAAAGTATGTCAGAAAGAGAAAGACAAATACCATATGATGTCACTTATATGTGGAATCTAAAATATGACACAAATGACCTATCTATGAAACAGAAACAGACTCACAGACATAGAGAACAGACATGTGGTTGCCAAGGGGGAGGAGGGGAGGGAGAGGGATGGAGTGGAAGTTTGGGGTTGGTAGATGCAAATTATTACATTTAGAATAGATAAACAACAAGGTCCTAATGTATAGCACGGGGAACTATATTCAATATAGTGTGATAAACCATACTGGAAAAGAATATTTTTAAGAAACGAATGTCTCTATGTGGATAACTGACTCACTTTGCTGTACAGCAGACATTGGCACAGCATTGTAAATCAACTCTACTTCAATAAAAAAAGTTTTTTTAATAAATAAAAATAAAACTCAAAAAAGTGTTTTTCTCCTCTGAATTGACTGGGGATTCTGAAGTTGTCTAGACAAGGCCACATTCCTCAAAACATCCATGTACGTAGCACCGATCAAGTTCTTTCTGAAAAAGGCTCCCACAGCCCCGAGATGGGGGCAGGCAGCCAGCTGCTGGCTCTGCTCCAGTGCCCTGGACTAGAGGTCTCGATTCCTCGCTCTCTTTCCAAGCACACGATATTTGAAAAAAGGACAGCGGAGCCTGCAAATCCTCTCATCAAAGAGGCATTGACTTTTAATTTTACAAATGTGGCTCTTTTTCATAAGGAACAGAGAGAATTCATTAGTAATCTTACTCCAGAGACTTGTTTCATGTTTCTTTCTTCTGGCGATTGTATAATTACACCCCAGATTTCTGATTACAGAAACTTTTTCCCCTAAACCTCTCTACCATTTTAGAACCTCTCGTTTTTCCAATCTCTCCTTTTCCAGTCTACCTTTAAAAAGAAAGGGAAGATCAATGGAACAGGACAGAAAGCCCAAAGATAAACCCTCACACATATGGTCACCTTATCTTTGATAAAGGAGGCAAGAGTATACAATGGAGAAAAGACAGCCTCTTCAATAAGTGGTGCTGGGAAAACTGGACAGCTACATGTAAAAGAATGAAATTAGAACACTTCCTAACACCATACACCAAAATAAACTCAAAATGGATTAAAGACCTAAATATAAGGCCAGAAACTATCAAACTCTTAGTGGAAAACATAGGCAGAACACTCTATGACATAAATCACAGCAAGATCCTTTTTGACCCACCTCCTAAAGAAATGGAAATAAAAACAAAAATAAACAAATGGGACCTAATGAAACTTAAAAGCTTTTGCACAGCAAAGGAAACCATAAAAAAGACCAAAAGACAACCCTCAGAATGGGAGAAAATATTTGCAAACGAAGCAACTGACAAAGGATTAATCTCCAAAATTTACAAGAAGCTCATGCAGCTCAATATCAAAAAAACAAACAACCAAATACAAAAATGGGCAGAAGACCTAAATAGACATTTCTCCAAAGAAGATATACAGATTGCCAACAAACACATGAAAGGATGCTCAACATCACTAATCATTAGAGAAATGCAAATCAAAACTACAATGAGGTTATCACCTCACACTGGTCAGAATGGCCATCATCAAAATATCTACAAACAATAAATGCTGGAGAGGGTGTGGAGAAAAGGGAACCCTCTTGCACTGTTGGTGGGAATGTAAATTGATATAGCCCATGTGGAGAACAGTATGGAGGTTCCTTAAAAAACTACAAATAGAACTACCATATGATGGGCTTCCCTGGTGGCGCAGTGGTTGAGAGTCCGCCTGCCGATGCGGGGGACACGGGTTCGTGCCCCGGTCTGGGAAGATCCCACATGCCGCGGAGCGGCTGGGCCCGTGAGCCATGGCCGCTGGGCCTGTGCGTCCGGAGCCTGTGCTCCGCAACGGGAGAGGCCACAACAGTGAGAGGCCCACATAACGCAAAAAAAAAAAAAAAAAAAAAAAAAAAAGTGTCGGGGCTTCCCTGGTGGTGCAGTGGTTGGGAGTCCGCCTGCCAATGCAGGGGACGCAGGTTCGTGCCCCGGTCTGGGAGGGTTCCACATGCCGCGGAGCAGCTGGGCCCATGAGCCATGGCCGCTGAGCCTGCGCGTCCGGAGCCTGTGCTCCGCAACGGGAAAGGCCACAACAGTGAGAGGCCCACGTACCGCAAAAAAAAAAAAAAAAAAAAAAAAGTGTCATGTACCACAATGTTCACTGCAGCACTATTTACAATAGCCAGGACATAGAAGCAACCTAAGTGTCCATCGACAGATGAATGGATAAAGAAGATGTGGTACATATATACAATGGAGTATTACTCAGCCATAAAAAGAAACGAAACTGGGTCATTTGTAGAGACGTGGATGGACCTAGAGACTGTCATAGAGAGTGAAATAAGTCAGAAAGAGAAAAACAAATACTGTATGCTAACACATATATATGGAGTCTAAAAAAAAAAAAAAAAAAGTCTGATGAACCTAGGGGCAGGACAGGAATAAAGACACAGATGTAGAGAATGGACTTGAGGACATGGGGACGGGGAAGGGTAAGCTGGGATGAAGTGAGAGAGTAGCACTGACATATATACACTATCAAATGTAAAATAAATAGCTAGTGGGAAGCAGCTGCATAGCACAGGGAGATCAGCTCGGTGCTTTGCGACCACCTAGAGGGGTGGGATAGGGAGAGTGGGAGGGAGACGCAAGAGGGAGGGGATATGGGGATATATGTATACATATAGCTGATTCACTTTGTTATAAAGCAGAAATTAACACAACACTGTAAAGCAAGTATACTCCAATGATGTTATTTAAAAAAAAAAAAAAAGAAAGAAAGGGAAGAGGAAATTGGCAAAGATAAGGTTGTAAATAGGGACCTTCCTTCCTAGGCCATGCTTTGTCTGTAGAGAAAAGCAGTGCATTGGAACACGTGCCAACGAGACCATCCCTAGAAAACAATTCCAATGTGGGTCCTTCCTACGAGGGGGCAGAAGCAATCTGGACACTATCCTCACATACAAATAGAAGAGGCATTGGGAAGAAGTTCATTTAAAACAGGTGACACTACACAGACCTGTTCATTGCCACCTGTCACAGCCTGTCCACGGCATTGTTTGACCATCAGCTGAAATGCACAAAGAGGGAAATTACACAAATCAACAGCCTTTACTACTGGCCTCACCTAACTCCTTCCTCTGCTCTCCTAAGCAAGGCCATTTCCAAAGTCACGCTCCAGACAAAATTGTCCCCAGTATGTGTGCCCCGGCGAGCACCCGTACAGGGGGAGGCACTGGTGTGTGAAACTTGGAAAGAGTTGCTAATTCAAGAAGGAGGCAGCATCTGACGGGCTCCTAGCTGCCGTGGCAAATGCACAGCTCTGATAGTTGGAAGAACCCATGAACAACGAAACATCTGAGCGGTTGCGATGTCTCCCCCCACTCACACATTTCCACTTCTTCTTTTCAGAAAGAAAATGTCTCTTTAGCTCGGTGCTATTAATCTCCAGTGATGAACAATAGGTTGGAAACTCTGAGAAAACAAACTGCTGAAATTACTATTCACGCCTTGCTCCACTTGGCTCTACGAGCTACAGAATACATGCTCTGCATTCGGTGACTAAGGCCCCGTCCCATGTGTTTTCCCAGCTCAATCAACTGTGCTAAGAACTGTCACAGTAGCCCTTGACGACAAGAAAATAAAATTTCGGGTAGAATGGAAAAGTCTGACTTGCATCGTAATTCTGGCCCGCACCTGTTTTCCACACACCACCCCACCCTGGCTACATTTCCCCCCATCGTTGACAATGTTTGAGAACCTGTACATCCACCTTAATGACAAAGGAAAAGAAATGGGTTATTTTTCCAGTTTGGAGAATTGCTTCTGAAATGTTGTCACAATCTTCCAAATGACTGTATTTCTTTCATGTCGGACCACGGTGGGTTCCACCCCAGTGCAGGTTGCGGTTTTGTGAAGGGTTCTGGTCTGCTGAGAGCCTTGGGAGTTTTGTTTTGTTTTTCTGGGTTTTTTTGTTTTTAAGAAAAAGACAAAGCCAAAATCAAATAAGTCATCTTGATAACTTATGACAGAGAAATCAACATCTAAATCGAATGATAATAGCAGGAACGGGGCAGCAGGGAGAAGAGGCATCTTTTGCCAAGAAAAGAAAGGCACGGAAAGTTATTTAAAACTGATCGAAACCCACTAGGAATCACAATCCCATCATGGTTTCCCTTTGGAAAAGCAGTTTTCAGAAGCTCCAATTAACCTTAATTGAATTCTGCCTTAGTCATATCTGGAATTTTAATTGACTGGGAAGTTGATCATAAATCTCTGTTCATAATGCAGCTTAGCCATTCGTAAATCCCCGGATGGCACACAGCCTTGTCATACAGGGGACTTACTGTTCTGCGGGTGAGGCTGGTTTTTAGATCATAAAACAAACATTCAAAAGAGAAAGCCCCTCACTGTCAGAGCCAGCCCAAAAGCAGCTTCAGTCCAAGTTCAGAGTAGAAGTAGAGGATGCCGATGAACCAAAGGTTCATGTTTGTGCTGTCACTGTCGATGCCTTCCTAAAATGCGAGCTGAAGCACAAGCCCCCTAAGCCCCCCAAAAGAAATTATCCTTCCAGTCATTTAGAATAAGTGCAATATTATTCATGTTTTCTCTTTTAGAAAATCAACCATCGGTTCACTCTTTTTTTATTAAAACCCCTGGAGCAAGGAACTATCTTAAGCCTTTCAAATTGCCAGAACGGGGTTATTTAACTCAAAGGATCTCAACAAGGGTCGGGAGGCCTGTCAGAATGACCTCGGTGACTTTTGAGGACCCCAAAGGCATATCCAAAACTGAGGGAAGAAGGCTGAACATGTGTATTTTATTTTATTTTTTTAATAAATTTATATATTTTATTTATTTATTTTTGGCTGTGTTGGGTCTTCGTTGCTGCGTGCGGGCTTTCTCTAGTTGGGGCAAGCTGCGGCTACTTTTCATAGCAGTGCGCGGGCTTCTCATTGCAGTGGCTTCTCTTGTTGCAGAGCACGGGCTCTAGGCACGTGGGCTCAGTAGTTGTGGCTCGTGGGCTTAGCTGCTCCGCGGCATGTGGGAATCTTCCCGGACCAGGGCTCGAACCCGTGTCCCCTGCATTGGCAGGTGGATTCTTAACCACTGCCCCACCAGGGAAGCCCTGAACATGTGTATTTTAAAGAAAAAAAGCAATTTCCCTGGTAGATTCTGATTTGGAGTTCCCTACTAACCCCCAAACCCACCACTTCTCAGGCTGAAACACCATGGTTTCAGTCAAATGGACAGGCCAACCCAATCAAACAATCAGATGGATTGATTTTTGTTTCACTAAATTGAATGGATGTTTGAATTAAGAAGGTCACCAGTTATTCTGAAACCAGACTATCCTAGAAACAGTCCGAATGTGATTTGACATTGTAGAAGAACCCAGGACTCAGATGAGTTACTCTGTTGTTCCTCCCTGTTTTCACCCACACATTTTGATCCCTCTACCATAGAGAAAAATCAGGGTATTTCCCCTATGAGATGTACTCCTTGTTTTTGTGTTTTTCATTCAAACAACAGAGACCATTAAATCTTAAAAAGTCATCAATGGAAGGAAAAAAAGTTCTATATTCTAGTGAAGTGGGGAAATGAGTGAAAAGGTGAATTTAAAATAGCCCTGCTTGGGCATGAGGAAAATTAGACGCTCTTCTAAAGATTCCCAACTCTCTTCTCACTTTTACTATGGCTATTTCTTTCAGGGACTATCGAGTCATCCAGCGAAATTGGTCAGGCATGAAGCATGGAAAATGACACCAGGTCAACTCAGACAAAGGACAGGGTCACTTCCTCAAGTTGTAATTCACTTTCAAACTCATGAGGAATCCTGGAAGTAAGAAACTAGATTGAAACAGCTAATTCCCTCTCCTTACCCTGCACGAATTTTCCTGAAACTTGAAAATTCGAAAGAAACTAATAGTGGTAAACATTACCTTTTCATAGTTTTACAAACCCTCTCCTATCTTTTTTTTTACCTAGCATAACCATCTGTCTCTCTCTCTCTCTCTCTCTCTCCCCCTCACTCTCTCTCTCTCTCCCCCTCTCTCTCTCCCTCCACCTCATTATCTCCCTTAACCCCTGTATTTCTCTCTCTTCTATACACATTTTGAAGCTTCTCATCCAAACCACACTTTTAGGAAGGACCCTTAGAAAAAGGGAGACAGACGTAAAGAAATCTAGACACCAATTAACTTTGCCCCCTGCTTGTTATGTACGTAACTTTTCAAGCCTCCTTGAAAAGGAGGTAGGTAGGAATAAGAAAGTCAATGATTAATGAAAGTTAAAGAAGATGCCTACAAAACAGAACCCTCATTCTATGAATTCCCTCAATATACCTCACTTAGAAGAAAAATGTCATAGAAAACAGGGAATTACATGAGTAAATCTGGCATCTACGTGGCATAAGTATGGGAGATGGGCATTCTCAGTATCCTGATACTTGTTTACCAGTTGGCCTGTTCCAGACATTGTTTCCAGTTACCTGTAATTACGGGCAAATCACAGAGCAAGGCCAGAGAGGAGACATAGACTATTTCAGATTCAATCTTCAATGTTTAGGCCAATATTTCCAAAGTGTGATCAGCGAAGTACCTGCCTCATAACCATCCTGGGTCCTTATTATCAATATAGACTCTTGAGCCCCTCCCCAGACTTACTGAATCACATTGCTGAGAATGGAGCCCAAGAATATTCGGGTTATACTTCTGCTTATTCAAGAGTGGAAATCTCTGATGTAGACAACAACAATGATCATTTATGGGGAATTTTCTTATCAAGAGAAGTCAAAGTGGTGTTGCTGTTTAAAAGTGGGACCCAGGACAAATTTTTCCCAGATCTATCATTGAGTCGACAAACTAAGTCAGATTTCTTCTGCTCTGTTTTCAACATATGAAGAAATGAATTTAAGCCCTCCAGGACTGGACAGTCAAGCGTTTACAGTGGGGTGATAGAATAACTCGTTGAGTCCTGAGTCCTTTGGGCCTGTATATGGCTGGGAAATCCACAGTTGAGGATATTGTTGAATGGGTCCATCAAGGAACATGGTGAATCAGTTAGACTTTGCCTCATAATGAATGACCCCAAAATGCAGTGGATTGAGACAACAATCATTCATTTGCTCATGATTCTGAAGGTTGGTTGGATGATATTTTTGTTGTGACCTGGCTCACATCAAGAGAACAGGTGTACATTGGGAGATTGGGATTGACATATACACACTACTATGTATAAAATAGTTAACTCATGAGAACCTGCGGTATAGCACAGGGAACTCTACTCAACACTCTGTGATGAACTAAATGGGAAGGAAATCCAAAAAAGGAGGGGAGAGATGTATATGTGTAGCTGATTCACTTTGCTGTACAGCAGAAACTAACACAACATTGTAAAGCAACTATACTCCAATTTTTTAAAAGTTGCAAAAAAAAAAAAAGAGAGAGAGAGCAAGTGGAATTGTGCAGCCCTCTCAAAGAGCAGGGTTAGAAGTTGCACAACATCGTTTAAACCTCGTTAAATGTGGTCAAGGACAGCCCAACTTCAAAGGATGGGAAAATAGACTCTACCTCTTTAAGGAAGAAGGTGCAAAGAATTCACAGGGTATACTGGCAGAGAAATGGGAAGATTCTGGAGCATTGCCGGGCTGTAAATGGGATCAAAGTGCACGCTCCATTTCTGTTCCTCACACACACAGCAGGGGCCCCCTTCACCTAATAACATTCATTCTCCTCACATCCTTTTCAACTAAGCATCTCTCTTTGTTGTTTTCCACTCTCCTTTTCAAAAACAACGAAGCTTCATTTACAATGCTAATATTATCAGGACTGGAAACCACGGTGATGGGAACACTTTTTTCCCAAGCTGTCCAGCCTCAACACTTGAATCACCTTTGACCTGTCCTGCTCCCTCTCTCTCACCATGGTTATTGCCTAGCCCTGTGGACATTACCTCTGCCATACTGTTATGCTCCCAGAGCACGAACGCTGCTGAGGACTCCTGCCACCGTCATCCTTCCTCAGGCTCTCATTACTTCCCCACCATTTACTAGTTATGACACCTTGGGCAACTCCCTTTAGGTTGCTATGTCCCCATGTCCTCATCTGTAAAATGGGAACAATAATGTATTTATCCATCAGTTGTTACGAGGAGTAAAGATATTCCCCTTGAAGTACTTAGCACAGAACCTAGCACATTAGCAAACGTTCAACTGTTACACCCACCCAACCACAATTCATTCTTCTTATTTACCAGATTGTTTGCCTAGTTCATAAAACAACACCCAGTCCCCCAAAGCCTTTGAAATAAATTCCTCAAGCTGGCATTTCACATCTGAAATTGTACCTTTCAGCTTTCTCACTTTCCCCCCACAAAATTTCCCATTCTTGGGACTTCCCTGGTGGCACAGTGGTTGGGACTCCAAACTCCCAGTGCAGGGGGCCTGGGTTTGGTCCCTGGTCAGGGAACTGGATCCCACATGCATGCTGCAGCTGGGGGTTCGCAAGCCACGACTAAGGAGCTGGAAAGCCACAACTAAGGAGCCCTTGAACTGCAACTAAGACCCGGCACAACCAAATAAATAAATATTTTTAAAAAAAATTCTCATTCTTTTGATGAAGACTCTCACCCTTTTCCACCTACTTAAGTCACACTCATCCTTCAAGATGTGTACCCACAAATACGCAGTGACCACCTACCTGCCCAGGTGCTATATTAATGTCCTCAAATACTCAAACAGCCTCCAGTCCCTGACCTAACATGTCCACTGTCCCCTCAAAAGACCCCCTTCTTTTACACTTTTTCTTATTCTCCCTTCCTCAACCTCAGTTTCACGTGATCTTTCTTCCTCTGAACATCCAAAATAATGTATTTGTACTTCTCTCGTGACACTTTCCATGCCTTGTGCTATTGTTCTGACTAATCTTACCTACTGGATTGCAAGCTCTTAGAACTGTATCTTGCCATCTAACTTCTGCACCTGTGTTTAATCTGGTGTCATGCACATAATAGAACCTCAATAACCATTTTCTGAATTAAGAGCTAGGACTCATCAGCATCTTGGCCCTATATCAGACTGTAAGGGTTATGTTCCAACCCATAATTTAGCTGAGCTGATATAGTAATGCGCCATAACCTTATGTTCTGGTGTACTTGTATCAACATGCAAAGTTGCACAATTCACTACCATCTCTTCCCATATATTTTTGAAGAATTTATGGAAGCAAGAGGTTCTCAAAACACTCACTCACTTTTGATTTTTTTGCCCCTTTTCTTAGGACCTGTGGGTGAACTATCATCTCTGACTAATAGTATTTTTTTAATATTTATTTATTTATTTGGTTGCACCGGGTCTTAGTTGCAGCAGGTGGGCTCCTTAGTTGCAGCTCACCAGCTCCTTAGTTGCAGCATGCAGGCTCCTTAGTTGTCGCATCCATTTGGGATCTAGTTCCCTGATGAGGGATCAAACCTGGGCCCCCTGCGTTGGGAGCGTGGAGTCTGAACCACTGCGCCACCAGGGATGAGTGATGGTATTTTAAATTGACCCAGTGGTATCTAAATTTATCTGCTGGCATTTTAAATTGATCTAATTTATTCATTTAATCGAATTTAATTAAACATCATCTCCACCTGATGCTCTTTAACTTAACCTGATGGTATTTTAAATTTATCCCAGTCCAAAAAAAAAAAAAATTTTATCCCAGTCCAGTAGTTAATCAGAATCAGTAAAATTGGTTTAGGGCAGTGGTTCTCAAAGTGTGGTCCCTGTAACAGCAAGAGCATCAGGATCACTTGGGGACTTATTAGAAATGCAAATTCTCAGACCCCCAACCCAAACCTACTGAATCAGAAACTCACAGGGTGGAGCCCAGTCAGCTGTGTTTCAGTGAACTCCAGGTGATTCTGATGTAGGCTAATGTTTGAGACCCGCTAGTGAAGAGACAGAGTGAGATCGTTTCTGGGCAAATAAAGCGGTAATACAGAGGGAAGACGGAAAACAAATTTTGGGATGAAAATGAACTATTCCTGGGTTAGGGTTTGCACAGATTTGCAGAAGCCCAGCAGAGAGAGCAGATAGCAGAGTGGCTGAGACCCAACTTCTGTGATTGGCCAAGGTACAAGATATGCATCTGTTTACTCTGGAACTAAGGAGATAGGGATTGTGTCCTAACAGGACACTGTCAGCACCCAGAGTTATTTTTAGTGCTGGTATTTTGTTTCACGGGTGAAAGAAGACAAGTCCGAAAGACTTAGGATGCCTCCAAAGAATGCAGTATCTAAAACGTCTTAGAATTCCAGTTTTCTTTTCACAATGGGAGACTCCAAAATAAAAGACAGGGACACAGTGATTGAACGCACCGAGACTCACGCTACAGTGTAAGCAGCCAGCCTCACCTGCACGTATCCAAGCATGCAAAGCTGGGGGGCTCGGGAGCCTCACCTGATCCCCCTGAGATCGCAGCTGGGGGGCCACATGCTCTCACGCTCTCTCACAGGCAATAGGATTACCTTATCAACCTCCAGGACACCCGAGGGCCAAGCAACTCAGGTCACGTTTTTGCTGCACATCTACTTCTTATCTTCGTTAAGCCTGGTGACAGCTTTCCTACCAGTAGAAAAACATGCCTTAGCCTATGTCTGAAGACTCCAGGCTAGGTCAAGTTAAGCAAAATCTGTGACTTTCTGAAAAATATATAGTATGAGCACGTAAAAGTTGAAAATTCATTCTATATGGATTACTGGTGGCTCAATTCCTTAACCAAAGGATTTTCAGTGATTTCTCAGAGAATCAAATTGGCTGAAGAGATGTAACTGTCTAGTTTAGAGATGTGCAGGAAAGGTGCAGAGAGAAAAAGTAAAGCATAACAAGAAGGAAGGAACTTCAAGGGAGAAAAGAATTTTGCACAGAATACCTAAGTTTTTAAAAATCAGGGTGTAAGTGATAAGAGCTAACAGAACAGAGTTGGAAGTCAAGGTGGCACTAAAATCAAAAGTAGCTATACAACATTAGGATTATAAAGCATTATAGAGACAATAAATGACATTCTGCATCCAAGACAGGTTCTATCTGACTATTTAATGGCACTGGTCTGTATAGAAAGTGACATTCATTGACAAACAACTTGACATACCCTTGGGTCCTACAGTCCCAGTAATTCTTTTCAGTTTTATTGAGGTATAATTGACAAATAAAATTGTAGCATATTCTAAGTGTACAACATGATGATGTGATATACATATACAATCCCAGTAACTTTAGAAGGAATTGACTTTCTAATGTCCCCTCCTCCCCTCCTTCCCAGTCCCACCACTGTCAAAACCTAAAACCCAAGAACCTACTAACAAATACATTCTAAGAAGAAGAATCTCTTAGCCTTGACAAAGCTGGACGATCAGTACAGTTTTATGAAATTCTTCCTCAGATCCCCTGTCATCCTTTCTCACCTTTCAGATTCAAAGTGTTTTACTCAGTACACACATATTCATTGAGCGCCTAATAAGTTCCAGATGCTACGCTATAAACTGGGAATACATTCCAGGAATTTGCAACCAAATGCAACACACAACTTCCATCAGAATCACCTGAGGTGTTTGTTGAACTACCAGTCCTTAGACCCTGCCCCAAACCTTAATCGGAATCTGTAGAGATGGAACCTTAGATCTGTGGGCCTCTGAAGCCATGGGAAAGCCCACTGGTCTGTGTTAATGGGGAAAGCTTTTTGCCCCTCCTGCCAGTTACGGTGGCTTCATCCTTAGGCAAGTGACTGCTTCCATGAAAGGAAGGCTGCCGGCATGGTGGCTTCAAGCAAATGTTTCCTCCACTCTGGCCTTACACAAAGACACCCAGATTTTAGCCAAGGCAAATAAGCTACTAGGAAAAGTGTTACCAAACCAAACTTGGGTCCACTCACCCGCGTTCAGTAAAGCCAATCTACTGTGGCAAAGGAAAGTGCAGCGTTTATTGTAAGGCGCCAATACAAGGAGAAAGGGTGGCTTGTGGTTCGTTCTCAAAAACCCCAAACTCCCCAAAGCGGTTCAGCAAAGCGGTTTTAAAGCCAAGGTGAGGGAGGGGCGTCCCAGGGTATGTAATCAGCTCGTGCACAATTCTCTGATTGGCTGATGGTGAGGTAACAGGGGGGGTGTCACAAGGGTTCACATGATCAATCCTTAGGCCCAGTAAGTCTGGGGGCTACAGGCTCGTGGTCATCAAGTAGTTAATTTCTTGCATCTGGTGAGGGTTTTAGCACCTGTGAAACAACTCAGGAAATGTGCATCAGATACTGTTATCTATGCACGTCAGAGAGGAGATATAGCAGAGGATATGGGGGAGGGGTCTGCCCTGGGAAGGCCCCATACAGTCCTGCTAAGTTACAAAGTCCACTTGGCCTTCAGCTGAGGCTCTGGCCCATGAAGGACGTCTCAGCAGAGGTGGTGCTACTTGAACTGGATTGTACTCAACATGTGTGCTGGGTTGGGATGGAGGTTCCAGTGACTCAGCAGAATAAGAAATTGGAGGCTTTAACATCAGAATGTTTAACTCAAGGGTAAAAAGTATATATTTCTCATTTTATATCCTTGGACTTTTAACATATCTGGACTTGACATTTCAAGATTTGATTACTGAATTTTAATTTCTTACTAGGAATTTGATCATGGGAGAAACTTTATATCCACTTTGGATATATGTGGTTGGCCTTTTTTTATTAGATCTTGGCATCATTAATTCTCCTTATAGATTCTCTAATATACTGTGCTGAACAACAGGGCTGTAGGGGAAAGGGTGCTATTTCTTGGGTCCTCTGTGTCTTCAACAGCCTTGTGGTATAATCAGTGTCTCAACAGCAGAAGCTTGCTGAGTGTCTGTCAAGTGCTTGTTCCAAGTGGGTCTCCTGGAAATTAAATGTCTCTGGCTTAAACTGTGCTAAAAGACATTGAGAGAGGCTGGGACTAGAAAATTGGTAATTCAGTGGTCCTGTGGAATCTAACAGATTTATACTTGAGTACTAAAAGGCAAGACCCAGAAGCAACCATAAGCAGTGGTTGGAAAGTGAGGTTTCAAAGTCTCCCAGACTGTCATCAGAGCAAGACCCCAAAATGGGACCGAGACCCAGAGAGTCCAATCAGTGGTTTTAAACTAGTGATTCTCAAGATGTGGAACTCGGAATAACAATATCAGTACCACCTGGGAAGTTGTTTGTCCTCTCCGTGTCGAGTCGTCAGTAGGATTTCAGAAAAGCTCCATCTATGCCAACGTGCCCAACCTCACGACACAAAGATACAGAGCTAGAGGTCACAGGACCATGTGACTGGGTCACAAGGCTGGGATGCCCTATAATCTCTTGTGAGCAACCCCAGTGAGCGAGCCTAAAGCATCAGGTTGTCAAATCACACTCACACAAATCTGAGACTTTACCCCCAAATCAAGCTGTACTAGTGATTTTAAGCAATCAGGAGGCATAGGCAAAGCAGGGTGATGTCTGAGACGTCCTATTGACTGCCCCGGCCCTTCCTTCCCACATCAGACACATGCCCTCTGGACAGAATAATAATATATGGGGGTCTCTAGATGAGGTTGGTGTGTCACCTCACACATCAAGGAGATTTTAGGTTATGAAACATCCCCATTTTACACCCAGATAATTGTATAGGTAACATGATCTTCTCCAGGAATCATGCCTCATAAATCTATAACATCTAGGTTTGTTGGCCCTAAGTAATCCTAAATCAAGGATATCCAACTGAGAACACTCAATATATAAGGACTTTCCTATCAGATATCATTGGTCTACCAGGGGGTCCAGTTAAGAGCATGTTTACGGGGAGATGAAGCCAGGCCACTTCCTTTCTTTTGCAGAAGCTTTCCCCCAGGAATCAGAGGAGAAATGGATCACAAATGAACTGCTTTAACTCCTTCCTCCCCACCAGGACAGTTTTGTGAGGGAAAAGAAAGGCCCTATTATGCCAGGATGACAGGTGTAAACTGGGACTGACCCAGATAAACCCAAATGTATTATCACCTGTTCTATAGCACCCAGCACTGAAAGTGTGTGGGTAGCAGAAGAGAAACAAGATTTGGAATATAGGGAACAAGAAGCTAGTTTGTGGTAAATAATTTTAGTCTTCAGACATGTAAAATTGTAACTGGAAGATTCAATTCTCGTTGAAGTCTAGTCAAAACAAAACTTTCTGTCAGGAATAGATGCAACAATGCATGGTATATAATTATAGATGCACTAGGTATTTTTTATGAGAATCGTACAAAATAGAATTTATCATAATTCCTTTATCACAGGCCAAAATCCTATAGTTGTATTAAACAAGTTTGTCTGTGTGTGACATCACATGATTTATGCATTCTCAACTGTAATTTTTTTAAAAAATTTTGATCAATCAGGCCAAAGGAAGGACTGAATTATTTTCTATTGTCACTATAGAAATTGATATTACAAAATTATTGTTATGTAAAGAGTCAAAACGTGCTGCCCAAAAAAGTAGGGAAAAAGATAAAAGTATCCTAGAAAATTAATTAATAAAAACAGTATGTTATTTTTCTGGATTTTGTGATGTGTGTGATATTTCTCAGTTTTTTAAGCTGCCACGTGGTGAGGTAAGAAAAATAAAAGAGGTCGGGAAATCGGACAGACTTGGTTTGAATCCTGGCCCGCCCATTCACTAATCACATGATTTTGGATGAGCCCCTTGACCTCTGGTGCCTCAGTTTCCTCATCTGTGAAATGGGGAGAATAAGAGTGGCCTAATCATAGGGATAGAGTGAAGATTAAATAAGTTACTACATATAAAGTGCCTATAACTTGAACTGATGCGTACGGGCTTCATTGGCGTTAACAATTATGTGGGCAGTTTTCTTCACCTCTCTGAGCCTCCATTTCTAGCCTTACAAAGTGAGGAAAATAATACCCACAATGGAATATTACTCAGCCATTAAAGGAATGAAATAATGTCATTTGCAGCAACATGGATGGACATAGAGATTATCATATTAAGTGAAGTAAGTCACACAGGGAGAGACAAATATCATATGATATTGTTTATATGTGGAATCTAAAAAAAAAGGTACAAATGAACTTACCTACAAAACAGGAATAGAGTCACAGATGTAGAGAACAAACTTATGGTTACCAGGGGGTAAGAGGGTGGAGGGGGGAGGGATAAATTGGGAGATTGAGATTGACATATAAACACTACGAAATATAAAATAGATAACTAATAAGGGCCTACTCTATAGAGTTCCCTACAGGGGACTCTACTCAATACTCTATAATGATCTATATGGGGAAAGAAGCTAAAAAAAGAGCAGATATATACAGGTATAACTGATTCACTTTGCTGGTACACCCCATACTAACACAACATAGTAAATCACCTATACTCCAACAAAAATTTTAAAACAAAAAACCTTTCTGATTCCACAAACCAGCAATTTTTTTCCCTGTAAGTATAAAGCCTGAAGGCTGCTTATGTATTAATTGTTGAAAAATGTCATGGTAGCCATTCACTGTCAGAAAGAATTCATTTTTAATACATGTAATAATTTTTTCTGGAGCAATATATATTTTATCAGCTGAGTGTAGGCCTTTATAATTATTATCACTATTCCCGTATAATGAAAAGGCTTTATGGATGTGCAAAAAACAAAAAAAATTTTTTTAAGGAAAATAATACCCACCTCCCAGAAATGCAAGGATCAGAGGTCATTAAAGTCAATGGCACTTAGTGGGTGTCCCTAAATTAGGATTCTTGGTCTTTAAATAACAGGTACCACTGAGCCAATGAGTCCTTCCCTCCACTTCCTCGGAAGGATTCGAGCCAATGGGAGGAATTCTGGGGCCTCACAGGCCCACCCCTGATCCCAGCTTCCCTCGCTCCCTGTCACCCCATGCACTCTCACGTGCCGGTGACTCTCTAAAAACTGCCTCGTTTTAGACTTTGGATATTTTGGTTACCTTATCCTTCGTTTTGAATAAAAGCACCAAACTAGCCTTAGGGCAACAGGATTTCTGCCTTTTACATTTTGTTTTATTACATGGTTTTTCTTTCTCTCTTTTCCAAGTTTGCAGTGTTTATTACACTCTGTATGAAAAAAAAAAGTGTGGTTAATTGGAATGCCTGGGATCTCCCATGCCTAGAAATTAAAGGATACACTTGGGTCCCAAGAAGAAATGGGTAATGATTCCACCTTAACCATCAGGGATGTTCTCTGACTTCCAACACGCCCTCTGTTCCCTCCCTCCCCCGACCCTTAGCTAGAAAACAGCATGTTCTAGGTAATGCATCTTGACCTATCTAATGGAACATCTTGAAGTCTTCATTTAAAAAGCAAAAGCATTAAACTCACAGCCTGAAATGAGGTCATTTTAACGTTGCACTTGGAGGGAACTATGAAAAACTTGGTACTTTCACTGAACTTCAACCTCAGACGTCGATTTCATGTACTCATTGAGTTTTATTCATTTATAAACCACCTAGGCCCTGTGTGTTACTGTGATACGCACTCCTCAGATATAAGGCCAAAGAAGCCAAATTTTACTACTGAGTGTGTGACTTTACAAGCCTGGGTGCAGAAGAGACACAAGATCTAAACCTAAAGAAGGAAGGATGGAAGGAGGGAGGGAGGGAGGGCATCAGCTCTTGTGTCTTTGACAGCATCCACCTATGTGTCTGAAAAAAAGGATACTGCCAGCTCTGGACCCATCCTCAGGACGCATGCCCAGGCAAAGTTTTGGTTTTTTAAAAATGAGACAGATCCTGAGAGCACAACAGCTCTCAAAGAAAGAAAATTACCGACATCATCCAAAGACATCCCAAGGCATCATCACATTAAACTATTAAATCTATAAATCCATGTTTTACCACCTTTAAGAGCCAGGCCATTGTCATACCACACACAGATAGGCCTGCAGTGTCATCTAGTGGTTCCTGGCCTCTGAGCCGAGCCCTCTCCGTACTTCTCTCTTTACTCCTCAGCCTGCATCGTGCCTTCTTGGTGGTTGACCTTGATCGCAACTTGCCCACGCCCAACATCCCCACAAGCACCAACACATTCAAGGAAGAGCACTCCAAAGCTGCTACAGAAGTAGAATTAGAGGGACTTCCCTGGCGGTCCAGTGGTTTAGAATCCACCTTCCAATGCAGGGGATGCAAGTTCGATCCCTGGCTGGGGAACTAAGATCCCACATGCCACAAGGCAACTAAGCCCAAGCACCACAACTAGAGAGAAGCCACACAACTAGAGAGAAGCCACAACTAGAGACAAGCCACTAGAGAGAAACCACAACTAGAGAGAAGCCACACAACTAGAGAGAAGCCACTAGAGAGAAACCACAACTAGAGAGAAGCCACTACTAGAGAGAAGCCTGTGAGCTGCATGACACAATGAAAGATCCCGCAACTAAGACCCAATGAAGCCAAAAATAAAAATAAAAATATATAAATAAAAAATAAAATAGGGCTTCCCTGGTGGCTCATTGGTTGAGAGTCCACCTGCCGAAGTAGGGGACGTGGGTTCGTGCCCTGGTCCGGGAAGATCCCACATGCCACAGAGCGGCTGGGCCCGTGGGCCATGGCTGCTGGGCCTGCGCGTCTGGAGCCTGTGCTCCGTGACGGGAGAGGCCACAGCAGTGAGAGGCCCATGTACCGCAAAAAAAAAAATATAATAATTTAAAAAATAAAATAAAAATAAAGCAATTCTAAAAATAATAGAATTAGAGTTGAATATTGTTTTTATAAAAAATATAATTTAAACATGAGTGAATGTGTGTATATGTGTGTGTGTATATATATATATATATATATATATATATATATATATATATATACACACACACACACATATAGAGCCAGATATATAGGCATATAAGCTTAAATATTAACTGAATGTTTAGGTAATTTACATATGCATGTATTATATATTCTTTCTTTCCTTCTTCCTTTCTTTCTCTCTTTCTTTCTTTCTTTCTTTCTTTCTTTCTTTTTTCATCTGTTTCAGGACAGAATCTCCAGGACACTATCTTTACTATCATACAGATATATGTATATATATACATCTACATACATACAGTATACAGTATATCTGTATGTGTATATAAATGTATACACATACACATATTTGTATACAGAACCATATAGATAGTCATTTAAGCTTAAATATTAACTGAATCATGTCGTTTTGGTAATTTATGGTGTGAGTATTGTATATCTTTCTGTCTCTCTTCTTTCTTTCTTTCCTTCTCTCTTTCTTTCTTTGGTCTATTTTAGGCCAGAATCCCCAGGACACTATCAAGTATATATCAAGGAATGATATAAAGTCCTGAACAGGCTGGAACTCTTCCTGTCTTAGCTCTCCCAGAATTTTAGGACATCCAGGCTCTAAGACACTTCAAAAAGCAGGACTTTTGATTCCAACCGCGGTCCCCAAACTAATCCCAAGCCTCCTGAGATCCTGCAGTAGAGTGTTCAGATTCAGTCGTGGACAGAAGCCCATTTTCTGAGGACCCCCTGAGGGGTGTTAACTGTAATTAACCACTGCTAGTCAGGAAAGTATAAGACTGGCTTTAGAATCAAGCAGAGTTGGGTTATCCTCTTGGCTCTGCCACTTGGGCTAAATAACCTCTCTCGGCCTCAGTTTCCTCACCTGTAAAATGGGGGATAATACCCTCTACCTCGTCAGGTTGCTGTGAAGATTAATGAGATGAGGCTGCAGCGTGTTCAGCCAGGTAGGGCCTGGCTGTGCAGGTGCTCAATCAATAGTACTAAACCGTATGGAAGGCTACTGATAAGACCTGGGCTTTGAGCTGTTTTTATGGCAAAGCACAATCCAAGCCATTAGCATCCCCCTTCCAAAGGTCTGCTTTCTCTGGTGGATATTAACAAAGAGGAGGCTTCGCTCACCTCCTTCCTGAGCTCTCTGCTGGGAGCGCTCCCTGCTGCGGGACCCGCAGGTCACCACTCACTTTGTGGCTGGTCCCTGCCTGGACTCCAGGACACAGACTTCAGATGGCTGCCGCTGCTTCTCTAAGGGACCAGCAGAGAGGCGGCAGGCAGACAGCACTTCCTCTTATTGTGCTATCTCTTTCTTCTCTGCATCCCTCGACCTGAGGCCACAGAGGGATGCGTATCAGCTTCCCATAAAAGGTTGGGGGAATTAAAGTGAATTACACATCGGAAGAGAGCACAAAGCTATGTGCTAAAGATGATGTTTCCCACAGTCTAGGGGAAAAGGACCCAGAGAGCTCACTCCTGCTCAGTGAGGGGCACATCCACTTCCTAACCCTGCTCTCTTGTCCTCAGGTCTGCCCTTCTCTCCAAAGCATGCCTTTCCTTAATCTCTGCAGCAGAGGCAATGGTAGGTGTTCACGGATCTTGTTTCATTTTGCTCTTCCCAGGCCCACAGGGAGATTCCATTCTCAGTCTACCTTGCAGTTAATGTTAGGGCTTATGACTGGGCTCTGGACAACGGGACAGGATTGGAAGTGATGTTTGCCATTTCCAGACCCGGTCATACACTCCCTCTCTCCTCCTGCTCTAGCGCTTTTGTAGGCCTCCCATTCTAGATGGCATGGCTACCAGATGGAGGAGGGCTGCCCGCCCTGCCATGAGACAGAGTGTATTCTGTGAGCAACCAGTAAACCTTCACTGCGATAAGCCACTGAGAAGCCAGGGCTTATGTGTGAGCACAGCACAGCATTAATCACACATACAAATATAATTCAGACTAAGACTCTTCATCTACCCAAGAAAACCTACCCTCAGGCATTAGTCTTACTCCATGGCTGCATTAGACAGCCATGGCTCTGAAATCATCAAAACTAAATTTGATGCCTATTTGGGTAGGTATTTTAAGGCTTCCAAACATTACCAGGAGTCTAAAATTGCCTCTCTGCAAAGTACAATAATTAAATTAACTGAAGCAATCAAAGGATTAAAGAAAGACGAAAGGGCTTCTGAAGTCTCATGTTCGCCTCCGCAGCTTCCGTGTCTCAGGCTTTGTCTCCAGGGCCATCTTCCTCCTTCTCTGACCCTATCAGATCCTTCCCGTTAGTGTGAAATCTTCTGAGGATCCAGATAAACCCCAAATTTCTTATGCTCCCTGGACTAAGGCTGAATTTGAGCCACAGTTAGAGTTTCTAGAAGTAAATGAGGAACCCCATGGGTTTGCTAAAGAATTTAACATAGTTTATTCAAACCTACCAACCTGGTTTCTCAGATTTATATCAGTTAGTCCACATGCATGTTGGTGAGGGTCAAGCCAAACAATGGATGAAACTAGCCCTATGGGAACATCCTGGAGGGGATTAGAAAGCAAACCCCTAACTTGACAAGAGTCCAGAGCACTCGCTGAAAACCTCCATCAAGCGATCACTGTAGCCTTTCCTAAGCCTGTTGATGGGAACAAAATTCAGGCTTGCACACAAAAATCTGATGAACCGGGCTTCCCTGGTGGCGCAGTGGTTGAGAGTCCGCCTGCCGATGCAGGGGACACGGGTCCGTGCCCCGGTCCGGGAGGATCCCACATGCCGCGGAGCGGCTGGGCCCGTGAGCCATGGCCACTGAGCCAGTGCGTCCGGAGCCTGTCCTCCGCAACGGGAGAGGCCACAGCAGTGAGAGGCCCGCGTACCGCAAAAAAAAAAACAAAAAACAAATCTGATGAACCTGTTCATAACTATTGTAATTAACTTCAGATTATCTTTAAAGAAAATTCTGGTCTTCCTTCAGATGTTAGTTCCACTAGGGTGGCCTTTAATTCCATGTTTATTAATGGCTGAACAGTGATCTTCTCTTTCAGTTGAAAGGGCCAGGATGGAATGAGAAACTAGGTCCACTCCAGATTTAGTTAATTTGGCAAATCAGCTTGCTTGTACCCTAGATGAGTCACCAGAAAGAAAGACTGCTAAATTCTTAAACTCTGACAAACGAAGATCTCTAAACGAAACCAAAAACCTTCTCGTTTCTGCGATTATTACAAAGAGTCACGACATTGGGAAAAAAGATTTAAGCATTTCTTACAAATGTAAGCATTTTGGTCATTTTTCAGCCCTCTAACCAGCCTTTCCAATGTCCTCCTAATTCCCATTGAGGGGGCTCCAAGGAACTACAGGGGTTCTTGCCAATTTTCCCCTTAATCAGCTCAGAAAAACAACTCTCCAGATTGGAGATTAATCTCTCTGTGTCTTTATTGATGCCAGAGCCACACTCTCAGTGATCAACCCCCCTGCTCTAAAGCAGCCCGTGCCTCAGAGCACTAAAACAGTTCAAGTAGTGGGGATCTCTAATGAACCTCAACAGGTTCCTGTCTCTGAACCTGTTCCCTATTGTTTAGGCCCTTTGAGAGATGCACACCCTTTTCTCCTTAGTTCCTCCACCCCTATTCACTTATTAGGCCCTGACGTCTTGAAATATTACCATGCCAGACTCTCTTTCTCTCAAAAGGGGGAAACAATTCTAGAATTGACGGTAGCCATCAAAAGAGCCAACCAGATGAATTAAAAGACACTTTGGGGCTTCCCTGGTGGCGCAGTGGTTGAGAGTCCGCCTGCCGATGCAGGGGACACCGGTTCGTGCCCCGGTCCGGGAAGATCCCACATGCCGCAGAGCAACTAAGCCCGCACGCCACAACTACTGAGCCCGCGTACCACAACTACTGAAGCCTGCAGGCCTAGAGCCCATGGGCTGCAGCAAGAAGCCACTGCAATGAGAAGCCCACACACCACAATGAAGAGTAGCCCCCACTGGCCGCAACTAGAGAAAGCCTGCACACAGCAACGAAGACCCAACGCAGCCATAAATAAATAAATAACCATGCCCTGGTCGAGCAATCTTTTCACAGTGAGCTCTCAGGATACGAAGACCTTAAGCATCACACCTTTCAACTTGGAGGTGTTCTCTATTGGAAAAGGCGCCTCCAAAAAGACTCTCTTCAAGCTCGCTGGAAAGGCTCCTATCGGGTACTGCTAACCAACCCTTGGACCGCCAAACTCCAGGGAACAGACTCCTGGATTCACATGACACATCTAAAGAAAGCACCAAACCCTGACTGGACCTGCACACGATCTGCTGACCTGAAGGTAAAGACTTCCCAGAATTGAAGCGGATGACATCTGATGAGACAGCTTTCCCAAGATATCCAGACCAGGTCTTTCAGAAGGTTTATAATTCACAGAAGTCTCTCTTTCATCTAAACCAAAAACTGACTCTGGATTATTATCCAAATTCATAGTTTCTGAATTTGAAACCTACATGTTGTATTACTGATACAACATTTGGTTCCCAACAGTTTCTTCTGAGATAACAATACTGTTTAATTACTTCATGTTTATTCCTGCACCATCTTCATAAAGCACTTGTTTAATTCCTTCAGTTTTGAGTGTGCCCTTGCTGTATTCACAATTCTAAGATACAGACTTTAGATGGAAAATGCCTAAGAGATCTCCCTTCTACCCCTCCTTGTTACTCAAATGCGACCACAATAGTTTTCCAATCTGTGTACTTTCCCTCCGACATGAGTCACAACACCCAGAAAAAGTCCTTCCGGCATCGAAGGACGAAAGGCCACCAAATGCTTGTTTTAAAAAAAAAATCAAAAAAACAAAAACAAAACAAAACTTGACTCTTGATCAGCAATGTTTTGTGAGAAAGATCTTGATCTAAAGTGGAAAATGTGAAAATTAATAAAGGGAAACCTCAC
Organism: Hyperoodon ampullatus; assembly: GCF_949752795.1. NCBI lineage: Eukaryota > Metazoa > Chordata > Mammalia > Artiodactyla > Ziphiidae > Hyperoodon > Hyperoodon ampullatus. Next base: position 129,480,267 of record NC_136914.1, on the reverse strand, counting down.
TAAAATGGAGTCAGGAGTCCAGAAAGGGGAGGTCTCACAGATACACCACTCACACATGTACAGATCCCAACAGAAGGAGACGTACCTTGCATCTCTGGCAGAAAGTGATGTTACTTTCCTACTGCCAGCAGGAGAAAGAAAAATTTTCTCCTTTCCTGGCAATAGCTCAGCCAATGAGAGACTGTCACAACTCAGCCAATTTAAAAAATCACTATACTTTGAACTCCCAGTTTCCTCCAATGGACTTTTTGTTTTTAACATGCCCTCCCAACTTCCCCTTCTCCTCTATAAAAGAGTTTCCTCTACTTTGCTTTACCAGACTGGAATGTGGTTCACCATAGTTGCATGTCCCAAATTGCAATTCTTTGCTGTTCTCAAATAAATGTATTCTGCTGGTAAAATAACTTACCATTTTATTGTTTTAGGTTAACAGTTTGCAAGGCTGTCTCTCTCACAGTGCAGTTAATATCCTATGTAATTACGAAGACCAATATCTTTCCTTCATCACCAATCCTCCCCCGTGCACAAATTCAAATCTAATTGTACCTCAATGGTCAGCTGGAAATAAGAATCCAACCCATTGGTAAGTCATACATATATGTATATGTCAGTCAAGATATGTGTATATATCGACTGCAGCTTCCTTACATACACCAAGGCCTGCCTCAACCTGTAAAATTACTAAAATTACTATATGCAAAGACTCCATTAAATTCTTAGCCAGGGACTGCCCTTGCTCTATCGTCTCTGGAGAAAGAGGGAAGAGGGCCATTAGTGATTATAGTCTCACACTGAGCCACCTCTCTCATCCAAATATTCCTGTGAGCAACAGCCTACAAATGTGAAATAACATCAGGAATTAGAACTGTTTCCTGTGTGTGCCTGTAGTACAATTTTTCTGCTAGAACAAGGCTAGCTAGCTTTGAGAAGGATCAAATAGAATTCAAAAATCACCCTACTTCATGTGGCAAGAGCTTTAAGAGTATCAAATAATTCTTACCAAAGAAAAGCATTTGCAAGCAAATGGGTCAGAAGATTTTTCAAGATTATCTCCTCCAGAATAGAGCAGTTTGAAACCAGAGAAAATGGGTGTTGCCAAGGGGGGAGAGAAAATACCGCTTTAAGAATACAAGAAAGCCAGTCCCTGAGAATCACAGAAATAGAGATGGAATAATTTCTGCTACCACACATGTGGGCTCCAAGCACAAGAGAAGGCTGCATTTCAAGCAGAAAACTCTTTTCAAAGCACAAATATTGGAAAAATAGACATCAGTGCGTCCTAAACACAGCTGTGTTTGTCCACACCTACTCCCTGCCAGGCTGTGTTTGATTTAACCTGGCTACCCAGGGGTGAAAGGCTCCCACATCCCATTGTTCAGTCTCTGGGACTCCTTTTCTCCCAGCATTATAACAATTAATGTCAGATATAGTGAACTGACCTCTTATGAAATGTTGCAGCCAACAGAGAAGTTTTAATAATCTTTGGAGTTTCATATTAAATGTGTGTTTAGAGGGCTGGGCTTTGTATTTATTCTGGGAAGAAAAATGTCCAGTCACTTGTTTTGAGTGTCATGAGCTGTTCCTGCTGGGATGACACAATGCATCTAAGTCACAGCCATCTCCAGGAGAAGGTATTTATTAGTACTGGAAAAAAAAAAAGAAAGAAAACTGGAATGGAAGATTTGCCAGTTGGTTGGGCTGGGCAAGTTACAGAGTCCGGCAGACTATTTTGAGAGTTCTGGGTCACCTGAGAGCGGGGAGACCACAGAAGTTGTCAAGGAAGCATATAGCCCCAGGTTGTCATCAGGATAACGGCTGTACTGGTTATCTCAGGCCTGCATCGCTGCATCACGAGGCTGGGGAAGTTTACAAGAGAGCGCTGATGGTGCAGTGTCAGCGTGTCCCTAGTTAGGGCCTGAGGGTACAGCCGACTAAGCATCAGCAGCAGCATCCAATAGATAACAACAAAAGCCATTATCTCTGGCTGGGCTGCCAAGTGCAGGGCCCAGGATTGCCTGGTGTTTGCAGTTTCCATAGCAGCACTGTTCTGTTCTAGCTGGCAAAGTACACAGAGAAGACCGGATAAACATTGCAGGAAACGACACGAACAACCCAAGTACTGAGCCTGGGATCTCACGGCAGGCTTTTTGCCCTTTGTGAGGCAGCGGTGGAGGTGAAGAAGGATGCTTTTCAAGAGATGCCTGGAAACTAACAGCTCCTTCCAGCACAGCGCCCGGCTGAGCGTGGCCATTCCTCCGAGGCTAGGGCTCTGGGCCTCCCTACTCCATTTCCCAGAGCGTTGAAAGAGTGTGCAGTATACTCAAGATGCTGTTAAAAGGTTTGCGAGAGCCCCTGTGCCGGCAGAGTGCGGGATGGGAGCAAGGCGCTGCTATTCTCTGATGCTCCAAATTCTTTTTCTTAATTTTTTGTTTTGCTTTTGGCCATGCCATGGGGCATGTGGGATCTTAGTTCCCCCAACAGGGATGGAACTCGCGCTGCCCCTGTATTGGAAGTGTGGAGTCTTAACCACTGGACCACCAGGGAAGTCCCAGCCCCTAATTCTTTAAAGCCTTCTCTCCTCTCCCACCTGAGTGCCGCTCGGCCACCCACACGGCCACAGAGGGAGGGTTGAGGAGGGGTCTCTGAAGTCCCAGTCACAGATTCGGAGCACCATCCTCCATGTCCCTATGCTAGTGGCTGCCGGGGAGCTAACACCTCCACCCCTGGCCATGGAGAGCGCTGGGGAGGGGAGGGGGGCGGGGCTGGGGCGTGGTTAATACATGATTGGGATCCATTATAATAATATAATGGATTATTAATATAATAGTATAATATATTAGTAGCATTATAATAATATAATAGCAGCTACTACTTACTACTAAGTGCAGAAAGAAGGAGGAAAGAAGAGCTGGTCCCAGCCTGATGCATGAACCAGGCAGTATGTAATAGGTCTAAGTCAGTTTCATTTGTCTTCATCTACTGGATAGACGCGAACTAACTGTCTCAGAAAAGGAAGCAGGGTTATTTCCTGTGCTAAGGAAGTTCAGCAATTTCTTGATATTACACCATCAAAGTACCTCAGCAGTATTTTTGTAAAGTGTTAACTAAAGTCCTCTAATTTAAAGATCCTTAATTATTTGTATGCCATCCCCTCACTGTCATCAGCATCTCAATCTGACAAATGGTAAAAATCACAGGTCCCGTTAAGTTTGATGTTTGCAAACGTCGTACATGTCAGATTAAGGGTAAAGAGGTCACGAGCTCTGGCTCCTAGTCACAAAGTCATCTTGCCCGTCTTCTGACACCCCTGTTCCCTGCCCTACGGGCACACGGCAGGGAGGATGCAAAGAGATCGTCCACCTCCATCCTCCCTGTTCGAGGATGTGGCTGCTATAACGCCACTTCTCTCCTGTACAGATCCGGGTACCTGCATCCTTAGGTGACCTAGAGTCCTTCCCTGTCCGAATGCCTGTGCGCTTCGACCTTCAGGTTAAATGTCTTAAATGTCTTTCATTTAGATGAGCCAGAAAGAGTACAGCCTCGGGTAAATCTAAAATGTCAAAGTTAAAAGGGATGCGAGGATAGACCCAAGATGGAAGGTTCTAGGGGAAATCCACATATTTAAACCTGCACAGGAAACAAAGGCCAACTGTGCTGAGAATTGGTTTTAGCAAGGACCAAAAATCAGATCTCATTTCTCTTTGTTTCTCCAGATTCATAACCAGTTGTCAGAGACATGATAGGTGCGCATAATTATTTGTTGAACTAGTGATATTCCCCAGGCTCCAGCATCAACATGAAAAGAAGTGTCTGTAGAATCCTTAAACACACCTGAGGCTCACCTGCTCACCTCTGACCCACTCCACCTGAATCCGTGGAGAGCCCAGCCCACAGAGAGGAGCCCCTGAGTTTTCAGGTCACTGTCCTGTTGCTCCCAACAGACATAGGTCATGCCTTGAGGCGGAAGAGAAGCAGCAATTTCTGCCCTTGTGTTCCAGCCCATTTTAATTATGAGTTAAGGGTTTCCGTGGTGGCGCAGTGGTTAAGAATCCGCCTGCCAATGAAGGGAACACGGGTTCGAGCCCTGGTCCGGGAAGATCCCACATGCCACGGAGCAACTAAGCCCGTGCGCCACAACTACTGAGCCTGCACTCTAGAACCCGCGAGCCACAACTACTGAGCCCATGCTCCACAACTACTGAAGCCCGCACGCCTAGAGCCCGTGCTCCGCAACAAGAGAAGCCACCGCAATGAGAAGCCCGCGCACCACAACAAAGAGTGTTCACCGCAACTAGAGAAAGCACGCGCGCAGCTACCAAAACCCAATGCAGCCAAAAATAAATTTATTTATTTAAATAAATAAATAATTAATTATGAGCTAAGAACAAGAATACCTGTCTCCCTGCCATCCCTCAGGAACCAAGAGTGTCACCATCCACGTCCACATCATGTCATGTTCATAAACAGCCCTCTGTGTGAGTCTGCACAAAGCACTCTCAAGACTGATTTGGTGGGAAAAAATAACAAACAAAACACAAAACAACAGCCCCTGACATCTAGGAGCTTAGAGCCTAATACTAGCCATCATTTAAGGAGTACTTAGCCACAACGGCCATGCACGGTGCTAAACTAAGCCTGTTCCTAACATCTGATTTATTCTTCACACTTGTAAAATGAGATGCCTCCTCATTTTCCAAGTGAAAGAACAGAGCTCAGAGAGGTGACGTAGTTTGCCCTGGACCACACAGGCAGTAAAGCAACGGAGCCCAAACTGGAATCCAGGTTTGGCTCACTCCAAATTCCAGGCGTGCTCTTTACCAATTATATTAAGCTGTCCTCTCCAGACTGAGGCAAGAGGCAGTAGGCATGCTACGTAAATGATAAATGAGGCTACAGAGTGTTCCAACCACCGCTCCCCAGATAGGCAAAAGGGAAAAACATCGGAAATGCTTGGACGTTTTTCCAATTTTTCTGAACAGCTAAAAGATTTACAGGTTTCAGAAGTCAATCTTCAGAGGTCCAGAGTGATTATTCCCCACCCCCCAACCCCCCACCAGCCCTGATCGGCTCTCTAAAAAGGTAACCACTTCATAGGATTTTTAGGAAATCCTTCAGAGTTCATTTATGCAAATACTAGCACAAACCAATAGACGTTTTTTCCTTTTTGTTTTTCACAAAAAGTAATGCATTCTACATCCTGTTCTGCACCTAGTTTTTTTCCCCATTTAGCCATAGATTTGTCAGTATCTCCATACCAATATGTAGAGACTTTTTTTCTTCTTTTCTTCTTTTTTACTGCAGTATAGAATTGCCTAACAGTCTGTTGTATTAACGTGTCATAACTGATTTAACCAGTTCCACATTGATGGACAATTGGATTGTTTTCCAATCTTTTGCCATTAAGAAAAATGCTACAATGAATAAGTGTGAACATATACCATTTCATAAGTGTGCCAGTATATCTGTATGACAAATTCCCAAAAGTGGATGGCTGGATCCAAGGACATACACATTAGCAATTTAGACAGGTATTGTCAACTTGCCCTTCATAGGGCCTCCAACAATGAGTTCTGGCGATATATGAGGGGGTCTGTTTCCCCATCAGGCTTGACAAGAGAAGGATTGTCAAAGCTTGAGTCCATCCAATCTGATAGGTGAAAAATATGCTATCTCCATGTAGCTTTAATTTTCTCTTATTATGAGTAAGGCCCAAGTCCTTTCTTATACTTAACAGACTTTTATATCTCCTTTTGGGGAACTCTCCCTTCATATGCTTTGTCCATTCTTTCCTATTGCTGTTATCCTCCCATTTTACAAATGAGAGCCCTGAGACACAGAGGACATGAAAGCCTGTTGCAGGAAACAAAGTCATGAAGCGGTGAGGCCAAACTTTGAACCCAGGACCGTCCAGAACCTGAGAGTTTAACCACCAACCCAGACTGTCTCTTATTATTTTAAAAAGAACTATTAATGGAGTTGTTTGTTCAGAGAGGGTACAGAAATGAGATCTCAGGTGTCTCTTAACATGGTTTAATGAGTTCAACATAAAAGATCAAAGATGATTTTGAGTTCCATCAGACTCATTTTCATAATAAAAATGTTAAAGCTATGGTAGGACTCACCAGCGGAAATCTGTGAGGCTAGTCTGCAAGGCCTCAGTTCAATTAACCTGCACTGTACCCATCAGCAATGGTGCTTTAGGGCAAATGTCCCAAGAGTTCTGTGTAGTTCTTGCTTTCAATAAGCATATACTCTAATCAGGAAGGGCCTGCAATCCACACTTGAAATGTGAAAGGATCAAAATTGGAAACAAACATCCTAACTTTACTAAGGAATTGGCTAAAAATAGGGATGATACTAACTTCCAAAACCACTCACCCACTGATGCAAAACTCTTAGTAAATTTTTATTTCAGAAGTAGATAAACAAGGGTGGGCTAGAGTTTAAAAAGGTTGGGTGAACACTGGTTTCTGTTTAGGAATTCATGTGGTTCCAGGGGAGCTGATTCTACCCCAGGGACAGAGCCTCAGGCATAGTCCACACCAATCAGCACCCTCCATCCCCCTGGTCAGAATGACAGAGCACTGGAGGCCAGGCATGTCCACCGGAGTGACTCTCAGGGCTTTGCTTGGATGTCTAGGATAAATTTCTTTTCTCTTCCTCTGAAAAGTGTGGACTAAAGTCATTTTTGTTAGCATGAGGAAAGCCAGAGGGAAACAGAACTTGAAAATTTTTTTAAAAACAAAACAAAAACCATAGCTAGCGTCCCGTTGATTACGTGATGATGATGACACCTTTGGAGCAACCTCACGCAAAGCCCAGTTTACGCATAGACTAGCCAGTGGCCTGGGCCAATAACATTTCTTTATCATTTAAAAGAATTTGAGGAAATTTCTGTGGCCTGAAATCAAGACCTTCTCTGGAAATTTCATGAGAGTGTTAGTACTTGATTGGACCTGAGGGCAAATGGGAATTTGATGATCTGTCGGGGATGAGAACACTCCGGAAAAGAAGAGTGATCTGAGCAAAGGCAGGAATGCCCCTGCAGTCCTTACCTCCTGGTCACCTAGTTGCCAATTAGTCATCTTTTTTTTTTTCCTGGCCGCGCTGCTCGGCTTGCAGGATCTTAGTTCCCCAACCAGGGATCGAACCAGAGGCCCCAGCAGTGAAAGTGCCTAACCACTGGATTGCCAGGGAATTCCCTAGTCATCTCTTTTTCACATTGTCTAAGTTATTGTAATCACCTAACATTTCTCTCTTTGCTCTCCCCCATTTTTGTGGATTCTCTTCATTGCTATTCTCTCTCCAACAAATAATGGCCTCCTGCGTTTCCCTCAGGCATGAATCCAGACTCTCAGCTTCAAAATATGTCAATTACTTAACATGTAAACTCTCCAAAAGGGGCCAAGTGCACCCCACTGGCATATTCCCCACTTTTCCCTGCTCTATGGGAACCTCTTCCTTTATCTAACCAAACAATCGTAATCTAATTTATAACTAGACTGAGTCTTTTTTTTTTTTTTTGGCTGCTTTTGGGTCTTCGTTGCTGTGCGCGGGCTTTCTCTAGTTGCGGTGAGCGGGGGCTACTCTTTGTTGCAGTGCGCGGGCTTCTCATTGCAGTGGCTTCTCTTGTTGCGGAGCACGGGCTCTAGGCATGTGGGCTTCAGTAGTTGTGGCACGTGGGCTCAGTAGTTGTGGCTTGCGGGCTTACTTGCTCCACGGCATGTGGGATCTTCCAGGACCAGGGATCGAACCCGTGTCCCCTGCTCTGGCAGGCGGATTCTTAACCACTGCACCACCAGGGAAGTCCTAGACCCAGTCTTAAAACTGGTTACAATTAACTGGTTACATAAGTTCAATTTCATTGCAGTTTATTTTCACTGTGTACCTAACTTTCAGATTTATTCTAAATAGAAAGCAAGTCCTGGGACTTCCCTGATGGCACAGTGGTTAAGAATCTGCCTGCCAATTCAGGAGACAGGGGTTCGATCCCTGGTCTGGGACTATTCCCACATGCCGTGGAGCAACTAAGCCCATGCACCACAACTACTGAGCCCGCGCTCTAGAGCCTGAGAGCCACAACTACTGAGCCCACGTGGTACTGAAGCCCATGTGCCTAGAGCCCGTGCTCCACAACAAGATAAGCCACTGCAATGAGAAGCTCATGGACCGCAATGAAGAGTAGCCCCAGCTCGCGCAACTAGAGAAAGCCCACGTGCAGCAACAAAGACCCAAAGCAGCCAAAAGGAAAGGAAGAAAGAAAGAAAGGAAGGAAGGAAGAAAGAAAGAAAGAAAGAAAAAGTCCTATTCCAGACAGTCTGGCAAATTTGCCTTTAAGACCTTTAAGCTGGTACTGATTAAGCAGGAAAATTCATTCAGCTCACTAAAGAAAAAGTTCAGTTTTTGAGAGATTGATGGGACAAAGAAGGAAAAAAACAGGGATATAGTTTTGAGTGTTATCTATTACTGTGTAACAAAGCTAGCACAAACTTAGTAGCTTAAAAAAAAACATACATTTGTTATCTCACATTTTCTGCGGCTCAGGAGTATGAGAACAGCTGAGCTGGGTCTTCTGCTTAGCGTCTCAGAAGGCTACAATCATGGTGTTGATTGGGGCTACAGTCTCATCTGAGACTCAGCTGGGAAAGGATCTGCTTTCAATCTCACTTATGTTATTGGCAAAATGCAACTCCTTGTGGTTGTAGGACTGTGGACTTCTGTTTTTTGCCAGATGTCGGTTGAAAGTAGCCCTCAGATTCTACACGCTGTCTGCATCTCCTTAGCACGTGGGGTTTCCCTACATGGCTTCTTGCTTTTTCAAAGACAGCAAAGGAAAAAGAGAAACTCCAGCAAGATGGGAGTTACAATCCTATGTAACACAATCATGTAATCACATACACATAATCTCATACATCCTGTCACCTCTGCCATATTGTATTGGTTAGAAGAAAGTCACAGGTCCTGCCCACACTCAAGAGAAGAGAGTCATAGGGTCTGAACGCTAGGAGGTGGAGGTTATGTAGGGACCACCTTGAGAGTCTGTCTGCCGCAAGGTGAGAGAAGACTTCATCTAAAATTAAAACCAAAAAAAGTCTCCTTCTGGAGGGAAATCTGCAGTGATGGAGGTGAGGCAGAGCAAAGGAGAGGGGTAACTTGGCGGGTCACACCCTTTGCCCCGAATTTTCTACATCTGTGAAGCATGAGCTCTAGGAGTGTGGGTATCCCCAGGACCTAGAGCAAGGCTGGTGTTCGATAAATGTTGAGGGACTGAATGAAAAGTAAATAAGTCTCCTTCTAAATATTCCAGCTTACCTAGTCTTGTGGATTGAGACATCTACTTTCCCATCAAGCTCCTAACTGAAATCAAATAATACCAGTATCAGTTCAATAACCCACTTTCACCAGATGCATCAATGTTTAACTCACCACAATCACCACTTTCAACATCTCAGCACTCATTGCAGTGGTAAGAAATGGGATTTGTTTGCAGGCATAGGGGAGAGAGTGGCTTTTTCTCCTGAGCACACTCACAGGGGATGCATTTGTGTGTTTCCCTGTGTGGTACACACTCCAAGGCCTGGTAGCAGAGATGATGGATCCCCACTGAAGAAAAAAGACAGTCAGAATAAGCAGATGGGGCTTCCCTGGTGGTGCAGTGGTTAAGAATCTGCCTGCCAACGCAGGGGACACGGGTTCAAGCCCTGGTCTGGGAAGATCCCACATGCCTCAGAGCAACTGAGCCCGTGAGCCACAACTACTGAGCCCACGTGCCACAACTACTGAAGCCCACGAGCCTAAAACCCGTGCTCCACAACAAGAGAAGCCACCGCAATGAGAAGCCCGCGCACGGCAATGAAGAGTAGCCCCGCTCGCCGCAACTAGAGAAAGCCTGCGCGCAGCAACGAAGACCCCAGGCAGCCAAAAATAAATAATAAATAAAATAATTTTTTTTAAAAAAAACACCAAAAAAAAAAGAAGAAGAAGAAGAAGACGAGGCCAGTGTGTCACTTCATACAAAGTCTGTGCTGCAACAACAGTCTGGCACGGGGATTGATTACAAGCAAGATGACACTTCCCTGTGGGCTGCCTCACGCGTTATTGTAAATAAATACCATGCGTTTTAGCATCTGCATGACTGCAAAGGGCAGATTAAAGCGCCTAGTTAGACGGTAAATATCCCGGGGAGTACAACGGCCCTTCTCGCCCTGCGACAGAGGTTTTGCCTCCTGTGACACCGTTTCATAAATAAAATAGGGCTAGAGCACAGCGCCGTGAGAACAGAGAAGGAGCGCAGAGCTTGGCTGATATTCGCTATTAAAGTATGCCCTGCATGGAAACGACCTAGGGCCCCTCAGCAGCTGGGCGGCGTTTTTGATTGTTTGCTGGTGGTGAGGCCCCAGAGAAGCACTTGATTCCTGGGAGCGTTTCCTGCAAATCAGAGCTGGGTTTTCAAGATGGAAATAGATCTGTTGGATTTTTCAAATCTCTCCTGACCCTTACCCTGTCGGTTCCAAATCTGCCGTCCTAGGGTTTTCAAATAAAGAAGTGACTTTAACCAAAGAATACAGAACAACTGTTTTCTCTTTATTTCCTTAGGCCTAGCTTCATACAGGGTTGAATTTGATCTCCATGTGAAAAATTCGTTTTTTTCATTTTCGTGCCTATCCTCTCGTTTTCTATCTTCCTCTGCGCCTCTTCTTAACATTTTCCTATCTCTTGCATCTTTCTCGCCTTCGTAAACACAAGACAGGCACCGGGAGGAGGGGGCGGGGTGGGGGAGGGGTGGTACCGCCTCCCTTTTTGATGTAACACGAGCGCCCTCTGCTGTCCAGAGTGTGAACAACTCAGCATCCGGACAGGCTCAGACCGAAGAGCAGCTGGGAAGAAAACATACAGACGTTCTCCCCTCTCTGGGCAAACACTGGAAGTATTGTTGAAATGAATAATTTAGTAAACCACAATTGTTTATTGACTGCCCTTTCATTATTTGCTTTTCAGTTATTAAACACACGCGGCGGAGTGCCTGGTGTCAGCCCTTAGCCGACTGGCGGCTCCCTTCTGAGCCAGTGATGTTCCCAGCCCCCTCGCTTCTCTCCACACGAGACATTTTCGATCTCTTTTGTCAGGTCAGGGTCAAACTACAGTTGTCCTGTGATGACTTTATCAATTCTCGGTTGATGGACTCTAAATGAAAAAATGCCTACTGCTGCCTCGTCGCTGCTTAAGAAAGAGAGTTATTTGTGTAACGTTCTGTCAGTCCGTCAGGGTCTGTGATAGACGCAAGGAGTCGAGTGAAATAAGGAAAAAGATGTATTTAATGCCTTTCATTAGTCTCCCTTCCTTCTATCAGGGAGCAGATGACATCCATCCTAGGCTGTCCTTCTAAACCCAAACAGGCAAGGGAGCAAACGTCCCCCATCCCGTTCTGAATTGAGGTAATAAGCCAGACCTGCTTTAAGAAGACATGCTAATTACTGCCCCTCACCTTGAGGCGATTCAAAGTCAAAAGCACCGGCTGCAGGTGGGAGGGAACCCTTTCCCCAAGAAGAAAATTCTCTGACTCTATTTGAAGGGAAGCCTCAGTGTGTACCTAGAGGAGCCCCTGCTTTGGAAGGGCAAACAGTTCCACCATCCAGAATGTCAGGAATATATGCTGTAACCCCTAAATAAATGAATCACTTAAATAAGGCCCAAGGCAAAGAAGGAAGCAGAAACTCCCAAAACTAAATGGGAGATTTTATTCTAAAACACAAATTTTAAAAATTTGATTGATATTGCTCCTGCGCACAAGCACAAGAAACCCTCACACCTCCTCCCCACCTCACCTTCTCTGTTCTCCTGAAATAAGGCAATAGTTTCCTTTCCAAATAACTCAGTAGAGATGTATGTTTGAATGCAGAGAGGCCTATTACCAGATGTTGGGGGGGGGAAATAAAGCCTAACTGTAAATAATTAGAAATTTCATCAAATTATTCCTTTCCTCAAACTAAATATGACTTGCAAGGAAGACTCACATCTTGATACTTTGCCTCCCAACACTAGTATCTGCAGGCTAAGCATCCTGAAGGTTGTGAGGGGGGCCCAGCAGTAGAGGGGGAGGGGGTCAGGGAGGGACCCTACCAGCAGGTTTGCACAAACCAAAGCACTGGGACAGTTGGTCTGTAAGGCACAGTACATTTAATAGTTATGAGCATGAAATGTGAAGCGGCTCTGCCCTTCTGACCTGGGTCCCAGTGGCGGCTCTGCCAGCTAACTGGCTGTGTGACTTGAACATGTCTCATAAGCTGCCTCAGCTTCAGTTCCCCTGTTTGTAAAATAAAGTGATGCTTCTTCCTTCATGAAATTAAATACGAGCATTCATATTTGCCATGTACGTAAGTACTTAGCCCAATTAGGGTGCAAGAAACATGCGATGTGTATAGGGGACCCTTAGCTTCCTATTTGCATTCCCTTATTTCCATTCCAAACACCAGTCAGGAGAAGGGTTGTCCCATTTTTAAGCTTCCTAAATCCTGCCTGTCTTCATTTATCCAGCAAACATGTATTGAGCCCTTACTGTGTTCCAAGTACTATGCTAGGCTCTAGCTACTCAAATATGAAAAGCAGAGTCTTCACCCTCTAGGAAGAGAACACATAAGTTAATTACCTCTATAATAAAATTTGGTCTCTATTTGTAATGTCGAATAATCATCAGTATCAAGGCTGCAAAGAGCAAAGAGCTTTATGTGCGGTCTTAAGAATTGCAATTTGGCAAACACAGATTTGGGTAAAACCGAAAGAGGTGCCAGGGAAGAGAAAGAGTCAGAAGCTTACAAAGGCAAAAGTCATGAGGTTGTACGCTGACACAAGAAAAGAAATATTTGTCCTTAAGGGGTGGTTGTCATGAGTTATTTTAGCAGAAGGGTCGGATGAGTATCTTGAGTTTCCGGCATTAAAAGGTCAGATTCCATCCAGGCTGAGACATGCATAAGTCACGCATTCTCAGTGTCCTCTCAGCTTCATTTTCAAGAGTTATCTTAGCAACACCAACTCCATTTTCATTTTCCTTTCACAATTACTGGCACCAAGATAGTTGGTGTCATATATGGCGATGTGACATAGATAAAATCCACTTTGGGGGATTTAGGAGTAGGAAGGAACAACATTTTTTTAATATATGCAAAGTAATATATCACATCATTCATTCAGAGTAACACAGAATGCTAAAAGTTTAAATTTATAAATCTATGTATTTTGGACGTTGCCACAATTTTACAAATGGTATAGAAGCCCCAAAATGTACATACATTTTTTTTGCAATTGCCCATTTTAATTTTCCTGTTTTCCCCCCTGTGCAGTCATGTAAGAAATCATGCTAGGGAGAAAAAAAAGTCATCTCGAATATAACTAAACTTAGATCCTCACCAGCAAGAGCTTTTATGAAAATTTGAGAATTTTGAGAGTCCAAAAGTCCGAGTCTATCTTTTTCTCTGTTGTGTCCCCAGTTCCTAGTTCAATATCTGGCATAGAGTAGGTGCTCAATAGATCTTTTCTGACAGAAAGAGGTAACAACATGAGGACTGATCAAGGCTCTTTTGGGAAGTATCCACAAGGATGCGCGTTTAGCCAAGGCAAGAGACCAGGGGCTCTTCTGAGCGCCCAAAGATGGGCAGCATCCCCGCCCAGTAGCTGAAACCCAGTGCAAGGAAACACCCAGAGGGGAACCCAAGGGATATACCTGGAGGCACCTGAAGAGACATGCCATTCATGCCACAGGGAGAAAACACAAACAGAATTTCAAATGAGCCCCAAATTGATTATTGTAAATTTAAGATTTGTCCAATGTCTGAAATTCATCTCAATGGTCAAGCCCTAAAATACAAAAGCTATAGGGTGTTCCAGTGATAAAGTCAGAACCAACTCTCTGACCTTATTGTCCAGAACCCAGACATTTAAAAAAATAGCAACAGAGCCTAATGGTATATTTTTAAAAGGTGCAGACGAGAGAAAGCAGTAATTAGCCCTGGGATCCAGAGAGTCCCTCAAATTACCTCCATTTGCTTCTAAATGTCTGCAACGACCAAGTGTATTCTCTCTATACCAGCAAAGCAGGCACTCAGATTTGCACTCACTGATTTTTTGATCCAATCGCTTCTTACAGGGGTCTCCCCGCTTCCAATACAGATTTCTATGCATTCTGGTTAACCTGAGTGAAAAATGTAGCATGCAAGGAAGCTTTATTACTAAGTTGGAAATTATTATAGCTCTGAATTAATTACTATAATTTTAGAAAATTACTGCAACTGAAATATTTATTTCTAATTGTTCCATTAAACTTTAACAAAGATTAATAATTGCACTGGTAATGCCAGGTAATACAGTTAGTTACCAAAAAAAAATGACAAATGCAGTGGTTGAGCTACATAAAGGTTATTATGGAAGAAGCAAAGAGAACCCCTAGGGCAGTTTGGTGGCGGGCGGGGGGGGGGGGGTGGGGGAGAAGGAAGAGAGGCAGGTTTCTTGGAAGACTTAGCTGAGCCTGTAAAGTTTCCCTTCCCTCCACTCCAGCTCCACCCTCCTTCCCATTTGTATCTGGATACACACATATATGACCATTTTGAAAGGAATGAATAAATCTGGACCCTGAATATGTCCAAAGCCAAGGAAAGGACTTGGTAATTGAGACCTTCCAAACACTTCGAAGACTGCTCTGTTGTCACATGAAAGAAAACTGAATGATTAAATAATCAATTTTCAAAAGATTTTTCTATTGTGAAATATTTCAAAATATTTTCAAAGCAAAACAAGCAAAAAGTTACTCAGCCATAAAAAAAGAATGAAATAATGCCACTTGCAGCAATAGGGATGGACCTAGAGATTGTCATACTGAGTAAAGTTAAGTCAGACAGAGAAAGACAAATATCATATGATATCACTTATATGTGGAATCTAAAAAAAAAATGTTACAAATTAACTTATTGACCAAACAGAAATAGGGTCACAGATGTAGAAAACAAATTCATGGTTACCGGGGGCAAAGCTGGGGTCAGGGGAAGGGATAAATTGGAAGACTGAGATTGACGTATACATACTACTATATATAAAACAGATAACTAATAAGGACCTACTGTGTAGCACAGGGAACTCTTCACAATACTCTGAAATAAACTGTATAGGAAAAGAATCTTAAAAAGAGTGGATAGGTGACTTCCCTGGTGGCTCAGTGGTTAAGAATCTGCCTGCCAATGCAGGGGACGCGGGTTCGAGCCCTGGCCTGGGAAGATCCCACATGCCGCGGAGCAGCTAAGCCCGTGAGCCACAACTGCTGAGCCTGCACTCTACAGCCCATGGGCCACGACTACTGAGCCCACGCACCACAACTACTGAAGCCCGCGCGCCTAGAGCCCGTGCTCCGCAACAAGAGAAGCCACCACAATGAGAAGCCCACGCACCACAACGAAGAGTAGCCCCCGCTCGCCGCAACTAGAGAAAGCCCGAGTGCAGCAACGAAGACCGAGCGCAGCAACGAAGACCTAACGCAGCCAAAAATTAATTAATTAATTAATTTCTTTTTTTAAAAGAAGAGTGGATATATGTATATATATAACTGATTCAACTTGCTCTACAGCAGAAACTAACACAACATTGTAAATCAACTATACTTCAATTTAAAAAATATTTTTAAAGCATAGGAACAGGAAAAAGAAAAAGAAAAAGGGGGGAAGAGAGGGAGAGGGAGAAGGAGACAATGAAGTCCCGCAGCAGAAAGGAGCTGGAAATATTTCTTCATATTGATACAAAGAAACTTTCTTCCGATAAATGGATCTGTCCACCCCGATCAGAATTTACAGAGAGCCTATCATCCTAAACCCAAGCACTTTTCATTATTTTTATCAGAGAAATGGAGGATGTTTACACTGGTAAGCGGTTCAAAATTTCCTGAGCAGTGATTCTAAGTGCAGGACGGTGTTATTACATCTCCGGCCTCCCTCCCTGATGCATAAGGGCTCTCAGGAGAATCGTGAACGTTGAGAACGGATTAGAATGATGTGAGGTCAAGGAAAATGGTGGCTGAATGTTGGTAAGATATCTACAAACGAGACCCATGTCATACTTTCAAAAATACGCTTCACTCTAGCAAGCAGCAGCAAAAGAATGTTTGACAAGCTGGGAGAGAGTGAAGGAATACGATTGTCTGACAATAGCCTGAGCTTTCTTCTGCACCTTCTATAGGGATCTATTAAAGAAACAGGAAATGGAATGAGAAGCTCGATGTGTGATGAATGTCAGTTACTATTACTTTTTGTGAAGTTCTGACGAAAGGCCTTGGGTATAGACTGGTATGTAACAAGGTAAATCCATAAATAAACAATCACCTGCATTCCGGGGTTATTTGCTTCAGCTCTTGTTGTGAACTTGAGACTTGGTGAGGTTACAAGAGAAGTTCTCGACAGACAGTAATATCAACTTGTCGCTGTGCCAATATGCTGAACAAAACAAAAAAGATTTGTGGTTTCTGCCTGGGAGATCTGATGGATTAGGGTATTAGAGTCTTGACTTGTTGGTAGGGGAAAAAAAGAATACTCAAATCCCCCTTGCCTCAGGGTTTGCTTCTCAGCACTTTTATGGATGGTTTCGTTCTGATGTGGAAAGTCAGTGAGACTAGGAACTTCTGTAGGCAAGTGATGGGATATGAGAGGCCACACATGGCCTTGCTTATAATAAGCCATGCTGATCTATATGTCACCAGGGGAGAATGTTTGGTCACAAAACACAGACTTTGAAACAAGTGATAATAGTACCTTATGCTTGCATGGTGTCTTTTTTTTCTGGACGCTTCTTCAAGCATTTTACAAACTTGTATAAAGGGTCCCTCACCAGTCATTGGAATGCAGTTGTATCTAGGGTAGAATAAAGACAGCCGCTCTGCCAGAAGGTGAGTATGTTTTGGGGAAGAAAGTTTATTTTGTCGGTGTGCTGATGAAATTCTCTACTTTTTCTTTTTCTCAGGGCATTTCTGTGGGCTTGTGGGTATGGGACTCGGCCGTATTCCTGTGGGAACAAGCCTGGGCACATGACCTGCTGCCCACATCCTTCACCGCCCCCTACAGACACTGCTCAAATGAGTGACAATGCATTGAGTTAAATATCCTAGGCAGTTAGAAATGTGTGTGCGTGTCGGGGCGGGGGGTGGGGGGTGGGGAGAGGAGTTGGGCTGCAGAGTGGGGCTAGGTTCTTTGGAGATATGAGATCATGTCATGGGTTAATTAGAAGGGTCTCAGGTCTTTCTTACCAGCAGCTGGTAGAGTCAGAATTCCTTTCTTCTCCCCAGCAGCCTTGACCCCTAAACCATGGCCCAGGCCCAGCCTCCAGCAGGAATTAGTATGGGGTCCTCAAAGTCACACAGAACCGCCCAACTCAAAAGTGCCTCGAACTTGATTTTAAGCTCCATCGTTGCCGTCTTAAAATCCCTAACAATTTTATCTTTGAACTTGTGTTTTGTAAGCGAAAGACAATGGACCATGGAGCCTGAGGAGAGGAGAGATGTGTGCGTGTGGGTTTATACCACTCCTTACCGCCCACTGGCATATACTGTTGGCAACGCTCCCTGCATAGAGTCCCTGTGTTCCCCGGATGCCCAGGAGTGCAACAGGACTCAGTGTTACATCACCACTGAGTTAGTGGTGCCTCGACGGCTCCCCTCACCCCACAAAAAGGAGGCCATGTTTTCCATTCAAACCAGCTTGGCCTGAAAGAAGTCAACAGTGTTGTAAGCAACAAGAACACTCAAGAAATCCTACCATATCCTTTCCTACTTGTGTTACATCCGTGTATTAGCCAACCACACTGAAAATGATGACAGAGAGAAAGGGCGGTCCTTCTTCCCTTTCCTTCCTCATCAAGCAGAAGGAAGAGAGTGTCAGTAGAATGTGTCACATCAAGTCAGACTTTTCCATGGACTAGAAAAAGCTGATCTGAGTTCCTAATTGTGTCATACTTTTAGAACTTCTGCATGTTTTTTTCAAAGCACCCAACATGTAAACACAGTTGACAAACTGACTGAAAAATATTTATGGCATTTATGACAGAAAAATAACAATTTCCTTGACATTTTAAAAGCTCTTATGAAACAATAAGAGAAAGATAAACAACCCAATAAAACATGAGAATAGGATACAAATAAGCACGTCATGAAAGAACTTCACATGACCAACAATAAGTATTGTAAAATGTTTTAAAATTCATTAACAAAAGAAATGCAAATAAAAATAACAATGATATGGAAGTTTCCACCAGAAGTTTGGAAAAGATAAAA
Organism: Hyperoodon ampullatus; assembly: GCF_949752795.1. NCBI lineage: Eukaryota > Metazoa > Chordata > Mammalia > Artiodactyla > Ziphiidae > Hyperoodon > Hyperoodon ampullatus. The sequence continues at coordinate 129,461,972 of NC_136914.1, read as the reverse complement.
ATGAAAATATCAGCAGCTACTACAGGCTTGAAGTGGAACATAAGTGGAGGACGGTTAACTACACAAATCAATATTAAATAAGAATGGGGACTTTTCTGGTGGCACAGTGGTTAAGAGTCCTCCTGCCCATGCAGGGGACACGGGTTCGAGCCCTGGTCCGGGAAGATCCCACATGCCGCGGAGCAACTAAGCCCATGTGCCATGACTGCTGAGCCCGCGCTCTAGAGCCCGCGAACCACAACTACTAAAGCCTGCATGCCTAGAGCCTGTGCTCCACAACAAGAGAAGCCACCGCAATGAGAAGCCCGTGCACTGAAACAAAGAGTAGCCCCTGCTCACCGCAACTAGAGAAAGCCCACACGCAGCAATGAAGACCCAACACAGACAAAAATTAATTAATTATTTTTTTAAAAAAGAATGCCTTTGATTCAGCAATAGCATTGTTAGGAATCTACAAAAGAGATAATAGGACATTTATAAATATGAATATGCAAGATTGTTCACTACAGCATTGTTTAGACTACCTAAAAATTAAAATAATCTAAATATCCATCTATAGGGTATAAGTTTAATCAATTATGGTAAATCCATACTGCATATACAGATGTTAAAAAAGAGTTAGATAACTTTACCTGTATACATGTAACATACATATATATGGAAAATGTACACAGTGTATTGTGAAATTTTTTTAAAAAGCAAATTATAGAACATAAAATGATCCCATTTGGGGGAAAATGTGTGTATTAAAGTTATATATATTCTTATAAATATTTCTGGAGGAGATCATATTTTAGGATCACCCTTGGGAGATGGAATTAATTGGAGAAGAGAGAAAATAAATGAGACTTTTACTTTACGCACTTCTGCAATTTCAGGAAAAAAACATTTCAGAAGCATATATCCTTCTTGTAATTTTTAAAAATTCAAATGTTAAGATAATAAACTAAAATCATTTACTGCACATCTCTACAACAGAATAGTAAGTAGTCATTAAAAATGATGCTGTGGATCTATACATATTGACCTCAAAATATGGTCACAACGTATATTTCTATAAAAAGAAAAGAAGGTTACTGAACACTGTATGTAGCACAATCACATTTGTATAAAATTTTGTGTCTTTTGAGAGAAGAGAGTCAGCCGTATGGAAAGATGGTCACCAAATATTAGCAGCAGTTATCTTTGGGTAGTGGTACTTTTAATGATTTTTTTCCTTTCTTCTTTATGCTTTTCTGTGTTGTATAATTATCTTCACAATGAGTGTGTATTCTTTTTGTAAATCGGGGGGGGGGAAGCTATTTCCATTTTGATTTCTTTTAATATGAGCTAGGAAAAAGAGAAGAATAAGAAAATTTCAAAAAGTGAATAAAAAGGAATTTCTTCCTGATTCCCAAGAATACCCCTAAAACCAGCACAAATGAAGATTAGAACCTAAATGTTTTCTGACTTGAATATTTTGGCCCAATTTTGCCAACTTTACTGAGAACAGTAGGTCAAAGCCTCCCAGATGTAAGTTCATGATTAATCTATTCAGCAATACATTTTCTTTTTTTTTAATAATTTTTGTTTGTTTGTTTGTTTTTGGCTGCGTTAGGTCTTTGTTGCTGTGCGCAGCTTTCTCTATTTGTGGCGAGCGGGCGCTACTCTTCATTGCAGTGCATGGGCTTCTCATTGCAGTGGCTTCTCTTGTTGCGGAGCACAGGCTCTAGGCACGTGGGCTTCAGTAGTTGTGGCACGTGGGCTCAGTAGTTGTGGCCCTCAGGCTCTAGAGCACAGGCTCAGTAGTTGTGGCTCACGGGCTTAGTTGCTCCACGGCATGTGGGATTTTCCCAAACCAGAGCTCGAACCCATGTCCCCTGCATTGACAGGTGGATTCTTAACCACTGCGCCACCAGGGAAGCCCCAGCAATACATTTTCAAATGTAGCCATGTACTGACATGGTTTTACTTCTAAACTAACTTTTTCTTAACTTTTTCATTTATTTCTTAAGGATTGTGTTTAATGCTTAATTTTGTTTTAAGCACTGATCTGACCTAATATTAGTGCTACATTAATGTGCAGGTGTGTTTTCCCAATTTTGTCCTGATGGCTGTAATTATTTCAAAACCTTGCCAAGTCTCACTTCCTTATGAGTCTTGCCAATAATTCTCACCAGAAAAAAATGGCAGTTTTACCCTTCTTTTCAACAAACATTTAGAGACCAAGAACTGTTGTGAATTCTCACCCAACAAAGAGTTTAGTACACTTTTCAAGATATACTGCACAACATTTATTAGTAGACCATGAAGTATTTATCACCAGTAATTAAAACGAAACTGTTCTGCTGTAATAAATACACAGAGTCAGAGATACAGTACTATTACTTTTACTGTTTATTCACTCTTGCTTTAATCTAGTAAAAAATTTCCTTTACTAATGTGCTAAGACATTTATCTTAAGGCTGATGTTAAGCACACCTGCCTGTTTTTTTACTAACAAATGAGGGGAATGCACTGGGAATCACTATAAAAATATTTCTAAGTCAACAGTGCAAAGACCCAGGAATGTTTGTGTACCACTGGTAGAAATAAATGTAAATTGACATTTTTAAAGATAAGGTAATTTGTAACATGGAAGAACCTTAAAAATATTCATGCCTTGGACCCTAAAACTTCCACTTACACTTTTTGTTCTAAAGAACTAATCATGAATATACATGATGTGGTATAGCTATGAGACTGTCCAACCATTGAGAACTGGGTTTTAAAACTGTCCAAATAACAAAACACTTTCAGGCCATTAAAAATCATGTTGTAGAACAACAGCCAAGACATGGAAGTAACCTAAATGTCCATCAACAGATGAATGGATAAGGAAAATGTGGTACATATATACAATGGAATACTATTCAGTCATAAAAAAGAATAGAATAATGCCATTTGCAGCAACATGGATGGACCTAGAGATTATCATACTAAGTGAAGTAAGTCAGAAGGAGAAAGACAAATATTATGTGATATCACGTATATGTGGAATCTAAAAAAATAGTACAAATGAACTTATTTACAAAACAGAAACAGACTCATGGACATAGAAATCAAAGTTGCAGTTACCAAAGGGGAGGGGGTGGAGGTAAGGATAAACTGGGAGTATAGGATTAACAGATACACAGTACCATATATAAAATAGATAAACAACAAGGATTTACTCTACAGCAAGGGAACAACATTCAATATCTTACAATAACCTATAATGGAAAAGAATTGAAAAAAAGCACATATATATATAACCAAATTAGTAGGCTGTACACCTGAAACTAACACAGTATAGTAAATCAACTTTACTTCAATAAAAAAGTATTGTTGTAGAATATTTAATTACAAGGAAAATGAGACAGAAGTAGTTTACAAAATGGTATGCACAACACAATCACAGTTTATAGATAGATAGATAGATAGATGATAGATAGATGACAAAACTAGAAATATATCGACCAAATATCAATAAATCACCAAAATATGAACCCATCTCTGGATGGGTCAGGTGTATATACTTCTGTGTGCCTATCTCTACTTTCCAGATTCCTACGTTGTATATGTACTACTTTTATAATGAGAAAAAGCTCTTTATTAAGAGATAGTAATCAGTTTCTAAATTCTTATAGAATGAATGAATCCAATTTATTTTTGTATATATTTCTCCCACTTTGAGGAATCTCTAAATATGGAAAGTTGGAATTTGGGAAGAAAAAGTTACAGGTGTAATTCAAACCCAGTCTCACCGAGACCCGAACAAGAACAAACACCAAGGGTTGCCTCAAAACGTCATCACACACAGACATGTACACGTGAAAATTAAGCATGTCACATTCTAACATATCAGCTAAACAAGGTCAAATTATGGTTTAGGATGGTTTGGGGACAGCCACAAGTCGCCCAGTCACACCCAAGACTGAGACCTATTTGAGTATTCTATTAAATTCAAAGCACACAAACATAAAAATTTTTGGTAAAACCTCACAATTTTTTTTGTTTGTGTATGCAAATCACACCTCAAGGTTCTGTCAAAATGATGGCACATCACTCAAACATGTCACTAGTCTTTGCTGGATGCGTTCTAGTTCCAAGTGTAGTTGACCCACAGATTTCTAGGAAGTAGAGAGCAAGTCAGTTCACACTTGAAATTTCAGGCCTGTACTTTAAACTGTCACCTTTATTTTTGTCATTTGGAGAATATTGTTGTTTCGGGAATGCTGGGGATGTGAGCTACTTTACGTTAATATCTAAAACGTGTAAATTTCTTAAAATGAAAATCAGTTCTGGAATCCCTGGCCAGTTCATATGCCCAGGGTTTACCAAAGCCAATATCACCAGCAAACCACCAAAATGCTTCCTATTTCCCTTGGAAGTTTTGAAATTGTAAAGAAGTTTTGTAATTTGTGAACATCTGTGGTGTAAAAATCATGAGAGAATTTAAACAAAGCAATACCACACTAACGTGCCTTGTTCAAGTTCGAGAGAATTCCTCTTCAGTCAACCTTCTGGAATAAAACCCATGAATCACTGCCTACTGTTTCAGCCTAAACAACCTGAAAGTAAAGAACTTCCTATCATAAGTCAATTATATTTCTTCTTTTTCCCCCCACCCCCCACATCACACTGGTTTGTGGGATCTTAGCTCCCCGACCAGGGATTGAACCCGGGCCCAGGGCATTGAAAGTGTGAAGTCCTGGGCTTCACTGGTGGCGCAGTGGTTGAGAGTCCGCCTGCCAATTCAGGGGACACGGGTTCGTGCCCCGGTCCGGGAAGATCCCACATGCCGCGGAGCGGCTGGGCCCGTGAGCCATGGCCGGTGAGCCTGCGCGCCCGGAGCCTGTGCTCTGCAACGGGAGAGGCCACAACAGTGAGAGGCCCGCGTACCACAAAAAAAAAAAAAAAAAAAAAAAAAAAAGTGTGAAGTCCTAACCACTGTACCACCAGGGAATTCCCTCACTTCTTTTTTTAAATAGGAAGGGGAAAAAAAGGAGAACTTCCTTTACGCATTGTTAATTCTTTAGGTTTCCTTCACCTCGGCCATCCAGTTAAAAGGTCCACACATGCATTTCATGATTGAAAATGCCAGTTAAATCCAGAAAATGAAATTAAGTCAATGATGCTTCCTTCTTTCTGAGAGGGTGTGGAGAGGGCTGGGTGCAGGAATTCCCTGCATCTCTAGGAACAGATTCAAATGCCAACATCCGTCTACAGCGCTGTCCTTTTCTGGGGAAATCATTTCAGAGTCAAGTCTGATTTCAACCCAGCTATGGCTGGAAAAAGAAAAGACTCCCACCGATTTTACTCTATCCTCAATGAGTTTTGAAGGGTTTCTTTTTACCAAAGAAATAATGAACGCCTCTTGCAGACAGTGGGGGGTAAATGTCCTATTTGAAAGTAATTGAAAATATGTTTTGCAGCCACTTACAAACTCTTTTCCAAAGAGCTTTCTTTTCTAATTAACTCACCACAAGGCTTAGCTCTGAAATTCACCAGGTAGAGAGTGACATCTAGTGGGTAATAAAAGAATTTGAAATACATACGTTGCCTAAGACCTACGTTTGTAACCATAACTTTTTTTTTTTTTTTTGGCCTCGCCCTGCGGCATGTGGGATCTTAGTTCCCCGACCAGGGATGGCACCCACACCCCCTGCAGTGGAAGCGTGGAGTCCTAACCACTGGACCACCAGGGAAGTTCCAGACCATAACTTTTAAACGCTTCCATTCTAATACAATAATAACTGCAAGAGGGAAATAAAAGGCTGGTATCGTGGAAGTTTCAAAAAGATTTGAAATTAAGAGAGAGATTCTTTTCTCTTTGGATATTTAGAAAAACTGGGATTTTTTTTTTTTTTTTTTTTTTTTTTTTTTTTTGCGGTACGCAGGCCTCTCACTGCTGTGGCCTCTCCCATTGCGGAGCACAGGCTCCGGAAGCGTAGGCTCAGCGGCCATGGCTCACAAGCCCAGCCGCTCCGCGGCATTTGGGATCTTCCCGGACCGGGGCACAAACCCGTGTCCCCTGCATCGGCAGGCGGACTCTCAACCACTGCACCACCAGGGAAGCCCTTGCTGGGTTGTTTTAAGGCACATTTTGTCTAAGGAAACATGCTGGTCCTAAAAGCAATTTGTATGGGACAAGTAGGGTCATAACTCCTTGGAGATGAAATATGGCTTTTCCCTGAGGTCAGAAAAGTAATTTTCACTTTAAAGTTAAAGCAAAAGAGATCGGCGATAATCAGCTGCCCCTGAGTACTAGTAGCTTGTCGTCATGGGAATTTTTCCAGGCTGGGCAGGTAGACAGTTCAAACCTAATGCAGGAGGAAGCAGTCACTGCCAATGTCACTGACATATGCAGATGCCTCACGTGGGCCATATCTGTGTGGCAGTGACACGGGTGGACCAGGCAAGGCCTTACTTGAAATGTAATCAGGTGCTAATGTAGTGACTCAACAAAGCAGGCAATCCTATAGAAGGAACAGAAACGATTTGGTTGAGATGATCAAGTTATGAATAAAAGGTTTGACACATGCAAACAGGAAGAAAGGGCATGCCAGGCCAAGGTAATTCCATGAACAAAATCACAGATCATGAGCCGTCCTGAGCACAGCTGCTTTGGGTTTTTTTTTAATATTTATTATTTATTTATTTATTTGGCCGTGCTGGGTCTTAGTTGTTGCATGCGGGATCTTAGTTGCGGCATGCGGGATATTTTAGTTGCGGCATGCAGGATCTTTTAGTTGTGGCATGCAGGATCTAGTTCCCTGACCAGGGATTGAACACGGGCCTCGTGCATTGGGAGTGCAGAGTCTCAGCCACAGGACCACCAGGGAAGTCCTGCACACCTCTGCTTGTACTGAACAGCAAGTAGCACATTCTGACCCCAATGCAAGGTAAATACAGAGGAGAAACAGAAGATGATGTTAATTGGTGTCATCTTGGACAGACCCCCACATCCCAATGGACGAATTTCTACAGTATCCCTGGTGTCTTGTATCACTGCTATTTACCAGGGATGCATGCCTGTATTCTCTGATCCACAGAGGGAGCATGAAGCAAAGCAGAAAAGCAGAAAGACAATCAACTATGACAATTAAAAGAGGTAAGGCCAGCTACATTCCTGTCAAGGTCATTGCAGAGCCCAGGCATCCCCTATTAATATCCATCTGAGAGTGAGCAAAATGCAGGGAAGTTTCTCCCCATGCCCACTCCCCATCTCTAGATTTAAAGAAAAAGATATTCATTTCGATATTCCACAGCAGGAACTTGAATATTTCGTCACAGAGGAGATTGTCATCTTTGACCTTATCTGTTCCACCAGTGAGGCAAAAATCTTTCTAAATAGATACACATCAATAGCCAGACCATATCCGCTTGCTCAAGTGGGGATTACACCATTAAAAATAGTTCCCTGTTCACAGATGTAGAGAACAAACGTATGGACACCAAGGGGGGAAAGTGGCGGGGCGTGGTGGTGTGATGAATTGAGAGATTGGGATTGACGTGTATACACTAATATGTATAAAATAGATAACTAACAAGAACCTGCTGTATAAAAAATAAATAAAATGAAATTCAACAAAAAAATAGTTCCCTGTTCTCAATAAGTTATCTCTGGATACAGTAAGGGAGCTGAGAATGCTTGACCAACTGAAAAAGAGCTGGACCCTGTCACATCTATTTGACATGTATTTTCCAGTTTCAAAGGATGAAAGGCCCTTCCTTCTTTGAGGCACTGGAATAGGACATTTGAAAGCTGGCATCCAAATCACGAAATGAGGGTCCTTGGGAGATCCCGAAGACCAGGTAACTCTCCCCAAGGGCAAAGCCTAAGTTCTTGTAATTTGCTAATTCAACATTTGAGGTACTAGTTACACTCAAGCAGCTCCAAAGATTCATAGTATGTAATAATTTGTCAGTTTACTGAGATGCAAACTTGAACTAAGCCTGCCATGAGGTTATCTTGTGGCTCTCTTCATGACATCTTACTCTCTGGAACCCTGGAAATCTAACCTCTAGTTCTTGGAGGGAAAAAGGCAAAAGATAAGAGAAAAAGAATTCTTGAAAGTTGAAAACCAGGTTTTGGGGAGCCCAATGATCTTATGTTTGGGGGTCCTCTATAAGAAAAAGAATTTTAAAATTAAAATATTATTAATATTAAAATATTAATATCTATTTGGAACAAAAAAATCATAAATATTTTAAATCAGTCAAACACCATAATCACCAAAAGTAGAAAAATAACTTGATATGTTTACTAATTAACTACCTGACACACTTTTTTTTTTTTTTTTTTTTTGGCTGCACTGCAGGGCTAGCAGGACCTTAGTTCCCAGATCAGGGATTGAACCCCAGCCCCTGAGAGTGAAAGCACAGCGTCCTGACCACTGGACCACCAGGGAAGTCCCCTGGCACACTTCTGAAATACATCTTTTGTTACATTTTTTGGTTGTGTATCCTTTGCCTCTTCCTATCATGAGATTTTATTAAAACACTTTCTATAGAAGGAATAAAAAGATAATTCAGTCCTTCCTCCATTATGACTGATCAAAATGTGTCTTTATTATTGATAGGTTAGAAAGATTTCTTTTAGCGTCACAACTGATTATTGAAGCCATATAAACTGTTTAGAATTGTTGTCAAATTCGAAAATACCTCAAACCAGTTTCTTTTATAAATGAGATGTAAAATTTCAGGGCATTTCAGGTTTTCTTGAGCAGTGGCTAATCTTAAACACTAATCAACTCATTGACATTTCATTAAATAGTTTGTCAGTAATATCCTCAATTTATTAGTTTATTAAATAGTTTGTCAGTAATATCCATATTAGGGATTTTATATTGTCTTCATCAATATCAGTATTTTATAAATCTTTTCCTAATCGGTATTTTAAACCTTTTCCTAATATGTTTATCTGATTTTCTCCTCTTCATCAGTTATGTTATCAAATGATCTAAGACCTTATTCATTATTTCTATTCAGACTTTAGTTCTTCCTCTCAATGGACTACCACCTTAGGCATGCTTTGAAAGTTTTTATTACAATTCACTTCTTGATTGATATCTGAAAATTTTCTATTGATCTTGTCACTCCTCTTTATCACTCTTGTTTCACATTCCACTTATTTTTCTCATAATTCTCTCCTTTCTTTAATAAAAATATTTAAGATAACTAAAGAAGATACCCTTCATGTAGATCCAAATCAAATCTATAACTTCTCAAAAGTATTAAAATGTTGCAAAATCTCTTTCCAAATTCACATCTTCCAACAGCTTGCTCTTACAAACTTTATGAAAAACAGATGCCCAGGGCTTCCCTGGTGGCACAGTGGTTGAGAGTCCGCCTGCCGATGCAGGGGACACGGGTTCATGCCCCAGTCCGGGAAGATTCCACATGCCACGGAGCGGCTAGGCCCGTGAGCCATGGCCGCTGAGCCTGAGCGTCCGGAGCCTGTGCTCTGCAACGGGAGAGGCCACAACAGTGAGAGGTCTGCGTACCACAAAAAAAAAAAAAAACAGATGCCCACGTGAACACATGGACATGGCTAGGGATCTCCCAGAGCCTGGAAGGGTCCATACAAGAGAGTGACCCTGAAGCTTTAAGCCTCATTTGCCTCATAGTTAAATACATTTCTGTTGAAATGACAGTTAGTTTGGGGTGTTGAAGATGATGCAAAAGAACCCTCTAATTCTTGCAGAATATGTGAGCTAGGAGAAAATTTGGAGTGTGTTCAAATGTGATTATATTAAAACCTTTGGGAAACCTGAAAAGTCCCTAAATGTATCCTGGAGGAGGTCAAGAGTAGACTTAGAACTGAAGAAACAACAAGGTTATTAGTACCTTATAAACCAGCCTACGTCATTAAGTGCAACAAACTGTACCAGCCAGGGTTCTAAAAGAGAAAGACAGACAGAGATTTATTGCGAAGATTTGGCTGACGAAATTATGGGGACTGGCTAGGCAACTCAGAAATCCATAGAGCAGGCCAGCAGGCTGGAAAGTCACTACAGCCCTCATGGAAACATCAGTTTTGCTATTAAAGTCTTTCATCTTATTGAATTAGGCCCATCCAGATATCAAGGACAGTATCCTTAAAGTCAACTGATTATGAACATGAAAAGATGCTCAACATCACTAATCATCAGGGAAATGCAAATTATAACCACAATGAAGTATCACCTCACACCTGTCAGAATGTTTATTATCAAAAAGACAACAAATTACAAGTGTTGGCCAGAATTTGGAGAGAAGGGAACCCTCGTGCACTGTTGGTGGGAATGTAAATTGGTGCAGCCACTATGGAGAACAGTATGGAGGTTCCTCAAAAAGTTAAAAATAGCCATATGATCTAGTAATTCCTCTCCTGGGTATTTATCCAAAGAAAACAGAGATACTAATTAGAAAAGATAGCTGCATTCCTACGTTCATAGCAGCATTATTTACAATATATGGCCAAAATATGGAAGCAACCCAAGTGTCCCATCAGTAGATGAATGGGTAAAGAAGATGTGGTATATACACACAATGGAATATTACTCAGCCATAAAAAAGAATGAAATCTTGGGCTACCCTGGTGGCGCAGTGGTTGAGAGTCTGCCTGCCGATGCAGGGGATGCGGGTTCGTGCCCCAGTACGGGAAGATTCCACATGCCGCGGAGCGGCTGGGCCCGTGAGCCATGGCCACTGAGCCTGCACGTCCAGAGCCTGTGCTCCGCAACAGGAGAGGCCACAACAGTGAGAGGCCCGCATACCGCAAAAAAAAAAGAAAAAAGAATGAAATCTTGACATTTGTGGCAACACGGATGGATCTAGAGGGTATTATGCTAAGTGAAATAAGTCAGACAGAGAAAGACAAATAGTGTAAGATTTCACTTATATGTGGAATCTAAAAAACAAAACAAATGAACTAACATAATAAAATAGAAACAGAGTTATAGATACAGAGAACTAACAGGTGGTTACCAAGCAGAGGAAGTTAGGGGGAGGAAAGAAATAGGAAAGGGAAATTGAAAGTACAAACTGCCAGTTGCAAAATAAATGAGTCACGGCTGTGAAATGTACAGTTTTGGGAATATAATCAATAACTAAGTGATATCTTTGTATGGTGATATATTGTAACTAGACTTATCTTGGTGACCATTTTGAAATGTATAGAAAAAAATTACTATGCTGTGTAACAGGAACTAACATAGTATTGCCAGTCAATTATACTTCAAAAACAAACAAACTCATAGAAAAAGAGATCAGACTTGTGGTTACCAGAGGACGGGAGGGGGGAATTGGATGAAGTCAGTCAAAAGGTACAAACTTCCAGTTATAAGATAAATATTAATAAATTTTGTATTTATATGAGATGATCGATGTTCACTAAACTTATTGTGATAATCATTCCACAATGTATATAAATCAAATCATTATCCTGTACATCTTAAACTTTTTTTTCTCTTCTTCCAGCTTTATTGAGATATAATTGACATACAGCATTGTATAAGTTTAAGGTGTACAGCATAGTGATTTGATTTACATACATCATGAAGTAATTATCACAAGTTTAGTGACCATCTGTCATCTCATATAGATACAAAATTAAAGAGATAGAAAAAATGTTTTTCTCATGATGCAAATTCTTAGGATTTACTCTCTTAAAAACTTTCGATGTAACGTACAGCAGTGTTAATTATATTTATCATGTTGTACACACCTTAAACTTATGCAGTGCATTATGTCAATTATATCTCAATAAGACTGGAAGAAAAATAAATAAAGTCAACGGACTGTACACGCTAATCACATCTACAAAATGCCTTCATAGCAACACCTAGATTAGTGTTTGATTGAATAACTGGTACTATAGCCTAGCCAAGTTAACACCTAAAACTCACCATCACACATTTGTTGACTTCTACTAAATGTTAGAGCGTATACCAACAAGCAGACTGCAAAAATAGAAACCAACTATCTTTAACCCAGTTTGGGTTCATGGAAGCACAGAAAAGGTTAATTGGGGTGGGCTCAGGGGTGGGGAAACTTCATGCAACATATTGGTCAAGAGCTCAACTCTGGCGTTAACCTCCTGGGTTCAAATTCTGGCTCTGAAACTCACTTCCTAAGTGACTTTCTTTTTTCCCCTGGCTTGGGGGATCTTAGTTCCCCAACCAGGGATTGAACCCAAGCCACAGCAGTGAAAATGCCGAGTCCTAACCACTGGACCACCAGGGAAGTCCCCTAAGTGATTTCCTTATGCCCTTCTTTCTTCAATGATAAAATGAGGATAATAAGAGTAACTATCTCATATCTGTTGTGAAAATTAAAAGAGATAAACCTTGTAAAGTTCTTAGAACAGTGCCAGGCATACTACAAGTGCTTAATTATTAGCTATCATCATTATTATTAGTTGCTATGAGACTTGAAGGATGAGTAAGATTAGTCCAGGACAGGAAGGGCATTCTACGCATCTGAAACAATAAGAGCAAAGGCATAGAGGCATGCAAACACCTGTCACATCTGGAGGAGAGTAATTAATACAGTGCAGCCAGGGCATGGAGGGTGGTGAGCAAAGATTAGATGTGAAGGGTTGGTTACAGTCAGCCTTGAGAAGGTGAGAAGCCTTGAATATTATGTTAAAGAGTTTGCACTTTATCCTGGCAGCAAGAGGAGACAGAAAGGTTTTTCTTATGCAAAATAACAATAATAACATAAGTCTGTGAGTGGAATGCCCAGGCTTCATTTGCCTAAGAGTATAAGTGAGGCCATATTTGAATAATTATCCCAGGTCTTAATACTCTGAGTATTCACTGCTTGAGTAACAGGAAGTCCAGTCTTTTCCTAGGGTTCCTCTTCCTGTATATTTCCAAAAACCCTCCAGGGTTGCTTACATGAGTTTTTCAATCAATCCTGGTGGCAACTTACTACCACCATGACTGGTGGTGAAGGAGCCCACACATATCCTTCCAGGGAGGACTCCATGACCGTTGAAACTACCACCACCTCAGCCCTGGATGCTAGAACTAGGAAGTCTCCTTCGAAGAGAGAGAGAGAGAGCACAATGCAAGGTTGTCCAATGGCAAAATCATCTATATCCCAAGGCATTATAACTCTACATATTCACATATACTCAGTGTATCAGAGTTGTCCCCCAAAGTCCATTCTCTCCATCTGCCATAATTATGGAGTTATAGATGGGCGTGTAGCCACCTAGCTAGTGATTACATTTCTCAGCCTCCCTTGTAGGTAAATGAGGCCATATGACTTCTCACCAATGGAACACGGGCATAAATGATACATGCCACTTCCAGGCCCAGGCCTTAGAATATGATACATGTGCTCCCTACACTCAAACTAGAATATTGACTAATTGTGGCTCAGTTCCAACCATGTAATCGGAACCCAGGATTTAGGAGATAGAAGAGAAAACTGGGTACCTGAGTCCCTGAATGAGTTCATGAAGCAGAGCTCACCTTGGACTGTGGCTAACAAAGAACGAAACTTCTGTCTTCTTTAAGCTATGTGATTATTGTGAGTCTCTTTATTACAATGGTCTAGTTTCACCCTAAATAATACAGTCGGCTCTTTCTCCCAGGACTCATACCTGTAGTCAGGTAAAGCTTCAGGTGGAACCATTATCCCTAACAAATGCTTAGTCCTTGATCTCAGGTTGGATCACTGTACCAGATTTCCTATCATGAATTCCAAATCAGTGTGTGTGTGTGTGTGTGTGTGTGTGTGTGCATGCATGTGTGTTCACATGCACTAGTACATTTCCTACAAGCTGGTTTATGTCAGAACCTCCTGACAAGGATGGACAAGGTTCAGGTTTCTGTTTGGGGTTTTTTTTTTTCTTGTGGGAATTTTTCCAGCCCTTGAACAAAAAAATGAATATAAATGAATGCCTGGTTAGGGAAAATGTCTAATACGCACCTCTTCCCAGAAGCACCTCAGTCCTGCTCTGCTCAGCCACAACTCCCAAGACCCAAGGCTCCTAAGATGCCTGAGAAACCGGCCAATCACTGTAAGGAGAGCAGGCTGGGATGACAAGGACAAGGCTAGATGCAGGGAGAATGCTGAAATTATCCAGACAAGAGACTGCGAGACCCCAGCCAGGACAGTGCCAGTGTGGGTGGAAAGAATCCAATTCAAGGGCTTCCCTGGTGGCGCAGTGTTTGAGAGTCCGCCTGCCGATGCAGGGGATGTGGGTTCGTGCCCCAGTCCGGGAAGATCCCACATGCCACAGAGCAGCTGGGCCCATGAGCCATGGCCGCTGAGCCTGCACGTCCAGAGCCTGTGCTCCGCAACGGGAGAGACCACAACAGTGAGAGGCCCGCATACAACAAAAAAAAAGAATCCAATTCAAGAGACATGGCAGAAAAAAGAACAGTAGGACTTGATGACACCACAGTAATCACATGCACACTTACATACTTTTGGTGATGATGTTGATGATGATAATGGTGGTGATGATAGTGATATTGCAGAATGACGGGATTTACATACATCTGCTTGGTTCTGGACCATGTTGTGGGAAAACAATTTTTTTAAAAAAAACCCACAATGCGGGACTTCCCTGGTGGAGCAGTGGTTAAGAATCCTCCTGCCAGTGCAGGGGACTAGGGTTTGATCCCTGGTCCCGGAAGATCCTACATGCCGCAGACAAACTAAGCCTGTGTGCCACAACTACTGAGACTGCGCTCTAGAGCCCACGTGCTACAGCTACTGAAGCCCGCGCGCCTAGAGGCCATGCTCCACAACAAGAGAAGCCACCTCAGTGAGAAGCCCGAGCACCGCAACGAAGAGTAGCCCCCGCTCGCCACAACTAGAGAAAGCCGGTGCGCAGCAACACACCCAACGCAGCCAAAAATTAATTAATTAATTAATGATTAATTTTAAAAACCCACAATGCTACATAACAATTAGGTCTTGTAAGAGTTTCTTTTATGATTTAAAAAGGAAGGAGTGGTGAGAAATTCAAATGTAATAAAGTGATAGAAGATAAGTGACAGAGAAAAGCTTAGGGCATTCCGGAAGGAGATAAGAAATACAGGTTTTTTGTTTGTTTGTTTTTTTCTGTAAGCGGGCCTCTCACTGTTGTGGCCTCTCCCGTTGCGGAGCACAGGCTCCAGATGCGCAGGCTCAGCGGCCATGGCTCACAGGCCCAGCCACTCCGCGGCATGTGGGATCTTCCCGGACCGGGGCAAGAACCCGTGTCCACTGCATTGGCAGGCGGACTCTCAACCACTGCGCCACCAAGGAAGCCCAGAAATACAGGTTTTTAAGAAACTGTCAGGGGACTTCCTGGGCGGTCCAGTGGTTAAGACTCCACCCTCCACTGCAGGGGGCAAGGGTTCGATCTCTCGTCAGGGAACTAAGATCCCACTTTCCACTCCACGGCCAAAAAAAAGAAAAAGAGAAACTGTCGGGCATTGCAAAATACCCCTTATTCTCTGCTAGAAAGCCCTGATTCACGCAACTTTTTTTTTTTTTTTTAAGAAAACCAGGTAGAATTTTAAAAAGGAAAAAAGTGACCTAGGATTCAATTACATTAATTCCAGCTCTCTTATCTTAGGTTCATTTTTTGTTTGCATTCTATATGGTTCAGCGTGCTCGGTTACAAACAACATAATCTACTTTACCTGATTTAAGCAGTGTTATGGACTGAATGTTTGTGTCCCCTCAAAATTCATATGTTGAAGCCCTAACCCACCAGCATGGCTGTATTAGGAGAAGGAGTTTCTAAGGAAGTAATTAAGGGTAAATGAGGTCCTAAGGGTGGGGTCCTGATCCCATAGGATTAGTGTCCTTTGTAAAAAGAGACTGGATTTCCAGAATCCAGAACTGTGAGAAATAAACTACTGTTATTTAGGCCACCCAGCCTATGGTATCTCGTTATGGCAGCCCAAGCACACCAAAACCCATGATATGGTGTTTGTTTTCATTAAAGCTATGATGTCACCATTTGTAAGGCACACTATTATTATATAAACCACTAAGAAAGATATAACACTAGGAATTAAACTATAATATGTTATTGATTGTAAGAAGCATCTCAATTTTGAAGACAAAAAAGTGGGAATATGTGCACCTTGGAATTGATGCAATAGATAAAATATAGTAGGAACCTGACAGACTTCCCAGAAAGACCAGGGAAGTGGGTTTAGGTGCTACGCAAGCAGAAACAAAGCAACCTGGGAAAATGTCCAACCACTTAATAGGGCTGACACAGCAGAAATAGCACTGCCACCACTGCCTGTCACTCAACACCTATAACACATCAGAAACTGCCACATCTGCCCTGGAAATTTAATGCTTCTGCCCACGGACTTGCCAAAACAGCCAATCAAAGCCTCCCACCTCAAGTCCTCAAGTCCCAGTGAGGACCATGAGAGTGAAGGGGGCACTCTATTTATTTATTTTTAATTTTTTGGTCGTGCTGCGTGGCATGTGAGATCTTAGTTTTCTGACCAGGGATCGAACCTGCACCCCTTGCAGTGGAAGCATGGAGTCTTAACCACTGGACCACCAGGAAAGTCCCAGGGGGCACTTTTAATAATTATGCCCTGACAATAGACATAACCCAGCTGCCCCAGGAAAACCAGCCATGTGGTTGTGCTTGGTGGAACCTAAAACCCCAGTTACAAGAGAGTCTGGGAAATATTTTTAGCTTTCCTGCCTCTGTGGCAAAGGAAGACAGGATACAAGGGGGTTGCAGCAGGTGTTGAGTAAATATTAGAGAGTTCATGGATAAATATGTTCCAAAAAGGTTATCAAGTAAGTATTATAATAATTATGTTACAAGCCAAAAAGAGCCTCTGTGTAAACTGGAAATTGTTCTGAGCCGGCTTTGTTGCTGAGGCTCTTCTGTTTCTATACTATAGAGCGCACCCCCCAGCAGGGAAAAATAAAAGCCTCAGGAAGACAGCATTCCATCAGGGGTGATTCTCATCCATTTTTGCCACTCTGAGCTCAAGAATCCTTTTTAAAATTATTTTAAATTATTTTTTAATTGAGGTACAGCTGATGTATAATATCATGTAAGTTTCAGGTATACAACATAGTGATTCACAATTTTTAAAGTTTATACTCCATATACAGTTATTATAAAATATCGGCTATATTCTCTGTGCTGTACCATATAGCCTTGTAGCTTATTTATTTTATACGTAATAGTCTGTACTCTTAATCCCCTGTGCCTATCTTGACCCTCCCCTCTTCCCTCTCCCCACTGGTAACCTTCAAAATCTTGATGCTAACTCGCCCTGTCCAAGCAGCTTTGTTACAACACCCGAATGTTTTCTTTAAGTTGGAATTTTATGAGGATGACAAATGGATTTGCACTATAAGGAAAACTGGGTACATAGTTACACAACGATCTGTAAGGGTTACAGGGAAGTTTCTAGACTCAATCTCCAGTCCCTCCTCATGGAGGAGTTGGTTATGACCCTTGACCTCACTGGCTGAGAGATTCATTCTGCTTCATCTTATATCTTACTTTTTAGTATTTTCCATTGTTCCTGCCCCATACTCGTATCTTCTGGGAGATATCTTGTTCATGCTCCAGAGCCATAATCACGGAGACTTTGAGTCCTTTGTTTTGTAAGGAGGTAATATTTTGCAAATAGTATACCTCTACATGTAATTTCCTTCTTTAGCTTTTTTTTTTTTTTTTTTTGGCGGTACGTGGGCCTCTCACTGCTGTGGCCTCTCCTGTTGCGGAGCACAGGCTCCGGATGTGCAGGCTCAGCGGCCATGGCTCACAGGCCCAGCTGCTCCGCGGCATGTGGGATCTTCCCAGACCAGGGCACGAACCCGTGTCCCCTGCATCGGCAGGCGGACTCTCAATGACTGCGCCACCAGGGAAGCCCTAATTTCCTTCTTTAAATTATATGCTCTAGAAGCTTCCCAACCCCAGGAAACTTCACTGAGACTTAAGGCCCCAGAGCAAGAGAAAAGAGGGATTTGGCCTCTTTAGCAAGACTCTGAGCTTGAAAAACAAGTCTAGGCAATCCTGCTCCAGCTATCAATGGGTCACCACTTGCATTTTAAGTGGGACAATGATTCATCCTGGGCATTTCCCCACCTCGCTAAATGCCAATGGCACACTGCAGGTAAGGTTGCAATTAAAGAATGCTCCTGGGACTTCCCTGATGGCTCAGTGGTTAAGAATCTGCCTGCCAATAAAGGGGACACGGATTTGAGCCCTGGTCCAGGAAGATCCCACATGCCACGGAGCAACTAAGCCCGTGTGCCACAACTACTGAGCCTGCGTGCCACAACTACTGAAGCCCGCGCCTAGAGCCCATGCTCCACAACAAGAGAAGCCACTGCAATGAGAAGCCTGCACTCTAAAACGAAGAGTAGACCCGGCTCGCCGCAACTAGGGAAAGCCCACGTGCAGCAACGAAGACCCAACGCAGCCATAAATAAATAAATAAATAAATAAAATGCTCCCAATCTTTTCCAAATGCCCCTTAGGGAGATGGGAATTCCCCTCCCTGAGACCTACCAAGCCAAAGAGATTTCTTCATTGTCTTTAGAAAACACAAACCCAAGTTCAATTCAACACATCACCGGGTTCCTCTCAATGTGTGTGGAATGAAAGCCCGGGGGCTTGAGAGAGCTAAGCCTAGGCTGCCCACCTCATCTCAGTTTGCCCAGGACTGTTAAGGTTTTAGCAGCGAACCCCTGAATCCCAGGCAAGGCAGGAGTGTTCATCACCCTGATTCAGCCCTGGGGCCCACTGTCTTTCTGGAAAGGATGAGACATAAGAGAAATGTTTGCTTCTTCCACTCTGGAGGAACTTTGGGGAGAGAGGGGATGGAGAGAAAAAAGTACATCCAGGACTCTTGCTCCGCTCCTACCCCAGACACACTCCAAACCCCTCCTTGGGGCCCTGAAGGACTTAGAAACATCCAGATTGATGTGAGGCACTCAAGAGCAGGGCTTCTATTCTGCTTCCTCATTAGTAAGCAATGCTCTAGTCAGTTACCCCTGCCCAGCCCAGGGGGCAGCCACACCTGGTACCATTACCTCATCTGTAAAATAAGGGAGGTGGAGAGTTCCTCTTAGGGCCCTATTAACTCTCACATAAAATAACTCCTTTAAGTTCTGTCCATTTAACTTTTCAGAACTTTTTTCAAACTCTGGGGAACTGACAACTTAAATTTTTCAAATCAGGAGTCACAGCCATCAAGACGGACTAAGTAAAGGGGCCATCGACAGTGGACAGAGCTTCTGTGATGAGCAGACCTGTTTCATTCCTCTTCTCTGCAGCCCTCTGCAGGGTGTTAGAAAAACCCACTGAACTGGTTTGCTAGGGCTGCCATAAAAGTACCACAGACGGGAGGCCAGAAGTCCAAGATCAAGGTGTCAGCAGGGATGGTTTCCTCTCAGGGCCTCTCTCCTTGGCTTGTCAATGGCCACCTTCTTCCTGTGTCTGCACACTGTCTTTCCTCCATACATGTCTGGGTCTAAATGTCTTCTTCTTACAAGGACACCAGTCACATTGGGTTTGGGCCCACCCTAATGACCTCATCTTAATCATCTCTGTCATCTCCTAAGTCACCTATTTCCCAGGTGAGTGACATGGGTGAAGGGGGTCAAAAGGTACAAAATATATACCTTCCAGTTATAAAGTGTCATGGGGGTGTAAGGTACAGCATGGTGACTACAGTTAACAGTACCTACTGAAACTTGCTAAGAGAGTCAATCTTAAGAGTTCTGATCACAACAACCTAAATGGGAAAAGATTTTGAAAAAGAATAAATACATGTGTATGTATAATGGGATCACTCTGCTGTACATGTGAAACTAACACAACATTGTTAATCAGCTCTACTCCAATATAAAATAAAAATGTATTTAAAAAAGAGTTCTGAGGGACTTCCCTGGTGGCACGATGGTTAAGACTCCACGCTCCCAATGCAGGGGGCCCAGGCTCGATCCCTGGTCAGGAAACTAGATCCCACATGCATGCCTCAACTAAGAGTTCCCATGACACAGCTAAAGAGCACACAAGCCACAACTTAGGAGCCCACGTGCCACAACTAAGACCCAGCACAACCAAATAAATAAATTAAATAATTTTTTTTTTTAAAAAGGGTTCTGGGGCTTTCCTGGTGGCGCAGTGGTTGAGAGTCCGCCTGCCGATGCAGGGGACACAGGTTCGTGCTCCGGTCTGGGAAGATCCCACATGCCGCGGAGCGGCTGGGCCCGTGAGCCATGGCTGCTGAGCCTGCGTGTCCGGAGCCTGTGCTCCGCAACGGGAGAGGTCACAACAGTGAGAGGCCCGCATACTGCAAAAAATAATAATAATAAATAAAGGGTTCTGATTACAAGAAAAAAAATTTTTCTAACTATGTGTGGTAACATGTTATTAGACTTACTGTGGTGATCACATCACAATACATACAAATATCAAATCATTACGTTGTATACCTGAAACTAATATAATGTTATATGTCGATTATACCTCAATGTATTAAAAAAATATATTGCCAAACCAAAACCTAAACAATTTCACTGATCTCCCAAAGGTCACACTTTGAGGTACTGAGGGTCAGAACACAACATATGAAGTTGGCAGGGACAAAACCCTCCTCTCTGGACTTGGCATTCTTTCCTGTGCCCTCAGGTCCTTGGGTCCATCTTTCCTGAAGACTACAGAGGCCAGAAGAATCTTTAGGTAGCACCATCATAACTCATTGATTCAGTGACTATCTCCAGGTGCTACTCTTAGGTGCTGATGGGAGGTCGAGACAAGCTCTCTTTAAGGGAAATCTAGAACAGCAGTTCTCAAAGTTTTTAGAAAAGGTATGAACATATTAGTAGTATTGTGAAAATAATTTTGCCCTCATGACTCCCTGAAAGGGTCTCGGGGAATCCTGGGTGTCCCTGGACATTCTTAAACAACAATTGCCTAAAACCCCGTCTGTGGAGGATGGCTTCACCTTCTGGTTGTTCTTACCTGCTACTCCTCCCTGGCCAGTCCTGGCCTTCCCCATGAGGCCGGAGGGACTCCTTAGCCCACCCCAACCCCAACCCAGCACAGAAGCACAGAGCAAGGCCCACTTTTTATGAGCTCTGCTCACAGGCCCTGGGTCTCAGGAGACAGTACAAGGCAGGAATAGACATGAACAGACATTAAACCAAGACCAGAATGCCTCCCGGCTCCATCCTCCATAGTGAGATCACTTCATCCTAGTATTTCCACAAGTGAGTCAACAACTCTGCACATTAGGTAAATGATAGTATACAAGCCTGTATCCATTAGGATTAAGCTTAGCTGAATACAAAACAAAAAAAACCTTTTTTTTACATTGGCTTAAGACAGAAACGTATTGCTCTTTCATAGAAAAGAAATGTGGGGATAGGCAGCCCAAGACCAGTATGGTGGCTCCACAAAATTGGCAGGGACCAGCATACTTTCTAGCTCACAGTCAGCTTTCTCTAAATTGAGGTGCTCATCCTCAAGGTACAAGGTGGCTGCTGAATGCCAGCCCTAGCAATCGTATTCCACCCAGGAGAAATGGAAAAGCAATGCTTCTCAGGAGTTGTGTATACTTCTGTTTACATCTCACTGGCCAAAACTGAGTCACATATTTACATAGGAAATTAGGACTGTCTTCTTTTAGTTGGATGACAATACATCTAACTGATGAAGAAGGGGAGAATGTGTATTGGGAGGCACTAAGCAGTGTTGACCACAAATCAACAGGCAGACAGTTGCTCTTTGCCTGCAGAGAACAACAGAGCCAAATTGAGATGCAGGCACCCACTAGCCACTATGTGACTCACAAGCCATTTGACTCATTCCTACCCACCAACCTGTCAGCAAAATTGTGTTTCTACATGTCATGGATTGCTAAAATATTCACAACTCTGAATGTTAAATTCTTAAATGCAGACTCAACTCTTTGGCATATTCTCTAGATCTCCAAATTGCACATTTTTAGATACAAATTATTTTCTATATTAAGCACTGAAGGAAAATATACTTAAACATTAACCTAAAAGCCTATAGAGATTATTTCTGAGAAATAAAATTACAGGACATTTTTCTTTGGATTTTTTTTCCATTCTTTTCTGTAGATAAAAATGTTCTTCTAATGTATATACATTGCTTCTATAATTAGATAAAACAGTAATTTCTTTTCAAGAGCCCAGACTTCTAGCCCTGTCATTCATTAGTTGAGGGATTTATTCATCTACAACCCAGAGTAGTTGAGACCAAGGGTAATTTAGGAAATCGATTTTTGAGGTAGTGCTTTACCCCTGATGACTTAATAATCATTGGCTGGATATTTTTGGCCAAGCCCAGAACCTTGATATTCCACATTCCAGGGTCTACTAAGTCTTCTATTTTAGCTTTATTTCTTGCCATTTCCTTGAGTTAAATATAAAAATTACATCATGATCTTTCTTATTATTTCAAACTAATTATTTCTCATTACTTATGTCTTGTGGTTTAAATAGAACCTAAAAATAAGTGTAACCCACGAACAACATTTTTGAAGAACAGCCATTGAGTTCTGCTCTGCTATTACAATTAAACATGAGTCAGACGATGGGGAGGGTTCCACAGTTCAGACTTTGTAAGGAAAAAGGGATGCGTTTTCTTCCCCAGAAACTCCCCGGAGGAATTCCCCTTCTGCATTTTTGACTTTGTCATTTTCCAGGGAACTCTTTGCAACTGAAAGTGAATCCAGCAGATTTGGAAGCAGCTGACTCCCAGGTTGCTGATCTCTGCAGACCGTCACCGGGCCACCGGGGGACTCCGGAGAGGAGGGTGGGCAGTGCTGGGCGGGGTAGCTGCAGACCCCAAAGACGCGCAGGACAAGTCCCTGGCTTCCAGAGGGAGCCTGTTAATTACTCCACACCCCACCCGGCACTGCTTTTTCTCCAAAAAAGGCATTAACTGAAAAACTAAAAGACCAAAGGAAAATTCTCGGTTTTTACATTTGTGTTTATTGTCCCTACCCTAGAGCCAAAAGGATGACAATCAACCAATTTAAACACACCAACCATGGGAATTCCCTGGTGGTCCAGTGGACTCTGCGCTTTCACTGCCAGGGCCCGGGTTCAATCCCTGGTTGGGGAACTAAGATCCCCACAAGCTGCGTGGCAAGGCCACAGACAAACAAACAAAAAACCCCACCAACCTTGCTAGGAAAAAAAAACACTCAAAGGCACATGTATAAAAGCATTAACTTTACACACTCAGAGTAGCCCAGCTATATTTACTGAAGTCTTAGACAGTGCATTGGGATACAGAGATAAAATGGGTCTACACTGGACAGAAAGCTCAATGACTGTTTTCATAGCATTATATTTTTATGTGTCAGAGACACTAATCCTGTTGTATACTATTAGAATTAAAATTAATAAACCTACATTGTAGACAAGATAAAAAAAAAGAGGAAGCTGATTATTATATTGATTTGAAACTAATCTATATCTAGCCATTAATAAGCACAGGAGGGCTTCCCTGGTGGCACAGTGGTTGAGAGTCCGCCTGCCGATGCAGGGGACACGGGTTCGTGCCCCAGTTCGGGAAGATCCCACATGCCGCAGAGTGGCTGGGCCCGTGAGCCATGGCCGCTGAGCCTGCGTGTCTGGAGCCTGTGCTCCACAACGGGAGAGGCCACAACAGTGAGAAGCCCGCGTACCGCAAAAATAATAATAATAATAATAATAAGCACAGGAAAGATGTTGGATCCTACAATCCACATTGTACCACGACATACAGTAAAACCTTCCCCAGCACAGCCCCAGCTGTCATTATGTGCAAAGCACACAGGAATGTCAGAAAAAATATAGAATAAGCAGAAGCAGATTCTCATAGAAGCTAAGGAAGTTTAAGCTTCAGGAACCCTCACTTTCACAATCCCTTCCCGTTCTCATTCTAAATAAATAGTTGCTTTTCCACCTTATTTTCTATTTGTAATTTTTTTCTACAAAGGGGTTCCTAAATTCTGTCAGCTTCACGCTCCACAAAATCTAGATTCTCCCCTACAGCAGATAAAACAATGGATCATATGCTCTTACATTTTTTAATCTTTTTTGTTGTTGTTGTTAGTGCCACACGGCTTGCGGGATATCAGTTCTCTGACCAGGGATTGAACCCAGACCCCAGCAGTAAAAGCACCAAGTCCTAACCACTGGACTGCCAGGGAATTCCCTTTTTAATCTTTTTAAATTTTTAATTATGGTAAAAAATACATAACATAAAATTTACCATTTAAACCAATTTTTAGTGTACAGTTCAGGGGTATTAAGTACATTCACACTGTTATGCAACCATCTCCAACATCCGTCTCCAGAACTTTTTCACCTTGCAAAGCTGAAACTCTGTAAACTGTTAAACGAAGGCTCCCATTTTCCTCTGCCCCGCCTCCAGCCCCTGGCAACCACCATTCTGCTTTCTGTCTCTATGAGTTTGACTTCTCTAGGTAACTCATCTAAGTGGAATCATACAGTGTTTGTCTTTTTTGTGAAAGCCTCATTTCACTTAGCACAGTGTCCTCAAGTTTCATCCATATTGTAGCACGTGACAGGAATTTCCAAATTAAGGCTGAGTAATATTTCACTGAATGTATAAACCACGTTTAGTTTATTCATCTGTCAATGGACACTGCTAAATTTTTTATTTTAAGATAGATGCATGTAACCATTCGGAATGCCATGCTCTTGCTTTAGAATTAGTTCGTTCTCTAGAGTGTGCAGTAGTGGTCTCTTGTCAATATTTGGTGACTTTCGCTGTCCGAGATCAATGAGAAATCTTAAAAGGACAGTTATCTTTTCATTGCCAGCTTGTGAATAACCCCCTAACAAGCAACATAGCCTGCATTTCTGCCTGGGCATCCCATACTATTTCCTGTATCTCTTACCTATTCTGATACTCTTTAATCAACTAATAAAAATGTATTGAGAGATATTATTTCATTTTATTTTAAAATATTATTTAGCACCTTCGATGTTCTGGGGTAACACTCCACTTTGGGAGGCAAAAAGAAAAAAAAAAAATGAATAAAAGTAAGGCTGAAGGGGCTTCCCTGGTGGCACAGTGTTTAAGAATCCACCTGCCAGTGCAGGGGACACGGGTTCAATCCCTGGCCCGGGAAGATCGCACACGCCGCAAAGCAACGAAGCCCCTGCGCCACAACTACTGAGCCTGCGCCCTACAGCCCGTGAGCCACAACTACTGAAGCCCACATGCCTAGAGCCCATGCTCTGCAACAAGAGAAGCCACCGCAATGAGACGCCCATGCACTGCAACAAAGAGTAGCCCCCGCTCGCCGCAACTAGAGAAAGCCCACACGCAGCAACAAAGACCCGAGGCAGCCAAAAATAAAATAAATAAAATAAAAATAAATAAATTTATTTTTAAAAAAAGTAAGACTGAAGAAGTTCCCATTCCAGAGGAGGGAACAGACTGACAAATTCTGATACAGTGTAATAAATGTAGTAATAGAGGTATATGTACAAGGTGCTAAGAGAGTACATTAAGGGAGGATTAGTTCAGCATGAATGAGTCAAGCAAAAGTAAGCAGAGAGGGCTTCCCTGGTGGCGCAGTGGTTGAGAGTCCGCCTGCCGATGCAGGGGACACGGGTTCGTGTCCCGGTTCGGGAAGATCCCACATGCCGTAGAGCGGCTGGGCCCGTGAGCCATGGCCGCTGAGCCTGCGCGTCCGGAGCCTGTGCTCCGCAACGGGAGAGGCCAAAGCAGTGAGATGCCTGCATACCGCCAAAAAAAAAAAAAATTAAGCAGAGAAGGCAACATTTAAACTGGGTATTGCAAAGGATATTTGCTTGGTGATGAAAGTTGCAAAGGGTGCTCCATGCAGAGGAAGCAGACTGAACCAAAGGCTTGAAAGCATTCGTTATACTCAAGAAAAAGTAAATACTCTGGTGTCTAGAGGGCAGAATGCATTAGTAAAAGCGGTAAGAGGTGAGATTCAAGGGAGATTGGGACTAGACTATGAAGGTCTTAAGAGGATTGCTCATGAATTTAGGACTTTGGTAGGCCATGGGAGCCACTGAAGGTCTTAAACTGAGAGAGGTGGGGAGGGCGCATTGTGATGGGGTCTGTGTTTTTGTTTTGTTTGGCTGCTCAGCAAGCATGTGGGATCTTAGTTCACCAACCAGGGATCAACCCGCGACCCCTGTGTTGAAAGCACAGTCTTAACCACTGGACCAGGGAAGTCCCTGGAGTCTGTGTTTTGTAGAGACCATCCTTTCACCAATCCAGCCATGGGCAGAATCTGGAAGGATGGGCCAAGGGCAGGTGAAAAGGACGAGGAGATCCCTAAATTTAAGTGAATGTTTAACCAAAGGACAATATTTTTCCTCCATCAGCAGAAGTGAGAGCTGACGGAGCAGGTCGGATTCAATCATTAAAAAATTACATTTCTACTCGCCTGAGTTTTAAAATTGCTACACATGTGTACATACGTGTATACAATGTTATACAAGAAAATGCTAATTTTCCTGCTACCTTTGGACAGGCGAATTAAGGGCAATATTTCTTTTCTTTATTTTCAAATGCTCTATTCTTAAATGTATTTCTTTTAACAATAGGAAAACAATATTTTTTAATTGAAGTATAGTTAATTTACAATGTTGTGTTAGTTTCAAGTGTACAGCAAAGTGACAGGAAAACAATATTTTTAAAAGGCTGTTTCATTTCTTGTCATCCCTAGCTCTTCAATGTATTGGAAGTTATCATTTGATTGTGTGGGGAGTTGGGAAGGGGATCAGGGATCCTTCAAAACTCGGTTCCATTCATCCCTCACCCCCAAAATAAATGCACGTGAGTAGCAGGAAAGGGGAGAGGAATATACATACAAGAAAACGTGACACTTTCATCTTTGAGCACGCACTGTATATTCTGTGAAAAGTAAGTGAGGCAGACAGTGAAGAGATGGGAGTCAGAGAAAGGAATCTTGAGGTGATTTGGATGCTCAGTGAAGATGGTGGGATTTGTACTAGTTTATCTTCGAAGGAGAGAAAACGTGAAGGCTAGGAAAATCATATTACAAGCTGGCAGAATGATGTGAGCAAACAGCAATGCAGGGGAGGGTTTGGTAGAAGATGAGGAGACCTGGCAACTGGGAACAAAGGATTCATGCAGGACTCGAGGTTGGAAAGGTGGGTTTGAGACCGAGAATCCTTCTGGCAGCGGGGAATTACTGAGAGTTCTGAGTAATTGTTCTGACGCAAGAAACACGGGACTTAAGGAAGATCAGTCTGGGGGCGGTAGGCAGGAGACATTGCCAGGAAGGAAATGCGGTTCACATGTGGCTTCCCGATTGCCACACAGATCTAAATGCCAATGCTGTCTTTCACTGATTCCTTCCAAATGGGCTGTTTCTTCCTTCAAAACAGAAACAACTTTGTTGAGATACAATTCACAGACCATGCAATTTACCCATTTGAAGCATGGAATTAAGTGTTTTTGAGTATAGTCACATGGCTGTAGAAACATCACCATAATTTAATTTGAGAACATTTTTGTAAAAGGAACCTCAAACCCATGAGCAGGCATTCCCCATTCGCCCCTAACCCTCTGGCCCTAAGCAATCACTGGTCTGCTTTCTCTCTCTATGGATTTGCCTGTTCTGGACATTTCATATAAATGGAATCAGACAATAGTGACATTTTGTCTGGCTTCTTCCACTTACCATAACGTGTACAAGGTTCATCCACACTGTAGCATGCAACAGCACTTCATTCCTTTTTATTATTGAATAATATTCATTGCGTGGATGACCACATTTTGCTTATCCAGTCCTCAGTTGACAGATATTTGGGTCATTTCCTCTTTGGGGCTATTATCAATAACGCTGCTACGAACATCTACGTACAAGTTTTGGTGCGGTTATAGGTTTTCACCTCTCATGGGCATCTTCCTAGGAGTGGAATTGCTGGATCGTGCAGTAACTAGACTCTATGTTTCTGACCTATGTGTGCTCTCTGATGAATCTTACTGTTTATTTGTTTGTTTTTGAAGCTGGCTTCTGTCTCACCCAGTATAACTGAATTCTGACCAAGTAGAGTCGTTCTAACTTAACTCAGCCCTACTTGTGATTTTTCGAAGCCAAGAAGGAAGTAGGTGATGTGTCAGAGCCTTCTGCTCTGATCAAGAAAGCAGATCTGATCACAGAGCAAGTCACAGCAGCCCACATCTGGGCAGCACTTGTGCCTCTTACACTTTCATGGGAAAGGAAACCAAATGTCAATCTCTCTCTCTCTCTCTCCAAAGTTTGGGTACATCAGAAGCATCTTCTATGGAAACAGGAGATTTCAGCCCAATCAAGGCTCATCTTCTAGAACTCTCTTCCTTGTTTACTGAGACAAGGATTCCTCAAGGAGGAATCTCAGGATCTCAAAACTGATAACAGTTAGAGCAAAGGTGGGAGCCCAATGCTTTAGAAATGTGTGTACAATTAGAAATACCAACAGGGGACTTTCCTGGTGGCACAGTGGTTAAGAATCCACCTACCAATGCAGGGTACATGGATTCGAGCCCTGGTCTGGGGAGATCCCACATGCCCCAGAGCAACTAAGCCCGTGCGCCACAACTACTGAGCCTGTGCTCTAGAGCCCACGACACAACTACTGAGCCCGCGTGCCACAACTACTGAAGCCCACGCATCTAGAGCCCGTGTTCCACAACAAGAGAAGCCACCACAATGAGAAGCCCACGCACTGCAACGAAGAGTAGCCCCCGCTCGCCGCAACTAGAGAAAGCCCGTGTGCAGCAACAAAGACTCAACACAGCCAAAAATTAATTAATTAAAAAAAAAGAAATATCAAGAGGTTTGGGGTTTTTTTAGTAGTTTAAACAAGAACACCTGAGAAATAAATGACAGTCAAAAATAAAAGAAAAAAGAAATACATTGGACCCCTAGGTCACAGTGACATCATTTGAAATAAAACAATTTTTTTTTATGCAGTCACAGGTGAGATAAGAGAGTTTTGAAACACCTTGTAGTTTCAGATTCCAGAACACCTCCTCCCCTAGGAGCTGATGTAATAGTAACCAACATCACGTACAGTACTAAAAATGCTGGGGTGGCCAAAACCAGCTAATTGACCTACGATCGATACCAAAGGCCATCCATGTGAAGTTGAGCAGTAGCAAATGATTGACCTGTACTGAAGACTTGACAATGGAGGGAGGAAGATTTATACCTCAATAATGTTCTAACAATATTTCAACATCTCTGCCAGCCCTGTGGGATTATAAATAGATTCTGCTAAGAATAATAAACTGACTTCTGGAATCCTATATGGATGGGAAATAGGGTGTCTGGGGAGCAGACACACTGAGACAGCAGTGTTATAAAGCTTGAGTTAGGAAAGAGATGAATGTTCTAGTGCTATAGAACAAAACTGTCCAAGGAACACAAGATGATGGCCTGTCTCCCTGTTATTGGGAGCTTGTAACCTACAAAGAAACATAAGAAAGAACAAGAAACTCGACATTGGAAACTGTGAACCACCTGCCTTGAGAAAGTAAGGATTTCACTCTTGTACAAAAGTATTGTATAAACTGGCTTGCTAAGAATCAGGAAAGTGTCCTGTCCTTTGGGAAGAGACAGATGTCCTCCTTTCGTGTTTCAGAACTCTCTAATTCTGACAAGCCAAAAGGCCTTCTGGAGAAATAATTCAAAATGTCTCTTTTGAAATATTCTCAGGAAAGAATCTTTCTGGGGGATCTATAAGCATGGGGTTTCTGCAACTCCCCGGATTCGAGGTGTCATTTTGATCAGTCTCCTGTTGCCATATGCCAGCTCCACTTCACACCCCACTCTCTGAAGCTTAGCCTTTGATCAGCTGGACACCCCCAGCGGGCTCTTCCTTAGCCAGGTGCTTTCTCTCTGACCTAGTCCCAGATTCTTCTGTTTACCTCCTGGCTGGCTGACTTGAGATTGATTGAGGTTGGTACAGTGCACCTAAGGGTACTTAGAAATTCAAGGATAGCCAGTACATTGTGAGACCAGCCTCTGACGGGTCCGTGTCCATGACATTGCATTACTTCAATTTCCCTGCCCTTCTTTCCTGGCCTGCCCAAGGCCAGAAATATTGAAAAGAGGAAGAAAGGGAGGGATGGAGGGAGGGAGGAGAAAAAATGGAAGGCAAGAGAGATTCTGGTGTTGGAAAGTTCACAATAGCCCATCATACTCAACAACAGACTTCAACCACTAGTAAGGCCTTAAAAAGTTTTATTTTTAATACTTAATTTCCAATAAGAAAAACGTTGCATTTAATTGAGTTCTGCTTATACTCAAATTTCCTTTTCAGCAGCCAGGGTTGAAGGCAGCTTTTGCAAGTAAGTAGCAAATTTTGTTAATTGACATTTAAGGAAAATAAATATGTTATCAATGAGAAAACAACTCCCCTGCCTATGATGGAAACAATATTTTTTTCAGCCTGAGGGATTAAAAAGTCCTAAATAATTTCATGTACCTTGGTTGCATCCTAATGTCTGCTTAAGAAAAACAACAGTAACGATCTCTATACTATAGAAACAACATTTCCCTCTTCTAGCAATTAATTTTTTACACTACAAATATGCATTTGCTGTTAAAAAAAAAATTCTAACATTACAAAGGTATAGAGAGTAAAAAGTCAAAATCTCTGTTCATCTCTCCCTAAACCCCACAGGGGTGGGACTCACCACATCATACTTCCTCAGGTAGGGACAGGAAACTGCTTGCAGTATGTTCTTCCAGACTTTTTTCTATGTATATGTGTCTATTTACACACATAGGTGTTGTGAGTTTTATTTGTTTACACGTATTGGATTGTAGTAAACATATTGTTCTGGAATTTGCTTAATGTTGAGTCAGAAACTTCTTCCATGTCAGAACAGCTAGAGCTACCTCACTCTCTTTCACAGATGTAGTTATCAGTGTAGCATAAGGTATTCGATTATTTCCCAATTTGGCTGTTTAGGGTTTTCATTAATGCAAACAAGGCTGCAATAAATATTTACGTGCACTGTGCATATATTGCTGAATCAGAGTATATGAGCATTACTGGTTTTTTTTAATTTTTAAAAATATTTATTTATTTTGGCTGTGCCAGGTCTTAGTTGCAGCACGCGGGATCTTTAGTTGAGGCATGCAAACTCTTAGTTGCGGCATGTGGGATGTATTTCCCTGACCAGGGATCGAACCCGGGCCCCCTGTATTGGGAGCGCAGAGTGTTAACCACTGGACTGCCAGGGAAGTCCCAGAGAATTACTGTTTTGATAGATGTTGCCAAATTGCTCTCCATAGAAGCTTATAACATGAACACTCCCACCAATTGAACGTGAGAGTATACTTTCATTTATTTGGGGGGGAATTGGGGAAATGAAAATAACATATTATTGTTGTTTTTATTTGTATTTCCCAGACTCTTTTTTGGGAGGTTAAATAACTTTTCATATGTTTCTTGCCCATTTATATTTCTTTATCTATAAATTTCCTTGCATTTGCCCATTTTTCTTTTCATTTACTTTTTCTTGTGATTCGAAGGAGCTCTTTATATATTATGGTTCTCCTGTGGTTCTGTGAAAACATTTCCTCTCTCTCTGCTGCTTGACATTTAGCTTCATTGATGCATCATCATGTACTAAATAGAAGTTTAAAAAGATATTTCTGAGAACAGATCTGTCAATCTTTTACTTATGTCTTTTGAGGTTTGAGACTTATTTGGAAGGCCATGTTCAGCCCCAAGATTATTAAAAATAAAACAAATCAAAACAAAACCTCCTATACTCTGCTCATATTTTTATGGAAATTTTTTTTTTATAGTTGGATTTTCAATTCATTTGGAATATGCTTCTGAGTGTAGTTGGAGAGCAAAATCCAAAATAATGTGATGGTGGAATTCCTATCCTGTTCCTATCTTTAATAAGCATCTCCTAATATCTCATTATTATGATATTTGCAGTGATTTCTGCCTTTATCAAAGCTTATTATTAATAGTTTCTTTTAAAATAAGGAATGCATATTGAATTCTATCAAGTGTCTTTTCAGCATCTAATGAGGTCATCATTTGATTATTCTCCTTCAATTGATTAATATGTGAATTGCATGACCGAATTTCCTAATGTTGAAATTTCATTATCTTCCTGGGAATTCTATTTCTCAATTTTTCAATATGTCTCAGCTTCATGATACAAAAAGAAATGATACATTTATCCCACAGTACTTTAAAAGATTTTCAAATGAAAATCTAATTACTCTGCTTTTTCAAAATCCAAAGCCATGTTAGTTACATGGAAGAATATGTTTTTATTTTGTTTCTTTCTAAAAAACAAGTACTCAACTGGCTTTCATAGCAGGTGGCCCCAACATTAAATTTATCCCTTTGACACTTTTGTCTCCCTGCTTCTTTCATCTGCATTTACCGGAAGGTCACCTTGTAACACAGCATTTCTTGAGCGTCTCCCCTGGGCCAGGTTCTGGGCTTTTGCTCTCGCAAGGGATTCAGAAGGCCTAAGAACCAGTCAGTCAGCCTTCAATCCACTGAAGTAACACAGAATCAATAGGATCTCACCTTTTATCTGTAAACTCAAAGAGTAGCCATGTTTATGCTACCTAATGCACGGAAGGCACAATGTCGAATGTTTTACCAATAGCCACGATTTGCGTTGCTGTATATGCACTTCTCTGGGTACCAACTGTGCATATTATCATGCATACTTAGGTGACTAATAAATTCTTTTTAAATAAAGTTGATGTTGATGATAGAGTTAAAGAATAATGAGAACTGGCAGAAGGTTACACAAGAAGCATTACACAAATCAAGGTACTACCATATATGTACATAAGGTCATTTAAACCATCTTTGTACTCTTTACTAGTGACGTGTGAATGGTTTCGAAATATCCTCAATGACCTCTCAACACGATCTTAGTTCTTGTTTTACTCATCGGAATAGCATCAGGTTTTCTTTTCTGTCAAGTATTCAAATAACATTAACTGATTTGTCTTGACCTGTCAGTCATTGATGATGAAACTTCCTATATTTGCCAAAAACATATCTTAATAATTCATATTAATACATACGTTATGAATCAAATATAATTTTCTCAGACCCAATCATTTGTGAAAACATTTTTAGCCTTTCAATAAATATAAATCAAAAAGGAATGATCTCTTGCAAAGACCTTTCCATAAGCCTATTGGAAATTAATTGAATAATAACATTAGAATGATATTGAAGAAAATGAAATAAAGAAATTACATTTTTAAAAATAATTTCAGGGCCTCCCTGGTGGCGCAGTGGTTGAGAGTCCGCCTGCCGATGCAGGGGATACGGGTTCGTGCCCCGGTCTGGGAGGATCCCATATGCCGCGGAGCGGCTGGGCCCGTGAGCCATGGCTGCTGAGCCTGCGCATCCGGAGCCTGTGCTCCGCAACGGGAGAGGCCACAACAGTGAGAGGCCCGCATACCACAAAAAAAAAAAAAAAAAAAAAAAAAAAAATAATTTCATTTCCTAGCTACATCACCTAGTTTTTTAATAAGTATTTGTTAGAATGGCAAGAAAAGTGGAAGAATCCTCATCTTTTAAAACCAGTATACACTGCTTTTTCAAAAGCAAATATTAACAGTAACAAAGATGTGATGCTGAGCTATGCATTATTTGAGAAAACAGAATTTGCTGAAGAGAATTGTAGAAAAAAATAACTGAGGGATCATTACTACTATTATATCAAGGAGACTTGCAATCATTTTGAAATTTTTAATGAATATATTTCTTCCAGAACTTTTTAAATTGGGGATAATTTTGTCTAGAAAAGTAAGGATATTTGCTTACAATGCAAAACCAGGTTTCAGCAGAAAAATAAAGCCTATTTTAAAGCAACATCAGCAACAACAAGAGCAAAAATTCCAAATACTTCTACGGCAATTCTAATAAAAGGATGTGTTTACTTCTTACATTTTTTTCTGTTATTTTCTTTCTCTAAAAAGGAAGACAATTAAAGAGACTCAGATACCTGAAGGAACTATTAGTGGGTTACAAAGAAATTACAATTAGAAGAAAGAGTAAGAAGAAGAAAAAAGATTTCTGTTTTCTATTTCTTTTCTCAAATTGTCTTTTCCAAATGATTACCTACTTTTTTTTTTTGGCTGTGCCGCATGGCTTGTGGGATCTTATTTCCCCAACCAGGGATCGAACCCGTGCCCCCTGCAGTGGAAGTGCAAAGTCCTAACCACTGGACCACCAGGGAATTCCTATTACCTGCTTTTAAGATAGGTGCTTTTGGGTTTTGAATTGGTTCTTTTTCCTGTTTATTTATTTATTTATTTGGCTGTGCCAGGTCTTAATTGTGGCACACTAGATCTTCGTTGCCACATGTGGGATCTTTGTCGTGGCATGTGGGATCTAGGTCCCTGACCAGGGATTGAACTGGGGCCCCCTGCATTGGGAGCACAGAGTCTTAGCCACTGGACCACCAGAGAAGTCCCTGAATTGGTTCTTTAAAAACTAGGAAAAGTACATGCTTGTTGAAAAAATAATTTTTAATACAAATGTACACGTAGTAAAATGTGAACATCTCCTCACCCCCTCATTCATTTTCATTCCCACTTCTCAGGACTTACCCTGCTTAACAATATTTGTATGAGTCCTTCTAGATCTTTTTCTGAGCAGGTACACAGTTTTTCATATGAATATAAATATATGCTTACTTTACACATTGTTCTACCACTTTTTAAATTTTTTTTTAATATGCCAAGTTCAGACAGCCGGAAAGACCTAGAACTGAGACGTGACTTCCGGTCTGTCTGACTCTAGAACATACTTTGTTTCCAACACACAATCGCCAAGAACACAGCACTAATTTAGGAAGACTGGTCTGGTAGTATTGTATAGCTATACGTATAGCTAAAAGATATCAGTTGAATTCTAGATTGAGTCAAGATATTCTTGGTTAGTCTTACAGATATCCAACAACCAGGAAATAAATGGTGGTACATCAACTAAATCAATTGTGAAAAATTACAAAAACTGTGTTGTAACATGGAAATGTGATTGTGGTGAAATCTTAAACAGAAAAAAAAATGGTATCTTCTGGTGATTTTTAGCAAAACCAGAGAATTTTGCATCAAACCTAAATTGACATCTTTACTTCCTGTAACAAAAACACAACCTAGTTTTAATGGGAGTTTCTCCCTTTACAAAAAATCTTAAGTCCCATCTCCCTGGGCAGAGATAATAAAAGCCTTCTAGAAACTCTAAAGTCACTAGACAACTATTGATTATTATTTTCCTACAGACGATGGGAAATCATTATGCGTTGAATTGTGTTCTTCAAAAAGATATGGACACCTAACCTGGGAATGTGACCTTATTTGGAAATATGGCCTTTGCTGATGCTGATGTTAAATTTAAACTTAACTTGCTGATGCAGTCAAGTTACAATGAGGTCATTAGGATGGGCCCTAATCCAATATGACTGGTGTCCTCATAGAAGAGGGAAATTTGGACACAGAGAGAACGTTGTGTCAAGACAGACACAGAGGGAAAACTGTGATGACATGGCATTATTCTGCCACAAGCCAAGGAACATCTGAGGTTCCCAGAAGCTACAAGAGGCAGGAAGGATTCTCCTCTAGAGGCTTCAGAGGGAGCGTGGCCCTGACAACACCTTGATCTTAGACTTCTGCCCTCTAGAACAGTGAGGATAAATTTCTGTTGTCTACCTGATTTGTGGTACTTTGTTACGGCAGTCCTAGGAAACTAACACAGAAATCATTAAAGATTGTTTAAAGGGGGGAGGGGAAGACTAGCATTTACTGACAACCTATGACATTGCTCCAGGTTCCGTGCTGGATGCTTTACATATTTTATTTAATTCCAACAACTGTGGGAAGAAGGCATTTGACAAATAAGTTGAGGCTCAGAAGCTAAGTCAGTCATATGCTGAAGTTCCCTCAGCTGGAAAGGGCTGAGGCTAAGGTTCTGCTTCTAAAGCCCGCAATGCTTCCAATTCACCGTTGCCAAGGACACAGCATTGGCCCGAGAAGACTGATTCAGCAGAATTGCATACACGGGTGTTAAACCATCAGTTACCGTGCAACCTTTATCCAGGTGAACCAAACCTTCATGGACTCCCTGGAAGATATGTCAACATCTCTTTTTTTTTTTTTTTTAATTTATTTATTTTGGTTGCGCTGGGTCTTAGTTGCAGCTTGCGGGTTCCTTAGCTGCAGCATGCATGTGGGATCTAGTCCCCTGACCCAGGGATCAAACCCCATGTCCCCCTCATTGGAAGGCAGATTCTTTTTTTTTTTTTAAGTGCATTTTTTTTTAAGATTTAATTTTATTTATTTTTGGCTGCGTTGGTTCTTCGTTGCTGGGCAGGGGTTTTCTCTAGTTGTGTTGAGAGGAGACTACTCTTCATTGTGGTGAGCAGCTTCTTACTGTGGTGGCTTCTCTTGTTGTGGAGCATGGGCTCTAGGCACACAGGCTTCAGTAGTTGTGGCACGCAGGCTCAGTAGTTGTGGCTCATGGGCTTAGTTGCTCCGTGGCATGTTAGATCTTCCCAGACCAGGGATCGAACCCATGTCCCCTGCATTGGCAGGCGGATTCTTAACCACTGCGCCACCAAGGAAGCCCCCAATATCCCTTGACTGCCAAATATTGTTACTAATTGCACTGAAGCTTCATACTTTGCCAACTAGTAGTCAAATCCTTTTTTTAACAAAAAGTTAACTATAATGCTGAGATTGTGAATAAACAATCCTATCCATTTACCATTAGACCTTCATATTGAATGGGAGAAGTAAAACATGGTATGGTGTACCAGGGCAAATGATTCTTTCTCCAGCAAATACTGATCACAGACAATATCCTAGTATCAAACTTAATTTTTGGTTTGAAACGTTTTGCTTCAACCATCGTATTCTCCCAGGTCTTCAATGACTGCTAGCTGCTAAACGATAAAGCTGGTTGCCAGGACATGAAAGCCCAGTACACTGTTAGTTTATAAAGTCAGTATGGTGTGTAGTTAAGAACTCAGACTCTGAGGACTTCCCTGGTGGTCCATCAGTTACGACTCCGCGCTCCCAATGCAGGGGGCCCGGGTTTGATCCCTGGTCGGGGAACTAGATCCCACATGCCACAACTAAAGATCCTGCATGCCACAACTAAGAGCTGGCACAGGCAAATAAATAAATAAATTTTTTTTTAAAAAAAAAAAGAAGAATTCAGGCTCTGGAGCCACTGGATTTCAGGCCCCCACTCACCCCTTCAGCTGGCATCCTTGTGCAGGGCACAACATGTACAACCGCGCACAGCAGCCCTGCAGGTAGGTTTTCACCTACCCTGACAACGGGTGGTAGTGTTCTCACATCATACTAACCACCCCAGACATACGAGTAAAAAGGAAGCAAAACAATCTGTGAGTTCCAAACCATTCCGTGTATTTGATACTCATGATATTGCTAATGAAATCATGAATCTCCCCCCAAAAAGGAAAGTAGAAACTGTAAGTATTGCTTAATCATCATAGCTTTCCTCAAGTGAGACCACTTTGGGAGAAAAGAAAGGACCACAGGAGGGGAGTATTGGGATTTAGTCAACTTAGCCCCTCATACACTCATCAGATTCCACTCAGGGGGCAGAAGTCAGAACATGACACCCTGGGTGTGGTTCCTGATGTGTGCGTCTCTGGGAGGAATAATTAGCAGCTCATAGAGAAGAAGGCAATCTCCGGTGCCCCATTAATTACAGAGCTCCTGGCAATGCAGGAGAATGCCTCCTGCACAAAAAGGTCACATCCTGTCACTAGTCAGATCTGTGCAAGATCTTTTTGCTGTTCATGGTTACTTCCCTGATAATCACTCCCTGGGGGTCGCTCTGGCTACAACCTAGAATATTTGAGCTCAGTAATTTGCAAGATTTATGGAAAACAATTTTTCAGAAACGAGCTCTCCATTTTCATTGGGCAAATTCTTCTTTCTCTGATAAGTACTGGGGCATATGAAGCAGGTCAATGTTTTAATGGGCAGCATAAAAGTAACATTTTTTTCTTCTGAAGTTGATGCTTTGTACTTAGGGCTTCCACTCCCATTTTTTAGCAGAGCAAGTGTTCAGCGCGAATTAAAGGGAGAGAGGAAAACTCCACTCTTTCAACCCTGCTCTCTCCACAGCTTAGCAATAAGTGCACCATTTCACAGGCTCAGAACACCGCCCTGCTCCCATCCTCAGGGAGAAAACTGTTATTCAATTTCTCTACCCCAGCTGTTAGCCTCCTAACCTGTCTCTTGTGCTATATACATTGAACTCATTTTTTTCCTAAGATTTAACACAATACGATGAAAATGGCCAAAGGCGGTCTTTCTCGTCTCTGGGAAGAAAGATTAATGGTAGAAACAATCACCTAATGAAAAGTTGAGGAAAAAAATAAAGTGCAGGTAAATACCCATGTGAATGTGCATAGCACCTGGTGGTTCTTTATAATCATAACAATTGCAACCGTTATTAACTTTTTTTTCTTTTATGACATGAAAGAGCAATAAAGGGGTCTTGGAATCAGCCATCGAACCATTTGAAGTTAGAACCACAGCAACACAATTCATTTGTTTGTTCAGCCACATCCATTTATTAGTTCAGCCACATCCATTTATTAAGCACCCACTATGTTGCACACACCTAGTTTTTATCTCCAGGTATAACCAACTACATTACTCTTCCACGTGCATTAGGTGGCCTTCCTCTAATCTCCTTTAATACCTTCTCTATATCTCTAGCAATGCACGTATCACTTTATGCTGCAATTACCTGATAATGTTTGTCCTCTGAGCTGACAGTGGACTGGGGTTAGCTGGTGGGGCTGATGACACATCCTTTTCTTCCTTTGAAACTCAGCACCTAGACCAGGCGGTAAGTAATGAAGGACAACATGTGTTCAATAAAATAATGAAATCTTACATGATGGCAAAATAAACTCTATTCTCCTAAGGCCTATTCTGAGAGTCAAAGGGAAAGGTTGGACATTTATGGGGAATTATGAAGTGAATGGAACAAGCCCTTTCTCTAAACGTGCAACATCAGAGGGTTCTTGAAAAGCTACTATTAGATTTTTTTTAAGCACCAGAAGGAATTGTAGAGATCATCAGGCAGATTCCACTCCTCTCTCTGCCCTCCTCCACATGTAGAAAAATGGAGGTTATGAAACCTGCTTAAACTCATGCAACTTGTTGGTGACTGAGGCATAAATAGAGTCCAGGGTATTGGATGCCCCCAGTCCATATGCCCTGAAAGGCAAAGCTGACCAACTGTGCAAGACAGACCCTTCCAGCACTAACTCCTGCTTTCACAAATGCAACTCTGCTTTTTTTTTTTTTTTTTTTTGCCGCACGCGGGCCTCTCACTGTTGTGGCCTCTCCCGTTGCGGAGCACAGGCTCCGGACGCGCAGGCTCAGCGGCCATGGCTCACGGGCCCAGCCGCTCCGCGGAATGTGGGATCTTCCCGTACCGGGGCACGAACCCGTGTCCCCCGCGTCGGCAGGCGGACTCTCAACCACTGCACCACCAGGGAAGCCCACAACTCTGCATTTTAAAATGCAAATCAGAGAAGAAACATCCTGTGTCTTCTCCTCCCCCTCCCACAGTTTGTAATTTATTTGACTTGTTCTCAGGATCTTTGCACCTGCCCATCGCACCACTGCTAAGGCAAATGTCACATCCCCAGGGAAGCCTTTCCTTATTATTCTCTCACCCCCAGGCCAGATCAGATTCCCCTTTATAAACCAGCGGGGTGCCCTGTATTTCTCCTTCATGGGACTCGTCACAGTCTGAAGTTACAGATCCGTGTGATTGCTTAATTAACATCTGTGAGACTGGTTCCTCTATTAAATGAAGAGGTCATAAATTACATCTCTAGAGGGAAGAGGCATTCTAAAACACACCCTAACCCATCTTTTCTCCATCATACCAACGCAGAAAGAGCATCAGTGTGATAGTCTCAAAACTATTTCTTTGGATCTACCCCACTTCCTGGTGTGGGTTCTTCAAACTCAATTTGGGACCACTCCCCACCCCTCACCCTCCGGGGTGTGAACCCTGTGTGGTCACACTTGAGACCTCTCAGCTCTCCTTGGACACCTCAGCTGTCCTTAGACTTTCAGCAATGTGCTGCCGGGGCCTCTATGGATGGGCCTCAAAATGGCCTTTGTGTTATTGTGCATGATACATGGGTCCCCATCACAGAGATTTTAATCAAACCATGCTCTCCATTTCTCCTCCCAGGCCCTGCTCCCTTAGGGCTCAAGACTGGAGTCCTTCAGGGTTGGCGAAAAAAAAAAAAAATCATCCCTCCCCTCTGAAACGGAAGAAAAAGCTCCGTGTGCCTTGACTCCTGTCTTGCAAAGCATTTGTCAGAGCCTCCTTGGTGGCTCATATAAATAAACCCCAATATGGCCTACCACATGGGCCCTCCAGTGACCACAGGCCTGTGTGCATTTAAGTTGAACAGAACTAAGTCGAAAGCTTGGATCCCTGCTAAATTCAGAGAAAGCAGCAGGACATCAGTGCTGTGGGCGGACAGGAGCAGCCAGAGGAGGCTTTATCCTGGCTCAGAGCCGCCAAGGAGAAGCTCCATTCAACACGTATTCGCACTCGTTCAACCGCCATACTGAGGACAAGGGTTTCCGCGAAGAGCCCCCGCACAGGCACTGACAATTCCAGCCAAAGACACTTCATGACTTGTGAATCTTGGCAGTCACAGAGTCATGAGGAATATGGCCACATGACTTCGGGAGCAGAGGCAGGTGTAGGGGGAAGCCATCAGCTGAGGACTCTCTGTGAACCACGGCTCCCTCATCAGACACTGGGACAATCTCTATCTCTCAGGAATGTTATGAAAATTAAACAAAACCAGGTTGGTAAATCACCCAATGCCGTGCTTAGGACATAGCAGATGCTCAATACATATTCATTCCCTTGCCTGTGACTTTTTTTATTATTATTTATTTATGTATTTATTTTTGGCCACGCCAGGTCTTAGTTGTGGCACACGGGATCTTTTAGTTGAGGCATGTGGGATCTTTAGTTGCGGCATGTGGGATCTAGCTTCCCAACCACGGATCGAACCCGGGCCCCCTGCATTGGGAACGTGGAGTCTTAACCACCGGACCACCAGGGAAGTCCCTCCTGTGACTTTTAATCTGTTCTGATTTTTACAATCATTCCTTCTCCAGTGGCTTTGGTTTTACATTTTTCCATAAAAATACATATTTCATTAAGTACTAGTTAAAAATCCAACTGCGCTCCTAGAGTTAATATTGCATCATTAAATCCAAGAAATTACACTCATTATTAATCAGCTATTTCCTGGATTTATTCCTTCTGAAGTGGAGGTGTTAGGGGAACCACTGACCGAAACCTCCCGCCCTGGCCAAGCACTACAGTAACCACTTGCATGACTTATCGTACAACAGGAAGTCCTGGTAAAGAATGTGGAACTAATAAGCTATCACCAACCAGAAGAATTCAGGAAAGGTCAGAAGGAGAGAGGAGATACCAGTCCATATGTCCTACCAACCTCCCAGAATCCCCCTCGCTGGAATCCATCCTGTCTGAGTGATGCCTGCACCACCAGGAAGGACCCTGAGTCAGAGCGATTGGCCAGAGACAAGCGGGGAAACTCACCCTCTCACCATAAAACCCGAGACTGCGAGCCACGTGGCAGAGCAGTCCTCCTGGGTTCCCTCACCCTCCTGCTCTCCACCTGGGCGCCCCTTCCCAATAAAGTCTCTTGCTTTGTCAGTATGTGAGTCTCCGTGGACAATTCATTTCCGAGTGTTAGACTAGAGCCCACTCTCGGGCCCTGGAAGGGGTCCCCCTTCCTGCAACAGGGGGACACTATTTTCCTCTACTTAGTTTTTTCCTTTTTTTTTTTTTCCTTTTTTGGCCACACCACATGGCACGTGGGATCTTAGTTCCCGATCAGGGATGGAACCTGCGTCCCCTGCAGTGGAAGCACGGAGTCTCAACCACTGGACCGCCAGGGAAGTCCTATTTTCCCCTACTTTGAAAATGGCTTCCAATTCAACAAGCCTATCTTAGGTGAAAAGATGGGAAACTAGTATTTATTTACTATCTATTATGTGCCAAGGTGGCAATAAAGCTTCGCAGTTAATTGCTTGGGCTTCGGAACCACATGCCTAGGTTTCAATCCAGACTCCACACCACAAGTAGCTGTGTAATCTTTGGGTGGGTAACATAAATTCTTGGTGCCTGAGTTTTTAATTTTATTTATTTATTCATTTATTTATTGTTGGCTGTGTTGGGTCTTCGTTGCTGCGCGCGGGCTTTCTCTAGTTGCGGCGAGAAG
The DNA here is from genome assembly GCF_949752795.1 of Hyperoodon ampullatus. Lineage (NCBI taxonomy): Eukaryota > Metazoa > Chordata > Mammalia > Artiodactyla > Ziphiidae > Hyperoodon > Hyperoodon ampullatus. Next base: position 129,419,626 of record NC_136914.1, on the reverse strand, counting down.
GGGCTACTCTTCGTTGTGGTGTGCAGGCTTCTCATTGCGGTGTCCACCAGGGAAGCCCGGTGTCTGAGTTTTTAATCCACAAAAGGGTGGCGACTGCACCCACCTCACAGGGTGGTTGTAACAATTAAATGAGTTACTTGCAACAGTGTAGCACATAATAAATGCTCAATAAATATTAGCCATTATTACTTCCCCACACAATATACAGCTTCATTGTCACAGCAGCCCTTCAAGGTCTGTGTTTGACTAGCACACAGCACCCTAGCCCTCCTGCCAAAGGTTTTCTTAGCCCGAAGCTCTGACCTTTTCTCTACAGCCTGACACTTTCCAGGAGGCTGCAACTGGTTCTCTCGAAGGCTTAAAACAATAAACAAGACATTATTTATGAGATGGCTATCACCTATGTCCTAAAAGCACAGTTGACATAAAACCTGTTCCCCTACATTTGTCTAACTCTAGGTTAAACAAGTGAGTTTCAGGGCTACTTTTGTTCCAGATTAAATTATGGCCACATTCCTGGTGACTGAACCGTACAACCACTTGGCAGCCAGAAGACAGAATTTCGGACCAAAAGCTACATAGCTGTTTCAATAAACAAAAGGGGAGGGCTACCCTGATGGCGCAGTGGTTAAGAATCTGCCTGCCAATGCAGGGAACATGGGTTCGAGCCCTGGTCCGGGAAGATCCCACAGGCTGCGGAGCAGCTAAGCCCATGCACCACGACTACTGAGCCTGCACTCTAGAGCCCGTGAGCCACAACTACTGAGCCCATGCGCCACAACTGCTGAAGCCCACACGCCTAGAGTCCGTGCTCCGCAACAAGAGAAGCCACCACAATGAGAAGCCCATGCACAGCAACGAAGAGTAAGCAGCCCTGCTCGCTTCAACTAGAAAAAGCTAGCGCGCAGCAACGAAGACCCAACACAGCCAAAAAATTAATTACTTACTTAATTAATTTTTTTAAAGGAGGGGAAAGGAACTTCTGTTTATTGAGTGCCAGTACATCGTGCCAAGCATTTTACATTTGCTATTTAATTCTCTCTGCAAAGCAGGTACTATTTCCCCCATTTTCTAGATGAGGAAATTAAAGTTCGGTCAGGTTAGTTAACTTCTCCAAAGGTCAGACAGCCAGCATGTGACAGAGGCAGCATGACAAAGATAGACACCTGGCTCCAACACCTTAGAAAGTCATCATCTCCATAAACACCTGGCATCTCTTTACGGCATCCTCTTAAACCCCTTGTTTAAATACTAGTTAAAGCTTATCAGGTGTTTACTGTGTACCAGGCTCTGTTCTAAGCACTTATGGGCAGTAATTTCTTCTCACAGTCCAAGGAGGTTGGTACTATTAGGGGGTTTTTTTGGTTTTGTTTTTGTTTTTGTTTTTGTTTTTTTAGCCACACCACCGCGCAGCAGGTGGGATTTTAGTTCCCCGACCAGGGATCAAACCCGCGCTCTCTGCAGTGGAATGGTGGAGTCGTAACCACTGGACTGCCAGGGAAGCCCCCGATACTATTTTTATTCCAGTTTACAGAGGAGGAAACGGGTCTTGAGGAGTTAATAGTCTGTTTCATGTCACACATCCTGAAGGTGAAGCCAGATAATTTCAGAGGATGTGATCTTAAACACTAGGCTAGGCTTTTTCCCATTAAAAGAGGTAGGAGCATGGAAAGTAAGCCCAGTATTCTTTCTATGGCAACGTGCTAACCTAGGAAGAGCACTGGACTGGAGACACTTGATCTGGGTTCTAATCCTGACTCTTGCACTGTGCAATGTTAAGCAAATTAACCACTCTAGGACTTAGTTTCCTTATCTGTAAACAAGAAAGGTTGAACTTGAGCTTATTCCAGTGCTAGAACTCTATGCTTGACAGCATATCAGTGTAAGTGACATAAGCAGATCAGCAGAGGACTTTCATTCGGCCGTAGATACTCTTCCTCATCAAAGAGACCACTTAAGACTCTAAGGCACTTTATTAACATTTACCTGAGCTAGAAACCTGCTTTAAAACTCATATTTTGCCACCCTAGAGAATATAGTTAATATATCAATTTAGGATTAACATGCCATTCATGTGAAAGTGACAGTTCAGCATATATAACATGTAGATTTTTACTGTCTGGGATAGATGGATGGTTGGATGGATAGATAGATAGATAAAGATAGAGAGATAGATAGATAGGGCACTGGAGCCAGGTAGACCTGTGTTGTTATGCTGCCTCTGACATTTACCGGTTGTCTGACCTTTGAAGGAGTCATGTAACTTCCTCATCCAGAAAATGGGGTAAATGTTACCTACCTTGCCGAGAGAATTAGATAACAAATGTAAAATGCTTAGCACAACATATCGGCACTCAATAAACGTGAGTTCCTTTTCCCCTTTTGCTTATGAAAACTGATGAGATAATTTTTAAAAAACAAACAGCCCAATCAAAAAATGGGCAGAAGACCTAAATAGACATTTCTCCAAAGAAGACATACAGATGGCCAAGAAGCACATGAAAAGCTGCTCAATATCACTAATTATTAGAGAAATGCAAATCAAAACTACAATGAGGTATATCACCTCACACCAGTTAGAATGGGCATCATCAGAAAATCTACAAACAACAAATACTGGAGAGGGTGTGGAGAAAAGGGAACCCTCTTGCACTGTTGGTGGGAATGTAAATTGATACAGCTACTATGGAGAACAGTATGGAGGTTCCTTAAAAAACTAAAAATAGAATTACCATATGACACAGCAATCCCACTACTGGCCATATACCCTGAGAAAACCACAATTCAAAAAGAGTCATGTACCACAATGTTCATTGCAGCACTATTTACAATAACAAGGTCATGGAATCAACCTAAATGTCCATCGACAGATGAATGGATAAAGAAGATGTGGTACATATATACAATGGACTATTACTCACCCATAAATAGGAACAAAATTGGGTCATTTGTAGAGACACAGATGGATCTAGAGACTGTCATACAGAGTGAAGTAAGTCAGAAAGAGAAAAACAAATATCATATATTAACACATATATATGGAACCTAGAAAAATGGTACAGATGAACCAGTTTGCAGGGCAGAAATAGAGACACAGATGTAGAGAACAAACGTATGGACACCAAGGGGGGAAAGTGTTGGGGGGGGGATGAATTGGGAGATTGGGATTGACATGTATACACTAATATGTATAAAATGGATAACTAATAAGAAAAAAATTGTGTTTAATTAAACTGAAAAAAACCTGATGAGATAGATATACATACACACATAATCCTTAACTTTAAAACTTCAAAGACTGATAGAAAAAGAAAAACAAAAGACAGGGTCTACAAAGAAATAATCCAAGAGCAAACTGAAAAGATGAATTTTGGGAGGCAACCATCTAAACTCAGATGTATCCTCCAGTGGAGGCAGGGAAAGGGAGAAGATGAGAAAGTCACAGCAAGGCTGTAAAAGGCTGCCAGTCCCCATAGAGTTGTTTTATAAATTCTTCCCCACTCACTTCCTCCCAAGCTTTAGGGATCATAACAGAGAGCTCCAAACCCTGATATTTCTCCTCTAGGCTTCTCCCATGAGAATTCATGTTGTAATTCACTAATGTCCCTGTTGCCAATTTTAACCACTGAAAGTCACAGAAATCTGCTAAGGAAATGTTTGTGCTGCTTCCCATACAGACTGACAAACAGCAGGCCCCTTTGACATATTTGGAGGTGTCATTGGAAACGCTTTCTAGTGAACTGACACAGTCCCTGGGGCACAGGAAAAGAACAAGAACAAGGCTTCCCAACAGGTCAAGGCAAAGGCCAGGAAAGGAAGCCATAGAATTGAGCAAGCAGATTGTGTCTTTTTAATTGAACTTTTTTGTGAGAGCATTGTAAATTTACAGGCAGTTGTAAGAAATAATACAGAGAGGGACCTCCCTGATGGTCCAGTGGTTAAGACTCCGCGCTCCCAATGCAGGGGCCCTGGGTTCGATCCCTAGTCAAGGAACTAGATCCCGCAGGCTGCAACTAAGAGCCTGCATGCCACAACTAAAAGATCTCACATGCCTCAAGTAAAGATTTCACGTGCGGCAACTAAGACCTGGCACAGCCAAATAAATTAATTAATACATAAATACTAAAAAATAAAGAAGGGAGGGAGGGAGGGAGGGAGGGAGAGGGAAAGAAATAATACAGAGAGATCCTGTGTAGCCTTTGCCCAGTTTCCCCCAGTGATAGCAACTTGGAAAACTATACTACAGCATCACAACCAGGATATTGACAATGATACAGTCAGTCATCAATACCAGAACAGCTCCATCGTCACAAGGATCCCTCCTGGTGGCTTTTTATAGCCACATCTACTTCCCTCCCTCCTGGTAACCATTAATCTATTCTCCTTTTCTATAAGATTGTCATTACAGAATGTTATATAAATGGAATTATACAGTATGTAACCTTTTTGGATCTAATTATCTAGCGATTCATCCAGTTGTTGTATCAATAGCTCTCTCTTTTTATTGCTAAGTAGTACTCCAATGGTATGGAGTACATAATCATTTACCTGTCAAAGGACATCTGGGTTGTTTCCAGATTTTGGCTATTACATATGCAGCTGCTATAAACATTCATGTACAGGTTTTTGTACCTAAGTCTTCATTTCTCTGAGATAAATGCCCAGAAGTGCAAATGCTGAGTTGTATGGTAGTTGCATGTTTAGTTTGGTAAGAAACTGCCAAGCTATTTTCCAGACTGGCTGTAACATTTTAAATTCCCACCAACAATGTGTAAGAGATCCAGTTTCTCCCCATCCTTGCCAACGTGTAGTGTTGCCACTATTTTTTTTTTTTTTAGCAACTCTGACAGGCATGTAATGATATCGCCTTGTGATTTTTTTTAAAGCTACTATTTCTTTTTTTTTAAGGAACATTTATTTATTTATTTGTTTGTTTGTTTGTTTGCTTATTGGCTGTGTTGGGTCTTCGTTGCTGCACGTGGGCTTTCTCTAGCTGCGGCAAGCAGGGGCTACTCTTCATTGTGGTGAGCGGGGTTCTTATTGTGGTGGCTTCTCTTGTTTCAGAGCACGAGCTCTAGGTGCACAGGCTTCAGTAGTTGTGGCACGCAGGCTCAGTAGTTGTGGCGCATGGGCTTAGTTGCTCTGCAGCATGTGGGATCTTCCCAGACCAGGGATCGAACCTGTGTCCCTTGCGTTGACCGGTGGATTCTTAATCACTGCACCACCAAGGAAGTCCCTCTCCTTGTGATTTTAATTTGCATTTCCCATGACAGCTAATGCTCTGGAGCATCTTTTCATGTGCTTAGTTATCTGTACGTCTTCTTTGGTGAAATGTCTCTTCATATTTTTGCCCATGTTCTAATTGGATTGTTTGATTTTTTACTATTGAATTTTGAAAGTTCTTTAAGTATTCTAGATATTAGTTCTTTGTAAGATACATGATTTGCAAATTATTTTCTCCCACTCTGAGCTTGTCTTTTCATCCTCTTAACAGTCTTCTGTAGAACAAAAGTTTTAATTTTGATGGAGTCCAGTGTATCAATTTTTCCCCTCCAGGATTGTGCTTTTAGTGTCAAGTCTAAGAACCCTTTGCCTAGCCCTTGATCCTGAATATTTTCTCCTATTTTTTTCTAAAATGTTACAATTTTAAATTTTACACTTAAGTCTGATCTATTTTGAGTTGCTTTTTATGTACGGTATAAGATTTAGGTCAAGGTTCATTATTTTACCTATGAATGGCTAATTTCTCCAACACCATGTGCTAAAAAGGCTACCTTTCCTCCTTTGAATTGCTTTTGCACCTTCATCAAGAAACAGGCATATTTATGTGTGTCTTATTTCTGGGTTCTCTACTCTGTTCCATTAATCAATTGTCTATCTTTCCACCAGTACTGCACAGTCTTGATTTTTATAAGTCTTGAAACTGGGTAAACTGATTCCTCCTACTTTATTCTTTTTCAAAAATGTTTTAGCTATTCTAGCTCCTTTGCCTTTTCTCATAAATTTTAGAATAATCTTGCCTATATATACCAAAAAAATCTCACTGATATTTTGACAGGAATTACATTAAACCTATATATGAATTTGAGGAAAATTGTCATCTTTGCTATGCTGAGTCTTCCAATCCATGAACAAAATATGCCTTTCCGTTTATTTAGGTCTGCTTTGATTTATTTCATCAGTTTTGTGTAGTTTTCAGCATACAAGTCCTATACGTGTTTTGTTAGATATACAATTAGGTATTTCTCTTTTTTGAGCAAATGTAAAGGGTATTGTATTTTTAATTTCAGTGTCTACATGTTCCTTGCTGGTATACAGAAATACAATTGAGTTTTGTATTTTTATCTTGTATCCTGTGACCTTGCTAAACTCACTTATTAGTTCTAGGAGTTTTTTTGTAGACTTCTTGGGATTTCCTAACTAGAAAATCACATTATCTGCCAATAGGGACAGTCTTATTTCTTCCTTTGAATCTGTATTCCATTTATTTCCCTTTCTTGCCCTACTGCCCTGGCTGTAACTTCTAGAATTATAATTGAATTAGAGTGATGAAAGTGGCTATCTTTGCCTTGTTCCTGATCTTAGGGGGTGTTATGGGCTGAAAATTCATATCTTGACATCCTACCCCCAGTACCTCAGAATATGACTATATTTGGAGATAAAGTCTTTAAAGAGGTTAATAAGTTAAAGTGAGGTCACTAGGGTGGCCCCTAATCCAATATGGCTGGTGTCTTTATAAAAAGAGATTAGGACACAGATTTATAGAAAAAAGACCATGTGCAGACACCAGAATAAGACAGCCATCTGCAAGCCAAGGAGAGAGGCTCAGAAGAAATCACCCTGCTGACACCATGATCTTGCACTTCTAGCCTCCAGAATTGGAAGAAAATAAATTTTTGTTTAAGTTACCCAGTCTGTGATACTTTATTATGGCAGTCCTAGCAAACTAAAAGCTCATAGTTTTTCACCATTAAATATAACATTATCTATAGGTTTTTTGTAGATGCTCTTTATTAAGTTGAGAAAGTTCTCCTCTATTCCTATTTTTCTGAGAATTTTTATCATGAATGGGTGTTAAATTTTGCAATGCTCTTTTCTGCATCAATTAATATGATCATGTGATTCTTCTTCTTTAGCCTCTTAGCATGGTAAATAATTTGATTGATTTTCAAATATTGAACCAGCCTTGCATCTCTGGGATAAATTCTGCCTAGTCATGGTGTATACGTCTTGGTATATATTTCTGAATTCTATTTGCCAATATTTTGTGAAGGAATTTTTCATCAATATTCATGAGGGATATAGTCTGTAGTTTTCTTTTTTGTACCGCCTTTGTCTGGTTCTGGTGTAAGGTAATACTAGCTTCCTGAAAAGAATTGTGAAATGTTTCCTTCTCTTCTATTTTGTGAAAGAAATTGCATGGAATTGGTATTAACTATTCTTCAAATGTTTGATAGAATTAACCAGTGACACTATCTGGACGTGAGGTTTTCTTTCTTGGGAATTCTTAAATTATAAATTCAACTTCCTTAATAGTTATAGGGGCGGTCATATTATCTATTTCGTATTGGGTAAGTTATGATTGTGTTTTTTGAGGAATGGTCCGTTTCATCTAAGTTATCAATTTTATTTGGGTAGAACTATACTTATTTTTCTCTTTTTATCCTATTTATTTATTTATTTTTAAAATTTATTTATTTTTGGCTGCGTTGGGTCTTCATTGCTGCGCACGGGCTTTCTCTAGTTGCAGTGAGCAGGGGCTACTCTTCGTTGCAGTGCGTGGGCTTCTTATTGCGGTGGCTTCTCTTGTTGCAGAGCACGGGTTCTAGTTGCACAGGCTTCAGTAGTTTTGGCACACGGGCTTCCATAGTTGTGGCTCACGGGCTCTAGAGCAGTGTCAGTAGTTGTGGCGCACAGACTTAGTTGCTCCACGGCATGTGAGATCTTCCTAGACCAGGTCTTGAACCCGTGTCCATTGCATTGGCAGGCGGATTCTTAACCACTGCGCCACCAGGGAAGTCCCAATCCTATTTATTTTTAAATATGCTGATCTATTTCACTTTTGTTCTAAAGTAGAAAATACCTTTATTGTTTTTCTTATAGTAAAAAGAAAAAAATTCTCACAGAAAAAAAAAATCACATAATAGAGAATAGTACCCAAAAGGAAGTAAATCTAACCAAATACTGCTAACACTCTTCTGAAGATCCTTTCAGACATCTATCTAGAATTGTCTATCCACACACGCACGCGCACACACACACACACACACAAAAACATGCATTTTTTTAAACATGCATTTTTATATAAATGAAATCATACTGTGCATGCCATCAGTATCACCACCTCTTTCTTTTTCTTTTTTTTCTTTTTCTTTTTTTCTTTTTTTTTTTAGTAACCACCTCTTTCATTCAACAATATGTGATATAAATCTTTCTGTGTTGGACTTCCCTGGTGGTCCAGTAGTTGAGACTCTGCGCCTCCACTACAGGGGGCGAGGATTCAATCCCTGGTCAGGGAACTGAGATCCCACATGCTGGGCAATACTGCCAAAAAAAAAAAAATCTTTCTGTATCAGTGTAGATCTGTGCTGTCATTTATAATTGACCATATAATTGAACAAAAGGCATTCCATTGTGTGAATGTATCATAATATTCTTAACCCAATCTGATATTGACAAACGATTAGGTTGTCTCTAGTGTTTCATTCAAATAAATAATACTGTGCTGAACATACTTATGCATAAAACTTAGCACATATGTGTGACTGACTCCTTAGAATTATTTCTGAAGAGAATTGCTGGTACGTTCATTTAAAATTCTGATACAGGGACTTCCCTGGTGGGCCAGTGGTTAAGACTCTGTGCTCCCAATGCAAGGGGCACAGGTTCGATCCCTGTTCAGGAAACTAAGATGCCACACCCCACGTGCCACACACAGCCAAAAAATAATAATAATATAGGAGCCAGACTACCTGAATTTGAATCCTAACCCTGCCATTTACCACCTAGGTATCTTGAACAAGTTAATTTACATAGCTTCTACACCTGAATTTCCTTATACATGAAAAAATAAATAAAATTCTGATACATATGGTCAAACCACATTCTAAAAAAATACATTACCCCACCATCACTTTGCAAACACTGGGTATTATCTTTTTTTCCCCCTCTTTATCAATAAGATATGTGAGAAATAATCAGGGGGCGGGGTTTGGTAGTAGTTGGTATTGTTTGCTTTTCTTTAACTACTGGTGGAGTTGATATGTTTTATTTTGTTTTGTCATTTGTATTTCTTCTTTAGGAGCTGCCCAGAAGATGTAGGTTTTAAATAAATGGTTTTATTAGACACTCTGGAGGTTTAAGTGAAGTACCTGGAAAATAAGATCCAACTTCAATGCCTGTCCCAAATGCAAAAGCAGTGGAAATAGTTTCATGTTTTCTAATTTGGGATAATGGATATAGATGTACGTATCTACATATATAGACACATACGTACAGATATAAGAATTTTAACTTCGTTAGTTTATTTTTATTGATTGATTGATTGACTTGGCTGCATCAGGTCTTAGTTTCAGCATGCGGGATCTTCATTGTGGCATGTGGGGTCTTTCTTGTGGCACATGGGCTTCTCGCTAGTTGCAGTGTGCGGGTTCAGTAGTTGCGGCATGCAGGCTTAGTTGCCGTGAGGCATGTGGGGTCTTAATTCCCCAACCAGGGATTGAACCCTCGTCCCCTGCATTGGAGGTCAGATTCTTAACCACAGTGCCATCAGGGAAGTCCCCACTTCATCAGTTTATAACAAAAGGATTGACTCTTGATCTACTTTCCTTAAAAGAAAAAAAAAAAGAGAGAATAAAGATTACATGGCTAAAAAAACAAAAAGAAAACGTGGCTAACATCCCACTTCTGTTTTCTATACTCTAAAAAACATGGGTTCCTTAAAAGATTAAATCTATCCTTGTTTATTTTGAGATTTATAAAATAGAAAGTCACATCATGAATAAATTGGATAGAGAGTCAAGGGCACATTAGAGAAACATGAATAAATCATATCCTCATCCTAAAGACTTTGCTTACACCGCTGCAAATTTACTTCAGAAAAGAAAGTTACTTTAAGTTCATTTATGTATCAAACTATGTTTGAGAAAATAAAATAATCTATCAAATTTTCTGGGATGTTTGGGTTTTTTAATTCCCTTTATACTTTTCTAGTTCAAAAGCCTTAGAGAGCATCTTCCTACTACTTGCTGATTTTTTTTCTTTCTTTTTTTTTTTTTTTTTTGGTAATTTCATCCAGTATTTTGCTCCTATTTCATTATTCTCTGTCATTTTCATTATCATGAAGTAACATTTCTTCAGTTACTATTGGAGACTATATGACTTGGTGACACAAGTCCTGTGGCCGGATGACTGAGTCATCACCCAAGAAGCTAGGACTTTCCTTTAGCCCAGGGAACCTCAAAGTCTGGGAAAGGATCTCAGAGAAAAACTCACCCCACCTTTGAGGCCCCAAAACCTAAGTTCTCCTGGGGTGCCTCAACTCTCTTCACACATACATGGGGCTTTTCCACAGTGCTGGGACGCAGAAAGAAAAGACACCCATGGTTATGAGGAGTGGGATTGAAAGGGCACAGTTTCCCATTCCTGCTGTTTTGATGGGACCCATCTGTCTATAGTGAGGAGGTCATGGGGAGATAGTAGAACCTCCTTCTCCACCCAGCAGCTATTTTATGTTTTATATTTTATGTTTTTAAATGTATTTTATATTTAAGAACGTAAGTCAGATGTTGTTTTTGGTTGCTTACCCTCCAATAGCTTTCCATTGTTCTTAGAATAAAATTGTAAACAAAGAAGAACACAGAGCTACAGTAGAAACACAACATTGTAAAGCAACTATACTCCAATAAAAATTAATTAAAAAAAAAAAAACACAGAGCATTGCTCACCACCCAGTTCTACAAGGATTAAGTCCTAACCCACTGCAGTCACTGACCAACAGCCGCACAAAGAGGAAATTCATGATAACGTGATGATAACATGATGAGTTACCCTGTACTTTGGACAAGCAGGCCCTTTAGATAGTTAGATATATACCTTAGGAACAATTTTTTTTAATTAATTAATTTGTTTTGTTTTGTTTTGGCTGCATTGGGTCTTCATTGCTGCACGCAGGCTTTCTCTAGTTGGGGCAAGTGGGGCTACTCTTCGTTGTGGTGTGCAGGCTTCTCACTGTGGTGGTTACTCTGTTGCAGAACACGGGCTCTAGGCATGCGGGCTTCAGTAGTTGTGGCACGTGGGCTCAGTAGTTGTGGCACACGGGCTTAGTTGCTCCGCGGCATGTCGGATCTTCCCGGACCAGGGCTTGAACCCGTGTACCCTGCATTGGCAGGTGGATTCTTAACCTCTGTGCCACCAGAGAAGTTCCAGGAACAATTTTAATGAACCCACACCCCTGCACCTTCTCATACATAAAAAAGTGCTAAAATCATTAACTGGAGAGAGCTGGTTTTTCTAAACAGTAATAATCTTTTACCAAGAGGTATTCTTGACCGCACATATTTCCCAGTCAGAAATCATGTATAAACTGACTCCTGCTCTACCTTTTCTGAGCAGCTCCCTTGGAGTTACTGAGTGGCTGTCTCCTGGGCTATAGTCCTCAGTAAGACCTGGAATAAATCTTAAACTTACAACTTTTTTTTTTTAAGGATTGCATTTTTTTTTGAATTACTGAATTTTATTTTATTTATTTTTTTATACAGCAAGTTCTTATTAGTTATCTATTTTATACATATTAGTGTATACATGTTAATCCCAATCTCCCAATTCATCCCACAACCACCACCCCAACACTTTCCCCCCTTGGTGTCCATACCTTTGCTCTCTACACCTGTGTCTCTATTTCTGCCCTGCAAACCAGTTCATCTGTACCATTTCTCTAGGTTCCATATATATGCGTTAATATATGATATTTGTTTTTCTCTTTCTGACTTACTTCACTCTGTATGACAGTCTCTAGATCCATCCATGTCTCTACAAATGACCCAATTTTATTCCTTTTTATGGGTGAGTAATAGTCCATTGCATATATGTACCACATCTTCTTTATCCATTCATCTGTCGATGGACATTTAGGTTGTTTCCATGACCTGGTTATTGCAAATAGTGCTGCAATGAACATTGTGGTACATGACTCTTTTTGAATTATGGTTTTCTCTGGGTATATGCCCAGTAGTGGGATTGCTGGGTCGTATGGTAGTTCTAGTTTTAGGTTTTTAAGGAACTTCCATACTGTTCTCCATAGTGGCTGTATCAATTTACATTCCCACCAACAGTGCAAGAGGGTTCCCTTTTCTCCACACCCTCTCCAGCATTTGTTGTTTGAAGATTTTCTTTTACCTCCTTAGGTAGGTTTATTCCTAGGTATTTTATTCTTTTTGTTGCAACGGTAAATGGGATTGTTTCCTTAATTTCTCTTTCTGATCTTTTGTCACTAGTGTACAGGAATGCAAGAGATTTGTGTGCATTAATTTTGTGTCCTGCAACTTTACCAAATTCATTGATTAGCTCTAATAGTTTTGGTGGCATCTTTAGGACTCTCTATGTATAGTATCGTGTCATCTGCAAACAGTGACAGTTTTACTTCTTCTTTTCCAATTTGTATTCCTTTCATTTCTTTTTCTTCTCTGATTGCCGTGGCTAGAACTCCCAAAACTATGTTGAATAATAGTGATGAGAGTGGACATTCTTGTCTTGTTCCTGATCTTAGAGGAAATGCTTTCAGTTTTTCACCCCTGAGAATGATGTTTGCTGTGGGTTTGTCGTATATGGCCTTTATTATGTTGAGGTAGGTTCCCTCTATGCCCACTTTCTGGAGAGTTATTATCATAAATGGGTGTTGAATTTTGTCAAAAGCTTTTTCTGCATCTACTGAGATGATCATATGGTTTTTCTTCTTCAATTTGTTAATATGGTGTATCACATTGATTGATTCGCATATATTGAAGAATCTTTGCATCCCTGGGATAATTCTCACTTGATCATGGTGTATGATCCCTTTAATGTGTTGTTGGATTCTGTTTGCTAGTATTTCGTTGAGGATTTTTGCATCTATATTCATCAGTGACATTGGTCTGTAATTTTCTTTCTTTGTAGTATCTTCGTCTGGTTTTGGTATCAGGGTGATGGTGGCCTCATACAATGAGTTTGGGAGTGTTCCTTCCTCTGCAATTTTTTGGAAGAGTTTGAGAAGGATGGGTGTTAGCTCTTCTCTAAATGTTTGATAGAATTCACCTGTGAAGCCATCTGGTCCTGGACTTTTGTTGGAAGATTTTTAATCACAGTTTCAATTTCATTACTTGTGATTGGTCTGTTCATATTTTCTATTTCTTCCTGGTTCAGTCTTGGAAGGTTATACCTCTCTAAGAATTTGTCCATTTCTTCTAGGTTGTCCATTTTATTGGCATAGAGTTGCCTGTAGTAGTCTCTTAGGATGCTTTGTATTTCTGTGGTGTCTGTTGTAACTTCTCCTTTTTCATTTCTAATTTTATTGATTTGAGTCCTCTCCCTCTTTTTCTTCATGAGTCTGGCTAAAGGTTTATCAATTTTGTTTATCTTCTCAAAAAACCAGCTTTTAGTTTTATTGATCTTTGCTATTGTTTTCTTTGTTTCTATTTCATTTATTTCTGCTCTGATCTTTATGATTTCTTTCCTTCTACTAACTTTGGGTTTTATTTGTTTTTTCTCTAGTTCCTTTAGGTGTAAGGTTAGATTGTTTATTTGAAACTCACAACTTAAAAAAAAATTTTTTGGCCGTGCCACATGGTTTGTGGGGTCTCAGTTCCCCAACCAGAGAGTGGACCCGGGCCCTCAGCAGTCAAAGTGCAGAGTCCTAACCACTGGACCGCCAGGGAATTCCCAAAACTCACAACTCTTATGTTGTGCATTTTTCTTTAAGTAAAAAGCAACAACAACAACAAAAACAAAAAACAAATCTCTTGGGCTTCCCTGGTGGTGTAGTGGTTGAGAGTCCGCCTGCTGATGCAGGGGACACGGGTTCATGCCCTGGGCCGGGAAGATCCCACGTGCCGCGGAGCGGCTGGGCCCGTGAGCCGTGGCCGCTGAGCCTGCACGTCCGGAGCCTGTGCTCCACAACGGGAGAGGCCACAACCGTGAGAGGCCCGCGTACCATAAAAAACAAAAAATCAAATCTCTTTATATGACAGCTGTGATCTGACTCCTGTCACATTGGCTCCTTTTGTACCTGAACATCATCAAATGATTTTCCCACCTCAAGGCAATTACCCTGGCAGTTCCCTGCCTCAGCCCTTCCCACGGTGGGGTGCTCATCCTCATCCTTCAGTCTCAATTCAGATATTACTGCTCTCTATCACATCGTTTTATTTACTTCCTTCATAGCATTGATCACACTGTGTAATTACCCTATTTATTTTGCTGGCCTATTATCTGTCTTCTCTCTCAGCTAGGATGTAAGTTCCATAATGGTACCCTTGTCTGTCTCATTCACTGTTGTATGCCTGTAAGCAGATAGGGTAGGGGGTCCTGGGAGAAAGAGGACAAGGTATGGTTTTCTTGACATAAGAGAAGCCATTTGTGGCCTAAGTCATTTTGCGATCTAAGCCTGGCCGCAATGCTTGCCCTGGAACAGGTCTCAGTAATCAATGATCTTTTAATAATGATCTTAGGGGAACAAAATGAAGCATTTTTTTGAGCTGTTGTGCAGAATTCAAACCCCCCTCAAGCGCTCAACCGCCCGATCAACTAGAACTTAAGGGATGGTGATGGTGACCTTTTCTGACCCTTCTGACTTCAATCAACTAAAGCTTGTACTCTGTTGACCTTTGCCCCAATTCTATGCTGAATTCTCCTCTGCTCAAGCCCCTTGATGAATATGCATGTATCCTTAGCTTAAAATTTCTCCAGTTTTGCTGTTCCGGAAACACTGCTTTGGGAAAGATTCACGGTGTTCTCCTTATTTGCTACAAATAATAAATCCTTCCTTCTCCTAATCTTTGGCTTGGTTGTATCTTTTGGCTCAACACCCACCCAGTTTTTTGGGTAACATGCCCAGCACCTACATCTATGCCTGGATTATGGAGGTGTTCAATATAAACTTTCATGGAATGGACAAGATTCCTCTAAAGAGTTAGTGGCCATGAAACCGAGCTCCCCAATATACACCATCTTGTGGGAAAAACAGCATCCTGCAATCCAAGAATTTATAGTTTAATGTTCACTCCTAAAGAGAAAGGCAAATACTCAATACTCAATGTGCTAAGAATTACACAGTTAAGGTATCTCTGTCCCACCCCCAGAATCAAAAAAAAAAAAAAAAAACTAGGATGAATTTACCATTTGAAAACAGAACACATAACGGCTTGTACCCACATCTTTCAGGTGCTACGGAAAAGACCAGGTGTTTGGTAAATCTCCACCTAGAGTGTATCCTCAGGAATCCAGGATATAACTAGAATGCAGAGATGCTAAGAAATTTAAACTTCTTTTGAGCTGTACCCAGGGAGCTGTGGTTAAACCCAGTCTAGAAATAATGAGTATCAGGAGGAATTCACCTATGTTTTTCAAACACTGTATACTCTAGGGGAAAGAATGTTTATAAATAACAGTCATAATAAACATGACTGTTCCCCAAAAGCAGGAAAGCAATCCTTTTATAGCTAGAAGCCTAGGGCTCATCCCCTCTCAGGCACCTCCTCTCCCTTCTGTTCGGCCAGCCCAGGCGACGCAGCTCAAGTTCCTCCCAGGGGCCTTAGGTAGGCTCCTTCCAAGGAAACTATTAGTAAGAGTTAGCTGGAAGGAATGTTACCCAAAAACTGGTTGTGCCTCTTGGTGGGTGTCGAGCCAATATATAAAACCAAGTCACAGATCGGGAGAAGGAAGCATTTATTATTACTTACAGCAAGTAAGGAGAACACCGGGGATCTTCCCCAAAGCAGCATCACCCTGAACAGCAAAACCGAGGAAGTTTTGGCTCCGGACACACAGGCTCAGCGGCCATGGCTCACGGGCCCAGCCGCTCTGCGGCATGTGGGATCTCCCCAGGCCGGGGCACGATCCCACGTTCCCTGCATCGGCAGGTGGACTCTCAACCACTGCGCCACCAGGGAAGCCCAAAACGGAGGAAGTTTTAAGCTAAGGGTACACACATATTCATGAGCTTGAGCAGAGAATTCAGCATAGAATTGGGGCAAAGGTCAACAGAGTCCAAGCTTGAGTTGATTGAAGTCAGGAGGGTCAACATCATCCTTCCACCCTCCACCTGGGTGGGGACCTTAGTTCCTGCTGAACTCAGAGATCTATTATTATGTATAATCCCTTGAGGAGGAACTAGGACTCTGCTTTATCCCTGCACTATTGTTTGGCTGCCTTTTCTCTGTTCCTTCATTCCTTTGTTCCCTTGAGATCATTGATTACTGAGACCTTTTCAAGGGCAAGCATTGTGGCAGGGCTTAGATCACAAAATGGCTTAGGGCAAAAATGGATTCTCTTCTGTCAAGAAAGTCATGCCTGGTTCTCTTTCTCTGGGGACCCATCCCCCAAACCTATCTGCTTACAGGAGGGGCTGAAAGTGAGACTGGTCTTCCATTGTTTGAATGATTTAATGTCTTAAAGTGAGACTGTATTCATGTATTACTTATGATAAAAAGAGAAAATAATATTACTTTTAAAACAACAGTTAGCTTATCTTCTGTCAGGGAGGAAGAAATTTTCCTTTACGCTTTTAGGTCCTTCTGGCTGGTTTAGAAATTAAATTGGAATGACACACATTAACAGTAGAAAAATCAAACAAAAATTTAATAACATGGGAAAGACCCAGGAAAACTGAGTCACTCGCCAAGATGGCTGAAGCATTCACCTTAAATACCATTCTCACTAAAGACCACAGAGGACATTGAGGATGGGGAGAGTCAGTTTCAGGGGGTTACAGGCAAAGGCACAGTAAACAAGGGTGAGGTTGTTATGCAGATTTAAGTCATTGCCTTCTCCATTCATGAGAGTTTCTAGAGATTTGGTCAACCTCCTCTCCTAGGTATAGTGAGGGAACCACCCTTACAATTGGAGATTTCCCTTACAAATGTAAATATTTCTTACAAAAGGGTAACTCCTACTTGATTTTCAGAGTTTTTCCCAGATCTGCTGTTTCTTAGAAATCAACCAGCTTAAAATATTCCAAAGAGACACATTTTGGGGCAGCAGATTCTGTTCTGCTACAGTCCCCGCTTTGAAACTTCCCAGGGAAGTTTCACCATCCAGAAGCTAAGTTGATACATGACTCCATATCTTGTTTGAAGCAGTTAGTCCTGAGAATAGGTCAGTTCAGTAAAATGGCTGTGTCTCATTGCAGGAGGTGGTGATAGGGCTGGGCTCTCAAAGTTAGTACAGTACTCTACGTGAAATCAGGTATTTAATAAGAGGCGTTTCTACTGCGACAGAAGAAAAACAAAGCTTAGTAGTTGGAACAAATTATAAACCCACTGTCTGAGTCCTGAGAGCTGCCAGTTGAAGAGACATTCATTCATTCATTCATTCATTTATTTTTGGCTGCATTGGGTCTTCGTTCCTGCACGCGGGCTTTCTCTAGTTGCAGTGAGCGGGGGCTACTCTTCGTTGCGGTGCGCTGGCTTCTCATTGCAGTGGCTTCTCTTGTTGCAGAGCACGTGCTCTAGGCACGCAGGCTTCAGTAGTTGTGGCATGTGGACTCACTAGTTGTGGCACATGGGCTCTAGAGCGCAGGCTCAGTAGTTGTGGTGCACAGGCTTAGTTGCTCCGCAGCATGTGGGATCTTCCCGGACCAGGGCTCGAACCTGTGTCCCCTGCATTGGCAGGCAGATTCTTAACCACTGTGCCACCAGGGAAGCCCCTTGAAGAGATATTTAGATGTCGTGGTCAAAGCATCTTTCTGCAGTTTGAAACGTCTCTGATGATGTCATCAGTGTGCAGGTAAACTTTCTAAGTGGCTCACACAGCAATAGGCAGGGAGATTATCTAAACATGGGCTATTGTGATGATCCCTCTTAAATGTATATCAAGTATTCAGCTTCAGTTTGCAGGGCTTCAGGAAAAGGGCAGCTTTAGTTCTCAATGATTCCAAGCCAAAAGTGGGAGAAAAATTGGAAATGTTAGTTTGCAGAGTTATAGCCAAATAGTCGAGTAGAAAAGTTCAGGATCCAGTCCGGTTTATAGGTGGATAAACAAAACCTCAAAGACAATTAATTACAATCTAATATTCATAGCTGAGTGTTATACTTTCTGTTGAAACTGAACCCAAGCAGCACCCTGTGGGGCTCCTGGGCATGGAAGGCTTTCACAGAATTGCTAATCAGGGAAGGGAGGGGATGCAGAAACAAGGAAGGGACAGTCCAGAAAGTGCAGCCTTGGGGCAGGGTCCTGGTTCTACTTCAAGGCATATACATAACAATATCTTCAAGCTCCTTACAGAACTAAAACCCCCAACAAGTGGAAGATGTTAGCATTCTTCATTCCAGATTAAAGGAACCAGAGAAGCTCTTCAAGAAACCACCTCAGGCCGGATTAAAGGAGTACAGGCCCTGCACATACCCTAATCCTTATCGGCAACCCTGCCCTTGAACCATTGCTATAAAACTGCTCAACAAATCCTCCCAGGTTGGAGCAAACGGTTATTGAGGGGCATGAGCTTCCTGTGTTCCCCCTTTGCCTGGCAAAGCAATAAAGCTGTTCTTTTCTACTTCACCCCAAACTGTGTCTCTGAGATTCAATTCAGCACCTGTGCACAGAGGCCGAGCTTTCAGCACTGATTCCAAGTTGGCAAGGGCTCTGATTCACAGTCATTCAGGGATCCAGGCTAACTGAATCTCCACCATCATTAGTACATTGCTTTTCAAGTCACTCTGGCCATCACTGTAAAGGCCAATTCAGCTCCTGAGAGGAGGGAAGATGGAACATGAAGGAAAGCACATGGGATACTTTTTGGACAAGGCTTGGAAGTAGCACACATCCTTTCTGCTCATACTCCATTGGAAAACTTAGTCACTTGGCTCTATCTACCTCCTGGGGAGACTAAGAAATGCTATGCAGCTGGGAACCCAAATGGTAGTGAAACAGGAGGGAAGGGGGCAGGGCACAACCTTTAAAAGAATGACACAGCCTTAGGACACAACATAAATGGTTAGAACCAATTAGGCCCAAGATGGCGGATAAGACTTCCACTAGACCTTGAGCCTCAGTATACGCTCATGGTAGCACATCAGCATGCTAAATGACACACCCACAGGTGCCATGACAGTTCCAAGGCCGACCATAAAAGGTCAAGTGGGCAGTAGCCCAATTCCTGGAAATCCCTACCCTGTCCCCAAAATAGCTGGAATATTCCTCCCACTCATTAGCCTATGAAATTACCCACCCCTATAAAAACTGACAACCCCATACCCTGGTGCCTCTCTTGCCTTCTGAGATGGCCCACACTCTGTCTGTGAAGTGTGTTTCTCTCTAAATAAATCCACTTCTTGCCTACCACTTTGTCTCTCACTGAATTCTTTCTGTGATGAGACATCAAGAAAGTGAGTTTCATTAAGTCCTGAGACCAGGTGTGTAATCTCAGTTAAAAGAACGTGGGTTCCACATCTTCTTTATTCATTCATCTGTCGATGGACATTTAGGCTGTTTCCATATCCTGGCTATTGTAAATAGTGCTGCAATGAACATTGGGGTGCATATGTCTTTTTGAATTATGGTTTTCTCAGGGTATGTGCCCAGTAGTGGGATTGCTGGGTCATATGGTAGTGCTATTTTTAATTTTCTAAGGAACCTCCATACTGTTCTCCATAGTGGCTGTATCAATTTACATTCCCACCAACAGTGCAGGAGGGTTCCCTTTTCACCACACCCTTTCCAGCATTTATTGTTTCTAGGGTTTTTGATAATGGCTATTCTGACTGGCTTGAGGTGACACCTCATTGTAGTTTTGACTTGCATTTCTCTAATAATTAGTGATGTTGAGCATCTTTTCATGTGCTTCTTGGCCATCTGTATGTCTTCCTTGGTGAAATGTCTGTTTAGGTCTTCCACCCACTTTTTAATTGGATTGTTTGTTTTTTTGATGTAGACACAGGGAATGGACTGGAGGACATGGGGTGGGAGGGGGAAGTGGGGGTGAAGTGAGAGTAGCATCAACATATATACACTACTGAATGTAAAACAGTTAGCTAGTGGGAAGCAGCAGCATAGCACAGGGAGATCAGCTCGGTGCTTTGTGACGACCTAGAGGGGTGGGATAGGGAGGGTGGGAGGGAGGCTCAAGACGGAGGGGATATGGGGATATAGGGATGCATATGGCTGATTCACTTTGTTGTACAACAGAAACTAACACAGTATTGTGAAGCAATTATACTCCAATAAAGATCTATTAAAAAAAAAAAAAAAGAAGAAGAACCTGGGTTCAAGTCCCAGTGTGAGTTGCAGGGTTTCGGCACCATGCCTTGCCAAAACTCAGGGTGCTATTGCTTAAGAAGAAGGGGAAAATGCATAGCCATTCTGAGACAGGAAATGTTAAAACCATTCTATAGTTGAGGAAACTGAAGCTCAGACTGGTTAAATAACCTGCCCAAATTCATGCAGCTTCTACATGTTAGAGCTGGAACTCCACCTCTGCTCTATCTCATTCCAGAGCCGGTGTACTTTCCAGCACCCATACTAACCTGGCTCACTCACCACGCGAGTTTGATCCTCAGCAACATGCCAGGAGATTCTTTGAAGCCACACAATAAATACAGCACATCTTTTCTGTGTACACATTTCACTCCATGATTTAGGAATAAAACAAGTTTACTTAAGATAACCATTATGGTGTAGAGGGCCAAATTTCACTGATTTCTTTGATGAAACAGGAGACTGGAAAGAAATTTTACATGTTAGTCCCTGTAGATGAAGCAAAGCTTGGGAAGCCCCTCATCACCCTGCACTATCCCCATCACAGTCTTCTGCTCCTTGTTATATGGTGACTGTACTCACTGCTGTTTTCTAGTCTTATCACCAATCGCAGGGTTTAACTCTGCTTGGAACCTATAGCCTTCTAGAACCCAGCAGTACTCACTTTTTTTTTCATGAATTTTTATTGGAGTATAGTTACTTTACAATGTTCTGTTAGCTTCTACTGCACAGCAAAATGAATCAGCCATACGTAAGTACTCACTTCTTTAAATTTATTTATTTATTTATTTATGGCTGCACTGGGTCTTCGTTGTTGGGTCTTCGTTGCTGTGCGCGGGCTTTCTCTAGTTGTGGCTAGCAGGGGCTACTCTCCGTTGCAGTGTGCAGGCTTCTCATTGCGGTGGCTTCTCTTGTTGTGGAGCACGGGCTCTAGGCACGCGGGCTTCAGTAGTTGCAGCATGCGGGCTCAGTAGTTGCGACACGTGGACTCAGTAGTTGTGGCACACGGGCTTAGTTGCTCCGCGGCATGTGGGATCTTCCCAGCCCGGGGATCGAACGCACGTCCCCTGCGTTGGCAGGCAGATTCTCAACCACTGCGCCACAAGGGAAGCCCCAGTACTCACTTCTTATAGTATAGTATCAATATCACAGGCTGCCAATTGATTTAAAAACACCAGCAACAAAAAAAATTTTGATTTTTAATTGAAATGTTCAGATACTTTTAAAACGTTGAAAATGGCTGGTGATCCCATTTTGGATAGAGCCCTTATGTAATAATATTGTATTTGCTGCTACAAAATATAATTTCCCAGTCAGTTCACACAGGTTTAAGGATATCTGTTGATTTGCAAGAAAGGGTCTCAATTCTGATATAAATAATTCTATGTGGCCCTGAGGGCACACAGTCTTAACTCATGATGATGTTTATAGCCTTGCAGTTCCTTTGATGCTAAGCTTCCAGACAGTTTCCTACAGATAGATCTTTCTTTTCATTGTGGAGCTCCATGTGGCTGGTAAGATCCTATTATGGTGTCTGACGGAAGGCTGTGGTTCCATCTTAAATAAAGCTTTGGTAGAATTACCAGTTTTGGTGTGTTCTCCCTACAGCTATTATACCAGTTAATGAAAAGTTTAAGGATACAATTTGCTTATATGGACACCAAGGTGGGAAAGCAGGGGGTGGGGAGGATGAATTGGGAAATTGGGATTGACATATATACACTAATATGTATAAAATAGATAACTAACAAGAACCTGCTGTATAAAAAATCAAATTAAATCAAATTCCAAAAAAAAACAATTAAAAAAAAAGGAATACAATTTGGAGGACTATCAAATTGGTTCCAGACATCTGAGGGGTGGGTATGCAAATGAGTAGAAGATTTAGACACACACAAAAAAGATGTTTCTTTTTTTTAAGGTATAGATGCAGAAGGCCTTATCAAACTATACCACAGTTTGATCATGAGATAAATTGGTTATTATTTACATGGACAAGTAGCTCAGAGATTGACTCTCTAATGTGAACAAAAATCAGGTTGTTTAGTTTGCCCAAGTGCTAACACACAGCTTTGTTAGGTGACTGGATGGGGAAAAAGGAGAGGGAGCATCTGAAATATTAGATGGGGAATTACATTTTCTAATAGTTCGGTCTCTAATAAACAGATGATATTTAAGCCAAATAAAAAAGTAAGATTGGGGCCATCACATTTTCTACACTGAAGGACAGAATATTTAGACATTGGGGGAAAAATGTCTACGAACATCCTAAAAGTCAAAGAACTTGTATCCTTGGGTACCTGGGACTCAGATTCCATGATGACCCTGTTACTTACACAGTTCAGGCTAACTCAGCCAACCAGGATTTAGCAGACAGGAAAATCATGAATTGCTTAGTACAGGTGAAGAAAAGCAGATCTCAAAAAGGGGTTAAGAAAGGATCAGTTATAATTTACAAATCTGATGATTGTGAATAGTGAATTTCATTGAATTTAAGAGACCATCTCCATTTCCAAGGTGTTAACATGTTAAGGGAAAAAAAATCAAACTTGTATCTTATATCTTAGAATTGATGACACATAGCTCTGTAGGTGAGGGCTGGACTGGAGAAACACACTTCCTTAACTGGGAAAGAAGCCAGAAAGAATTGTATGCAAAAACATAACGACAATTGTTTCAGGTTGGCAAAACTGTTGCTGGGACAAGTTTCAGAATTGGGTACGTTTCAGCACAAACTGGAGGCCAGGTTCCTTAGGAGCTCAGAGTGGGAGAATTGCTATTAGACAAGAGTCCATTAAGAAGAGGATCTGTATCGTATCTCTGTTCTAATTAAACTCCAAATTTCATTTAAAAAAAGAAAAAGAAAAAGAAGAGGAGGATCTGTATCAGTACCTGGGCCCTGTGAAGTCTTTAGGTTGTACTGAAATATTCACACCTACCTCTAAGCCCAGGGCATTAGTGCTACAGAGATATCCAAGGGAAAACTTTTTAACTGGTTTCTTATTCCAAAAAAAATATCTTCAGGGAAGTGTGGAATCCACATGGTCATTAAACCAATTGGTATGTTGTAGGTTTTTTTGTTTGTTTGTTTTGTTTTGTTTTTGGCTGCATTGGGTCTTCGTTGCTGCACATGGGCTTTCTCTAGTTGTGGTGAGCGGGACTACTTTTCTTTGAGGTGCACGGGCTTCTCATTGTTGTGGCTTCTCTTGCATGGGCTCTAGGCACGTGGGCTTCGGTAGTTGTGGCACACGGGCTTAGTTGCTCCGGGCATGTGGGCATCTTCCCGGACCAGGGATTGAACCCATGTCCCCTGCAATGGCAGGTGGATTCTTAACCACTGTACCACCAGGGAAGTCCCTGTTGTAGGTTTTTAAATTCTTATCTTATTTTATTTTTTATTGTTAAGGGTTTCACAGATGGACACTGGAGATTTAAATCAATTTTGGTTGCCATGGTAGGCTTTGGATTCTGTCAGCTGGAGACTGATAACTCTAGTCAAAAGGATTCTATTCTATCATGTTTATATTCATAGTTACAGTATAATATTTTCTCTGCTTATTTATTTACATTCTGAATGGCTTTGGACTATTGGTGTTTTTTTTAATTGAATGAAATATTCTTTAAATTCTACAGTGCTTTAAATTTTTCAAAAGTTTCACACACATGATTTCATATAATCCCATAATAATGGACTATTTGTTTCAACATTTTACATTTTCAATCCTGTCAGTTACCTGTATGACCAAGGCAGTCTATATTTTACTACTTCATTATCAATAATGAGGAGTTCTGCTTAACAACAGAGCCATGCAACCTGAAGCCTGGAGAATAGAATGTTCTTGATTATACAGCTGCCTGCATTGTTGTGAGGGTAAAGGAATAGATACCTGTAACAGCAAGCCCAAGATGGCATCCCAACTCTCTCTGCCCTGCTATACAACATAGAATCTCTGGTCCAGGGCTTCCCTGGTGGTGCAGTGGTTAAGAATCCACCTGCCAATTCAGGGAACACGGGTTCGAGCCTTGGTCCGGGAAGATCCTACATGCCACGGAGCAACTAAGCCCATGTGTCACAAGTACTGAGTCTGCGCTCTAGAGCCTGCAACCCACGAATACTGAGCCCACGTGCTGCAACTACTGAAGCCTGCGTGCCTAGCCCGAGCTTTGCAACAAGAGAAGCCACCGCAATGAGAAGCCCGCGCACCGCAACAAAGAGTAGCCCCCGCTTGCCTCAACTAGAGAAAGCCTGCAAGCAGCAACGAAGACCCAACACAGCCAAAAATAAATAAATAAAATAAATTTATTTAAAAAAAGAAAAAGAATCTCTTGTCTAATTTCTATAGAGAGAAGATGACCCTGAAGAGAATGTTGACTGGGTAGGGTAAGACCTGGAAATTTAAGGAAGTTTGGACTCTATACACAAAGTAACAGGGTGAAACTGCAGATTATTCAACAGAGTATAATATAATAAATAAATAAATAAATAAAATTAAATCAAAGGGGACTTCCCTGCTGGTCCAGTGGTTAAGACTCTGCCCTTCCACTTCAGGGGGTATGGGTTCGATCTCTGGTCGGGGAACTAAGATCCCGCATGCTGCACACGGCACGGCCAAAAAAAGAAAAAGTATAATATAATTGGAAATAGGATTTCAGGAAATTGATCTGGCTGTCATGGTATAGAAAATGGACAAGAGTAAATAGGGAGCTTACTGTTTAAAAACAGGTCCACACAAAAACAAAACAGCAACACAGATCAATCAGAAAGTATACTATGAGATGATGTAATGCTAAAAGGAATTTTCCAAAAGGAATAATATTGCTGAACACCTACTATGTGATAGTCTCTATCACTGAGTGTATTTCCAGTATCTCATCTAACCCTAACAATTGTTAACAATTGTAATTAGGTATGGCAGCTCCCATTATACAGATGAAAAAAGTAGTCTGGTGAGATTATGTACCTTTCCCATTGTCACTCAGTTTCTGAGTAGTAAAATTGGGATTCAAATCCAGACCTGACTAATTCCAAGGCCATTGTTCTTTCCAAAATACCAAACTGTCATACTCTAAAAACTACAAAATATTGTTGAAAGAAATTAAAGAATACCTAAACAAATGGAAAGATATCCCATGTTCATTGATCAGAAAACTTAATTTTGTTAAAAGGTCAATCCTACCCAAACTGATCTATAGATTCAGCATGTTTCCTATCAAAATCCCAGCTGGCTTTTTGGCAGAAATTGATAAGTTGATCTTAAAATTCATATAGAAATTCAAGGGACCTAGAATACACTCTTCTTTTTCTTTTTTAAGCTCAACACTCACACCCCTCCCCTCCCCACTGGGGTCAAGGGAGTGACCCCCACCCACTATATAGGCACATATCCAGGTCAAGACTGGCTAACTGATTTTACAGTAATGCCCTTGGGCACAAGGAAATTTCAGATATTTGCTGGTTTTGACTGACACCTTCTCTGGTTGGATGGAGACATTCCCCACCCAAACCAAGACTACCTTGGAGTTCTCTAAGGCCCTGCTCAAAGAAATAACCCCTCGGTTTGGGCTCCCTAAGTCCATCCAGAGTCACAATGGGTCCACCTTTGTTTCCCAAATTACTAAAGGAGTCTCTAGAGCCCTAGGAATTAAATGGGGTTTACACTCTACTTGGAGACCACAATCCTCAGGAAAAGTAAAACAAATCAAACTCTCAAAAGAAACTTAGCCAAACTATGTCAAGACACTCATCAACCCTGGATCACCCTTCTCCCCATAGCACTTCTGAGAATGCGAATAGTCCTTAAGGAAAGCTCAGGTTGAGTCCGTATGAGCTCATGTATGGGAGGCCCATTCCTGAAGGACCCAGCTCGAAGACCAACCTTAGGAATACGGACCAACAGAAATATACCTTACAGAGAGGGGAAATAATCAAAGCTTTACACACCTACATGGATCCGGAACTGCCTTCCCCTTCTGACATCACTTTACATCCTTTCTCCCCTGGGGATTGGGTTTATTTGAAAACCTGGAAGGCTGGAAATCCACACGTCTAGTTAGACCCCAAGTGGACAGGCCACTACCTAGTAATCTTGACCACTCATTCTGCCTGAAAATTACAGGGCTTAACTCCGTGGGCCACCATACCAGAGTGAAGGCGTACCTGAGGAAGAAGTTGCTGAGCCAGCCACACCTTACACCTGTGAACCTGTCATAGACCTTAAGTTACTTTTCAAAAGGACAAACTTACCAATAGATATGTGATGTGGTGGACAGGCTTAGTAGCTGGCTTTGTCATTGCTCTCGCCTTACTTGGCTTCTGCTGTTCTGTGAAAGCCCCTCCTTCTGGCAAACACCTCTGTCCATGCTGGGTATGGGGTATGAGTGGCCATTATTGTCTATTCTTTCTTGTCTTTTCTTCTCTCTTACAACCGTCCACGTGGAATGGGAATTCAACGCAAGAGTAAATTTCTCAAGCATTAGAGCCCGTGGACAAAATCTATCCCGGTGCTGCATCTGTCACCCCAACCCACAAAGTGGCACCTATGGGTTAAACATATTACATTTTACTCCTAAGAGTGACAACCTCACTCTCACTTTGGCTAACAGGTCTGCTAAAGCTACCCCTCTTGAAGTTCACATCCCATCCCTAACACAACCTCCCTGCTTGGACCTTGCCCCTCGCATTAACATCTCTAATGAATACAAAGTACTCACTCTGAAGTGCGGTCTTGCTGCCCCTGCCCCTGTCAACAACCCCTACAAAAGGTAGGAACTTGTGATGCAGAAAGCTCAACCTCTTTGCCCCAGTGCTGAGTCGAATCTCGGAGACAAGAGTTTTGGGTGAAGTAGAAAAGGAGAGCTTTATTGTTTTGCCAGGCAAAGGGGGACACGGCAGCCTCCTGCCTTGAAAAACTATGTGTCCCTGGAATACAATATTGAAAAGGAAGGACATATTTAAAGGACTCACACTTTCCAATATCAAAACTTACCACAAAGCTACTGCAATCAAGACAGTCTGGCACTAGCGAAATGATAGACGTATAAATCAAGGGAATACAACTGAGAGTCCAGAAATAAACCTTTACATTTATGGTCAAATGATTTTCAACAAGGGTGCCAAGACAATTTAAAGTTGGACCCTTACCTAACACCATATACAAAAATTAACTCAAAATATATTATAGATCTAAATATAAGAGCTAAAACTACAAAGCTCTTAGAAGAAAATATAGGAGTAAATCTTTATGGCCTTGAGTTTAGGCAATGGTTTCTTAGGTATGACAACAACAGCACAAGTGACAAAAAAATAAATACATTTGACTTCATGGAAATTTAAAACTTCTGTGTTTTAAATAACACCGTCTAGAAACTGAAAAGACAACCCACATAATAGGAGAAAACATGTACAAATCATATATCTCAAAATGACTTTCTATTCAGAATATATGCAATACAACTCAATAATAAAAAGATAAATAATCCAATGTTTTGTTTTGTTTTGTTTTTTTCGGCTGCGCTACACACACTTGTGGGATCTCAGTTCCCAGGGATTGAACCCCGGGCCACAGGCAGTGAAAGGCCGGAATCCTAATCAATAGGTACCAGGAAACTTCCCAATCCAATCTTTTCAAATGGGCAAAAAATCTGAAGAGACATTTTTCCAAACATTATTAATCATTAGGTAAATGTAAATCAAAAGCACAGTGAGGGCTTCCCTGGTGGCGCAGTGGTTAAAAATCCGCCTGCCAATGCAGGGGACACAGGTTCGAGCCCTGGTCTGGGAAGATCCCACACGTTGCGGAGCAACTAAGCCCGTGCGCCAAAACTACTGAGCCTGCGCTCTAGAGCCCACGAGCCACAAGTACTGAAGCCTGCGTGCCTAGAGCCCATGCTCTGCAACAAGAGAAGCCACCGCAATGAGAAGCCCGCGCACCACAACGAGAAAGCCCACGCACAGCAATGAAGACCCAATGCAGCTAAAAAAAAAAAAAAAAAAAAAAAAGCACAATGAGATACTGCTTTGCGCCTACTAGCTAGGATGGCTATAAACAAACAGATACTAACAACTGCTGGTGAGTATGGGTAGAACTGGGAACACTCCTACATTGCAGGTGGGAATATAAAATAGTGCAGTTGCTTTGGAAAACAGTCGGACAGTCCCTCAAAAGGTTAAACATAAAAGTTACCATAGGACCCAGCAGTTCCAGCCTTAAGTTTATACCCAAGAGAAATGAAATCATATGTCCACACAAAAACTTATACACAAATGTTCACAGCAGCATTATTCATAATAGCCAAAATGTGAAAACAACTCGAATATACCAACCGATTAATGGATAAGTAACTTGTGGTCATCCCTAAAATAGAATATTATTTGGTCATGAAAAGGAGTGAAATACTGATTCATGCTATAACATCAATGAATTTTGGAAACATTATACTATGTGAAAGAAAGCAGCCACAGAAGACCACATATTGGGCTTCCCCGGTGGGACAGTGGTTAAGAATCTGCCTGCCAATGCAGGGGACACAGGTTCAAACCCTGGTCTGGGAAGATCCCACATGCCACGGAGCAACTAAGCCCGTGAGCCACAACTACTAAGCCTGCGCTCTAGAGTCTGTGTGCTGCAACTACTGAGCCCACGCGCCACAACTACTGAAGCTCGCGTGTCAACAATACTGAGCCTGCGCTCTAGAGCCTGCGAGCCACAACTACTGATCCCATGTACCACAACCACTGAAGCCCACGTGCCTAGAGCCCGTGCTCCACAACAAGAGAAGCCACTGAAATGAGAAGACCGTGCACTGCAACCAAGAGTAGCCCCTGCTCGCCGCAACTAGAGAAAGCCCGCGTGCAGCAACGAAGACCAAACACAGCCAAATAAAATAAACTTATATAAAAGAAAACAGACCACGTATTATGACTCTACTTATGGAAATGTCTGTAACAGGTAAATCTATAGAGACAGAGTAGGTGAGGAGAATTTCCCACCCTAAAATATGTTTTTGGCCTATTAATTGTGCTAAACTGGTTGTTTTCTGGGAAAAAGCAGGCAAGGGATGGGCTCTGCAAACCAAGTAGGAAGTTGCTTTCTGTAAGAAACACTTACATTTGTAAGGGAAATCTCCATTTGTAAGGGTGTCTCCCTCCCCGTACCTGAAAGAGCATTACCGAATCTCTACAAACTCTTATCAACCCTGCTTTTCCTTGTAACCTCCCACAACTGACTCTGCCTACCCTTAACATCATCGTTCCTCTTTAGCTGAGGATGGTATTTAGAATAAGGTCTTTGGCCCTTTTGGTAAGTTACTGTTTTTTTCTGGGTCTCTCCCATGTAATATTAAGTGTGGTTTGATTTTCTCCTGTTAATCAGTCCCATGTCAATATAATTCTTAGACCAGCCAGGAGAACCTAAGACTACAGAGGAAATTTTCTTCCCCCCAACAACAGAAAGTAGACTCATGGTTGCCCAGGGATGGAGGATTTGCAGAGAAATGAGGAGTGACTGCTAATATCTATGGCATTTCCTCTTAGGTTTATCAAAATGTTTTAAAATTGGCTGTCCTGATGGTTGCACAATTCTGCAAATGTATTCAAAACCATTGAGGGCTTCCCTGGTGGCTCAGTGGTTAAGAATCCTCCTGCTAATGCAGGGGACACGGGTTCGAGCCCTGGTCGCGGAAGATCCCACATGCCGCGGAGCAACTAAGCCCGTGCGCCACAACTACTGAGCCCGCGTGCCACAACTACTGAAGCCCGTGCACCACAACTACTGAGCCTGCACTCTAGAGCCCGCGAGCCACAACTACTGAGCCTGCGTGCCACAACTACTGAAGCCCGTGTGCCACAGCTACTGAAGCCTGTGCGCCTAGAGCCCGTGCTCCGCAACAAGAGAAGCCACCGCAATGAGAAGCCCGCACACCGCAACGAAGAGTAGCCCCCGCTCGCCGCAACTAGAGAAAGCCCGCATGCAGCAACCAAGACTCAACGCAGCCAAAGATAAATAAATAAATATATTTTTAAAAAATACTCACATTAGGGCTTCCCTGGTGGCGCAGTGGTTGAGAGTCCACCTGTCGATGCAGGGGACACGGGTTTATGCCCCGGTCCGGGAAGATCCCACATGCCACGGAGCGGCTGGGCCCGTGAGCCATGGCCGCTGAGCCTGCATGTCCGGAGCCTGTGCTCCACAACGGGAGAGGCCACAACAGAGAGAGGCCCGCGTACAGCAAAAAAAAAAACAACTCACATTAGAATCAAGTAAATCAAGTGGTTGTGCTAACTTCTAATTTTTAACCAGTTTATAGATAACCAGTCAAAAAAATTAGAAAAATGTATCCAAATAGTTGGGGCAGTGAAGGAGCTAACCTTCAAAGATAATCACTATTAATATTTTGGAGTGTTTTCTTCCAATAATCGTGCATCATAGTTTTTTCTTCACATAACACTATATTATAAGCCTATCTCCATGTCATCAGGTGGTTTGTTTATTTGTTTGTTTGTTTGTTTGTTTGTTTTTGGATGTACCACGCAGCGGGTGGGATCTTAGTTCCCCGACCAGGGATTGAACCTGGCCCTCGGCAGTGACAGCGTGGAGTCCTAACCACTGGACCGCCAGGGAGTTCCCCAGAGAGTTTTTTGTAAACGTCATTTAATGCCCATGGAGGTGTCATGATGTATTTAACCATTACCCTATCACTGACTGGTTCCTGTTTTCCCCTATCTTAATGGGGGAAAAGGATTAATATCTTTAGACAGAAAGCATTTTGGTATTTAGGATTATTTCCTTGGATAGATTCTGATTCCTAAGAAGTAGTTAATGAAACAAAGGACAGGACCATTTCATAGCATTTTCCCCAAAAGTTGTACCAGTTTATTTATACTGAGAAGTGATAAAGTTAATTTGTATATTGGGACCCACAGAATGGAGGCACCCCAGTAACCCTACACATGTCACAAATCTAAACCTAAGTCAGCCTGCACTTACCCCAAATGCCTCACTGTCAAGGAAACCGAACAAACACTAATCACTGTCCTCCACATCAGCTTTAACCAGCTAACCTTACCCGAGAAAACAGGACTTGCCAGCCTTACAAGGAAATTCCCAACCTCCAGGCCAATCATGCCCTGTTTCTGCTTGCCCTTTCTAAAGCTCTGTACAAATCTTGCCCAAAATCCCTTCAGAAGAAGGCCCCACTGCTTGTGAAGCACTGTCCTCCCCCAAGCAATGGGTTATTTTCCCTTGAATAAAGGATCTCAAACGTATAAGTAAAGGGTTTTAGTTTGGTCATTTGACAGTGTGCTACAAAGTGTGATTTAAGACCTGGAATTTATGTTACATCTTCATCTCTGAAGTATTTATGTATTGCTCATTGTCTCTATACTCCTGTTAGGATATAAGCTCCACAAGGGCAGGAATCTTGGTTTACTGGTATATCTCAAGCGTCTAAACAGTGCCTGGCATATAGGAGACATTAAAATATTTGTTTCAAGAACAAATGAAATAAGAAGAAGTTTGTTTTTGAATCATGATTATGTAGTCCCAATGGCAAGATTTAATCACAGGTTACAACAGAACTGTCAAGTGAATATGTCCCTATGCCCATCTCATTCTCTGGTATTATTTATCATGACACAATTTAAGCTTGAATCACTTATTGCATGTCTACTTCAGATAAAAAAGTTGCATTCCTTAGTTCTTATGTGTTTGAGAAACTGCTAATTACCAATATGATTTCAGGTTCTCTTGCTATCTTGAAGAGCATATACTCGACTAGAAGACCACATTTCTAATCTCCCTTGCAGAGAGGTTGTGGTCAGATAATCATTAAGATATATACAGAAATTGTTGGAATTCCTTCTAGAAAATATCTTTGAAATGGGAACAAATCGCTGATGCGGTCCCTTGTTTTCCTTCTTCTGCTTCCTGCCTAGAATGCAGACATGATAGTTCCAACAGCCCTGCCGTATACAATGAGGTAAATTTAAGGATGGAATCTCAGGATAGAATCTCTGGGCTTCTCTGGTGGCACAGTGGTTAAGAATCTGCCTGCCAAGGCAGGGGACACGGGTTCAAGCCCTGGTCGGGGAAGATCCCGCATGCCACGGACCAACTAAGCCCATGTGCCACAACTACTGAGCCTGTGCTCTAGAGCCTGCAAGCCACAACTACTGAGCCCATGTGCCACAACTACTGAAGCCCACGCGCCTGGAGCTCGTGCTCCGCAACAAGAGAAGCCACCGCGATGAGAAACCCGTGCACTGCAACGAAGAGTAGCCCTCGCTCGCCGCAACTAGAGAAAGCCCGCACACAACAAGGAAGACCCAACGCAGCCAAAAATAAGTAATAAATAAATTTATTAAAAAAAAACAAAACACTTCCTCAGTTTTGCTGTTCAGGGTGATGCTGCTTTGGGAAAGATCCCCGGTGTTCTCCTTACTTGCTGTAAATGATAATAAATGCTTCCTTCTCCCAATGTGCGGCTTTGTTGTGTCCACTGTC
Organism: Hyperoodon ampullatus; assembly: GCF_949752795.1. Taxonomy (NCBI): domain Eukaryota; kingdom Metazoa; phylum Chordata; class Mammalia; order Artiodactyla; family Ziphiidae; genus Hyperoodon; species Hyperoodon ampullatus. Next base: position 129,386,684 of record NC_136914.1, on the reverse strand, counting down.
TCGACACCCACCGAGAGGAGAAACCAGTTTTGGGGTAACAGGACCATGGGTGGCAGTGCAATTATAAGAGTTTGGTAAGGCCATGGGGAATTCCCCAGCCAAATTCACCTCTCACTCCCTGTCTCGCAGGAACGCGCCTGCCTCAGTGTTCCCAGCATGCTCAGCAGTGGGCTGGGCCCACTTTATAAGAAGCAAGGCCCCAGCTCCACAGCGGTGTTGGGTGTCAGAGCAAAGCCACTGAGGGCATGGATCAATCATACCTTTGCAGTCCCAGTGAGAGGTCTGAGAGCCACATTCTCCTGGTTCAGGATACCTGATGATCCTCTGAAAAGACGCCTGGAACAGTGCTACCTTCTGAGAAAAGGGATATAATAAGTGAAAAAACTCCAACAGAATTTAACATACATTTTTGAATGAATTTCTTTAATAAATATAAAAATACGCTCAAAGCAATTGGGATTTTTCTGCATTTTTAAATATGTTAAAGATGATATCACTTCAGTTAGAAGTGAAGAATCATTTATAGTGATAGAACTAGAGACCTCATTACTCTGTTTTGTTTTGACTATTCATTGACTGATGTACTTCCGGTCTTTGACAGTGCTATGGACTGAAATGTGTCGCCTCACCCAACTCCTATTTTGAATCCTAACCCCCAATATGACTATATTTGGAGATAAGGTTTTCAAGAAGGTAACTAAGGTTAAATGAGGTCATAAGGGTAGGGCCCTAATCCAATAGGATAGGTGGCCTTACAAGAAGAGGAAGAGAGAGAGATTTCCCTTCCCCTCATGCTCATATATGTGTATATCTATGTATGTGTGTATACATATATGTGTACACGTGTATATAGCTTCACTTCAGACAGCTGTAGTTAGACGTTAACAAAGGAACTAGTGAAACTGCTGGGCAAACAGCAATGCTAAGCAGAAAGTCTCAACAGGAGAAAAACCACAACTTCTATGTTTCTTGGCTCCATCTCCTCTATTTCTATTTTGAGGCTGCTCCAGTCTTCAGAGAAAAAACACTCACCTGGTTCTTTATGCCATTGTCCTTTCATCGGTCTCCTGCCTTCCAGCCTCGCTGACGGCTGCCGCTTCCTTTCCACCACCACGGCCGACCTACAACTGTTCACGTAAAGAGTGCCCTTCCCGGGCTTCCCTGGTGGCTCAGTGGTTGAGAGTCCGCCTGCCGATGCAGAGGACACGGGTTCGTGCCCTGGTCCGGGAGGATCCCACATGCTGCGGAGCGGCTGGGCCCGTGAGCCATGGCCGCTGAGCCTGCGCGTCCGGAGCCTGTGCTCCGCAACGGGAGAGGCCACAACAGTGAGAGGCCCGCGTTATCACAAAAAAAAAAAAAAAAAAAAAAAAAAAAGAGTGGGCTTCCCGTTGTCAAATCCAAAGGATCCACTCGCTGCCTTGACCTCTTGGGAGCATTCGTCACTGTTCTACCCTTGTAGAAACTTTCGGTTCCCTTACTTCGAAGATACCAGTCTCCCCCTGTTCTCCTTCTCTGATGAGGTTTCAAGTCTTTTCCCCTTCCAGCCATCCTTAAAGCTATGTGTTTCACAGGAATTTCATCCTTTAACACTTTTCTTCTCTCACTCAGAGACTTTTTGTGAGTGATCTCATTACCCATGGCTTCAACTACTGGACCCTCAAACATGTCTGGCCCTGATTCTGCTATGAGCGCCCAGTCCTTAGTTTTATTTGCCTACAAAGTGACTCCACCTGGGTGTTCCATGGGCGCGTCTCAATGATATGTTCCCATCTTAACTCTCAGGGAGTGTCCGCCTTAAGAGAGGCATCTCCACCTGTTTTCCTTATTTTGCATCATCATCTACCAGTCACCCAGGTCGTCCCTAGACTCTGTCCTCTCCTCCCTCACCCCCTGGATTTAATTTCTAACTCAACCCCGTAGTTTCTGTCTCCTTCATAGTTCTTAAACCCATCTCTTTTGCATCACTGCCCCCAATTTATTTGTTTGGGAGGTAGTATTGAGGGAGCAACAGGAATGTGCATCAGAATCACCTGTGTGGTTTTTTTTTTTTTTTTTTTTTTTTTTTTTTGCGGTACTCGGGCCTCTCACTCCTGTGGCCTCTCCCGTTGCGGAGCACAGGCTTCGGATGCGCAGCCTCAGCGGCCATGGCTCACGGGCCCAGCCGCTCCGCGGCATGTGGGATCTTCCCAGACCGGGGCACGAACCCGTGTCCCCTGCATCGGCAGGCGGACCCTCAACCACTGCGCCACCAGGGAAGCCCATGAATAAAGTTTTAATTTACACTTTTCTGATTGATTAAAGTATACAGTATTTTTTTTTCTTTTTCTTCTTTTTCTTTTTTGTTTTTTTGGCCTCGCTGAGCAGCACGCTGGATCTTAGTTCCCTGACCAGGGATTGAACCCATGCCCCCTGCAATGGAAGCACGGAGTCTTAACCACTGGACAGCCAGGGAATTCCCATACAGTATTTAACATATAACAAAAATGATACTACTGACCCACTTTTAGGACAGCATGCTCTTTGAATCCCTTTAATATTTATTTATTTATTTATTTGCCACACCATACTGTATGTGGGATCTTAGCTCCCCCACCAGGGGTCGAACCTGTGCCCCCTGCAGTGGAAGCACAGAGTCTTAACCACTGGACCGCCAGGGAAGTCCCTGAGTCCCTTTTAATAATGACAGTTTATATTTGAAAGTACTTTTGATTTTTCAAAGCACTTTTTTTTTTTAATAATCTCACCACATTTTTTTTTTTTTTTGGCTGCATTGGGTCTTTGTTCTGGTGCACAGGCTTCTCATTGCGGTGGCTTCTCTTGTTGTGGAGCACGGGCTCTAGGCGCGCGGGCTTCAGTAGTTGCGGCACGCAGACTCTAGGGCACAGGCTCACTAGTTGTGGCACACGGGCTTAGTTGCTCTAGCGGCATGTGGGATCTTCCCCAACCAGGGATCGAACCTGTGTCCCCTACATTGGCAGGCCGATTCTTAACCACTGCGCCACCAGGCAAGTCCCTCAAAGCACTTTTCTTCCAACACTTTATTATGAATATTTCCAAACACATGGGATGGAAAGAAAAAGAATTGTAAGTGAACTCCCATGGACCCTAGATTCTAATTCAACATTTTGCTATATTTGCAAAACACTTTTTATAGGCTAGTTTTATCAGCACTTTTTATTTCACCTAGTGACTAAGGTATGATTCTGTCTGTTTTTATAGACAAGGAAAGTGAGACTAAAAGAGTTAATGATTTGCCAAGAAGCATATCTCCCAGGAGTTATGATCAACCTGTGCCAGCTGATGGCAACCACACCTTCGGGTTGTCAGATATATAGCCCAGGCCTGAACATACATTGAATATCCTCGGTAACGAAAAGCTTCCAATTCCTCAAGACAGGAGAATCACCAGAACCATGGGAAATCCGGCAAGAAAACATTTCTAGGTCATAAATCATTCAGAGAGGAATCCAGTCTTGGGCCTCCCTCCCCCTCACCCCACTTCCCTTCCTGGTTAGTCATCATTTCCTGCCCAAATCTAGCTGAGAGATTTCTTCCATTCATTCTTTTCCAGTACTAGATGCAAGTCTAGAATAACTTTTTTTATCAGCTGGCCTACTTCTCTCTCTTGCCTTTTCACATGCCCGAGATACATGACCTCAAGGAAACCACAGCCCCAAATCATATCCTTGCGCAGCTCACAAAACAGCTCACCGTTTCCTACCAAATTACGTCTAATATAACGTCTGCCACCCGCAGTATAACCTATCCAAGCATCTGTCTTCTTACTCTTTAGCTTCCATCCTACATAACTAAGAGTTGTTCCTGTAAATACACCCAGGGCTTTCTTTATTCCCCTTTTTCACGTGTAAATCACCATCACTCTCTCCCCCCACCAAATTCCACAAGTGTAAAACCGAGACCTCCAAGTCTTTGCCCAACACAAATGCCAAGTCTTCTAATAAACCTTCTAGAAACCGCAGGCCTGTTATGACCTCTATCGCCAAACTTGCGAAAACTTGTGGCACTGATCTTAATCTACCTTGTAAAGCTTTATGGTCTGATTTCTCTTGCCACCTTCGCCCCCCTTTGCCTGAGGATAACATTCTTGAGGAAAGGGACGTTGTCTTCCTCAGCATCGCCCTCGCACACAGTGGGGGCTTTACCGTGCTTAATTTCGTGTAACGCAACATGTCCCGCCGACGGCGTCGGGGGCGGACACCCTTTACCGGATTCACACGTACACTCACACGCATGCACGGATGCTGTCTTCTACTCGGACACCCACGTGTCTCCAGGGCCACAGCCCTGGAGCAGTCTTGGGTCTCCCAGCCTGTGGGCGTTTCCACTGCAGCCAGCGGAAGGGGAGGCTCATTCCTTTAAAACCGCCTCAAGGGATCCTTGTTACTTTGAACCTCCCACAGCCCCCATCCTATGAATAGCTTAAGACCCGCTTCCTCCCAAATCAGTGTCACTCCGGTTCGAGGAGTCCCTGCCTGGTCGCGCCGGGCTCCCGTCCCATGGATCCCCCCTCCCTGTTGCGCTTGGTAGCGTCCGCTTTGTCAGCGCTCTGCGCTCGCCGGTTACCCCCCAGCTCTCGCCCGCTGGCTGCAGACAGCGCCTTGGCGTCGCAGCAGCCGCAGCATCAGCCGCTCAGTCTCCGGCTCGCCTGCCCAGCACCTTCCCCCGGGCCGCGGCGGGAAGAGAAGGAGCCCGGGAGCCTCCGCTCGGACGCCCCCGAGAGTCTGCTCGGCTTGCCCGCGTCGGCGAGGCCCGCGGGTGGGTCGGGCGCGCGAGGGGCCGCGGCGGCGGCGGCGGCGGCGCCCGGCATGTATCAGAGCCCGCGGCGGCTCTGCTCCGCCCTGCTGCAGAGGGACGCGCCCGGCCTGCGCCGCCCGCCCGGCCCGCCGCCGCGCCGCCGCTCGCCCGCGCCCGCCGCCGCCCCCCGCCTCGCTTCCCCCCGGCTCCTGGCGGCGGCCTCGGCGGCCCGCGGCGTCGCGAGGTCGTGCTCCCGAACAGGTGAGTGCGCGGCAGTTCCGGGCGGAGAACGCGGCGGCGGCCAACGCGCGGCCGCCACCTGGAGACGGCGCGGAATGAATGGGAAGCCGGGGGCCGCCGGGCGGTGGGGTCGGACCGGGAAGCGGGTCCCTCTCCCTGAGCCGCTGTCTCCGCTCCCCTTTGCGGCTCTGCCCTCGCCTTCCCTTGCCTGGGGCTTGCACCGCGTCCGGTAAGAACCGGAACCCCGCGGGAGCTTCTAGTTTGATCCTTACCGTTCGATGCCGTGGTTTTTGTATTTCTCGCTCTTGACCTGTAAGTTTTCCCCTTCCGAGGCCGCAGATTATTTGTGTTTTGTTTCTAATCGCACTAATGATGGAACATTTTATGCAAACAAACAAAAAATCTAAAGTTACACTTATCGGATCACGTGACCTGCGTGTCTTTTAGGTTTCTGAATTTTGAAAAATGTCATGTGAACAGTGTGTTATAACACGCCTTGACCCTTTGGACATACATTTGAAATCTTTCGGGAGCCTTCCCGTCTTAATATTTGCATCATTCTGCGTCCTGTATACCTGGCTTAAGATCTTGAAAAGGTGATGCCGTCTTGGCCAAGAGCCAATTTTATACGTCACGTGCTCTGGATTTCCCCTTTTTGCCCAACGAGGTTTCTGCCTGAGGACCCATTACCGCGGCCACAATTTACATACAAAGTAGTCATACTTTTCAAAATGAGGAATAAAGCTTCTCTTTCAAAACTGGCAATTTTATCACACTAAAAAAGTGTATTTTGTTTGTGCTCAAGTTTATTGATGTTTAAGACGTAAGAGCATCTTAGATTGTAAATAACTACATTTTGCTCCAAAAGTTCTGGATTAACGGTTTTGGGGTTTTTTGTTTTGTTTTGTTTTTGGTCCCACTGCGTGGCTTGCGGGATTCCCAGACCAGGGATTGAACCCAGGGCCAGGGCAGTAAAAGCCCTGAGCCCTAACCACTGGACCGCCAGGGAATTCCCAGATTCACTTAAGGACAGATTGAGCAGTAAAAAGAATATGTTCAGTGTGGCTTTCTTTACTTAAAGTGATCACCCAGAATGTGACTAGGGACTTATCTGGCGGTCAAGTGGTTTAAGACTCGGCACTTCCACCGCAGGGGATGCAGGTTCGATCCCTGGCGGGGGAACTAAGATCCCACATGCCCTGCGGTGCGACCAAAAATAAATGAATAAATAAAGTAAAATAAAATTAGGATGTTAAAGTGGTTACCGGAGACTCTAAATTCTTCAGTGTCCTTAAAATGGGTGAATTTGGCAGTCACTGAGATCTTTCCAGTTCTATAGGAGTTTGGCACAATGAAATAACTGTTAGAATGGTTACCACCTAATATCTGATAGTGTTTTTTCTTTTTTTTATAAAGTATTTTTAAAATAAATTTATTTATTTATGGCTGCGTTGGGTCTTCGTTGCGGTGCGCAGGGCTTCTCATTGCGGTGGCGGAGCACGGGCTCTAGGCGTGCGGGCTTCCGTAGTTGTGGCACGTGGGCTCAGTAGTTGTGGCGCACGGACTTAGTTGCTCCGCGGCATGTGAGATCTTCCCGGACCAGGGCTCGAACCCGTGTCCCCTGCATTGGCAGGTGGATGCTTAACCACTGCTCCACCAGGGAAGGTCAGTGGGTTTTCTTGCTGGAAATTTTCAAGAGGAACATTGTTAGGTTTGAGGTGGGAGAAGGGATGAAAGGAAACCAATTGGGGTCTTCCTAGCCGTCTCTCCTGTCTTAACCTTTCACCTTAAATTTCCTCCAGGCCCCTCAGGGCAGTTAGTCAGTAGGCTCATCTTGGGAGTACAGATAGCTTACGTAACACACATACAGAGAGCTGTGCTGTTGGCTGAGGAAGAAAGGCCAGAACATTTGGAATCTTAGGCTTTGGACCCAGAAACGTGTTTAATGAACTTTCTGGAAGTCCCCTGAAGTTTTAGAAGGGAATTGAAATATTTTATGGTAGTTAAACTATTGTAAACTATTATAGACAGTTACTACTACAAGATCTAGGCAATTTTCTGGCTTCTGCGCAGTTTTCGCTTCAGCTACTTGTTGGAAGACACTCGTGAATGCATTCATCAGCTCATCGTTTGATCACTCATTCATTCAAAAACTTACAGTCTGTCTCACTCTGTAGGTGCTTTATTATAGGAGGTAAAAGAACATGAGACTTAGCCTGCCTCTAAGGAGTTTAGTGCCCAGTAAGAGGTGAGTTTTGCACAAAGACATGACTGTTTAATGAAATCAAACACCTTTTATTCTTAGTCTGTTACAATTAAAGGTTTGCAAATGGCACAAGGATGCCAGAGAGTGCAAAGTCCCTTTTAGCATTGGTGATCTTTTTTGGCTTCAGAACGTGGTTGGCATTTGAGCTGGGCCTTGAAGTGCAGTTTAGAATGGAAAGAGATTAGAACACTTTGCTTGGGAAAAGCCAGGAGCAAAGTGGAAGGCATGAGGCATGGTTGTGGCAGGGTGAGAGAAGAGATACCTTGCAAAATGTTTCCCAAAGAGCCTCAGAACCAGCATTAGGTGCTTTTTAAATAAATGCAGATTCATAGATCCTACTGTAGACTTACTAAACAGAATCGTTACCGGTGGGCCCCAGATTCCACATTACTTAACAAAATAGCAACAATGATAAAAACCAGATTATTTTTACAGACCCCAAGGTTTAGACATCTGGCTAGAGAAACCTTCAGGGAACTGAAGCTATTCTTCCCTTCAGCACCTTTTTGCGGGGGGATGGGTAATAAAGCCCCACACTTGACCCCATTTGATAATCAGTTCCTTCCTAACTTAACGCCCCTTGGCAGTCAGAAGTCACTGGAAAGATGAGTGCAGCCTCTTTGCAGTCATCAAATGCTGGGTTATTAGAATTTAAAGGGGGACCTAGCAGTGTTTTGCTACCTTTTCTTATGGAAGGACAGCAGCCCCCATAAAGAAGCAGCAGTTGCCACAGTTACTGTGCTGGATGACTGTACTGGTCCAGTGTCGTCTGTGGGTTTATAAATGCCTTCCTCCTCAGCTAATGAAGAGTTGGCTGAATTACTGTTTTCCATCACTGGAACATGTTGCTTTTTTTCTTGGTGCAATTTTAAAAGCAAATACCGGCTCATTTGAGGAGGCGGCTTTATTTAGTATGTCCCTTAACGGTGTGAGTAAGCTGCTTATGAGAGAGAAGAAATGCAAAAGCTTGTAATTATCAAGCTTCTACAAAGATAAATTGCTTTCTTTGTAGGAGAACCAAGGTATTGTTTTCCTGTAGCATTTAATGGTAAGAGCTTAAATACAGTGAGTTATTGGGGGCTTTTGAATTAGTAACCATGGCTCCAGACTCACATTCAACACACTTGTATGAACACTTGCAAATCATTTAACTTCGCTTGCTGGACTTTTCCTAGGGAAAAAAAAATTAATAAGATAAATTGGTATCAATTGATCCACAAGTATTACTGAACATAGTACACTTAAAAGGCCAAATATTTTATTGCTTCTCATGACTAATTGCAGCAGAGATTGAGAAGAAAGACATGAGTGTGGCTAGATTTGTTGGAAAAAAAACTTTGCTTTGAATGCGAGAAAGGAGGGTGAGAGAAGACCATGTGCCAGACGAAGGTGGCAGGTGTGGGAACAGCGATGAACACCCTGGGAAAAGGGGTACTTGAGAATCATCTGGGAGTATTTTATAAGCTCCACTCCTAGAGGTACTTATTCCTCCTGGAAAGTTTGGGAAACCCGGAGAGAATTCTGGAAGAGTGATAAGAGTTTTGAGCTTGGGGCCTAAGACAATTCAGGAGACGCCTGAGCAAGAATGTTTACCTGAGCAAAAGCGAGCTTCAAGAAAAGGAAAGAACTGGTGTATCTGTGAAAGTTCAGTGAGACAGAACTTGACACTGACATTGTAACGGGAGTGTACAATTTATAGAGTAGGTAGGTGGATAAATATGTACTCTGTAGGTTCCTGTGATGGGATGTTCGCTAAAAGAGGTGAGGCAGGTATATTCAGCTTCTTGGAAGGAGGAGGGAGACTCAGCATACAGTTTGTTTGTTTGTTTGTTTATTTTGTTTTGTTTTTTGCGGTATGCGGGCCTCTCACTGTTGTGGCCTCTCCCGTTGCGGAGCACAGGCTCTGGACACGCAGGCTTAGCGGCCATGGCTCACGGGCCCAGCCGCTCCACGGCATGTGGGATCTTCCCAGACCGGGGCACAAACCCGTGTCCCCTGCATTGACAGGTGGACTCTCAACCACTGCGCCACCAGGGAAGCCCTCAGCATATATATTTATTGTTAGGAGTCACTCTAATCAGGATTCATAGGACCTTGATAACCACTTGAATGGTTATCACACTTGATGAATACTTAGCAATTCAAGGTTGATGTGCATTTCTCTTTTAGGTGGTTCATGCTGAATTTTATTTGGAAAATTTTCATGATAGTTTTTTTCTTTTTTGAATTTTATTTATTTTTTTATACAGCAGGTTCTTATTAGTTATCCATTTTATACATATTAGTGTATACATGTCAATCCCAATCTCCCAATTCATCCCACCACCACCCTGCCACTTTTCCCCTTGGTGTCCATATGTTTGTTCTCTACATCTGTGTCTCTATTTCTGCCCCGCAAACCGGTTCATCTGTACCATTTTTCTAGGTTCCACATATATGTGTTAATATATGATATTTGTTTTTCTCTTTCTGACTCACTTCACTCTGTATGACAGTCTCTGGATCCATCCATGTCTCTATAAATGACCCAATTTCATTCCTTTTTATGGCTGAGTAATGTTCCATTGTATATATGTAGCACATCTTCTTTATCCATTCGTCTGTCGATGGGCATTTAGGTTGCTTCCATGACCTGGCTATTGTAAATAGTGCTGCAATGAACATTGGGGTGCATGTGTCTTTTTGAATTATGGTTTTCGCAGGGTGTATGCCCAGTGGTGGGAATGCTGGGTCGTATGGTAGTTCTATTTTTAGTTTTTTAGGGAACCTCCATACTGTTCTCCATAGTGGCTGTATCAATTTACATTCCTACCAACAGCGCAAGAGGGTTCCCTTTTCTCCACACCCTCTCCAGCATTTGTTGTTTGTAGATTTTCTGATGATGCCCATTCTGACTGGTGTGAGGTGATACCTCGTTGTAGTTTTGACTTGCATTTCTCTAATAATTAGTCATGTTGAGCAGCTTTTCATCATGATAGTTTTTTAAAATAATTTTTTTAATTACACAAGTTACACATGCCCATTAATAAAAATATTTTCCCTCAGAGCTTAAATGTCTTTGTCAGTACTGGTTATCACCAGAAGTTTAGGATTGTTTGTCCTTGGTGTTCAAAAGTTCTGTCAGGATAAATGTCTCAGCGTCAGGTGAGCCCATTCAGTCTAAGGACATCCCATTCTTTAGCACAGGAAATTTTTCTATTATTTCTTGGGTTATTTTATCATATTCATCACTAAATCATCCCCCCTTCTCATGTTATTAAAAAGTCCTGTTTGACAGATTGTTGTCCATATGGATCCACCCTCTATGGCTCCTCTCATTTTTTCAAGTCTTTATTTCATGAGATTTTCTGAATGTGTCTATTTTGCAGTCGTTTACAATTTCTGGACATTTTCTAGTTCTCCACTCCTTTTTTTCACAGAAGCCTACTCTTACATTGTGTCCTATGTAGTTGTAAATATATGTAGCTCTGTGTATTTTAGGATTTATAGCCCAAATATCTGTTACAACTGTTCAACTCTGCTGCTGTAGTGTGGAAGCAGCCACAGACAATACATAAACCTTATTTACGGGCATTGAAGTGTGAATTTCAAATGATTTTCACATCATGAAATATTATTAGTTTTTTTTTCAACCATTTAAAAATGTAAAAGATCACAGGCAGCACAAATACAGGGCACTGGCCAGATGTTGTTCACGGGCTGTAGTGTGTGGACCTCTGATCTAGAGGGAAGAATATCAGCAAAATAGTCCTCTTGGCTCCCACACTCCATATTTCCATTCATAGCTGTAAACCTGGCCCACTTCTTGAGTATCCCGGGAATGTTAGTGATGGGCATCAGGTAGTAACACAGACCTGATGTCTTATTGGAGAGCTGCTGTCCCACCAGATTCTTTTCATTTCTGCCTTTTCAGTTTCACTGCAGAGCATTATGCTAGAAAAGCCCGGCTTGTGGAAATGCTTGGCCAGGCCACTAACAATCGAGCACCAATTTTAACAGGTTAACCTCAGCTTTCATCGTGGAGGGGTTTCTTTTTCCCTTAGCCATATTCTCTAGCTGAATCGGGCGTGACTGAAGGTACAGCTTAGCCTTGTCTGGAAGACACTTGGGCGTTCCTGTCTGTGACTGCTGCCTAGCAGAGGTCGTTGGGGTTGTCACACTGTGTCTAGGATCTTGTATTTTTAGACATGCTAGGTTGAGAGCCGTGACCTTCACTTGATATCTCTAGTAACGCCATGTGGGTCATTACACCGCTTTGTACACTTTGTGCTGTGCCAGCGTGCGCACCGTGCCGGCGGTGACGTCCTTGTGACGTCCTCGCAGAGGGAGGAGGTGGAATTCGACCTCTTGACCCCGTGCGCACCCCTGGTGTGGCTCCGTCCCGTTGTCCTGACTCTGGCTCAGCACTGTCGGGGATGCTGACGAGCAGCGGTCCAGGGTGCAGGCAGCCTTCTCCAGGGCCTGACCCTTTGCCAGTTGTGCAACTCTGAGAAAACCAGGTAATCGCTTAACTTCAGTCTCCGTGTTGATAAAAGTAGGCAAACACAATACCTACTTTGCTGGATTGTTGGAAAGAGTAATGAAAATACATGCAAGGAGTATGGCACATGCTGGGCTCTCAAATGTTAAAAGCAGCTTCTCTTGAAACCCAGAAAGTGAGCTTCACTAACAGTAACAAAATAGCTAACATTTAGCTCCCATTTCCAATGTGCTGGGTATAGCTAGTTTAATTCAGCGGCCAGTAACCCAGTGAAGTAGGTCACAGTGATCCCCAGGTGAAGAAAGTGAGCCACAGAGGTAAATACTTTGGTCAGGATCTGATTAGTAAAGGAGGAACCGGGATTTGAAATGAGGCAGCCTAACCCGAGTCCATGTGTTTAAGACCATTTTGCCTCACTGAGAAAAGTGAAAGCTTTCGCCGTAAGGCTTTCCCATGTTTAGAATCCGGTCTCTAGGACCCAGGGAGTGTAATGTACCACAAGTCCACACTGCGTCACAGAATTTGAAGGTGGTTGTGTGCCTTTACCAGGTGGACCTTCCGGGGACGTGTTGCACTGTTTTGAGTTTCGGTGTTCTAGCAGATGGGTACATAAACACAAAGAGAGGACCCTGACTACAGTCTCACAAAATTCCAAAAAGAGTACATTTAATAGTGACTCAGGACAAGTCACTTCTGAGCCTCATCTGTAAAATAGCCAAGGGGTTCTTGAGAGGGTAACAGGTGTCTCAGCAAGTAAAAGTGCCTAGTGCACCATAAAGTGCTCTACCAACGTAAGGCGGTTCTTCTGCCAGTGTTTGACAGGGGTCCTTAATTAACACTTTGCACCCACTTGCCATCCTTTCTTTTATCAACGTTTTTAAAGCGCTACAGGGGAAGTGGTAATCAAGGCAGATGTAGTCCCTATTCCTCACAGAACTAATGAGTGAAGGACAGGGATTGTAGTTCAAATGTCAAGGGTCATTTAAGTAAGAGAAGAAGACCACGTGTAAGAAAAAGGGAGCCACTGGGGCTTGCTCCATGAAGCTGTGAGGTGGGGAGCTTTGACTTCTTCGGTAAATACGGACTATACCACATATCCAACACCCAGGCTGTTTTAGGTCGATGGTTATCTTGTGACTGTTTTGAAGGTGGCCGCGTGTGTTCAGGAAGCTGCTCTAAGGAGCCCCGTGAAAGCTAGCCTGCTGAGTTAGCCGTCTAAACTTCCGAGGTGGTTCAGCACGCGGCCAGTAGGTGGCAGCACAGGCTCGCTGTTCAGTGATGCCTTCGCGTGACGTCTGTGCTTTACACTTCTGGGTACTTTTACGCCTGCAGGTTTCCGCGGGCCCAAGCCTGGTCAGTTCCAGCAGCTTCTCAGACGTGGACCCAGAGAATCCTGGCTTTCCTTCAGTTTTTGCTTTTTAACCAATATTTTTGCCAAGCCAGCGTTTCAGGAGACTAAGCTCAGGCTGGTTATGAGAAATTATTAACAGACTGAAAGGTTTGGGCAGACTCTAGAAGAAGCAGTTGCTGGGTAAGTAGAGAAATGTTACGTGGAGAGAGGTTTTTCTGCTGAGATTTCTGAGTGCTGTTAGGACTGCTTGGGGTGGTGAGCCCAGTCAGTTTGGGTTCTCATCCAGCCTTCTAGTTACTGATTGACGGTGTTTTCATTAAACCCTGATCATTTGCCTCTGATAGCTGGCACATGGTTGGTCTGCCTGTTGCTTTAGAGTTGCTTTAGTCATCAGTAGCTTAAAGAGTAAATGTATTCTGTATTTTAATAATTAGCCCACTTTTGCTTTATTAGGAAAATAAAGGGATGACAAAATGGGGGAAGTTTACATATCACTGCTGTATTTCTGGAACCTAAATAATCTGAATTCTCTGGCAGACCTTTAAAGGCTATTAACAAAGGTAAGAAGAGTTATTCCTATAAAGCAAAATAGGAGTGACTTATTTATTCACCGTCATTATATCACGGAATGCAGGCATCCAGTTCTCTGTGTATATGGAAATATGCTTACAGGATTGGGAAGTGGCAAGAGATGGGAGTGGTGCAGCTAAATGAGAAATAAAGGCGTGAGAAATAAAGCTGTTGTCATCTGCCTTTTGCCTGTATAAATTACATCATGTGCATTACATTGAAATGATGGCTGATACTTTCTCTAGTAAAGTGGCTGGAAAAAAATGAATTTGGGGCAAAAACCGAATATAATATGGGGTCAAATAAATAACACTCCAAACACATGTAAAATTCGACCCAGAAGCTAGTATGAGTGCCAAATAAAAGTTCAGTAGAGGTTTTGTCAAGATTTCATGCTTTCCAGTATCTTGGCAACCACCTGGATGAATTGTTTGTGCTGCCTTGCCTCAGGAAAGTGGCTTTCCATATTGCTGTCCTGAACCTTTGATGATCGTTTTAAAGCCCTGAATGGCAACCCCTATCAAGGTATAAAACTTCAGCAGAAAGGCAAGCAATTTTGGAATTGGACTTGTATTTACGTGTGAAAAGATTTTTTAAACGGTCGATACTCTAAAAGAAAAAAAAAAAAGGCTTTTAAAACAGGTGAGAGAATTGTTACTAAGTGATCCCTCCTTGTAAAAGGGGAATAATCAGAGTGGCTACCTCCTAGGAATGGAGTGAGAATGACTTAATTTGCGAGTGGTGCATAGTAAGCATTCAGCAGTCATTAGCTGTCATGGGCATCATCCTCAGGGTGGGGGAGGGGCAGAAGGGTGTCACATGCTCTTCAGCATTCCTTTGTTCTCAAATTTAAATAACTTGCCTTACCACCTAGCAGTTCTTGGGTGGCTCTGAGCCTTGCTACGACGGTGTTATAAGTACAAAAATAGCTTGTGAAGTCTCCATGGTGTCCACTTTGAGTTATTAATTCCCTAGCACTTCCTTTGAATTGATGTCTGTATGTTACCAGAAAGTTTTAGGAAATAAAGCCTTGAAAAATAACTGAGTAAGCTCGTATGTTCTTAGGATAAAAGCTGAAAAGAATAACTGAAGACAGGAAGAAATGAATTGGGACTTCCCCAGATCCCTTCTGATTTGGTTCAGTAACCTGACTTTATGAGAAGAATATTTTTGAGCTATGGAAAATCTAGCTTAGAAATATAAGGCCAGAGGTCAGGGAAGCTTGTCCGTGATTTGAAGATAGGACTAGTCTCTGGAGTGCCATGGAGGCGGCCCAGCAGCAGTGACCTCTCCCACCTTTTGTGATCAGATGCTCTGTCAGTTTGAGAAAAATTCAGATACGTGCGCTGTGTGAATTACAGACATGTCTACTTTCTGTTATTTCATTTCACCTTTTTTAGTTCTCATTTTCTCCCCGGGGATTGCTTTGCTTGTATCCCCTGGAACGGGATGTCTACACTCAGTTGACGGTTGGTCTAGAAGAGACAGTCTCACCTTTTGTTCTCTGGACCCCTTCGCAATCTTAAAAAATACGGAAGGTCCCACAGAATTTTGTTTATGTGGGTTAATGTATAAATAATTAATATGACCTATGTTTATATATCATGTTAGAAAGTAAGATGAGAATTTTTAAATGTTTATCAAGTCATTTAATAGTAAAATCAGTGTTAACCTAAGTAACACTTTTGAACTGTTTTCCAAGACAAAAAGAAAGTTAGTGAAAGAGTGGCATTGTTTGACAGTTTTGGAAATCTCTTTAAAGTCTGGCTTAATAGGAGACAGCTGTATTCTCGTATCTGCTTCTCCATTCAATCTGTTGTGATATAGCTTGGTTAAAATATATGAAGAAAATTTAGTCTCTCACAGATAATATAATTGGAAAAAAGTATTTTAATAGCCTTATAAGATAATTGTGGATAGTCTTTTTTTGTGGTAGTCTCTATGTTAATACGTAGTTATTTGTGACGTGGAATCTGATACCATATATATCAATGAAGTTTTGGTATTGGTTATTTGGGAAGTGGTGTTTCACTGGGTTATGCAGATCTTCCAAGTGTTACACAATATAGAAATAACTGTAGCTACTCTCACCACCAATCTTGTCAGAAACATTTTTTAAGTATTGGGGACCTGTCAGGCTCCTGATATGTTTTCCAGAATTGCCATATCTGATGGCGGATATGTTTTCCAGAAGTTTTCCTCGTGGGCAAAAACGCTGTCAGTTGTGACAGGCTGACTTCTTCTTACATTTTAGTGGGTAAGTGTCTGCCTCGTGTCCATATGTGATGAACTATAGTTTGTCGGTTCTTCGAGGTGAAATGGTATTCCATGAAGACAGGGACGAGTTCATTTTGCAGCTCAGACGCTCACCCGAGCGCTTTTCCTTAAGGCAGCGTATTTTGCGTGCAGCGTAAGTGTTTCTGTGGACGCTCCATTTTGTCACATATTAAAGATATGCCATCGAGGCTGCACATTTAACAGAGATACTTACTACTACCTCACTAAGGGACATTTTAAAGTAAAACAGGCACTTTTAAACTAAAACCCTGAGTGATGGGGATGCGCACAGTGGCCACTAGTGGAGCCTGGGGCCGCTCGGTGCCCGAGACGTGCTGACAGGGCAGCGGTCACCACGGCTGTGCGGAGAACAAGCACCAAGACAGAGAACACGACACGTGGGGTCTCAGCGTCATGAAAACCTTGGCCGTGCATGGCTCCAAGAGTCTCACACATCCCCAGTGGCCCATGAACCACGCCCCGAGCTGCTGCTGGAGCAGTGCCTCATCAGTGGGTCGGAAACCAAACGTAGTCGGGTCACAACTAGCATTTTTTAAAAAAGAAATGGAATACACCAGAAAATGGCCCAGATGTCATGCAGAAAAAAGCTGTTCTGTGAACCTCCTCTTAGATATCTATGTATGCCGTGTGCGCGCGCTGAGTTGTGAGTGTAGAATGTGTCCGTTTCAATTTTTATACTTGTTGGCTAAATATAGCTTATGTTATACATGTAAATATATAAATATTCATGTGTATTTCTTATATATGTTTACATAGCATCATGTAAAAATGACAGTTTTAACTGAAAGCGTTCATTGCCACAGAAGTACCTTATCTGCCGGGGCATGACAAGGCATCAGGACCTCCTAGGGTCCCACAAAAAAATCAAACAAAATTCCTTAAGAAGTAATGTTATATTTTACCAAAATGTTTTAGATTTATGTTTCTATCCTCACAATAACCCTGGACATATAAAGATATAAAATAGACATTTGTAGCATGGGAATAAAGCAGGTGGATGGTAGCATTAACTAAACAAATGATTAGCTCATGGCAGACAGCAAGTGGAAAAACAGAGCCGTCCACGTCACTAATTATCTCTGTATCTACACATCTATATATGTATAGTAAGTGAAACATGAATTCAGGCTGATGTCTCTGACTCCAGCTCAGTATCATGGGATTCCTTTTTTTTTTTTTTAATTTATTTTATTTATTTTTGGCTGCGTTGGATCTTCATAGCTGCACACGGGTTTTCTCTAGTTGAGGTGAGTGGGGGCTACTCTTCGTTGCGGTGCGCGGGCTTCTCATTGTGGTGGCTTCCCTTGTTGCGGAGCACGGGCTCTAGACACGCGGGCTCAGTAGTTGTGGCTCGCGGGCTCTAGAGTGCAGGCTCAGTAGTTGTGGCGCACGGGCTTCATTGCTCCGCATCATGTGGGATCTTCCACATGCCAAGGACCAGGGGTTGAACCCGTGTCCCCTGCATTGGCAGGCGGATTCTTAACCACTGTGCCACCAGGGAAGTCCCTGCATACATATTCCTGAATGAACTGGAGTTCACTTAGGTAAATACCTAGAGGCATGAATTCTATGTGTATTGTAAAAACTGCCAAACTGTCAAACTGTCTTCGAGAGTGGCTATACGTGGGAAGCAGTAAGTGGGAGTTTGTGAAGGATTGCTGCTTCTTATTTAAATATTTGATAGACTCACCAGCGAAGCCATCAGGGCCTGGGCCTTTCTTTTGGGCAGATTTTAATTTAGTACCTTTGCTGCCCTAGTTGAATACTTCCATGGAGCTGAGGGGGAGGGGTGGGACCAGCCCCGGCAGGACCGGGCACAGGCTAGCACTGTCCTTAACTGAAGTTCAATAGCTTTCGTGAATAAAAGCTTCTCAGTTCGTTGTATGCCTTTGGTCTACATCCAGAGCACTGAAATGGCTGGTTTTGACACTCGCGCCCGGGTTGATAATTGTGTGGGGGGAGGACTTGTCGGCTTCCTCATGTCGTCATGCCTGAAGTCTCCTGCTTC
Organism: Hyperoodon ampullatus; assembly: GCF_949752795.1. Classification (NCBI taxonomy): domain Eukaryota; kingdom Metazoa; phylum Chordata; class Mammalia; order Artiodactyla; family Ziphiidae; genus Hyperoodon; species Hyperoodon ampullatus. The sequence continues at coordinate 129,368,716 of NC_136914.1, read as the reverse complement.
GTGGGTTTCTCCCTCTGCTGTGTCACCCCCGTTAGCAAACAAACATGATACTGCAGCTTCCCCAAATTCTCATGCCTCCATCTCCAGCCACCATTCCATTTCTCTCCTTTTTTGGGGGAGGGGGGCAAGATTTTCTCAAAATACATCTCTACTCTCTGTCCTGTTCCCTATTTTCCCAACACCTCCACCAAAAATCAAAAATCGCTGTCGTTAAATTCACCACCACCGTTTCCCATGTCGCTTACGGGAATCTTTAGTTCTCCAACCAGGGATCAAACCCATGCTCCCTGCAGTGGAAGAGCAGAGTCCTAACCACTGGACCGCCAGGGAATTCCCTAAAAACAGTTAAACAATTTTTAATTGAATATGCTTGCTTCTTTCTGGTCCTTGCTTCCCCCCACCTCCATGCTTTTTTTGGGTGTACTAAATCTTCATTGGTTCATTATCAGATTGCATAGCCATTGCATATTGTACTCTGTCTTTTAACCTCATTTAGACTTGATTTTCTAAGTGGCTATATGTTTAATATAGTACCACCAGTTTTTAAATCAGTGTCTCTGGTCATTTTGGTCTAAATCTTGTTCTCTAGTTCCAGGGGTGGCAAAGACCTTTCTGAAAAGGGCAGGATAGTAAACATTTAGGCTTTGAGGGACAAAAACAATCCTGTTGCGTATTGTGTGTGTGTGTGTGTGTGTGTAACATCTCTTTAAAACCATTCTTTGCTTGAGGACTGTACTAAAATACATCTGGCTGCAGTTTGCCATCCCCTACTCTAGTAGTTTCTGGAAGAAGTGCTCCTGGCATCAGTATTCCAGTTTTGCTGGATATAAAGTCCTTGGCTCGTGTACTGATGAGCCATATATATAAAGTTTGACATATATTTGAAATACGTAACTTCATTTTCTTCCTGGTATAAAACATTGCAGTTGAAGTCCGGTGATACTCTAATTGTCCTTGCTGTTTTGTTTTTGCTGTTTTTGCCTAGAGCCCAAGGGATTTTTTCTTTTTCTTTTTCTTTACAGCCCAGTTGGTGTTGGTCATTCTGGGTTGATATTCTCAGGTACGTGTGTCCATGATACATGTTTTTTTAACCTCATAATTTTTACCTTTTAAACCATTCACTTTATTTTTTCCAGCTTTATTGAGGTATAATTAACAAAAATTGTATGTATTTAAGGTAAACCACACGATATTTTGATATTTGTAAACGTTGTGAAATAATTACCTCAGTCAAGCTAATTAACATATCTCACTCTCATAGTTACCCTGTGTGCTTGAGGGAGTGGGGACGTGAGATCACTTTAGATCTCCTCGCTCAGAGGATTTCAAGTATGGAATACATTATTGTTAACTATAGTCACCATGCTGTACGTTAAACCTCCAGAACTGAATTCATCCTGCATGACTGAAACTTTGTACTCCTAAAAGTTTTCTCGATTTATAGTTTTTTAGTATTTGTTTCATTTCCTGGCATTGGTTTTCCTGCTACAAGAACCCCTGTTTATCCATATGTTGCATCTTCACTTAAAATTAGTACATAATGTTTGCCACTGTCTCTTAAATGCTTTATCTCCTCATTTCTTTTTGTTATGTTTTTTGTTACTAATTTCTTGTGTTGCCTCACTTCTGAGTTTTCTAATTTAGGCTATTCTGTCATTGTCTTTTAGCTCATTTTGCAATAGGATATAATCTTGATTGGCTTTCTCACTGTATCTTTCCAGCACACGTTTATTGTCTGAACAGACGTGAACCTGTTCCTTATTCATTTCATGTGAAGGTTTTTCTACGTTTTTAGAAAGAAGTGTGGCTCAGGATAGTCTTTCTGGCTTCACGAAACTCCTCAAACCTTCGACTCCTGTTGGACACTGTGCTACCCTCTTTTTCACATTCCTTTTCACATGGTACTTGCTTTTTATCACAGCAACTACCCCAGAGCTCAGCTTGGCAAGGATATGATGGCATTAAAAGGATGTAGAGCAGTCCTGTTGAAAGTGAGCTGCATCAGGTTGGTCATTTGCCTAGAGCCTGACAAATGCCACACACTGGAGCCCCTGTGGATTTGCTGTGACGCCCTGTGACAGTTTGGTCGACCGTTAGGGTGATGCTGCTGATCTGGAAACCACACTTGAGAAACCAGTAGGACTTTTTTTTTTTTTTTTTGGGAGGGGGGGCTGTGTTGGGTCTTCCGTGATGTGCACGGGCTTTCTCTAGTTGCAGTGAGTGGGGGCTACTCTTCATTGCGGTGCATGGGCTTCTCATTGCGGTGGCTTCTCTTGCTGCGGAGCACAGGCTCTAGGCACACGGGCTCTAGAGCGCAGGCTCAGTAGTTGTGGTGCACAGGCTTGGTTGCTCTGCAGCATGTGGGATCTCCCCAGACCAGGGCTCGAACCCATGTCCCCTGCGTTGGCAGGCGGATTCTTAACCACTGTGCCACCAGGGAAGTCCCCCAGTAGGACTTTTTACTGCCTTTTATTTATTTATCTATTTATTTATTTATTTTATTTGTGTATGTGTGTTAGTTTCTGCTGTATAACCAAGTGAATCAGCTATACACATACATATATCCCCATATCCCCTCCCTCTTGCGTCTCCCTCCCACCCTCCCTACCCCACCCCTCTAGGTGGTCACAAAGCACCGAGCTGATCTCCCTGTGCTATGTGGCTGCTTCCCACTAGCAAGCTGTTTTACATTCGGTAGTGTATATATGTCCATGCCACTATCTCACTTCGTCCCAGCTTACCTTTCCCACTCCCCATGTCCTCAAGTCCATTCTCTACATCTGCGTCTTTATTCCTGCCCTGCAGCTAGGTTCATCAAAATCTTTTTTTTTTTTTAGAGTCCATATATATGTGTTAGCATGCGGTATTTGTTTTTCTCTTTCTGACTTACTTCACTCTCTATGACAGACTCTAGGTCCATCCACCTCACTACAAATAACTCAATTTTGTTTCCTTTAATGGCTGAGTAATATTTTTACTGCCTTAAAAAAACCCAAAAAAATTAGAAGTACAGAAGAAAGATTTTCAGAGTTGTACTGCCAGCCAAGAAGAAAATTCCTCTGGACCCATGTACTCAGATAGGCAAACAAATTTATTTAAAGGAATTTAATATATTCAAATCAAACAGTTTCGGAACAGGTGTGTGCGTGTGTTCATGCATGTGCGTTTGTGAGAACAGGCTTGCTGGCAGTTGCACGTGCACAGAAATGTATGTTGGGAAAACTGGTGTGTTTCTTTGCCTTCATCTAGCTTTCTTGTTGGGGCACTACTTTTGAGTTGATGAAAGGGAACAATAGAAAGCATGCTTGCATGCTTGTTAACCCTTGGTGGTGAACACTTTAATCTGCTTTTGTGACGTGCTACAGCAAGTTCTCGATCAACTGCTAGTTTCAGATGCAATCAGCTTGCCAAATAATACGTTTTATGAAGGAAACTTTGTGTCCTTCAAGAGGAGGCCAGGACTTGGACGGGGTGTAGGGAAATCCAGGTTCCTCCATACCAGGAACCAGGCGCAGAATCGAGGAGGTGGTTCCAGGTAGAACGTGCCCCTAATTCACACTATAATGAAGAGGAAACAAGGCTGACCTTTAAAGGAGCAGGCGGCTACTTACAAGCGAGGTGCCGGGCACAACTCTCCTCATGCGGACTTGTTGAAGGTTGTGCTGTAGTCTCCTTAGTGAGTTATTGTCCAGTTAGATAACAAGAGGAAGCCCTAGGAAGTGCACTGACAGTGCTTCCTGCACCCTTTCTTCTCCCAGGATCCCAGAAAATGTGGACAACTGCCTCTGCTCCCAACCCCTTTTCTGATTTGTTAAAAATCTGGCAATCGATATTAGATTACAGACCACACTGCTCAGTGATGTTCAGAGTCCCACAGAAAGCCAGATCCCTGGTGTACAGTTAACATGTACGAGAAGTGGGATATGGATTTAATCCAGCCGATTCTCGCCATAGCAGAGGGATCTGTATAGGTGACATGGCTAGGGCAACAGCCTGCTCTAACCGAATCTGTTCTCCAGGATTAACTGGGCTTTCTGATATCTGGCTCTGTACACACTGGTCTTCACGTTCTCACTTAAAATGCACAGAAAAAGGAATATGGATTTTGTTTAGCTATGCTTTCATAAGGCTGTGTCTGTAAATTATAAAGACAGATTCTAGGTTAGAATAAGCCATAAAGATCGAGGTATCTCAACAGCGATATTTCAAGTACCCGCCCTAAGAGAAAGCGAGAACCCGGAAACTCCTTTGATCCACCCTGTAGAACGCGAACGTGGCAACATCGCCCTAAAGTGAGCTCGCGAGCTTGCGGCTTCCGTGGACAGTAAGTGCCTTATCTTCTGGCTGAGCCGAGCGGGCGAGGAGCCGGGCGAGTGACTGTGCTTTCCTTCCCCGCAGCGTGTCCCATGGGAAGCGGCACGAGCCGGCTCTACAGCGCTCTCACCAAGACCCTGGACGGCAGCTCCGCCTCCCAGCACCCAGAGTATCTGGTGGCACCCGACCCGGAACATCTGGAGCCCATTGATCCTAAAGAGCTCCTTGAGGAGTGCAGGGCCGTCTTGCACACTCGGCCTCCCCGGTTCCAGCGGGGTTTCGTGGATCTGAGGGCCGATGGCCCCAGTAGTAACCACGCACCTATCCGGGTCATGCAGTGGAACATCCTTGCCCAAGGTACGCCTGCGCTGTGACCGCCTTCCTGCCCCGCCCTGTGCCCCGCCCTGTGCACAGGGAGAGGGCGGGGCGGGCCTGCGGGGGCGGGCCTGGGGAGCTCCCACACGGGGAGGCTAGGAAGGGGTGTCGTCTGGCCTTCACTGCCCTCTATCCATCAGCTGAAGACGTACTCCTTACCCTCCACGTGTGCAGACTTTCCGTGTTCGGGGAAAGTGTCTGCTTCCCGGCACGTGCTTCCTGTCTCTTGTTAGCCCATAAGCTTTCACCAGTTGTCTCCCGCTTTGAGTCCACAGCACTAAGATAGCACCTGGAAGGGGGAGACTGAGTCTACCGAACGGGTGACCCTGAACCTTCTGCAGGGAATGGGGGCTGTGTAGGGGTGGTGCTGAGTCGGGGTACTCCTGAGGCCAGGTTCTCATCCAGACGCCTCTTCATAATTTGAGGCCAGAGATGTTGCTTCAGTTCTCTGTGCTTTAAGATATTACTTTGTACGGTAGAAAGGACTCCTTTCCTGGGTCGGCTCAGTTAAAAAACAGGTGTGTCAGTCAACTTTATTGCCGATCATGTTGCAGTTGAAATTTTAAGAAGAAACCAGGGTCACCATTTTTTCTGGAAAAGAAGGGCATACTCCCTGACTTTCCAATCTTTGATTCATTTGTTTTTTCCAGGTGTAGGGAAAAGCTGCCCATTTTAAATGGGTGTCATTTATTCTAAGTGGTGTCTATAAAGGCCTAGTGTGGCTTATTATAAGTCAGTGTTGAAAGCACTCTATAGAGTTGTGTATTTACTTCATCTGGCATAGTTTAGATCTGTTGGACGCCACAGAACACTGTCTAAAGGTAAAACTTAAGAAGATCTTATGTCCTAGAATATAGTGACAAGAAATAGTTTTAATACGAAGGGGTCAGTTAGTTGCTTGCTTCATCTGGATGGTAAGAGGTTATTCAGTTTGGTAGGTCGGTGCAGTAGGAGGAGAACCACCCAGAGCATCTGAAGCAGGGGAAGCACTCTGAAGGTCTTGGGTAGCCTCAAACCTAAGGAGACTCGCAGGTACTTAGTAGCGGTTCTTAGTAGCTGACCACTGACCGGCTTTTTTCTTTCAGCTCTTGGAGAAGGCAAAGACAACTTTGTACAGTGCCCCCTTGAAGCACTCAAGTGGGAAGAAAGGAAATGCCTCATCCTGGAAGAAATCCTAGCCTACCAGCCCGATATACTGTGCCTCCAAGAGGTGGACCACTACTTTGACACCTTCCACCCCCTCCTCAGTAGACTGGGCTATCAGGGCGCGTTTTTCCCCAAGCCCTGGTCACCTTGTCTGGATGTGGAACACAACAACGGACCAGATGGCTGTGCCTTGTTTTTTCTCCAAAACCGATTCAAGCTAGTCAACAGTGCCAACATCAGGCTGACGGCCATGACGTTGAAAACCAACCAGGTGGCCATTGCCCAGACCCTAGAGTGCAAGGAGTCCAGCCGGCAGTTCTGCATCGCCGTCACCCACCTAAAGGCTCGCACTGGCTGGGAGCGGTTTCGATCGGCTCAAGGCTGTGACCTTCTCCAGAAGCTGCAGAGCTTCACCCAGGGAGCCAAGATCCCCCTTATCGTTTGTGGGGACTTCAACGCAGAGCCAACAGAGGAGGTCTACAGACACTTCGCATCCTCCAGCCTCAACCTGAACAGCGCTTACAAGCTGCTGAGCGCGGATGGGCAGTCGGAACCTCCGTACACGACCTGGAAGATCCGGACCTCGGGCGAGTGCCGCCACACTCTGGATTATATCTGGTATTCCAAGCATGCACTCAGCGTGAGGTCAGCCCTGGATCTGCTCACCGAGGAGCAGATTGGACCCAACCGACTACCGTCCTTCAATTACCCTTCGGACCACCTGTCCCTAGTGTGTGACTTTAGCTTTAACGAGGAACCTTGATGGACATTTATAAATGCTTGTCTGTGTCTCTTTAATCACAAGACTTAACCAGGGACGTTTCAGGAAGCTGAAATAGGATAAGAGGTTGACTGAGGAAGGCTCCCCAGTTCCTCTCACTTCACTTTCCATGTTTCCAGCATGCCCTTGGGAAGGAACCCCATTTGCTCACAAACCTTTTCCATTAAAACCTGCAGCGAAAAAGGTGTTTGCACTCCAGTTTTGGTTTGTATTGTTTTCTTTCCCTTAGCATTAATTACATTTTGATCATTTAAGGGCATTATATTTGGCTTTGTTTGGAAGCTTTTTCAGTTTGAGGATCCTATATTAAAATAGACTTGCTCGAGTCCCCTGTAATTAACAAGTATGCAGGAACAATTTCTCTAGACAACATTTCGAGTTATTTATTTGTGGTTTTTTAAAAATATCAACAAGTTATGCATGGCAATATTTATTTTTTTATATCTTCGTGTAAAATTAAGTAAATAAATTATAGCATTATGAACATTTAAAAACCATGCAAAACATAAGTTATAGAGTAATTTATAGTAATCTTCTTAAAGCGTTAAAGATGTTCTTACTTGGGGTCTAATAAAATAGTAGTGTACAAAGGAACTGTTTAGGCTGGAGGGGTTTTTGTTTGCTATTTAAGTGGAAATATCAGTTCTCCTTGATACATTCTTCACAAATCCTTGCTGTGCCTCCGTGTCCCCCATTATTATGTTTCTTGAAGAAATTCCATTTCTGGTTTTCCATCGGAATGCTATCGGTGTACATTTGCTGTCACTCAGAAGTGTCATTATATGTATTGAATATGCTTTGCACAGTAGGTTGTTTAGGAGCTGATATGTGGCAGTGGCTAAGTCCGTGGGACCTTCTTTTCAGAGATGGGAAACTATTTCTAACCTGTTAATGAGGCTGTCGTTGAGATTTACTAAGATAGCCAGATGACTGGTTTAAAACAACTAGAAAGCAGAATATAGTTAGAAAGATAACCTGGAATTCTCTTCCCTCAGAAATAAAAGTGGTAAAGATAACAGGTGAAACCCCTTCCTAACAAAAAATCCCCAAAAAATAGCCCATTGGTAATAAATGGATAGATATTTTAACCCATGAGTTGTAAATATTTAAGATCAATAAATAAATGGTCTTTAAAGCTAGTGTTTTCATATCTTGTCTTTTCAATGCAAAGAGAATCTGAAAATAGACTGGATCTTTTAATCCTCTTAATGCGGTGCCCACACCGTCCTTTTCATTTTTAAACTGGACAAAGGTGGTCTGTAGCTGCACGTTGAAGGCATCTGTGCTGTGCTTATGAGGTGTCACTTGGTGACAGGGTTGGGGTCCCCAAAGTAGTTCCTCCAGACATTTCTGCATTGGAACCACTTTGGAGACAAATGAGGTTTTCAGTATATTGTATACACGAAATCTTGGGGCTACCTGGAAGGAATGGCAGTTGGGAAGAACATCTGTACCAATTGTCATCTGGTTCAGGTCTTAGCATGACTAATTCATATGTTGTTGAGAAACAGAATACTGATTCGTACAGCAGGCATTGAATATTGTTTACCTACCGCGAAACACACCAACCTGAAGAGAAATTATCATACCCATATCATAAGCAAATCTGGATGAGAATGAAAGCCAAAAGAGTGTCTGGATTTCAAATGTCCACCAGTATACAAGTTAACAGGCTATGGTTTGGGGGTGGAACTGGGGGTGGATGGGAATGCCGCTGAGCAGAAGGGCTTCTGGAATACCAACAAGTCATCCTTCAGCATTACCACGGCCGCAGGCCTAAGCACTTACCAGTATGCTTTTGTTGTTTGTATTTGTCTGCATTTAAAATGTAATCACGTGAGCGTTTTATGTAAACAGGTTTTTAGTAGTATATAAATCTTGATAGGTGGCACTTTTATATTTTATTTTTACTTCCCCTCTAGTCTTTCTTTGCAGGCAGCTCTGCCTTGTGGACCATCAGGGTAACCTGAAGGCATAACAGTAAATAACAAATCTCTATTCTAAATTTTTTAAAGTATGTTCCATTACTGAGTTTCTCTTATTCCATCCCTGTGTACCTTTTGATCCAGCTTTTCCTTTTATATCCCATAATATTTTGATTGTGGTTGTAATTAGAGTCTTAGAAATTGTGCAGATTCTTGATGACAGAGTGAGAGTGGATTTTTTTTTCTTCCTCCATGCCATATTTCAGTAGATTCCATTCTACGAGGTAGTAGGAATGGCCGCCTCATTTACTTAAGTAAAGCATAATGGTGTATATCTGTATAACATTTGAGTTCCTTATCTTTGGTTCTGAGAGCTTTACATATGATCTTAAAACTACTCTTAGTTTAAAAAAAAAAAAAAAAAAAAACTACTCTTAGTTTAAAATGGGGCTTAAAAGGTCCAAATAATTTGACCAAAGTCTCAGCTAATAGGTAGAGACAGGATTCACCCTCAGGTCTGTCATGACCCCAAAGGGCTCACTTCCTTCCCCACCACCATGTGCCCTTGGCCTTGAGTGAGTACAAATGGGGAGAAAAGTAATATTCTGGGGGTGGAAGAGATTTGTTGAATGCAAAATGGTCAAACACATAAGTCATACAGTATAGAGTTAGAAGCAAGATACAGAGGCTGAATAGTGGCTGTAGAGCAGATTTCAGTTATTCTGATACAGTAAAGCAGTACTGCTAAAACTAGAACATCTGATACCGTTTGCATAGTTTGATGGTGGCTTTTTTTAAAGGAAGCAGTAAGAGCTGTAGTAGTGTTTCAAACTAAAGGAGGAAATTGATGCAAATATTCTGTATTTGAATCATTCTTTTAAAACATGCAAAATTTTATAATGAAGGGAATGTTGCATCTAATTACACGATGTGTCTTAGACTTGAGAGATTTCCAAGATTTAAATTCTAAAAAGAGAGAAAAACACATGCTCATAATCATAATTGATTTCAATTTTTTAAAAAAGGAAAGGCGTCCATAAAAATGAACGTGCTTGCATAAGGAGCTCTGATGAACTTTTTTACATGACAGGTAGAAAAATATGGCACAGGCAGGCCTTTATCTAGAGTGGATGGATACCGGAATGGCAGAGGTCTGGAGCTGGGCTTATAAAAGCAAATCATGTACAAGGGCATGGGCTGTTAAGTAAAAAGACTTAGCTGTGACCACTGTGGTTCGATCTCTAGGGCCTCAGTTTTCTCATCCAGAGAGTATAGCATCATACCTGCCCTGTCAACCTCATAGATTTGTGAGGTGTTTGTAAAACGATATTGTAAATTGTAATATAATACATATGTAAGTCGTTGAGTAAACAATGCTTAAGATTCAGAGCAAGAAAAGGAAGGGCACTGTTCTGGATGTCCTAATGTATTCATGGATGTCCTAACAAGCCATTCTTCAGATCATTCCAAGGGGAATAATCCTTCAATTTTAAAGGGCAGAATTAATAGTGTTAATAGAAAATTAAGGGACTTCCCTGGTGGCACAGTGGTTAAGAGTCCGCCTGCCAACGCAGGGGACACGGGTTCGATCCCTGGTCCAGGAAGATCCCACATGCCACGGAGCAACGAAGCCCATGGGCCACAACTACTGAGCCTGCGCTCTAGAGCCCGCAAGCCACAACTACTGAGCCCACGTGCCACAACTACTGAAGCCCGCACGCCTAGAACCCGAGCTCCGCAACAGGAGAAGCCAGCGCACCACAACGAAGAGTAGCCCTCGCTCGCCGCAACTAGAGAAAGCCCGCGCGCAACAACAAAGACCCGAACACAGCCAAAAATAAATAAATAAATTTTTTTTAAAAAAAAAGAAAATTAAGCCCCAAATAGGTGAGGGGCTGATAGAATGGCAAGATTTTTTCCTTAACTCTTCCTCCAGGAAGTTGTGAGACTGTGGGTTGGTGATTCGGTTCTTTAACTTCAGGAGAGGATTTCAACCCTACTTTGATTTGTAAAATAGAAATATCTGCCTTTGGGGCCCTAGCTCCCCAGATTTTTGTGGAAAGCTCACTTCTAAGAAAATATTTATTAGGCATGTAGACAGACCCATTCCTCTTGACAGAATGTTAGGGAAAGCTTTGCTTCTTCTAAGCAGCTGGTAAACTGAGACATGAATCTCGGTACGTTGAATTCTTTTTTGCTTTGGCTGCCGAGACATTCAAAACCAAACCTTATAGCTGCATTTTAATTGCTGTGTAACATTCTATAGCATGTATTCTATTTTCTTTTGCCATCCTGCCTTTTTTTCCCTTGCATCATTGTCTCGTACCTGCTTGTTTCTGTTAACTTTCATTTATTCTTACGATATGTAAACTACCTGAAATTCTTTTGATAATAAAGCAGAGTATAAGTTAAATTGCCACACTGAACAGATTCAGGCTTCTAGATGTAGACCACTTGCATATGTATTGAAATATGATTACACAGTTCTGAATCATAGGGAGGAAACACCAGTCAGGAGATATGATGGGAAGCTGGACACGGGATACCGCGACATCTGCCTTACATTGGTAAACCTGAAAGGAACACCCAGCAAAATTCTGCAACATTTCACAATTTACTTTGTGAGAAAGTAAGATCATTGCATGGTGGGATAGACTTATTCAGACACTAACCTGTTCTACCCCAAGCCCTGCCTTTTTTTGTTGTTTGTTTATTTTTGGCTGTGTTGGGTCTTCATTGCTGTGCGCGGGATTTCTCTAGTTGCAGCAAGCAGGGGCTACTCTTCGTTGCGGTGCGTGGGCTTCTCATTGCAGTGGTTTCTCTTGTTGCGGAGCACGGGCTCTAGGCGCGTGGGCTTCAGTAGTTGTGGCACGTGGGCTCAGTAGTTGTGGCTCGCGGGCTGTAGAGCGCAGGCTCAGTAGTTGTGGCGCACGGGCTTCGTTGCTCCGCGGCATTTGGGATCTTCCCGGACCAGGGCTCGAACCCGTGTCCCCTGCATTGGCAGGCGGATTCTTAACCACTGTGCCACCAGGGAAGCCCCCCTGCCTTTTTTTGGATGGGAGGGAAAGGAGGTTGAGGCCAGAGAAGAAGTTGTGAATCTAGGCCTGCCACTGACAAACTGAACTGAAACTGACGAGTCAAGTTTTTCTGAACCTTAGTTTATTTATAATACAGGGAATAGACCAGGAAATCTCTTAAAACTGGTTTGCACTTCAAAACAATTTGAGTTACTGCTGCCACTGGTCAAAAAATGTTTTTGAAACTTTGGGGAACAGCTTCCCTATCCAGTTTTATGAAGGTTTCAAGAAAAAAAAAAACTGAACTTCAGAGCCACATTTCGTTTTGAAACAGATGTGGCAGTACCTAGCTTAATTTGTGTCAGTTTCTTAACCTCAAGTGACTTGGCTATTTCTAAAACAAATCTTCCTCGGCAGGAAACCTGTCTCTATTAAACATGTTTTAAAATTTTAGGTTCTGCTCCAAGAAGCAATTCAAAAGTATTTTTTGAACAATGGTAGCATTGGTGGCATTAATATATAGCTTCCTGAAAGTAATTTTTTTTAAGAGACAAGGCACATTAACACAGTGTACTGTTTCCTAAGACTTTAAAAGATTCATCCTAATTAAAGAGATATTAAGTATGAGAAAAAGGCTTTAGAATCAATGAAATATACAGTATGTACATTTTTTAAAAGCCATGTGTAATAGTTAATAGGTATATCTCAAACTACCTTTTTCTGTTGAACATTTTAGAAAAGCTTAGATTAAGACAGATCTCTAAGTGTAAAACTTTCCTTACTGCATCTGGATGGCAGTGGTTCCCAAACCTGGCTGCGTAGTGAAATCACACTGAGATATTTTTTAAAATACTGATGCCCAGCTCCCATTCCCACACACCGTAATTTTCTTTTTAATTTATTTATTTATTCATTTTTGGTTGCGTTGGGTCTTGGTTGCTGTGCACGGGCTTTTCTCTAGTTACAGCGAGCGGGGGCTACTCTTTGTTGCGGTGCGCGGGCTTCTCACTGCGGTGGCTTCTCTTGTTGTGGAGCACGGGCTCTAGGCGCACAGGCTTCAGTAGTTGTAGCATGCAGGCTCCATAGTTGTGGTGCGCAGGCTCAGTAATTGTGGCGCACGGGCTTAGTTGCTCCGCGGCATGTGGGATCTTCCCGGACCAGGGCTCGAACCCGTGTCCCCTGCATTGGCAGGCAGATTCTTAACCACTGTGCCACCAGGGAAGCCCCACACATTGTAATTTAACTGGTATGGGATGTGACCTGTGCAACAGGATTTTAAAATCTACCCAGGTGATCTAATGTGCAGCGAAGCTACCACAGTATTCCAGTGATTTCATGTCCTACAATCCAAATAATTTGCAGATTCTGTAAAAGTTTAGTATCCACCTTTTATGACAGTATCATGTCATTAAAATCTTTTAGACAAAATTTTCTAAAAGTTAAACATACAATGGGATGGGAGGAAACGATATTCTGGGAGAAGACAACTCTGCTCTTAGTTTACAGTCTATTTATAGTTTGGTTTTGATATGGAGTATTTTGCATTAAATACTCATGTTTTGTTTGTATGTTCTCACTTGGGAAGTTGTAATATATCATTTATAAGTCCTGAACCCACAGCATAACTGCTGAGGTGCAGTGTTAAAAAAGATAGTTATGGATGCGTTAAAAAGTGAAGTAGATTCGTGTCCAATCAAATACAGCATACCTCAGAGACACTGGGGGTTCAGCTCCAGACCACCAGAATGAGTATCGCAATAAAGCAAGACATGAATTTTTGGTGTCCCAGTGCATATAAAAGTGACGATACTATAGTCTACTAAGTGTGCGATAACATTATGTCCAAAAAAAAGCAGTGTATATACTTTAATTGAAAAATACTTCATTGCTAACAAAATTTAGCCATCATCTGACCCTTCAGTAAGCCATAATCTTTTTTGGAGGGTTTGAAATACCGTGAGCGTTACCAAAGACACAGACACAAAGTGAGCAAATGCTGTTGGAATAAGGGCGCCGATAGACTTGCTTGACAGCGGTGCTGCCACAGACCTTCAATTTGTATAAAACAAAGCATCTGCAGAGTGCAGCACAGTAAAAGGAGGTATGCCCATGAGTCTCTGCTGCACTTGTTTTTCAGAGGTTTCTTGGTGTGGTGCAGGAGGCGAGTCAGTGCACTTGCAAAGGGGGAAGAGTATCTTATTCTCATGAGGACTGGCAGCACTGTGCACCGAGTCCACACAGAAAAGGTTACAACTGTGGAGGACGACGATATAACCAAGGGGCTGAAGGACAGATGAACCACAACCACAAAGGACCTGCACTGTGAACTTGCTGTGTTGGCTGTGGAACTAAAAGTAGGGTTCCTCTTGCCTCCCAAAAATATGCTCTGTAATGCCCTCCCATAAGATAGACCAGGGGGCTTAAAGGATCACGGGATGCTTTGTACGTAAAAGCCCAAATTTTGTTTTTGTTATCGTTAAACATGACTTGTTCGTATACAGTGATCAGAGACGCACTCTCTGAAGCATGCCAGGTGTCAGAGGCGAGTGGCTGGTAACGAACCAGGTGCCGTTGTCCCTTACATTCTGGTTTCATGGCCAACCCCTTACTGGAACTGCCCCTCTCGTCACTGTATCAGTGTTGGTGGCTTCTTATTTGCTTGGCCCTTCCTGGAACACTTGATACTGTTGCCCACTGTTATCTTGACCTGAGCTGTCCTGTTAACCATGAATAGTCCCTGGTCTCCATTGCTGGGTTACTCTTCCTCTCCCCTAGCCCGTGTTGTCTTTATATACTTGATGCTTTCCAATCTTTTACTCAGAATTCACCCAGAGTTAAGACCACTCCCCACCCTGAATGGCTTCCAAGCCTATTTATTTCAGAAATATTTTGATGTCTGTCACCTCCAACTCAAATCTAGGTGAAGGAAGAAAGAGCGGTCCAGAGAGAAGCCATCAGTGGCATGGCCCAACGAGGTATGAGTGCCTAAAATATTTGGGGAAAATACATGTCAATGTGTCCGTGGCCCGGAGATGCCCAAAACAGGGGTGGCCAGAGAGTAAGGCTTGGGAACGTAGGCAGGTGCTAGGTCAAAGGACTTTAATAAGAGTTCTACGCTTTGGATATTTATCTTTTTAGCAAGAGATGCCGTTGAAGAATTTAAAGCAGTCGCAAGGAAGTGATGGAAGTACACATTTTAGAAAGCTCTCATCTGGTAGCATGGGAGTCGGACTAGAGAGAGGCTTGAGAAGACAAAGCAGTAAGGTAGGGAGGATGGGAAAGGAAGCTGTTTAGAAGGTACCATCAACAGGACTTGGTAAAAGACTGGATATAGGAAGCAAAGGGTCTCGAATGGCCTTCACGCAGTGTCATTTGTTAAGCTAAGAGGAATAGATTTTCGAGAGGAGAGTTCCATTGGACACTCAGGAGGAAACAGCCGGCAGGGAATTAAACCCATCTAAGACTTTCAGTCTAGCCTAGAACAATAGATTTGGTAGTAAGAACCACATGCGTGGATGAGGTTATCTAACAGTTACGTTGAAGCAAAATCGTAATGATAAATATAACTACTCTACGAGGAAAAGAGCCCCGTGGTAAGTACTATCTTTAAATGGGAAAGCTGAAGGAATACAAAGTAGGCTAAGAAAGTAGAGTTGGTCAGGCAGGAAGTAAACCAGAAGGGGGGGTGTCACGGGAAATCAAAGGGGAATTTTAAGAAGTAGGCTGATCACATGAAAAGATGAAGCCTCTGTTTGATGTGACTGTTGGGTTGCTGGAGACACCAGTGGGAACTGTTTCTAAGCAGAACTGACGGCAAGCTTCTGAAGAATATGGGCTGTTGGAACAAGGCAACCAAGGAGGTGTGAAAGGGGGGAAGATGGTGAGTACAGGGGGAGGCACACCTGCCTCCTTCCCAAGACGGCTGTTTGTTAAGGATGGAGGCTGGAATACGTAGATGCTTTTGCAGCAAGGGGTCCAGAAACGGAGTTCACAGCTCACGACCTCAGTGTTCTCTCTGAAGAGGTATACTGGCCATTTGGTAAGCAGGGTGGTGGCGAAAAGGCTGGGACTGCTGCTGGAAGGCGACCCGAGGAATAAATGGGCCGACTGCTGGTCACTGTTCAAAAGCCTGGCCAGACTGGAAAATGTAGCCGCGTCAAGTCATTGTTATGTGGTTCTTCTCTGATACACTGGACACAAAAAGCAAATGTAAGTTATAATGACTAACTAACAGTTGGAAGGGTTGCGATTAAACGCCATACCGCTGCTAAGTCCAATCAGAAGAAACACTCTGATCGGTATATACTGTCAACATGTGTTTCTAAATCTAGACCTTAGGTGAACTTACGCTGAAAGAGAGACAAAAATTTTCAGGTTAGAGTGGTGGAGGTAAGCAAGTAGCCTTGGCTTAACCTAATTAAAACCAATCAGTAGTACAGCACAGGCAGAAAGAACTGCTCATTTAAAATGTTTCGAGCGGCGGAGGTTGCGGTGCTACGATGGCGATGTGAGGGGCCCGCGGCGGGATGGTGCTGACCCGGGCGGGGCCGCCTTCTTGCAGCGACAGCACGGGCTCCTTCGTCCGACGGGCGGCGGCGGAGGCCGAGCCGGGCGAGAGAGCCGAAGAACAACTGGATTATGTGTTTCATTCTGGAATCTCAAAACAGTCCACAAACAGTAAATTCTTCCTTACGTTGTCTATGTCAGGTTTTCTTGTAGTAGGGGCCTATTTATCTCATGGCTTGATGACTACTGAATCTATTTCCTAAAACAAGGTGTGGACTTTAGAATTATACAAGTTTAAATATAGGCCATGAAGTTTGACACTTTTGAGAAGAAAAAGTGAATGTGCTTTATTCATTGAGAAATGATGTATTGATTGCCAACATGGAGCCTTTCTAAGGGGGGAACAATATTTTTTTAGCAAGAGTCAGTAACTGGAAGTACAACATTGGTTATTTAATGCTATTAAAATGAAGTTTTGATCAGCAGAGGTGCTGTTACCAGATTTGTCTTCTGAGTATAAATTAAAAATGACTGAAGTTCAAGCAATGGTAGAATTCTCCGTGGAGCTAAACAAGTTCTACAATGTGGATTTATTTCAGAGAGAGTTTGTATTTTAATGTGAAAATTATATATTTGCATAAGATAAAAAAAAATGTTTCATTAGTTATCCTCCATGTGATTCAGATTCGTAGCAAATACATTATTAACAAAATCCATAAATGTCCAAGTGCCTAAAATGCTCAGCATTTGGGGAGGGGTGTAGGCATGATGCAAGTTACAACCTTTGCCCTAGAAGAGGATTATGGGAGACGTAACTCAATGAAACTTCAGTGCAATAAAGACAATACAGTTAAGCGTCAAGGCATATGATACAGATTTTGAAAGCTGAAATATTTAGGAAGTGTTTTTAAAGGAGGTAGAATTTGAGATTAACCCCCAGATGGGATAAGAATCAAGTGAGTTCTTCTCTGAGCTTTTATTAAAAGGTACCATCAAGTATGTTTATGGAAAAGATAAAAGGTTACAAAGGGAGCTGTTATAAAAATCTTTGTTGACCTAAGTAGTGTCTGACCAAAAGCGCAATTAAAGGCCACAAAATATTAAGTATCGGTTTATTTAAATTTCTAAAAGATGTAAAAATAGACTTTTCTTTGTAGTAGAAAGAGCATTAAAGTGTGGAGTCACAGGACCTAGTTTGGTGTGAAATTACGTTCCTCTGGTCCCTCCACTTCCTAATTTGTACAAGGGCTCGAGTATTATTCATTCTTCCTCACCCTCAAAAGGTCTGAATGAGAAACAAATGGTCTGATTGGAAGTATAAATTAAGTGTGGCCAACATTAAAATAATAAATTCATTATGTAAGTAGAACATTATAATAATTACATGATAGTAATTAGAAAGGAAGTGGAAACATGCAGATTACTTGCTAAATATTAATGTAATGGAACAAAACAGAAGTAGAATTTCTTCACGCAGTAGTTGGGAAGGAGAAATAGGACTTCTGTTACTTTGTAACTAAAACAGTATGTTTATAGTAGCTTTTGAATATTGTTATAAATATCACCAGAGACAAGATAAATTTCATTTCTATATTTCAGAAAACCTACTTGAATACACTTTGAAACAAGAGTACAACAAAATAGAATATACTTCAAATGTTGAATATACAAACTATTATAGTTCAAATCTGAACACTGGTACTTTCCCCTTAAACTTCAACTAAACAAAAAAAAAAAAAAAAAGAAAGGAAGAAAGAAAACGCCAGGCATTAGAGCTACCTGACAAAAATTCATGCTGAGCCTTAACTTCCAAGTGACAGGAGAACTGAAACGGATTATGTCTGCGCAGATGCCAGGGCGAAGTGAGTGACACAGGCACATTTACAGCAAAAGGAAGGCCAGAGCCAACTGTTAATTTGTCCACAATTAAGAAACTGACAGACTTAAACTACCATATAAAATGTTACATGTATATTCTATAACAATACTGTGCTAGGTACAAGATTTTTAAAATTTTTCTTTTAATAAAAAAGCTTTACACAAACAAGCCATTAGCTTATTTCAATAAAGAAAACCGAAAATTAGTCTAAGGCCTTTGTTTTCAGCTTAAGCTATATGATAAAAAAAAAAAAATCGCACTAGATCTTTTTTGCTATCTCTTTCTGAAGCTTTTGGATCCATTCTTCAATTCACATTCTAAAATACCTATATTAGCAGTCTTCACATAGCACCAGTTAAGTGAATTCTGTGTGAACACAGTAATAATTGCTGGTATGCATATAAAATGCATCAAAAATTGCTATATGTAACAATGAGATCACCCATCCCAATCCCTCCCCACTGAAAACTAGATAACCTCTTACAGAATGTTAGTGTTCCAAGTCTTAGTGTAACTTGATATTGTAGTGAGTTGCTTGGTCCCTTTCAATCCTTTTTCTTATTGACGGGTTCAGTTGTTTCCTACTGTAAGAGGCAGTTTTCTGTCAGCGTCTCAACATGTAGTTCACTTCCCACTGAAACATGGGATAGGTAATTTATTTCCAGTAAGTTTGATTGTTTTCTTATATGCATTAAAAATGTTTTAAAGTCTTTTGACTTCTCTTGATGACATCCTTGCAAATGCTTAATGTCAGGACTGTCACTAACATTCTAACGTCCATGGGAGAGCTGCTCTTTTATTTCTCACATGTCACTAGTCCTTCGGTTTTCATAGTTACAGGAAGGGCAAGAGCTGAAGGCGCACTGACAACCACTACGTGGGTCACTGTCTTATTTCCATCTGCTGGTTTTTCCTCCTGTACCAGCTGCAAAGTTTTCACATCATGTTCCTGCTTTTTGGCCACTGCTTCCGATTTAATCTCTGGCCCTTTTATGACGGCGCTGATAACTCGGGGAGGAGTCTGGCCAGATGCCTGTTGAGGCGGCACTGCCAGCCTCATGACAGGCGCGCCATGGGCTATTGAAACCGGGGTGAGCGCTCTCACCGCCAGTGGCGTTCCAACAATGTTAATGCTTCCTGATCCAGGCAGGTTTGATTTTGTCTGCAGCTGACACTGTGCGAGCTGTGTAGCTGGGATGGTAATAATTTTGGCAGGCTGCATGGTGATTTTGTCTCCATTTTCAGTGGAGGCTGGCATCACAGTAGGGATTGTCTGAATCACCACCTTCGGAGAGGCCGCTGTTGTTGGGCTAGTGCTGGTTATCAGGGGTGCACCTGCATTAACTGACTGAACGGCCACAGTTGAAATTTTCTGCCCCAACGATGTCATTACAACAGGCACTTGCATTGCCACACGAACTGTCCTAGTAGAGGTAAAAAATAAAGTTGATTATATTTCATGTTAAACTATAAAATAGGTCTCTTGAGCAAAAAGATGAATGCAAATTCAAAACATAAAACTAGTGCTCCCAAATTTTACAAATGTACCAAAACCCCCTTAAGTTTAGAGTATGAAATACCATGAGACAAATATATTTTAAAAACTAAAGCCTAGGGCTTCCCTGGTGGCGCAGTGGTTAAGAATCTGCCTGCCAATGCAGGTGACACGGGTTCGAGCCCTGGTCTGGGAAGATATCACATGCTGCGGAGCAACTGGGCCCGTGAGCCACAACTACTGAGCCTGTGTGTTTGGAGCCTGTGCTCTGCAACAGGAGAGGCCGCGACAGTGAGAGGCCCATGCACCGCAATGAAGAGTGGCCCCTGCTCGCCGCAACTAGAGAAAGCCCTCGCACAGAAATGAAGACCCAACACAGCCGGCCAGCCGGCCAGCCAGCCAGCCAGCCAGCCAGCCATCAATCAATCAATCCCTAAAGCCTACATTAAATTCCATCCGTAAGACCCTAAAAATCCACTCAGGTTAGAGGAGACATCTACTTTAACAACAACAAAATATATTTTAAAATGCCAAGCACTTTTCAAAGTCCTGACAACAGTGAGTTCTTAGAATGCAAATATTAAAAAAGGGAACATATCATTTCTGCCAAAGAGTTTTCTAAAAATTAAACCCGTTACAACTAATGGTTTCCCTCACTTACCTTGGAGCTGCTGTTGCTGATACAGATGCGGTAGTAGTAGGAGACCTGGACGACGCATCCTGACCAGGGGGAGTGATGTTCACAACTCTAGCTACACCCTTCTCTGCTTTGGAGCAGTTCAGAGGAGATGAGTTTTTCCCACCACGCACAGAAGTTGCTGCTTTCAAGAGACTTTCTGCAGACAGTGACACTCGTTCTAATGATTTTTCATCAGCAGCTGCTGCTAAATCTTCATTACAGGTTTCACTTTTGTCATCATCTATGACCACTATGTTCTTGGGCATATCCTTGAACTGATATACAAGCCTCTGTCCTTCAACCTTTGCGAGAATACCCCTTTGGTAATAATATCTGTCAGGAAAAAGTACTAAATAAATCAAGTACATTACATTTGTTCTCCCCACCTCCCTACCCTCCAACAAAAACACCATGTAGAAGAGATGCTAACAGAAACATTCACTGATTCTAGTAAGAGATAAGGAGGAACTCACACTGCCTGGATTGTTCAAAAGGCTAAGAATTTGAAGTAGGAATGAAATTAGAACCTGGTGCCACTGGTCTTATATAACCTTGAGATCTGTAAAGTAGCTAAAAGCTCATTCTTAAAGGAAGTAATTTAACCTAAATACAGAATATCTTACTGTACAGCTGGCCCTCCACGTCCCTGGGTTCCTCATCCATGGATTTAACTAACCCATGGATCGAAAATACTCGGGGAAAAAAGAATTCCACAAAACAGCAAAACTTGAGTTTGCCATGTGATAGCAATTATTTACACAGCATTTACCCTGTGTTAGGTATTACATGTAATCTAGAGATGATTTCAAGTATACAGGGGATGTAGGTGGGTTATAGGCAAACACTACGCCACTTTATAGAAGGGATTTGAGCATCCATGGATTTTGGTATCTGCGGGGGGTCCTGGAACCAATCCCCCTCAGATACTGAGGGACGACTGAATTTTACAGACACTGGTAAAAACTTAGTTCTGATTTACACAGGTTATAAAAACAATCTGATGTTACATGGAAAAATTACCTAAGCCGTGCTTAATAGAAGTGAATCTGTGGTATATATGAATACTGTCACTAAACTATGTTCATTTACAAAATACCCTTAATTAGAATAAGCCACGTGCATTACAAAGTTATGTGGGTTCCTCCAACTGACAAAACTTAAGAGAAAGTTTCATATCAAGATAAATCCATTATAGTAAGTTTGCAGGAACTAAAGAGCAAATTCACAATTTGGAAACTGTATTTTGTTTGGGTTTAATTTTCTGAAAGGTGCACATTTCCCACAAAAGTGGATTTTCCAATGGTGTTGGAAATTTTAGCCGTCTAGACCAAACTCCTGTCTCCCCACCTGCGTCCATATACAAGAAGCTCCTCTAGAAAATCCCCCCCAAATTACAAGCAAGGGATTTTAACAGCTTCTCTTTAAATAGTTAATAGACAATATTAAGAGATATGTAAGTTTTGTCTGAAAACTCTTTCTTTTGGGTTCTTACCTCAGAGCTCGTCCCATAGTTTCATAGTTCATGTCTGGCTTGTTCTTATGCTTTCCCCAAAGCTTAGAGACAGCCTTTGAATCCACAAGCTTGAATATGCCTTTTTCTCTCTGAGTCCACTTAATATACCGGGGACAAGTATTTTTATCTTGAAGTAGATCTAAAAGAAACTCCCACAAATAGGTTGTGTTTCCTTTGAAAACAATCATAGATATTGATTAAAGATTAATTAACATAATTAAAAGCAAATATTTACTTATGCTGGATAAAAAAAATCAATTAATTTACCATTGGTGAAGCACAAATGTACTGAGAGTCTGTCATGAAATACTTGACTAGATCGGCAATCATTTGTACAGTGTCAAATTGTGTTGTCTAGTAAATAACAACAATTCAAAAATAAACAATAGTTTGAAACAATATAAGCTATAACATAAGGCCAGGCACAATTATATTTCAAATGAATGATAGAAAATAATGTCTGAGGTTTCAGGAGTGAACATAAAGTGGATTGTTAAGACATTATCAAGTCTTGGAAGATGGCTAAGATTTGCATAGAAGGAAAGGAAGGACTCTAGGTAGGTAAAATAAGAAACTGAGTCCCAAAGGGAAGAGAGCATCACTCTTCTTTTCTTTTCTTTTCTTTTCTTGGAAGGTTGGGGAAGAGTAGTGGGCAGTGGTTGTGAGAAGACTAGAAGACTAAAAACAGGCTGCTGTTTTTCTTTTATTCCCTTTGTAAGCCTCTAGGTGCAGAGGTTCTTAAATTGATGAAAGAACAGAAGAGAGTCCCGAGAAGAAGATCAGAATACATATGCCACCAGTGAGCCACCAGGTCATCTCCAGGCTCCTACTCAATAACCCTTTACTATCATCAAATCCAGATCCAAGTTACGGGCTACATGAGAAGAACCTTGAGGGTGGGAGGCTTCCACATCAAGCCACTGCTGCTACTCAATCGAAACGCTGATGTTTTTCTCCTCTAGCATTTCATTTTCATCCTGTATTTCCCTGAAAATTCAGTCAATCCATTAACCCATAGTTGAGCCCCGTGTACATCTACTGACTTTAAAAAAATTAACCTTCAACTTTACAATGTTATTTGTATCTCTTCAACTTTACTATGTTACATTTTGTCCATCAGCACCAATACCTAAAAACTCTTAGTGTCAAACCGTGCATAACTTTCAACTACATCACTCTCAACTGAATCAAGATATGTAGCTGGGGCAGTTTTATTTTATGACCTAGAGATTATAAGAACTTATTCTGGAAGAAATTTTTGCACAACAGACAATGCCTTGCACACAGTGGGATTTGAGTACTTCTGTGTCTACTGAATTAATCAGACTCATCAACATTCTTTAGGTTGTCTTTAAATGCTTCGCCCTAGTTCCCATCCCCAAGTTAAAATTAACAATTCTATTTCTGGTTTTAAGGAAAACAAGTTCGAAAGGGAAGCCTTCTTTATCAGACAAGGTAGTTCACTAAATCTATGCAGACATTATCATTATAATTTTGCAGAAGAGGAAACACTGACTGGATTTTTAATCCAGGGGTGACTGTAATCACTTTAATCTTCACATTTCAACAGGTTGCCTCAAGTTTAATACAAAACTGAAATTTTAATGAAAGGTGATTTTGACTGGTAAAAATAGGTTATCACAAAATTTTTTTCCAGTTTTAAACATAAGGTCTTTGAATACAAGAGACACCACTGATGATGGGAATAATTTTTTTAAAAGTAATAACTGAGACTTCCCTGGTGGCGCAGTGGTTAAGAATCCGCCTGCCAATGCAAGGGACATGGGTTCAAGCCCTGGTCCGGGAAGAACCCACATGCCGTGGAGCAACTAAGCCCGTGCGCCACAACTACTGAGCCTGCGCTCTAGAGCCCGCGGGCCACAACTACTGAGGCCCGCACACCTAGAGCCGGTGGTCCGCAACAAGAGAAGCCACCGCAATGAGAAGCCCACGCGCTGCAACTACAGAAAGCCCGCACACAGCAACAAAGACCCAACGCAGCCAAAAATAAATAAAATAAGTAAATAATTTTTTAAAGTAATAATTGTATATTTACAGTTCAACTTAGTAATACTACTATTATGTAAGTTTTAAAGTTTTCAATATAAATTAAAAGATAAAACCTAAGATACCAGAAATGTAAAACAACCATAGACACAGAAGAAAATAAAAGTATCCTAAATCTGTCCCAAATTGAATAAACAGTTCCTAAATAAATAAGGGTTTACTGTAACTGGATTTTTTTATTTTTTATTTTTTTGTCTAAATTTCTTGGTAGGCTTACTAGACTTAATTTTTTTTTTTTTGCGGTACGTGGGTTTCTCACTGTTGTGGCCTCTTCCGTTGCAAAGCACAGGCTCCGGACGCGCAGGCTCAGTGGCCATGGTTCACGGGCCCAGCCGCTCCGTGGCATGTGGGATCTTCCCGGACCGGGGCACGAACCCGCGTCCCCTGCATCGGCAGGTGGACTCTCAACCACTGCGCCACCAAGGAAGCCCTTAATTTTTTTTTTTACTAGAGATTTAATTTTTGCTTTTATTATTTAAAATGAGATATATCAGACTACCCATTGAGGATGCAATAAATTTGAATATACGAATCCAAAATGTATCCAACTATTGAAAACATTCATGGAAGTGATAAAATTTTGGTTATCAGATTATCAGAACACACCTAAAACCCTTACTAAGATCACTTGAAATCAACTTATGCAACAAATTACCACAGCAGAGAATGTAGAAGGCTTATTGTTATTTTTGTGCTTAATGAGAATATACAAACTCTAAAGCAAACATGTTAAGTTTTTGTTCTAAGATCCTTACTGACATGACTGAAATCTGCTGGTTGGAAAACTAAATTCACCTTGCATTGAATCAGTTAAGAAAAGCTAAATTCACCTTGCTTCTATCAGTTAAGAGAGTATGGAGAAATGAAGTCTTAGTTTTGTAAAACTTTCAATTCTAAGTGACTCTCCATGAGGATGCCTGCCGTTATACATACACACATCCTCCAGAACAACAGCTCTTAATACAGCTGTGTATCAGATTGCAGTTAGGGCCTTTTCCAAATTCAAACGCTTGCCCACCTCCACTCCCTACAGTTTTATCTCAGTGGGGTAAGGACCAGGCATAGATAGTTTGAAAAAGCTCCGCATGTGATGCTCATACAGCCCTGATTAAGAACTACTACCAGGGCTTCCCTGGTGGCGCAGTGGTTGAGCGTCTGCCTGCCGATGCAGGGGACACGGGTTCGTGCCCCCGTCTGGGAAGATCCCACATGCCGCGGAGCGGCTGGGCCCATGAGCCATGGCCACTGAGCCTACGCGTCCGGAGCCTGTGCTCCACAACGGGAGAGGCCACAACAGTGAGAGGCCCGCATACCGCAAAAAAGAACTACTACCAAAGACAGTACTCTCACATGTGCATGTACCAGAAGTAATTTTCCTGCAAATGTACTTGATTTAAAAAAACACCATCTCACCTACAAAACAGCCCTCCCCAAATTACCTTTTCCTTCTCTGGGTTTCTTCTTTATACCTAACTCAGGAGACCCATTGGAAATTGGCGATTGCTGGGTCTTTGGTTTACGGCCAACTGGAAATAAAAGATATTGAAACCACACGTTGAAAACAGGAAAAATAACAGAAGCATGATAGCAGGCTTTTTGATAACAAATTATTCATGAAACTGGATACTAATCTATGTATTAATATATTCAGTGTATATAAAAGTTGCTTTTAAAAGAACATGAAAAGCACTTCTGCAATTTTAGATTACAGCAGTTAGTGGATAGTAATGTCAATGTACATGGCAAGTCAGGCACTACTAACCCATTATTTACATGGTCAGAGCCTCAATTTGCTAACCTTTTCCAATAATGTAGCAATGGAAACAAATTCTAGTACAAACTTTTGTTTTCTGTTCTACAGAATTGTTAGAAAAAGCTTTACCTACCGATTGCAGAGGATCTGATAATCTGCGAAGCCCTTTGAGCTCAAATGAGGAAAAGTAAAAAATATTATTTTAAACACTCTCTACTGCTCTGAGCCAATCAATTCACCAGAATTTCAGCATAAATTTCCCCACCTCAACGTGCAGGTACATTATAAGGATAAAAAAATCTTCCAAGCGATTACTTCGTAGGTCTAGTAGATGTTTGCGCCCTTCCTTTTTGTTTCCCCTCACTTCTGCCATAAGGCTCTCTGAGAGAGACTAGCATCCACAATGAACAGAAAAAGCAAGAGCTATACTTCTCTACAGTAAAGAAAGCTTAAGCCTGAAATGTGTTGTATTCAACCCTCAGCCCTGCCGGATCAATGCTGGCAGTGAGGGGAAGCCTCAGGAAAGAGACTGGGAATATTACATATACTATTACTGATTTGGTGATTTGTCCTAACATCTGGGATTTCTGATGTCTCTACTCTTCATTAGCAAGGATTATCTAGAGCTAAATTAAAGTGCCTTAATTTATATGTCAAAAAGCATAGTTATTATATTCTAGGATTTCATTAAGACATATGCTTTGGCAAAAATTAAAACAGAAAGTTTACTGGCCCCCCTTGTTAAAACAGAGCTTAATTTCTCAATTTAAATAATACTTATATGTACAAATCAGTCAGTTAATAAGACTGACGTCTTCACCATCTCCTAAATTCAATCACAAAAGCCCAACTTCCTTAATGGAAAGATTAGCCCCAAAAGGCTTATTTTCTTATAAAGCAGCATTTCCCAAATGGTATTACGTGAGAAATAGGTTATTCATCAGTAGGAAAAACGGTTCTACAGTCAAATTAACTTTTAGAACCACATGCTGTCTTCTCTTGGAGATTTACAATGCACATTAGTATATTAAAGGCTCTAGAAATAAAAAGAAGCCTCTACTATAAAAAATACCTACCTAACTTTGTATGTCCCAAAGGTACTTAACCACAAATGAATAATTAACGATGTTGCATGTAATTTTTAAATTGTCATTCATTAAGACCACCTATTTTCAAATACGTAATAAGATTAGTATTAAATTGGCAAATTATTTCCTGGTTTATACCATACCACCACATAGGCAGATCAACCTGTTTATCTAGAGGTCTTGGTTCCCTAAATGATCTCAGCTTTTCATAGTCTTTTCCCTCTTCATTTAAATCTAAAATTTTCTTAAGTATTTTGTAATAGCTTCCGTAAGACACAACCAGCCGAAGGCTATAGAGGGCAGTGGGTAAACAGGGCTATTTATATGTATTCCTTTTGTTTTTAAACATTTACAGCAGGAGGTAATTCTTCCTTCTAAACTCTCTCATTCATGCCTTTCTCAAATACATATTATCTATATTGTAAGAGGGAAGGTGCTCTGTCTTATTCTCCACTGTGTACCTCACAGCAAATGAGGCACAGACCTGTGACCATCACAGCAATTTGAAACACTGCTACCTAACAGATCAAAGATAATACCATTATTTCTAAAACAAGTTTTCCCTTATTGTTGCCTTTGATTTTTCTTTTCCCCCATTCCAAAATGTGAAGAAAGAGATAAGGAAGAAAGCGGAATTAGATGAGTACCCATTTATACAGAATTTCATTTCTTTCAAGTTTTACCTTTGATTCAAAGAGAAAAAGAACCCACTCAGGATGCTGGAGATGGACTGGAGCCTGTGCCTCACCCGCTGGGGTCAGATGAGCACAAGTCTCAGCAGGCGTCAAGTAACAAGTGGAAACGCTCTTTACCCAAAAGGTGAGTCCATTCCCCTCACAAGTCCCTATGGGCAATCTTGGTGTTTTAAGGCCGAAGACAAGGGGAAGAAAATTGGGCTTTTTACTTTAACGCCCACAAAAAGAGTAGGAAGGTAAGATTATGAAAAATAGAGAAAGTCAGGAATAATTTTTTTTTTTAAGTAACCAAATACCTAAAAGGATCAGAAAGTAGAAAAATGGGCAGTGAACCTCTGACCTTCCTTCTGTGTATCAAGCACCTATTATAATCTCATTCTGCAGGCACCTACTTTTAGGGCTCAAATCTAACTCCTTTAAACAGTATGAACATGTTAAAAGACAAAATCTTAATTCTTTGAGAATATCTAATTAAGATAACATCAATCATAAATCTACAGCATCTATTTCCTATGTCCTGTGATGGGGGGAGAAAGATACCAGAAAAAATTTCACCCAATATCCCAGAAATTTATAAATACACTCTACCTTTCTTCTTTTTCATTGGTTCATGGCTATCCGGTGACGTAGGAAGAGGAGAGGTATCCATTGGTTCAGATTCTTCAGTTGACACCTCCACTACAGTTTCTGTAATGACATCTGGCCTCATAGCAGCATGGATAAATTCTGGAGTTGATACACAAGGAGGGACAAACACTTCCACTATAAAAAAAAGTTGAAAAATTAAAATTTCCCACCCCCATTAATGCCTCTCAATACGGACAATTCAATATTTAGTAGAGGTGAGGTTATTAAGAATTCATCAAAGCAGGATAAAAACTCGAAGTTCATTTGTTGAATATACAATATGGTCTAAAGTATGTAAGTAAATAAATGCAAAGAAAATCGACTTGAAGGAAATGTTAATCTTCCGGGTAAAGGGGGAGATCATAAGTAGTCAACCCCTGTGCTTCACACTTTTAGATACTTTCAAGTTCACTGTAGAAGACTTTGGATTATTTTGACAATTCGGAAAACATTTGAAAATAAAAGAGTATAATAGTGAGTTAATAATTACTTTCCTTACACTCACTCATCATTATTCTCTAACTAGGAAGAACATGCACCTGCTATAACATTATAGTAATAAACGTACATTTAGGGAAAAGTAAGCACAGTTCATTTCAAAATATGAAAAGAAAACCTGCTCATTACAGCCAAATGAATATCATCTTTCAATATTTAATATTTTATTTACTGGAACAGTCCCTGATATTTTGGGTCACTAAAATGGTCCATACAGATTTTCTATTACATAAAATGTTGCTCTGGCTTCCTTTCAATGTGCATGAATAACCAGGATATGACATTTCTATTTCAATTAATACATACTCTCATGGATTAATATGACCAATATGCCCTAATCTTCTTCTCATATCCCTGAATAATACACAGGATTCCTACTCTAACTAAAAAGTACGGTTGATCTTAACATATGTTGTAAATCCCTAAAAGAAAGGGCCAATCTTAACTGTATTAAGTCAAATTAACATTTGGGCATTAAAATCAGGACAAATTAAAATTAGGACAAAAAGACTCTCAAAGGCAGTCTTTAAAAAGGGGGCCAAAAAAAAAAAAGGAAAACGTGCAGCCTGAAGGGAGTGTGAGGAAACACTGGAAGCTGCGTCCGCCCTCCCTCAGGGAGCACTCCCTGGGGTCACTGCCCATTTACCACTGAAGGAAGGACTGAACGTGGTCACAGGTGGCAAATGCTCCCAGCTGCCATTCTCTTAAGGTTTATAATTTACCCAGAGTTGAGGAAATAAGACATGATGGTATAAACAGCAATGTAACAGCCATCTGTTTGTCTGTCTATAGTGGACGTTTCTGTTTCATTTATTTTGAAAATTAAGGATTTAAAGTATTTAAGATTTGGGAACATTGACAAATAAAAATCAATTACTACTGTCACAGGTATTTATGTATTATAGACTTTGAGAACACCAACAATCCCCTTGGATTACCAAAGACAAAAACAAAAACTTTCTTTCTAGATACATAAAGTGATGTGATATGTTTAATATAAAAAAGAACAGTTCACATACCAGGACTTCTTGAATCTCTCAAGCAGGTAGGAGATTCCATATGAAGCAGGGCTTCAGCAGCTTCAATTGTCTTATCTGTACAGTGTGCATTACTGCTATGAACTGATGCTTCCACTGGGGGGAAAATAAGTTCTACTCAATAAAAATGCACTGAACACGTTATTAAACTCTCACGTTAATAACTCTAAATGAGTCATTAATACATATTAGCCCATATAAATTACTTACAGAAATAATTTTAAAACCAAAACAACCTAGTATCTATACTTTGTAAAATGAATGTTGATTATAAAGCAACTACTGAGATTGATTAGAAATTTCTGAATCTTATCCAAAGGAAAACAAAGACCCTTGAAATTTGAACCCTGTATCAATTTTAGGCCAAAACTAACTTGCGGGGTAGGGGAGGGAGAATGGTTGTAGATTAACTGTTCTATGAGGTCAATTGTAATTTTAATATACTGCTACTAAGTAAACACCTAGCAGAATCAGTCAGGAACTCGTATTTCTAAATTAGTTTAATCAATTAGTTCAATTCTTACAGACCCTCCTAGTGAGTGCACCAGAGAACTTGGGAATTTTCTTCACAGTAACTGCTTTCTTCTTCAAGATCTCTCTGGACTTTGCTGGGTTTTACCCAAGAAATTTAGAAAGAAAGAAAGAAAAAAAAGAGAGAGAGAGAGAGCGCCTATGTTTTTTTTTCCTCTCCATGAAGCCTTTTCTAGTTCTACCACCTCTTGTAACTCTCTTCTAACACTTACTTTATGCTTTGCTGATTAAATTATTTGTGAAACAGTAAAGTGTACAGCAGTGGTTTGGTTTTCCAGGCCCGAAAGCTTGGGCTCTAGTCTCTACCACTTAGAATTTCTGTTACCTTAGGCCAGCAATTTAATTTCTTGTAAGGCTCAGTTTCCTCTTTCACCAAACAGGAATATTACTTACCTCATACAGTTGTGAGAATTAAATGCAGTGATTCCCTTAAAAAACATGTAAAATATCTCACATATAGATAAGAATTCAATAAATGGTGATAATTTCTTATCACCATTTAAGCTCCGTGAGATCAGGGAGGGCTATCTTAATTCATCTTTACATCTGTTATGGTTCCTAACAGACCTTTCATAAAGGAGGCATGCAAGTGTTTCTTTCATGTTTTGAAGTTAAGGACAACCCATAGACCTTACAGGAAAAATAGCAATTCAAGCACAAACTCATTATCCTAATGATATAATTAATTTCACATCCTGACTTGAAATATTCTGCTTGGTAAGAGGTTCTGAAACATGAATATGTTAACAGTCTCTAATTTGATAAATTTTTCTCAAGATGTCCTCTAAAGGACTAAAAGAAAATATTTATACAAATTTCATAAAGCCATGTTATAAATTTACAAGTTCTACAACACTAAAGATATGAATCTTTTAAAATTGTTTCCAGTAAACTTTTAATTGAAAACAACTTTTCCACTTAGTCTCAAAATTCACCGAGTGCTAAGGCCTCGGCCTTCCACACCGGCCATCTGGAGAGCGTTCACAGAAAATCCAGTGACCGCTTCACCACCTGCTGCACGACATCCACACTCTCAACCAAGGTACCGGGTCTCTCCAGTTGCTCTTTCCATTTATGGAAATCTGCTCAAAGCTAAACAGTTCCAGAGAGGCAGCCAAACCTCTAAGTAAATCTATCTTTAGGTGACCCTGCTTACTCTTATCTGCAGCTTCACTGAAGCACAGGATTCAATCAGTCCTTCTAGCTCAACTTTAAGAAATTTACTATTAGTGAGTATAAAATATATTACCATTCTCAAGTATTTTTTTCAAAGTACCTCCCCCTGCAGTACTCACGTGCACTAAAGAACCTTGGGAAGCAGATTCTCAGGTTTTTAAAAGTTTATTCTAGGAACTTCATTCTCTTTAAAGTCTGCTTGTGTTGCAATTTAGCTGTTGTCTTAGGTGCTATTAATAAACCATCCTGGGTAAACTAATTCCTTATGTAATTGTATTAAGACACACCCTAAAAACTCTACCATATTAAAGTAAGAGCTTTGAGTATTTGATAATAATACAGCAATAGAATTTTACCAGATATTTTAATGTTTTAAGTTATAAACAAAATGAAATTTACCAACAGCTATATATTATGCTGCCCTGAGCTCTTGTGCAGTTTGAGGTATGTTTTCAAAACTATGATTTCATGTTAGTTATGTCAGTGAAAATTTTCTTGCTATTATTTCCGACCTCAACCTCCCCTTTCTCCCTAAGTTCAAAATACTGTTTCCCTGAAATATTTTATATTCAGAGTAAAACAAATAGAATCCACACAAATTTAAGCAGAAAATTAACTCATTTATACTTTAAATTTAGGATGAGACTATATTTTTAAAAATGCATAAATTCTCTATGAACTATCAATCAGATCTAATACTCTATGTACAGTCAACAAAGGATTGTTAAGGGTTTTACCCTGTGCTATAAACCTGAGATACAAGTGTGAACAGATCTCTGGCCTCGTGAAGCTTATACGAATAGTTCAGAGTATCAAAAACATAAATGGAAGTAAAATATTTCAAAACAAAATAAAGATGCAAAATAATTTGACAGTTTCCAAGAATACTTAACCCAATTTGTTAAAAGTGAGCTCTATCTCTTTTTACTTTTCTTTTGTTGACATAAGTCAACAAGCAGTTTTTGGTAACAGAAATTTAAGAAATACTTTTCCTATTCAAGTTTCCATAATTTTTAAAAACTTTTCAATACTATTTTATTCAGATCAATAATTCAAATACAATTTAAACTAAAATTCGGCACAATTCCTAAGGATAAATATGAATATAACATTGTTGTGCCATCAAAGTAAGCAAACTTACAAGCGAGGGCTGAAAATTCCTTGTTTATCTCTTATTTAAAACTTGATTTTCTGGTGTCTTTCTAGGCCTGCGTATGAAATTTATGGGAGTTTAAAAAAATAAGCAACTCATTTGAAAAATAGAAACAATGCAGCTAAAAGTAATCTGGCAGGTATCAACTTCTAGTTGCCCCTAGTCAGTGGCACTGCTGGTCAATATTCCTTGAAGAAATAAATATACCAAATAAATTTCCAAACCACTTTAATTTTAATCAGTGTCAAAAATTAAATTTGCTTATGCCCTCCTTTACCATTGGTTAAGAGTCTTATTGTTCCATTTCTAGCTTTCTAATCAACTGGTGTTTGTATGGAGACTATTCCAGACTCACTCGACAGCTGTTACTAAATACCAAACTTGGTAATTAAGTCTGACAAGAGACATACCTCTCAGCTTTGCAGAAGAGAATGCTGGCAATGGATCTAGTTCATAACAACGTTCTTAAAAGTCAAAAATAAACATTAACAGCAATTTAATTTGAGAGCAATAGGAAAAAACTAGAAAACACTTCATTAGGTGATAGTAGTATTCCCCTACAAGCAAGACCATAAACTAATATTTACAAAGGCATCACACAGCTACCACACCTGACTCACCACAGCTTATTCTCTAACGCCCCAGGACTGAAACAGTTAATAGGCGAGTGAAGAACACAAACAGAAAGGTAAAGGTCTGGGGCACTCCATCTGTATCCGTTCCCCTTTGACTTTTCTAATCTATACAGCTGCATTATCAGGTTAAAAAGGGAAAGAGAATAAAATCATTTTCTACAGTAGCGCTGTCTGATAAAAATATAACGAGAGCCACGTGTAATTTTTAAAGGTCCAGGAGCCACGTTAAGAAAATAAGCAGAAGGGGAAATTAATACCTTTCATTTAACCCAGTATATATCCAAAACACTGGCATTTCAACATGTAAAAGAGGTTTACATGTAAAGAACATGTAAACTTTTCCACTGCTTCAGTTTTTATGTTTAAATTAAATTAAAAATTTGGTGAATCAGCCACATTTCAAATACTCAATCACCACATGAGGCTAGTGGCTATGGTACTGAAAAGTATAGACTAAATAAAACTGTAATCCAGCTATTCTCAAACTTTTCTGGTCAAAGGACCCTTTTACACTCAGATTACTGAGGACCACAAAGAGATTCTGCTTATGTAAGTCCTGTTTAGATACTTATCCTATTTGAAATTAAAACTAAGAAAACTTTAAGTAATATGTTTATGAAAAATAACTTTTCTAAAACAAAGAAAAATTTAGAGAGTAGCTTTATTTTACATTTTTGCAAATCTTTTTAATACATGGTAGAAAACAGTTGGATTCTCATACTTGCTTTTTCATCCGATCTGTTCTATCAAGCCATGTAGCCTCTAGAAAACTTCTGTGAACACTTGTGAAAGTGAAAAGGCAAATAATGTCTTAGCGTTACCATGAAACCAATCTGACTTCACGGACCCCCTGAAAGAGTCTGGGGAACTCCCAGAATCCCCCATACCAGAGATTTTAGTATTAAAGAACTGCAGCTGTAATTTATTATCAAATGTAATCAACAACACCCAAATTCCATCCTCATGTTTCTGTAAGTTTTAGCTTCTAAACATAAAATCAGTGTGTAGATGAACAATTATGATTCCATTTCCATAAGTACAACAGTACTTTGTCGACTTACACATGAATGATTTTTTTTTTACTCTTCATAAATCAAAAACACTCTCCTGCCTGCCTCTCTACCAATTAAATTTGTCCCTAAAGGAAACTGATGTTGGATTACCCTGAATGACTCTTTACACACTGATGTTACTCTTTAACTCAATTTCTGTATGAATTTTAGTACTAATGCTGCAATGAATTCTAAAGAGTAATTTCTTAAACACATTTTCAAATAAAGTTTTAAAAAATTTATGCCATTCTTCCAACTTTATTTCAACACACGCTTCATCTTTTCATAGCCTGATAAATTTTTTTTTCAAATTGATGTTCTTTTCAAGATTGACACTAGATATTGCAGTTTACAGTAAATTAGAAGATTTTCAAGTTCAAATTTCATGATGAAGTTTGACAAACTAGACAGATTTGTTCTGTCCGTAAAAATACTTAAGGGTGCATTTCCAGAAGAATTTCCCCCTTCCATTCAATAACCATGTTAAAGTAGAACAATACTTCTTTCCTAAGAGTTACCCTATTTCTCAATTCTCAAATTCTCCACTTTCTCAATTTTCAATTTTTCAAAAAAAGGAAGAAAAAAGTCAAGGAATGTACACTTGAGAATAAGAAGGCAGAATATTTTAAATTGAAAATCTTCCAGAAAAGTCAGACCACATGTACACAACGCTTTCGCTAAGTATTAATAAAGTAACATTCATATTTTCCTGCAGACTAGAAATGAGCTTAATTTACTAAATAAACTATATCATAGTCTTATTCAACGTACAGACATGGCCTCAAGCTCCAATTTGGTCCAAAGATTGGCAAAAGAAATTAACACCTCCCCATTACATAACGACCTTACAGACAAATTCACTCATAGAGTGTAATGTAAAGAAATCCAAGCAAAAAGAGAACCTTCGCTTTCCATTAAATATTTCTGAGCCACCTATAGTTTCAGAGTTTTAAAAGTTATTAGGGATCACCTAGTCAATGCTGTTCTCTTACAGAAAACGAAGCCTTAAAGAGCTAGTTTAGTGACAGCTAGATGAAGATCCTTATCTCCTGACTTCAGGGTCAAGGCTCTCTCAAGGCTCTTTCTCCGACACCATGTTGCCAGTGAAAGTTTTATAAAGTATGTCAAGTCTTTACCACACAAAATATTTTATATGTGAAAATGAAAGTGATTTTTAGTAAATAAGCTTATGTATTTCATTCTTTATTCAAATGCCTCTGACAACATACATGTTGATAACTAAAGCGAAAGCTGATAGCTAAAGTTGATAGTTAAGTCTCTGAAGGGAGGAAAATAAAAGCAAAACTATATCCTCTAGCATCTTAACGTCTAACAGTAATGGTAATTCTAAGTGCTTTATACTTATTTAGAAACAACAGTTATGCTAACAATATTCAAGTTAAAGCTTATCTCCTCTAGAATTTTTCCTTAATAGCATTCTACACTTACCAGGAACCCATACAGCAATCCCTGCAGTTATATTAACATTTATATATTATACAGATTTTCATCTGTCTCCTCAATTAGACTAAATCTTCATGAGCAAGAATTATGTCTAACACTTGATGACTTCCCTCAAGGGAATGAAAAGATACCATTAAGTCCATATACAAATACAAACCTTACAAACATTACCCTCCCAACATCATTGGAAATTGGCAGCAATAAAAATTTAGATCCATGATTCTTCATTTTCTGGGCCACCTTTCCTCCTCCACTTTTAACTCACTGAATAAACCTTGGATAAATCAGCAAACCTGTCTCAAATTTCCTTCTAAAATAGGGTTTATAAAGGAACTTCAGATTACACAAACATGACTGAGAAAATAATTTGAAAACAATTATATGTAATATGTATTCTTTACAGAACATTATAATCACAAAGGAAATTTCAACCGTAAGGTTTCTATGTACTAAGGAAATGCAGAACTGGAAAACAACATTTAACTTAAAAAAAAAAAAAAAAAAAACCTGATCAAAAGAAGATAAAACTTTTGTATTTTTGAACTGTAGAGTGTCTATATGTTAAACTGTGTATATGTATCCACTCCAAGCAAAATATCTACAGGTAACGTTCAGTTGTGACGATAATTCCAAAAGCTTATGACAAAAATACCTTCTCTTGCCAAAATTAAGCCCTCTTACCTTTACCTTTACAAAATTCTAACTGCGTGGAGTATTCTAAGGTTCTCACAACCACTGGGAACATTTCCGGAAAGGTCCATGTTCAGCACTACTGACCCAAACAATCCATAAAGTATTGTTAGTACCAATAATATAAAGCCAAAAATTCCATCCCTTAATTCATACAGTATTAATGGTCTGAACGTACACAAAGAGACCAAGTTCTCATTGTGCTCTGCCTCCTTTTCCTTAATATTTAAGTTCTTGCTCTAATCAGAAAGTAACTGTCAAATGCATTTTAATCACTACTCAGTAAACTGTGATTTTTTTTCTTTGGGACCGTGTAGCGTTCTATTTTACAGATTAAGTTCTGTTAAGGGTACATGTAAGTTTATGATTTCTCCCAAACGAACTGAATCACAAGAGTTTCACCAACCAAACGACTAACTCCCCAACCTAAAAACAGTGGATGGAAAACAGCCGGTAAGATCCTTTACAGCAATCCTCGTCGGTGACTCTTCCCCATCTTCCAATTCCCATCGATGGCGATATGAAAGAGAAGCCAGGGAAAGGAACACTGACGCTCACTGCAGTAGGTAAACCGTACTCAAGCTCCGCTACGCCGACTCAGGGCCCTCGCTGCGCTGTCTGCTATTAAGTAAAGCCGCCTTCTCTATGTAACTTAAGTCCATGCCCTTCCGCTGCAGCAGTGGCGCCGCACATCCCCCACCGCCGCGGCCACTTCCGTGTTTACACTCCTCTTCCCTCCAATTCCATGCGTACATTGTCAGCTTCACTCCCGCCCAATCTTCATTGGCCCAGCGCGGGCCAGGAGTCCCGCCCCCAGAAACCAACGCTCTTATTCGGAACATCGCGGCGAGCGGATTGGAACCCGAGGCCTGTCAATCCCGGCCGTTCTGTCCTCTCCGAGGCGCTTCCGCTGTGGTGGGAGGCTTGGGGGGGAGGGGGAAAGGGGGCAATTCCGTGAGGAGACTTCCCTGGGGCCAAGACTCCCTCCCGCCCGCCCCGCTCCTCCACCTTCACCCGCTGTTTACAAAAATAAACGTTCTTCTCTGACGCCCCAACGCTCCAGTGCAGGGGTACAAAACATACTCCGTGTCTTTCCCATCCTCCCCCCTGAAAAACCCACCCACGAGGCAAGGGGCATAAGCCTACTTCTCCACAGCCGCCCACTGAACCAGGAAAGGGAGGCGGGCCCCCGAGAGAAACACCCCCCCAGGCCGCTCCACGTTATTAAGGGACCCTCTCGAGAACCGTTACTCCCGAGCCCGCACAAGGTGGGGATGTGAGGAGGAGGGTCAGAGCAATTTTTTGGCGGGTATCGGTCTACCGGACGTGGCCCGGCGCTGCCTCGTCCGCGCGGAAGTCCAGGACTTGCGGACCAAGTCTGAAAGGAGAACGGGGCGGGGGTGGCGAGCGTCCACCGGAGAAGCCCGCCGCCCCCGACCGCGGGCAGCAGCGGCCTCTGCGGCCAGACAGCGTGGCAGGCGCAGCCGGGAGACAACAGCCTCACTCACTTCCTGGTTCCTCGGCAACTGGGGTGAAGCGCACAACTCGTCCGCCCCCGAGTCCCCAACTTAACTGCGGCTCGGCTGCCCGGCACCCGCTGCCAGCGCTCCGCCCGGCAGCCGCCGCCGCTGCTCCACAAACCCACCCTGAAGCGACAGCGCCGGATTTGAGGCAGGTTACTCTCCAAGGTGATCACTTCCTGATTCGTCGCCTCCATTACTTCATTCACAACCCCCCTTTCCCCCGGCCGCCCCGGTTACCGAAGGGGACACCGGACCCCCTGCACTGACCGCCACAGGGGAGCCACCCCGCCCCCTGTGCACCCCCTCTCCTGCTGCACCGATGCACGGGAGGAAAGTTCCCCTGTCCTTACCAGCCCGGATGAGCAGATCCAGCTGGTTCGTGGGTCCCTCATGCAGAGACGTCGCCATGTTTATCCCGGGGCTGGAGCTGCTGCTTCACATTGACTTACACCGTGAGCAGCGGCGGCAGGGGAGGAGGCGGAACCCGCGGCCGGAGACACACGCCGTGCGGCCGACACACACTCACGCACTCGCACACACTCCGACGCCCGGATCCTTGCGCGTCCTCCGACAGGAAGCCGAGGCCGGCCCGCCTCCCGCCGCCGGGCTGAGAAACCCCACCACCTAACGGCAGGGGCGGCGGCGGCGGCCGCCTCGGCTGGCAACGCGATCCTTCCGCCCCGCGCCCAGACAGGAAGTCCCGGACGCCCGCCCCAGAGAGCGGCCGCGGCCCGTGGCGCGGAGGACACCTGAGGCAGGGAGTCGTCCGAGGGGCCGCGGCTGGGACGAGGCCCCTCGGCAGGAAGACGCACGTTTCACGCTCTGCGGAAGAGAAGTCTGCAGTCGTCCCCACGCTAGAAGAGAGCCATTAATCAAATTTTCTTTCTGGAAGAGTTCTAATGCCCAGTCCCGCAGCTGGACGGAAAGGTGGCTAATTAATTAACTTGTTGGGCCGTGTCAAAGCGTAGGCTGCGTGTAAGCCGTTCACTTGAAAGCGCTGCTCTGTAAAACAGGCATACCAACCCCAAAAGTCATACCTACAAAATATTACCAAGGCTTTCCTGGTACAAAGTAAGGGGCTTCCAACCACTCTCAGGGACCGACTTCGCCCTCTTCCCTCTACAGAGGTATGGAAAAGCACACTAGACAGGTGTTTATTAGCAAACAGAACATGCCAACCTCTGAGAGATTAGATTATCCTCCCCCAGTTGGCTATTTGGTTCGCTCGGAAACGAACGTATTCACTTATATCATCATCTACTTTTAAAGATCTTTTTGATAAAACTAACCT